>NC_030822.1:34019123-35387123 GCF_001704415.2 Capra hircus
TTGTTCTAAAGATCAGAAGGCCAATGTCGAATAACTAAATCTAAAGGCCTCTTTGCAGCAGAAATGATTGGCTTGTTTTTCACATTATTATCCTGATTTGAATTCTGGCCCTGGAAGTCATTGCAAAGATTTAATGGCTCGTATCATGTAGGCAGGTGCTTAAAACTTTATATTGACTTTCATATTTGATTAGGAAACATGTTCATTATTCCAACATGTTAAAGTAGCTTCAGATTCTGGCTTCCATTTATAGCCTATCCTTCATCTTTATCATACCAGTCTCATCAGGCAGCTTCTTTTAGGAGCCTATCCATTTTTATTTCTTGCTCTGAGCTTCCCCCACAGCTCAATGGGTAAAGAATCCACCTGCAGTTCAGGAAACACAGGAGATGTGGGTTCAGTCCCTGGATTGGGAAGATCCACTGGAGAAGGAAATGGCAACCCACTCCAGTATTCTTGCCCGAAAAATCCCATAGACATGGGAGCCTGGTGGGCTACAGTCCAAAAGGTTGTAAAGAGTTGTGCAAGACTGAGCGACTAGGCATACAAGCGAGCCCCTCTCAACATTAGATAACTTAGTTCACTATTTTTAGTAAATTTTCTTCATTGAGTGCCTGGACTTTCTTTGAACACATTTATGTTTCACAACCACCACTGCTTTTTTTTTTCACAAGATGTTTCTCTTGATGTTCTCTCTGCCAATATGTGTTTCTCCATCTTCTCCCCAACCTCTTTATTCTCTTTTTCAAACAATCTTCCGTTTTTTCATCTGAAACATCACTTTTCAGGAAGCCCCTTAACTTGGACAGATATTCTCCAAGTACTTATTATTTTGGTAACATACATTCATCTTTGTATAACTCATTCAATTTATAATTTGATATTCATTAGATGACTTATTTCACTAAGGTTTCCATTACACAGTAAACTGTAAGTTTCCTGAAAGTGAAGAGAGTGTCAATTTTTACTCACTATAGTAGCTTGAAATTTACAAGGCTAAGTTTTTACTCTTTCTGTGATTTTAGACTCATCGATATAATTGTCTCCTTGATATCTCCACTTTGGTATTTAATCTAAAAGTTATAATTATGGCAATTAAGTACTTCATCCTCCCCCTAAATAATTATCTCCCTATTTCCTCCGAATATCACAAAATGACTCCACCAACCACACAATCGCTTACAAAAATTCTAGAACCATTCTTGCTATTCCTCCCCTCACCATCAAATTCTTTATCAGTTTCTATCATTTCTACCCTAAAACATACCCTGAACCTGCTCACTTTCCACCAGTAGACCTGTATATTCCCAGTATCTTGGTTCATAACATCTTTTCTGTGGTTATTGTAATAATTTGCTAGCCAGCTTGTTTTTGCTCTTGTCTCTAAAAAAGCAGAGGAGCCAGACTGCTTTTCTACAAAACTCTACTAGATAGCATAAGCCTTTGTTTAAAAAATTATTCTAGTGGATTCTTATGCTCTTAAAATAAAATTCAAGTTATTCATCATGGATCTACTTCTACATCAAGGACCATTGTTGGCTTCACTCCGTAATCTCTAGGCATCTTTCTCTTCCTCAAAGCAAATTAAGAGTATTCCTGTCTCAGTATCTTTGACCTTGATCTTTTATCTGCTTACAATTATTTAATTCAAGTTTTTTTGTGAAAAATCTCCTTTAATCATTCAGGCTTCAGTTCAATGTTGCTTCTTCAGGGTGATTTTTGTAACCCTGCCATTATTGGCTCCATTTTCTCAAAGAAGTCACTCTCATCGCAATATCCTGCTTGATATTTATACTATTTGCTATATGCTGATTGTCCTTTAGATCTACTGGAAGTTCTAGAAGACCAGGAGTTATGTTTGTTTGTTTGTTTGTTTTCTCCTGATCACTGATATATACAATGAGATTTAGAATAGAGTGAGCATTTATCAAAGAAATATTTTATTAATGAATTTTATCTATGAAATAAGAGCTGCACACCTTACAAAAGGATTAAAAACAAGACAAGTTTGTAAATAGTTGCCATGAGACCTAAGCACTCATATCTTAAGTACTCATATCTGATCCCTGTTGGCCACACATTTTCAATCTTGGGTCATCATATATAAGATTTATATGACATACAAAACAGATGCCATCCTAGAAATTCTTGCTGATCTTGGTCATAAAATACAAATTTTGAGTATGATTCCTATCATGCCCAGCGTGATCCAGACATATAGGGTCTACCCTGGGGTTGATGCCAAAAGATACAGCTATTCTGTGAATGTAGGCCTGCACTGAAAGAACGTACTCTCTGTCAAGCTTCTTCAGACAAGCCATGAAAGTTAATGGTACGGCCAAAGAGAATATCAACATGACAGTAACAAAAGAGTAATAAATGTTGGAAATTTTTTTTAATTCTGTTTGAGATGTAGGATGGGAGCCAGGAAAGTACAGTGTTGACGAGAATGATAAATGAAGATTCCATGGGGAAAGTATTCAGAGATGTTAGATGCCTCATCTGTACCAAGAGGAATAAAAGAGACCCATTATTTCCCCAAACATCATGCTGTGTTATGTGACCACCACAAAGTCAGGGTGAAGAATACTTCTTTCTGAATTTTGGGCAACCAGAATAGTGTCTGACATAAAATAAACTGTAGAGGACAAGCATAGGTGAGTTTCCATCCAATATAACGATAGGATCATGGACTTCCTCTGTGCTCTTTGTCTGGAATGCTGATTTGGAAGCATATCTGGGACTGATTAAACAGAAAACTATTTCTAGGGCAGTCTTTTCTTATATTCTACAGTTTAAACTGACTTATGTGTTCAGACACCTATGGTACTTTTTTTCTGTCCTTTGGAAATAATTCCCTATGTGATTACTTCATGACTTTTTTTGGAATAGGTAATGACCAACAATCCTTGCTTAACCTAAAGGCATAAGAAGTGTTAGTCGCTCAGTTGCATCTGACTTTTTGCAACCCTGTGGACTGTAGCCTGCCAGGCTTCTCTGTTGATGAGATTTTTCCGGGCGGAATATTTGAGTGGATTGCCATTTCTCACCCCAGGGGATCTTCCCAACCCAGAGATGGAGCCTAGGGCTCTTGCACCTCCTGCATTGGCAGATGGATTCTTTACCACTTGCGCCACCTGGAAAGCCAAAGGCACAGAGGGAGTGTTAAGTCTAAAAGTCAGTATCTTTATAATTACATTGAATAAGAACAACTCTGTATTCCAGGACAATCCAGACTTTTGCTTGTACTTCAGCATAATTGTTTAATGACACCCACACTGGACCTGCCTCGAAAAATTCATGATGGTGTCACTCTTAAATAGATGATTCTCATGATCCCAGCAGGGGGCAGAAGCAGGCTGTGAAAGTTTCCCTTTCTTCAAAGATGGGGCATAATTTGCTTGGTAGGTCAGTCCTGTCAAACTCTCCTCTGTCCATGGGGATTCTCCAGGCAAGAATATTGTACTGGATGGCCATGCTCCACTCCAGGGGATCTTCCCACCTCTTTTCCAGGGATCGAATCCAGGTCTCTCACTTTGCACGTGGATTCTTTGCCATCTGAGCCACCAGGGAAGCCCCAAAGATGAATAAAATGAATAAGGCAGATTTGTTCCAAATTGAGTAAATATAGGTCAGAACAAGTATTTCAGAGTTTTAGAATGACTGAAAAGATAAGAACCCTTTATAAGCTTAGTCTAGAGAACTAGATGTTCAGGGGTTGTAAATATATTTGAATAAGAGACAGCTTATTTGCCACAAATCTAGAATAGCCTTAAAATCACAGTTTACGTGAATGACTATAACCATTTCTTGAATGTTCACCTTTATTATATACTATCTTTATGTATGTTTACATATCTGTACCTATGTATGTTTACATACCTATATGCTTATTTACACATATTTATGGTAGCTCAACTGGTAAAGAATACACCTGTAATTCAGGAGACTCAGTTCCATTCTTGGGTCAGGAAGATCTCCTGAAGAAGGATATGGCAACCCACTCCAGTATTCTTGCCTGGAGAATTGCCATGGACAGAGGTGCCTGGTGGGCCACAGTCCACGGGGACAAAGAGTCAGACATGACTGAGTGACTAAGCGCAGCATATTATTTTACTTACTACGTATTGTATAAGATATCTATAAATAATATTCTTAAAATGAATGAGTATTGAAAAAAGACTATCCATTACTTAGAAAGCATGATAAAAAATTATGTTGCAGGGTGCATCTAACTGTGGTCATCTGGGTGTTTAATAAGTTCTCATCAGGATTTGTATGATCTGATTGGACTTAGCATAAATGAGCATCCATGCTCTTGTTAGCTGTCCTTGAAACTACTCAGCAACAGCAAAATATAAGAGGGCATTTGATGATCTATGCATCAGCCAACTGATAGACATTTTTATATCATTGGATATCTTTGTCTCTTTTTTGTGCCCTGTGTTATTTCAACTGGACTGTTCTCAGACTGCTTCCTACCATTACATTTTCATCTCTGATTTGACCCCCTGAAATCTTTGACTTAAAAATGAGAGACTTTTCTTCAACTTGCTGTTTCTTTCAACTTTAAAAGTTGAAAGTAATTCAACTTCCTTCTAGACATAGATGCTGCTAGCATGGTTGCCTTGTTGTTAATATCCATTAAAAAAAAAAAGACCTCAATTCCCTACTCTTCAATATTGCCACCCCAGCCTGAGATGTTTTGCATTTAAGAAGCGATGTTAAATGAGTCAACTTACTCTTTGTAAATTCTCACCTGACATTAACTTGTGTTAAAAGTCAAAGTATGGAATTGTGTTGAGACTTTTTTCTTCATTTTCCTGCAAAACTTAAAAATGACATCTTTATGTACCAAACTGACAGTTAGTACATTTGTCACAAGGTGAGAGCTAATAAGTAGTAATGTTTTTTTCAACCCTGGCTGTATGATTTCAAAATAATGTGCTAAACTGTTAAACTATCTTGCTATACTTGTCAGTTGGCAGTGCAAACATCTTGTGAGTAATGGCTGAATTGTATCCTCTTGTCTGTGAATTTTTACCTTTAAGAATATGCTCCACTGTGTTCACCAAAATTTATAATCTATTCTATTCTATCCCAGGCAGTTTTGCTTCAATTGTCTTTCCTGTTTACCTGAAATTCTCAGAATACACAAAGACATTATTCATCAGTGATTTGGCCTATGCTATCTTCCTTTTCTTTTCTGACTTTTGTCTTCTTGTCTTCTGGGCAATTGTCTATACTACTTATCTTTACCACCCCTTTCATAGCAAGGGCTTCATCCTCAGATCTCTTAAAAGCCTTGTATACTCATTTACAGTCACTTGTTAGATGCATTGCTTTCAGAACCTCCCCAGCTAGATTCAGAATAGGGAAAGGAGTATATCAAGACTGTGTATTGTCACCTTGCTTATTTAACTTCTATGCCAAATACATTATGCAAAATGTTGGGCTGGATAAAGCACAAGCTGGAATCAAGATTGCTGGGAGAAATATCAATAAACTCAGATAAGAGGAGCTAAAGAGCCTCTTGATGAAAGTGAAAGGGGAGAGTGAAAGAGCTGGCTTAAAAATCAACATTCAAATAACTAAGACCATCTGGTCTTATCTGGTCCCATCACTTGATGGCAAATATACGGGGAAGCAATGGAAACAGGGCTCCAAAGTTACTGAAGATGGTGACTGTAGCTATGAAATTCAAAGATGCTTCCTCCTTGGAAGAAAAGCTATGACAAATCTAGATAGCATATTGAAAAGCAGAGACATTACTTTACCAACAAATGTCCATCTAGTCAAAGCTATGGTTTTTCCAGTCGTCATGTATGGATGTGAGAGCTGGACAATGAAGAAAGGCGACTGCTGAAGAATTGATGCTTTTGAACTGTGATGTTGGAGAAGACTCTTGAGAGTCCCTTGGACTGCAAGGAGATCAAACCAGTCAAACCTGAAGGATATCAGTCCTGAATATTCATTGGAAGGACTGATGCTGAAGCTGAAGCTTCAATACTTTGGCCACCTAATGTGAAGAATTGACTCATTGGAAAAGCCCCTGATGCTGGGAAATATTGAAGGCAAGAGAAGGGGATGACACAGGATGAGATGATTGAATGGCATCGCCAACTCAATGGACATGAATTTGAGCAAGCTCCAGGAGTTTGTGATGGACAGGGAAGGCTGGCATGCTACAGTCCATGGGGTCACAAAGAATCGTACACAACTGAGCCACTGGACTGAACTGAACAGAGATTCCAAATTAAAATGCCAGGGGAAACAAAGATTACAAAAAATTCATAAATCATCTCCAGAATCAAGTATCCGGATAAGTGGTTATTGAAGGAGAGGATTAAACTGGCATATGTTGCTTCTGGTGACCCTATGTTAATGACTACAAGGGCAGAGAAACCATCAGAGACTGGGTAAAGAGGGCAGACCCCTAGTCACTTCCGTGATATAGATGCTAAAGCATCCTGGGGAGAATGGAATTCTGTTTAGTGGAATCCCATGAAAGGATTGCAAGACAGCAGTGACTATCAAGTCACAAGTCCCTTTTTACATTCTCATCAATCCAATATTTATCACATTATAATATAAGCAAAGTGAGAGCAAAACTACCTCCCCTTGCAGTCCATGGGATCGCAAAGAATCATACACAACTGAGCCACTGAACTGAACTGAACTGAGATTCAGAATTAGGATGCAAGAAGGAACAAGGATTACTCAAAATTCATATGTCACTTCCAGAATCCAGGACCGAAGGATCCTTCAGGTAGATCTTTATAAGATGACAGAGAAAACTAGGATACAAAAAGGTCAGGGGAGGAAGAGCAATGGGGGCAGTAAAATGCTTAAAGAAACAGTGGCGTCTTTAGGCAGAAGAACCTAATGGATTTAAGTGAGGTTCTGGACAATTAAAGAGAGAGAAGACATTTACAAGAAAGGATAAATAACCTAATTCATTTAAATAAAACATACCAATGATCTAACTCCCAAATCAAGCTGCAACTTGAATTGCACGAAAAGTAATACTAAGGGAGCAGAGCCTGTTTTCCAATAACATTAGCTGTTTACAACCACTCTTGTCATGGGGTCCAATATACTGATACATTTCCGCAAAGTCTCAACTTAGCCCTTCATTTATGTCTTCAGTGCTTTGCCCTCCCATGTGCCCATCTGAGTAAGAGACAGTGAAATAATTTAAATACACCAGTGCAATGAAAATAAGTGTCTTTATTAGGCAAAGGCCAGATGCTCAAAACGCTTCATAATTTTTCCATATTCAGTTTTTGGGCTCTGAGGATGAAATAACATTTCCTGGAAATCAGGAAGGGGAGCTTAGTGATATCTGTGGGCCAGGGCATTGGCAACACCAGTCACCACCTTCTGAAAGTTAGCCTGCAGCTCCGGGGTGAATTCACCTCCAAAGCGGCGAGCCAGCACAACCACCAGCACATTGCCCAGGAGCTGTGTGGAAAAGACATTAAGCAAGGGCAGGGTTAGTGCAGGTACCCAGGTTAGATTCAGAGTATTTCAGATTCATCCCAAGCTGTGCCCCTAGGATATTAGCACAAAGATGACTGAAGTATAGATGCAACTGCTGATGTGAAGCTACCCATATCAGGCTGAATTTATATTTAGAAATGTTTCTCTCTTTCTATCTTAAACCAGAACTTGTTATCATTTTTATTATTTTGAGTCATTTCAAAAAGCAATACATTTTATCCCTTGAAAGGAACAGATAAGGGGAAAATATTAAATATCATTTTCAAAGTAGATGAAGAAGTCTTTTTTGAACCTGAGCACTCAAAGAGTATAATTAGAAAGAGAAGACATTGCAGACAACAGAGAACAAGAATGACTCTGAAGAAATGATTATTGTGAGCAAAGAGGTTGCTGCTAAGTCGCTTCAGTCATGTCCGACTCTGTGTGACCCCATAGACGGCAGCCCACCAGGCTCCCCCGTCCCTGGAATTCTCCAGGCAAGAACACTGGAGTGGGTTGCCAATTCCTTCTCCAATGCATGAAAGTGAAAAGTGAAAGTGATGTCGCTCAGTCGTGTTCGACTCTTAGCGACCCCATGGACTGCAGCCTACCAGGCTCCTCCACCCATGGGATTTTTCAGGCAAGAGCAAAGAGGTTAAAAGAATCTAAATGGTTCAGAGAAGTCCTTAGCACTCTAACCAGAATACATCTTCTCCATTCTAAACCACATCCTGCCATTCAGCCCTCTCCCCATGACACGAGCTTCACCATAAAAAGAAGAAGGAGAATGTTGAGGATTCCACAAACTCACCCTGAAGTTCTCAGGATCCACGTGCAGCTTATCACAGTGCAGCTCACTCAGTGAGGCAAAGGCACCCTTGAGGTCATCAAGTTGCTTCAGGCCCTCACTAAAGGTGTCTAACACCTTCTTGCCATGGGCCTTCACCTTAGGGTTGCCCAAAATGGCATCAGCAGAGGACAAGTCCCCAAAGTGCTCAAAGAACCTCTGAGTCCAGGGGTAGACAACCAGCAGCCTAAGGGGAGAAAACAGCACAAGGTCAGAGGAAGTCAGCAGCTTTCAGAATCTCAGGGAACAGCTCAGTCCTCACATGCCCAGGTGCATTTCACTCTCCTTAAACCTGTCTTGTAAGCAGGATACCTACCTGCCCAGGGCCTCACCACCGACTTCTTCCACGTTCACCTTGGCAAATAGGGAGAGGACAGAAGCCTTCTCCTCAGCACTCAGCATGGTGTCTGTTTGTGTAGCTGCTAGTGAACACAGTTGTGTCAGAAGCAAGTGTAAGCAGCAGCTGGCCCAGCTCTTCCTTTTATGCTTAGCCCTGCCTCCTGCCCTCCCTGCTTCTGTGAGCAGATTGGCTCAGGCCAAGGTGTGGTTCCACAGGGTGAGGCTTGAATGATGACAGTCATACGTCTCCTTGGTCTTCCTGGCACTGACTTTAGACCGTCAGCCCTCTTTCTGGGCATTTCTAGGTCTCAGTCATTCCAGCAATACACATTGCTACTAAAATCATCTTCCTTAGCAAGTTTGCTTGTAGAGATTTTAGAGTCACAAAGAGGTAACCTCTTGGAACCCACCTCCTCAATTTTCTTATTACACAAATGAAGAATCCAGGCTCCAGAAAGTGGAAAGAATTTGTCCACTATGATTCAACTTAAGACTATGTGGATGGATCATCTCCTGGGACTTCAGAATATGCAAAAAAATTACATGGACAGCCTAGATAAACCCTCTGTCCCTGTTCTAAATATGCATCTCTTTTGTTTGCTTGTTTGGGATTAAATCATTCTGGTATGAAAACAAGTATTCATTTGCCTTTCTACTCATTCAATCTTTTCTTAATTTAATTTATGACCAAATAAATAATGATAGAAAAATAGAATAAGTATGGATCAAGAGCGCCTATGAAATGGCTACTCCATTAATCCATAGATGAAAACATAGAGACCTCTCCATGTAGTAAGAAATACAAATAAATAAAAAATCAATCAAGCCCCCAAAGTTTCAATAATCCTGAGAGAGGTTATGTGTTCAAAAACTAAATAGAGGCATATAAATTGTTTCCTCATGGACTGACCTGGGAAAGTATCTTGAAGAACAGAGAAGCTTCTCTGTGATTTAAAAGGAGGGATAAAATTGTGGAAAGACATTCCAGCTTGAATCAGATTATTTGGTCTTCTCCTCTAAACCTCTAAGAGTACTGTATGCATAAAAATTTCTTCTATTTCAATTCATCTTTAATTCTGTTTTCTCTATATACTTTGTTTATACCTTCTTTTACTAAAATTTATCCTTCTTTATCTACAGCTTTTCAAATATTTCTTCTCTCTTTGCATCTCCTCCAACCCATGTAATAAATCCTCTTACATTCTTAGGGAAGAACTTCTGAAGTATAGAGGTCTGTTTCTTACTACTAGAAGATTCAATGAAAAAGCAAAAGCATCAAGCATTTCTGAGCTCAGCATTAGATCTCAGAGTTCCCTGAGTGTCCCCTACTTTCTATCATCTCTACTTTCTGCATCTTCCCTTCTTCTTGAATTTCCACTTCCTTTAAGTAAGGATAGGAGCATATATATTTACTTCCCTTCTCTCACCTTAGAACCGTCTCCTGATTCAGACAACTTGATGCCTAGAATCACCTTTCTGTCAACTTTGCCATCACTGGCAAAATGTGTTTTAAAAAATCTCAAAGAGACACAGATGTATAGAACAGACTTTTGGACTCTGTGGGAGAGGGAGAGGGTGGGATGATTTGGGAGAATGGCATTGAAACATGTATACTATCATGTAAGAAACGAATCGCCAGTCTAGTTTCGATGCAAGATACAGGATGCTTGGGGCTGGTGCATTGGGATGACCCAGAGAGATGATATGGGGAGGGTGGTGGGAGGGGGGTTCAGGATTGGGAACTCATGTATACCCGTAGCGGATTCATGTAAATGTATGGCAAAACCAATACAGTATTGTAAAGTAAAAAAATAAAATAAAAATAAAGAGCACAGAAAAATAAATTAAAAATTAAAAAATCTCTCATTCTGTCAGCTCTATGTCTCTGTAACTCCAACTAATATATTTTTAGGGGAACTAGAAGGAAAGGACTTCTGCATTTCTAGTTATTACAAAGAAATTCATGAGTCCAGTTTTCGTTACTCCATCTTCCAAAATATTTTTTCCATCATTGCTAGGTAAATGAAGATTCCTCACCCCCTTTGTTCTGGCCTATTCCCAATCAAGTGCTTGTGAACAAATTAATTCTGATATTTTCAGACATGTAGAAAAGTCTTGGATCTTGCCTGGCTCTCTGGAAGTTAGGGTAGGATTATATCCCCACAAGATTATACGGGAAAAAAATATAGAGTTTAAACATTTTCAATTTAAATTCACTCTTTTCTGCAACCTTCAAAGAAAAAGGCTCTAACTATTGGTCTATACTTAGAAAAAAATTTCCACATGTTGACTTCTGGGAAAAGAAATCTTTCAAATGTTTTAAATGTTAAAAACAAAAAACTACATTTGATTTGACCTTTAGTTTTGAGTTTCAATTGATTAAACTGAAATCTCTGTTAGCTTCATCATTGTTTTATTTTTTTTTTGTTTTTTAATTTATATTTATTTATTTTAATTGGAGGCTAATTACTTTACAATATTGTATTGGTTTTGCCATACATCAACATGAATCTGCCACGGGTGTACATGTGTTCCCAATCCTGAACTCCCCTCCCACCTTCCTCCCCATACCATCCCTCTGGGTCATCCCAGTGCACCAGCCCCAAGCATCCTGTATCCTGCATCGAACCTGGACTAGCAATTCGTTTCTTATATGATACTATACATGTTTCAGTGCCATTCTCCCAAATCATCCCATCCTCTCCCTCTCCCACAGAGTCCAAAACACTGCTCTATTTGTACTCTTTAAAAGACCTATTTCACATCTCTGATATCAGAGGTCAGGCATATGTGAGTAAAGGACTTCTTCTGGAAAACTTTGGCCATATCTTTTCAGGAAGTCTGTGTTATGGAAAACTCACAGAACTTACTAAATAATAGTATAGTCTATTCCTATATTTTCTTGTAAAAAAGCCAAAATGTCAGGGCTACAATTTTGCTGTCTTGACTGACAGAAATTAACATGTACTTAGACTTCCCCTATCATTTTCTGTTTTCAGATTATTTCCCTAATTCATTAGCTTTGAATTAATTATTTGTAAATATTTGATCTAATATTATATTAGTTTCAGGTATACAACATAGTGATTCAGTATTTTTAAAGACTATGCACCATTTAAAGTTGCAATAAATTATTGACTATGTTTTCTGTTCTGCACAATATATCCTTGTTGCTAATCTATTTTGTACATGGTAATTCTTATCTTTTAATCCCCTACCCCTATCCTGATCTTCCCTTTCCTCTCTCCCCATGGGTAACCACTAGTTTGTTCTCTATATCTGTGAGTTTGTTTCTGCTTTGTTATATTAATTTGTGTTGCTTTTTATGTTCCACATATAAGTCACAATAAACAGGATTTTGTTTTTGTTTGTCTGACATTTCACCAAGCATAATATCCTACAGGTTCATCCAAGTTGTTACAACTGGCAAAATTTCGTTCTTTTTCATACCTGAGTAGTATTCCAGTATATATATGTGCATATGTGTATATATATACACAAATAATTCTACTGTATCTTCTTTTTTAAGTCTTCCTTTGCCATGAATGGTCTATGACCCCCTCTGTTGTACTGACTGCTGCAGCCACCATCATGCAAGTCTCAGGGCAAGAGCTGTTGTCTTTCACCATTGCTGCTGCTACTACTGCTGCTAAGTCGCTTCAGTCTACTTGGTATGATTAAAGAGTGAAACAGGTTTTTCTTTCTATTACCATAACTCTGCAAGGACAAGGCTGCAAGTTGTTATAAGACAATCAAAAGTTCAGGCAAAAATAAGGAAGAGGGAATAGTTATAGAAGTAGGGTGATGTTCAGAGCTTAAAGTGCAAATCCAGGCTGCCACTAAAAAGGTTCTGGAATGCTTCTTAGGCCCACTACTATCTTCACCATCATGAGCTTTCTCAGACGCTGTGAAGGGATCCACAGCATGTCTGCTCTACTTTGTTTCCAGCCCCACTGAGCATTGAACATACACACACAAGCACACGCTCATACAAGTCCACAGAGAGGGAAATAAACAGGTTTTTGTTGTTTTTTTTCCCCTTTATCCCAGTCTGGCAAGGCCACCTAGTTCCTAATGTTCTATACCAGGATGGGCCTACTCTGAGTATAATTAAGTGGGTAAATATTGACTTTCTTCAAGAGAATCATGACATTCATCCAGAGATGTGTGGTTACATCATTTAGTTCAAAAATTTCACTCAACTAGAATTCTTTTGTACATGCTTTGATGTTCAGTTTTAATTACCCAAGTAGAATATTTCACCAAACTCATCTGTATTCTTCTGGGTAAGGTAGCTGTTTATTCGATTATTTTCCATTCGTTTATGACAAGATAAAGCATTTATTATTTACTCTTCTTTCCCAGATGTACAATATCTTATTTACCTCAGTTTTAGCATTGTTTCAAAAATAAAGTAATATAAAATAAAACAAAAAAATAAAATGAAGTAAATTCTTCTTGAAGAGCAGAACTCATAGAAACAGAGGTCATAAGCAGAATAGTTTAGAAATGGTGCAATTTAACTCATGTTTTAAAAGGTCATTTTTTTTCTAAAAACAGTAATATAGCAATAAATTTGATAAAATATATCCTAATTATTACAGGACAGTTAATGTCTCAGTTTATCAATTGCATATTAATATTTCCTCCACTGGGCTCAGGTTTTAATTCATTCAGAATTAGCTTTTATTTACCTCAAAAGTGGGCTATGGTATTGATTTATCAAGAACAAAGGGGCAGTCTTTCTCAAGTGAAATTTGAAGCCATATGTCTGGAAAGGCAGAATCATGGTTTCAGACTGGGCACCCTTGACAAATATATAAGGCATTAATTCCCAAAGCCAACTTTTAGGGCACTTAAGCATCTGCCTGGAATGCGGGACACTTGGGTTCGATCCCTGGGTTGGGAAGATTCCCTGGAGAAGGAAATGGCAACCCATTCCAGTACTCTTGCCTGGAGAATCCCACAGAGGGAGGAGCCTGTTAGGCTACAGTCCATGGGGTCGCAAAGAGTCGGACACGACTGAGCGACTTTACTTTACTCTCTGAGGCTTCAGAGATGGAAAATCTAGAATAGCATCCTAAATTCCCATGACATTCAATTGGCTGATTTTAAAATGATTATGGAAATCTATGCATGACATTACTTACTTCTCGCTCTCTCTCCTCTCCTTTCTCCCCTCTCCTCTTCTTCCCTCCCTTTCTCTCACTCTGACTCTTGTGTCTCCCTCTCTCTCACTGTCCTTCTCTCCTTGCCTCTGGTCTCTTTCCATCTTTCTTTCTCCTACATGTACACTATCTGCATTAACACATACTGAACATGATCTATGAAGCAACATGATGGGCCGGAACTAGAAGTAACTTGGGTACATTATCAAGTAAAATCAAATATTAAGGAATTAATTTTACTCTTAGACTTTTACAGAAGCTCCACTTTAACAAGGAATGAAAACATATAACAAGCTGCCAAGTCTCTTTCCATCCTTTGACTTCCTCACTCCCAACATAGAGACACCAACACCAGCAATACAGCAACAGTTCGAACTTGATCCAAATCCCACCCCAGTGATGTTCTCTTGAATTCTCCAGTATTGGGATTTTCAGTCCCAACTTCTTGCCTAGATTCATTGGCCAGTTCCAAAGGTAAAGGAATAAAAGAGAGTACAGTAAGTTCTTCAGATATTCTATAGTTTTTTATGAACATTTAGAAAGAAGAAGGGTACTTTGCTTTCTCATTCCAAATTGTGAAACACACAGTCTCTCTTATCCTCTTTAAAATCTTTTGAAAATGTCTAATTCTTATGATGACTTTTCTGTGCTCAGGAGTGTGAAAGGAAACTTCCTAAGATTTTCCTGAGATACCTCTGATTCTGGAATGTGACCCTGTGGTTATTAAACCTAGTGTTGGGGTGTAAAGCATTCTTGTTGCCTACTATGTATAAAAATATGAGAAGAAACATATAAATATTTAAAAGCTCATTTGCCTTCAGACAGTTAAAAATACAGTGGTGAAACAGTAAACTTTAATGCATTGTCTATAACCTGCTAGTAAGATAGAATTGTTCTGAATATACATTTTATAGAAGGAAACAACATATTCTGTTTCAGGTAGTCACGTCTAAATTTAATCAACAGGAGCATGATATAGATTTAAAGAAATGCATGCAAGTAAGAAGGTTCTAGAAGTCCTTCCAATTGTACATATTAAAAAAAAATAATTTCACAAGGAGATAGTTAGGGAGTTTGGGATGGACAAGTACACACTGCTATCTTTAAAATAGATAAAAGACAAGGTCTTACTGAATAGCACTGGAAAGTCAATCAATGATATGTGTGAGCCTGGATGGGAGGGATTTGGGGGAAGAATGGAAACATGAATATATATGGTTTAGTCACTTTGCTATGTACTTGACACTATCACAACAGTTTTAATTGGATATACCCCATATTAAATAAAGAGTTGAAAAGTTTTTAAAAGTATTACCTATAATCAGAAAGCAAGTATCTAATCAGTGATTTACCTTCCTGTATGCTTCCTCATTGTATATCGTAGCACTAACACCAAAGAAACACTATGCAATAACATATTTTTCAGATTGTCCTCTACCCCCAGGAGTTTTGGGACAAGAAATAATTGTTCATTCACTGATTACTTCACTTAATAAACATACACTTACTGTCTATGGTGGATCTGCTATATAAGACATGGTAATCATGTAGGATAGTACAAAAGGCAGAAACCCTTATACAGCACACAGAGTGAGTATGCTAGACAGGAAAAAATTGGAAAGTTTGAAGTGGAAGGGTTTGGAAGAACCTTCTTAGGCAATACTGGAAATTTCACTGATGCCAAGGTCAAAAGATTCAAGCAACTGTTATGTGAGCACTGAACTTTTTAACTGAAATGGGAGGTTGAGGTTAATTTTGGAGGTGTTTTGGGGCAAGTGGAACAGAGAGATTATACATTAGAATGGGAACACCTGATGTAACAGCATTGTTGCCTAAAACGTGCAGGCAAGAGAAGTATGAAAAAAGGAAACGTTAGTAACAGTTTCTTGAGCAATTATTATGTCTCTGATTGAGCATATTATTTCTTTAGTAATTAGTGGGTACGGATCAGAGAGTTATCTTGAAGTTTCTGTCTAGATTTGAAGTTTCCCATGAGCCCCTGTAATGCTAGTATCCTCACTATATTTTAAACCTTCTTATAGTTCTTACGCTTTGAGACAGGAATGTCATCCAATATTGACTGTGTGTGGTCCCCTTACTTTTCTCATTTCCCTTGTTCTCTCTGTATAAGACACAAAGGCTCTCTATCTGTAGACCCTCAGGGACTTTCCCATATCCTTCAGTTCAGTTCAGTTCAGTTCAGTTCAGTTGCTCGGTCATGTCCGACTTGTTGCGACCCCATGAATCGCAGCACGACAGGCCGCCGTGTTCATCAACATCTCCCAGAGTTCACTCAGACTCATGTCCATCGAGTCTGTGATGCCATCCAGCCATCTCATCCTCGGTCTTCCCCTTCTCCTCCTGCCCCCAATCCCTCCCAGCATCAGAGTGTTTTCCAATGAGTCAACTCATATCCTTAGCAGAAAGAAAAAAAAAAAAAATGAGTAAAATGAATCAGGAAATTGAGCTGAAAGTTCTTTATTAGGAAGAAGTCATATCATTGAGAGTGGACATTATTTCCCCAAGTTCAAAAGATAAAATCTGGAAAAATACTGGGACTTTCATGACAATCTAATGTTTAAGACTTGGTGTAATGCAGGAGGTGAGAGTTCTATTTCTGTTCAGGGAGCTAAGATCCGACATGCCTTGTGGACTAAAAACCTGAACATAAAAACAACAGAAACAATATTTTAACTCAAAAATGACTTTAAAATTTTTGAATTATTAAAAAATAGAAAAATGTAGGGAAATAGGATCTTCCAGATGAAAGTTTTAATTTTTAGGTAGATTGATAAGGAGTCCAGGGCAGTCAAGGGGTCTGGAGATCTGGAGGAGGAGAAAAGGACAAACTATTTTTTTCTACATTACATTGTCTTAGTCACATAAGAAATTTTTTCTTAAACTTTGAGTTGTTTTGACAATAGTCTTGAAGATTAGCTTTCTTTAAGCCCAGAGTTAATATGGAATGAAGCAGGGCAAAGGCTAATAGAATTTTGCCAAGAGAATGCACTGGTCATAGCAAACATCCTCTTCCAACAACACAAAAGAAGACTCTAAACATGGACATCACCAGATGGTAAACACTGAAAATAGACTGATTATATTCTTTGCAGCCAAAGATGGAGAAGCTCTATACAGTCAGCAAAAAGAAGGCAGGGAGCTGACTATGGCTCAGTATGACCTAAATCAAATCCCTTATGATTATACAGTGGAAGTGGGAAATAGATTTAAGGGACTATATCTGATAGATAGAGTGCATGATGAACTATGGACTGAGGTTCGTGACATTGTACAGGAGACAGGGATCAAGACCATCTCCATGGAAAAGAATGCAAAAAAGCAAAATGGCTGTCTAGGGAGGCCTTACAAGTAGCTGTGAAAAGAAGAGAAGCAAAAAGTAAAGGAGAAAAAGAAAGATAAGCATCTGAATGCAGAATTCCAAAGAATAGCAAGGAGAGATAAGAAAGCCTTCCTCAGGGATCAATGCAAAAAAATAGAGGAAAACAACAGAATGGGAAAGGCAAGATCTCTTCAAGAAAATTAGAGATACCAAGGGAATATTTCATGCAAAAATGGGTTTGATAAAAGATAGAAATGTCATAGACCTAGCAAAAGCAGAAGATATTAAGAAGAGGTGGCAAGAATACACAGAAGAACTGAACAAAAAAGATCTTCATGACCAAGATAATCACAACGGTGTGATCACTCACCTAGAGCCAGACATCCTGGAATGTGAAGTCAAGTGGGCCTTAGGAAGCATCACTATGAACAAAGCTAGTGGAGGTGATGGAATTCCAGTGGAGCTATTTCAAATCCTGGAAGATGATGTGGTGAATGCTGCACTCAATATGCCAGCAAATTTGGAAAACTCAGCAGTGGCCACAGGACAAGAAAGGCAATGCCAAAGAATGCTCAAACTACTGCACAATTGCACTCATCTCATATGCTAGTAAAGTAATGCTCAAAATTCTCCAAGCCAGCTTCAACAATACATGAACCGTGAACTTCCTGATGTTCAAGCTGATTTTAGAAAAGGCAGAGGAGCCCGAGATCAAATTGCCAACATCCACTGGATCATGGAAAATGCAAGAGAGTTCCAGAAAAAACATCTATTTCTGCTTTATTGACTATGCCAAAGCCTTTGACTGTGTGGATCACAATAAACTGTGGAAAATTCTGAAAGAGATGGGAATACCAGAGCACCTGGCCTACCTCTTGAGAAACCTATATGCAGGTCAGGAAGCAACAGTTAGAACTGCACGTGGAACAACAGACAGGTTTCAAATAGGAAAAGGAGTACATCAAGGCTGTATATTGTCACCCTGTTTATTCAACTTATATGCAGAGTACATCATGAGAAACGCTGGGCTGGAAGAAACACAAGTTGGAATCAAGATTGCCGGGAGAAATATCAATAACCTCAGATATGCAGATGACATCACTTTTATGGCAGAAAGTGAAGAACTGAAAAGCCTCTTGATGAAAGTGAAAGAGGAGAGTGAAAAAGTTGGCTTAAAGCTCAACATTCAGAAAACGAAGATCATGGCATCTGGTCCCATCACTTCATGGGAAATAGATGGGGAGACAGTGGAAACAGTGTCAGACTTCATTTTTGGGGGCTCCAAAATCACTGCAAATGATGACTGCAGCCATGAAATTAAAAGACGCTTACTCCTTGGAAGAAAAGTTATGACCAACCTAGATAGCATCAAAAGCAGAGACATTACTTTGCCAACAAAGGTGCATTAGTCAAGGCTATGGTTTTTCCAGTAGTCATGTATGGATGTGAGAGTTGGACTGTGAAGAAAGCTGAGCGCCGAAGAATTGATGCTTTTGAACTGTGGTGTTGGAGAAGACTCTTGAGAGTCCCTTGGGCTGCAAGGAGATCCAATCAGTCCATTCTAAAGGAGATCAGCCCTGGGTCTTCTTTGGAAGGAATGATGCTGAAGCTGAAACTCCAGTACTTTGGCCACCTCATGAGAAGAGTTGACTCATTGGAAAAGACTCTGATGCTGGGAGAGACTGGGGGCAGGAGAAGGGGACGACAGAGGATGAGATGGCTGGATGGCATCACTGACTCGATGGGCGTGAGTCTGAGTGAACTCCAGGAGTTCGTGATGGACAGGGAGGCCTGGTGTGCTGTGATCCATGGGTTCGCAAAGAGTCGGACAGGACTGAGCGACTGAACTGAACTGAACTGAATGATTAAACAAAAAAACAATTCATCTTGCTCATGGGTATGTTTTTCTTTAAGCTTTGTACTAATAATTATATAAAAACAATGGATGTGGCTTGAAGACATGGTTCTCCTTCTTAAGAACCTTCTGACTAATCCTGTTAGCTCAGGATTTAGGGAGAGGGTTTGATAAGACCTTTCTATTGTTAGTAACCAATTGAAAAATTATATAAGGTCTTTATAAGACTAGCTAGTGGGGCATTCTCTTGTTCCCCTTCTGATATCTATGTCAGAAGCTTTCTCTGTCTTTTTTTCACTGTATTAAACCTGGGAGAATGGCACTGAAACATGTATAATATCATATAAGAAACAAATCGCCAGTCTAGATTCAATCCAGGATACAGGATGCTTGGGGCTGGTGCACTGGGATGACCCAGAGAGATGGTATGGGGAGGGAGGTGGGAAGGGAGTTCAGGATTGGGAACACATGTACACCCGTGGTGGATTCATGCTGATGTATGGCAAAACCAATACAGTATTGTAAAGTAAAATAAAATTAAAAAAAAAAAAAAACTGCCATGCAAAAGCTCTGAGTGACCAAGTTTTGTCTCTGGGCCCAGATTGAAACTGTCTGCTCTGGAAGCCAAAAATCTGACACCATTCAACATACATTATCACAATGGTCATCAACTCAAAGAATTCAAATGGGAACTCTGTAATAACCTAGAGGGGTGGGAATGGGCCAGAGGTGAGAGGGAGATCCAGGAGGGAGGGAAAATATATACACCTATGGTTAATTCATTGGAGAAAGAAATGGCAACCCACTCCAGTATTCTTGCCTGGAGAATCCCATGGATGGAGAAGCTTGGTGGGCTACAGTCCTTGGGATCGCAAAGAGTCGGACACGACTGAGCGACTTCACTCACTCATGGTTAATTCATATCAATGTATAACAGTAATCAAACCAATATTGTAAATCAATCATCAATCAGTTAAAAATAAATATTCCTTTGGGGGCAACAAAATAGGACAGGATCTCAATGGTATTTGTAGGTGAGGGCATCAGCCACATCAGCCACCACCTTCTGATAGGCAGCCTGCAACTCTGGGGAATTCCTTGCCTAAGTTTCAAGCTAGTGTACTCACCAGTATGTTGCCCAGGAGCTGTGTTTGGTAGAGATAAAAAACAAGGACACTGTTAGCGGAGGCACCCAATTTGGACTTAGTATTTCAGTCTCATCCCAAGCTGTGCCCCTAGAATATAAGCAGAAAGATGGCTGAAGTGTAGATGTTACTACTGATGTGAAGCCACCCATATCAGCCTGAATTTATACTTAGAGATGTTTCTCTCTTTCTGTCTTAATTCAGAACTTGCTATCATTTTTTTTTAATTTTTTGAACTATTTAAAGAAGCAACACATCATTTTGTCTTCCTTACTTAGAAAGAGATAAGGGAAAATCATGAAACAAAAATTTTAAGTGACTTAGAAGAAAGTCTTAATACTCAAACACTTAACACTTAAAATATTTAAATATAAAGAAAATACTGCAGAGAACAAAAACAAGAATGAATGAGAGGAAATGATGCCTGGAAACAAAGAAGGTAAAACATTGCCCATAAATCATCAAAGGGCAAGTCCCCAAAATAGTCAAAGAACCTCTGAGTTGAAGGGTAGACAACCAGCAGCCTAGAGGGTGAAAACAGCACAAGGTCAGAGGGAGTCAGAATCTCTGGCAGATGCCTGCCAGAATCTCAGGCGATGGCTCTGTCCCCACTCGCCCAGCTGACATTCACTCTCCTTCAGCCTGCCTTGTAAGCTGAATACCTGCCTGCCTAGGGTATCTGGACCAACTTCAGCCACCCTCATCTTGCTCCACAAGGTAATGACAGTAGCCTTCTCCTCAAGAGTCAGAAGTACCATGATGTGTCAAAAGCAGGTGTAAGCAGCAGGGGCCCTGGTCTTCCTTGTGAGCCCCACGAGCCTCCTGCCCTCTCTGCTTCTGAAAGTAGATTAGCCCAGGGCATAACACAAGTTCATTGGTTTGGGGAAATGTAAGATGCACTCCTCTTCCTCAGTGCCCTTCATCTGTGATTGGCTGATCCAGTGTGTCTAGACTCAGAAACTCTGCTCTCCCTGCTCTTATCTCTTAGCTTCATTTCCTTCATCCATCCATTGCCTCTACAAATATATTTCCAGTCTCATTTATGCATAAATATTTTAGTCTGATATTGTGTAATGTATCTTACAGCTTAAACCTATGAATTACATTTTATCTATGAATTTAAAAAGTTAAATTCAGAGATAAGAAAACTAAGACTTAGAAAGCAAAAATTTTATCAAGTTGACTTTACATGGAGCTTCATTCTGTTTCTGGAAATATTTGTAAGAGGTTGAAATGGAAAAATATTTTGTCATAGATTTAACTTGCTTTCTTTCTCCTTGTGTAAATACTTTGGACCACAAAATTTGATTTTCATCCATCCTGTCATTGAAATAAAGCTCTGTTAACTTAATGAAAAATAATAAATATTGCCTTTCTAGCAGCTACTGAACTAGGTTTATGGAGCATGGATGATAATGGGAACAATTTAATGAGAAATAAAAAAAATATACACCTGATACTTATGATATGACTGTAGAGAAAATGCAGAGGAATTGCAATCAAGATTCATCTTATTCAGCTTGATAAAGTCTGACAGGATTTCTGGGAAAATACCAAGTGCAGAAATTTCCACATCTGCATCCTC
Organism: Capra hircus; assembly: GCF_001704415.2. Classification (NCBI taxonomy): domain Eukaryota; kingdom Metazoa; phylum Chordata; class Mammalia; order Artiodactyla; family Bovidae; genus Capra; species Capra hircus. The sequence goes on from NC_030822.1 coordinate 34,040,885, forward strand.
AAGAAAAAAGTGAAAATGGACCCAGAAATGAATATTCAAATCAAATTCCATTCTTCTCAATTCAAATAATACTACAATGATATACAAATATATACCCACCAGCACCCTGGAAAGAAGGAAGGAAGGAAGAAAAGAAGAAAGGGAGGAAGGAAGAAGGATGGATGGAAGAAGGGCCTAGGAGAAGGGAAAACAATGTAACAAAAGGGAAGGAAGAGGAAAAGAATATAAAGAACAAGAGAGCTTGACAATTCCAACATTTTGCAAACCTGTAGATAAAGAAAACTATTCATACTTTGCTAGTGATAATGTAAAACAGTATAACTGATTTTGAAAATATTTCATGGTGTTTACTGAAGCAGAGTTATGACCTAAATCAAATCCCTTATGATTATACAGTGGAAGTGAGAAATAGATTTAAGGGACTAGATGTGATAGACAGAGTGCCTGATGAACTATGGACTGAGGTTTGTGACACTGTACAGGAGACAGGGATCAAGAAAATCCCCATGGAAAAGAAATGCAAAAAAGCAAAATGGCTGTCTGAGGAGGCCTTACAAATAGCTGTGAAAAGAAGAGAAGTGAAAAGCAAAGGAGAAAAGGAAAGATATAAGCATCTGAATGCAGAATTCCAAAGAATAGCAAGGAGAGATAAGGCAGCCTTCCTCAGCAATCAATGCAAAGAAAAAGAGGAAAACAACAGAATGGGAAAGACAAGATCTCTTCAAGAAAATTAGAGATACCAAGGGAATATTTCATGCAAAGATGGGCTCGATAAAGGACAGAAATTGTATGGACCTAACAGAAGCAGAAGATATTAAGAAGAGGTGGCAAGAATACACAGAAGAACTGAACAAAAAAGATCTTCATGACCAAGATAATCACAATGGTGTGATCACTCACCTAGAGCCAGACATCCTGGAATGTGAAGTCAAGTGGGCCTTAGAAAGCATCACTAGGAACAAAGTTAGTGGAGGTGATGGAATTCCAGTGGAGCTATTTCAAATCCTGGAAGATGATGTGGTGAAAGTGCTGCACTCAATATGCCAGCAAATTTGGAAAACTCAGCAGTGGCCACAGGACTGGAAAAGGTCAGTTTTCATTCCAATTCCAAAGAAAGGCAATGCCAAAGAATGCTCAAACTACTGCACAATTGCACTCATTTCACATGCTAGTAAAGTAATGCTCAAAATTCTCCAAGCCAGGCTTCAGCAGTACATGAACCATGAACTTCCAGATGTTCAAGCTGGCTTTAGAAAAGGCAGAGGAACCAGAGGTCAAGTTGCCAACATCCACTGGATCATCAAAAAAGCAAGAGAGTTCCAGAAAAACATCTATTTCTGCTTTATTGACTATGCCAAAGCCTTTGACTATGTGCATCACAATAAACTGTGGAAAATTGTGAAAGAGATGGGAATACCAGACCACCTGACCTGCGTCCTGAAAAACCTATATACAAGTCAAGAAGCATCAGTTAGAGCTGGACATGGAACAACAGACTGGTTCCAAAGAGGAAAAGGAGTACATCAAGGCTGTATATTGTCACTCTGCTTATTTAACTTCTATGCAGAGAATATCATGAGAAACATTGGGCTGGAAGAAGCACAAGCTGGAATCAAGATTGCTGGGAGAAATATCAATAACCTCAGATATGCAGATGACACCACCCTTATGGCAGAAAGTGAAGAGGAACTAAAAAACCTGTTGACGAAAGTGAAAAAAGAGAGTGAAAAAGTTGACTTAAAGCTCAACATTCAGAAAACGAAGATCATGGCATCTGGTCCCATCGCTTCATGGGAAATAGATGGGGAAACAGGGGAAACAGTGTCAGACTTTATTTTTTGGGGCTCCAAAATCACTGGAGATGGTGACTGCAGCCATGAAATTAAAAGACGCTTACTCCTTGGAAGAAAAATTATGACCAACCTAGATAGTATATTCAAAAGCAGAGATATCACTTTGCCAACAAAGGTCTGTCTAGTCAAGGCTATGGTTTTTCCAGTGGTCATGTATGGATATGAGAGTTGCACCGTGATGAAAGCTGAGTGCTGAAGAATTGATGCTTTTGAAGTGTGGTGTTGGAGAAGACTCTTGAGAGTCCCTTGGACTGCAAGGACATCCAACCAGTTCATTCTAAAGGAGATCAGTCCTGGGTGTTCTTTGGAAGGAATGATGCTGAAGCTGAAACTCCAGTACTCTGGCCATCTCATGCGAAGGGCTGACTCATTGGAAAAGACTCTGATGCTGGGAGGGATTGGGGGCAGAAGGAGAAGGGGACAACAGAGGATGAGATGGCTGGATGGCATCACTGACTTGATGGATGTTAGTTTGAGTGAACTCCGCGAGTTGATGATGGGCAGGGAAGCCTGGCGTGCTGCGATTCATGGGGTCGCAAAGAGTCGGTCACGACAGAGTGACTGAACTAAAGTGAACTGAACTGAAGTAGAAGGCATGATCCAAGATGGACGGATCATGCTGGAGAGTTCTGACAAAAAGTGGTCCACTGGAGAAGGGAATGTCAAACCACTTCAGTATTCTTGCCTTGTGAGCCATATGAATAGTATGAAAAGGCAAAAAGGTATAGCACTGAAAGATGAACTTTCCAGGTCGGTAGGTGCCCAATATGCTACTGGAGATCAGTGGAGAAATAACTCCAGAAAGAATGAAGAGAGGGAGACAAAGCAAAAACAACGCCCAGTTGTGGATGTGACTGGTGATGGAAGTTAAGTTCGATGCTGTAAAGAGCAATATTGCATAGGAACCTGGAATATTAGGTCCATGAGTCAGGGGCAAATTGGAAGTCGTCAAACAGGAGATGACAAGAGTAAACACAGATATTTTAGGAATCAGTGAACTAAAATGGACTGGAAAGGGTGAATTTAACTCAAATGACCATTATATCTACCACTGTGGACAAGAATCCCTTAGAAGAAATGGAGTAGCCATCATAGTTAACAAAAGAGTCTAAAATGCAGTAATTGGGTGCAGTCTCAAAAACGACAGAATGATCTCTGTTCGTTTCTAAGGCAAACCATTCAATATCCAAGTCTATGCCCCACCAGTAATGCTGAAGAAGCTGAAGTAGAACGATTCTATGAAGACCTACAAGACCTTCTGGAACTAACATCCAAAAAAGATGTCCTTTTCATTATAGGGGACTGGAATGTGAAAGTAGGAAGTCAAGAAACACCTGGAGTAACAGGCAAATTAGGCCTTGGAGTACAGAATGAAGCAGGGCAAAGGCTAATAGAGTTCTTCCAAGAGAATGCACTGGTCATAACAAACACCCTCTTCCAACAACATAAGAGAAGACTCTACACATGAATATTACCAGATGGTCAATACCAAAATCAGATTGATTATACTTTTTGAAGTCAAACATGGGAAGCCCTAGACAGTCAGTAAAAACAAGACGGGCAGTTGACTGTGGCACAGATCATGAACTCCTTATTGGCAAATTCAGACTTAAATTGAAGAAAGTAGGAAAAACCACTAGACCATTCAGGTATGACCTACATTAAATCCCTTATGATTATACAGTGGAAGGGAGAAATAGATTCAAGGGATTAGATGCAAGAGACATAGTGCCTGAAGAACTATGGACAAAGGTTTGTGACATTGTACAGAAGGCAGTGATCAAGACCATTCCCATGAAAAAGAAATGCAAAAAGACAAAATGATTGTCTGAGGAGGCCTTACAAATAGCTGCGAAAAGAAGAGAAGTGAAAAGAAAGGAGAAAAGGAAAGATATACCCATTTGAATGCAGAGTTCCAAAGAATAGCAAGGAGAGATAAGAAAGCCTTCCTCAGTGATCAATGCAAAGAAATAGAGGAAAACAATAGAATGGGAAAAGCTAGAGATTTCTTCAAGAAAATAAGAGATACAAAGGGAACATTTCATGCAGATATGGGCACAATAAAGGACAGTAATGGTATGGATCTAACAGAAGCAGAAAATATTAAGAAGTGGCAAGAATACACAGAAGAACTGTACAAAAAAGGTCTTCATAATCCAGATAACCACCATGGTGTGACCCCTCACCTAGAGTCAGACATCCTGGAATGGGCCTTAGGAAGCATCACTACAAACAAAACTAGTGGAGATTGTGGAATTCCAACTGAGCTATTTCAAATCCTAAAAGATGATGCTGTAAAAATGCTGCACTCAACATGTCAGCAAATTTGGAAAACTCAGCAGTGGCCACAGGACTGGACAAGGTCAGTTTTCATTCCAATCCCTAAGAAAGACAATGCCAAAGAGTGTTAAAATGACTGCACAATTGCATTCATCTCACGCAGTAGTAAAGTAATGCTCAAAATTCTCGAAGCCAGTCTTCAACAACCCATGAATCATGAACTTCCAGATGTTCAAGCTTGGTTTATAAAAGGCAGGGGAGGTGGGAGGGGGGTTCATGTTTGGGAACGCATGTAAGAATTAAAGATTTTAAAATGTAAAAAATAAAAAACCAAAAAAAAAAAAAAAAAAAGGCAGGGGAACCAAAGATCAAACTGCCAACATCCGTTGGATCTTCAAAAAAGCAAAAGAGTTCAAGAAAAGCATCTATTTCTGCTTTATTGACTATGTCATAGCCTTTGACTGTGTGGATCACAACAAACTGGATAATTCTTAAGAAGATGAGAATACCAGAGCACCTGACCTCCCTCTTGAGAAACCTGTATACAGGTCAAGAAGCAACAGCTAGAACTGGACATGGAACAACAGATTGGTTCCAAATAAGGAAAGGAGTACGTCAAGGCTGTGTATTGTCAGCCTGCTTATTTAACTTCTTTGCAGAGTGCACCATGAGAAACGCTGGACTGGATCAAGCACAAGCTGGAATTGAGATTGCCAGGAGAAATATCGATAACTTCAGATATGCAGATGACACCATCCTTAGAGCAGAAATCTAAGAGGAACTAAAGATCCTCCTGATGAAAGTGAAAGAGGAGAGTGAAAAAGTTGGCTTAAAACTCAATATTCAGAAAACTAAGATCATGGTATCTGGTCCCATCACTTCACGGCAAATAGATGGGAAAACAGTGAAAACAGTGTCAGACTTTATTTTGTGGGGCTCCAAAATCACTGGAGATGGTGACTGCAGCCATGAAATTGAAAGACGCTTACTCCTTGGAAGAAAAGCTATGACCAACATAGACAGCATATTAAAAAGCAGTGACATTACTTTGCCAACAAAGGTCCCTTTAGTCAAAGCTGTGGTTTTTCTGACTCTGCCACCCCATAGACTGCAGTCTGTCAGGCTGTTTTGTCCATGGGATTCTCCAGGCAAGAACACTGGAGTGGGTTGCCATTTCCTTCTCCTCTGGACCCTCTAGCAGATTCTATAATTTTATACTACCCCACTGTTCTTAATTTATCTTCTTTGAATTGGATCTGACATGATGGATCTTGAATTTGTTATTTTTTCTCTTAAATGGCCTTTGTCTCTACCAAAGGCTTGATAGAATTAAAAATGTTTCCCAGGTCACAGAGCTCCCAAATAATATATCATTAGTACCATGGCATGGCATACCCTTCAGTGTCTTTGCCTGGAGAATCCCATGGACAGGTTATATATATAATCTGGCAGGTTACAGTCCATGGGGTGGCAAAGAGTCAGACATGACTGAAGCAACTAAGCACGCCCCATTGAAGATGCAAGGAAAAAGTTGAGAGCAGAGCTGGGTGTCTAAAATACCATCTTCATTGCACCTATAGCTACTAAAAATATGACTCATATTAAATAAAAGTAGTCCAGAAAGAGCTCTATCCAGCATTTATACAAATAACAGACTATACAGGTCCCTTACTTTGTGTCCTAACAGCTCACTATTAACAATCATTTTGCATCTCTCAGGAGTAACTCCATTTCTTTCCTTTTTCTGAAGATCTTCTCTGTTTCAGGAGCCTAATTTCCCCTCCTAGGATTAACTACCCACTGGAGTCACTTTTACAGAATCTTATTAGGGTTCCTTCTATAACCTCCCCAAACTCTCAATTTCCAATATTCCCAGTTCCAATTAGAATGCTTTTTTTTTTTTTTTTTTTTTTTTTTTTTTGCTGAATCAACTTATAAAAGATAAAAACAAAGAGAAAATACAAAGATATTTGTTAGAGACCCTGACATTTATTTCATTTGTATTATATTGGAGTTATGTCTGGAATCAGAGCTCTCTCCCTCTGTCTTCAGGAGATGAACTACTGGGACACTGGGCCCTCAGATAGGCACCAACATAGTAGGCCAGGCAACTAGTGGTACTTGTGGGCCAGAGCATTAGCCACAGCGTTGGTCAGGTTTTGCTAGGCAGCCTGCATCTGTGGGGTAAATTCCTTGCTGAAGTGCGTTGCCAAGACAATCAATATCATGTTGCCTAGGAGCTGGGAATAAAAAGATAGTACATAATGAAGAGAAGGTCTCAGGCTGCCCTTCCAAGCAAATAGATGCCACATCCAGTTCCTTCTTCGTAAGAGGGTGAGCAGCTTTCATGGCCATGTTCCCACAAAAGTGCACCATTAGAGACCTGGCATTGGCTTCAGTGACTCCCAGCCTGAACCCCCTCTGTGTTACATCCTTCTCCCATTTTCTCTGTCAACGTCCAAGCCTGAACATTGCTATGGATTGCTTCTCTCCTTTTTTTAAAAAAGTAAAATTATAGTGCTGAAAGGGAACTTGATATACATATTGTGTCTTCAGATATTACATACATTCAGATTGTTTGGACATCCATTTGACAAGGAATCCAACACCTGTATACAAAAACATTTCATCATTGCTAGAGACAAAGAAGGAGGCCTAAATCATGAAAAGTTGCTCTTAGTTTGCCCTGTTTAGTTCTGGTTCAAAACTCAAAAATCATAAAGAAATGTACTTATCAATTTTCATAGAAAATTTCAGCTATCAAAGGCAAGATATTCTTTTGCTTGGCTCAATTTGTGTTCTCCAGGCCAAAACACATAGCTCAAGTTTGGTTAGTGTTCTTCACAACATTTTTTCTTTTCTCAGAATTATCAGATGACGAGTGACCTCCACTAGTCATAGAATAATTACCTGGTTGCAGCCATGAAATTAAAGACGCTTACTCCTTGGAAGAAAAGTTATGACCAACCTAGATAGTATATTCAAAAGCAGAGACATTACTTTGCTGACTAAGATCCGTCTAGTCAAGGCTATGGTTTTTCCTGTGGTCATGTATGGATGTGAGAGTTGGACTGTGAAGAAGGCTGAGAGCTGAAGAACTGATGCTTTTGAACTGTGGTGTTGGAGAAGACTCTTGAGAGTCCCTTGGACTGCAAGGAGATCCAACCAGTCCATTCTGAAGGAGATCAACCCTGGGATTTCTTGGGAAGGAATAATGCTAAAGCTGAAGCTCTAGTACTTTGGCCACCTCATGCGAAGAGTTGACTCATTGGAAAAGACTCTGATGCTGGGAGGGATTGGGGGCAGGAGGAGAAGAGGATGACCCAGGATGAGATGGCTGGATGGCATCACGGACTCGATGCACATGAGTCTGAGTGAGCTCTGGGAGATGGTGATGGACAGGGAGGCATGGCGTGCTGCGATTCATCGGGTCGCAAAGAGTCGGACACGACTGAGCGACTGAACTGAACCTTTGACCTCTGGAACAACCTACCAAGATCAAGCCTTTCTCTGAAATATTACCTCCAAAAAATACTTCGATGGCTTAAGTCAGTGTTCTTATAATAACCACAGCACAGAAACCTGGATGAAATAACAAAGCACAGGCATACCCAGAACTCACCCTGAAGTTCTCGGGATCCACGTGCAACTTGTCACAGTGCAGCTCACTTAGATCTGCAAAGGGGCCCTTGAGGTCATCCATGTGCTTACTGGCATTTCCAAAGGAGTTCGGCACCTTCCTGCTATGGGCCTTGACCTTGGGGTTGCCCATTATGGCAGACTCAGAGCATAAGTTACCAAAACTGTCACAGAACCTCTGGGTCCATGGGTAGATGATCAGGAGCCTATGGGATGATCATAGTCACAGAACAGATGAAAGGTCAGAGGATGTAAGAAACCTAACCAGTGCCTCTTTTCTGGAACACTTTCTGTGTTTCTACACCCTGTCTTATCTGTGTTCAGCGCTTACCTTGCGAGGCTCTCACCGCCGACCACCTCCACATTCACTTTGGTCCACAGACTAGCAACAGCAGCCTTCTCCTCGGTAGTAAAATGCACCATGGTGTCTGGGAGCTTACTGGTGATCCTAATGGGCCAGAAGCAAGTCTGTGCCGCTGCTTCACTGCATGGCCTTTTATTCCTCATCTGCTGTCCTAAGGCCCTTCCTTCCCCCAATAAAACGAGACTATTGGTCAAAGGTAGGTGGTCACTGCCAGGGGTGGGACTTGGGCAAGGGTGGGTCAGCAAGATGGACATTTGTGTCTCTGATAGTGTTGGTGGCTCTATCAGGGATACTCTGCTGTCGTCCCCCCTACCCTCCACTGTGCAATTCATATCTCAAGGTCCCCGCCACCCTTCCTGAAGTGACCAGTAGGCTGACCATGAAGCATAGCTAGACTTAGGAAGAGCAACATCTAGAACTCTGTTGGGCATTGTGTCAGATGTTTGCAAGACACTGTTCTGCTGTTTGGCCAGCGTATATTAATAGAAGAAGCCACAGCTCTTCCTGGGTCACCAATGCTTCTAAAGCTTATATGGGGCTCATACTTTTATAGTTCTCATAACCAAGTAAAAATGGTCCTAATCCAACATCAATTTAGAAACATGATAGGTAAGAACTCTGTAAAATGTAGAGAAGAATTGAACATCAGCCCTTTGTTACTGAGTTCTGTCAGTAATATGTGTGCTTGTCTGAATAAGTTTTTTTACTCTGATTATATGGAAAGTGTCTCTGGCTAGTAGATGTATCTATGCATTCATATCAGAGAATACAGTATTGAATGTTGGGGAATAAGTGCTTCTGTGTTTAATGAAGAGGAGTTGTCTCATGTGCTGGGTCCACACTTCTGACTGAGTGTGATTTTTCTTCACATCTAATCGTTCAAAGGCAACCTTCACTGACAGTACTCCACACACCACTGCCACTGTGATCTAAGGTACTTTGTTCTCATACATCCAAATAAGCATTTACAAGATTGGAAAAAGCACATTTCTAGTGGGACAAGCAATGATTCATTTTATTTCAGAATTTGTTGCTCCCACATTTTGACATCCAGAAAGCTGGTTTATTTCTCCCTGAGATCACTCTTACAAATATATGTACATATAACGAAAAAATAATTTTCATTTGTATTTACAGAGGGACCCTAAAATTTACAGTTCAACCCAATGTATTATATTAGTAGCCAGATTTCTACTATTAGAAAATAAATCCTTTCTGTCTATTTGATATAATGAGACACTTTTATCGATTCAACCTGAAAAGACTTAAATGTAAAATGTGGATAAAAATTTCTGTTTCGGGAAGCTGGTTTTCCATGACAGAGTGGATAATCTGTGAGCACTGATTTATGTGAGCACTTTGGTACAGAGATATAAAGAAAATAGTTTGGATTGCTGTCAAAAGGATTTGCTTCAAGAAAAGAGGTCAGAGAAATAAAAAAAAGAAGAGGAAACTATGACCACAGCCAGGAATCTCTCTCACACTCAGCTGGGGTCTATCTGGCCTGCAGGGTTGGCTCTGGGTACTTTCTATCTCTAGCCCTGATGCCCATCTTCAGCGGAGTATGTGCCCCCTGCAAGGCCCCAGACTCAGGGGCTTCTGCAGCTCTGAATGTTGGGGAATAACTGCTCATCTTTTTAGCAAAGCAGGCAATAATTCTGGAAGTTACTTCTAATTCCTGATTTTCTCTCACACTTTTTAGACAGTCCCTCTCTCTGAGCAGTTTACAAAGGTCTCTCTTCCTTGAAATGCTGTAGCCAGTCTGCTGTCGTGTGTCTCCATACGTGTAATGTAACAATCAATTTAACATTCCCTCCCTGGTGGTCTAGTGGCTAAGATTCCTGACAACCAATGCAGGGGCCCCAGGTTGCATTCCTGGTCAGGGAACTAGATCCTACATGCCACATTTAAAGTTCCTACATGCTGCAAAGTCGAAGATCCTGCTTGTCACAGCTAAGACCTGGCACAGCCAAATAAATAAATACAAATAAATATTAAAAAAAAAAAAAAAAGCCCTGAGGTGGGGGCGGGGGGAAGCCTTCCTAGGCAGCTCTCTTCACTTAAACCAGACAGTTCTTTAGTAAAGCCCATGTTGAAGTTAACTTTGAAAAGAGGGTATCCCCTGCTCTGACCTCCAACCCCACCCATCAGAATCTCTCTTCACAAGTGCTGGGACAAGCCAGCTGCTTTTAGAAAATGTGTTCTTAGAATGGAATGACATCCTTACTTGGACATTGCCATCTTAAGACCTGGGCTAATTTTCCTGTAAAGAATCTCCACTTTGGTACTCTACCTCCATTCAGAACCTTTGTCTTCACTTAAGTCTTTTTTGAGACCCACTTAATCATCTGATCCTGAGGCGTTCTTGTCCCCTGATACCCTTCCCCTCCCACCTGAATGCTCCTATATCTTTAACTGGAAAAACTCATGAGTATGTATTTATCCTAAGTGTATGTCTCAACCACATCCCTTTGATGCTCTGTTTTAAATTTTCCTGCAGAAATTTCTACTTCATGCAAAAACTGAATGGTGAGCCTCCCCAGTCCCCCCACCCCCCAAATACAGTTCAACATAAAATCCCTAAGGTTTTCACATATTTAAAAGCACATGAGAAAAGCAGACCTGAGGACAATTACCCTGAGAAGAACTCTTAGCGGAGCAATACTGCTACCTCTACTCTTGTTGTTGCTGTTATTATTATTATTAATTCAAAAAAGTTTTTCCTTGGTGACACTGCACTACTGGGCAGGGCCCTCAGTGATACTTGTGGGCCAGGGTGCTCACCAGTCCAGTCACTGTCATCTTCCAGGCAGCCTGCACTGGGGGGTTAATTCTGTATCAAAGTGATTTGCTAGACAATCGCTAGCACAATTTCCAGGAGCTGTGGAGGTGGAAAGAGATATGCACAGTGAGCAGAGAGTTCCAGGCTGGCCTCTCTGCTCCCATTTTGAACCGAATGATATTAACTTCCTGCAAAGCCTGGGGCCTTGCCTTGTCTCTAAGCACAGCTAATTTGTTCCCCTGACTAGACTAGGACTTGACCATGATTTCCATCCCATATTCCTAGCACCAGCAACTTCACGTTTTGCGGGCATAAAAATAAACACTCAAAGCTTTATTATTGTACTCACTCCAGCCCACGTGTTCCAGCTGTTTTCCTCCCTCAAAGACACTTCATCCCACTTCTGGATTTATAGGATGCAAACTTGAAATGGCTGTCTAGAAACAATTCTGTACAAATGCTCAGCCAATGTATGAATGTGCTGTATGCTTAGGCAGTCATGTCCGATCTCATGGACTGCAGTCTGCCAGGCTCCTCCCTCCATGGGGATTCTCCAGGCAAGAATGATGAAGTGGGTTGCCAGGCCATCCTTAAGGGGAGCTTCCCAACCCAGGGATGGAACCCAGGTCTCCCGCATTGAGGGTGGATTTTTTACCATCTGAGCTACCAGGGAAGCCCTAATGTATGAATAGCCTTAGCAATGTATTTGTGAACTCTAAGTTCTTTCCTTATACAGAGCCAGCATATGCTGTATAGACATTTCTCCTTGGCATTTTTTTTTCTGCTTCCAGGAGAGGAAAAATGAATAATAACAAAGGCACAGTTCCTTTCATACAATTATACTTTCCAGTAGACACTTTCCTCATCCTTATATAGGTTTCTTCTACAAATAAACAAAGTCCAAACAAACCCCTCTAGCCTTCTGAGGGCAGTCTTTAGTCCCTATTGCATTCCTCTTGGCCTTAGTTCAGCCTTCTGGAGTTTCTTTCCTTTCAACATCATTACTGCCAAAAGTTTCGCCTCCAACAGCTTTTCTTGTTTCCTTACCATCCCTCTGTTTTTGGACTCATCTCTTCTCTTTCCTCTAGACCTGTCTTGCTGATTTCTCAAATTCAGGCTTTGAATTTTCCATTTCCTCACAAAATGATCTTTTATTTCCACCAAAGCTCAATCAGTTTCAATAATGATAACTATCCTTATAGCTCAATTTTTTTAAAAGCATTTTTATTAGAGACAAAAGATTACATATATTTATGAATACATATACACATATAATACAGATAGATAGAGCTTATAGATAACATAAATACTACTGCCAAAAGATAGAAGTTATAGATACAGTCAATTATTTTTAGAGAAAGAGATAAAGAGAGCTTATGTTCCAATTAGTGAACTAAAGATATGAGATATATTAATGTATTTAATTCTCTAGAAAAATGAACTTAGATAAACATGATTGGTGAACGAGAGCTTAAGATATTAAGTGATGCATCTCAAATTTCAGAGCTAGCAGGATGCTCAAATTCAAACCAAAGCAGCAGATTCTAAGGTCTTAGAGCTGGCTCCCCATTAGTACAAATGACAACACCGGGGAAAGGCCAAGAAAGGGTCCTTGACTGTACTATGAGAAACACATTCCATCTCAGGACAGCTGATCAAACATTATGTTTCTTACATTAAATAAAATTAGCTATAATGTTTTTTCAAACTTTCATTCCCATGGATACTTAAATGTACATTCAATAACTATTTGTTGCATGACTTTGTGTTATAATTGATCTATGTACTGGAGATTTAAGATACAAAGAACCTAATTTGGGGGTGGAAGATACAGAAAATGAACAAGTAAACCCATCAACAAATAATTTCAGCTATTATCATTTGTTACGAAGGAAATTAATATCTGGACATAATGAGCTGCTGCTGCTGCTGCTAAGTCACATCAGTCATGTCCAACTCTGTGCGACCCCAGAGATGGCAGCCCACCAGGCTCCCCATCCCTGGGATTCTCCAGGCAGGAACACTGGAGTGGGTTGCCATTTCCTTCTCCAACGCAGGAAAGTGGAAAGTGAAAGTGAAGTCACTCAGTCATGTCTGACTCTTCGCAACCCCATGGACTGCAGCCCACCAGGCTCCTCCATTCATGGGATTTTCCAGACAAGAGTACTGGAGTGGGTCGCCAGTGCCTTCTCCAGGACATAATGAGAGAGGGACACAATCATATCAGAAATAAGTCTCTCTAAGAAGGTCATAGTTGAGGCAGCCCAGAATGAAAAGAAGGAATCTGTCAGTTGAGAGTATTAGGATAGAGGTCTTGAAGGTTGCGATAGTGGCTCCAAATCTCTAAGGAAGGTAAAACAAATGTCTGGTATGCTAGAGATATGAGTGATGGGGTGGTTGGTATGTAAATAGTAAAAGTAAGAATGGCAGAAAATATTATTGTAGAGAAAGCATTAACCTAATAACTTAGAACTTCTCCTCAGTGATAGCGAATAAGAAGTCATTATAGGATTTTAAACCTAGTAATGACAATCTCTAAACCCTCTGGCTCTTAGTTAGATTAATATTCCCAGATAAATGTATTATCACATTATTTTTCTCAGCTGACTCTTATGGTCTATCAACAATAATTAGACACCTTTTCATCTACTAAAAATTTGAGCCATCTAGACCTGATTATATCCATATATGTTTGTGTGTGTGTAAATTGTGTTTTTGTTTTCAGTTCAACTGTCCTGAGCTGGCAAAATCCAGATCTAGACTTAGATCATTAAAGGAGGAAGACTGTATCTTCTGTTTGCTCCCTCACCATCACCACCCCTGACCCCTTGATATTCAGAGTAAGAATAATAGTTGAGAGGCAAGAAGGATGAAAAAGAGATCAATTGATTTAAAAAGTACTTTGCTCTCATTTGTAGACTGACTGGATGAGGTTTCATGCCACAGAGAGTCTTTCTTTACTCTAGGGAAGGGAAGGGAAAGTTGCTCAGTCGTGTCCGACTCTTTGCAACCCCATGGACTGTAGCCTACCAGGCTTCTCCGTCCATGGGATTTTCCAGGCAAGAGTACCGGAGTGGATTGCCATTTCCTTCTCCAGGGGATCTTCCCGACCCAGGGATCGAACCCGGGTCTCCCGCATTGTAGGCAGACGCTTTACCCACTGAGCCATCAGGGAAGCCCTTCTTTACTCTATATAGGGGCATATTAAGAGGCAATGGGGAACTTTCTTGGTGATCCTATGGATAGGAATCCTCCTTACAATGCAGGGGACATGGAAACAATCAATCTCTAGCTGGACAACTAGGATCCCACAGGCTGTGGGGCAACTAAACCCAGAGATGTAACTACTGAGCTCAAATGATACAACAGAGATCTCCCAACCATTACTAAGATCCAATGCAGTCAAATAAATAAATAGGCAAGGGAGCACAGACAGACCAGTGTGTTGACAGTCTGCAAAAATGTAATCACTGGTCTTTTAGCCGCACTGTGAAGACAAAAGGCCAAATTTGAAGGTAATTCACAGGACATATTGACTCATTTGAAAATACCCTTATGCCCAGAAAGATTGAAGGCAGGAAGAGAAGGGGACCACAGAGGATGAGATGGTCAGATGGCATCACCGACTCAATGCACATGAGTTTGAGTAAACTCCAGGAGTTGGTGATGAACAGGGAGTCCTGGCGTGCTGCAGTCCCTGGGGTCGCAAAGAGTCAGACACAACTGAATGACTGAACCAAACTAAACTGATTATAATTAATATATGGAAGTAATGAAATGAATGCCTCATAGAGTTAAATTTGCCAGTCCTTAAGAGGACAATTTGACTCAAAGCCTGGAGCACATGATTCCCTGAGCAATCTGGCAGTGATGCCCTCAAGAATAATTCAGTTAATGCTTCTCTGACATGAAGCCCCCAGGTCATTGCAGGTTTCTTCTGGTTAGAGCCAGGCTGTGAGTTTTCTCAACTGCTGCTACCCTCTTTCTTCTCATCCACCCCAGTCAATCAGAAAATATGTCCTCTTTACTCTCCCCTTCCTCATCCTTCACTTTTTGCACACCTCCCTGATCTTCTTCCAGGGCTTCCCTGGCGGTCAGCGCTAAAGAATCTGCCTGCCAAGCAGGAGATGAAAGTTCCATCACTGGGTCAGGAAGATCCCCTGGAGAGGAAACGGCAATGAGCTCTAGCATTCTTGCCAGGAAAATCCCACGGATAGAAGAGCCTGGTGGGCTATAGTCCATACAGTCACAAAAAGTCAGACACAAATAAACACACTGCTCTTCTTGGATTGAGGCCATTATATCTATCCTCCTCAATTAGCATCCATGTCTAGTCTCTGAAATTTTAATTCATTTTGTGTGAGTTAAGCATATTATTTGCCCCCTCCAAATCCTACTCCTTGAGTCATTTAAAGTTCTAAGAATATTCATTGCTTACCCTTACTACTATCAAGGTAATAACTTTTATTTTTATCTTCAAAACCTTATATTATCTAGTCTTTCCTAATCCTCTACCTATGTCTTACTCTCTCTTCCACTTCCAGAGAGCCGTTTTCATGCACATTGCCAAGCTCTGGCTGGCTAATTTTAAACTATGAGACCTAGTTAGTATCTTATCTCCTACATGAAGTCTTAGTCACCCCCCTGTTCATCTGAATTTATACACTATCCTAAGTCTAATTTTACTTTAGTACACATTACATTCAATCAGAATATGATGTAGGATGATTTCAAGTGTCTTAGCCTTGGCTTTGTAAAGAGACAGTGGAATCCTTTAGAAAAGGATAAGCTATTGTTGGTTCATGGAGATTTTTTGAAAATTCTCAGCCACCCATCAACTGATCTTCTTATCTCCAATTCAGTCTCATAAGATATATAATATCTTAGTTGACTCAAAATGTACATTAGAGCAAACTAAAAAAGTAACCCTAGTCTAGAAGATGAATCCCTACAAAGCTTTTATTTTTTTTTTTCTGCAAACTCTCTGGCACGTACTATAAATCTATCTTGTTTTCTCTCAGACACCACTTACTACATCTGCCTTCCTGCTACAGTAAGTTTTTGTCACACTGCCTTGTGGCAGTCAGTCCCCAACCACAGAATAAACATTTCCAACCACAGAAAACTTCTTTCTCCACCTTTACTTTCTCCCAGTAATCCTAAATCCTACCAGAATGTCTGTCTTCCACTGATGAGTTTCCCAATGCTTCTCAAAGGACTGTTACTTCTTCCTATGTCTCTCCCCATCCTTCAGCTAATGAACCATTTCTCCTTTAGCACAAGATGAAATGATAGAGAAGATACAAGGTTAATTTTTGATCCCTGAATAGAATGTACTTTATTAAACAGAAGCTGGGCTCTCAAGGCCAAACCCCAGTCCCCGTGGGCAGAAAGAAGGCACCGGGGACACAAAATGGTGAATTGAAAAGAGGATTCAGTGGTATTTGTGGGCCAGAGCAGTGGCAATGCCAAAAGCAACATCAGCTTCTGCCAGGCAGCCTGCATGTCAGGGGTGAATTCTCTGCCAGAGTGAGTAGCCAGAAGACAATCACATTGCCCAGGAGCTATTGGATGAGAGACAGAATGACAATTAAGTATCCCAAGTAGAAGTTTCCTAGAAGAGTTGAAGAAAATAATGGCTTAGTACCTACACTCACTCCCAAGCCCACATCTTAAACTGCTCCATGGGTTGTACCTATACTATAAACTCAGATGAGCTTGTCCTTCAATTTAATTTAAATTCTATGAGCCCTCCATTCAACATTTTTCTACCTGTATCCCCTGCCTCTCTCCTATTTCACTATTTTTATTTGCCTCTCTCCCTCCCTCTAATTTTTATATTCATAGGATTTCAGGATTGCATGGGTTCCTAGAATGAGTTTAGTAAAGCCTCCAACTAAGCCTCTACTTAGTCACAATACTGATGGGTAATTTAATAGAGAATTGATCTATTTTTCTTTAAGATGAATGGCCTAAAAATTGTTCTCCCAAATATTTTCCTAACTTCAATCATCAGGAATCACATATGAGATTTCTCCTTCCTTGAGGTTGGACTTCATCTATCAAAGGTCAGATTTTATTTCTCCTTGAACAAATATGCTATTCTTTGGTATTTTCTGGGGGTAAATACATCCAGTTCTGACAGAAGTTCCTGAAAATTTTTAAGCAAACTTAAGGCTGTTCACTGTGACACCAATGGTAAAGAGCCTGCCTACCAATGCAGGAGATGTAAGAGATACAGATTTGATCCCTGAGTCGGGTAGATCCCCTAGAAAAAGAAATGGCAACACATTTCTGTATTCTTGCCTGGAGAATCCAATGGACAGAGGAGCCTGGTGGGTTACAGCCATGGGGTAAAAATCTGACACCTGAAGCGACTTAGCATGCATGCACAGTAAGGCTGCCCATAGCTCTTTATGTCACTAGTCCTGAATCAAGGTGGGCTCGGTATGCCCAGTGGAAATCTGTCCTCCTAACACCTAGTTTGATCTACGAATTCTGAGATCTTTGCTAGGCGTTCCAATGAAACACTCAACTTCCATTATTATTGAAAAGTAAAAATCCAAAGGGAACACACGAACACTTCCTGAACTCACCCTGAAGTTCTCAGGACCCACGTGCAACTTGTCACAGTGTAACTCACTCAGCTTAGCGAAGGCACATTTGAGGATGTCCAAGTTCTTAATAGCTTGTCCAAAAGAGGTCAGCACCTTCTTGCCATGGGCCTTGACCTTGGGGTTTCCCATTATGGCAGAGGCAGAGGACAAGTTGCCAAAGCTGTCAAAGAATCTCTGGTCCAGGGGTGGAGGACCAGTAGCCTATGAGATGGAACCAGCAGATAGAAAATCAGTGACTTGAAAATTTTTTCAGAATTTGCTGATCAATTTGCCAGGCTCATACTCACCATCCTCCCCCATGAAGTCCACTTCCTACCTGCCCAGAGCCTCGCCTCCAGCCTCTTCTACATTTACTTTGCCCCACAGGCCAGTGATAGCAGCCTTCTCCTCGGCAGTAAAATGCACCATGATGTCAAGTCGTGGAGCTTACAGGTGATCACAGAAGCATCAGAAGCAAGTCTGTGCTACTGTTGTATGTTGCAGCCTTTATTCTTTACTGCTGAACTTCTGCTCCCTGCTCCTCCTTGTCCTTTGAAGTCATTGGTCAAGGTTAGGTTGTGTCCCTCAGGGGTGGAGTCAGGTCAGCTGATGGTCAGCAAGAAAGATGTATATTGAGTGTATGATAACGTGCTGGTTCCTGAGACATCCTTCCTTTGTTAGATCCTCCTCTATCCTAAATACTGTTTTCCACTCATTTCCCATTTTTCCCCTCAGCTCTTCCCATGTCATCCTCCACAATGGCATCCATCTCTCCCATTCTCCTTCTCCCAGAACGATCCATGGAGTGTAGCTAAGCATCAGACTAGGAAGGAGCTCTATTCAAACCATTTTAGTATTGGTTAAAGGTAGTGAGATGGTGACAAGGACAGAAACATGCTCAAGATAAAAAACACAATTGTAGACAAGAAACTCAATCAGTTCTAGCTCTCTTGAGGAGTGAATTATAGCCAAGCTCTGGGTTTTATTTTTCCAAGGGAGGAAAAAAAAGAAAAACAAAAACACATATTTATGGTTACTTCATGAAGCTGAATGGAAATGCAAGGGATCTACAATAGAACTAAGTGCTCAATCCCAAATTTAAATATCCAAAGGTTATTTCATAGAGAGAACAGGCAGAATAAGCTTGCATCCTGTGCTTCCAGGGAACTCTGTTCATTTCTCTGTGACAACAAGAGAAATTGTCCACTCTGGAGACATTGCCCTGAGTTTTCTTCTTGATTTTGTCTTCTTATTGATACCAGTGAGGCAGATAAGTCTGAAATTATTTAATACTAGGACTTGTGATCACACTAAGGAATAAATGAATTGATATGAGAGGCTAGGTGTTGGAGTATGTTTAATGTTTGTTGAATCCATCAGTGATGGAGACTTCAAATTTCTCTAGTGTCCTTGTTTTGTTTTGTATTTTGATGTCCCTGTTGTCTGTAGGCTCCCCTAAGAACACATCATCATCATGAAATAGAGTCTGTACCTTACAACTTTTTCATTGACAACCCACTGTTATTTTACTGGAGTCCTGTTGATATGATGGTAAGGAATGGGGGGAGGGGGAGAAGCAGCCCATAATTGTATAATTAAAAATCAGCCTTTAATGGATCGGTTTTCCTGGGCTGTGACCTTCATAAGTATTGCTAAGCTTCCCCTCCCTTAAGAAAAATAGAAAAGACACCCTAGGATAGACTACCTAACCTCAGTCATTTAGCTCAGTTGCTCAGGCGTGCCCAACTCTTTGCAATCCCATGGACTGCAGGATGCCAGACTTCCTTGACCATCACCAACCCCCAGAGCATACTCAAACTCATGTCCATCCTGTCAGTGATGCCATCCAACCATCTCATCCTCTGTTGTCCCCTTCTCCTCCTGCCTTTGATCTTTCCCAGCATCAGGGTCTTTCCCAATGAGTTGACTCTATGCATCAAGTGGTCAAATTATTGGAGTTTAAGCTTCAGCATCCGTCCTTCCAATGAATATTCAGTACTGATTTTCTTTGTGATTGACAAAGAAATCTCCTTGCAGCCCAAGGGACTTTCAAGAGTCTTCTCCAACACCACAGTTCAAAACATCAATTCTCCATACTCAGCTTTCTTTATAGTCCAACTTTCACATCCATACATTCCTACTATAAAAAAAACCAGCTAACAGCAATTTCATAATTTGTTAAATGGCATTATAAAATGAAATTTTCATGTTTTAGCATGCTCCAGCAGTGAACTAAATAACAAACACTTTGATAATAAAATATGAAGTAAAACATAAAAAAAAAAAACCCATAGCTTTGACTAGATGGATCCTTGTTGGTAAAGTAATGTCTCTACTTTTTAATATGCTGTCTAGGTTCCTCATAGCTTTTCTTCCAAGGAGCAAGGGTCTTTTAGTTTCATGGCTGCTGTCACCATTGGCAGTGATTTTGGAATCCAAGAAAATAAAGTCTCACACTGTTTCCATTTTTTCCCCATCTATTTGCCATGAAATGATGGAAATGGATGCCATGATCTTAGTTTTCTGAATATTGAGTTTTAAGCCAACTTTTTAACTCTCTTCTTTCACTTTCAGCAAGAGGCTCTTTAGTTCTTTGCTTTCTGTCTTAAGGGTGTTATCATCTTCATATCTGAGGCTATTGATATTTCTTCCAGCAGCCTTGATTCCAGCTTGTGCTTCATCCAGCCTGGCATTTCACATGATGTACTCTGCATAAGTTAAATAAGCAGGGAGAGTATACAGCCTTGATGTACTCCTTTCCTGATTTGGAACCAGTCAGCTGTTCCATGTCCAGTTCTAACTGTTTTTTCTTGAGCTGCATACAGATTTCTCAGGAGGCAGGTCAGGTGGCCTTTTATTCCAATCTCTTGAATAATATTCCACAGTTTGTTGGCCAAAGGCTTTGGTGTAGTCAATAAAGCAAAAGTAGATGCTCTTCTGGGACTTTCTTGCTTTTTCGATGATCCAGCAGATGTTGGAAATTTAATCTCTGGTTCCTCTGCCTTTTCTAAATCCAACTTAAATATCTGGAAGCTCACAGTTTATGTACTGATGAAGCCTGGCTTGGAGAATTTTGGTTTGCTAACATGTGAGATGAGTGCAATTGTGCGGTAGTTTGAATATTCTTTGGCATTGCCTCTCTTTGGGATTGGAATGAAAACTGACCTTTTCCAGTCCTGTGGCAACTGCTGAGTTTTCCACATTTCCTGGCATATTGAGCGCAGCACTGTCACAACATCGTCTTTTAGGATTTGAAATAGCTCAAACCTAGGATGACACAATTCTAGGGCAAGAGAGCAGATGTTTTATCACTGAAATAGAAGACCAATGAAAGGACAAGAAATGTCTGTCTACACTGTGAAGAACAGCCCTTGTGTGAATAAGAGTATTTTTTTTCCTGGATTTGGTTTGCAATGTTATGCTAGTTTCAGGTGTTCAGCAAAGCAACTCAGTTACACAATAAGCCCCTGTATATGAATCTTCAAGTTGCAAACTTTCAAAGATGCGAACATGTGTTCCATCTACTTCAGGTGTGAGTCAAATTGCAGCTTGTTCTCCATCTCCTATTGCTGATGATTCTCCAGCTCTACCATCTCCCACTTCTTCTCCCTCCTCCAGGCAGTAACTCCTCTTGCCTGTTCACTCGATGCCAGCCCCTGTATGCCAGCTGCTGTGCGGTACTACTGCAGTTTTCAAGATAGCATGTTTTAAGATCAAAAACGCTGTCTTTATTTTTTGTAGTTGTTTTTCATGGTATTTGTGTAAAAAGTATTGTAAACACATTACATACTGTACTATATGTCTGTTTATATTAGCTGATTATGTCAATTGACTGAGTGCATGCTCAGTCATGCCCAACTCCTTGTGACTCTATGGACTGTAACCTGCCAGGTTCCTCTGTCCATGAGATTTTCCAGGCAAGAATACTGGAGTGGGTTGTCGTTTCCTTTTCCACTGGATCTTTCTAACCCAGGGATTGAACCCATGTCTCTTACATCTCCTGGATTGCATGTGGATTCTTTATAGCCTGAGCCACCAGGAAAGCCTTGTTAGTTTGGTACCTAGGCTAACTTTGTTGTACCTAGGATTGGACCCTCAGAATTGAACTCATTCATACAGAGGGGACTTAATGTTTATATATATTTTTTTCAGATTATTTTCCCTTATAATCTACTACAAAATATTGTATATTGTTCCCTGTGCTATGCAGTAAGTTCATCTATTTAATATATAGTAGTGTGTTTATGTTAATCCCAAGCTTCTAATTTATCCCATGCTCACCTTTCCCCTTTGGTAACGAAAAGTTTATTGTCTGCAGGTCTATTGCTCTTTTGTATATAAGTTCATTTGTATTATCTTTTGTTGGGGGGCTTCCCTGGTGGCTCAGTGGTAAAGAATCTACCTGCCAGTGCAGGAGATGTAAGTTTTATCCCTCGGGCAGGAACAGCTGCTGGAGAAGGAAATGACAACCCACGCTTGCCTGGGGAATCCCAAGGTCAGGAGAGTCTGGTGGGCTGCAGTCCATAGTAGTAATGAAGTCTCTCAGTCATGTCCTGACTCTTTGCGACCCCATGGACTGTAGCCTACAAGGCTCCTCCATCCATAGGATTTTCCAGGCCAGAGCACTGGAGTGGGTTGAAGAGTCAGACACAACTTAGTGAGTAAAGAACAACAATAGTACACATACACACACATCTTTTTTATCCATTCATATGTTGAGAGACATTTAGATTTCTTACTTGTCTATTATTGTAAATAATGCTACTTCAAACACAGCAGTGCATGTATCTTTTGAATTACATTTGATATATTAATTAGTAGACTTAGGGCTCTAGGATTCCAAGGCAAATTTCTATAGATCCACAGTATGAGGACAGTGATTCTTTCCTTAGACCTTGGATATGAGGATCAGACATTGTCAAAGCCCAGGGAATAAGAATCAGATTCTATAAGACCAAGAGTTGGGGAAATAAACCCCACCTGAAGCAAACAGTTTGAATATATCCCATTCTCTTTCCAGAGTGTGGACACCAGCCTTCTTTTAAATTCAGGATGTGAGGCTGGTCCCTCTCCTTCTCCCTCATACCCACTTCAGGGCTCTATATCCTTCTCTGGAAACTGTCTTTGGGAACAGAACTGGCATGTCTCCAGGGATCTAATCCATCTCTTGCTTTCTTATTACTAAATGTTGTGGAAAAGGGCTTTAGAAAGGTTATAGGGTTGAAAAGCAGCATGTCTATAGCTTGGTAAAGCCTTATGAATTCCGATTCTGAAGTCACATAGCCTGAATAGAATTTCATTTTTACTTAGGTGCTTGCTGATTCAAGCTATTATCTCAGCTGCCCATTTTGAAATATTTTACTTATGCCTCCTACAAAATACCATGATTATTGTCTCTTTTTCCCAGATGAAAAACCCAAAGTTTAGAGAGATAAGTGATATGATTATCCATGATACATCAGAAAGATTAAATGGTCAGAAAAAACTAAGATTATTCACTTAAGCCTATAAGTTAAAATTAAAATTAAAATATTATATCCAAAGGTATTTTAATAAAAAAGACTTTTAAAATGAAATATCAATAACCTCAGATATGTAGATGACACCACCCTTATGGCAGAAAGTGAAGAACTAAAGAGCTTCTGGATGAAAATGAAAGAGGAGAGTGAAAAAGTTGGAAGATCATGGCATCTGGTCCTATCACTTCATGGCAAATAGATGGGGAAACAGTGGAAACAGTGGCTGACTTTATTTTTCTGGGCTCCAAAATGACTGCAGATGGTGACTGCAGCCATGAAATTAAAAGATGCTTGCTCCTTGGAAGAAAAGTTATGACCAACCTAGACAGCATAGTAAAAAGCAGAGGCATTACTTTGCCAACAAAGGTCTGTCTAGTCAAGGCTATGGTTTTTCCAGTGGTCATGTATGGATGTGAGAGTTGGACTATAAAGAAAGCTGAGCACAGAATTGATGCTTCTGAACTGTGGTGTTGGAGAAGTCTCTTGAGAGTCCCTTGGACTGCAAGGAGATCCAACCAGTCCATTCTAAGGAAGGACTAATGCTAAAGCTGAAACTCCAATACTTTGGCCACCTGATGCAAAGAACTGACTCATTTGAGAAGACCCTGATGCTGGGGAAGATTGAGGGCAGGAGGAGAAGGAAACGACAGAGGATGAGATGGTTAGATGGCATCAACAACACAATGGACATGGGTTTGGGTGGACTCCAGGAGTTGGTGATGGACAGGAAGGCCTGGCGTGCTGTAGTTCATGGGAATGCAAAGAGTTGGACACGACTGAGTGACTGAACTGAACTGAACTGCTTATAAGTTAAAATTGATAAAATAAAAATATTATATTTGCTGCTGCAGCTAAGTCACTTCAGTCGTGTCTGACTCTGTGCGACCCCGTAGATGGCAGCCCACCAGGCTCCCCCATCCCTGGGATTCTCCAGGCAAGAACACTGAAGTGGGTTGCCATTTCCTTCTTCAATGCATGAAAGTGAAAAGTGAAAGTGAAGTCGCTCAGTCGTGTCCCACTGTTTGCGTCCCCATGGATTCTTTGCATCCATGGATTTCTCCAGGCCAGAATACCAGAGTGGGTAGCCTTTCCCTTCTTCAGGGAATCTTCCCAACCCAGGGATTAAACCCAGGTCTCCTGCACTGCAGGCAGTCTTTACCAACTGAGCTATGAAGGAATCCTGTTGCTTTCATTTATTTTTATAATTAAATATTTGAGAAATTCCAGGGGTTTTATGTCCAGTTTAAATACTATTACCTAATGTAGTCTATGGGAGAAGGCAATGGCACCCCACTCCAGCACTCTTGTGTGGAAAATCCCGTGGAAGGAGGAGCCTGGTGGGCCGCAATCCATGGGGTCGCTAAGAGTTGGACACGACTGAGCAACTTCACTTTCACTTTTCACTTTCATGCATTGGAGAAGGAAATGGCAACGCACTCCAGTGTTCTTGCCTGGAGAATCCCAGGGATGGGGGAGCCTGGTGGGCTGCCGTCTATGGGGTCGCACAGAGTCGGACACGACTGAGGTGACTTAGCAGCAGCAACAGCAATGTAGTCTATGAACTAAAACATAGCATGCCATTGAAAAAGAAATTTACACATATCTGAAACAGGATAGATTTGAAGTTAAGTAACTAAGCAGGGCTTAAATGGAAGCAGTGCTGCTTATATTTAGGTCCTACCCATTAATAAGATCATCTACTATGAGAAATTATGAGAAACTAGGATCCTTTGTATTATACGGTCTAGTGAGAACAGTTAGGAATTGCTCCTCTCCCAAGCCCCTTTCCATGCCGTGCCATGCTATGCCACTTTAGTCATGTCTAACTCTCTGTGACTCTATGGATTGTAGCCTGCCAGGCTCCTCTGTCCATGGGATTCTCCAAGCAAGAATACTGGAGTGAGTGCCATGCCCTCCTCCAGGGGATCTTCTGACCCAGGGATCAAACCTGTGCCTCTTAAGTCTCCTGCATTGGCAGGAGGGTTCTTCACCACTAGCACCACAGGGGAAGGCCCAACCCCCTTTCAAACTTTGCTCATTCTAGCCCCAGAAAGACTCTTTCTGAAACCAAATTTCCACAGACCCTATCTTACTGAGTCTGAGGTATCTCTGAGGGAAAGGAAAGCTTCTCAGATTCCTAGACCAACAAGCTACTGTAGTCCTGCTTTGTACTCTAGCCCATTCAGGCATTAGTGCCACCAATTATTTCCTGTACCTGTTTCGTTTAGTCTTTTTCCTTTCCCTTTCCTTTATTCTTCCCCTTCTTCTTTTTCCTCCTCTTACCTCTCTCCTTCTCCTTCTTCTCTTCCATCTTATTCTTCTCCTCCATCTCCTATTTCTTCTGTGTTCACGTGCTTTCTGGGGCTTGGAAGGGGGTGGGACATTTATTTTATTTTGGTGTGTTTTTAATTAACAGAGATAGACAGATCCAGTGGTTTTCTTCTTCTGCGTACTCTGGCTGGAGATAGCTCAGTGGATCAGAAAGTGTGAACACAGATAAGGGTTCAGGAGTACACAGAGCTGTGGCAAAGGACAGGACTAGCTAAAGACAATGAAAGCCAGGGTGCTTCTTCAAAGACTCTGTCCTTAGTCTCCATGCAAGTACATAAGTGAAAGAGATTATGAGTTTGTGCTTGGGGGTCTTGCATGGTTAACTGTTCAGAAATGCCTGGTCAATATGCCCTGTGTAAAATGTGTGTGTGTGTGTGTGTGTGTGTGTGTTTATAAATAAGGTTACAGTGGCTAGATAAAAGGCAAGGCCTTGAAAGCCATATGAATAAATTTCACTCTAATTTTAATTGCAATTAAAAATAAACTTAGTTTAAAAAGTAATGAAAACTAATTTAAATAACAGACACAAAAACAGACACAACATCACCTGAAAGAAAAAGAATGCTTCTCAGGCCAGAAACTCTGAACTATAATCTTTGGAATTTTCCAATCTGTAAAAAGTGTGTTAATCGTTAGAGAACTGAACAACAGGGAAGTATAGGAAAAAGAAGGTTGCTCTGTTGACTTAGAATCTAGAGACATTGAACCTCACATAATATTTATGTTCAGGCCATATCTATCTTTCTCATGAAGAGGACGACTAAGCCATGTCTGGACTTACTGTCAAGATGCTTTCTTGGCATGACTGAATCCAGCTACCTGCCTTGTAAGTTTGCTTCCTCTTCTTTCACTTGATTGGTATAAGGGAAGCAGGTATTACTCACAAAGACATGAAAATTCAAGTTATAAATCCCAATATAAATTAATAAATAAGTACATTGATATATATTTTTAGGCTTGCGTGCCTTTTATTTTGACCAAAATACGTCTTCAAGAGTCCATCTCAACATACGGACAAATGGGCCACATTCTGAAACTAACCGATTTGATCAAGGCCCTGTTTGCTGTGGTCTAAATAGTGCTGATTGGCATTACCTCTTTTGGCATTACTCCACTGATGTTTTTGTGTGCGTGTAGTGGTGGGTGCTTAGGTATGTGTTCACACATGCTAAGTTGCTTCAGTCGTGTCCGACTCTTTGCAATCTGGACTGTAACCTGCCAGCTCCTCTGTCCATGAGATTCTCCAGACAAGAATACTGGAGTGGGTTGCCATGACCCCCTCCAGGGGATCTTCCCAACCCAAGGACCAAACCTGTGTCCTTTGCATTGGCAGGTGTGTTCTTTACCACTAGGGCCAACAGGGAAGCCCGTTTAAATGTATAGGTGCCAACAAGCATGCATGCGCACTAAGTCACTTCAGTCTCATCCTACTCTATGACCCTATGGACTGTAGCCCGCCAGGCTCCTCTGTCCACGGGGTTCTCCAGGCAAGAATACTGGAATGAATTGCCATGCCTTCCTCCAGGGGATCTTCCTGACCCAGGGATTGAACCTCGGTCTCCTGTGACTTCTGCATTGCAGGTGGATCCTTTACTACTGAGCCGCAGAGGAAATCTGTAGGTGCCAATATAAATATTAGCAATTGTTATTGTATGAAATTTGGCTTTATTATGAGTGATGCAGGAAAATCCCAGAGAACTTTGGATAAAGAGATTGCCATACACAATTTGCATTTTTACCAGTGTGCTTTGACTGCCATATTGGGAAGACACTGTCAGGAGCAGCGGTAGAATGATCAGTTAGAGGTCTGCAGTAAGCATTCAGGTGGAGATTACATTGCCTTACACGACGGAGGTGGTAGCAAGGAGTTAACCTGTAAATAAATGTTTAACACTAAGTGGATTCTCTAACAGGATGTGGAATTTGTGAGCTGTTGGTGTGTGTATGAGCGTGCATGCATGCACATGCTCTTGTACATGCTAATTTCTGAATGTGAGTATCTGCGTGGAAGGATGTGAAAGCCAGGCTAATTTCTGAATGTGAGTATCTGCGTGGAAGGATGTGAAAGCCAGACAAGGAGAGTCTTTATGTTGAGTTTGGTCAATTCCTTTGTTCATCACACTAACTGCCTCAGAATTCTTGCTTTTAAATGAGGATAGTGGTACTTCCCTGGTGGTCCTGTGGTTAGAAAAACACCTGTCAGTGTAGGGGATATAGGTTTAATCCTTGATAAGTCCGGAAAGATTCCATGCCACTGAGCAATTAAGCCCGTGAGCCACAACTGCTGAGCCTAAGCACCGCAGCTGCTGAAGTCTGTGTACCCTGGAGTCCGTGCTCCACAGCCAGAGAAATCACAGTGAGAGGCCTAAGCACCACAGGTGGAAAGTAGCCCTTGCTTGCTGCTACTAGGGGTTAGGGTTAGGGTTAGGGTTAGGGTTAGGCTACTAGAGAAAGCCTGTATGCATCAATGAAGGACTAGGGCAGCCAAAATTAAATAGATAAAATAAAATGTTGGTGGTAGATGGGTAGGTAGGAAAATCAGAAAATATCTCTGGAGCATGTTCACACATTCAAATTTTAGCCAAAGTGACATGAACAGTGACAGCACTTCGTGGCTGCTGATCAGAGGTCTAGAAGGTAAGACATTTTCCCCTGAGAGCAGCAGCACCAAGATGGGCCTGAGATGGTTCCTAAAGTCGGGCGTTCCCTGGTGTCATCCCCAGTCAGATCTGCCCAGCATGTCACAGGCCCTTTGTCAGCTGATGTTGGGGGTGCCCTAAAATCATTAATGATGTTTTCCTCTTCCTGTTTCATGCCCCCCTCTTTCATCCTCATATCTCAGTCCATAACCAGAGAACCCTGCAAAGAGGATGTACATTATGTGGAATTTTAAAAACGTGAGACCTAGGACTTGCCTGGTGTACAGTAGATAAGAATTTGTCTGCCAGAGGAAGGGACATGGGTTTGACCCTGGTCTGGGAATATTCCACATGCTGCAAAGCAACTAAACCTGAGCTCCCTGGCTACTGAGGCTGCACCAGACTACTGAGGCCCACACACTGCTACTACTTAAGCCCATGCACCCGCGAGCATGTGCTCCACCAAGACAAGACACTGCAATGAGAAGTCCACACACAATGAAGAGCACAGTTTCATCTCTGATTTGACTCCCTAAAACCTTTGACCTAAAAATGAGAGACTTTTCTTTAACTTTTTGATTCTAGATGTCCATGGCAATTCAACTTTCTTTTAAACATGGATCCTGCTAGCATGGTTCCCTTGTTGTTAAGATCCATTAAAGAGAAGGCTCCAAAATTCCCTACTCTTCAATGTTGCCATTTCAGCCTGAGACCTTTTGCATTTAGGAAGAGATGTTAAATGAGTCAACTTACTCTTTACAAATTCTCACCTGACATTAACTTTTGTTAAAAGTCAAAGTAGAGAACTGTGTTGAGACCTTTTTTTTCATTACCCTACAACATTTAAAGACGACATTATTTACACATTATATATACAAATTGACAAGGGTAGTTGATTCTTCACAAGGTCAGAGTAGTAATTTTTTTCAGTCTTGGCTGTCTGATTTCAAAATGATGTTCTAAACTGTTAAACCACTCTACTTTACTTTTTGATTAGAAGTGAAAACATCTCGTGAGTAATGTCTAAATGGGATATTCTTGTTTGTGAATTTTTAACTTTAAGAATGCATCCACAGTGTACACCAAAATATATTATCTATTCTATTCTATCTCAGGCAGTTTTTTTTTTTCCATTGTCTTTCCTGTTTACCTGAATTTCTCAGAATACACAAACACATTATTTATCAGTGATTTGGCCTATGCTATCCTCCTTTTCTTTTCTGACTTTTGTCTTCTTGTCTTTTGGACAATTGTCTATACTACTTATCTTTACCATCCCTTTCATACCAAGGGCTTCATCATCTGATCTCATAAAAACCTTGAACACACTCATTTACAGTCACTTGTTAGATGTGTTAGTTTCAGAATCTCCCCAACTAGATTCAGAACTGGGAAAGGAATAAGTCAAAGCTTGGATATTTAACTTATACGCAGAGTACATCATGAGAAATACAGGGCTGGATGAAGCATAAGCTGGAATCAAGATTGCCAGGAGAAATATCAATAACCTCAGATATGCAGATGACATAGCCCTTATGGCAGAAAGCAAAGAGGAACTAAAGAGCCTCTTCATGAAAGTGAAAGAAGAGAATGAAAAAGCTGGCTTAAAACTCAACAGTCAAAAAATGAAGACCATGGCATCCGGTCCCGTCACCTGATTGCAAAGAGATGGGGAAGCAATGGAAATAGTGACAGACTTTATTTTCCTGGGCTCCAAAGTCACTGAAGATGGTGACTGCAGCCATGAAGTTAAAAGACGCTTGCTCCTTGGAAGAAAAGCTATGACCAACATAGACAGCTTATTAAAAGGCGGAGACATTGCTTGGCCGACAAAGTTCCATCTAGTCAAAGCTATGATTCTTCCAGTAGCCATGTACGTATGTGAGAGTTGTATCATAAAGAAAGCTGACTGCCAAAGAATTGATGCTATTGAACTGTGATGTTGGAGAAGAGTCCCTTGGAGTGCAAGGAGATCAAACCAGTCAAACTTGAAGGATATCAGTCCTGAATAGTCATTGGAAGAACTGATGTTGAAGCTGAAGCTTCAGTACTTTGGCCACCTGATGTGAAGAACTGACTCATTTGAAAAGACCTTGATGCTGGGAAAGATTGAAGGCAGGAGAAGGGGACAACAGAGGATGAAATGGTTGAATGGCGTCACCAACTTGATGGACATGAATTTGAGCGAGCTCCAGGAGTTGGTGATGGACAGGGAAGCCTGGCATGCTGCAGTCCATGGGATTGCAAAATATCATACACAACTGAGCCACTGAAGTGAAGTGAACTGAGATTCAGAATTAGGATGCAAGAGGGAACAAGGATTACTCAAAATTCATATGTCATTGTCAGACTCCAGCACAGAAGGTTCTGTCCTTCTTGTAGATCTTTCATAAGATGATAGAGGAAAGTAGGATAAAAAAAGGTAGGGCAGGAAGAGCAATGGGGACAGTAAAACGCTTAAAGAAAATCTTAAAACAGTGGTGTCTTTAGGCAGAAGAACTTAATGGATCTAAGTGATGTTCTGGATAATTAGAGAGAAGACATTTATAAGAAAGGCTAAACAACATAATTTATTTAAATAAAACATACCAACGATCTAACTACCAAATCAAGCTGCAACTTGAATTCCTTAAGGCAGAGTAAGACTAAGGAGCAGAGCATATTTTCCAATAACATCAGCTGTTTACAACCATCTTGTCATTGGGTCCAAGATACTGATATATTTTCTCAAAGTTCCAACTTAGCCCTTTATTTCTTTATGTCTTCAGTGCTTTGCCCTCCCAAGTGCCCATCTGAGTAAGAGACAGTGAAATAATTTAAATACACCAGTGCAATGAGAATAAGTGTCTTTATTAAGCAGAGGCCAGGTGCTCAAAATGCTTCATAATTTTTCCATATTCAATTTTTGGTCTTTGAGAACGAAAAAACCTTTCCTGGAAATCAGGAAGGGGAGCTTAGTGATATCTGTGGGCCAGGGCATTGGCAACACCAGCCACCACCTTCTGAAACTCAGCCTGCAGCAGCGGGGTGAATTCACTGCCATGGTGGCGAGCCAGCACAACCACCAGCACGTTGCCCAGGAGCTGTGTGGAAAGACATTAAGCAAGGGCAGGGTTAGTGCAGGTTAGTAAAGTGAAAGTTGCTCAGTCATGTCTGACTCTTTGCAACCCTATGGACTATACAGTCCATGGATTTCTCCAGGCCAGAATACTGGAGAGGGTAGCCTTTCCCTTCTCCAGGGGATCTTCCCAACCCATGGATAGAAGAACCCAGGTCTCCCGCACTGCAGGCAGATTCTTTACCAGCTGAGCCACAAGGGAAGCACAAGAATACTGGAGTGGGTAGCCTATCCCTTCTCCAGCCATTCTTTTCCTGACCCAGGAATCGAACTGGGATCTCCTGCATTGCAGGCAGACTCTTTACCAACTGAGCTATGAGAGAAGTCCAAGGTTAGATTCAGGGTATTTCAGTCTCATCCCAAGCTGTGACCATAGGATATAAGCACAAGGATGACTGAAGTGAAGATGTTACTACTGATATGTATCTACCTATATCTTCCTGAATATATATTTAGAAATGTTTCTCTCTTTCTAACTTAATCCAGAACTTGTTATCATTTTTATTATTTTGAATCATTTCAAAAAGCAATAGAACATTTATTCCTTGAAAGAAACAGATAAGGGGAAAATACTAGATACGATTTTTAAAGTTGATAAAATAAATATTTTTTTCAAATTAAACCCTCAAAATAAAAAGTATAATTAAAAAGAGGACATTGCAGACAACAGAGAACAAGAATGAATCAGAGGAAATGATGGTTGTGAGCAAAGAGGTTAAAAGAGTCTAAACGGTTCTGAGGAGTCCTTAGCACTCTAACCAGAATACCTCTTCTCCATTCTAAACTGTGTCCTGTCATTCAGCCTTCTCCCCACAAAATGAGCTTGACCATAAAAAGAACGAGGAAAACACTGAGGACTCCACAAACTCACCTTGAAGTTCTCAGGATCCACGTGCAGCTTATCACAGTGCAGCTCACTCAGCTGAGCAAAGGTGCCCTTGAGGTCGTCAAGATGCTTCATGCCGTTACTAAAGGAGTCTAGCACCTTCTTGCCATGGGCCTTCACCTTAGCATTGTTCATAACAGCATCAGCAGAGGACAAGTCCCCAAAGTGCTCAAAGAACCTCTGAGTCCAGGGGTAGACAACCAGCAGCCTAAGGGATGAAAACAGCACATGGTCAGAGGAAGTCAGCAGCTTTCAGAATCTCAGGGACGGCTCTGTCCTCACATGCCTAGGTGCCATCCACTCTCCTTAAACCTGTCTTGTAAGTGAGATACCTACCTGCCCAGGGCCTCAGCACCAACTTCATCCACTTTCACCTTGCCCCAGAAGCCGGTGACGGCAGCCTTCTCCTCAGCAGTCAGCATGGTGTCTGTTTGTGTAGCTGCTAGTGAACACGGTTGTGTCAGAAGCAAGTGTAAGCAGCAGCTGGCCCGGCTCTTCCTTTTATGCCCAGCCCTGCCTCCTGCCCTCCCTGCTTCTGTGAGCAGATTGGCTCGTGCCAAGTTGTGGTTCCACAGGGTGAGGCTTGAATGGTGATAGCCATACCTCTACTTGGTCTTCCTGGCACTGACTTTAGACCGTCAGCCCTCTTTCTGGGCATCTCAAGGTCTCAGTCATTCCAGCAATACACATTGCTACTAAAATCATCTTCCTTAGCAAGTTTGCTTGTAGAGATTTTAGAATCACAACGAGGTAACCTCTTGAAAACCTACCTCCTCAATTTTCTTATTACATAAATGAAGAATCCGGGCTCCAGAAAATGGAAAGGATTTTTCTACTATGATTCAACTTAAGACTATGTGGATGGATCATCTCCTGTGCCTTCAGAATATGCAAAAGAATTACAAGTACAGCCTGGATAAAACCTCTGCCCCTGTTCTAAATACACATCTCTTTTGTTTGCTTGTTTGGGATTAATCGTTCTGGTATGAAAACAAATATTCGTTTGCTTATCTACTCATTCAATTTTTTTAAAATTTAATTTATTACCAAATAAATAATGATAGAAAAATAGAATAAGTATGGATTGAGAGATCCTGTGAAATACTTACTCCATTAATCTGTATGTGAAAACATAGAGACCTCTCCATGTAGTAAGAAATACAAATAAGTGAAAAATCAATCATAACCCCAAGGTTTCAATAACCCTGAGAGAGGTAATGTGTTCAAAGACTAGTAGAGGCATATAACTTGTTTCCTCATGGACTGACCTGTGAAAGTGTCTGGAAGAACAGAGAAGCTTCTCCATGATTTAAAAGGAGGGATAAAATTGTGGAAAGACATTCCAGCTTGAATCAGATTATCTGTTTTCTTCCTCTAAGCCTCTAAGAATACTGTGTTCCTAAGAATTACTTCTATTTTATTCATCCATAATTTTGTTTTCTCTATATACTTTATACGTTCTTTCACTAAAATTTATTCTTCATTACCTACAGCTTCTCATATATCTTCTCTCTTTGCCTCTCCTCTCACCCATATAATAAATCTTGTTACCTTCTTAGGCAAGAAAAAACTTCTGAGGTATAGAGGTCTGATTCTTACTACCAGAAGATTCAATGAAAACAGCAAAAGCAACAAGCATTTCTGAGCTCAGCAGAACTTCAGAGTTCCCTGACGTTCTCCTACTTTCTACCATCTCTACTTTCTGCATCTTCCCTTCTTATTCAATTTCTACTTCCTTTCAGTAAGGATAGGAGCATATATATTTACTTTCCATGATCTCTCTCCTTAGAACCTTCTCCTGATTCCGACAACTTGATGTCTAGAATCACCTCTCTCTCACCTTTGCCATCACTATAGAAACATGTTTTAAAAAATCTCTCATTCGTTCAGCTCTATGTCTCTGTAACTCCAACTAATATAATTTTAGGGGAACTAAAAGGAAAGGACTTCTGCATTTCTAGTTGTTACAAAGAAATTCATAAACGCCCATCTTTCGTTACTCCATCCTCCAAAATATTTTTTCCATCATTGCTAGGTAAATGAAATATCTCACCCCTTTGACCTGGCCCATTCCCATTCAAGCACTTGTGAGCAAATTCATTCTGATATTTTCAGACATGTAGAAAAGTCTTGGCTCTTGCTTGGCTGTCTGGAAGTTAGGGCAGAATTATATGCCCACAAAAGATTATAGGAGTAAAAAATATAGAATTTAAACATTTTCAATTTATATACACTCTTTTCTGCAACCCTCAAACAAAGAGGCTCTAACTATTGGTCTATATTTAGAAAAAAAATTTCCACATGTTGACTTCTGGGAAAAGAAATCTTTCAAATATTTTCAATGTTAAAAACAAAAAGCAAACAAAAAGCTACATTTGGTTTGACCTTTAGGTTTTGCATTTCAATTGATTAAATTGAAATCTCCATTAGCTTTATCATTGTTTTATATTTGTACTATTTTAAGCACCCTAATTCACACCTCTGATATCAGAAGTCAGGCATATGTGAGTGAGTGAAAGGACTTCTTCTGGGAAACTTTGGACATCTCTCTTTAGGATGTTTGTGTTATGGGAAACTCACAGAACTTACTAAATAATAATATAATTTATTCCTATATTTCCTTGTAAAGGAGCCAAATTGTCAGGGCTACAATTTTGCTGTCTTGACTGACAGAAATTAGCATGTACTTAAAGACTTCCTGTATCTTTTTTTTTTAATCTTCAGAGATAATTTCCCTAATTCATTTGCTCTGAATTAATTATTTTTAAATATTTTATCTATAATATTATATTAGTTTGAGGTGCACAGCATAGGGATTCAGTATTTTTAAGGACTGTGCACCATTTACAGAGAAGGCAGTGGCACCACACTCCAGTACTCTTGCCTGGAAAATCCCATGGATAGAGGAGCCTGGTGGGCTGCAGTCCATGGGCTCACGAAGAGTCCAACATGACTGAAGCGACTTAGCAGCAGCAGCAATACGCATTTAAAGTTGCAATAAATTATTGACTATGTTTTCTGTTCTGTACAATATATCCTTGTTGCTCATCTACTTTATACACAGTAGTTTGTATTTCTTAATCCCCTACCCCTATCGTGACCCTCCCCTCTCCCCATGGGTAAATACTAGTTTGTTCTCTATACCTGTGAGTTTGTTTCTGCTTTGTTATATTAATTTGCTTTTTGTGTTCCATGTAAAAGTTGCATCATACAAGATTTTGTCTTTCTTTGTCTGATATTTCACCAAGCATAATATCCTACAGGTTCATCCAAGTTGTTGCAACTGGAAAAATTTCATTCTTTTTTATACCTGAGTAATATGTAATATTCCAGTATACATATGTGTGTGTATGTATAAATATATACAAATTCTACTGTGTCTTCTTTTTTATGTCTTCCTTTGCCATGAATGGTCTATGAGTCCCACTTCTGTACTGATTGCTGCTGCAGCCACCATCATGCAAGTCTCAGAGCAAGAGTTGTTACTATCTTTCATACTTGCTACTTGGTATGATTAAAGAGTGAAATGGGTTTTTCCTTCTAAATCTGCAGGGACAAGTCTGAAAGTTTTTATTAGACATCAAAAGTTCAGGCAAAAATAAGGAAGAGTGAACAGTTATATAAATGGGATTATGTTCAGAGCCTAAAGTGCAAATCCAGGCCACCACTAAAAAGTTTTGGAATGCTTCTTAGGCCCACTATCATCTTCACCATCGTGAGCTTTCTTGGACTCTTTGAAGGGATCCACAGCATGTCTGCTCTACTTCGATTAAAGCCCTGTTGAGCATACATACACATGCACAAACTCACACAAGTCCACAGAGAGAGAGACATTTTTTCTTTCTTTTCCTTTATTGCAGTCTGGCAAGGTGACTTAATTCCTAATGTTCTATACCAGGATGAGCCTATTCTGAGTATAATTAAGAGGGTGAATATTGACTTTCTTCAGGAGAATCATGACATTTCATTCAGAGATGTGTGGTTTCATCATTTGGTTCAAAAATTTCATTCAGCTAGAATTCTTTTGTACGTGCTCTGCTGTTCAATTTTTAATTACCCAAGTAGAATATTTCAGCAATCTAATCTATATTTTCTGGGTAAAGTAGATATTTTCTTCAGTTATTTTCCATTAGCATTTATTACAAGATAAAGCAGTTATTTACTCTTTTTCCCCAGATGTGCAATATCTTAATTACCTCAGTTTTAGCACTGTTTCAAAAATAAAGTAAAATAAAATAAAACAACAACAAATAATGCTTTGTGAAGAGCAGAACTCATAGATGTCATAAACAGAATAGTTTAGGATTGTTGTAGTCTAATTCATGTTTAAAAAGGTCAAATTTCTTTCTAAAAACAGTAAAATCAATAGAGCCATAATTTTTATAAAATATACGCTAATTATTACAGACAAGTTAGTGTCTGCTTATCAATTCCACATTAATATTTCCCCCACTGGGCTCCGATTTTAATTCTTTCAGAATTAGCTTTTATTTACCTCAAAAGCGGGCTATGGTCTTGATTTATCAAGAACAAAGATGCAGTCTTTCTCAAGTAAAATTTGAAAGTGTATGTCTGGAAAGGCAGAATCATGGCTTCAGACTGGGCACCCTTGACAGATACATAAGGCATTAATTCCCAAAGCCAACTTTCAGAGTACTTCTCTGAGGCTTAAGAGATAGAAAATTTAGAATAGCATCCTAAATCCCCATGACATTTAATTGGCTGATTTTAAAATGATTATGGAAATCTATGTACAAAATTACTTACTTCTCGCTCTCTCCCCTCTCCTCTTCTTCTCTCCCTTTCTCTCTCTCTGACTCTCTGTGTCTCCCTCTCTGCCTCTGTTCTTCTCTCCTTGCCTCTGGTCTTTTTCCATCTTTCTTTCTTCCACACACACCCCATCCGCATTAACACATACTGAACGTGATCAATAAAGCAACATGATAGGGAGGAACTAGAAGTAACTATTGGGTAAATTATCAAATAAAATAAAATATTCAGGAATTAATTTTACTCTTAGACTTTTACAGAAGCTCCACTTTAACAAAGAATGACTTCCCTTGACCTCCTCATTCCCAACATGGAGACACCAATACCAGCAATACAGCAACTGTTTGAACTTGATCCAAGTCCCACCCCAATGATGTTCTCCTGAATTCTCCAGTATTGAGATTTTCAGTCCCAACTTCTTGTCTAGACTGATTGGCCAGTTCCAAAGGTGAAGGAACAAAAGAGAGTACAGTAGGTTCTTCAGATATTCTTAAAACTTTTATGAACATGTAGAAGGAGAAGGGTACTTTGTTTTCTCATTCGAGATTGTGAAACTCACAGTCTCCCCATACACTCTTTCAAATCTTTTGAAAATCTCTTTGTCTCCTAATGTCTAATTTTATGATGACGTTTCTGTGCTCAAGAATGTGAAAGGAAACTTTCCAACATTTTCCTGAGATGTCTCTGTTTCCATGATGTGACCCTGTGGTTTTTAAACCTAGTGTTGGGGTGTAAAGGATTCTCAGTGCCTACTATGTATAATGACATGGGAAAAAAACAAGTAAATATTTAAAAGCTCATCTGCCTTCAGATAATTCAAAATATATTTGTGAAAAAGTGAACTGTAATGCATTGTCTATAACCTGGTAGTAAGATAGAGTTATTCTAAAAATACATTTTATAGAAGGAAGCAACATGTTCTGTTTCAGGCAATCAAGCCTAAGTTTAATCAACAGGAGCATGATATGGATTTAAAGAAAGCATGCAAGTTAGAAGGTTCTAGAAGTCTTCCAATTTTACATATGACAAAAATAATTTCACAAGGGATAGTTAGGGAGTTTGGGACGGACATATACACACTGCTATCTTTTAAATGGATAACCAACAAGGTCTTACTGTATAGCACAGGGAAGTCTGATCAATGACATGTGCCAGCCTGGATGGGAGGGAGTTTGGGGGAGAATGGAAAAAAAAAATATATATATATATATATATATATACACACACACACACACATATATATGGTTTAGTCACTTTGCTGTGCACTTGAAACTATCACAACAGTTTTAATTGGATATATTCCAATATAAAATTAAAAGTTAAAAATTTTCTAAAGATATTGTGCTACCTATAATCAGAAAGCAAGCATCTAATCAGTGATTTACTTTCCTGTGTGCTTCTTCATTGTATATTGCAGCACTAACACCAAAGAAACACTGTGTGATAGCCTATTTTTAAGATCATCCTCTACTCCCAAGAGTTTTGACACAAGAAATGATTGTTCATCCATTGATTATTTCATTTAATAAATGTACGCTTACTGTCTATGGTGGATTTGATGTATAAGACACGGTAATCATGTAGGATAGTACAAAAGACAGAAACCCTTATACAGCACACAGGGTGAGTATGCTAGAAGAAATGTGAAAAGTTTGGAGTGGGAGGGTTTGGAAGGATTTCCTTAGACAATACTGGAAATTTCACTGATGCCAGTGTCAAAAGATTCAAGCAAGTGTTATGTGAGCACTGAGCTTTACCTGAAATGGGAGGTTGGGGTTAATTTTGGAGGATTTTGGGGGCAAATGGGAGAGGGAGATTATGCATTAGATTGGAAACATCTGATGTAATGTATCACCATTGCCTACAATGTGCACGCAAGGGAAGTATGGAAAAAGGAAACGTTAATAATGGTTTCTTGAGCAATCATTATGTCTCTGATTGAGCACATTATTTCTTGAGTAATTAGTGGATATGGATCAGAATTAGCCTGAAGTTTCTGTCTAGGTTTTCCATGAGCCCCTGTAATGCCATTATCCTGTCTATATTTTAAACCTTCTTAATAGTTCTTATGCTTTGAGGCAAACGCTTCGTCCATTATTGACTATGTGAGGTACCTTCCTTTTCTCATTCCCCTTGTTCTCTCTGTATTAGACACAAAGGCTCCCTATCTATAGACCCTTAGGGACTTTCCCACATCCTTAGAGGGGGAAAAAAAATAAGTAAACTGAATCAGGAAATTGAGCTGAAACTTCTTTATTAGGCAGAAGCCATACCATTGAAGGTGGATATTATTTCCCCAAGTTCAGAAGATAAATTCTGGGGAAATACTGGGACTTTCCTAACAGTCTAGTGTTTACGGCTTAGTGTAATGCAGGGGGTGAGGGTTCTATTTCTGTTCAGAGAGCTAAGATCGGACATGCCTTGTGGCCTGAAAACAGGAACATAAGAAAAACAGAAGCAATATCGCAACTGAAAAATGACTTAAAAAGTTAAATTGTAAAAAATAGAAGAATCTAGGGAAATAAAGTCTTCCAATTGCAGAGTCAATTCTTAGGTAGACTGATAAGGAATCCAGGGTGCTCAAGGGTTCTGGAGCTCTCAAGGAGGAGAAAAGGACAAATGTTTTTTCTAGATTGCTTTGTCTTAGTCAGGTAAGACATTTTTTCTTAAACTCTGAGTTGTTATGACAACAATCTTTAAGACTAACTCTCTTTAAACCCAGAGCTCTTTAAGCCCATGCATAACCTAGGTGGTTAAAGTAAGGGTAAAGGACTTCCTTGGTGGCTCAGACAGTAAAGAATCTATCTGCAATGCAGGAAACCTGGCTTCGATGCCTGGGTTGGGAAGATCCCCTGGAGGAGGGAGTGGCAACCCACTCCAGTATTCTTGCCTGGAGAATCCCATGGACAAAGAAACCTGATGGACTCCGTGGGGTTGCCAAGAGTGGGACACTGACTGAGCAACTAACACAGACACAAAGAGGCCTATTTACTAGATGAAGGACAAAGAAGGAAGTGGCATCAAGTCCTGTTTCCAAGCCTATTCTTAATGATGGTGCCATTGCAGGATACATTCAGGGTTTAGGTATTCTCCTTTGTGCTGGATGTAGTATCAGTGGCCAAGTCTCCTAGAGAAAGACTGATTGATCTTTACCAAACCTCTTATGTAACTCAAGTGATTAATCTTACTCTCCAAACAAGAAGAGCATGAGAGGCCAACAGAAACCTAGAAGACTTAAGTCCTTTTAAAACATACTGCTTTCTTACCTCCCATCGTTTGTCTTGTCTAAAAAAGTAGAGGGTCCCTTTCAATAGTCCATTTTCCTCCATTTCAGTTACACCAGAGACAGAGGCCTTACATGGACTTGTTTGCTCCTAAGATTTGCTTGGAGAAATGAATGGAGCTGCTTTTTTTACAGCTGGAATTTGGGAACCAGACAGTGCAGTGTTCAGGACCTGCAGACGAGTATACGGTTATCTATGCAGTTTTGTCATAGTAATGCCATTCATAAACATTTTAATCCTTATTTTTACCTCATCAAAGTGTTAAGAAATTTCTTTTCTGTTTGGCAACAAACTTCCTAATTTTAAAGTTAGGCTCAAAATATACTTTAATTGCTGAAAAAGTCAGTCCAAGGAATAAGGCTGACCTTCTACCATGGCTTCCCTGGTAGCTCAGATGCTAAAGTGTCTGCCTGCAGTGTGGGAGACCCAGGTTCGATCCCTGGGTGGGGAAAATCCCCTGGAGAAGGAAATGGCAACCCACTCCAGTACCCTTGCCTGGAAAATTCCATGGAGAGAAGAGCCTTGTAAACTACAGTCCATGGGGTCACAAAGAGTTGGACATGACTGAGTGACTTCACTTCACAAAACAATTCATCTTTCTCAAGGGTATGTTTTTCCTTAACTTTGTACTAATGATTATATAACAACAGTGCATCTTGCTTGAGAACCTGGTTCTCCTTCTTAAGATCCTTCTGACTAATCCTGTTATCTTAAAATGTATGGTGTGAGAGAGGGTTTGATAAGACCTTTCTATTGTTAGTAACCAGTGGAAAAAGTATATAAGGTCTTGATAAGACTAGGAAGTAGGGCACTCTCCAGTTCCCCTTCTGATGTCTATCTCAGAAGCTCTCTCTGTCCCTTTTTCACTGTAATAAAATTTCTGTCACGCTAAAATCTGAGTGATCAAGCCTCTTTTCTGGCCACAGATTGAAATTGTGGCCTCTGGAGGCCACAAATCTGACACTGTTCACTGTTCACTTCAGTTCAGTCCCTCAGTCGTGTCCGACTCTTTGCAACCCCATGAATTGCAGCACACCAGGCCTCCCTGTCAATCACCAACAACCCGGAGTTCACTCAGACTCATGCCCATCGAGTCAGTGATATCATCCAGCCATCTCATCCTCTGTCATCCACTTCTCCTCCTGCCCCCAATCCCTCCCAGCATCAGAGTCTTTTCCAATGAGTCAACTCTTCTCATGAGGTGGCCAAAGTACTGAAGTTTCAGCTTTAGCATCATTCCTTCCAAAGAAATCCCAGGGCTGATATCCTTCAGAATGGACTGGTTGGATCTCCTTGCAGTCCAAGGGACTCTCAAGAGTCTTCTCCAACACCACACTTCAAAAGCATCAATTCTTCGCCGCTCAGCTTTCTTCACAGTCCAACTCTCACATCCATACATGACTGCTGGAAAAACCATAGCCTTGACTAGACGGACCTTAGTCGGCAAAGTAATGTCTCTGCTTTTGAATATGCTATCTAGGTTGGTCATAACTTTTCTTCCTAGGAGTAAGCGTCTTTTAATTTCATGACTGCAGTCACCATCTGCAGTGATTTTGGAGCCCAAAGTCTGACACTGTTTCCACTGTTTCCCCATCTATTTCCCATGAAGTGATGGGACCGGATGCCATGATCTTCGTTTTCTGAATGTTGAGCTTTAAGCCAACTTTTTCACTCTCCTCTTTCACTTTCATCAAGAGGTTTTTAGTTCCTCTTCACTTTCTGCCGTAAGGGTGGCATCATCTGCATATCTGAGGTTATTGATATTTCTCCCAGCAATCTTGATTCCAGCTTGTGTTTCTTCCAGTCCAGCGTTTCTCATGATGTACTCTGCATAGAAGCTAAATAAGCAGGGTCACAATATACAGCCTTGACATACTCCTTTTCATATTTGGAACCAGTCTGTTGTTCCATGTCCAGTTCTAACGGTTGCTTCCTGATCTGCATACAGATTTCTCAAGAGGCAGGTCAGGTGGTCTGGTATTCCCATCTGTCTCAGAATTTTCCACAGTTTATTGTGAACCACACAGTCAAAGGCTTTGGCATAGTCAATAAAGCAGAAAGAGATGTTTTTCTGGAACTCTCTTGCTTTTTCCATGATCCAGTGGATGTTGGCAATTTGAACTCTGGTTCCTCTGCCTTTTCTAAAACCAGCTTGAATATCAGGGAGTTCACGGCTCATGTATTGCTGAAGCCTGGTTTGGAGAATTTTGAGCATTCCTTTACTAGCATGTGAGATGAGTGCAATTGTGCAGTAGTTGGAGCATTCTTTGGCATTGCCTTTCTTTGGGATTGGGATGAAATCTGACCTTTTCCAGTCTTGTGGTCATTGCTGAGTTTTCCAAATTTGCTGGCATATTGAGTGCAGCACTTTCACAGCATCATCTTTCAGGATTTGAAAGAACTCCACTGGAATTCCATCACCTCCACTAGCTTTGTTCATAGTGATGCTTTCTAAGGCCCACTTGACTTCACATTCCAGGATGTCTGGCTCTAGATGAATAATCACACCATCGTGATTATCCAGGTCATGAAGATCTTTTTTGTACAGTTCTTCTGTGTATTCTTGCCACCTTTTCTTAATATTTTCTGCTTCTGTTAGGTCCATACAATTTCTGTCCTTTATCGAGCCCATCTTTGCATGAAATGTTCCCTTGGTATCTCTAATTTTCTTGAAGAGATCTCTAGTCTTTCCCATTCTGTTCTTTTCCTCTATTTCTTTGCATTGATCGCTGAAGAAGACTTTCATATCTCTCCTTGCTATTCTTTGGAACTCTGCATTCAGATGCTTATATCTTTCCTCTTCTCCTTTGCTTTTGGCTTCTCTTCTTTTCACAGCTATTTGTAAGCCCTCCCCAGACAGCCATTTTGCTTTTTTGCATTTCTTTTCCATGGGGATGGTCTTGATCCCTGTCTCCTGTACAATGTCACGAACCTCATTCCATAGTTCATCAGGCACTTTATCTATCTGATCTAGGCCCTTTAATCTATTTCTCACTTCCACTGTATAATCATAAGGGATTTGATTGAGGTCATACCTGAATGGTCTAGCGGTTGTCCCGACTTTCTTCAATTTGAGTCTGAATTTGGCAATAAGGAGGTCATGATCTGAGCCACAATCAGCTCCTGGTCTTGTTTTGTTGACTGTATAGAGCTTCTCCATCTTTGGATGCAAAGAATATAATCAATCTGATTTTGGTGTTGACTATGTAGTGATGTCCATGTGTAGAGTCTTCTCTTGTGTTGTTGGAAAAGGGTGTTTGCAATGACCAGTGCATTTTCTTGGCAAAACTCTATTAGTCTTTGCCCTGCTTCATTCCGCATTCCAAGGCCAAATTTTCCTGTTACTGCAGGTGTTTCTTGACTTCCTACTTTTGCATTCCAGTCCCCTTTAATGAAAAGGACATCTTTTTTGGGTGTTAGTTCTAAAAGGTCTTGTTGGTCTTCATAGAACCGTTCAACTTCAGCTTCTTCAGTGTTACTGGTTGGGGCATAGACTTGGATTACTGTGATATTGAATGATTTGGCTTGGAAATGAACAGAGATCATTCTGTCATTTTTGAGATTGCATCCAAGTACTGCATTTCAGACTCTTGTTGACCATGATGGCTACCCCATTTCTTCTGAGGGATTCCTGCCCACAGTAGTAGATATAATGGTCATCTGAGTTAAATTCACCCATTCCAGTCCATTTTAGTTCGCTGATTCCTAGAATGTTGACGTTCACTCTTGCCATCTCTTGTTTGACCACTTCCAATTTGCCTTGATACATGGACCTGACATTCCAGGTTCCTATGCAATATTGCTCTTTATAGCATCGGACCATTCTTCTATCACCAGTCACATCCACAGCTGGGTATTGTTTTTGCTTTGGCTCCATCCCTTCATTCTTTCTGGAGTTATTTCTCCACCGATCTCCAGTAGCACATTGGGCACCTACTGACCTGGGGAGTTCCTCTTTCAGTATCCTATCATTTTGCCTTTTCATACTGTTCATAGCGTTCTCAAGGCAAGAATACTGAAGTGGTTTGCCATTCCCTTCTCCAGTAGACCACATTCTGTCAGACCTCTCCACTATGACCCGCCCATCTTGAGTTGCCCCACGGGCATGGCTTAGTTTCATTGAGTTAGACAAGGCTGTGGTCCTAGTGTGATTAGATTGACTAGTTTTCTGTGAGTATGGTTTCAGTGTGTCTGCCCTCTGATGCCCTCTTGCAACACTTACCATCTTACTTGGGTTTCTCTTACCTTGGGTGTGAGGTACCTCTTCACAGCTTCTCCAGCAAAGCACAGCCACTGCTCCTTACCTTGGATGAGGGTTATCTCCACACCATCGCCCTTCCTGACCTTCAACCTGTGATAGCTCCTCTAGGCCCTCCTGCACCCATGCAGCCACAGCTCCTTGGACATTGGGTTGCTCCTCCCTGCCGCTGCCCCTGGCCTCGGGCGCAGGGTTGCTCCTTCCAGCCGCCACCCGGGCCTTGGACGCGGAGTGGCTCCTCTCAGCCATCGCCCCTGACCTCGGACGTGAGGTGGCTCCTCCCGGCCACTGCCTCTGACCTCGGACATGGGGTAGCTCCTCTCCGCTGTGCTTAGTGCGGCAGTTGCGGTTTCCGCCTGTGCTTAGCGCGTTGGTCGTGGCAGCCTCACTGTAAGCTATCACAGTGTTCATCCACTCAAGGAATTCAAATAGGGCTCTGTAATAACCTCAGTTCAGTTCGGTTCAGTTCAGTCGCTCAGTCGCGTCCGACTCTTTGCGACCCCATGAATCACAGCACTCTAGGCCTCCCTGTCCATCACCAACTCCCAGAGGTCACTCAAACTCACGTCCATTGAGTCA
The DNA here is from genome assembly GCF_001704415.2 of Capra hircus. Taxonomy (NCBI): domain Eukaryota; kingdom Metazoa; phylum Chordata; class Mammalia; order Artiodactyla; family Bovidae; genus Capra; species Capra hircus. The sequence goes on from NC_030822.1 coordinate 34,085,783, forward strand.
GTGATGCCATCCAGCCGTCTCATTCTCTGTAGTCCCCTTCTCCTCCTGCCTCCAATCCCTCTCAGCATCAGAGTCTTTTCCATAGAGTCAACACTTTGCATGAGGTGGCCAAAGTACTGGACTTTCAGCTTTAGCATCATTCCTTCCAAAGAAATCCTAGGGCTGATCTTCTTCAGAATGGACTGGTTGAATCTCCTTGCAGTCCAAGGGACTCTCAAGAGTCTTCTCCAACACCACAGTTCAAACACATCAATTCTTCGGCACTCAGCCTTCTTCACAGTCCAACTCACACATCCATACATGACTACTGGAAAAACCATAGCCTTGACTAGATGGACCTTAGTTGGCAAAGTAATATCTCTGCTTTTGACTCTACCAGTATTTTGCCAAGGAGCTGTGTGGAAGGAATAAAAAAACAAGGACATAGTTAGCAGAGGCACCCAATTTGGACTAAAGAGTATTTCAGTCTCATCCCAAGTTGTGCCCCTAGAATATAAGTAGAAAGATGGCTGAAGTGTAGGTGTTACTACTGATATGAAGCCACCTATATCAGCCTGAACTTGTTCTTAGAAATGTTTCTGCCTTTCTGCCTTAGTCTGTTATCATTTATTATTCTTTTGAACCATTTCAAGAAGCAATGCATCATTTTGTCTTCCTTGCTTTGAAAGGAAGAGGTAAGGGGAAAAAATGAGATAAAATTTTAAGTGACTTAAAACATAAAAGTGTTTTTAAACACTCAAAATGTTTAAATATAAAGAAGATATTGTAAAGAGCAAACAGAAAAAAGAACAAGATTGGGTAAGAGGAAATGATGGCTGGGAACAAAGAAGGTAAAGGAAATGAAATGGTCCTGAGAAATCCATAGTGATGTAACCAGAATACCTCTTCTGCATTCTGAACTGTATCCTGCTGCTTAACTCTCTCCCCATGATAGAAACTTGACCACAAAAAAAAAAAAAGAAAAAAGATGGAGAATATTAAGGGTCCCGTAGACTCACTCTGATGTTCTCAGGACTGACATGCAGCTTCTTATAGTGCAACTCACTCAGCAAAGCAAAAACTCCCTTGAGATGGTCAACATGCTTCAGGCCTTCAGTAAGGAAGACTAGCACCTTCTTGTCATAGGCCTTCACCTTAGCGTTGCTCATAACAGCATCAGCAGAGGGCAAGTTCCCAAAGGACTCAAAGAACCTCTGAGTCCAGGGGTAGACAACCAGCAGCCTAGGGGGTGAAAACAGCATAAGGAAGGAGGGAATCAGTGCCTGCCAGAATCTCAGGAAATGGCTCTGTCACCACACACCCAGCTGACATTCACTGTCTGTCAGCCTGCCTTGTAAACTGAATACCTGCCTGCCTAAGATTTCAATACCAACTTCAGCCACTCTTGTTCCACAGGGCAGTGACAAGTAGCTTTCTCCTCAAGAGTCAGATACACCATGATGTGTGTTTGTGCAGTTGCAAGTTGTGTCAAAAACAGGTGTAAGCAGCAGGGGCCCTGGTCTTCCTTGTGAGTCCCACCCAGCACCTTGCCCTCTCTGCTTCTGAGAGTAGATTAGTCCAGGGCATAACACAAGTTCATTGATTTGGGGGAATGTAAGATGCACTCTTGTTCCTCAGTACCCTTCATCTGTGATTAGCTGACGCAATGTGTCTAGACTCAGAAACTCTGCTCTCCCTGTTCTTGTTTCTTAGCTTCATTTCCTTCATCCTTCCATTGCCTCTACAAATATATTCCCAGTTTCATTTATGCATAAATATTTTAGTCTAATTTTGAGTAATGCATCTTACAGTTTAAGCCTATGAATTACAGTTTATCTATGAATTTAAAAAGTTGAATTAATAGGTCAGAAAATTCAGACCTAGAAAGGATATATTTTATCAAGTTGACTTTGCATGGAGCTTCACCTTGTTTCTGGAAATATTTGTAAGAAGTTCAAATGGATAAATATTTTGTCATATATTTAACTTGCTTTTTTTCTCCTTGTATAAATACTTTGGGCCACAAAAATCTTTTTTCACTTATCCCTTCATCAAACTAAGTCTCCATAAAGTTAATGAAAAATAATAAACATTGCCTTTCTAGCAGCTATTGAGCTAGGTTTATGGAACATGGATTATAATGGAAACAATTTAATTAGAAATAAAGAAAAATATCTGATACTTATGATATAACTGTAGAGAAAATGCAGAGGAATTGTAAACAAGATTCATCTTATTCAGCCTTATAGAGTCTGACAGGATTTCTGGGAAAACACCAAGTGCAGAAATATCCACCTCTCCATCCTCAGGAAAAAAAATGAAAATGGACCCAGCAATGAAGATTCAAGACAAATTTCATTATTTTCAATTCAAAATAATACTACAATGATTTACAAATATACACCCACCAACATACCTGGAAAGAAGGAAGGAAGGAAGAAAAGAAGAAGAAAGAGAGGAAAGAAGAAGGATGGATGGAAGAAGGGCCTAGGAGAAGGGAAAATAATGTAACAAAAGGGAAGGACGAGGGAAAGAATATAAAGAAGAGGAGAGCTTCACAATTCCAACATTTTGCAAACCTGTAGATAAAATGTTCATACTTTGGTAATGATAATATAAAACAGTATAATTGATTTGAAAATATTTGTTGGTGTCTACTGAAGCAGAGGAGCTTCCCTGGTAGCTCAGCTAGCTGGTAAAGAATCTGCCTGCAGTGCAGGAGATCTCACTTCATTTCCTGGTTCAGGAAGATCCTCTGGAGAAGGGATAGGCTACCCACTTCAGTATTCTTGGGCTTCCATGTTGGTTCAACTGGTAAAGAATCTGTCTACAATGTGGGAGACCTGGATTCAATCCCTGGGTTGGTAAGATCCCCTGAAGAAGGGAAAGGCTACCCACTCCAGTATTCTGGCCTGGAGAATTCTATGGACTGTGTAGTTCATGGGGTCACAAAGAGTCGGACATGACTGAGTGAGTTTCACTTTCACTTACTGAAGCAGAAGATGTGCAACACCTATGACCTGGCAATTGAAAAGCATGTTAGTGTGCATCCAAAGATGTGTATAGGAATGCTTATAGCACCCATATGCACGAGAATCTCAATTCAGTAGCAATTTTAATGTTCCTAGTTTAGTGGAGCAGATAAATTTTGGTACAGTAAAATGATGAAATATTTACAGCAATGATAAGAATCTGCATCACATGCTGTAATACAGATTCATTGTATAACATAATGCTGTTTAAAAATTGCCAGGGACAATAATTCAAATTATGTGATTTATATATGGAAAGATATGCAGTGTGACTGTGATTCAGATGACAGGGAAATGTTTTGTGATAGGAAGAGGCTATGAATGATTTTTATGCTTTACAGATTTTTTTCCCTTAACCTGAAAGTCAAGTAGAACTATTGAGAAATCCAAGGAATGGAGTAACATGACTGATTTGCAGTTTTCAAAATTTATTGTGCCTTCAGTGTATATATGAATATAGGAATAGAATAAGTGAGAGACATATAGAATGATACTGCAGTAGGGAGGACAATATAATTGCCATCTCTGTTTCCAGTCTTGAGCAACTGATGACGTCCTAATCTTTAACATGTTATGGGGCTTCCCTGGTGGCTCAGATATGAAAGAATCTTCCTACGATATGAGAGACAGAGTTTCGATCCCTGGGCCAGGAAGATCTGGAGAAGGGAATGGCAACTCACTCCAATATTCCTGCTTGGAGAACTCCAACAGAAGAAACACCATCTCTGTTTTCAGACTTCAGCAATTAATGATGTCATAGTCATTAAGATGGGGAACATGAAAAGAAGGCTCAGTTAGCAGAAATACATTAGAAAATGATCAGGAGTTCAGTTTGGGACATACTGTATTTGAGTCACCTTTGAGCAATCCAACATGGAATATTCAATAGTTAGATAGCTAGATGTGAAGCTCAGAAACAATGGAATCAATTCAAGAATATACAATGAAACAGGGCACAGAAAACTAGATCATAGAATATCATATATACTACTACCACTACCTTGGCAAAATGACAGACAACACACTTTATAAACATCTCTTTGGAACCTCAGAAGTGAGGGTGGTAGAGATCATTTGTGAGGCAGAGATAGAGATAATTATCCCAATTCACAAACAAGGAAATTAATTCTACAAAAATATTAACTAAATGTTTCAAGGCAATGGAGCAATACTTTGACCTTGTCTGTTATTCCAAGGCTTTGGCTTTTCACTTTATGCCTGTGGCTTGAGTACAGAAATTTGAAAAGATTTTTACAGGGGTGGCTATGCCCATTACCAGCTCCAAGCAAGAGACGTCTAGGTTTTTTCCCTCTTCTGTCAAGAAATTTCCTCTCCTCATTCACCAGATAAGGAACATGGCTGTCATCCATGACTTCCCCACTCTCATTTCACTGTGTTTCAAGTCTTCAGGCATCATTGCCACAATAGTCCAATATTTGATTTTTCAGTCTTCCTTCCCTTGCTTCGGTCAAGTTGGGTCCTTTACCTATAGCTTCATTATAATCATAGCCAATTCCTAAGCCCAGATTCTGCCTTGCCTGGTCTATACACACACATGGATCAATTTCCCTACAATAATCTATTCATTATGTCACTCTCCTGTTCAAGAAACTTCACTGGTTCTTTTTGCATGCAACAATAGCTTTATTACCTGATTTTTCTGGTCTCTCTAGCAAATTTTCTAATTTTATACTACCACTGCTTTTAAAGGGCCAGTTCATCTTCTGTCAATTAGACCTGACAGGATGAATTGTGAATTCATCATTTCTCCTAATAAATGGCCTTTATCTCTTGCAAAGGTTTAATAGAACTAGCAATGTGTTCCAGGACACTGAGCTCCCAAGTAATATAGCATTAGTACCATTGAAGATGCAAGGACACAACTGAGAGCACAGTCCTTCACTGGGTGCCTACAAAGTACCATCTTCATTGCACTTACAACTACAACATATATGACTTTTGCATTAAATAAAAGTAGTCCAGAAAGAGCTCTATCCTACATTCATACAAATAACAGGCTATACAGGTCCCCTACTTTGTGTCCTAACAGCTCACTATTAACAATCATTTTGCATCTCTCTAGAGTAACTGCATGTCTTTCCTTTTTCTAAAGACTTTATCCATCTCAGGAGTTTACATTCCCCTCCTAAGATTAACTACCCACTGAAGTCACTCTTATAGAATCTTATTAGGGTTCCTTCTATAACCTCCCCAAACTCTCAATCTCCAATATTACCAGTTCGAATAGGAATCCTTTTTTTTTTTTTTTTTTTTTTTTTGCTGAATCAACTTATAAAATATAAAAACAAAGAGAAAATACAAGGACATTCATTATAGACCGTGACTTTTATTCCATTTGTATTATATTGGAGTTTTACGTCTGCAGAAAGCTCTCTCCCTCTGTCTTCAGGAGATGAACTGCTGGGACACTGGGCCCTCAGATAGGCACCAGCATAGTAGGCCAGGCAACTATTGGCACTTGTGGGCCAGAGCATTAGCCACAGCGTTTGTCAGCTTCTGCCAGGCAGCCTGCATCTGCAGGGTAAATTCCTTGCTGAAGTGGGTTGCCAAGACAATCAATATCATGGTTCCTAGGAGCTGGGAATAAAAAGATAGTACTTAATGAAGAGAAGGTCTCAGGCTGCCCTTCCAAGCAAATAGATGCCACATCCATTTCCTTCTTCATAAGAGGGTGAGCAGCTTTCATGGCCATGTTCCCACAAAAGTGCATCATTAGAGACCTGGCATTGGATTCAGTGACTCCCAGCCTGAAACCCCACTGTGTTACATCCTTCTCCCATTTTCTCTGTCAACGTCCAAGCCTCAGCATTGCTATGGATTGCTTCTCTCAATTACTTTAAAAGTAAAATTATAGTGCTGAAAGGGGACTAGATATGTATATTGTTCTCCTGATATTACATACATTCAGGTTGTTTGGACATCCATTTGACAAAGAATCCAGCACCTTGTATACAAAAACATTTCATCATTGCTAGAGATGAGAGAAGAAGGCACACATTGTGAAAAGTTGCTCTTATTTTGCCCTGTTTAGTCCTCATTCAAAACTCAAAAATCATAAAGAAATATATTCATCAATTTTCATAGAAGTTTTCAGTTATCAAAGACAAGATATTCTTCTGCATGGCTCAGTTTGCGTTCTCCAGGCCAAAACACATAGCTCAAGTTTGGTCAGTGTTCTTCACAACATTTTTTCTTTTCATCAGAATTGTCAGATGACCAGTGACCTCCACTAGTCATAGAGTATTTACTTGGTCTTACCTTTGACCTCTGGAACAACCTATTAAGATCAAGCCTTTCTCTGAAATATTACCTCCAAAAAATACCTCTATAGCATAAGACTTGAGTCAGTGTTCTCATTATAGCCACAGCACAGAAACCTGGATGAAAGAACAGAGCACAGGCATACCCAGAACTCACCCTGAGGTTCTCGGGATCCACGTGCAACTTGTCACAGTGCAGCTCACTTAGATCTGCAAAGGGGCCCTTGAGGTCATCCATGTGCTTAATGGCATTTCCAAAGGAGTTCAGCACCTTCCTGCTATGGGCCTTGACCTTGGAGTTGCCCATTATGGCAGACTCGGTGCATAAGTTACCAAAACTGTCACAGAACCTCTGGGTCCATGGGCAGAAGATCGGGAGCCTATGGGATGATCATAGTCACAGAACAGATGAGAAGCCAGAGGATGTAAGAAACCTAACCAGTCCCTCTTTTCTGGAACACTTTCTGCATTTCTACACCTTGTCTTACCTGTGTCCAGTGCTCGCCTTGCCAGGCTCTCACCGCCGACCACCTCCACATTCACTTTGGCCCACAGACTAGCAACAGCAGCCTTCTCCTCGGTAGTAAAATGCACCATGGTGTCTGGGAGTTTACTGGTGATCCTAATGGGCCAGAAGCAAGTCTGTGCCGCTGCTTCACTGCATGGCCTTTTATTCCTCATCTGCTGCCCCAGGCCCTTCCTTCCCCCAATAAAACGAGACTATTGGTCAAAGGTAGGTGGTCACTGCCAGGGGTGGGACTTGGGCAAGGGTGGGTCAGCAAGATGGACATTTGTGTCTCTGATACTGTTGGTGGCTCTATCAGGGATACTCTGCTGTCGTCCCCCCTACCCTCCACTGTGCAATTCATATCTCAAGGTCCCCGCCACCCTTCCTGAAGTGACCAGTAGGCTGACCAGGAAGCATAGCTAGACTTAGGAAGAGCAACATCTAGAACTCTGTTGAGCATTGTGTCAGGTGTTTACAAGACACTGTTCTGCTGTTTGGCCAGCGTATATTAATAGGAGAAGCCACAGCTCTTCCTGAGTTACCAATGCTTCTAAAGCTTATATGGGGCTCATACTTTTATCGTTCTCATAACCAAATAAAAATGATCCCAATCCAGCATCAACTTAGAAACAAGATAGGCAAGAACTCTGTAAAATGTAGAGAAGAATTAAACATCACCCTTTGTCACTGAGTTCTGTCAGTAATATGTGTACTTGCCTGAATAATTTTTTTCACTCTGGTTATATGGAAAGTGTCTCTGGCCAAGACATGTATCTATGCATTCATATCAGAGGATACACTATTGAATGTTGGGGAATAGGTGCTTCTCTGTTTAATGAAAAGAGTATAAGAATTCCTCTTGGCAATGTCTCTGGATGAACTGAGTTGTCTCATGTGCTGGGTCCACACTCCTGACTGAGAGTTTTCTTCACATCTAATCAGTCAGAGGCAACCTTCACTGACAGTACTCCACACGCCACTGCCACTGTGATCTATGATACTTTGTTCTCATGCATCCAAAAAAGCATTTACAAGACTGGAGAAGACACATTTCTAGTGGGAGAGGGAATGATTCATTTTATCTCAGAATTTGTTGCTCCCACATTTGACCTCAAGAAAGTTGGTTTGTTTCTCCCTAAGATCACTCTTACAAATATATGTACATATAATAAAAATAATTTTCATTTGTATTTACAGAGGGACTCTAAAATTTAGAGTTCAACCAAATGTGTTTATATTAATAGCCTAATTTCTACTATTAGAAAATAAATCCTTTCTGTCTATGTGATATAATGAGACACTTTTATCGATTCAACCTGAAAAGACTTAAATGTAAAATGTGGATAAAAATTTCTGTTTCGGGAAGCTGGTTTACCATGACAGAGTGGATAATCTGTGAGCACTGATTTATGTGAGCACTTCAGTACAGAGATATAAAGAACATAGTTTGGATTGCTGTCAAAAGGATTTGCTTCAAGAAAAGAGGTCGGAGAAATAAAAGAAAGGAGAGGAAACTATGACCACGTCAGGAATCTCTCTCACACTCAGCTGGGGTCTGTCTGGCCTGCAGGGTTGGCTCTGGGTACTTTCTATCTCTAGCCCTGATGTCCATCTTCATCGGAGTATGTGCCCTCTGCAAGGCCCCAGACTCAGGGGCTTCTGCAGCTCTGAATGTTGGGGAATAACTGCCCATCTTTTCAGCAAAGCAGGCAATGATTCTGGAAGTTACCTCTCATTCCTGATTTTCTCTCACACTTTTTAGACAGTCCCTCTCTCTGAGCATTTTACAAAGGTCTCTCTTCCTTGAAATTCTGTAGCCAGCCTGCTCATATGTGTCTCCATATGTGCAATGCAACAATCAATTTAACATTCCCTCCCTGGTGGTCTAGTGGCTAAAATTCCTGACAACAAATGCAGGGGCCCCAGGTTCCATTCCTGGTCAGGGAACTAGATCCTACATGCCACATTTAAAGTTCCTACATGCTGCAAAGTCGAAGATCCTGCCTGCCACAGCTAAGACCTGGCATAGCCAAATAAATAAATACAAATAAACATTAAAAAAAAAAAAAGCCTTCTTAGGCAGCTCTCTTCACTTTTCCAGACAGTTCTTTAATAAAGCACATGTGCAGTTCTTTGAAGTTGACTTTGAAAAGAGGTATCCCCTGCTCTGACCTCCAACCCCTCCCATCCAAATCTCTCTTCACAAGGGCTGAGACAAGCCAGCTGCTTTTAGAAACTGTGTTCTTAGAATGGAATGACATCCTTACTTGGACAATTCCATCTTAAGACCTGGGCTAATTTTCCTGTAAAGAATCTCCACTTTGGTACTCTACCTCCATTCAGAACCTTTGCCTTCACTTAAGTCTTTTTTGAGACCCACTTAATCATCTGATCCTGAGGTGTTCTTGTTCCCTGATACCCTTCCCCTCCCACCTGAACATTCCTATATCTTTAACTGGAAAAACTCACGAGTATGTATTTCTCCCAAGTGTATGTCCAAACCATATCCCTTTGGTGTTCTGTTTTTAATTTTCCTGCAGAAATTTCTACTTCATGCAAAAACTGAATAGTGAGGCCCCCCAACCTCCTCCCAATACAATTCAACATAGAATCCCTAAAGTTTTCACATATTTGAAAGCACATGAGAAAACCTTCCCTAGGACAATTATCCTGAAAAGAACTCTTAGCAGAGTGTTACTGCTACTGCTACTCTTCTTGTTGCTGTTGTTATTGTTATTATTAATTCAATAAAGCTTTTCCTTGGTGACAGTGCACTACTGGGCAGGGCCCTCAGTGATACTTGTGGGCCAGGGTGCTCACCAGTCCAGTCACTATTATCTTCCAGGCAGCCTGCACTGGGGGGTTAATTCTGTATCAGAATGGTTTGCTAGACAATCACTAGCAGAGTTTCCAGGATCTGTGGAGGTGAGAGAGATCAAAGATGTGCACAGTGAGCAGAGAGTTCCAGACTGACCTCTCTGCTCCCATTTTGAACTGAGTGGTATCAACTTCCCGCAAAGCCTGGGGCCTTGCCTTGTCTCTGAGCACAGCTAGTTTGTTCCCCTTGCTAGACTAGGACTTGACCATGATTTCCACCCTTCTATCTTCCTAGCACCATCAACGTCATATTTTGTGGTTTTAAAAATAAACAGTTTTATTATTGTACTCACTCCAGCCCACATGTTCCAGCTGTTTTCCTCACTCAGAGACACTTCACCCCACTTCTGGATTTATAGGGTGTAAACTTGAAATAGCTGTCTAGAAACAATTTTGTATAAATGCTCAGCCAATGTATGAATGTGCTGTATACTTAGTCAATCATGTCCGATTGCATGGACTGCAGTCTGCCAGGCTCCTCCCTCCATGGGGATTCTCCAGGCAAGAATACTGAAGTGGGTTGCCAGGCCGTCCTTCAGGAGAGCTTCCCAACCCAGGGATGGAACCCAGGTCTCCCACATTAAGGGCAGATTTTTTACCGTCCTAGCCACCAGGGAAGCCATAATGTATGAATAGCCTTAGCAATATATTTGGAGAAGGCAATGGCAACCCACTCCAGTACTCTTGCTACTCTTGCCTGGAAAATCCCATGGATGGAGAAGCCTGGTAGGCTGCAGTCCATGGGGTCCCTAAGAGTCGGACACGACTGAGTAACTTCACTTTCACTTTTCACTTTCATGCATTGGAGAAGGAAATGGCAACCCACTCCAGCGTTCTTGCCTGGAGAATCCCATGGATGGGGGAGCCTGGTGGGCTGTCGTCTATGGGGTCACACAGAGTTGGGCATGACTGAATCAACTTAGCAGCAGCAGCAGCAGCAGCAGCAGCAATATATTTGTGAACTCTAGATACTTTCCTTATACAGAGCCAGCATATGCTGCATAGACATTTCTCCTTGGCAATGTTTTTTTCTGCCTCCAGGAGAGGAAAAGCGAAAAATAACAAAGGCACAGTTCCTTTCATACAATTATACTTTCCAGTAGACACTTTCCTCATCCCTATATAGGCTTCTTCTGAAAGTAAACTAAGTCCAAACAAACGCCTCTAGCCTTTCGAAAGCAGTCTTTAGTCCCTAATGCATTACCTCTTTGTCTTAGTTCAGTCTTCTGGAATTTCTTTCCTTTCAACCTAAATACTTCCAAATGTTTCACCTCCCACAGCTATCCTTGCTTCCTTACCATCCCTCTGTTTTTGAACTCATCTCTTCTCTTTCCTCTAGACCTGTCTTGCTGATTTCTTAAATTCAGGCTTTGAATTTTCCATTTCCTCACCAAATAATATTTTATTTCCACCAAAGCTCATTTAGTTTCAATAACGATAACTGTCCTTATAGCTAAATTTTTAAAAAAGCATTATTATTAGAAACAAAAGATCACATATATTTATGAATACATATATATAATGCAGATAGATAAAGTTTATAGTAACATAATACTACTGCTAAAAGATAGACGTTATAGATACAGTCAATTATTTTTAGAGAAAGAGATAAAGAGAGCTTATATTACAAGTAGTGAACTAAAGATGTGGGATATATTAATATATTTAATTCTTTAAAAAATAAACTTAGATAAACACTATCAGTAAATGAGGGATTAAGATATTAAGTGATGCATCTCAAATTGTAGAGCTAGCAGGATGCTCAAATTCAAACCAAAGCAGCAGATTCTAAGGTCTTAGAGCTGGCTCCCATTAGTACAAATGACAACACCGGGGAAAGGCCAGGCAAGGGCCCTTGACTGTACTCTGAGAAACACATTCTGTCTCAGGACAGCTGATCAAACATTATGTTTCTTACATCAATTAAAATTAACTATAATGTTTTTTCAAGCTTTCATTCCCATGGGTCCTCAAATGTACATTCAATAACTACTTTGTATTATAATTGTTCTATGTAGTGGAGATTTAAGTTAGACAAAGAAGAATCTAATTTGGGGGTAGAAGATACAGAAAATGAATAAGTAAACCCATCAACAAATAATTTCAGCTATTATAATTTGTTATGAAGGAAATTAATATCTGGACATAATGAGAGAGGGACACAACTCCATCAGGAATAAGTCACTCTAAGAAGATCATAGTTGAGGCAGCCCAGAATGAAAAGAAGGAATCTGTCAGTGGAGAGTATTGGTATAGAGGTCCTGAAAGTTGGGATAGTGGATCCAAATCTCTAAGGAAGGTAAAACAGACGTCTGGTATACTAGAGATATGAGTGATGGGCTGTTTGATATGAAAATAGTAAAAGTGAGAAAGGCAGAAAATACCATTGTAGAGAAAGCATAAACCTAATAATTTAGAACTTCTCCTCAGTGATGAGGAATAAGAAGTCATTATAGGATTTTAAACCTGGTAATGACAATATCTGAACCCTCTGACTCTTACTTAGATTAATAATTCCAGATAATTGTGTTATCACATTATTTTTCTCAGCTGACTCTTATGCTCTATCAACAATTAGACATCTTTTCATCTATTAAAGATTTGAGCCCTCTAGACCTGAATATATGCATATACATGTGTGTGTAAATTATGTTTTTGTTTTCAGTTCAATTGTCCTGAACTGACAAAATCTAGATCTAAACCTAGATCACTAAGGGTTGAAGAATGTATCTTCTGTTTGATCCTTCACCATCACCATCCCTGACCCCTTGATATTCAGAGTAAGAATAATAGTTGAGAGGCAAGAAGGATGAAAAAGAGATCGATTGATTTTAAAAAGTAAATTGCTCTCAATCGTTGACTGACTGTATGAGAAGATTTCATGTCACAGAGAGCCTTTCTTTACTTTATTTAGGGGCATATTAAGAGGCAATGGGTAACTTTCTTGGTGGTCCCCTGGATAGGAATTCATCTTACAATGAAGGGAACATTAATTCAATCTCTAGTTGGGCAACTAGGATGCCAAATGCTGTGGAGCAAATAAACTCGGAGATGTAACTATTGAGCTCAAATGATGCAACAAAGATCTCCCATCCATTACTAAGATCCAATGCAGTCAAATAAATAAATAGGCAAGGGAGCACAGACAGACCAGTGTGTTGACAGTCTGCAACAATAGAATCACTGGGCTTTTACCACCATTGTGAACACAAAGGGTCAAATTGGAAGGTAATTCACAAGACATATTAACTCATTTGAAAAGACCCTGATGCTGGGAAAGACTGAAGGCAGGAGGAGAAGATACTGACAGAGGATGAGATGGATGGATGGCATCACTGATTCAACGGACATGAGTTTGAGTAAACTCTGAGAGTTGGTGATGGACAGGGAGGCCTGGCCTGCTGCAGTCCATGGGGCCACAAAGAGTTAGACATGACTGAGCAACTGAACTGAACTGAACTGATTGTAATTAATGTATGGAAGTAATGAAATGAATGCCTCATAGAATTAAATTTGCCAATCCTCAAGAGTACAGTTTGACTCAAAGCCTGGAGCTCATGATTCCGTGAGCAATCTGGCAGTGACATACTCAAGAATAATTAAGTTAGAGTTTCTCTTCTTGTTAGAGCCAGGCTGTGAGTTTTCTCATCACTCTTCTTTCTCATCCACCCCAGTCAATCAGAAAATATGTCCTCTTCACTCTCTCCTTCCTCATCCTTCACTTTTTGCAGACCTCCTTGATCTTCTTCCAGGGCTTCCCCAGAAGTCAGCGGTAAAGAATCTGCCTGCCAAGCAGGACATGCAAGTTCCATCACTGGGTCAGGAAGATCCCCTGGAGAGGAAATGGCAACGAGTTCCAGCATTCTTGCCAGGAAAATCCCACAGATAGAAGAGCCTGGTGGGCTATAGTCCATACAGTCACAAAAAGTCAGACACAAATAAGCATACTGCTCGTCTTGGATTGAGTCCATTATGTCTATTCTCCTCAATTAGCATTCATGTCTAGTCTCTGCAATTTTCTATTCATTTTGTGTGAATTAAGCAGATTACTTGCTCCCTCCAAATCCTACTCCTTGAGTCATTTAAAGTTCTAAGAATACTTATCATTTACTCTTACTACTATCAAAGTAATAACTTTTATTTTTATGTTCAAAGACTTATATTATCTAGTCTTTCCTAATCCTCTATCTATGTCTTACTCTCTTCCACTTTCAGAGAGCCATTTTCACGCATGTTGCCAAGCTCTGGCTGGCTAATTTTAGACTATGAGACCTAGTTAGTATCTTATCTCCTACATGAAGTCTTGGTCATCCCCCTGTTCATCCGAATTCATATACTAGTCTAACTCTAATGTTACTTTACTACACATTACATTCAATCAGAATATGATACAGAATGATTTCAATTGTCTTAGCCTTGGCTTTGTAAGGAGACAGTGAAATCCTTTAGAAAAGGGTAAGCTATTTTTAGTTCATGGAGATTTTTTGAAAATTCTCAGCCACCCTTCAACTGATCTTATCTCCAATTCAGTCTCATAAGATATATGATAACTTAGTTGACTCAAAATGTACATTAGAGCAAATTGAAAAAATAACCCAAGTCTAGATAATGAATCCTTACAAAGCTTTTATTTTTTTCTGCAAACTCTCTGGCATGTACCATAAATCTATCTTGTTTTCTCTCAGACACCACTTACTACATCTGCATTCCTGCTACAGTAAGTTTTTGCCACACTGCCCTGTGGCAGTCAGTCCCCAACCACAGAATAAACATTTCCAACCACAGAAAACTTCTTTCTCCACCTGGACTTTCTCTCAAGCATCCTGAACCCTACCAGAATGTTGTCTTCCACTAATGAATTTCTCAATGCTTCTCAAAAGACTGTTACTTCTTCCTATGTTTCTACCCATCTTTCAGCTAATGAACCATTTCTCCTTTAGCATAAGATGAAGTGATAGAGAAGATACAATGTTCATTTTTGATCCCTGAATAGAATGTACTTTATTAAACAGGAGCTGGGCTCTCAAGGCCAAACCCCAGTCCCTGTGGGCAGAAGGAAGGCACTGGGGACACAAATGGTGAATTGAAAAGAGGATTCAGTGGTATTTGTGGGCCAGAGCAGTGGCAACACCAGACAACAGCTTCTGCCAGGCAGCGTGCATGTCAGGGGTGCATTCTCTGCCAGAGTGAGTAGCCAGAACAATGACAATCACATCGCCCAGGAGCTATTGGGTGAGAGACAGAATGACAATTAAGTATGCCAAGTAGAAGTTTCCTAAAAGAGTTACAGAAAATAATGACTTAGTACCGATACCCACTCCCAAGGCCACATCTTAAACTGCTCCATGGGTTGTACCTATACAATAAACTCAGATAAGCTTGTCCTTCCATTTAATTTAAATTCTAAGAGCCCTCCATTCAACATTTGTCTATCTATATCCTCTACCTCTATCCTATTGCACTATTTTTATTTGCCTCTCTCCCTCTCTCTAATTTTTATATTCATAGGTTTCAGGGTTGCATGGGTTCCTAGAATGAGTTTAGTAAAGCTTCCAACAAATGCAGCAATAAGCCTCCACTTAGTCATTATATGGATGGGTAATTTAGTAGAGAATTAATCTATTTTTCTTTGGGATGAATGGTCTAAAAATTATTCTCCCAAATGTCTTCCTAAACTTCAGTCATCAGGAATCACATAGATATTTCTCCTTCCTTGAGATTGGACTTCATCTATCAAAAGTCAGATTTTATTTCTCCTTGAACAAATATGCTATTCTTTGATATTCTCTGGGGTAAATACATCCAGTTCTGACAGAAGTTCCAGAAAATTTTTAAGAAAACTTAAGCCTCTTCACTGCGACATTAATGATGAAGAACCTGCCTGCCAATGCAGAAGATGTAAGAGATACAGATTTGATCCCTGAGTCGGGAAGATCCCCTAGAAAAAGAAATGGCAACACATTCCTGTATTCTTGCCTGGAGAATCCCATGGACAGAGGAGTCTGGTGGGCTACAGCCATGGGGTCACAAAGAATCTGACACCTGAAGTGACTTAGCATGCATGTACAGTAAGGCTGCTCATAGCTCTTTATGTCACTAGTCCTGAATCAAGGTGGTCTCGGTATGCCCACTGGAAGTCTGTCCTTCAAACACCTAGTTTGATCTACAATTTCTGAGATCTTTACTAGTCTTTCCAATAAAACACTCAATTTCCATTATTATTCCAAGGTACAAAGCCAAAGGGAACGCATGAACACTTCCTGAACTCACCCTGAAGTTCTCAGGATCCATGTGCAACTTGTCACAGTGCAGCTCACTCAGCTTAGCGAAGGCATCTTTGAGGTTGTTCAAGTTTTTAATAGCTTCTCTGGATGAGGTCAGCACCTCCTTGCCATGAGCCTTGGCCTTGGGGTTTCCCATTATGGCAGAGGCAGAGGACAGGTTGCCAAAGCTATCAAAGAATCTCTGGGTCCAGGGGTAGATGACCAGGAGCCTATGAGATGGAAACACAGTAGATGGAAAATCAGGAACTTGAAATTTTTGAAGAATTTTCTGGCCAATTTGCCAGGTTCATATTCACCATCCTCCCCCATGAAGTCCACTTCCTACCTGCGAGAGCCTCGCCTCCAGCCTCTTCCACATTGACTTTGCCCCACAGGCCAGTGATAGCAGCCTTCTCCTCGGCAGTAAAATGCACCATGATGTCAAGTCGTGGAGCTTACAGGTGATCACAGAAGCATCAGAAGCAAGTCTGTGCTGCTGCTGGATGCTGTGGCCTTTTATTCTTTACTGCTGAACTTCTGCTCCCTGCTCCCCCTTGTCTTTTGAAGTCCTTGGTCAAGGTTAGGCTGTGTCCCTCAGGGGTGGAATCAGGTCAGCTGATGGTCAGGAAGGAAGATGTATATTGAGTGTATGATAACGTGCTGGTTCCTGAGACATCCTTCCTTTGTTAGATCCTCCTCTATCCTAAATACTGTTTTCCACTCATTTCCCATTTTTCCCCTCAGCTCTTCCCATGTCATCCTCCACGATGGCATCCATCTCTCCCATTCTCCTTCTCCCAGAATGATCCATGGAGTGTAGCTAAGCATCAGACTAGGAAGGAGTTCTATTCAAACCATTTTAGTATTGGTTAAGGATGGTGAGATGGTGACAAGGACAAAAACATGCTCAGGATAAAAAATATTATTGTAGACAACAAAACTCAATCAGTTCTAGCTCTCTTGAGGAGTGAATTATAGCCAAGCTCTGGGTTTTATTTTTCCAAGGAAGAAAAACAAACAAACAAAACACACATTTATGGTTACTTCATGAAGCTGAATGGAAATGCAAGGGATCTACAGTAGAACTAAGAGCTCAATCCCAAATTAAAATACCCATAGGTTGTTTCATAGAGAGAACAGGCAGAATAAGCTTGCATCCTGTGCTTCCAGGGAACTCTGTCCATTTCTCTGTGACAATAAGGGAAACTGTCTACTCTGGAGACATTGTCCTGAGTGTTCTTGATTTTCTCTTCTTATTTATACCAGGGAGGCAGCTAAGTAGTCTGAAATTATTTAAAACCATGACTTGTGATCACACTGTGGAATAAATGAATTGATATGAGAGGCTAGGAGTTGGAGTATGTTTAATGTTTGTTGAATCCATCAGTGATGGAGACTTCAAATTTCTCTAGTGCCCTTGTTTTGTTTTGTATTTTGATGTCCCTGTTGTCTGTAGGCTCCCTAAGAACACATCGTCATCATGAATTAGAGGCTGTACCTTACAACATTTTCATCTGCAACCCACTGTTATTTTACTGGAGTCCTGTTGATATGATGGTAAGGAATGGTGGAGGAAAAGCAGCCTATAACTGTATAATTAAAAATCAGTCTTTAGTGGATCAGTTTTGCTGGGCTGTGACCTTTATAAGTATTTCTAAACTTACCCCTTCCTTAAGAAAAATAAAAAAGACACCCTGGCATAGACTATCTAATCTCAGTCAGTTAGCTCAGTTTCTCAGGCATGTTCGACTGTTTGCAACCCCATGGACTGCAGGATGCCAGGCTTCCCTATCCGTCACCAACTCCTGGAACATACTCAAACTCATGTCCATCGTGTCAGGGATGCCATCCAACCATCTCATCCTCTGTTGTACCCTTCTCTTCCTGCCTTCAATCTTTCCCAGCATCAGGGTCTTTTCCAAGGAGTTGACTCTTGGCATCAAGTGGTCAAATTATTGGAGTTTCAGCTTCAGCATCAGTCCTTCCAATAAATATTCAAGACTGATTTTCTTTATGATGGACTGGTTGGATCTCCTCAAAGCCCAAGGGACTTTCAAGAGTCTTCTTCGTAGTTCAAAACATCAATTCTTCAGCACTCAGCTTTCTTTAAGTCCAGCTCTCACATCCATACATTACTACTGGAAAAATCATAGCTTTAACTAGATGGATCCTTGTTCATAAAGTAATATCTCTACTTTTTAATATGCTATCTAGGTTTGTCATAGCTTTTCTTCCAAGGAGCAAGGGTCTTTTAATTTCATGGCTGCTGTCACCATCGGCAGTGATTTTGTAGTTCAAAAAAATAAAGTCTCACACTGTTTCTGTTGTTTCCCCATTTATTTGCCATGAAATGATGTAACCAGAGGCCATGATCTTAGTTTTCTGAATATTGAGACTTAAGCCAACTTTTTCACTGTCCTCTTTCACTTTCATCAAGAGATTCTTTAGCTCCTTTTTGCTTTCTGCCATAAGGGTGGTGTCATCTGCATATCTAAGGTTACTGATATTTTTTCCAGCAGCCTTGATTCCAGCTTGTGGTTCATCCAGCCTGGCATTTCACATGATGTACTCTGCATAAGTTAAATAAGCAGGGAGAGTACACTGCTTTATGTACTGTTTTATGTACTGCTTTCCTGATTTGGGACCAGTCAGCTGTTCCATGTCTAGTTCTAATTGCTGCTTCCTGACCTGCATACAGATTTCTCAGGAGGCAGGCAGGTGGCCTGGTATTCCCATCTTTTGAATAATATTCCACAGTTTGTTGTGATCCACACAGTCAAAGGCTTTGGTGTAGTCAATAAAGCAAAACCAGATATTTTTTGGAACTTTCTTGCTTTTTCGATGATCCAACAGATGTTGGCAATTTGGTCTCTGGTTCCTCTGCCTTTTCTAAATCCAACTTAAATATCTGGAAACTCACAGTTCATGGACTGCTGAAGCCTGGCTTGGAGAATTTTGGTTTGCTAGCATGTGAGATGAGTGCAATTGTGTGGTAGTTTGAACATTGTTTGGCCTTGTCTTTCCTTGGGATTGGAATGAAAACTGACCTTTTCCAGTCCTGTGGCAACTGCTGAGTTTTCCACATTTCCTGGCATATTGAGCGCAGCACTGTCACAGCATCGTCTTTTAGGATTTGAAATGGCTCAAACCTAGGATGACACAATTCTAGGTCAAGAGAGCAGATATTTTATCACTGAAATAGAAGACCAATGAAAGGACAAGAAATGTCTGTCTACACTGTGAAGAATAGCCCTTGTGTGAATAAGAGTATTTTTTTTCCTGGATTTGGTTTGCAATGTTATGCTAGTTTCAGGTGTTCAACGAAGTGATTCAGTTACACAGTAAGCCCCTATATATGAACCTTCAAGTTGCAAACTTTCAAAGATGTGGCCGTGTGTTCCATCAGCTTCAGTTGTGAGTGAGATTGCAGCTTGCTCTCCATCTCCTACTGCTGATGATCCTCCAGCTCTACCATCTCCCACCTCTTCTCCCTTCTCCAGCCAGTAACTCTTCTTGCCTGTTCACTCAATGCAAGCCCTTGCTTGCCAGCTGCTGTGCTATACTACTGTAGTTTTTGAGATAGTATACTTTAAGATCAAAAATGTTTTCTTTATTTTTTGTATTTGTTTTATATGTTATTTGTCTAAACACATTACACATTGTGCTATATGTCTGCTTATATTAGCTGATTATGTCAATTGACTGAGTGCATGCTCAGTCATGTCCAACTCCTTGCGACCCTGTGAACTGTAACCTGCCAGGTTCCTCTATCCATGAGATTTTCCCGGCAAGAATAGTGGAATGGGTTGCCATTTCCTTTTCCAGGGGATCTTTCTAACCCAGGGATTGAACCTGTGTCTCTTGCATCTCCTGGATTGCGTGTGGATTCTTTATAGCTTGAGCCACCAGGAAAGCCTTGTTAGTTCGGTACCTAGGCTAACTTTGTTGGACCTAGGATTGGACCCACAGAATTGAACTCATTCATATAGAGCGGACTTAATGTTTATATATATATACATATATATGTATATATTCAATATTTATTTATATTTAATATTTATATTCAATATATGTATTTCAGATTGTTTTCCCTTATAGTCTATTACAAAATATTGCATATAGTTCCCTGTGCTATGCAGTAAGTTCATCTATTTAATATATAGTAGGGTGTTTATGGAGAAGGCAATGGCACCCCACTCCAGTACTCCTGCCTGGAAAGTCTCATGGATGGAGGAGCCTGGTGCATTGCAGTCCATGGGGTTGCTAAGAGTTGGACAAGGCTGAGTGACTTCACTTTTACTTTTCACTTTCATGTATTGGAGAAGGAAATGGCAACCCACTCCAGTGTACTTGCCTGAGAATCCCAGGGACGGCAGAGCCTGGTGGGGTGCATAGTCCGGTCTATGGGGTCGCATAGAGCCAGACACAACTGAAGCGACTTAGCAGCAGCAGCAGTGTGTTTATGTTAATCCCAACCTTCTAATTTATCCCTTGCTCACCTTTCCCCTTTGGTAACCATAAGTTTATTGTCTGCAGGACTATTACTCTTTTGTATATAAGTGCATTTGTATCATCTTTTGGGGGACTTTTCTGGTGGCTCAGTGGTAAAGAATCCACCTGCCAGTCCAGGAGATATAAGTTTGATCCCTGAGTCAGGAGGATTTCCTGGAGAAGGAAGTGACAACCCATGCCTGCCTGGGGAATCCCAAGGACAGAGAGTCTGGCTGGCTAAAGTCCATAGGGTTGCTAAAGAATCAGACACAACTTAGTGAGTAAAGAACAACAATAGTACACAAACACACACACACACACACACACACACACACACACACATATATACAGGGCTTCCCTGGTGACTTAGATGGTAAAGAATCCACCTGCAATGTGCGAGACCTGGGTTTGATCCCTGTGTTGGGAGGATCCCTGGAGAAGGGTATGGCAATCCAATCCAGTATTCTTCCCTGGAGAATCCCCATGAACAAAGGAGCCTGGTGGGCTACAGTCCATGGGGTTGCAAGAGATGGACACAACCAAGCAGCTAAGCACAGCACGCAACACACATACACATACGCACACATATTCTTTATCTATTCATGTGTTGACAGACATTTAGATTGCTTACTCGTCTATTGTAAATAATGCTACTTCAAACATAGCAGTGCATGTATCTCTTTGAATTACATTTGATATATTAATTAGTAGACTCAGGATTCCAAGGCAAATTTCTATAGATCCACAGTATGAGGACAGTGACTCCTTAGACCTTTGATATGAGGATCAGACATTGTCAAAGCCCAGGGAATAAGAAACAGATTATATTAGACCAAGAGTTGGGGAAAGAAACCCCACCTGAAGCAGACAGTTTGAGTACATCCCATTCTCTTTTCAGAGTGTGGACACCAATCTTCTCTTAAATTCAGGATGTGAGGCTGGTCCCTCTCCTTCTCCCTCATACCCACTTCAGGGTTCTATATCCCTCTCCAGAAACTGCCTTTGGGAACAGAACTGGCTTGCCTCTAAGGATCTGATCCATCTCTTGCTTTCTTATTACTAAAGGTTGTGGAAAAGGGCTTTAAGAAAGGTTATAGGCATAAAAGGCAGCATGGCTATAGCTTGGTAAAGGCTTATGAATTCTGATTCTGAAGTCACATAGCCTGAATAGAGTTTCATTTTTACTTAGGTGCTTGCTGATTCAAGCTATTATCTCAGTTGCCCATTTTTAAATATTTTACTAATTTCTTCTATGAAGTACCATGATTATTGTCTCTTTTTCCCAGATGAAAAATCCAAAGTTTAGAGAGATAAGTGATATGATTATGCATGATATCTATCTTTATGATAGAAAAATTAAATGGTCAGAAAAAACTAAGATTATTAACTTATTGCCTATAAATTAAAATTCAGTTCAGTCACTCAGTCGTGTCTGACTTTGCGACCCCATGAATTGCAGCACGCCAGGTCTCCCTGTCCATCACCAACTCCTGGAGTTCACTCAGACTCATGTCCACCGAGTCAGTGATGCCATCCAGCCATCTCATCCTCTGTCATCCCCTTCTCCTCCTGCCCCCAATCCCTCCCAGCATCAGGGTCTTTTCCAATGAGTCAACTCTTCACATGAGGTGGCCAGAGTACTGGAGCTTCAGCTTTAGCATCATTCCTTCCAATGAACACCCAGGTCTGATCTTCTTTAGGATGGACTGGTTGGATCTCCTTGTAGTCCAAGGAACTCTCAAGAGTCTTCTCCAACACCACAGTTTAAATGCATCAGTTCTTCAGCACTCAGCTTTCTTCACAGGCCAACTCTCACATCCATACATGACTACTGGAAAAACCATAGCCTTGACTAGACAGACCTTTGTTGGCAAAGTAATGTCTCTGCTTTTGAATATGCTATCTAGGTTGGTCATAACTTTCCTTCCAAGGAGTGAGTGTCTTTTAATTTCATGGCTGCAATCATGATCTGCAGTGATTTGGGATCCCCAAAAAATAAAGTCTGACACTGTTTCCCCATCTATTTCCCATGAAGTGATGGGACCAGATGCCATGATCTTCGTTTTCTGAATGTTGAGCTTTAAGCCAACTTTTTCACTCTCCTCTTTCACTTTCATCAAGAGGCTTTTCAGTTCTTTACTTTCTGCCATAAGGGTGGTGTCATCTGCATATCTGAGGTTATTGATATTTCTCCCAGCAATCTTGATTCCAGCTTGTGTTTCTTTCAGCCCAGCATTTCTCATGATCTACTCTGCATAGAAGTTAAATAAGCAGGGTGATAATATGCAGCCTTGACGTACTCCTTTTCCTATTTGGAAACAGTCTGTTGTTCCATGTCCAAATTAAAATTAATAAAATAAAAATATTATACCTAAAGGTGTTTAAATTAAAAAGACTTTTTAAAAGACATTTTAAAATTTGACAAAGATTGTTCTTGCCTCTGTTGTATTTTTTATCATTTGTACTTTGGTAAATGCTCTTCAGGATTCTAAGAAATATAAGATGCCTCTTTTTAGCATGGAAAAGTAAAAATATTTTATTAAACCTTGTTAGCTGAATATGTGGAGAAGGCAATGGCACCCCACTCCAGTACTCTTGCAGGGAAAATCTCATGGATGGAGGGGCCTGTAAGGCTGCAGTTCATGGGGTCGCTGAGGGTCGGACACGACTGAGCGACTTCACTTTCACTTTTCACTTTCATGCATTGGAGAAGGAAATGGCAACTCACTCCAGTGTTCTTGCCTGGAGAATCCCAGGGATGGGGGAGCTTGGTGGGCTGCCGTCTATGGGGTTGCACAGAGTCAGACATGACTGAAGTGACTTAGCAGCAGCAGCAGCAGCAGCAGCTAAATATGACATATATACTAATCCTTTAAGTCAAATAATGTATTATCCTTAGGTGCTATTAGCATGGAGAATTATATAAATTATAAATTGTTAAGAGATAAAAATAGATCTTTGATTCCACTGCATTTTTTTTCGTACTATTAGCTGAGCAAAAAAGTACTTCACAAATTACTCTTCATCACAAATGCGGTTTTCTATTTTCATCTTTAAAATTGGAAAATTGAAGATACAAAAAAGGCTGCTTAGTATTCTTGATTAGAGAGGCTATAAATTAGTCTGCTTTCATTATAATCTGAATTTGTCTTTTTATCATAAAAATAGATAAGATCAAATTTCCTATTAAGTGTTGTATTAGCCTAGAATAAACTGGATACCACTGTTCTTAATCACTCAGTCCTGTTCAGCTGTTTGCAATCCCATGGACTGCAGCCTGCCAGGATCCTCTGTCCATGGGGATTCTCCAGGCAAGAATATGGGTATGGATTGCCATTTCCTTCTCCAGAGGATCTCCCCAACCCAGGGGTTGAACCCAGGTCTCCTGTATTGCTACTTAAGCCACCAGGGAAGCCCCTGGATACCACTAGTAGCTGGAAATTGTAATGGCTGCCAGGCACTAAGCCAATGAATATCTTTTGTTATATTAATAATAGCAATGAACTAGAGAACAGGCGCAACTGCTAGCCAGGCAACACTCCTGCTTTGTAAACACAGGGCTTCTGCATCAGCTCTCACAAAGACTGAAGGTGACTCTGAACCCCAGCTTGGTCCATTCCAAGAGGGATTTCTTTATGTTGGTGGCTGACAGCACAGGCATCGATGGTTTGAAAGGGACCTCTGGGACCACTGTGACTTAGGCATAGCCAGAGATGCCTGAGAATGTTAATTAAGCAAGAGGAATCTACTAGGAAGAGGGAATGGAAAATCAAAACCAGCCAGTTATTGCACACTTGTCTACATAATGAACTTTGAAGGTTAAATCTGAAATCTGGCAACTTAGAAAAGTCATAAACTTCTCATTTTCCCATTTTATAACTTTATTTTCTTGGCTTCATTGATTTTTTTTTACCTTAGGCAAAAGTGAAAGAAAGTGAAATTCGCTCAGTTGTGTCTGACTTTTTGTGTCCCCATGGACTACAGGCCAGAATATTGGATTGGGTAGCCTTTCCCTTCTAAGGGGACCTTCACAACCCAGAGATTGAACCCAGGTCTCTCACACTGCCAGCAAAGTCTTTACCAGCTGAGCCACAAGGGAAACCCAAGAATACTGGAGTGAGTAGCCTATCCCTTCTCCAGCTGATCTTCCCGACCCAGGAATTGAACCTGGGTCTCCTGCATTGCAGGCAGATTCTTTATCAACTGAGCTATGAGGGAAGCCTGTTACTTTCATTTATTTTTATGATTAAATTTTTGAGAAATTCCAGGGGTTTTATGTCCAGTTTAAATACATAATGTAATCTATGAAAGAAGACATAGCATGGCTCTTAAAAAGGAAATCTATTTGAAACAGAATAGATTTGAAGTTTAGTAACTAACCAGGACTTAAATGAAAGCAGTGATGCTTACATTTAGATCCTACCCATTAACAAGATCAACTACTATGAGAAATTATGAGAAACTAGGATCCTTTGTATTATATGGTCTAGTGAGGGCAGTTAGCAATTGCTCCTCTCCCAAGTCCTTTTCCACGTGGTGCCATACTATGTCACTTTAGTCATGCCTGAATCTGTGTGAACCTATGGACTATAGCCTGCCAGGCTCCTCTGTCCATGGGATTCTCCAAGCAAGAATACTGGAGTGAGTGCCATGCTCTCCTCCAGGGGACCTTCAGACCCGTTGCTCTTAAGTCTTCTGCATTGGCAGGTGAGTTCTTTATCGCTAGCACCACAGGGGAAGACCCAAGCCCCTTTCAACCTTTGCTAATTCTGATCTCAGAAGGACTCTTTCTGAAGCCAAATTTTCACAGCCCCTATCTTACTGAGTCTGAGATATCTCCGAGGGAAAGGAAGCTTCTTAGGTCCCTAGACCTACAAGCTACTGTAACCCTGCTTTCTACTCTAGCCCATTCAGGCATTAGTGCCACCAATTATTTCCTGCACCTGTTTTTTTTCTTTTCTTTACCCTTCCCCCTTCTTTTTCCTCCTCCTACCTGTCTCCTTCTCCTTCTTCTTCTCTTCTGTTTTATTCTTCTCCTCCATCTCTTATTTCTTGTTCTAAGTGTTCACATGCTTTCTGGGGCTCAGAAGGGAGTGGGGCATTTATTTTACTTTGGTTTGTTTTTAATTAACAGAGATAGACAGATCCAGTGGTTTTCTTCTTCTGTGGACCTGCGCTGGAGATAGCTCAGTGGGTCAGAAACTGTGAACAAAGATAAGCGCTCAGGAGGAAACAAAGAGAGGAGTGGCAAAGGACAGGACCAGCTAAAGACAATGACAGCCAGGGTGCTTCTCTGACTGCGTTCAAAGACTCTGTCTTTAGTTTCCATACAAGTAGATAAGTGAAAGAGATTATGGGTTTGTGCTTGGGGGTCTTGCCTGGTTAACTGTTCAAAAATGTCTGGTCAATATGTCCTGTGTAAAATATGTGTGTGTGTGTGTATGTTTATAAATAGGTGCTGCTGCTGCTGCTGCTGAAGTCGCTTCAGTCTTGTCCAACTCTGTGCAACCCCATAGACAGCAGCTCACTAGGCTCCTTTGTCCCTGGGCTTCTTCAGGCAAGAACACTGAAGAGGGTTGACATTTCCTTCTCCAATGCATGAAAGTGAAAAGTGAAAGTGAAGTCACTCAGTCATGCCCGACTCTGTGCGACCGCATAGATGGCAGCCCACTAGGTTCCTCCGACCATGGGATTTTCCAGGCAAGAGTATTGGAGTGGGTTGCCATTGCCTTTTCTGATAAATAGGTGAGTACTGTCAAAATATAAAGGCTACAGTGGGTAGATAACATGCAAGACCTTGAAAGCCAGAGTAACAAATTTCACTCTAATTTTAATTGCAATTAACAATAAACTTGGGTGAACTCTTGGAGTTGGTGATGGACAGGGAGGCCTGGCGTGCTACGATTCATGGGGTCACAAAGAGTTGGACACGACTGAGCGACTGAACTGGACTGAACAATGAACTTAGTTTAAAAAGTTATGAAAACTAATTTAAATACAAAAAAAAACAGACTCAAAATCATCTGAAAGGAAAAGAATGCTTCCCAGGCCAGAAACTCTTAACTATAATCTTTGGAATGTTCCAATGTGTCAAAACTGTGTTAATCATTAGAGAACTGAACAACAGGGAAGTATAGGAAAAAGAAGGTTGCTCTGTTGGCTTAGAATCTAGAGACATTGAACCTCACATAATATTTATGTTCAGGCCATATCTATCTTTCCCATGAAGAGGACGAATAAGCCATGTCTGAACTTACTGTCAAGATGCTTTCTTGGCATGACTGAATCCAGCTACCTGCCTTGTAAGTTTGCTTCCTCTTCTTTCACTTGATTGATATAAGGAAAGCAGGTATTACTCACAAAGACATAAAAATTCATGTTATAAATCCCAATGTAAATTAATAAATAATTACATGATTTCTATTTTTAGGCTTGTGTGCCTTTTATTTTGACCAAAATACGTCTTCAAGAGTCAATCTCAACCTACAAACAAATGGGCCACATTCTGAAACTAACTGATTTGATCAAGGCCCTGTTTGCTGAGGTCTAAATAGTGCTGGAGTTATTTCTCCACTGATCTCCAGTAGCATACTGGGCACCTACTAACCTGGGGAGTTCCTCTTTCAGTATCCTTTCATTTTGCCTTTTCATATTGTTCATGGGTTCTCAAGGCAAGAATACTAAAGTGGTTTGCCATTCCCTTTTCCAGTGGACCACTTTCTGTCAGACCTCTCCATCATGACCCACGCATCTTGGTGGCCCCACAGGACACGGCTTAGTTTCATTGAGTTACACCAGGCTGTGGTCTGTGTGATAAGACTGGCTAGTTTTCTGTGATTATGGTTTCAGTGTGTCTGACCTCTGATGCCCTCTCGCAACACTTACCAGCTTACTTGGGTTTTTCTTATCTTGGACGTGGGGTATCTCTTCACTGCTGCCCCAGCAAAGCACAGCCACTGCTCCTTACCTTCAGCGAGGGGTATCTCCTTACCACCACCCCTCCTGACCTTGAACGTGCCGGCTGCAATGGACCACGTCACATCACTTCATGGGAAGTAGATGGGGAAACAGTGCAAACAATGTCAGACTTTTGGGGGGGGAGCCCCAAAATCACTGCAGACGGTGACTGCAGCCATGAAATGAAAAGACACCTACTCCTTGGAAGAAAAGTTATGACCAATCTAGATAGCATATTCAAAAGCAGACATTACTTTGCTGACTAAGGTCCATCTAGTCAAGGCTATGGTTTTTCTTGTGGTCGTGTCTGGATGTGAGAGTTGGACTGTGAAGAAAGCTGAGCACCAAAGAATTGATGCTTTTGAACTGTGGTGTTGGAGAAGACTCTTGAGAGTCCCTTGGACTGCAAGGAGATCCAACCAGTCCATTCTAAAGGAGATCAGCCCTGGGATTTCTTTGGAAGGAATGATGCTAAAGCTGAAACTCCAGTACTTTGGCCACCTCATGCAAAGAGTTGACTCATTGGAAAAGACCCTGTTGCTGGGAGGGATTGGGGGCAGGAGGAGAAGGGGACGACAGAGGATGAGATGGCTGGATGGCATCACTGACTCGATGGACATGAGTCTGAGTGAACTCCAGGAGTTGGTGATTGACAGGGAGGTCTGGCATGCTGCAATTCATGGGGTCGCAGAAAGTCAGACACGACTGAGCAACTGAACTGCACTGAACTGAAATAGTGCTGATTGGCATTACTCCACTGATGCTTTTGTGTGCATGTAGTGGTGGGTGCTTAGGTATGTGTTCATGCATGCTAAGTTACCTCAGTCTTGTCCAACTCTTTGCAACCTGGACTATAGCCTGCCAGCTCCTCTGTCCATGAGATACTCCTGACAAGAATACTGGAGTGGGTTGCCGTGCCCTCCTCCAAAGGATCTTCCCAACCCAGGGACTGAACCTGAGTCTCCTTCATTGGCAGGTGTGTTCTTTACTATTAGCACCATCAGGGAAGCCCTTTTAAATATATAGGTGCCAACAAGCATGCATGCGCACTAAGTCACTTCAGTCTCAACCTATTCTATGACCCTATGGACTGTAGCCCGCCAGGCTCCTCTGTCCATGGGGTTCTCCAGGCAAGAATACTGGAATGAGTTGCCATGCTCTCCTCCAGGGGATCTTCTTGACCCAAATATCAAACCTGAGTCTCCTGTGACTTCTGCATTGCAGGTGGATTCTTTACCACTGAGCCACAGAGGAAGTCTGTAGGTGCCAATATAAATATTAGCTATTGTTATTGTATGAAATTTGGCTTTATTATGAGTGATGCAGGAAAATCCCAGAGAACTTTGGATAAAGAGATTGCCATACACAATTTGCATTTTTACCAGTGTGCTTTGACTGCCATATTGGGAAGACACTGTCAGGAGCAGCGGTAGAATGATCAGTTAGAGGTCTGCAGTAAGCATTCAGGTGGAGATTACATTGCCTTACACCAGGGAGGTGGTAGCAAGGGGTCAACCTGTAAATAAATGTTTGACACTAAGTGGATTCTCTAACAGGATGTGGGATTTGTGAGCTGTTGGTGTGTGTATGAGCGTGCATGCATGCACATGCTCTTGTACATGATAATTTCTGAATGTGAGTATCTGTGTGGAAGGATGTGAAAGCCAGACAAGGAGAGTCTTTATGTTGAGTTTGGTCAATTCCTTTGTTCATCACACTAACTGCCTCAGAATTCTTGCTTTAAAATGAGGATAATCGTACCTCCCTGGTGGTCCTGTGGTTAAGAAAGCACCTGCCAATGTAGGGGATACAGGTTTAATCCCTAATAAGTCCAGAAAGATTCCATGCCACTGAGCAATTAAGCCCGTGGGCCACAACTGCTGAGCCTAAGCACCGCAGCTGCTGAAGTCTGTGTACCCTAGAGTCCGTGCTCCACAGCCAGAGAAATCACAGTGAGAGGCCTAAGCACCACAGCTGGAAAGTAGCCCTTGCTTGCTGCTACTAGAAAAAGCCTACATGCATCAATGAAGGACTAGGACAGCCAAAATTAAATAAATAAAATAAAATGAAGATGCTGGATGGGTAGATAGGAAAATCAGAAAATATCTCTGGAGCATGTTCACACATTCAAGTTTTAGCCAAAGTGACATGAACAGTGACAGCACTTCGTGGCTGCTGATCAGAGGCCTAGAAGGTAAGACATTTTCCCCTGAGAGCAGCAGCACCAAGATGGGCCTGAGATGGTTCCTTAAGTCAAGCATTGCCTGGTTTCATCCCCAGTCAGATCTGCCCAGCATGTCACAGGCCCTTTGTCAGCAGATGCCGTGGGTACCCTAAAATGGGTAACAATGTTTTCCTGTTCCTGTTTCATGCCCCCCTCTTTCATCCTTATATCTCAGTCCATAACCACAGAACCCTGCAAAGAGGATGTGCACTATATGGAATCTTAAAATCGTGAGACCTAGGACTTGCTTGGTGTACAGTAAATAAGAATTTGTCTGCAAAAGCAAGGAACATGGGTTTGACCCTGGTCTGGGAATATTCCACATGCTGCAAAGCAACTAAACCTGAGCACCCTGGCTACTCAGCCTGCACCAGACTACTGAAGCCCACACTCTGTTACTACTTAAGCCCATGCACCCAAGAGCATGCGCTCCACCAGAAGAAGACACTGCAATGAGAAGTCCACACACTACAATGAAGAGCACAATTTCATCTCTGATTTGACCCCCTCCTAAAACCTTTGACTTAAAAACGAGAAACTTTTCTTTAACTTGTTGATTCCAGTTGTACATAGCAATTCAATTTTCTTTTAAACATGGATCCTGCTAGCATGGTTTCCTTGTTGTTAAGATCCATTAAAAAGAAGGCTCCCAAATTCCTTACTCTTCAATATTGCCATTTCAGCCTGAGATCTTTTGCATTTAGGAAGAGATGTTAAATGAATCAACTTACTCTTTTTAAATTCTCACCTGACATTAACTTTTGTTAAAAGTCAAAGTAGGGAATTGTCCTGAGACTTTTTTTTTTTCATTTCCCTGCAACATTTAAAGATGACATTATATACCAAACTGACAAGGGTAGCTGATTTTTCACAAGGTCGGGGCTTATAAGTAGTAATTTTTTTTTTTTCAGTCCTGGCTGTCTGCTTTCAAAATGATGTTCTAAACTGTTAAACCACCTTATTTTATTTGTCAATTAGCAGTGCAAAAACTCGTGAGTAATGTCTAGATGGTATATTCTTGTTTGTGAATTTTTAATTTTAAGAGTGCCCTCCACAGTGGACACCAAAATTTATTATCTATTCTATTCTATCCCAGGCAGTTTTGTTTCAGTTGTCTTTCCTGTTTACCTGAATTTCTAAGGATACACAAACACATTATTCATCAGTGATTTGGCCTATGCTATCCTCCTTTTCTTTTCTGACTTTTTTTTTTTTAATCTTTAATTCTTACATGCGTTCCCAAACATGAACCCTCCCTGACTTTTGTCTTCTTGTCTTTTGGACAATTGTCTATACTACTTATCTTTACCACCCATTTCATACCAAGGGCTTCATCATCTGATCTCATAAAAACCTTGAACACACTCATTTACAGTCACTTGTTAGATGTGTTACTTTCAGAATCTCCCCAACTAGATTCAGGTTTGGGAAAGGGATAGCTCAAAGTTGTATATTGTCACCTTTCTTGTTTAACCTCTACACAGAGTACATCATGAGAAATGCAGTGCTGAATGAAGCATAAGCTGGAATCAAAATTCCTGGGAGAAATATCAACAACCTCAGATATGCAGATAACACCACCCTTATGGCAGAAAGCAAAGAGTAACTATATACCTCTTGATGAAAGTGAAAGAAGAGAATGAAAAAGCTGGCTTAAAATTCAGCAGGCAAAAAATGGAGATCATGGCATCTGGTCCCATCACTTGATTGCAAAGAGATGGGGAAACGATGGAAATAGTGACAGACTTTATTTTCCTGGGCTCCAAAGTCACTGAAGATGGAGACGGCAGCCATGAAATTAAAAGATGCTTGCTCCTTGGAAGAAAAGTTATGACAAACCTAGACAGCTTATTAAAAAGCAGAGACATTGCTTGGCTGACCAAGGTCCATCTAGTCAAAGCTATGGTTTTTCCAGTAGTCGTGTATGGATGTGAGAGTTGGATCATAAAGAAAGCTAACTGCCAAAGAACTGATGCTATTAAACTGTGATGTTAGAGAAGACTCTCAAGGTTCCCTTGGAATGCAAGGAGATCAAACCAGTCAAACCTGAAGGATATCAGTCCTGAATATTCATTGGAAGGACTGATGCTGAAGCTGAAACTTCAATACTTTGGCCACCTGATGTGAAGAACTGACTCATTGGAAAAGACCCTGATGCTGGGAAAGATTGAAGGTAAGAAAAGGGGATGGCATAGGATGAAGCAGTTGAATGCCATCACCAACTTGATGGACATGAATTTGAGCAAGCTCCAGGAGTTGGTGATGGACAGGGAAGCCTGGCATGCTGCAGTCCATGGATCACAAAGAATCGTACACAACTGAGCCAGTGAACTAAACTGAACTAAGATTCAGAATTAGGATGCAAGAGGGAACAAAGATTACTCAAAATTCATATGTCATTTCCAGAATCCAGGACAGAAGGTTGTGTCCTTCTTGTAGATCCTTATAAGATGATAGAGGGAACTAGGATAACAAGTGGTCAGGGTAGGAAGAGCAATAGGGACAGTAAAATGCCTAAAGAAAATTTTAAACAGAGCTGTGTTTACGCAGAAGAACTTAATGGATCTAAGAGAGTTTCTGGACAATTAAAAAAAAGAGAAAACATTTACAAGAAAGGTTAAATAACATAATTTATTTAAAAAAAATACCAATGATCTAACTCCCCAATCAAGCTGCAACTTGAATTCTTTAAGGGAAAGTAAGACTAAGGAGCAGAGCCTGTTTTCCAATAACATCAGCTGTTTACAACCTCTTCTGTCTGGGGTCCAAGATACTGATATATTTTCTCAAGGTCTCAACTAGCCCTTCATTTCTTTATATCTTCAGTGCTTTGCCCTCCCATGTGTCCATCTGAGTAAGAGACAGTGAAATAATTCAAATACACCAGTGCAATGAAAATAAATGTCTTTATTAAGCAGAGGCCAGATGCTCAAAATGCTTCATAATTTTTCCATATTCAATTTTTTGGGCTCTGAGGATAGAAACACTTTTCCTGGAAAACAGGAAAGGGAGCTTAGTGATATCTGTGGGCCAGGGCACTAGCCACACCAGCCACCACCTTCTGAAACTCAGCCTGCAGCTCCGGGGTGAATTCCTTGCCAAAGTGGCGAGCCAGCACAATCACTAGCACATTGCCCAGGAGCTGTGTGGAAAAGACATTAAGCAAGGGCAGGGTTAGTGCTGGTGAGTGAAGTGAAAGCCGCACAGTCGTGTCTGACTCTTTGCAACCCCATGGACTATACATCTTCCCAACCCAGGGATTGAACCCAGGTCTCCTGCACTGCAGGCAGATTCTATACCAGCTGAGCCACAAGGGAAGCCCAAGAATACTGGAGTGGGTAGCCTATCCCTTCTCCAGCCCTTCTCCCCGACCCACAAATCGAACTGGGATCTTGCACATTGCCGGCAGACTCTTTACCAACTGAGCTATGAGGGAAGCCCAAGGTTACATCCAAGGTATTTCAGGTTCATCCCAAGCTGTGCCCCTAGGATATTAGCACAAAGATGACTGAAGTATAGATGCTGCTGCTGATGTGAAGCTGCCTATATCAGGCTGAATTTATATCTAGAAATGTTTCTCTCTTTCTACCTTAATCCAGAACTCATTATCATTTTTATTATTTTGAATCATTTCAAAAAGCAATGCAACATTTTATCCCTTGGAAGAAACAGACAATGGGAAAATATTAGATACCATTTTTAAAGTTGATAAAAGAAGAATTTTTTTTTCAAATTAAACTCTCAAAATAAAAAGTATAATTAAAAAGAGAAGACATTGCAGACAACAGAGAACAAGAATGAATCAGAGGAAATGATGGTTGTGAGCAAAGAGGTTAAAAGAGTCTAAACAGTCCTGAGGAGTCCTTAGCTCTCTAACCAGAATACCTCTTCTCCATTCTAAACTGTGTCTTGCCATTCAGCCTTCTCACCATGACATGAGCTTCACCATAAAAGGAAGAAGGAGAATATTGAGGACTCCATAAACTCACCCTGAAGTTCTCAGGATCCACATGCAGCTTATCACAGTGCAGCTCACTCAGCTCAGCAAAGGTGCCCTTGAGGTCGTCAAGATGCTGCACGCCGTTACTAAAGGAGTCTAGCACCTTCTTGCCATGGGCCTTCACCTTAGCATTGCCCAAAACAGCATCAGCAGAGGACAAGTCCCCAAAGTGCTCAAAGAACCTCTGAGTCCAGGGGTAGACAACCAGCAGCCTAAGGGGTGAAAAGGGCACAAGGTCAGAGGAACTCCGCAGCTTTCAGAATCTCTCAGGGGGACGGCTCTGTCCTCACACGCCCAGGTGCCATTCACTTTCCTTAAATCTGTGTTGTAAGTGGGATACATACCTGCCCAGGGCCTCAGCACCAACTTCGTCCACTTTCACCTTGCTCCAGAAGCCGGTGATTAGGGCCTTATTCGGCATGGTGTCTGTTTGTGTAGCTGCTAGTGAACACAGTTGTGTCAGAAGCAAGTGTAAGCAGCAGCTGGCCCGGCTCTTCCTTTTATGCCCAGCCCTGCCTCCTGCCCTCCCTGCTTCTGTGAGCAGATTGGCTCATTCCAAGTTGTGGTTCCACAGGGTGAGGCTTGAATGATGATAGTCATACTTCTCCTTGGTCTTCTTGGTACTGACTTTAGACCGTCAGCCCTCTTTCTGGGCATCTCAAGGTCTCAGTCATTCCAGCAATACACATTGCTACTAAAATCATCTTCCTTAGCAAGTTTGCTTGTAGAGATTTTAGAATCACAACGAAGTAATCTCTTGGAAAACACTTCCTCAATTTTTTTATTACACAAATTAAGAATCTGGGCTCCAGAAAGTGGAAAGGATTTGTACACTATGATTCAACTTAAGACTATGTGGATGGATCACCTCCTGTGCCTTCAGAATATGCAAAAGAATTACAAGGACACCATGGATAAAACTTCTGCCCCTGTTCTAAATATGCATCTCTTTTGTTCGCTTGTTTGGGATTAAATCGTTCTGGTATGAAAACAAATATTCATTTACTTATCTACTCATTTAATTTTTTCTTAATTTAATTTACGACCAAATGAATAATGATAGAAAAATAGAATAAGTGTGGATTGAGAGATCCTGTGAAATACTTACTCCATTAATCCGTATGTGAAAACATAGAGACCTCCCCATGTAGTAAGAAATACAAATAAGTAAAAATTCAATCATAACCCCAAAGTTTCAGTAACCCTGAGAGAGGCAATGTGTTCAAAGACTAAATCAAGGCATATAATTTGTTTCCTCATGGACTGACCTGTGAAAGTGTCTGGAAGAACAGAGAAGCTTCTCTATGATTTAAAAGGAGGGATAAAAGTGTGGAAAGACATTCCAGCTTGAATCAGATTGTTTGTTTTCTTCCTCTAAGCCTCTAAGAATACTGTGCTCATAAGAATTACTTCTATTTTATTCATCATCCATAATTTTGTTTTCTCTATATACTTTATACCTTCTTTTACTAAAATTTATTCTTCATTAACTACAGTTTTTCATATATTTCTTCTCCCTTTGCCCCTCCTGCCACCCAGATAATAAATCCTGTTACCTTCTTAGGCAAGAAAAAACTTCTGAAGTATAGAGGTCTGTTTCTTACTACTAGAAGATTCAATGAATAAGACAAAAGCAACAAACCTTTCTGAGCTCAGCAGAACTTCAGAGTTCCCTGAGGTTCCCCTACTTTCTACCATATGTACTTTCTGCATCTTTCCTTCTTCAATTTCTACTTCCTTTCAGTAAGGATAGGAGCATATATATTTACTTTCCATGATTGCTCTCTTTAGAACCTTCTCTGGATTCAGACAACTTGATGTCTAGAATCACCTTTCTCCCACCTTTGCCATCACTGGCAAAACATGTTTAAAAAAATCTCTCTTGCTTTCAGCTCTATGTATCTGTAACTCCAACTAATATATTTTTAGGGGAACTAGAAGGAAAGGACTTCTGCATTTCTAATTGTTACAAAAAAATTTATAAATGTCCAGCTTTCGTTACTCCATCCTCCAAAATACATTTTCCGTCATTGCTAGATAAATGAAGATTCCTCACCCCCTTTGACCTGGTGCATTTCCATTCAAGCACTTGTGGACAAATTCATTCTGGTATTTTCAGACATGTAGAAAAGTCTTGGCTCTTGCCTGGCTGTCTGGAAGTTAGGGCAGAATTATATGCCCACGAAAGATTACAGGGGTAAAAAATATAGAGTTTAAACATTTTCAATTTATATATTCTCTTTTCTGCAACCCTCAAACAAAGAGGATCTAACTATTGGTCTATGCTTAGAAAAAAATTTCCACATGTTGACTTCTGGGAAAAGAAATCTTTCAAGTGCTTTCAGTGTTAAAAACAAAAAGCAAACAAAAAGCTACATTTGGTTTGACCTTTAGGTTTTGCATTTCAATTGATTAAATTGAAATCTCCATTAGATTTATCATTGTTTTATATTTGTACTCTTTTAAGCATCCTAATTTCCACCCCTGATATCAGAAGTCAGGCATATGTGAGTGAAAGGACTTCTTCTGGGAAACTTTGAACATGTCTCTTCAAGATGCTTGTGTTATGGAAAACTCACAGAACGTGCTAAATAATAGTATAGTCTATTCCTATATTTCTTTGTAAAGGAGCCAAATTGTCAGGGCTACAATTCTGCTGTCTTGAATGACAGAAATTACTTGTACTTACTTGTACTTACAGACTTCCTGTATCATTTTTTTATTTTCAGAGATGATTTCCCTAATTCATTTGCTTTGAATTAATAATTTTTAAATATTCGATCTATAATATTATATCAGTTTCAGGTACACAGCATAGTGATTCAGTGTTTTTAAGGACTATGCACCATTTAAAGTTGCAATAAATTATTGACTATGTTTTCTGTTCTGTACAATATATCCTTGTTGCTCATCTACTTTATACACAGTAGTTTCTTAATCCCCTACCCCTATCATGACCCTCCCCTCTCCCCATGGGTAAATACTAGTTTGTTCTCTATACCTGTGAGTTTGTTTCTACTTTGTTATATTAATTTGTTTATTTTGCTTTTTGTGTTCCATGTAAAAGTTGCAACATACAAGATTTTGTCTTTCTTCGTCTGATATTTCACCAAGCATTATATCCTACAGGTTCATCCAAGTTGTTGCAACTGGCAAAATTTCATTCTTTTTTATACCTGAGTAATAGGTAATATTCTAGTATACATATGTGTGTGTATGTATAAATATATACAAATTCTTCTACTGCGTCTTCTTTTTTATGTCTTCCTTTGCCATGAATGGTCTATGAGTCCCACTTTTGTACTGATTGCTGCTACAGCCACCATCATGCAAGTCTCAGAGCAAGAGTTGTTGCTATCTTTCAAGAATTTTTTTTTTCTTTTCCTTTATTCCAGTTTGGCAAGGTGATCTAATTCCTAATGTTCTATACCAGGATGGGTTTATTCTGAGTATAATTAAGAGGATGAATATTGACTTTCTTCAGAAGAATCATGACATTTCATTCAGAGATGTGTGGTTTCATCATTTGGTTCAAAAATTTCATTCAGCTAGAATTCTTTTGTATGTGCTCTGATATTAAATTTTTAATTACCCAAGTAGAACATTTCAGTGATCTAATCTGTATTTTTCTGGGTAAAGTACCTATTTTTTTCAGTTATTTTCAATTCACATTTATTACAAGATAAAGTGGTTATTATTTACTCTTCTTCCCCAGATGTACAATATCTTAGTTACCTGTTTTAGCACTATTTCAAAAATAAAGTAAAATAAAATAAAACAACTAAAACAAAATAAGTAAATATTTTGTGAAGAGCAGAACTCATAGAAACTGATGTCATAAACAGAATAGTTTAGGAATGATATAGTCTAATTCATGTTTAAAAAGGACAGATTTCTTTCTAAAAACAGTAAAATCAATAGAGCCATAATTTTGATAAAATATATCCTAATTATTACAGGCCAGTTAGTGTCTGTTTATCAATTCCATAATAATATTTCCCCCACTGGGCTAAGATTTTAATTCTTTCAGAATTAGCTTTTATTTACCTCAAAAGCGGGCTATGGTCTTGATTTATCAAGAACAAAGATGCAGTCTTTCTCAAGTAAAATTTGAAAGTGTATGTCTGGAAAGGCAGAATCATGGCTTCAGACTGGGCATCCTTGACAAATACATAAGGCATTAATTCCCAAAGCCAACTTTCATGGCACTTCTCTGAGGCTTAAGAGATAGAAAATTTAGAATAGCATCCTAAATTCCCATGACATTTAATTGGCTGATTTTAAATGATTATGGAAATCAATGCACGACATTACTTCTCTCTCTCTCTCCTCTCCTTTCTTCCCTCTCTTCTTCTCTCCCTTCCTCTCTGTGTCTCCCTCTCTGCCTCTGCCCTTCTCTCGTTGCCTCTGATCTCTTTCCATCTTTCTTTCTTCCACACATACCCCATCTGCATTAACACATAGTTAATAAAAGGAGATCAGCCCTGGGTGTTCTTTGGAAGGAATGACGCTAAAGCTGAAACTGCAGTACTTTGGCCACCTCATGCGAAGAGTTGACTCATTGGAAAAGACTCTGATGCTGAGAGGGATTGTGGACAGGAGGAGAAGGGGACAACAGAGGATGAGATGGCTGGATGGCATCACTGACTTGATGGACATGAGTTTGAGTGAACTCTGGGTGTTGGTGATGGACAAGGAGGCCTGGTGTGCTGTGATTCATGGGGTCGCAGAGAGTTGGAGATGACTGAGTGACTGAATTGAACTGAACTGAGTTGATATGACAACAATCTTTAAGACTAACTTTCTTTAAGCCCAGAGCTAATGATTAAACAACAAAGCAATTCATCTTGCTCAAGGGTATGTTTTTCCTTAACTTTATACTAATGATTATAGAACAAAAACGCATCTTGCTTAAGGACCTGGTTCTCCTTCTTAAGATCCTTCTGACTAATCCTTGTTTTCTTAAAATATATGTTGTGAGAGAAGGTTTGATGAGACCTTTCTATTGTTAGTATGGGATTCCCTGGTGGCTCAGATGGTAAAGCGTTTGCCTCTAATGAGGGAGACCAGGGTTCAATCCCCTGGTTGGGAAGATCCCCTGGAGATGGAAATGGCAACCCACTCCAGTACTCTTGCCTAGAAAATTCCATGGATAGAGGAGCCTTGTGGGCTACAGTCCATGGGGTGGCAAAGAGTTGGACACAACTGAACGACCTCACTCACTCACTCACTTCTATTGTCAGTAACCAATTGAAAAAGTATATAAGGTCTTATAAGACTAGCTAGTGGGGCACTCTCCCGTTCCCCTTCTGATGTCTATCTCAGAAGCTTTCTCTGTCACTTTCTCACTGTAATAAAACTTCTGCCACACAAAAGCTGAGAGATCAACCCTCATCTCTGGCTCCTGATCAAAATTGTCTCCTCTGGAGGCCACAAATCTGACACTGTTTACTGTAAGCTATCACAATGTTCATCCCCTCAAAGAATTCAAATAGGGCTCTGTAATAACCTCAGTCAGTTCAGTTCAGTCACTCAGTCATTTCCAACTCTCTGTAACCCCATGAGTCTCAGCATGCCAGGC
The DNA here is from genome assembly GCF_001704415.2 of Capra hircus. Taxonomy (NCBI): domain Eukaryota; kingdom Metazoa; phylum Chordata; class Mammalia; order Artiodactyla; family Bovidae; genus Capra; species Capra hircus. The sequence continues at coordinate 34,124,976 of NC_030822.1, forward strand.
CTCCCTGTGCATCACCAACTCCCAGAGTTCACTCAAACTAACATCCATCGAGTCGGTGATGCCATCCAGCCATCTCATCCTCGGTCATCCCCTTGTCCTCCTGCCCCCAATCCCTCCCAGCATCAGGGTCTTTTCCAATGAGTCAACTCTTCACATGAGGTGGCCAAAGTACTGGAGTTTCAGCTTTAGCATCATTCCTTCCAAAGAAGTCCCAGGGCTGATCTTTAGAATGGACTGGTTGGATCTCCTTGCTGCAGTCCAAGGGACTCTCAAGAGTCTTCTCCAACACAACAGTTCAAAAGCATCAATTCTTCAGCACTCAGCTTTCTTCACAGTCCAACTCTCACATCCATACGTGACCACTAGAAAAACCAGAGCCTTGACTAGATGGACCTTTGTTGGCAAAGTAATGTCTCTGCTTTTGAATATACTATCTAGGTTGGTCATAACTTTTCTTCCAAGGAGTAAGGGTCTTTTAATTTTATGGCTGCAGTCACCATCTGCAGTGATTTTGGAGCCCAAAAAAATAAAGTCTGACAATGTTTGCACTGTTTCCCCATCTATTTCCCAGGAGGTGATGGGACAAGATGCCATGATCTTCATTTCCTGAATGTTGAGCTTTAATCCAACTTTTTCACTCTCCTCTTTCACTTTCATCAAGAGGCTTTTTAGTTCCTCTTCACTTTCTGTCATAAGGGTGGTGTCATCTGCATATTGAGGTCATTGATATTTCTCCCGGCAATCTTGATTCCAGCCTGTGCTTCTTTCAGCCCAGCGTTTCTCATGATGTACTCTGCATAGAAGTTAAATAAGCAGGGTGACAATATACAGCTTTGATGTACTCCTTTTCCTATTTGGAACCAGTCTGTTGTTTCATGTCCAGTTACCTAGAGGGATACAAATTGGTGGGAAACGGGAGGGGGATTCAAATGGAAGGGGATATATGTACACCATGATTAATTCCTGTTAATGTATGATGGTGATCAAAACAGTATTGTAAACCAATCATCAATCAATTAAAAATAAATTTACTTTCTTTTATTTTTTAAAGAAAAAGGCCAGGATCCCAATGGTATTTATAGGTGAGGGCATTAGCCACACCAGCCACCACCTTTGGATAGGCAGCCAGGAACTCCAGGGTGAATTCCTTGCCAAAGTTTTGAACCAGTGTAATTACCAGTATTTTGCCAAGGAGCTGTGTGGAAAGGATAAAAAAACAAAGACATAGTTAGCAGAGGCACCCAATTTGGACAAAAGAGTATTTCAGTCTCATCCCAAGCTGTGTCCCTAGAATATAAGTAGAAAGATGGCTGAAGAGTAGGTGTTACTACTGATGTGAAGCCACCCATATCAGCCTGAACTTGTTCTTAGAAATGTTTCTGCCTTTCTGCCTTAGTCTGTTATCTTTTATTATTCTTTTGAACCATTTCAAGAAGCAATGCATCATTTTGTCTTCCTTGCTTTGAAAGGAAGAGATAAGGGGAAAGAATGAGATAACGTTTTAAGTGACTTAAAATATAAGTGACTTAAAATTTAAGTGACTTTAAACACGCAAAATGTTTAAATAAAAAGAAGATATTGTAAGAAACAAACAGAAAAAAATAAGATTGGGTAAGAAGAAATGATGGCTGGGAACAAAGAAGGTAAAGGAAATGAAATGGTCCTGAGGAATCCATAGTGATGTAACCAGAATACCTCTTCTGCATTCTGAACTGTATCCTGCTGCTTAACTCTCTCCCCATGATAGAAACTAGACCACAAAGGAAAAAAAAGAAAAAAGAAAAAGATAGAGAACATTAAGATTCCTGTAGACTCACCCTGATGTTCTCAGGACTGACATGCAGATTCTTACAGTCCAACTCACTCAGCAAAGAAAAGACACCCTTGAGGTGGTCGACATACTTCAGGCCTTCAGTAAAGGAGTCTAGCACCTTATTGTCACGGGCCTTCACCTTAGCGTTGCCCATAATATCATCAGCAGAGGGCAAGTTCCCAAAGGACTCAAAGAACCTCTGAGTCCAGGGGTAGACAACCAGCAGCCTAGGGGGTGAAAACAGCATAAGAACAGAGGGAGTCAGTGCCTCAATCTCAGGCAATGGCTCTGTCCCCACACACCCAGCTGACATTCACTCTCCTTCAGCCTGCCTTGTAAGCTGAATACCTGCCTGCCTAGGGTTTCAACACCAACTTCAGCCACCCTCATCTTGCTCCACAGGGCAGTGACAAGTAGCCTTCTCTTCTAGAGTCAGATGCACCATGATGTGTGTTTGCCCAGCTGCAAGTTGTGTCAAAAGCAGGTGTAAGCAGCAGGGGCCCTGGTCTTCCTTGTGAGCCCCACGAGCCTCCTGCCCTCTCTGCTTCTGAGAGTAGATTAACCCAGGGCATAACACAAGTTCATTGGTTTGGGGGAATGTAAGATGCACTCCTCTTCCTCAGTGCCCTTCATCTGTGATTGGCTGATCCAGTATGTCTAGACGCAGAAACTCTGCTCTCCCTGTTCTTATCTCTTAGCTTCATTTCCTTCATCCATGCATTGCCTCTACAAATATATTTCCAGTCTCATTTATACATAAATATTTTAGTCTAATTTTGAGTAATGCATCTTACAGTTTAAGCCTATGAATTACAGTTTATCTATGAATTTTAAAAGTTGAATTAATAGGTAAGAAAACTAAGACCTAGAAAGGATATATTTTATCAAGTTGACTTTGTATGGAGCTCACTTTGTTTCTGGAAATATTTGTAAGAGGTTGAAATGGATAAATATTTTGTCTTAGATTTAACTTGCTTTCTTTCTCCTTGTATAAATACTTTGATCCACAAAAATCTTTTTTCACCCATCCCTTTATTGAACTAAATCTCAATCAAGTTAGTGAAAAATAATAAATATTGTCTTTCTAGCAGCTACTGAACTAGGTTTATGGAGCATGAATGATAATGGGAACAATTTCATGAGAAATAAAGAAAAATATTGGATTCTTATGATATGACTGCAGAGAAAATGTAGAGGAATTGAAAGCAAGATTTATCTTATTCAGCTTGATAAAGTCTGACAGGATTTCTGGGAAAACACTAAGTGCAGAAATTTCCACCTCTGCCTCCTCAGGAAAAAAGTGAAAATGGACCCAGTAATGAAGACTCAAATCAAATTTCATTTTTCTCGATTCAAAATAATACTACAGTGATATGCATATGTACACCCACCAGCATACCTGGAAAGAAGGAAAGAAGGAAGAAAAGAAGAAGAAAGGGAGGAAGGGAGAAAGGATGGATGGAAGAAGGGACTAGGAGAAGGGAAAATAATGTAACAAAAGGGAAGGAAGAGGGAAAAGAATATACAGAAGAGGAGAGCTTGACAATTCCAACATTTTGCAAACCTGTAGATAAAGAAAAAAGTTCATACTTTGCTAATGATAATATAAAACAGTATAATTAATTTTGAAAATATTTGTTGGTGTCTACTGAAGCAGAGGGGCTTCCCTGGTAGCTCAGCTAGCTGGTAAAGAATCCACCTGCAGTGCAGGAGACCACAGTTCATTTCTGGTTCAGGAAGATCCACTGGAGAAGGGACAGGCTACCCACTCCAGTATTCTTGGGCTTCCACATTGGCTCATCTGGTAAAGAACCTGCCTACAATGTGGGAGACCTGGATTCAATCCCTGGGTTGGTAAGATCCCCTGAAGAAGGGAAAGGCTACCCACTCCAGTATTCTGGCCTGGAGAATTCTATGGACTGTGTAGTTCATGGGGTCACAAAGAGTCGGACATGACTGAGTGAGTTTTGCTTTCACTTACTGAAGCAGAAGATGTGCAACACCTATGACCTGGCAATTGAAAAGCATGTTTGTGTGCATCCAAAGATGTGTATAGGAATGCTTATAGCATCCATATGCACCAGAATCTCAATTCAGTAGCAATTTTAATGTTCCTAATTTAGTGGAGCAGATAAATTTTGGTACAGTAAAATGATGAAATATTTACAGCAATGGTAAGAATCTGCATCACATGCTGTAATACAGATTCATTGTATAACATAATGCTGTTTAAAAATTGCCAGGGACAATAATTCAAATTATGTGATTTATATATGGAAAGATATGCAGTGTGACTGATTCAGATGACAGGGAAATGTTTTGTGATAGGAAGATGCTATGAATGATTTTTATGCTATGTTACAGATTTTTTTTCCCTTAACCTGAAAGTCAAGTAGAACTATTGAGAAATCCAAGGAATGGAGTAACATGACTGATTTGTAGTTTTCAAAAATTATTGTGCCTTCAGTGTATATATGAATATAGGAATAGAATAAGTGAGAGACATATAGAATGATACTGCAGTAGGAAGGACGATATAATTGCCATCTCTGTTTCCAGTCTTGAGCAACTGATGATGTCCTAATCTTTAAGATGTTATGGGGCTTCCCTGGTGGCTCAGATATGAAAGAATCTTCCTACAATATGAGAGACAGAGGTTTGATCCCTGGGCCAGGAAGATCTGGAGAAGGGAATGGCAACTCACTCCAATAGTCCTGCTTGGAGAACTCCAACAGAAGAAACACCATCTCTATTTTCAGACTTCAGCAATTAATGATGTCATAGTCATTAAGATGGGGAACATGAAAAGAAGGCTCAGTTAGCAGAAATACATTAGAAAATGATCAGGAGTTCAGTTTGGGACATACTGTATTTGAGTCACCTTTGAGCAATCCAACATGGGATATTAAATAGTTAGATACCTAGATATGAAGCTCAGAAACAATGGAATCAATCCAAGAATATACAATGAAACAGGGCACAGAAAACTAGATCATAGAATATCATATAAACTACTACCACTACCTTGGCAAAATGACAGACAACACACTTTATAAACATCTCTTTGGAACCTCAGAAGTGAGGGTGGTAGGGATCATTTGTGAGGCAGAGATAGAGATAATTATCCCAATTTACAAACAAGGAAATTAATTCTACAAAAATATTAACTAAATGTTTCAAGGCAATGGAGCAATACTTTGACCTTGTCTGTTAATTCCAAGGCTTTGGCTTTTCACTTTATGCCTGTGGCTTGAGTACAGAAATTTGAAAAGATTTTTACAGGGGTGCCTATGCCCATTACCAGCTCCAAGCAAGAGACATCTAGGTTTTTTCCCTCTTCTGTCAAGAAATTTCCTCTGCTCATTCACCAGATAGGGAACATGGCTGTCATCCATGACTTCCCCACTCTCATTTCACTGTGTTTCAAGTCTTCAGGCATCATTGCCACAATAGTCCAATATTTGATTTTTCAGTCTTCCTTCCCTTGCTTCGGTCAAGTTGGGTCCTTTACCTATAGCTTCATTATAATCATAGCCAATTCCTAAGCCCAGATTCTGCCTTGCCTGGTCTATAAACACACATGGATCAATTTCCCTACAATATCCTATTCATTATGTCACTCTCCTGTTCAAGAAACTTCACTGGTTCTTTTTGCATGCAACAATAGCTTTATTACCTGATTTCTCTGGTCTCTCTAGCGAATTTTCTAATTTTATGCTACCACTGCTTTTAAAGGGCCAGTTCATCTTCTGTCAATTAGACCTGACAGGATGAATTGTGAATTCATCATTTCTCCTAATAAATGGCCTTTATCTCTTGCAAAGGTTTAATAGAACTAGCAATGTGTTCCAGGACACTGAGCTCCCAAGTAATATAGCATTAGTACCATTGAAGATGCAAGGACACAACTGAGAGCACAGTCCTTCACTGGGTGCCTACAAAGTACCATCTTCATTGCACTTACAACTACAACATATATGACTTTTGCATTAAATAAAAGTAGTCCAGAAAGAGCTCTATCCTACATTCATACAAATAACAGGCTATACAGGTCCCCTACTTTGTGTCCTAACAGCTCACTATTAACAATCATTTTGCATCTCTCTAGAGTAACTGCATGTCTTTCCTTTTTCTAAAGACCTTATCCATCTCAGGAGTTTACATTCCCCTCCTAAGATTAACTACCCACTGAAGTCACTCTTATAGAATCTTATTAGGGTTCCTTCTATAACCTCCCCAAACTCTCAATCTCCAATATTACCAGTTCAAATAGGAATGCTTTTTTTTTTTTTTTTTGCTGAATCAACTTATAAAATATAAAAACAAAGAGAAAATACAAGGACATTCATTATAGACCATGACTTTTATTTCATTTGTATTATATTGGAGTTATATGTCTGCAGAAAGCTCTCTCCCTCTGTCTTCAGGAGATGAACTTCTGGGACACTGGGCCTTCAGATAGGCACCAGCATGGTAGGCCAGGCAACTAGTGGTACTTGTGGGCCAGAGCATTAGCCACAGCGTTTGTCAGCTTCTGCCAGGCAGCCTGCATCTGCGGGGTAAATTCCTTGCTGAAGTGGGTTGCCAAGACAATCAATATCATGTTTCCTAGGAGCTGGGAATAAAAAGAAGACAGTACATAATGAAGAGAAGGTCTCAGGCTGCCCTTCCAAGCAAATAGATACAACATCCGGTTCCTTCTTCATAAGAGGGTGAGCAGCTTTCATGGCCATGTTCCCACAAAAGTGCACCATTAGAGACCTGGCATTGGATTCAGTGACTCCCAGCCTGAACCCCCACTGTGTTACATCCTTCTCCCATTTTCTCTGTCGACGTCCAAGCCTGAGCATTGCTATGGATTGCTTCTCTCCATTACTTTAAAAGTAAAATTATAGTGCTGAAAGGGGACTAGATATGTATATTGTTCTCCTGATATTACATACATTCAGATTGTTTGGGCATCCATTTGACAAGGAATCCAGCACCTTGTATACAAAAACATTTCATCATTGCTAGAGATGAGAGAAGAAGGCACACATTGTGAAAAGTTGCTCTTATTTTGCCCTGTTTAGTCCTCCTTTAAAACTCAAAAATCATAAAGAAATATATTCATTGATTTCCATAGGAAATTTCAGTTATCAAAGGCAAGATATTCTTCTGTATGCCTCAGTTTGTATTCTCCAGGCCGAAACACATAGCTCAAGTTTTGTTAGTGTTCTTCACATTTTTTCTTTTTTCAGAATTATCAGATGACCAGTGACCTCCACTAGTCATAGAGTAATTACTTGGTCTTACCTTTGACCTCTGGAACAACCTACCAAGATCAAGCCTTTCTCTGAAATATTACCTCCAAAAAATACTTCAACAGCTTAAGACTTGAGTCAGTGTTCTCTATTATAACCACAGCACTGAAACCTGGATGAAAGAACAAAGCACAGGCATACCCAGAACTCACCCTGAAGTTCTCGGGATCCACGTGCAACTTGTCACAGTGCAGCTCGCTTAGATCTGCAAAGGTGCCCTTGAGATCATCCATGTGCTTAATTGCATTTCCAAAGGAGTTCAGCACCTTCCTGCCGTGGGCCTTGACCTTGGGGTTGCCCATTATGGCAGACTCAGAGCATAAGTTACCAAAACTGTCAAAGAACCTCTGGGTCCATGGGTAGACGATCAAGAGCCTATGGGATGATCATAGTCACAGAACAGATAAGAAGTCAGAGTATGTAAGAAACCTAACCAGTCCCTCTTTTCTGGAACACTTTCAGCCTTTGTACATCCTCTCCTACCTGTGTCCACTGCTTACCTTGCCAGGCTCTCACCGCCGACCACCTCCACATTCACTTTGGCCCACAGACTAGCAACAGCAGCCTTCTCCTCGGTAGTAAAATGCACCATGGTGTCTGGGAGCTTACTGGTGATCCTAATGGGCCAGAAGCAAGTCTGTGCCGCTGCTTCACTGCATGGCCTTTTATTCCTCATCTGCTGCCCCAGGCCCTTCCTTCCCCCAATAAAATGAGACTATTGGTCAAAGGTAGGTGGTCACTGCCAGGGGTGGGACTTGGGCAAGGGTGGGTCAGCAAGATGGACATTTGTGTCTCTGATAGTGTTGGTGGCTCTATCAGGGATACTCTGCTGTCGTCCCCCCTACCCTCCACTGTGCAATTCATATCTCAAGGTCCCCGCCACCCTTCCTGAAGTGACCAGTAGGCTGACCATGAAGCATAGCTAGACTTAGGAAGAGCAACATCTAGAACTCTGTTGGGCATTGTGTCAGGTGTTTACAAGACACTGTTCTGCTGTTTGGCCAGCGTATATTAATAGGAGAAGCCACAGCTCTTCCTGAGTTACCAATGCTTCTAAAGCTTATATGGGGCTCATACTTTTATCGTTCTCATAACCAAATAAAAATGATCCCAATCCAGCATCAACTTAGAAACAAGATAGGCAAGAACTCTGTAAAATGTAGAGAAGAATTGAACATCACCCTTTGTTACTGAGTTCTGTCAGTAATATGTCTACTTGTCTGAATAATTTTTTTCACTCTGGTTATATAGAAAGTGTCTCTGGCCAAGACATGTATCTATGCATTCATATCAGAGGATACACTATTGAATGTTGGGGAATAGGTGCTTCTCTGTTTAATGAAAAGAGTATAAGAATTCCTCTTGGCAATGGCTCTGGATGAACTGAGTTGTCTCATGTGCTGGGTCCACACTCCTGACTGAGTGTGACTTTTCTTCACATCTAATCAGTCAGAGGCAACCTTCACTGACAGTACTCCACACGCCACTGACACTGTGATCTATGATACTTTGTTCTCATGCATCCAAATAAGCATTTACAAGACTGGAGAAGACACATTTCTAGTGGGAGAGGGAATGATTCAGTTTATCTCAGAATTTGTTGCTCCCACATTTGACCTCCAGAAAGTTGGTTTGTTTCTCCCTGAGATCACTCTTACAAATATATGTACATATAATAAAAATAATTTTCATGTGTATTTACAGAGGGACTCTAAAATTAAGGGTTCATCCCAATGTGTTTATATTAATAACCAAATTTCTACTATTAGAAAATAAATCCTTTCTGTCTATTTGATATAGTGAGACATTTTTATCTATTCAGCCTGGCAAAGACTTGAATGTAAAATGTGGATAAAAATTTCTGTTTCGGGAAGCTGGTTTACCATGACAGAGTGGATAATCTGTGAGCACTGATTTATGTGAGCACTTTGGTACAGAGATATAAAGAAAATAGTTTGGATTGCTGTCAAAAGGATTTGCTTCAAGAAAAGAGGCCAGAGAAATGAAAGAAAGAAGAGGAAACTATGACCACAGCCAGGAATCTCTCTCACACTCAGCTGGGGTCTGTCTGGCCTGCAGGGTTGGCTCTGGGTACTTTTTATCTCTAGCCCTGATGTCCATCTTCAGCGGAGTATGTGCCCCCTGCAAGGCTCCAGACTTGGGGGCTTCTGCCGCTCTGAATGTTGGGGAATAACTGCCCATCTTTTCAGCAAAGCAGGCAATGATTCTGGAAGTTACCTCTCATTCCTGATTTTCTCTCACACTTTTTAGACAGTCCCTCTCTGAGCATTTTACAAAGGTCTCTCTTCCTTGAAATTCTGTAGCCAGCCTGCTCATATGTGTCTCCATATGTGCAATGCATCAATCAATTTAACATTCCCTCCCTGGTGGTCTAGTGGCTAAGATTCCTGACAACCAATACAGGAGCCCCAGATTCCATCCCTGGTCAGGGAACTAGATCTTACATGCCATATTCAAAGATCCTGTGTGCTGCAAAGAAGATCGAAGATCTTATCCTTGGCAACTAAGACCTGGCACAGCCAAAAAAATAAATACAAATAAATATTTAAAAGAAAAAAGAAAAAAAGTTCTGAAACAAAAACAAATATCTTTCCTAGGCAGCTCTCTTCACTTTACCCAGACAGTACCTTAGTAAAGCCCATGGGCAGTTCTTTGAAGTTAACTTTGAAAAGAGGTATCTCCTGCTCTGACCTCCAACCCCTGCCATCCCAATCTCTCTTCACAAGGGTTATGACGAAACCAGTTACTTTTAGAAAATGTGTTCTTAGAATGGAAATACATTCTTGCCTAGACGGTGCCATCTTAAGACCTGGGCTAATTTCCCTATAAAGAATCTCCAGTTTGGTACTCCTCCTCCATCCAGAACCTTTGTCTTGACTGAAGTCTTTTCTCCAGACCCACTTAAGATCCACTTGTTCATGTGGTCCTATGGAGTTTGTTGTCCCCTGACACCCTTTCCCTCCTGCCAGAGCACTCCCTTATCTTTAAGTGGAATAATACACAAGTATATGATTCTCCCAAGTTTATGTCCCAGCCATATCCCTTTGGTGCTCTGTTTTTAATTTTCCTGCAGAAATCTCTACTTTATGAAATAATTGAATGGTGAGCCCCCCTTGTCCCCTCAAACACAGTTCAGCATAGAATCCCTAAGGTTTTAACATATTTAAAAGCACATGAGAAAGCAGACCTGAGGACAATTACAGAGAACTCTTAGTAGAGCATTACTGCTACTGCTACTATAAAGCTGTTCCTTGGTGACACTACTGCTCAGGACCCTCAGTTAATCTTGTGGGCCAGGGAGTTCACCATTCCAGTCACCACCGTCCTTCAGGCAGCCTGCATTGGGGCTTAATTCTGTGTCAAAATGGTTTGTCAAGACAATCACTAACACAATTTCCAGGAGCTGTGGAGGTAGAAAGAGATAACAGATGTGTACAGTGAGCAGAGAGTTCCAGGCTGGCCTCTCCACTCCCACTTAGAAAGAAGTGATATCAACTTCCCACAAAGCGTTGGACATTACCTTATCTCTAAGCACAGTTAGTTTGTTCCCCTTGCTATACTAGGAACTTGCCCATGATTTCCCTCCTCCTATCTTCCTAGCAGCACCAGCTTCATATTTTGTGGGCTTAAAAATAAACGCTCATAGTTTTTTATTGTACTCACTCCAACCCACGTGTTCTAGCTGTTTCCCTCCCTCAGAGACAATTATCCCGCTTCTGGATTTATAGGATGTAAGCTTAAAATGGCTGTCTAGAAACAATTCTGTACAAATGCTCAACCAATGTATGAATGTGCTGTGTGGTTAGGTGCTCAATCATGTACAAATCTTTGTGGCCCCATGGTCTGCAGCCTGCCAGTCTCCTCTGTCCAAAGGGATTCTCCAGGCAAGAATACTGAAGTGGTTGCCATGCCCTTCTCCAGGGTATTTTCCCAATCCAGGGATTGGACCCAGGTCACCTGCATTGGAGACAGATTCTTTACTGTCTGAGCCACCAGAGAAGCCCTAATGTATTACATCTTGGTCTTAGTTCAGGTCTCTGGAGCCTCTTTCCTTTCAAACTCAATATTTCCAAATGTTTCATCTCCTACATCCATCCTTGTTTCCTTATAACCTCTCGGTTTTTGGACTCATCTCTTCTTTTTCCTCTAAACCTGTCTTGCTGATTCCTCAAATTCAGGCTTTGAATTTATTTTCCATTTCCCTCATGAAATGATCTTTTATTTCCACCAAAGCTCAATCCATTTCAATAATGATAACTATTCTTATAGCTAAATTTTTAAAAAAGCATTATTATTTGGAATAAAAATCACATATATTTATGAATGCATATACACATATAATGCAGATAGATAGAGCTTATAGATAACATAAATACTGCCTCTAAATGATAGAAGTTATAGAAAAAGTTAATTATTTTTAGAGAAAGAGTTAAAGAAAGCTTATGTTCCAAGTTGTGAACTAAAGATGTGAGATATATTAGTGTATTTAATTCTGACAAAATAGACTTTGATAAGCATGATCAGTGAATGAGAACTTAAGGTATTAAGTGATGCTTCTCAAACTGGAGAGCTATCAGGATGTTCAAATTCAAACCAAAGCAGCAAGTTCTTAGGTTTAGACCTGGCTCCCCATTAGTGCAAATGACAACACTAGGGAAAGACTAGGCAAGGGTCCGTTGATTGTGCTCTGAGAAATACGTTCCATCTCAAGAGAGTTGATCAAAGCTATGTTTCTTACATTAAGAAAAATTAACTATAATGTTTTTTTCAAACTTTCATTACCATGGGTTCTCAAATGTCCATTGAATAACTATTTGTTGGATGACTCTGTGTTATGATTGTTCTATGTACTGGGAATTTAAGATAGACAAAGAAGAAAGCTTTCCTCTTGATCTAATTTTGTGGTGGAAGATACAGAAAATGAATAAGCAAACCCATCAACAAATAATTTCAGCTATTATCATTGGCTGTGAAGGAAATTAATATCTGAACATAATGAGAGAGGGACACAATTAGGTCAGGAATAAACCTAAGAAGGTCATAGTTGAGGCAGCCCAGAATGAAAAGAAGGAACCTGTAGTGGAGAGTATTGGGATAGAGGTCCTGAGAGTTGGGACACTGTATCCAAATCTCTAAGGAAGGTAAAACAAATGTCTGCTATGCTAGGAATATGAGTGATGGATTGGTGTGGTTGATATATGAGTAGTAAAAGTGAGAATGATAGAAAATATTGTTTCAGAGAAAACAAAAACTTAATAGCTTAAAACTTCTCTTCTAGGATAGGGAATACGAAGCCATTATAGTATTTTAAACCTGCTAATGACAATCTCTAAACCCTCTGACTCTTAAATTAATATTCCCAGATAATTGTGTTATCACATCATTTTTCTCAGCTGGCTTTTATGGTCTATCAACAATAATTAGACATCTTTTCATCTATTAAAGATTTGAGTCCTCTAGACCTGAATATATGCATATGCGTGTAAATTATATGTTTTTGTTTTCAGGTAAATTGTCCTGAACTGGCAAAATTTAGAACTAAACCTAGATCATTAAGGGAGGAAGAATGTATCTTCTGCTTGCTCCTTCGTCATCACCATCCAGGACCCTTTGATATTCAGAATCAGAATAACAGTTGAGAGGCAAGAAGGATGAAAAAGAGATCGATAGATTTAAAAAAGTACTTTGCTCTCATTTGTTGACTGACTGGGTGGAAAGGTTTTTGTGCCACACAGAGCCTCTCTTTACTCTGTTTAGGGCCATAATAAAAGGTAATGGTGGACTTCCTTGGTGGTCCCATGTATAGGAATCCTCCTCATAATGCAGGGGAGATGGATTCAATCTTTAGTTGGGAAACTGGGCTCTCACATGCTGCAGGGCAACTATACCCACGAGATGTAGCTACTGAGCTCACATGAGGCAACAAAGATCTCCCATCCATTACTAAGATCCAATGTGTTCAAATCAATAAATAGGCAATGGAACACAGAGAGACCAGTGTGTTGACAGCCTGCAACAATGTAATCACTGGTCTTTTATTCCCATTGTGAAGACAAAAGGCCAAATTAGAAGGTAATTCACAGGACATATTATAATTAATGTGTGGGAGCAATGAAATGAATGCCTCATAGAGTTAAATTTGCCAGTCCTCAAGAGAACAGTTTGACTCAAAGCCTGGATCTCATGATTCCCTGAGCAATCTGGCAGTGATGCCCTCAAGAATAATTCAGTTAATGCTTCTCTTACATGAACTCCCTAGGTCACTGCAGGCCTCTTCTTGTTAGAACCATGCTGTGAGTTTTCTCATCTGCTGCCACCCCCTTCCTCCTCATTCACCCTAGCCAATCAGAAACTATGTCCTCTTCACTCTCCCCTTCTTCATCCTTCACTTTTTGCAGACCTTGATCTTTCTTCCAGGGCTTCTGTGGAGAAGGCAATGGCACCCCACTCCAATACTCTTGCCTGGAAAATCCTATGGACGGAGGAGCCTGGAAGGCTGCAGTCCATGGGGTCGCTGAGGGTCGGACAGGACTGAGCGACTTCACTTTCACTTTTCACTTTTAGGCATTGGAGAAGGAAATGGCAATCCATTCCAGTGTTCTTGCCTAGAGAATCCCACGGACAGGGGAGCCTTTTGGGCTGCCGTCTATGGGGTCGCACAGAGTCGGACACGACTGAAGTGACTTAGCAGCAGTAGCAGCAGCAGTGGAGGCTTAGCAGTAAAGAATCTGCCTGCCAAGCAGAAGATGCAAATTCCATCACTAGATCAGGAAGATCCCATGAAGGAGGAAACAGCAATCAGCCCCAGCATTCTTGCCAAGAAAATTTCATGGATAAGGAGCTTGGTGGGCTATAGTCCATAAGGTCAGAAGAAGTCAAACATGGCTGCACACACCGCTCTTCTTGGATTGAGGCCGTTATATCTGTTCTCCTCAACTAGAATCTATGTCTGGTCTCTGTAATTTTCAATTCATTTTGTGTGAATTAAGCAGATTACTTGCCCCCTCTAAATCCTACTCCTTGAGTCATTTAAAGTTCTAAAGATACTTATTGCTTACTCTTGCTTATATTATCTAGTCTTTGCTGATTATCTACCTATGTCTTAATGTCTCTTCCACTTCCAGAGAGCCATATTCATGCACATTACTGAGCACTGGCTGGTCAGTTTTAGACTATGAGACTTTGTTAGTATCTTATCTCCTACATGCAATCTTGGTCATCCTCCTGTCTCCCCAGTTTATACACTGTCATAACTCTAATTTTATTTTAGTGCACATTACATTCAACCAGAATATGATGCAGAATGATTTCAAGTGTATTAGCCTTGGCTTTGTAAGGAGACAGTGGAATCCTTTAGAAAAGGGTAAGCTACCATTGGTTCATGGAGATTTTTTTGAAAATTCTCAGCCATCCTTCAACTGATCTTCTATCTTCAATTCAATCTCATAAGATATATGACAACTTAGTTGAGCCAAAATGTACATTAGAACAAACTGAAAAAGTAACCCGAGTCTAGATGATGAATCCCTACAAAACTTTTACTTTTTTATGCAAACTCTCTGACGTGCACCATAAACCCATCTTGCTTTTCTTCAAACACTGCTTACTACTTCTGCCTTCCTGATACAGTACATTTTGCCACCCTGAACTGTGGCAATCAGTCCCCAACCACTAAAATAAATATTTCCCACCCCAGAAAACTTCTTTCCCCACCTTAGCTTTCTCTCAATCATCCTTCTATAATGTCTGTCTTCCATTGATGAGCTCCCCAAATGCTTCTCTAAGGACTCTTACTTCTTCCTATGTCTCGCCCCATTCTTCAGATAATGAACTGTTTCTCCTTTAGTACAAGATGAAATGATAGAGAAGGTACAATTTTAATTTTTGATCACTGAATAGAATGTATTTTATTAAACAGAATCTGGGTTCTCAAGGCCAAACCCCAGTCCCCAGGGGCAGAAGGAAGGCACTGGGGACACAAAATGGTGAATTGTAAAGAGAATTCAGTGGTACTTGTGGGCCAGAGCAGTGGCAACACCAGACACCAGCTTCTGCCAGGCAGCCTGCACGTCAGGGGTGAATTCTCTGCCAAAATGAGTAGCCAGAATAATCACAATCACATTGCCCAGGAGCTGTTGGGTGAGAGACAGAATAAGAATTAGGTAGGCCAAGTTGAAGTTTGCTAAAAGAGTTACAGAAAATGGCTTAGTACCTAAACCACTCCCAAGTCCACATCTTAAACTTCTCCATGGGTTGTACCTATACAATAAACTCAGATGAGCTTGTCCTTCAATTTAATTTAAATCCTATGAGCCCTCCATACAATATTTTGTCTGCCTATATCCCTTGCCTCTCTCCTATTTCACTATTTTTAGTTGCCTTTTTCCCTCCTTCTAATTTTTATATTCATAGGATTTCAGGGCTGCATGGGTTGTTAGAATGAGCTTAGTAAACCCTCAATTCAATGCAACAATAAGCCTCCACCTAGTCACAGTACTGATGGGTAATTTAATTGAGAATTGATCAATTTTTCTTTGAGATGATCTGGCTAATAATTATTCTCCCAAATATCTTCCTAAACTTCAGTCATCGGGAATCACATAGGATAATTCTCCTTCCTTGAGACTGGACTTATTCTTTCAAAAGCCAGATTTCATTTCTCCTTGAACAAATATGCTATTCTTTGATATTCTCTGGGGTAAATACATCCAGTTCTGACAGAAGTTCCAGAAAACTTTTAAGCAAACTTAAGGATGCTCATCATGGTGCTAGTGATAAAGAACATGCCTGCTATTGAAGGAGATGTAAGAGATACAGATATGATCCCTGGGCTGGGTAGATCCCCTGGAAAAAGAAATGGCAACACATTCCTGTATCCTAGCCTGGAGAATCCCATGGACAGAGGAGCCTGGTGGGCTACAGCCATGGGGTCACAAAGAGTCTGACACCTGAAGCGACTTAGCATGCATGCACAGTAAGGCTGCCCATAGCTCTTTATGTCACTAGTCCTGAATCAAGGTGGGCTCGGTATGCCCACTGGAAGTCTGTCCTCCTAACACCTAGTTTGATCTATGATTTCTGAGGTCTTTCTAGTCTTTCCAATAAAACACTCAACTTCCATTATTATTGCAAGGTAAAAAGCCAAAGGGAACGCATGAACACTTCCTGAACTCACCCTGAAGTTCTCAGGATCCACGTGCAACTTGTCACAGTGCAGCTCACTCAGCTTAGCGAAGGCACCTTTGAGGTTGTCCAAATTCTTAATAGCTTCTCCAAAGGAGGTCAGCACCTTCTTGCCGTGGGCCTTGACCTTGGGGTTTCCCATTATGGCAGAGGCAGAGGACAGGTTGCCAAAGCTATCAAAGAACCTCTGGGTCCAGGGGTAGACAACCAGGAGCCTATGAGATGGAAACATAGCAGATGGAAAATCAGCAACTCAGATTTTTGAAGAATTTTCTGGCCGATTTGCCAGGCTCATATTCACCATCCTCCCCCATGAAGTCCACTTTCTACCTGCCCAGAGCCTCGCCTCCAGCCTCTTCCACATTGACTTTGCCCCACAGGCCAGTGATAGCAGCCTTCTCCTCGGCAGTGAAATGCACCATGATGTCAAGTCGTGGAGCTTACAGGTGATCACAGAAGCATCAGAAGCAAGTCTGTGCTGCTGCTGGATGCTGTGGCCTTTTATTCTTTACTGCTGAACTTCTGCCCCCTTGCTCCCCCTTGTCCTTTGAAGTCATTGGTCAAGGTTAGGCTGTGTCCCTCAGGGGTGGAGTCAGGTCAGCTGATGGTCAGCAAGGAAGATGTATATTGAGTGTATGATAACCTGTTGGTTCCTGAGACATCTTTCGTTTGTTAGGTCCTCCTGTATCCTCAACATTATTTTCCACTCATTCCCCATTTTCACCCTCTGTTCTTCCCCTCTCATCCTCCACGATGGCATCCATCTCTCCCATTCTCCTTCTCCCAGAATGATCCATGGAGTGTAGCTAAGCATCAGACTAGGAAGGAGTTCTATTCAAACCATTTTAGTATTAGTTAAGGATTGTGAGATGGTGACAAGGACAAAAACATGCTCAGGATAAAAAAATACAATTGTAGACAAGAAACTCAGTCAGTCCTAGCTCTCTCGAGGAGTGAATTATAGCCAAGCTCTGGATTATAGTTTTCCAAGGGAGAAGAAAACCAAACAAAACAGACACTTATGGTTACTTCATGAAGCTGAATGGAAATGCAAGGGATCTACAGTAGAACTAAGAGCTCAATCCCAAATTAAAATATCCAAAGGTTATTTCATAGAAAGAACAGGTAGAATAAGCTTATATCCTGCGCTTCCAGGGAACTCTGTCCATTTCTCTGTGACAATAAGGGATACTGTGTACTCTGGAGATATTGCCCTAAGTGTTCTTCTTAATTTTCTCTGCTTATTTATACCTGTGAGGCAGCTAAGAAGTCTGAAATTATTTAAAACCATGACTTGTGATCACACTGAGGAAACATGAATTGACATGAGAGGCTAGGGGTTGGAGTATGTTCAATGTTTGTTGATGCCATCAGTGATGGAGACTACAAAATTCTCTAGTGCCCCTGTTTTGTTTTTCATTTTGATGTCCCTGTTGTCTGTAGGCTCCCCTAAGAACACATCATCATGAAATAGAGTATGCAACTTTTTCAGCTGCGATCCATCGTTATTATACAGGAGTTGATATGATGGTAAGGAATGGTAGAGATAAACCAGCATATAACTCTAGAATTAAAAAATTAACCTTTAGTGGATCAGTTTTCTTGGGCTGTGACCTTCACAAATATTCCTTTCTTCCCCTACTCCCTTAAGAAAAATAAGAAAATTACTCAGCCGTTAAAAAGAATTCATTTGAATCAGTTCTGATGAGATGGATGAAACTGGAGCCAATTATACAGAGTGAAGTAAGCCAGAAAGAAAAACACCAATACAGTATACTAACACATATATATGGAATTTAGGAAGATGGCAATGACGACCCTGTATGCAAGACAGGAAAAAAGACACAGATGTGTATAACGGACTTTTGGACTCAGAGGGAGAGGGAGAGGGTGGGATGATTTGGGAGAATGGGAATTCTAACATGTATACGGTCATGTAAGAATTGAATCGCCAGTCCATGTCTGACGTAGGGTGCAGCATGCTTGGGGCTGGTGCATGGGGATGACCCAGAGAGATGTTGTGGGGAGGGAGGTGGGAGGGGGGTTCATGTTTGGGAACGCATGTAAGAATTAAAGATTTTAAAATTTAAAAAATAAAAAATAAAAAAAGAAATAAAAATTTAAAAAAAAAAAGAAAAATAAGAAAGACTCCCTGGGCTAGACTACATAACCTAGGATGATGTACTTCTAGGTCAAGAGAGCAGATATTTTATCACTAAAATAGAAAACCAATGAAAGGACAAGAAACATTGGGTTAAACAATGAAGAATAGCCCTTGCGTGAATAAGAGCAATTTTTTTCTGTATTTGGTTTGTAGGCGTTCAGCAAATTCTATATTTCTATAGTTTCTATAGTTTTATATATAGTTTCAGGTGTTTAGCAAATTGATTCAGTTATACAGTAAGCCCCCTACATATGAACTTTCAAGTTGCAAACTTTCAAATATGCGAATTTGTGTTCCATTGACTTCAGGTGTGAGTGAGATTGCAGCTTGCTCTCCATCTCCTATTGCTGATGATCCTCCAGCTCTACCATCTCCCACCTCTTCTCCCTCCTCCAGTCAGTAGCTCCTCTTGCCTGTTCACTCGATGCCAGCCCCTGTATGTCAGCTGCTGTGCTGTACTACTGTAGTTTTCAAGATAGTATGCTTTAAGATTTAAAATGTTTTCTTAATTTTTTGTGTTATTTGTGTAACAAATATTGTAAACACATTACAGTACAGTGCTTTATAGCTGCTTATGTTCATTGATTTTGTTAGCTGACTGAGTGCACGCTCAGTCATGTCGAACTCTGCGACGCTGTGGACTGTAACCTGCCAGGTTAATATGTCCGTGAGATTTTTCCAGGCAAGAATACTGGAGTGGGTTGCCATTTCCTTCTCCAGGGGTCTTCCTAACCCACGGATTGAGCTCATGCCTCTTGCATCTCTTGCATTGCAGTTGGATTCTTTACTGCTTGAGCCATCAGGGAAGCCTCATTAGTTGGGTATCTAGCTAACTTTGTTGGATCTAGGAACAAATTGAACTTATGAACACGCTCTCAGAATTGAACTCATTCATATACATGGAACTTAATGTTTATATATAATATATATTTTAAAATTATTTTTCCTTGTAGTCTATTACAAAATATTGAGAATAGTTCCCTGTGCTATATAGTAAATATATCTATTTAATATATAGTAGTGTGTTTATGCTAATCCCAACCTTCTAATTTATCCTTCCCCCACTTTTCCCCTTTGATAACCATAAGTTTATTATATCTGTGGGTTTATTACTTTTTTAATAAATTCATTTGTATCATCTTTTGGGAGGCTTCCCTGGTGCCTCAGTAATAAAGAATCCAACTGCCAGTGCAGGAGAAAGGGTGGGTTGGAAAGATCCCCTAGACAAGGAGATGGCTACCCACTTCAGTGTTCTTGCCTGGGAAATCCCATGGACAGAGGAGCCTGATGAGCTACAGTCCATAGTGTTGCAAAAGAGTCAGAAAACTTAGTGACTAAACAACAACAATACACACACACACACACACACACACACACACATGCACACATCTTCTTTATCCATTCATCTGTTGATGGACACTTAAATTGCTTACATGTCTTGTCTATTGTAAACAGTGTTACTTCAAACAGGGGTGCATGTGTCTTTTTGAATTATGTTTGATATATTAATCAGCAGACTTAGGGCTCTTGGTTTCCAAGGCAAATTTCTATAGATACACAGTATGAGAAAAGTGACTCTTTCCTTAAACTTTGGGTATGAGAATCAGATATTGTCAAAGCCCAGGGAGTAAGAACCAGGCCCCATAAGACCAAGAGTTTGGGAAACAAATCCCACCTGCAGCAGACAGTATGAGTACTTCCCATTTTCCTTCCAGAGTGTGGACACCAGTCTTCTCAATTTCAGAATGTAGAGTCGGGCTCTCTCCTTCTCCCTCATACCCACTTCAGGTACATCTTTCTCTAGAAATGCCTTGGGGAACAGACCTGGCTTCCCTCCAGAGATCTGGCCCATCTCTTGCCTTCTTCTTATTAAACATTGTTGAAAATGTTCTAGGAAATATTATAGGGTTGAAAGACAGCATGTCTGTAGCTTAGTACAAGGTTTATGAATTTTGATTCTGAAGTCAGGTAGCCTAATAGAATTTCATTTTTATTTAAATGCTTGTTCATTCAAACTCAATTATCTCAGCTGCCCATTTTAAAATAATTTACTTTTTTTTCTCCTATGAAATGCCATAATAATTGTTTCTTATTCTCAGATGAAAAACCCAAAGTCTAAAGAGATAAGTGATATGATTATCCATGATACATCAGAAAGATTAAATGGTCAGAAAAAATCTAAGATTATACAATTATTGGCTATAAATTAAAATTAATAAAATAAAAATGTTACTTCTAAAGGTATTTACATAAAAAAGACTTTTAAAAAGAAATGTCAAAATTTGATAAAGACTAACACTTGTATCTTAGGGGATTTTGTAACATTTCTACTTTGGTAAACTTTGCAGGATACTAAGAAATATAAGATGCTGCTTTTTAGCAAGGAAAAGTAAAAATTTTTTTAAACTTTCTAGCTAAATATGACATCTATACTAATCCTGTAAGACAAATAATGTATTATCTTTAGGTGCTATTAGTATAGAGACATATAAATTATTAACAGATAAAAATAGATGTTTAATTACACTATATTTTTTCATAGTATTAGCTGAGAAAAAAAAATATTGTAAAAGTTACTCTTCATCACAAATGTGTTTTTTTATTTTCAATTTTAAAACTGGAAAATTATGAATACAGTTTATAAACCACTGAAGATACAAAAAGAGCTGCTTAGTATTCTTGATTACTGAGAGGCTATACATTAGTTTGCTTTCATTATAATCTTAATTTACCTTGATATAGTAGAAATAGATAAGATCAAAGTTCCTATTAAGTGTTGAATTAGCCTAGAATAAATTGGGTACCACTAGAAGCTGGAAATTCTAGTGGCTACCAGGCAGCAGGCCAATGTATACCTTCTGTTATAGTAATTATCGTGATGAAGGAGAGAATAGGCACAACTCCTAGCCAGGCAACACTCCTGCTTTGTAAACACAGGGGCTCTGCATCAGCTCCCACAAAGATTGAGGGTGACTCTGAACCCCAGCTGGGTCCGTTCCTAGAGGGATTCCTTTATGTTGGTGGCTGACAGCATAGGCATCGATGGTTTGATGGACCTCTGGGAGCACTGTGACTAAGGCATAGCCAGAGATGCCTGTGTATGTTACTTAAGCCAGAGGAAACTTCACTAGGAAGAGGGAATGGAAAGCCAGAACCCGCAAGTTATTGCACAGTTGTCTATGCAATGAACTTTGAAGGTAAAGAGCTGGAATCTGACAACTTAGAAAAATCACAAACTTCTCATTTTCCCATTTATAATGTTACTTTCTTGGCTCCATTGATGATTTTTGACCTTATAAAATATTGCCTTCGTTTACATTTATGATTAAATTTTTGAGAAATTCCAGGGTTTTTATGTCCAATTTAAATATTGTTACCTAATGTATTTGATGAATTAAGGCAACTCTGAATAGTTAGAAGGAATGAGACCATCATTAGAGCCAATGAACTGTAGCTTTCTAGGCTCCTCTGTCCATGTAATTCTCCGGGCAAGAATAATGGAGTGGGTAGCCATTCCTTTCTTCAGGGTATCTTCCCAACCCAGAAATCAAACCCTGGTCTCCTGCATTACAGGCAGATACTTTACCATCTGAACCATAAGGGAAGCCTTCATTGGAGCCAGTACTTGCTAATCTTCCTTCTTGCTACTGCACAACCATGGCTCATTGGCCCATATCTCATGGATATTACTCAGGCTTTGGTCAACTAGTAATTTTCCAGCTTTGTTCAAATGTATTGATAGTAGCTTTGAAGCATACATAAAATTAAAATTTAAATTTCTATCTAGAGTTGATTCATATGGGATTCTTCTAGGTATAGCGTTTAGAATTCTGTGTCCTAAGATTGGGAAGTCCTTGACTTGGTGACTTTGAATTCTAAAAGATTAATGACTAAAGTTTCTTCTAGTCATATTATCTTCAATATTTCAGATACTTAGTACTGAATCTATAGCATGGCATATCACTTGAATAAGAAATCTACACATATCTGAAACAGGATAGACCTGAGGTTTTGAAACACAGCAGGGCTTAAATGGAAGCAGTGATGACTATGGTTAGATCCCACCCATTAACAAGATCATCTACTATGAGGAATTGTGAGAAACTAGGATCCTTTGTATTATATGGTCTAGTGAGGGCCGTTAGTGATTGCTGCTCTCCCAAGTCCCTTTCCATACTGTGCTGTGCCTTGCTAAGTTGCTTTAGTCATGTCTGAGTCTATGAGACTCTATGGACTGTAGCCCACCTGGCTCCTCTGTCCATGGGATTCTCCAGGCAAGAATACTTGGCTGAGTTGCCATGCCCTCCTCTGGGGGAATCTTCCCAACCTGGGGACAGAATGCGTATCTCTTAAGTCTCCTGCATTGAAGGTGGGTTCTTTTACCTCTAGTACCACATGGGAAGCCCCAAGCCCCTTTCAACGTTTGCTAATTCTAGCCCCAGAAGGGCTCTTTCTGAAACCAAATTATCACAACCCCTGTCTTACTGAGTCTGTGAGGGAAAGGAAAACTCCTTAGGTCCCTAGGCCAACAAGCTGCTGTAGCCCTTCACTCTACTCTAGCCCCATTCAGGCATTAATGTCACCAATTATTTCCTGCACCTGTTATTTTATTTTATTTTTTTTTTCTTTTCTTTCCCTTTCCTTTCTTCTCCTTCTTCTTTTTCCTCCTCTACCCCTCTCCTTCTCCTCCTTCTTCTCCTTCTTTTCTATCTCTTTCACCTCCTCCATCTCCTTCTCCTTCTATGTGTTCACAAGTTTTCTGGGACTTGTGGGGATGGCATTTATTTTATTTTGTTTTCAATTAAGAAAGGGAAGCCGATCCAGTGTCTTTCTCCTTCTGGGGTCTTGGGCTGTTGATAGCTGGATGGGTCGGAAACGGTGAACATAGATAAGGGCTCAGGAGTACACAAGGAGAGGACCAGCTAAAGACAATGAAAGCCAGGGTGCTACTCTTACTGCTTTCAAAGACTCTGTCTTTTGTTTCCATACAAGTAGATAAGTGAAAGAGATTATGGGTTTGTGCTTGGGGGTCTTGCATGGTTAACTGTTCAGAAATGCCCAGTAAATATGCCCTGTGTAAAATATATGTGTGTGTGCATGTTTATAAATATGTGGGTACTGTCAAATATGAAGGCTATGGTGACTAGGTAGCATGAAAAGACCTTGAAAGCCAGGGGGACAAATTTCATTCTAATTTTAATTGCAATTAAAAATAAATTTAGTTTAAAAAGCTTTGAAAACTAATTTAAATACAAAAGACAGACACAAAATCACCTGAAAGAAAAAGCATATTCCCAGGCCAGAGACTCTTAACTATAATCTATGGAATGTTTTGATGTATTAATCATTAGAGTATTAATCATTAGAGTATTAATCATTAGTGAATTGACCAACAAGGGAAGTATAGGAAAATGAAGGTTTCTCTGTTGGCTTAGAATTTGGAGATGTTGAACCTCACTTAACATTTATGTTCAGGCCATATCTATCTTTCCCATGAAGAGGATGAATAAGCCGGTCTGAATTTACTGTCAAGATGCTTCCTTGGCATGACTGAATCCAGCTACTTGTCTTGTAACAGTTTGCTTCCTCTATTTACTTGATTGATATAAGGAAAGCATGTATTACTCACAAAGACATGAAAATTCATGGTATAAATCCCAATGTAAATTAATAAATAATTACATTGATTTCCATTTTTAGGCTTGTGTGCCTTTTATTTTGACAAGAATAAGTCTTCAAGAGTCGATCTCAACCTACAAACAAATGGGCCACATTCTGAAATTAAATAATTCGACCAAGGCCCTGTTTGCTGAAGTCTAAATTGTGCTGGTTGGCATTACCTCTTTTGGCATTACTCCACTGATGTTGTGGTATGCACGTTGTGGTGGGTGCACATATATGCATTCATGCATGCTAAGCTGCCTCAGTCGTGTCTGACTCTTTGCAACCTGGACTGTAGCCTGCCAGCTCCTCTGTGCATGAGATTCTCCAGACAAGAATACTGGAGTGGGTTGCCATGACCCCTCCAGGGGATCTTCCCAACCCAGGGACTGAACCTGCGTCTCCTGCATTGGCAGATGTGTTCTTTACCACTAGCAAAATCAGGGAAGCCCATTTATATGTAGAGGTGCCAACATGCCTGCATGCGTGCTAAGTCACTTCAGTCTCATCCTACTCTGAGACCCTATGGGCTGTAGCCCGCCAGGCTCCTCTGTCCATGAGATTCTCCAGGCAAGAATACTGGAGTGGGTTGCCATTTCTTTTTCCAGGGGATCTTTCCAACCCAGGGATTGAAACTGAGTCTCCTGTGACTCCTGCATTGCAGGTGGATTCTTTACCACTGAGCCACAGAGGAAGTCTGTAGGTGCCAATATAAATATTAGCAATTGCTATTGTAGGAAATTAGGCTTTATTATGAGTGATGCAGGAAAATACTAGAGAACTTTGGACAAAGAGATTGCCATACACAATTTGGATTTTTACCAGTGTGCTTTGACTGCCATGTTGGGAAAACACTGTCAGGAGCAGTGGTAGAAAGACTAGTTAAGAATCTGCTGTAAGCATCCAGGTGGAGATTATATTGCCTTAAAGCAGGGAGGTGGTAGCAAGGGGTCAACCTGTAAATAAATATTTAACGCCAAGTGGATTCTCTAACAGGATGTGGAATTTGTGAGCTGTTGGTGTGTGTATGAGTGTGCATGCATGCACATGTTCTTGCACATGCTAATTTCTGAATGTGAGTATCTGTGTGGAAGGATATGAAAGTCAGACAAAGAGAGTCTTTACATTGAGTTTCGTTGATTTCTTTGTTGATCACATTAACTGCCTCAGATTTCTTGCTTTTAAATGAGGATAGTGGTACTTCCCTGGTGGTCCTGTGGTTAAGAAAGCACCTGCCAATGTAAGGGATACTTCCATGCCACTGAGCAATTAAGCCCGTGGGCCACAACTGCTGAGCCTAAGCACCACAGCTGCTGAAGTCTGTGTACCCTGGAGTCCATGCTCCACAGCCAGAGAAATCACAGTGAGAGGCCTAAGCACCACAGCTGGAAAGTAGCCTTGCTTGCCGCTACTAGAGAAAGTCTACATGCATCAGTGAAGGACTAGGACAGCCAAAATTAAATAAATAAAATAAAATGAAGATGCTGGATGGGTAGGTAGGAAAATCAGAAAATATCTCTGGAGCATGTTCACACATTCAAGTTTTAGCCAAAGTGACATGGAGAGTGACAGCACTTCGTGGCTGCTGATCAGAGGCCTAGAAGTTAAGACATTTTCCCTGAGACAGTAACGCCAGGATGGCCTGAGATGGTTCCTAAGTCAAGTGTTGCCTGGTGTCATGCCCTGTCAGATCTGCCCAGCATGTCACAGGCCCTTTGTCGGCTGATGTCTGGGTTAACATTGTTTTCCTTTTCCTGTTTCATGCCCCTCTCTTTCATCTTCATATCTCAGTCCATAACCACAGAACCCTGCAAAGCAGATGTGCAGTATGTGGAATCTTAAAAACGTGAGACCTAGGACTCTCCGGGTGGTACAGTAGATAGGAATTCATCTTCCAATGCAGAGGACATGGGTTTGATCCATGGGCTGGGAAGATTCCGCATGCTGCAAAGTAATTTAAGCCTGTGCTCCGCAGTTACTGAGCCTGCACCACAACTAATGAAACCTACATACTGCTACTACTGAGCCTGCACGCTGCTGCTCCTGAAACCCGTGTACGTAGAGTGTGCACTCCACCAAGAGAGGACATGCAATGAGAAGCCCGCACACTGCAGTGAAGAGTGGGCCCGCTCACTGCAACTAGAGAAAACCCCAGGCAGCAAGGAGATCCTGGCGCAACCCCAAGAAAAATTTAAGAAAATTTTAAAAGGTGAGATCTGGAAAAATTATTTAGTCATCCAGCCCTGCCCCATCTTTATATACTGGAGGCAACAGTTTAGAAGGGCTCTGTGTTAGTTATACAGTACATGAGAAAGAATCAGGACTTCATCATCAAAGGCTTCATGCTTTAAATTACTCTGATCACATTTGATTTTTTTGTGAATTAAAAGTTCATATACATGGACTTCTAAGGTTTTCTTTCTTTCTTTTTTTCTCTTTTTCTGCTTCTGGCTGTGGGAGACTACCTGAAAGATAAATATTTGATGAACAATGACTGATCATTCAATGGCATCTATGGGACAACCAGAAACACACTTTAAATTCAAAGGGAACATATTCCAGGATACGTCACATTCTGCCTCAGTATCCCTCTTTCCTCCTGATGCTGTCTTGGGTGGTTTACAGTCAGGCAGTGTATTTCTCCTTTTTTGTAATCTGTCCTGTAAGCCTCCTGCTGGGGACCCAGATAGAGGTCAACAGGCAGGGCTGAGAACATCTGGCCACACACCCTAAGCCTCAGCATGACTCAGCATGACTCAGCATGACTCAGCATGGCTGTGTTGGAGGTGGAGGCAGACCCTTGTCCCTAAGGCTAAGCAGACCTAGAAGATAGGGAGCAGGGCATTCACTCAGATCTAGTGACTCCGATGAATGCCTATGGGAAGGCAGCAGTGGAGGTTTAGACAAAAATGAATTATGAACTAAAGGGAAATTGCAGCTTATTTAATTGGAGATGAGATGGTTAGAGGGGATAGAGGGGCCCGGGCTTGTAGGCAGGAGAGTCATCCAGTAAATGTTTTCAGAGCAGCTGCTATGTGGTAGAAACTAATGTCAGTGCTTGAATCATAAATAAGACATGCATCTTGCTGTCCAGGAGACCTAGTTAGAAACAATAGTTAATAATGTATAATATATACAATATTATAATATTTTACATACTTAATAGAGATATATGTTGGAGGGGAAAATTATGACTCTCTAATTTTCTTCTCTGCAAAGCAGAGTATTAGTTAACTAACTCTGCTGTTGTAAACATTTTGCTATGTATCTGTATGGGCTTCCCTGGTGGCTCAGGAGTAAAAGAATCTGCCTGCAGTGCTAGAGGAATGGGTTCAATCACAGGGTTGGAAAGATCTGCTGAAGTAAGAAATGACAACCCACTCCAGTATTCTTGCCTGGGAAATTCCATGGACAGAGGAGCTGGGTGGTCTATAGTCTATGGGGTCTCAAGAGTCAACTAAACCATCACCACCACCATCACGTATATATACTATATATATATATATATAATATATATGTATGTATGTATATATACATATATGATATATATCAAATCATCATATTGTATACTTAACACATGTATTATTTTTATTTAAAAAGGAAAGCAAAAAAAAAAGACTTAAATATGTATATCTCTAATCATCCTTTGGATGTAAGGTGTGACTGTAATAGCTATACATAAATACTTGTTATAATATTATAACAATGGATGATACTTAGTGAACATATATTGTGTCCCTATCTCTACACAATAAATTAATTCTCATGATTTACCCTATAAGTCATATTATCATCCTATATTTCAGACACATGGAGACATCAAGAACCTTGCCCAAGGTTATATAAGGAGTAGGTAGCATTGGGATCACTGAACCGCTTCCAGTTCCTCAAGGTAACATTTGACTAAAGCATTGTCATCCTTATTTGATTAGCAATGTTCTTGCAGTCACTGAAGACCCTGATACCCTATCTACCTTTACATAATTTTCCTGACCCCAATAGACTTATGAAACCTCTGATGTAGGAAAGGAGAGGAAGAGAGAGTTTATTGTGGTGAGTGATAAAGTCTCTTTCTGTGACTAAGGGGTTCCTTCAGTTCAGTTCAGTTCAGTCCCTCAGTCGTGTCCGATTCTGTGACCCCATGAATCGCAGCACGCCAGGCCTCCCTGTCTATCACCAACTCCTGGAGTTCACTCGGACTCACGTCCATCAAGTCAATGATGCCATCCAGCCATCTCATCCTCCGTCAGCCCCTTCTCCTCCTGCCCCCAATCCCTCCCAGCATCAGAGTCTTTTCCAATGAGTCAACTCTTCGCATGAGGTGGCCAAAGTACTGGAGTTTCAGCTTCAGCATCATTCCTTCCAAAGAAATCCCAGGGTTGATCTCCTTCAGAATGGACTGGTTGGATCTCCTTGCAGTCCAAGGGACTCTCAAGAGTTTTCTCCAACACTACAGTTCAAAAGCATCAATACTTCGGCACTCAGCCTTCTTCACAGTAAACTCTCACATCCATACATGACCACAGGAAAAACCAAAGCCTTGACTAGATGGACTTTAGTCGGCAAAGTAATGTCTCTGCTTTTGAATATACTATCTAGGTTGGTCATAACTTTTCTTCCAAGGAGTAAGCGTCTTTTAATTTCATGGCTGCAGTCACCATCCTTACTAAGGCTCAATTATTCTACCTCACAGTATTGTGGCTTCCTTGGAGGCTCAGCAGTAATGCCTGCCAATGCAAGAAATGTGAGTTTGATCCTTGGGTCGGGAAGATCCCCTGGAGAAGGAAATGACAACCCACTCCAGTATTCTTGCTTGGAAAATTCCATGGACAGAGGAGCCTGGCAGGCTATGGTCAATGGGGTCGCAAAGAGTGGGACATGACTTAATAACTAAACAACCTTGCATGGCAGCTAGTTCTATGTATCTTGCTTGAAGGATGATGCGAAATGGGTATTCTCTATTACGAGAAACCCATTCATCTCTCAAGGCTCACCTTACATTATTTACTTCCCCAAAATTAAGACAGCATGAGGCCCAAACTGACCTTGGAGAAGTTAACATATAAAGCAGGGTCCTACACCTGTAACATTTGTGAGGACTCATTGTCAGAGCTCTGCAAAGGGAGTTTCAGGGAACTTGCAGACCTCCTCACTTTTTGTTCTCTTAACTCATCACCGCAGTGCTGCCCCTGGTGTGGTTTAGTGTCCTGAGTGCTTGGCACTAATTAAGATGTCACAAAGACCTGAATAAATAGACATGCCTATCTTTTAGGTTCATTGACTTTAATACACTCTCATCCTTAACCAAACTTGCTGCTTGGCCAACAGATCAAAAGGTCATTTGGGCCAATATGGACTTAACCTAAAATCCAACAAACTCTGTAGTCAAAGCTAGAGTCTCTTTTTAACCTGAACTTGTTTCCAACTCTTTTTTTTTTTTCTTTCCTTTCAAACTTTCCTACAGAGAGATACACCCATGTAGAGAAGGTATGGTCTGCAACCATGGCTTGAACCCTAATCTTTAATCTCTATGGTAAAAAAAAGTTAAGGAACAGGGGAAGTTTAACCTGCTTCTATTTCTTGGGTCCACAGTGGATGTCCATGTTGATGTTTTGTTGAAGAAAGAGCAGAGTCTTTAGCAGCAAGAGAACTGGGCCTGCATCTTAACCTTACTACTTACCAGCTCTGTGAGCTTGGATAGATTATTTCATCTCTTTGATCTTCAAGTCACCCACACTTTAAAAAAGACAGTGTCATATGGACAATAGGTGAGCTCAGAACACCTGGATTCAGATTAAAAATTTACTACTTATTCAAAACATTTTCTTACATTTTCTGTGTCTTGGTTTCCTCATCAGCTGAGAAACATTAATGGACTTCTGAATATTGGTAGAGGATAAACTAAGTTAATTCATATAATGAACTTAAATTATATCAGCGTATATGAAAAACTCAAGAAATATCACTTATCATTAGCATGAATTATGAGGTCATGAAGAGTCAGACACAACTTAGCAACTAAACAGCAATAACATATTTCAGGATATATACTTCACAAAACTACCATATTAAAGGAGACTATTTAAATACCTAGAATGGTACCTGGCATGTAGAAAGATTTCAGTAAGTGTTAACTCCCATCCTCTTTTAATTTTCCCCTAGTCTAAATCTCTTCTGTTTATTCAAGTGAATTTCCTGTGGTCTCTACTTCCTTAATCATCCTGTTTCCTGTTCAGCTTCTGGTCAGATTCTTAGTGGACCTCTTATGCTTCAGGATCTAGGGTTGTACATGCTCCATGTGAAGTGAGATTTTCTTAAAGAGCAAAGTTGCTGTCAGCTGCCTTCATCTGTACCTGTGCCTTCAGGTGTTTCAGTCCAAAAGCTAAGCTCTTGACTTTGACCACAGTAACTGGGAAGATGGCCCAACTGGGGGAGGGGAAGGCTCTGCTTATACAGCATCTCAGGCCATTGTTCAATGATGTATTGGGCTTTGAGACAGTCTGTAGATCTTTAAGAGTGGTTGGTGTTATTTTCTAAAACTTACCTGTTGCTTTGAGACATCTGGTCCCTAGTGAGCCCATAGCTCTAGCCTGAATTGCTGTTACTGGTCCTGATGGTGTGTATCTCTTTTTGTCTTCAATAACCCCAAAGGTAGATGTAATTATTATCCTTATTTTACAGATGTCAAGACTGTTCAGAGGACCAAGCCCCCCTAGTTGGGCTGGCGAGTCTTACATGGTAGTAAAAAGTAAAATGCTCCTGTGCTTGGCCTCGCTCCCCTTTCCCCCACTCACTTCTGTTCTCACAGTCTATCTCCCCTGAGACTCACGACTCCACCCAGAGCCGCCAACCTGACCTGACCTCCTATCTGACCCAAAAGACCTGTAGCCCTGCTGGGCTCTGATAGCCAGCAACTAGACTTGGCCCTGCCCTCTCTGTGACCTCTGATAGACACATCTTGCACCCCAGCTCCCAGAGTTCCTGTGGAGACCTCAGGTTTGCTGAGTCAAATTTCGCTGAAGTTCAAGCCCAAAGAAATGCCTGTTAGCAGAGTTACAGTCCCAGACTTCTCTAGGCCTGCCTCCTACATGCAGAGCCCCATTCCTCTGCTCTCCTAGGCCTATACATATCATGCTCCTGAGCAGTGCAGCAAAGGGCTTTTGAGCTGTGGATTCAGTCTGATTTGGCTACAAGAACTAGCGATGTCTCTTACATGTCTGACCTTAGGCAACATGCCTTGATTCCTCTGAGCTTAATCTTCATCCCCTCATCTCAAAATAGGGATGATGATCTTATCCAATTTTTTAGAGTTTATGTGGGGTTAGAAGAAAATATGACACACTCTGAAGTAGCAGCTTATTTAATTAGAGTTTAGAATATAGAAAAAAGGAAAGGAAAGCGAACTCGTTCAGTCATCCAACTCTTTGTGACCTCATGGACTGTAGCCTATCAGGCTCCTCTGTCCATGGGATTTTCCAGGCAAGAATACTGGGGTGGGTTGCCATTTCCTTTTCTGGGAGATCTTCCTGATCCAGGAATCGAACCCAGGTCTCTGACACTTCATGCAGACTCTACCATATGAGCCACCAGGAAAGCCCTTAGAATATAGAAGTTCTCAATAAATAGTAGATTTTACCATCCATGAATCCTATCCATCTTCTCCACAACTCTCCTACTCATTCCCTATCTCCTTATTCCCCCACATTCCTCTTCATTCTCTCTTACCTATAGTGATTTCAGATGTTTAGAATGGGATTTGGGGGATAAGCCATTAACAAGTGAATTATTTCTTGAAGGAGCCATACTCGTCAAATGGATCATCTCAGCAGCATTCAAGGGGAAGAGACGGGATGAAAGTCAACAGCGGGAGCCCAGGAAAGAACCCCAGGCCGCTGTACTCAAGGAACTGAGAGTAGGAAGCTGAGGACCAGTCTCTGGATGCTGGGCTCCTAGGGAACTGTTTCAACGACATGGAAAACAGACTGGGAAAAACAGTTTCAGACTTTAGATAAAGACATTTTAATAGGACAGATTGAAGAGAGGGGCTCTGGAGGTTTGGAGCAAAGGGATCCTTGTCACAGTAAGAAAACCTGCTCCGTGTGGGTACTGGTCTCTTTCCTGGGCATATCCTATGCGGCTCCTGATTTTAGGTCAGGCTTCACAAAGCCCTAACTTCCCACCAGATGGACCGAATGGGAAGAAAATATTGTGGTTTTCACTTGGAACTCATTTTTTGCTCTGGTTCCCTCTTTTCCTCAGCATATCCACTTGATAATTTGATTCATCCAATGAAGAAGTGAGGAGAGAGCATTCTCTCATGTGTGTCCATCACTGTGTGTATGATAGGGAAGAAGAGAATAAAATGTAACAGCACAGACCTTCATAGAGCTATGTGACTCTAAGAATTCATCAAGGACAATCTTCAGCTTACCCTGTTTCATACAGTCACGATGAAGCACTTCCTCTTACAGGGAGACAGTCATGGCTTTTCCACTGAGCCTGTGCTTTTGTTAAACAGCATATTTCAAAGTGCTTATGCAAGTGAAAATTCTTTAATCCTGTGCCACATAATAATACTCAAATCTCTGTTTCAGAAGATAACCTTCCCATATTGGAATAGTCACATACATATTTGTTAAACCCAAATCGCATGCATTGTAACATAGTGACATACCAGTGACCCAGACAGTCACAGTCCTTGACTTCACAGAGCCAACTACTTAAGTGAGGACAATAATCATCACCACCACCCTTTTTCTACTTAGTATATTCTTCTTTCTAGTATACTCTTCCTTCTCTCCTAGTATACTCAGGGCAATAAGTTAAATGATATGTTATGCAAAATCCTTGCTGAAATGTCTGGCACATTACTAAGCTTTCAATAAATGCCAGTTATCTTATTATTACTGTTACAAATGCACTGGTGTAAAGTGCAGAATAAAATAGTCAACAAAAATGGCAAAAGACTCTAGAGCACTTGGCATAAATAAGCCACAAACTTTGCATATATTTACTTTCTCAATGTCAGCAGAATTTTATGAATATGTTAAAACCCCATTTTACAGGTGAGAGAATTGGGTCATACAGCTAGTAACCGATGCTGAGTTCAGCTACTCAGATCATCTGACTCCATAGTCCGTGCTCTTAACAATGGCTCTCTACCCCACTAAGACTTCTTTGAAGTAAATGGTTCAATCTCTGAAGTGAGTTAGTGGAGGCAGCTAAGTGGGGAGAGTGTCAAGCTCTTTCCTAGAAGTGTGAGAAGAGAGGGGAGAAGAGCATGCTCCCTTCTCCACTCAGGAGCCAGCACACACACATTCGTACCAGTGGGTATGCTTAGGAGAATTTCCTAGCTGAATGAGACGACCTCAGGATGACTTGCTGGTTGAGAAGTATAGGGTTCAATAACACTCCTGGTTTAAGCGTTGAGGGAACTTACAAACTTAATCAACAGAAATTCTCTGTCGGTAGAAAGACCATTTTATCTGCACTGTGCGCTAAGTCACTTTTCAGTTCAGTTCAGTCACTCAGTAGTGTCCTTTAGTCACGTCCAAAAGAGAAAACTGAAGCTCAGGGAAAGATGAGGACTTTCTCAGTGTGATGTAATTTGTCATGGAAATGCCCAGGCTAGGAATCAAAGCTCCTGACTTGCTCTCCGAGGTACTTTCCCTGAGCCCTTTGGCCTTGAACTGTGCTCTTTCTGAGAGAAGGAATAGACGGAACCTAAAATATCGTAGAGTAGTCTCCCTGCTACAGCCAGGCTAAGTGGGATCCTGGTTAGTTTTTTTAAAAATAAATATGTCATTTGAATACAGAAATAGGCAAACCCTGCTCAGTGGCTGGGAGGGAAAGGCTGCTGTTTCCAGGTCCTGGTCCTACAGATAATGCTATCAGAGCCCTGGCAGGGCCCCTCCCATGACTGAGCCTTGATGTGAGTCAGCCTAGTCTGGGACAGGAACAAACCTATCATTCAGACCTGGAGGCTGAGGGGGAGAGAGGAGAAAGGACTTATAGTCCACAAAC
Source organism: Capra hircus (assembly GCF_001704415.2). Taxonomy (NCBI): domain Eukaryota; kingdom Metazoa; phylum Chordata; class Mammalia; order Artiodactyla; family Bovidae; genus Capra; species Capra hircus. The sequence continues at coordinate 34,159,144 of NC_030822.1, forward strand.
TCAGTTATGACTCTTCTCTCCCTAAGAAAAGGAAGGACACTCAGAGGTCTATGTATAACCTGCATCCCTTTTTGTGTGCTTCAGCCGTAAAGAGCTCTCTGCTCTCAAAATGATGGTGAGATCTTTGCACTATATGCCATCCCATACAAAACCTTGTCTCAGCCCACACCTGTCATGGACCATATCTCTCTTCCCAGGCCCACATGCTTGTCTTTGCATAATAGTTAAGGCATCATTGAAAAATTTACTTTTTCAATATTTTTTCTTTTTTCTCTTTCTTCAGTGACTTAATGGGAAAGCACATACATTTTCCCCCTGTAAATTGGCAATAGATTTAATTTCCCAACAACTTTCTTGTGGTTATATATATTCACGATTAGGGCTTCCCTGGTGGTGCAGAGGTTCAAGTATCTGCCTGCAGTGTGGGAGACCTGGGTTCGATCCCTGGGTCGGGAAGATCCCCTGGAGAAGGAAATGGCAACCCACTCCAGTATTCTTGCCTGGAGAATCCCATGGACGGAAGAGCTTGGTGGGCTACAGTCCATGGGTTACAAAGAGTTGGACACGACTGAACGACTTCACTTCACTTCACTCCACTTCACTTCATTTGTTATTGTTGGGAAAAAGTTACAGTACATTGTGGTAAACCAAAGAGACAGGCATACAAAGTCAGAAAATAAAAACTAGGCCTCAGTTTTTTATCAATAATATAAATATTATGAGACTAACACAATTATGTGATAATTAATATATAGCATCTAGTTGTATGCCTGACACATCATAGAAAATTCAGGAAAGGCGTTGCAGGGTATTTCAATGACAACACGCTGACCCTGACTGTAGGATGGTAAATATAGACAATACATAGTTAATTTTCCCTGGTGACTCAGATGGTAAAGAATCTGCCTTCAGTGCAGGAGACCCAGGTTTGATCCCTGGGTTGGGAAGCTCCCCCAAAGAAGGGAATGGCTACCACTCCAGTATTCTTGCCTGGAACAGTCCATGGACAGCGGAGCCTGGAAGGCTACAGACCATGAGTTCACAAAGAGTCAGATAGGACTAACAGTTTCCAACCCAAAAAACGTGACTAGGGCAGTGTTAGGATGAAGGTTAGAATTTAATTTTTAATAATAAAAGAGACAGATTTTATTTTCTCATTCTCCAAAATCACTGCCAATAGTGACTGCAGTCATAAAATTTAAAGAGGCTTGCTTCTTGGAAGAACAGCTATGACAAACCTAGACAGCATATTAAAAAGCAGAGACATCACTTTGCAAACAAAGGTCCACATAGTCAAAGCTATGATTTTTCCAGTAGTCATGTATGGATGTAAGAGTTGGACCATAAAGAAAGCTAAGCACAGAAGAACTGATTCTTTTGAACTGTGGTGTTGGAGAAGACTCCTGAGAGTCCACTGAACAGGAAGGAGATCCAACCAGTCCATCCTAAAGGAGATCAATCCTGAATTTTCATTGGAAGGACTGATGCTGAAGCTGAAACTCCAATACTTTGGCCACCTGATGCAAAGAGCCAACCCATTAGAAAAGACCTTGATAGTAGGAAAGATTGAAGGCAGGCGGAGAAGAGGATGACAGAGGATCAGACGGTTGGAAGGTATCACCAACTCAATGGACATGAGTTTGAGCAAGCTCTGGGAGATTGTGAAGAACAGGGAAGCCTGGCGTGCTGCAGTCCATGGGGTCACAAAAAGTCAAACATGACTGAGTGGTTGAATAATAACAACAAATCAGAAAGAACTTAAAGAATAAGACTTTGAGTTTTCTGACAGTTGGCACTGGACTAGAATGAGTAATCTGAGGTCCTGTAGTTCCTATTTAACTGCCCTCAGGTAGAAATCTCTGCAAAGAACTAATGGTCCCCCAAACCAGTGCCCTGAGAAAATATTTTTTTCTCATACAAAAAGTCCAAGCAAGTCCTTGTCCTGTTCCCTGAAGTCAGCAGAGAATGACTCTGGCCCACCTTCAGGGTGAAGGAAGACGAGGGGAGTTTGAGACAGTGACTTTAGGGGTTCACAATCTTCTTCGTCTACCAAGTTTAACACTCCTGTCTACTTCCACAGCTAACATAGTAGGTGAGAGACTGAAAGTGCTGAGAACGTAGGATCTCAGATGCAGGGAAAGAGGAGATATTAGTGTTCATTCCCTATTTCTTTTTTTATTGAACTCTAATTGATTTACAGTATTATATGACTTTCAGGTGTAGAGCATAGTGATTCAGTATTGTTACAGGTTATATTCTAAAATTATTACAAGAGAGTGGCTATATTTCCTTGTGCTGTACTATATGTCCTTGTTGCTTATCTATCTTATACACAATAGTTTGTATTCAGTTGACCAAAAAGTTTGTTCAGGTTTTTCTATAACATCTAACGGAAAAACCCAAAGGAAGTTTCTGCTAACACAGTTATCTGATAATCCTATTTCCTTAATTCGTCCCTCCCTTCCCTCTTCCCTTTGGTAACCACTGGTTTGCTTTCTGTATCTGTGAGTCTGTTTCTTTCTTACATATGCACTCATTTGTACTATTTTTTATAGTTCACATATAAGTGATCTCATACCAGTCATTCATTCCCTATTGACATTACTAATATGCTCCTGAAACTTTTTAGTCCAATCATCTAGGAAATATGAGTTGTCAGTCAGAATTGTTTTTTAATTGAAGGGTAATTGCTTTGCAGAATTTTGTGGTTTTTCTGTCATACATCAACAAGAATCAACCCAGACCTTCCTCCCATCTCCCTCCCCATCCCACCCTTCAGTCTGTCACAGAGCCCCTGTTTGAGTTCCCTAAGTCATACAGAAAATCAATTTTTAAGAAAAAAATATGTTGTCTTCCTTTGACATCAGAATTAAACCTAGGCACTAATGAAGTAAAGAAGGCCAGATATCTCAGATCTGAAATCTAGTCTTTCTGTCCCCTCCCCTCATCCCTGTCCCCAGTACCACACATTATGCCGCTGAGTTTCCCATATTGCATCCAGAGTGCAATGGATAAGCCTTGCCCTTGGAAAAACCACCTTAGGGATCATGTATCTCTCCTGCCAGGTAAATATGAGACCTGGATTTTTCAAAAAGGGTAAGGAGACAATCATGAAAGGAAGATTTAATTCATCTATCTATTCATCTAATCACCACCTACCTATCTATAATATTCATTCATTCATAAATGTAAGCAAAAAGCTTACAGATAGTATGAATGCTCAGGTCCCTGCATGTGTGTGTTTTTCTGTCTGGGTTAACTTAAGTGGAAGTATGATTCAGCTGCCCCCACGTGGTCTCCAGACTACCCTGCAAGTCTCTGTCAATTGCTTAGTTCAATTTTGAGATGCTGCATAAACCCTGCCCTCTCTGTGTTTTAATTTCCTCTGGATAATAATTTTCAAAATAGAATAACTGTTCTATACATCTGTGTCTCTTTTGTTGTCTCGCATACAGGGTTATCGTTACCATCTTTCTAAATTCTATATATATGCGTTAGTATACCGTATTGGTGTTTTTCTTTCTGGCTTACTTCATTCTGTATAATTGGCTCCAGTTTCATCCACCTCATTAGAACTGATTCAAATGTATTATTTTCCTTTTGGACTCCGTGGGAGAGGGAGAGGGTGGGATGATTTGGGAGAATGGCATTGAAACATGTATAATATCATATAAGAAAAGAATTGCCAGTCTAGGTTCAATGCAGAATACAGGATGCTTGGGGCTGGTGCACTGGGATGACCCAGAGGGATGGTATGGGGAAGGAGGTGGGAGGGGGTTCAGGATTGGGAACACGTGTATACCCATGGTGGATTCATGTTGATGTATGGCAAAACCAATACAATATTGTAAAGTAAAAAATAAAAAAATAATAATAAAAAAGAAAAAAAATAGAATAATTGTGTCATATGTATGACACCATTTTTGAAAATTAGATAAACTGAAGTTTGAGTTCAGCCTTTGAAACATATATATGGTACTGAGAAATTTAATTAACTTGTATAAGTCCAGAAGTCTTCAGTATGAAATTTGTATAATAGGGTCTCCTAATTGGGAGACCCTATTATAGGTCTATAAATAGTCTCCTATTTATAGACCCCAAACTATACAAATTAGATCTTAATTTCTAATGTGTCTACATGCTTACTATAGTTCCTAGCATAAATTAAGACCCTTATAAATATTATATTTTAATATATATATTTTAAGCACCTTCAGCATATTATTTGGGCTTCCCTGGTGACTCAAATGGTAAAGAACCTGCCTGCAATGTAGAAGATCCAGGTTTGTCCCCTGGGTCAAGAGGATCCCCTTGAGAAGGGCATGGCTACACACTCTAGTATTCTTGCCTGGAGAATTCCGTGGACAGAGGAGCTTGGCAGGCTACAGTCCATGGGATTGCAAAGCGTCAGACACAACTGAGATGTCATTTTAATGATTTGAGTTTTACACGCAATATTTCTCTTAGTCATTAATACACTATGCAGAAATCATTTATCCCCATTTTCTAAGTGACTAAAGTATAAATCAAAATATGTAAGAAAATATTTAAACATTATATAGCTAGTAAATAATTTTATTTATAGAATACTCCAACAATACAAACACTCATAAACTGAAAATTGATAGTTCTTCTCCTACAGTCCTAATCTTATTCCTCTTCCTACAGGAAACCAGCCTTAGCAGTCTGGTGTGAATCCTTCCAGAATGTATTTCCGATTCATGGGGATGGGCGTGGGAGAGAGGGAGAGAGAGAGAAAGAGGAAGAGAGGGGTGAGGAAAGAGATTCAATATTTGTTTATCTCTTGAAAAAGCTCTTCCTATTATGTCAAATTGAAGGTAATATTTCCTTTTTGAAATCTGGAATAAATAGAGACATATTGATATCTAAAATCATTTGAAGGTCTGTGACATTGTGAAAATGTAAGTTGAAATTTTACCATTCTTTGCTTTACTGTTAGAAATGGGAAAGAGGGTGTAGCCATTTTGTCAGGAGACATTACTGGGGAAAAGGAAGCTGAAAGAGGTACCCAAATACCTTGTCTCTGCAAGGTGGGGGCACCTACCTTCAGTCAAGAGACCTCTTCAACGTTGATTCATAGGAGGCTCCACCCATCATAACCTGGTAACTACATCAGTATGTCCGTCCCTCTGATGGTCATAGCAACAGCAGCAGCCTACTTTTCTAAATGAATCTTCCAGATATATATTGGAGAGTATTAACACCCTGATGAGATAAAAATATATAGTTTGTCCTTTTTTATCATGATTACCACTGACTATCTCAGTCTTTCTTGTGGTCACTCTGGTTACACTGAAGGTCATCAGCTGTGAAACATTAAATCAGCAAAAAGGTAACCTCATGCTTACAGATTTAAGCTGAAACAGTTAAGCAGAGTGAATTAGAAAGCTTACACATATTTTCCAGAAAGTGTGAAATGAGTCTTCTCCAGATTAGTGCAGAGAGAAGAATAGTGGACAATGGACCCCATATTAGGATGAGCAACTCTAGCATAAATCTGCACCAATTTTTAGTCCAGACACAAAGACAGGCTATGTGGATCATGTCATGGAGGCAAGAGGGGAGAATTGATGGGAGCAAGAAACAAAAAGCCGTTTGATCTGGGATAGCAGAAAAGAACATAACAACAGCTGATTGTGATGCTAACAGTGCAAAAGAGATCCTGGTAAAGAGATGGAGGCATAAGGCAGGGAGTAGCAGACAAACACGTGGTTGTCAAAGGACTTGGCCATCAGGAAAAGGATCCCATAAAGAGTAATCTAAGGATGAAGCAATATTAGAGTTAGGCTTAGAAGATAAACTCAGAGGCATTGAAACACAGGATTCCAAGATTGTGGGGAGGATGGTGAAGGTTAAGTAGTTTTTCAGTCACTAAATCATGTTCTACTCTTTGCAACCCTATAGACTAAAGCACATCAAGCTTACTTGTCCTTCACTATCTCCCAGAGTTTTCTCAAATACATGTCCATTGAATTGGTGATGCTATCCAACCCTCTCATTTTCTGCAACCCTCTACTCCTTCTGCCTTCAATCTTTTCCAGAATCAGGGTCTTTTCCAGTGAGTTGACTCTTCGCATCAGATGGCCAAAGTATTGAACCAGCTTCAGCATCAGTCGTTCCAATGAGTATTCAGGGCTTATTTCCTTTAGGACTGAGTAGTTTGATCTCCTTGCAGTCCCAGGGGCTCTCAAGAGCCTTCTCCAGCATCACAATTCAAAAGCATCAATTCTTCAACTCTCAACATTCTTTATGGTCCAACTCTCATATCTGTACATGACCACTGGAAAAACCATAGCTTTGACTATATGGACCTTTGTTGGCAGTGATGTCTCTGCTTTTTAATACACTATCTAGGTGTGTCATAGCTTTCCTTCCAAGGGGCAACTATCTTTTAACCTCATGGCTGCAGTCATCATCCACAATAATTCTGGAGAAAATAAATTCTATCACTGCTTCTACTTTTCCCACATCTATTTGCCATGAAGTGATGGGACTGGATGCCATGATTTTAGTTTTTTGAATATTGAGTTTTAAGCTAGCTTTTTCACTCTCTTCTTTCACCCTCTTCAGTTCCTCATCATTTTCTGCCATTAGAGTGGTATCATCTGCATATCTGAAGTTGCTGATATTTCTCCCAGCAGTCTTGATTCCAGCTTGTGATTCATCCAGCCTGGCATTTCACATGATGTACTCTGCATATATGTTTAACAGGCAAGGTGACAATATACAGCCTTGTCATACTCCTTTCCCAGTGCTGTGCCATTCAGTTGTTCCATGTAAGGTTCTAACGGTTGATTCTTGGTCCACATACAATTTTCTCAGGTGAAGATAATGATCAGATGCATCTATCTAACACGAAGAGGAATATAGGCTCACCAAAAAAGAGTTTTTTCCTGATGTTGACCAGAACTGCAGCACCGCCCACTGGGACATGTAGAACTAACAGAATAAGATAGTGATGCTGGCAGAGGGGGCTAGGTATGCCTGTGAGACTGACTAGGAGCTTCTTGGTGTTAGTAACGGTGGGTGTGATTGGTAAAGGAACAACAGAGGCCTTTGCCTTAAAGTCACTCAAAATTCTGGGCCACAGTTCAAATCTCAGATGCATAAGAATGCAACAATGGATTTAGATAAAGCTCAGTGGTTCCTTACATTCCATGAATGTTGATCAATTTAGGTGAACTTGAGAAAATGGGCAAATGTGGGGGAAAACTAAGAAACTAAGAAAATCTTTTTCATTTTTGGAGGTCTGGAAGTGATGGTCACTTTATCCTAAGTGAGAACTTTAAATGGCATTGTCATAAAATTAGGATAGGAGTAAAGCAAACAAGGCATAAACAAAAATAAATGCACAATATCCGACACATGATTTGCCTCAATAGGTTTGGGCAGGTTCTCGTACAATTAGTGTTTATTCATGGCTTATGTCATGGGCAGATACTGATTATTAGGTAGTTCTCCTGGGTGCTCACCTCCAAGCAGAGACACAGCATTTGAATTCCCCACCTAAGAATCCTTTTATTCCTCCCAATGGAAGGAGAGAAGTATGGGGACAAATGATGTGATGACACTCCTGATTTTGCCAGGAACACACTATTACCTTCATATTCCTTTATTCAAACCAGTCACATGGCCCTGTTAATTACAAGGGCTGGATCTGATAGACAGCACATAGATTTCAGGACCCTGCACTGTCTCCGCAATACTGGTCACTAGCATTTAGCATTATCTCAAAATCTTCTTTGTTCCAGAAAGAACAAAGTCACTAAAGAGAATTTCCCAGTAATGTACACAGATTTCTGATTGGGGTACACCATATGCTAATATATACAAATGTTGTAAGTTAAATAATGAACAATTGAATGAGTGAGTGAGTGAAGTCTCTCAGTCGTGTCCGACTCCTTGCGACCCCATGGACTGTAGCCCACCATACTCCTCCATCCATGGAATTTTCTAGGCAAGAGTACTGGAGAGGGTTGCCATTTCCTTCTCCAGGGGATCTTCCTGACCTGGGGATTGAACACAAGTCTCCCACGTTACAGGCAGACGCTTTACCATCTGAGCCACCGGGAAATCTCAAAGTTCATAGAACATTTAGAGGCTTTGTACAGTCATCTACATTTTACCTGGATATTTAAAATGCTAGTAAATAAATGTGTTGCTTTTATTTAGATATTTATAGCACTGGGCAATCTTTAAGATAGTCTGCTCCATTTGTGTACAGTTCTGATTATTGAAACATCTTCCCTACATGGATCTAAAGATGTGCCTTCTTGTATCTTCCCACAATAGATTTTAATTATTTTATACAAAGAAACTCAGAATATGGAATATTCAGTTCAGTTCAGTTCATTCACTTAGTCATGTCTGACTCTTTGCGACTCCATGAATTGCAGCACGCCAGGCCTCCCTGTCCATCACCAACTCCTGGAATTCACTCAGACTCACGTCCATTGAGTCAGTGATGCCATCCAGCCATCTCATCCTCTGTTGTCCCCTTCTCCTCCTGCCCCCACCTCTCCCAGCATCAGAGTCTTTTCCAAGGAATCAACTCTTCCCATGAGGTGGCCAAAGTACTGGAGCTTCAGCTTTAGCATCATTCCCTCCAAAGAACATCCAGGGCTGATCTCCTTCAGAATGGAGTGGTTGGATCTCCTTGCAGTCCAAGGGACCACAGCTCAAAAGCATCAGTTCTTCTGCGCTCAGCCTTCTTCACAGTCCAACTCTCCTTAGTTTTGCTCAAAATGTCACTCTACAGATATGTTACTCCATCTTATTTCCTTACATAAAGTTCAGTTCTAATCTCTTCTCAGTTTCTATCTATGATTAGATCTTCATCACTCTTATTTTGCTTTCCCCTCTCCAATTCTTTCGTATGTATAGAATGTTAACCTCAATTCATATCTAATAACAAATGCGTTTTCAGTGCTCAAAGACAGATTTAGGCAAAAACGTCTAACCAGTATAAATTACTTTTTAAAATGTATCTGTTGTATTCATCTGTTTCATTATGACAACATGATGAGGAGATAAGGAAAGGGAATTTCTGATACATCTTCTCTTTTAAAGTCACTTCATATTAGTTAACTCTTTCTTATCTACCCCTGGCAGTGTGAGCTGACCCTCTGTTCTATGATCCCAGAAGCTTTTGATAAATAAGCTGCATTTCTTATATTCTCATTTCAACATATTTTGATTCTGTATTTCTTGTATATCTCCCTAATAAGGCTAAGTAAAGTGAAGTCGCTCAGTTGTGTCCGACTGTGTGCAACCCCACGGACTATAGCCTATCAGCCTCCTCAGTTCATGGAATTTTCCAGGCAAGAGTACTGGAGTGGGTTGCCTTTTCCTTCTCCATAGGATCTTCCCAACCCAGGGATCGAACCCAGGGCTCCAGCATTGCGGGCAGACACTTTACCATCTGAGCCAGCAGGGAAGTCCAATAATTAGGCTAAACAGCCCTTTAAATTAGGGATTGTATTTTATTCACCTTTGTTAATCCAGTACCTACTATAGGATTTGAGGCAATTTAGACACTTAATGGGAGAAGGCAACAGCAACCCACTCCAGTATTCTTGCCTGGAAAATCTCACAGAGGAGCCTGGTAGGCTGTAATCCATGGGGTCATGAAGAGTCGGACACGACTGAGCGACTTCACTTTCACTTTCATGCTTGGAGAAGGAAATGGCAACCTACTCCAGTGTTCTTGCCTGGAGAATCCCAGGGATGGTGGAGCCTGGTAGGCTGCTGTCTATGGGCCTCACAGAGTCGGACACGACTGAAGTGACTTAGCAGCTTAGCAGACACTTAATGAGTTTTGGTGAATGGATAAATTTTAAATGATCCCTCAGGTATCTATTAGATATACACTATGATACAAACTTTTCACTGAGACTCAGGGAAGGAGAGACTCTATACCCAGGCATAGAGATATTGCGGAGGAATAGACATCTGTATGCTGAAAGTAGTTGATACCTCAAGGCACACCAGGAGATTTAGGAGCAAACAGGCACACCTCCACAAACACACTATTCATAAATATAGCCTCTTCACACAGACAAGCATCATGTGAATCTTAAAAATACTCTCACAAACTTTGCCTTACCAATCTTCTGCTTTATAGGCTCACCCTCTCATATATATTTAGGATATGATATCTTGAGTCATGCAGCCCTTACCCAAGACTTCAGCAGATATGTAAGGTCCTTTTTAAAGTGTGATAAATGGATTGACTATTTTGCTTATTTTTATCTGCCCAGAACCCCAGAGATAGAAACACAAACTTCACTTGCACCACAAACTCTCTTTGTATAGTTATATCTTATTAAGTTTCACAATGTATGATTTTGGATAAAATACTTAACCTAAATAAATCAACCCAGAATATTCATTGGAAGGACTGATGCGGAAGCTGAAGCTCCAATACTTGGCCACATGATGCTAAGAACTGACTCGGAAAAGACCATGATGCTGGGAAAGATTGAAGGCGGGAGGAGAAGGGGATGATAGAGGATGAGATGGCTGAATAGTATCACTGATTCAGTGAACTTGAATCTGAGCAAACTCTGGAAGACAGTGAAGGACAGGGAAGCCTGGTATGCTGCAGTCCATGGGGTTGCAAAGAGCTGGACATAACTTAGCAACTGAACAACAACAACAACTTAAGTAGCCCACCTAAGTCTCAGTTCCTTCATTGGTGTATTGGGAATTATAATGAAAAGTAATTCAATTTTCATACTGCTTAATTAGATAAAACTTTGAAGCTCTCAGGACATTAAATAGCAACAAGAAGATTTGACCAAATAATTGACTTCATCCTATTAATGTCAGTACATCCTGAAATCATGTTAGAATCTAGGTTTATACCTAAGCTTTTTAAGCCACCTTAAAAATACCTGTATTTTCCACTTATAAGTTACAGAGTTGAGTCTTAATCTTAAATGCAGTACCTATGTTTATCCCTATTACAATTCACTTTGCTAGTTTTGTTCCCTTCCCTATCTGTCAACAATACTTTTGAATCCAGCTGTTCAACAGTGATAATATTTGATAATCATGCTAAGAGGCTTGGGTGGGCTATCAGAGGAGTCTCAAGGCTACTGAAGACTACAAGGGGAATCAGTAAGAATTTAGATAAACGAAGTTGTTAGGGAAGATTCTCATGGAGGAGTATACAAAAGGTGGACAGAAAATAAAGAAAGGAAGAAAATTATTCATGTAATATAGAGACACCAAGGTACCCGTGATTTCTATAAGGTGTGTGAGCAAGAGAGGTACCAATATAGGAGGATCTAGCACTTAAGATTTAGATGTGGGAGATTTCTGGCTGAGAGAAAATGACAGATGAGGTTTTTCCACGTTGACGTTCCTGGAATACTCTTAGAGAGCTCACTGTCTGGATAGGCCATCATTATGGAGAGTCTCTGAGGTGAGGCAGAGAGAACCTAGACTGTACTTGCTATATCCTGGGCTTCATATATAAGATCTAATCAGAAAACAGGATGTGGGGAGGAGGTCCAAGGAGAAGAACCAACTTAGAAATACAAATAATGACAATTCTCAGAAAGCAATGAGCACTAACTTTTTTTTTTTGCTCTTATTTTTTATTTATTTTTTTTAGTTTACCATATTGTATTGGTTTTGCCATACATTGACATGAATCCGCCACAGGTGTACACATGTTCCCAACCCTGAACCCCCCTCCCACCACCTTCGCCATATCATCTCTCTGGGTCATCCCATTGCACCAGCCCCAAGCATCCTGTATCCTGTATCGAACCTAGACTAGTGATTCGTTTCTTACATGATAGTATACATGTTTCAATGCCATTCTCCCAAATCATCCCACCCTCTCCCTCTCCCTCTGAGTCCAAAAGTCTGTTCTTTACATCTGTGTCTCTTTTGCTGTCTCGCATACAGGGTTATCATTACCATCTTTCTAAATTCCATATATATGTGTTAGTATACTGTATTGGTGTTTTTCTTTCTGGCTTACTTCACTCTGTATAATCAGCTCCAGTTTCATCCACCTCATTAGAACTGATTCAAATGTATTCTTTTTAATGGCTGAGTAATACTCCATTGTGTATATGTACCACATGGAGCTAGGCTAGTCCTGAGCATGTGATTTTTAGTAGCACAGAAACAACAGCAGATGAATGTTAATTAGCATAACATAACATCAGCAACAGACTGTAAGCTATATTTCGTTGTTTAATTTTTATGGAAGTATAGTTGATTTGCAATGTTGTGTTAGTTTCAGATGTATAGCAAGGTAATCCAGATATATAAGTATATTCTTTTTTATATTCTTTTCTATAATAGGTTATTACAGGATACTGAGTACAGTTCCCTGTGCTATATAGTAGGTCCTTATTGGTTACCTATTTTATATATAGTGGTGTGTATATTTTAATCCCAACTCCTAATTTATCCCTCCCCTACTTTACATGTTTTTTTTCCCAGCTTGATGTACACTTTCATATTTTTGTTGACTATTTCAACCAAAATGAACAGCTTAAAGGCAAAGACTTTGAAGAAAGTTGAAGGAAAAACCTATTCAATCAGCACACAGCATTACTAATGCCAGGTTTTCTGTCTTCATTAGCAGAAAAATTTCATAAAGGAAAAATGCTCTGAGTTATTCTCTGTCAGAAGAAAGTAAGGAGAGATGGAAACAGGAGGTGAAACATCAGGAAGCAAATTAGAAAATTGGAAAGAAGAAAATTAGTATATTGATGTTTACTGGGAAAAAGGAAAGGTGTGCTAGGGGATCTGACTTTAAAACTAGCTGATAGGAAATTGTTTGCTTGCTATTTAATTTTTAATTGTATCAGTTTCCCTTTAATAAATTAAAACATATGGATTTGCTAAGGGAAACTGAAGTTTCAGGAGTAAGTTTCTAGCATTGTATACATTTTGTAGTTTTCCTTACTTATGAAACAACATAATTTCTGAGAAAGATTCAAAACGTAGATAAGGGAAGATGATATCATTATAATTCTATTTTATAGAGCACACAAAATGTTCCTTCAATTGCAGATATATTTTTCAGACCAACCAAGTTTACACCAGGCTGTGTCCACCTCTCATTATACCATGGACTGCAGAAGACCAGGCTTCCCTGTCCCACACCACCTCCCAGAGTTTGCCCAAGTTCACGATCATTGAATTACTGATGCCATCCAACCGTCTCATCCTCTGTCTCTCTCTTCATCTATTTATCTTGATACTTATTATTCCTTTACATACATGATCTAGAATGTCCCATCTCACTATTTCCTATATCCCTTTCCCCAAGGTCACTGACATTATATTCATTATTAGAATATTTTATGTATTTATTCTAATATATACTCTGTAGTCAAATAGTAAATAAGTAGTATATATAACCTGCTCAAGTCAACATACAGCTGTATGTAATAATTTAAATCTCATCTATCTTGGAAAAGAACGAGTGAGCATAAAAGCAAGTTTCTCTTCCAATAATGAGAAAGGCCAAAGTATCCTAGAGATCTCAAGGTCCTGCAACAAGGCTCAAGCAAGCCTACTGCTCACAGGAAATAGACAAACAATGCTTCTGTGAATCTGCTTGGTCTTGATGCTGTGTATCAGAGGATTCATGAACGGAGGAAAGAGAAAGGAGGCGTAGCTCACGGTAATGTGGACTACGTGTGGCACATGGGTCCCAAACCTGTGCATGAAAGTCAGGCCAATCACAGTGATGTAAAAGACCAGGACACAGCTGATATGGGAGACGCATGTGTTGAGAGCCTTAGCTCGCTCCTCTCCAGAGGCAATGCCCATCACTGTCTCAAAGATTAGGATATAAGAGACGAGAATCATCAGAGCATCTAGGGAGAAAGTCGAAGCAACCAGAATAACTGGGTACACATGATTAAATGTAATATCAGCACAGGTGAGTTTCATGACATCTTGGTGAAGACAAAAGACATGAGAAAGAACATGGGGATGGCAGTATGGGAACAAATAAAGTGGCAGAATTGGGGGTACAATGGACACAAAGTCCCTCATTAATGCCCGCAGTCCTATTTTCATCACCCAGGAAATGATAAGAATGGAGCTGTACCTCACAGGGCTACGGATGTTAATGAAACAGTCATAGGCTCTGGCAGGCAAGATACCTGACTCTACAATAGCCAGTGTGTGAATGAAGTCGGGTTGAGTGAAACAAGCACTCTGGGCAATTTCCCTCCGATCCAGCAACAGGACACCCAGGACTGGGCATTGTAGTTAGCGTCATCCCAAGATCTGTACCTGCCAGCATAGCCCGGAGGTAGCACATGGGCTCATGAAGACCGTGTTCATCCAAATAAGGAAGAGCAGTGTGCCATTGCCAGAAAGGATGGAGAGGTATATGATAAAGAAAGGAAGAGAGATCCAGTGGTGGACTGCTGTTAAGCCCAGGAAACCAGTCAGCAAGAAGGGAGGCGCACTGTTGTTGGACCACATGGTAGGGTTTGCAGGTGAAGTGCCTTTTTCAAGGCACTCTTATTATGCAGTATTTGTTCTTTCTCTCCATCTTCTTACAGCATATTATCAAGCCATTTTTTTCTCTTAAATGTACAAGAATTTATGTATTGTTTCAGTCTTAATTAGTTATAAATCTCTATCCACAAAGCCTTTTCCTGGAATAATAAACAAACATAATACTAACCAAGTTAATAATCTCAGCAATTTACTCTTCAGCATCCAACTTTTATTCTATCAATCACACATCTATGTTTCTAGCCTTTATGCCTAGTTGCCCAAAGGATTCGGTGGCTCTGTTTCATGCTCTTCACTCCTTTATTCCTCCTCATATAATCTTTCACACTTAGGTATTTTCCCAATATGAACCAATAAAGATTTTCTCTCTTGAAATCAATCGGATATTTGTATCACTGATTAATCACTGAAGAAAATGATTAATCCATAGAATTGAGTCCATCACCAAGAAATATTTGAGAAATATCAATAGTGATGTCTCAAGAGGAATTTGAATAAGGAGATGACTTGTGAAAGTCTAGAGAAATGAGTAAGTGCGCATGCATGCATGCATATTGTCACTTCCGTCATGTCCAACTCCTTGGAATCCTATGGACTGTAGCCTCCCAGACTCCTCTGTCCATGGGACTCTCCAGGCAAGAATACTGGACCCGGTTGCCATTCCCTTCTCCAGGGGATCTTCCCTAGCTGGAAATTAAACCCACATCTCCTCTCCTGCATTGGCAGGCGGATTCTTTACCACTAGTGCCCCCCAGTGGGAAGAGTTGGTAACCTCATTTTGGCAAGGTATATGGAGCCCCACTCCATAGCCACAGGGCTCAGGACATTTTCTGTACTGCAGAAGATCTGAGGCCTGAAACACCAAGACACAAACTTTAAAACAGGAAAAGAGATGGTAGTTGAGAGCTCTCACAGGAAACATTCTGAGGAAGACAAGTCTTGGAACAAACGTCTCAGAAGCCAGAAGCCTAATACTTACAGAGTCATAGATTTTAAAAAGGCATGAGAATCTGAATGACAAAAGCAATATCAGAAATTCCTAACTGAACACATAAATTTTACACAGCCATCTCTTTGGAAAAGATAAGGCTCCCAGAGTGACAAAGATTGCTAATGGAGGCATCATTTAGAACTTCTTGTATTTATGAGTCTAGAAAGCTCATAACCAGAAAAAAAATTAAGAATAGGCTTCTATAGAAAATTTTGAAATATGACATGTTTATAATTATACTCTTATCAAATCAAGTTAGCTTTGTTTGCCTATAACCAAGAAATTTCAGAGCAAGCTGATCGCAATAACCTAGTGACTCAAATGGGTAAAGAATCTGTCTGTAATACAGGAGTCCCAGGTTTGATCCCTGAGTCAGGAGGATAGCCTAGTGAATGGAATGGAAACCCACTCCAGTATTCTTGCCTGGAAAGCTCCATGGACAGAGGAGCCTGGCGGGCTGTAGTCCATGGGGTTGCAAAGAGTCAGATATGACTGAGCAAGTAACACTTAATATAAGAGAAACATTAGTTTCTTCCAAATTCAGCTGAATCTATATGTACCCAGTCTTTTTCTTTTTTTAATTTTTATTTAACACTAAAAGCACTTTGTATTGGAGTATAGCTGATAAGCACAATGTTGTGGCAGTTTTAGGTGAACAGAGAAGGTACTCAGCCATAAATATACATGTATTCATTCTCCCCCAAGCCCTCCTCCAATCCAGGCTGGCACATAAACATTGAGCAGAGTTCCATGTGCTGTACAATATGTCTTTGTTGGTTATCCATTTTAAATATCTCAGTGTGTACATGACCTTCCCAAAGTCCCTGAGTATCACTTCCTCCTGGTAACCTACCAAGAGTCTTGTTAAATATTTGTTCTCTCTTATCATCATTACTGATATCTCTGAAGAGGAATTTAGAAAGAATGAAATGACAACAGTCTTTGTACCACTTCCATTTCATAAAAATATAAAAATAAGAATAGATTTTTGAGGATTTTGCATATGGTAACGTATCTAATAAAGAGCAGTGGATGGTGAGCGGAGATGGACAGAGGAAATGAGAATGTTCTGTGGAAATGACCACCACTTCAGGGAATACTGTCAATGACAAAAAGATCCGTCTGGACATTGAAGTGGCAGGTACTTTGTTGATGTGGATACTGATGAGACTGCCACTAAGTTGATCCACTGAACTATGACCCATGCGGGGCTCCCTTGTCAATGCCTATTTACTTGATATATAAATCATCGTAAATCATCATTCCTACCTACACCAACTTCTTAACTTTTTAACATTGCATTTCTAAAATAATAAAACCCATGAAATGAAAAGAAAGAGAATGGATACATGCAAAAATTTGTTGTTTGGGATATGTACAGATGACCTATCAGGACCAACTGTCACCCAGTAAGTGGACCAGAGGAAGGAAGCAGGAGAAAAATCCGAACTTGCTTAAATGACATGGACTTGTAAAACCTGAACTGAAGGCTTTGGATTTTGGAATTTGAGGTGATTCAGGTACACAAACTGTATGGGGATTGCTTTGGGAATAGACATTAAAATGTATTATTTTTGATAGACTAAATTAGAATTGTACTCAATTCATTACCTGCAGTCTTTAGCAGCAGCCACACTGGCATTTAATTATGGAAAATGGCAGTTTCAGAAACTGTCCTCATATTCCCAGAAGGAGTAGCCAGAATATGCCAGAGGGAGTAGCCACTCAGTATAGGGTCTCTTATTTGCAATGTGTGACAATAGTAGTAACTTCAGTGGAGTGTCTCATCACCATCAGGCAAGCCTGAGGCTCCATCAAAGATGCAGAGAGGACTAGAATTTACTATCTCCTCTCCCTCTTCAGTGGCTCTAATCGTAAAGAACCCACCTGCCACTGCAAGAGACATAAGAGACTCAGATTAGATCCCTGGATTGGGAAGATCCCCTGGAGGAGGGCATGGCAACCCACTCCAGTATTCTTGCCTGGAGAATCCCACAGAGATAGTCCATAGGGTCGCAAAGAGTCAGACACGACTGAAGCACCTGGCATGCATGCACTGCCTCCTCAGAGTCTTCATTGGTCTGATTCTCTGAAAATATTTTCTCTGAAAATTCTCTGAGTCCTTCCTAGTTTCTAAGAGTAACTCAGATAAATCATTTAGAGTTTATTCAGCCTGCTGTGCTAGCTAGAAACTAGAGAACTGTTCTAGAAACCTGTAGTACAGACATAAGAAGTTGAAAAGTGAAGGGAAAGAAGAGAGCCCATTAGAATTATGCTGAAGAAATGGAAAAATCTTCTCTTTACTTCTGTGTAGTCTGAAAGCAACCCATATAGTCAGCACCTCCTGACTCCATTTTTCCTTCACACTTAGATATTGCCTAAGAATCTGTACTCCGTTGTTTAAAAAAGTTATGTCTAGATATCTATATATTTAGATAGATAATCTCAACTAATAATGAGAAGACAGGTTGGAGGCAACAATCTCAAAGATCTCAGCTTTTAAGTGTAAGTCTAAATTTTGTCTTAGGTATAAATTATGATGGAAAATAGATAAAGGGAAAATTTGTGAGCCCAGGGAAGCATTCATTTTAGGATAGAAGGACATATCTCAAAGAAAATGGACAAAGTAGGCAGAAATATAAGAGGATAGTAAAGGTGACCTGTAATTTAAAAAGAAAATGGAAAATAAATTTTGTAGAATTAGGCAGTGCTGTAGTTTAGTAGTGAAAAATGTCATAGAATTTCCAAGTAAGACAAAAATGACAAATATCCATTTGGGGGGCAATAGGCTTTCGGTGATCTTGACATTTTCAATAACATTTTAGAAATATGTTCAGAATGATGGCAAAATGGAAAATGAATACTTAATGAGAGAGTGAAATATGTTTACATTCATTCTACAGATGAGAAAATTGAGCTTTCAGTAGGTTACACAGTTTGTCAAAAATCACACAATTAATAGGTGGTATATAAGAATTCAAACTCAGGTTTATCTGATCCCTGAACTCATGATCTAAACCAACATCCATTGAATATAAATGCTAATTCTCCTGCCCAAGTTTGCCTTCCCATATAGTATCCTAGTTCCTAAATTATTCATTTTGTTAAAAAAAAAAAAAGACTAAAGTGCTTTCTCCTCCTTAACAGCCATGCCAACGAGTTACTCTTAAAGCATTTTTGCTGCATCTGAATCCATGTATTTCCTTACCCAAGCCACAGCTTTTTCTTTGTTGTTCCTGAGCATGATCTGTGGATTGGTTTGTTCCTGTATCTTTACCATGTGTTCAGAGTCCTGATGTGTTTATTTGTTAAAGAAACAACCCCCAAGCGAGTTATCTAGCTCATTTCCAACATAGGCTATTTGGGAATACCAAATGATCCTTTTTTCCCTCTCCAATCTGAAAAAGATCTGGCCTGCTGAAGCTGCCCCCTGTGCCCTGCTTTTCTTCTCTGTGTAGAGAATCTCTTAAGCGAAGCAGTGTCTCTACAATCAGATGAAGCAAGCCTATCCAAGTCACTTTCAAGAGTTCTATGTGTCATAGAACAGGAAGATAAGTCATTGATTCTTCAAAACTGTTGGCCTTGGCAAAAACTATTTAATTCCTCTTTTTTTTTTTTTAACTGTTCTTGAATTATATTTTGACACACCACAATATTTTTAGGAACAGCAATATGAAGAGACCACCAGATCCAATTCTTTACCAAATTTTTAAAGGGAAAGTGAAAGTCACTCAGTCCTGTCTGACTTTTTGCAACTCCATGGACTATAGTCCATGGAATTCTCCAGGCCAGAATACTGGAGTAGGTAGCTTTTCCCTTCTCAGGAAATCTTCCCAACCCAGGGATTGAACCCAGGTCTCCTGCATTGCGGGCAGATTCTTTACCAGCCGAGCCACAAGGGAAGACCAACAAATCCTTAAGCCACCATCTATTAATAAAATTTCATCAGACATCTATTTGTTGTTTCTATGGATTGAAACCTGCCTCTTGAGAAATCTGTATGCAGGTCAGGAAGCAACAGTTAGAACTGGACATAGAACAACAGACTGGTTCCAAATAGGAAAAGGAGTACGTCAAGGCTGTATATTGTCACCCTGCTTATTTAACTTCTATGCAGAGTACATCATGAGAAACGCTGGGCTGAAAGAAGCACAGGCTGGAATCAAATATGCCAGGAGAAATATCAATGACCTCAGATATGCAGATGACACCACCCTTATGGCAGAAAGTGAAGAGGAACTAAAAAGCCTCTTGAGGAAAGTGAAAGAGGAGAGTGAAAAAGTTGGCTTCAAGCTCAACATTCAGAAAATGAAGATTATGGCATCTGGTCCCATCACTTCATGGGAAATAGATGGGGAAACAGTGGAAACAGTGTCAGACTTTATATTTTTGGGCTCCAAAATCACTGCAGATGGTGACTGCAGCCATGAAATTATAAGACGCTTACTTCTTGGAAGAAAAGTTATGACCAACGTAGATAGCATCAAAAGCAGAGACATTACTTTGCCAACTAAGGTCCGTCTAGTCAAGGCTATGGTTTTTCCAGTAGTCATGTATGAATGTGAGAGTTGGACTGTGAAGAAAGCTGAGCACTGAAGAAATGATGCTTTTGAACTGTGGTGTTGGAGAAGACTATTGAGAGTCCCTTGGACTGCAAGGAGGTCCAACCAGTCCATTCTGAAGGAGATCATCCCTGGGATTTCTTTGGAAGGAATGATGCTAAAGCTGAAACTCCAGTATTTTGGCCACCTCACGTGAAGGGTTGACTCATTGGAAAAGACTCTGATGGTGGGAGGGATTGGGGGCAGGAGGAGAAGAGGACGACAGAGGATGAGATGGCTGGATAGCATCGCTGACTCGATGGACATGAGTCTGAGTGAACTCCGGAGTTGGTGATGGACAGGGAGGCCTGGCATGCTGCGATTCATGGGGTCACAAAGAGTCGGATACGACTGAGTGACTGAACTGAACTGAACTGATGGATTGAAAACGCCATACCTCCTGAGGTAATGCATTCCATTTTTGTCTCTATCATATATGTGATATAATTATACATTGAAATATAAATCTACTTCTCTAAATGATCTACCTCTTATCCCTAGTCCTGATCTCTGAAGTCAAATGATCAAATTTAAACAATCACATTCATATCCCACCTCTAAATGTTATAAAAACATCTGCATTAATATTTCTGAGACATCTTTCTGGATAGCTGACAATCCAGTAGTATGTTAATTATTCGTGGTATAATTTTCCTAGTTCTGATTCTTTTATTATCATCCTGCTCCATAACAATCTGGATGTTATCAGATCAGCCTCATTCTGTAAATACCCACTGAACCATATGTTTAATTTCTATTTTAGCAGTCTATGATTGTGCAGGTCTGCAAATACATATCCAAAACCCTTGTCTCAAGCTGCATGCCAGAATCCAGTCTTTCAGGTTTAAAAAAAGTCATAAAGTGACTTCCCTGGTGTTCCAGTGGCTAAACCTCCCTGCTTCCACTGCAGGGGGAGTGGGTTCAGTCCCTGGTCAGAGAACTAAAATCCCACATGCTGCACAGCATGCCCAAAATTCAAGCAAAATAGTCATAAAATGCGCATTCTATATTATGCATGACACCCCTAGCAGGTTGCAACCTGTAATACCTTATCAACTATCATCTGTTTATATTAAGATAATGAAGAAAGACTAACCTGTATGTTCAGATCAGATTTTGCTACAGTATGGTCTTAGACTATGTCAGATTTTTGTCAGTAAAAATATACTTCATAAATAGTTTTGCAGAACCTTTGATTTCAGAATTATAATTAAGAGATTGTAGCTTTTTAATAACTGTGCTATGAAGTTAATTTACATTACTCATAATAAAACTTCTGAAAGACTTTTAAAGGAATTGCATTTTCATTTCATAGCAAAAAGCTTAGTTGTGGTTTGTGCTCGTTAAGTACTAGCTGAGTGAATGAATGCAGAATCATGTTATCAAGCAATTGGGCGTGTAGTCGTACATCTTTTACTTTTATTTATAAGAAGGTCAACTATTTTAGATTCAGTCCCTCACTCAAGTATGTCGAATTATAGGTCCTTTTCTTGTTTATCATTTATTTATCTCCAACTTTTATTTCAACCATATTGCAGAAAGAAATGTGTAACATGACACCATCGGGTTACAGAAGAGAGATGTATGTGTCTCTTTTCGTTCTGAGTGCTTTTATTGACTTGTGAGGATTAAGAAGAGATTTTTTCAACCATTTATTATAGACCTTATACTTCTCTATTTTGACTGAAAGACTACTTTGAAAAGTGTTGTTGATGTTTAATTACAATAAGTCCACCTGATGCTATAACCTACCCAGACTACTGACTGCTTAGACTAATACTTGGAAGAGAGTTTCAGTTTCGATAAAATCTCTACCCAGAGGATACTATACTACAAGTTAAATTTATTTTCTTCCTCTTGATGTCAACTCTGTCACCACATGGGAAAAATAGAAACTGAGGCTTACGCTCTGGGAGATAGAGGGCCATGTGTGTTATTCTAGCCAAGGAGTGGCAGAGAGGCCTGTGGTCTTCCCACGTGGCCCGGGACTCGGGGCATGCATCTGGAAACAGGACTGCCAACCAGGGAGTCTGGTGCACCAAGCCACATTGAGGTGGCTGTAGGTGATCTGGCTAACCAGCTGCCAAAAATAAATAAACAAAAAACCTGGAAATAAAATAACGTCTATAGATTTCATGGGAAATAGATGGGAAACAGTGGAAACAGTGTCAGACTTTATTTTTTGGGGCTCCAAAATCACTGCAGATGGTGACTGCAGCCATGAAATTAAAAGATGCTTGCTCCTTGGAAGGAAAGTTATGACCAACCTAGATAGCATATTAAAAAGCAGAGACATTACTTTGCCAACAAAGGTCCCTTTGCCAACAAAGGTCCATCTAGTTAAGGCTATGGTTTTCCAGCGGTTGTGTATGGATGTGAGAGTTGGACTGTGAAGAAAGCTGAGTGCCAAAGAATTGATGCTTTTGAACTGTGGTGTTGGAGAAAACTCTTGAGAGTCCCTTGGACTGCAAAGAGATCCAACCAGTCCATTCTAAAAATCAGTCCTGGGTGTTTTTGGAAGGACTGATGCTAAAGCTGAAACTCCAATACTTTGGCCACCTCATGTGAAGAGTTGACTCATTGGAAAAGACTCTGATGCTGGAAGGGATTGGGAGCAGGAGGAGAAGGGGATGACAGAGGATGAGATGGCTGGATGGCATCATCGACTCGATGGACATGAGTTTGAGTAAACTCCAGGAGTAGGTGATGGACAGGGAGCCCTGGCGTCCTGTGATTCATGGGATCACAAAGAGTCGGACATGATTGAGCGACTGAACTGAACTGAAGTGAAATAAGCCAGACACAAAAGAATATTATAAGATTCCACTTTATAAAATATGTACAATAGGCAGTCATAGAGATATAAACTAGATTAGAGGTTAGAAAGACCTGGAAGTAGGGTAGAATGGGGACTTATGTATTAATGCATACAATGTGTCTGCTTGGGATAATGAAAACCTTTTGGAAATAAGGATGATAGTTGAATACTGTGAATTTCATGAAATTGTACTCTTAGTATGGCAAATTTTACATAATAGGCATACATATAATGTACAAAATATATATAAACCACAATAAAAATATTTCAATACATTCATTCTATTTCATTAAATTTATTATGAAAGTTGTAAAAGTTTTGAGATCAGAAATTCTTTATAGGATAAGACCTTGAAAGGTTTATCACTGTTTTACATGTGTGTAAACACACACAAATGTACATATATTATATATATGTATCCTTCTTTCTTTAGAGAAAAAATTAAAATATATGTATTGTACATATATTACAGTACTATTTTTTCTTATTTATAAATTAACAAAATTAATAACAACCAATAATTGCTTTTCAGTTGGTATTCTTCAAATAGTGTAAAACAGAAACTCAACGGTTATCTTTGCTTCCTTCCCAACCTTTTTTCCTCTGTTTTTCTAAAAAAAAAAAAGAAAGAAAGAAAAGGAAAAAACCTATAAATCTTAATCAATTTAGATCCTAAACTTATCTCTTGTTAATCCATTACCTCCCATCTGTATTTTCTGAAACTGAGCTGCTATTACCTCTTTTTAAAACTATTCTTAACATCCTCTGATTGTTTCTTCTGTTTGTCTCCATATTCATCAAGCTTATTTCACCAATAATGTTGAAATGAAGATTTTTAAAACCTCAGTGAAATCATATTACTTCCTTCAATAGTTTTCCGTGAATCTTTGGGTAGATACTGAACCTTCTGCCATGGCCAGAAGGGTCTTTGTGATCTGGTCTCCTCTTTTAGCCTCAGCTTCTCCTCAAGGTAATCCCTCTCCCCAGGTAGCCATTTTATCTATATGGGTGATTCTGTAGTAGATAGACTGGAGGTCTACACATGTACTAATTCTCTTTTTGGAATATCCTGTTTCCTATTTCCACCAGCTGGTTTGTAATTTTTTCAGACCTCAGCTAATGCAACGCTTTTCTCAGGGTAACTTACCTTTACCTCAAGCCAGAATGTTTGAGACTAGCAACCTAAAATCAGGTTCTCCTATATATTTTATTATTAATTTTGAATAACAATTACTAACTTATTAAGTTTGTCATTAATTTAGCTTGAATTTAAATTTGATTTTGTTTAAATTTTTGAGTCTCTGATTATTTAAAAATTCAAAGAGGGGAAAGTTTTTGTCTGTTACTATCATATCATTTTTGCTTAGCAAAGTGCTTGTCCCATACTAGCACCTTAAAAACTCTGCCAAATAAATGATTGAATATTATTGCTACTTCCATAAAAACAGGCACATGAAGGAGATTGATTTAAATCCCTTATCTTCCTCCAAACACAAATATATTATAAAACAAAATATGTGAAAATAAATTATGCAAGGATATAAGAAAAGATACAAATAAATCTGAAAATAGGACTTTGTCAGTGTGGCCTCAATTATTTCAATAGATAAAGCGAATAATAAAATTATTTATACATCAATTTTTAAAATATTTATATAGAAGGCAAATAAAGGTGGGAGGGGGGTTCAGGATGGGGAACATGTGTACGTCTGTGGCAGATTCATGTTGATGTGTGGCAGAACCAATACAATATTGTAAAGTAATTAGCCTCCAATTAAAATAAATAAATTTAAATTTAAAAAATTTAATACAAAAAAACTGGAAAAATACTTATACATAAAACATTTCAGATAATATAAAATGGACTCTTACAAATCTAGCAAAAAAAATACTATTAGACAAGTTTAAAGTGAGGTGCAAATGGTTGCAGAAAATTAAAATTGTTTGTGCTTTATAGCAATAAAGAGTAAACTGAATACACAAAACTATGATATCA
The DNA here is from genome assembly GCF_001704415.2 of Capra hircus. Taxonomy (NCBI): domain Eukaryota; kingdom Metazoa; phylum Chordata; class Mammalia; order Artiodactyla; family Bovidae; genus Capra; species Capra hircus. Next base: position 34,184,079 of record NC_030822.1, read on the forward strand.
GACTAGAATTCATATATCAGACATATGACAAATGTTTCTCTCATATATTCAGCATTTAGAGAGAACACCAGAAAAAAGAAACCATTCATGAAATGAACTAATTCATGAGCTCAGAGATACTCTGGCATAAAGTTTGTAAATGACACTCTATCACTTGGAAAGCAAATCCTGCATTGAAATATAGTACTTTTGAGATAGAGTTTCATGGTTCTCAATTCACACGCTCTGGTTCATCTTTGTATGGCCCTCAGATGAAGCTGTGATTACCTACTTTCCTTAGAGCAGGCTGTGGTTGTCCCGGACTGGACATCTAGCTTGACCTTTTCTAATCTGTTACTTGACACTTGTTAAAAATATGGAATCTGAAGTTCCCTATCTTTCCTGGTTATTGAAGTATTTGTTATATTTAGAAATATTACCTCTCTTCAAATTCTACCTACCTACAAATTATCTATGGATTCCCAGGTGGCTCAGTAGTAAAGAATCCACCTGCCAATGTAGGAGACGCGGAATCAATCTCTGGGTTGGGAAGATCCCCTTCAGTAGTAAATGGCAACCCATTCCAGTATTTTTTCCTGGGAAATCTCATGGACAGAGGAGCCTGGTAGGCTACAACCCATGGGCTTGCAAAGAGTCAGGCACGACTGAGCACACATGCAGAAATTACCTGTCTATATTGCATTCCTCAACTTAGCTTGTATCTTTATGTAATAATTGAAGCCTATCTTACTCTGATAAAAGGCCTAGACATCCTGGAGCTTCCAAAATTCTAAAAGAAAAGTTCAAGCCCTACTGTGCACAGAAAATAGGCGAACAATGCTTCTCTGAATCTGCTTGGTCTTGATGCTGTATATTAGGGGATTCATGAACGGAGGAAAGAGAAAGTAGGCGTAGCTCATGGTAACATGGACCACATGCGGTACATGTGTCCCAAACCTGTGGATGAAAGTCAGACCAATCACAGTGATATAAAAGACTAGGACACAGGTGATATGGGACACACAGGTGTTAAGAGCCTTACCTTGCTCCTCCCCAGAGGCAATGCCCACCACTGTCTTAAGGATTAGGATATAAGAGACAAAGATCATTAGAGCATCTAGGAAGAAAGTCAAAGCAACCAGAATAATTGGGTACACACGATTAAATGTAATATCAGCACAGGCAAGTTTCATGACATCTTGGTGGAGGCAAAAGGCATGGGAAAGAACATGGGAATGGCAATATGGGAACCAACAGAGTGGCAGAATTGGAGACAAAAGGGATAAAAAGCCTCTCATTAGTACTCCGAGACCTATCTTCATCATTTGATTATTGGTAAGGATAGAGTTGTACCTCAGAGGGGTACAGATGGCAATGAAACGGTCATAGGCCATGGCAAGCAAGATACCAGATTCTACAATGGAAAGCGAGTGAATGAAGTAGGCCTGCAGAAAGCAGGCTCCAGGGCTTATTTCTCTGTGATTGCCCCATAAGAGACCCATTACAGTTGGCATTGTGGTTAATGTCACCGTCAGATCTGTGGCTGCCAGCATGGCAAGGAAATAGTACATCGGTTCATGGAGACTCCGGTCAGCCTTGATGAGGTAGAGGAGAGTGCCATTGCCAAGAAGCACAGAGATATAGACTGCGAAGAAGGGGATGGAGATCCAGTGATGAGCTGCCTCCAGACCTGGGAAGCCAGTCAGCAAGAAGGGGGCCTCACTAGTGTTGGGCCACATAGCATGTCCACAGGTGGAGAGCAGCCTTCTGGAAACCTTTTATGCAGAAACCCAAAGTTTTCAATTTGTAATATCTCCTTGTGGGAATATATCACAACGGTTTCAATTTTACCCTTTGTAGTTAAAAGAATGAATTTGCGTATGTGCGGTTTTGCAACTATTTTCTTTTAGAAGAATAATACAGATGCATAGACTGTACTTAGGAAGAGGAATAATGGTATTTTCCTAAATTATGTATAATATTAGATTAATAGCTAAAATGTTCATTGGGAGCTTGTGTACACCCGTGGCAGATTTATGTCGGTGTATGCCAGAACCAATGCAGTATTGTAAAGAAAAGTGAAGTAAAAATAAAAATTAAAAAAAAAAATCATGAGGCCCCACTCTAATGTATATGCTGGAAAATGTTTGAAGGAATAAAAGTAACAAAAAAGAAGATAGAGTACTTCCCTGGTGGTCCAGCGATTAAGAATTCATGTTATGAGGGTGCAGTTCAATCCCTGATTGAAAAACTAAAATCCCTCATGCCATGCAGCATGGGCCCCCTCAAAATAAAACAAACAAAAAAGAAATATAGATATATCAAAATGGGCAATAATATTGCTTCATTAGATTTTCTTTTTGCTTAATTGTAATTTTTTTAATACATTTAAGCTTGACTTTATGCTTCACAACCGTGATAGTTCTTGTTAGAAAATGTTTGTTCCATTTCAAAATTGAATGTTATTGGCTTATGGAATTCTAAACAAAAGCCATAAACAGTCTATGCAGTAAATGGAGAAGAGCAGACATGTCACCTTTAGACTAAAGAAATTCAGTTTTTCTAAAGCATGTCCATGTATACCCCATTAGAAACTTCAAATTCACCTTGACATACATGTCTCAATTAAAAAAAAAAAAAATCTGTGCTATAGGTGTTGACCATCCAGGGTAGTGGATACCCCATTTTGCAGACCTCTGGAAAATCTTTCTATCTTCTCTTGACTTCATCTAACATCAGCTTGGAGAGGAGTCATTTCATATTTCTGGTCCTGGCACTCACCAATAACACGGTGTTATTTCTGGAATAGTTACTTGTTTCTGTCTTACTTGAAGATTTGTGCCAGACACTTTCATCTCAAAAACCGTTGAACAGTCCAGGTTAGAGAGTTTATGTATATAGAAATCACCTCCCCAGAGTTGTATTTTTCCAGCCACTTGGGAGAGTCTTTTATTTTCCTTCCCTTCCTTCTTATTCTGGGAGAAGATGAGCCACTCAAACAATGTTTACAAGTCTATAGTTCCCCAAGGATGTATCAGGAAAGTGGAAATTCAAATGCCATACAGGTACGAGGATGCCACGGCTTTCCCATGTGGGATTGCCACACAGGTGTGAGGATGTGACCCCGGGATCCTCAGCATCAAGATTTAGGAAATCCATGCATGACTTCCCAGTAGTTACCCTCATGAGTTACACGTGACTTTGTCAGTCCAAGAATTTGTAAATCCTAATTGCATCTTTGTTTTTCCTGCTTCTTTGGGGAAATCAGTTCTGATTCACAGAAACCTCAACAGATCTGTGAATAGCCTAGTGCGTAAAGGACATCTTATATTGTATTTTAAAATTACTTTGCTAATACTCAGATTATTGCCCATTTGTGTCAAATTCAGGGTGATGGACTTGTTCTTTTCTTTAGCAGAACTTAAAAATCTAATGCAAGCTAGGAAGGAAATATTATACATTTTCATAACAATCGTCACTGCATGGAAGTTAATGTGCTATAAGGGGAGCACAGAAGATGTATCTGGGATCTGGAAAACTTCCTCAAAGAAGTACTATTTAAGCTGAGAATTGGATAATGAGACAAGTAAGGGATATGATAGTTTGGGTTAGAATTGGCACTGGTTTCAGGCAGAGAAAAAACAAAACCAAATCAAACAAAAACATCTACACTGGTCATAAGACAAAAGAAAATATGATGACTTTAAACAAAAAAAATCATTTTATACTACATTAGATGCACTAAAAATTTATAATATCATTAGAACAAAACCTGAAAGAAAGCTTGACATAAAATGAATCTGTGGTGGTATGTTCTGATCACATAAATCTGATCACCTAATGACAACTTGCATTAAATGAATGACAAGACTGTGTTTATGATCAGGTGATCATTGCTTATAGGTCACTTTGCTACAATATGACTAGTACATTGGAAAAGAGGTGGTAAAAGAAAGAGAAATAGTAGGAAAGAGTAATCTACATGAGAAACTGTGTTGGTAGGGATGTGACTAGCTGTTATCAGTAGGGCTGGATAGAAGCTGATGAAAGAGAGAGTCTATGATTTAGAAAGAATAAAACTTGATAACTGATTGCATATGGTAGATTAAGGGAAAGATGACAACTGTATTTCTGACCTAGCTGACTGAAGGATAATTCCATGTGTAAACATAAGATCACTGGAAGATAATTACTTCATTCATTAATAAACAATTTATTTGTTGATTGACTCTTTTTCACTGAGCTTTGTTTTACACATTAGATGTTGAAAAGGTTAAAGAGAACTTGTTCTGTTTCAGTCATCCTGTCTATAAGTGGTCAATTTAGGATATAGTTACTCTGGGTGGATGTAGTGATTAAAAGGCAATATAAGACTCGTTTTGACTATTTTTGTATTTGGTCTAAGTAGACTCACACAAGAGTTTGATTTTTATTGTTTGCTCAATATCAGGTTTAAGATGCATCCATGCTGGGAGTTAGTTCATATTTAACTATAATATTCATTATAAAAATATAATTTATTTATCTATTCTTTAGTTAATAGGAATTTAAGAAGCTGGAAATCATGTTGAAAAAAAAAATTCATTTAAAAACCATAAAGGCAGGGCATCCCTGGTGGCTCAGTGGGAAAGAATCTGCCTGCCAATGCAGGAGTCATGAGTTAGATCCCTGATCCAGGAAGATTTCACATGCCGCAGAGCAACCAAGCCTGTGCACCACAGCTATTAAGCCTGTGCTCTAAGCCTATGGCTCTGGGAGCCACAACTACAGAAGCCCTCATTTCCTAGAGCCTGTGTTCTGCAACAGGCGAAGCCACTGCAAAGAGCAGCCTCTGCTTGCCACAGCTACAGCAAAGCCAGTGCAGCAATGAAGACCCAACACAGTAAAAAATAAATAAATACATAAAACTTTAAAAAAAATTAAGGCACCTGGAACAGAGCACTGAACTTCTTTTTAATTTATTTATTTTTAATTGAAGGATAATTACTTTACAGAATTTTATTTTCTGTCAAACATCAACATGATTCAGCCATAGATGTAAATATGTCCCCTCCCTCATGAACCTCCTTCCCATTTCCTTTCCCATCCCACCCTCTAGGTTGATATAGAGCCCCTGTTTGAGTTCCCTGAGTCATACAGCAAATTCCCATTGGCTATCTATTTTACATATGGTAATGCAAGTTTCCATGTTACGCTCTCCATACATCTCACCCTCGCCTTCCTCCCTCTTCCAAGTGTCCATAAGTCTGTTCTCCATGTCTGTTTCTCCATTGCTACCCTGCAAATAAATTCATTGGTACCATCTTTCTAGATTCCATATATATGCATTAGTATACAATGTTTATCTTTCTCTTTCTGACTTGCTTCACTCTGTATAATAGGCTCCAGGTTCATCCACCTCATTAGAACTGACACAAATGCATTCATTTTTATGGCTGAGTAATATTCCATCATATATATGTACCACAGGTTCTTTATCCATTCATCTGTTAATGTGCATCTAGGTTGCTTACATGTTTTATCTATTGTAAATAGTGCTGCAGTGAGCATTGGGATACATGTGTCTTTTTCAATTTTGACTTCCTCAGGATATATGCCTAGGAGTGGGATTGCTAGGTCATATGGTGGTTTTATTCCTAGTTTTTTAAGGAATCTCAATGCTGTCTTCCATGGTGTCTGTATCAATTTATATTCCCACCAACAGTCCTAGAGGGTTCCCTTTTCTCCAAACCCTCTGCAACATGTATTGTTTGTAGACTCTGATGATGGCCATTCTCACTGGCAGAGCACTCAACTTCTTAACCAAAGCTTGGGAACAACTCCACCAATAAGTCTACCAGTTGCCTAAAGTCTTCTCCCTCCATACGGAAAACAACCCTGCTTATCCAACAGTGAGAGGCCTTCTTGCACCTCTTCAGGAGCGCTTGAATATTGTCACTTCATGTCCAAACCCTCTATGTGCTCAAATGCTGCTGCTGCTGCTGCTAAATCACTTCAGTCATGTCCAACTCTGTGCAACCCCATAGATGGCAGCCCACCAGGCTCCCCTGTCCCTGGGATTCTCCAGGCAAGAACACTGGAGTGGGTTGCCAATTCCTTCTCCAATGCATGAAAGTGAAAAGTGAAAGTGAAGTCACTCAGTCATGTCCAACTCTTTGCAAACCCATGGACTGCAGTCCACCAGGCTCTTCCATCCATGGGATTTTCCAGGCCAGAGTACTGGAGTGGGATGCCATTACCTTCTCCAATGTGCCCAAATGAGCATGCCAAAAATGCTGGTCCACTAAAATTTGAATCTCCCAATCCTCTCACACATATGTGGCAAGTAATTTAGTAAACTGTGAAATGAAGATCCATGTGAGGTAACTGGGGTCTTGCTCATTAACAAGATTTATAACTTAAAAGGCCTTGGCCAGATTAACTGGGGTTTCTGCCATCAAATTTAGCACTATAAAAGAGGCAACCCATCTCTAAAATTTAACTCTGAAAGTGGGATATATCAGTCATTGGTGACCACACAGAAACCATAGATTCCCCACAGCTTCTATTTTGCAAACATGACTTGCAAATCTAGTCTTTCCTCAGCGAAAGAACCTCTGCACCAAAGTTAGCAAATCAAATGGGAACAATTTGGGGTGTCATTTTCTGTTAAAGATATATATACTATAGGCCTTGTGGACACACATTATGAGGGACAGAGGAAGACTTTGGGAAATAACCAGACTTTAAAATTTTGGTATATATTCAGCATTAATGGCTTAAACATTTTACTCTAGGGCACATTATCCTGTTATGAATCTTATGACATAAAAATACAGTTTCACAAGTAAATTAAGTTGAAAATAATTTAGCACACAGTCATACAGAAAACTCCTCCTAACCCCAGTTTTTTAAGCATTTCAGATTAGAGTCCATCTGTAGCCATGCTGTTCTGTCTTCCCAGTATAGACATTGTACATAGAAAGGAAAGCACATATTTGTTGCAGAGAAATTATCAGTTCTAATTTTTCATCCTGGAGAGGTACCTACAAAGTGTAGATGCCTTATGTTTTTAGTTCTGAAATGATTATATTTTTTTTCTCTATGGACTTGACATTTCTCTCCTGTCATTACCCTCCTGCTCTCCACCTGGGTCCTCTTTCCCAATAAAATCTCTTGCTTTGTCAGCACATGTGTCTCCTCGGACAATTCATTTCTGAGTGTTAAACAAGAGCCCAGTTTCGGGCCCTGGAAGCGGTCCCTCTTCCTGCAACAAATGGCGACTCTGGCAGGGACTCTTCTTCGCTGAGACTGACATCCTGACCACTTGGGGTACTCAGGGGCCAGCTTGCCTGCCAATAGACCAGACCCAGCAGCCACGACTGGGACCCTTTTGTCCCTGGTCTTCTCCTGACGTGGACAACTGGCCAGAGTGCCCCGACTGGTAAGGAACAAGAGACTTTATTGACCTCTCTCCCCTTCCCTCTCTCTTTCCTCTCCTTAACCCTTCCTATCCTTCCCTGCTTTTCTAGTCCCTGGATGCAGAAATCTGGTCGAAGGGCCCTCAGCCTGAGCTGAGGATTGGAGACTGATCACCTCCTCTTGGCAGAGAACTCTAATTCTGGCTGATTTCTGGTAGGGCCGAGTTCCAGTCCTCCGTTCTTTGGAGGCCCAGGGAAAAGTCCCGTAATGCCTGGGTATCTGTAGGTGGCAGGAGATGTCTATAAGGCCACTCGTTTCCCCCCTACCCCACCTCCTCCCCCTTCTTCTTTCAACCTGGCTTCCTTTCCTCCCTTGAAATCTTTGATGTTAGTACTTGGATCTGAAGTTCTGTGTCTCTATAGGAGGTTTTCTGAGAGACTATATTCTTGTATTTAAAGGCTTCCCTGGTGGTGCAGAGGTTAAAGCGTCTGCCTGCAATGTGGGAGACCTGGGTTTGATCCCTGGGTCTGGAAGATCCCCTGGAGAAGGAAATGGCAACCCACTCCAGTATTCTTGCCCGGAGAATCCCATGGATGGAGGAGCTGGTGGGCTACAGTCCACGAGTCACAAAGAGTCAGACACGATGAAGTGACTTCACTTTCATTAAGACAAGGAACACTGCTGCTAAGTTGTTTCAGTGCTCAACTCTTTGAGACCTTATGGACTGTAGTCACCACGCTCCTCTGTCCATGGGATTCTCTAGACAAGAATACCAGAGTGGCTTGCCATTTCCTCCTCCAGGGGATCTTCCAGACCCAGGGACAAACCTGTATCACTTATATGTCTCCCGTACGGGCTGGCGTGCTCTTTATTAGTGCCATCTGGGAAGCCCAGGATAAGGGATAAGTTTATGTAAATCATTGAGCAAAAAAGTGACTTCTTCCAAGAGGTGAGCCTTGTTTTTCTCCTTCAAGGATTTAGATTGGGCACTAGAATATTCAAAGTGGGAAGTGGTTCAGATATATGTTTGTGTAGGACCTGAGCACCCTGGGGTGAATGCATTGGAATTGTACAGAAGCTCATTAAATTCCCTACTTGAAAATGACTTATGGTTTCACTTGGAAAATATAATATGCAAATCATGATCCCAGAGAGTCTCTTAACTCAGGCTAGAGGATATTTAAAATGGACATCAAGACATGCTGATTTAAAAGTAAACTTAAAATACTAATGCAACTTTATTATGAGAAAAAGAAAAGACTTTAAAGTTAGAAATTATAGAGAATAAGAATCACAACTTTCTTTTATTTTTATACATGTGTGCACTAGCATGTTCACCACTTCCTCCAACACACACATGCAAAAGCACACACTGATGTAAAGCTTCCTCGTACTTGGAGATGATTTGTGGGCTTGTTTACAGAATCAAATTAAGATGGCTAATCTCCAGGTACATTTGAAATGAGGAATTATGTATGAAAGTTTTCAGTTCCATATAGTTTTCTTCAGAAACCTGTGACCAGGCATCTGTAGGATATGCCTCAGCCCTGTGGTAAATTACTTAAGCCCTAGCCAAAAAAAAAAAACACCTTTATTTTCCAATGTAGCATTGCTTTTTGATCAGAGGAATCCAGTTGTTCTTTATTCAAATTTTGTATTTGTGTCTGTACCTGATTTTCCATCTCTAAACCATTATTTCTTATCACAATTTATGTATTATTTTCTGTATTTTGTATTACAACTGACTTGTATTTTCTTTGTGAGCAAACTCTAGCAAAAAAATGTTCAGTAATCCTGATCTATCTTGTTCTCCCAAGATAGGAAAGCAAAGACCATTGTCTTCTATGAGCTAATTTTTTTAAGCGACAACAAGTTCAGGTGTTTTTCTGTTGTATTCTATAATCTTTTAGCACAGACTGACAAACTCCTACTTTTTCTATAGTTACTAATCAGTTCAGTTCAGTTACTCAGTCGTGTCTGACTCTTTGCCACCTGATGGACTGCAGCATGCCAGGCCTCCCTGTCTATCACCAACTCCCAGAGTTTACACAACTCATGTCCCTTGAGTTCTTAATGCCATCCAACCATCTCATCCTCTGTCTTCCCCTTCTCCTGCCATCTTCAATCTTTCCCAGCATGAAGGTCTTTTCATATGAGTCAGTTCTTTGCGTCAGGTGGCCAAAGTAATGGAGTTTCAGCTTTAGCATCAGCCCTTCCAAAGAACATCCAGGACTGATCTCCTTTAGGTTGGATCTCCTTGCAGTCCAAGGGACTCTCAAGAGTCTTCTCCAACACCACAGTTCAAAAGCATCAATTCTTTGGGGCTCAGCTTTCTTTATAGTCCAATTCTTACATCCGTACATGACTACTGGAAAAACCATAGCCTTGACTAGATGGACCATTGTTGACAAAGTAATATCTCTGCTTTTTAATATGCTGTCTAGGTTGGTCAAAACTTTCCTTCCAAGGAGTAAGCATCTTTTAATTTCATGGTGATAATCACCATCTGCAGTGATTTTGGAGCCCCCCAGAATAAAGTTTGTCACTGTTTCCACTGTTTCCCCATCTATTTCCCATGAAGTGATGGGACTGGATGCCATGATCTTCAATTTCTGAATGTTGAGCTTTAAGACACCTTTTTCACTCGCTTTCACTTTCATCAAGAGGCTTTTTAGTTCTTCTTCACTTTCTGCCATACAGGTGATGTCATCCGCATATCTGAAGTTATTGATATTTCTCCTGGCAATCTTGATTCCAGCTTGTGCTTCATCCAGCCCAGCATTTCTCATGATGTACTCTGCATAAGTTAAATAAGCAGGATCTCATTATACAGCCTTGACATACTCCTTTTCCTATTTGGAACCAGTCTGTTGTTCCATATCCAGTTCTAACTGTTGCTTCCTGACCCCATACAGATTTCTCAGGAGGCAGATCAGGTGGTCTGGTATTACCATCTCTTTCAGAATTTTCCACAGTTTGTTGTGATCCACACGGTCAAAGGTTTTGGCATAGTCAATAAAGGAGAAATAGATGTTTTTTCTGGAACTCTCTTGCTCTTTCAATGATCCAGCAAATGTTGGCAGTTTGATCTCTGGTTCCTCTGCCTTTTCTAAATCCAACTTGAATATCTGGAAGTTCGTAGTTCACATACTGTTGAGTCCTGGCTTGGAGAATTTTGAGCATTACTTTACTAGCATGTGAGATGCGTACATTTGTGCGGTAGTTTGAGCATTCTTTGGCATTGCCTTTCTTTGGGATTGGAATGAAAATGTATTTTTTCCAGTCTATGGCCACTGCTGAGTTTTCCAAATTTGCTGGCATATTGAGTGCAGCACTTTCATAGCATCATCTTTCAGGATTTGAAATAGCTCAACTGAAATTCCATCACCTCCACTAGCTTTGTTTGTAGTGATGCTTTCTAAGGCCCACTTGACTTCACATTCCAGGATGTCTGGCTCTAGGTGAGTGAGCATACCATCGTGATTATATGGGTCATGAAGATCTTTTTTGTACAGTTCTTGTGTGTTTCCTTTCCACTTCTTCTTAATATATTCTGCTTCTGTTAGGTCCTTACCATTTCTGTCCTTTATTGAGCCCGTTTTTGCATGAAATGTGCCCTAGATATCTCTAATTTTCTTGCAGAGATCTGTAGTCTTTCCCATTCTATTGTTTTCCTCTATTTCTTTGCACTGATGACTGAGGAAGGCTTTCTTTTCTCTCCTTGCTATTCTTTGAAACTCTGCATTCAAATGGATATATCTTTCCTTTTCTTTGTTTTTCACTTCTCTTCTTTTCACAGCTATTTGTAAGGCCTCCCCAGACAGCCATTTTGCTTTATTGCATTTCTTTTTCTTGGGGATGGTCTTGATCCCTGTCTTCTGTACAACATCATGAACCTCTGTCCATAGTTCTTCATGCACTGTCTATCAGATCTAATCCCTTGAATCTATTTGTCACTTCCACTGTATAATTGTAAGGTATTTGGTTTAGGTCATACCTGAATGTTCTGATGGTTTTCCTACTTTCTTCAATTTAAGTCTGAATTTGGCAATTAGGAGTACATGATCTCCACAGTCTTCTCCTGGTTCTGTTTTTGCTGACTTTATAAAACTTCTCCATCTTTGGCTACAAAGAATATAATCAATCCAATTTTGATATTGACCATCTGTTGATGTCCATGTGTAGAGTCTTCTCTTATGTTGTTGGAAGAGGATGTCTGCCATGACCAGGGCATTCTCTTGGCAAAAGTCTATTAGCCTTTGCCCTGCTTCATTCTGTTCTCCAGGGCCAAATTTGCCTGTTACTCCAGGTGTTTTTTGACTTCCTACTTTTGCATTCCAGTCACGTATAATGAAAGGACATATTTTGGGGTGTTAGTTCTGAAAAGTCCTGTAGGCCTTCATAGAGCCATTCAACTTCAACTTCTTCAGCCTTACTGGTCAGGGAATAGACTTAATTATTTGATAGTGAGTGGTTGCCTTGGAAATGGGCAGAGATCATTCTGTCGCTTTTGAGATTGCATCCAAGTACTGCATAGTCCAGCAAAAAATATACATACTAACAATTATTTCAGTATATGACTACTTAATGAATATGGTACTATTTTCCCTTAAAAATTGAGTGCTGCAGTATAGAATATTTCCAGAAGTCATTTTTATAGATTACAACTTCATCGTTTGTACTTTTAATCATCCTCAAATTTCCAGAAAAATTGTTTATCTTTATTTTAAAATGCTTTATTTTCTATTGGAGCATAGTTGATCAACAATATTGTGTTAACTTCAGGTGTACAGCAAAATGATTCAGTTATACAGATATATGTATCTATCCTTTTTCAAATTGTCCTCCCATTTAGATTATTACAGAATGCTGAGTAATGTTCCCTGTGCTATACATTAGGTCCTTATTGGTTATCTATTTTAAATATAGCAGCATGTACATGTCAATCCCAAATCCCAGTGTACCCCTTTCCCCCAGTAACCATGAGTCACAGAACATTTTTTAAATAATTAAATTTTTCTGATTGTTAATAATTTACTGGATACATAATCAGTAATAGGACTGATAGTACTAAGATTTCAAAAATAATCCAGAAATTCAACATTATATCTTTTCCTCCCAAACTTTTATACACCTCTCTAAAATGGCATTACCAACTTGATGGACATGAGTTTGAGCAAGTTCTGGGAGTTGGTGGTGGACAGGGAAGCCTGGCGTGTTGCAGTCTATAGGGCCACAAAAAGACGGACAACATTGAGTGACTGAACTGAAAATACTCGCAAATCCTGTTGATTTTGGATCCCAATTAAAACTCATATCTATCCACTGCATACACCATCACTTTAATAGAATAATTTTAGCTACTGATATTGCTTTCTGAAACTGGTACACTATTTTCTTTCTGATTTTCTTGTTCCCTCTTGCCTCACGTCTAATAGTACCTGAACTTTTAATTTGTAAACATCACTGAAATCACCTCACTCCCTAGTTTGAAGTAAGACATTGAGTTAACACCCAAAGCCAACAGGATGCTCTTCACTGAACCTCCTCTTTCCTCTCAGCCTCCTCTTGGAACTATCACACTTTTCCTGTCAGCTACATTCAAGGAAGATTTCATGATCCATCCCATCTGCAGTCTCTCACATACTGCTTCTGCTCTCATCCCTGTTTTCACTAGTTATTTTGTAATCTACTCTAACATCTCAGCTGAAGTGATCTTCCTCCAGAAAACTTTCCCTTCCTCAGTCTTGGTATGATCTTTTTGAGATCCTTCCCTGGTGGCTCAGATGGTAAAGAATCTTCCTGCAGTGCAGGAGACCAGGTTTGATCCCCAGATTGGGAAGATCCCCTGGAGAAGGGCATAGCAATCCACACCAGTATTCTTGCCTGGAGAATTCCATGGACAGAAAATCCTGGTGATCTACAGTCCATGGCATTGCAAAGAGTCAGACATAAATGACTGACTCACACACACAAACGCACACACACACACACATCCTCAAGGCAGTTCGTCCTTTACATTATGTCACTAGTTACAGTGATTATTTTTAATTTAGGTGTGCTTTATTTTTGATGCCCCAGTAGCTTGTATATACACAAGATGATATCTTATCTGTTTGCTTGTGGTTATAGCTTTGTTTTAGCATCATTCTTGTCTCATGCTTCAAAATATCAGTCAAATGGATGACTAAATATTAGTGTTACTACCTTTGAAAATAGATATAAGGAGGTTTGATTTAAACTCCTTGTGTGCTAATATGCTCAGTTGTGTCCAACTCTTTGTGACACCTTGGACTGTAGCCTGCCAGGCTTCTCTGTCCATGGAATTCTCCAGGCCAGAATACTGGAATGGGTAGCCCTCAGCTTCTCTAGGGAATAGTTCCAACCCAGGGATCAAACCCAGGTCTTCCACATTGCAGGTGGATTCTTTACCATCTGAGCCAACAGGGAAGCCCACTTCTCCTCAAATAATAAACTATGATAAAATAGAATATGTGAAAGGAAGTTACATAAAAAACACAAGAAAATATATAAATAAACCTGGAATCAGGGAGGTTTTTATCATATGGCTATAAAATCTCAATAAAGTAAATAAAAATGAAGTTATTTATATAAAACATTTTTAATTCTATCTATTAAATACAAATAAAATGGAAGCATTTACAATATAAATGGCTTACTGGATTTCACTTATGATGAATATCCACAAATAAATTAAGAAAGCATGAACATCCTGTTGGGACATTGAGTGAGTGATATGATCAGAGAAGTCAGTAAGACATGCAAATGGTTCAGCAAATTGAAAACTTTGTATGCTTTTTAATCATAGAAATTAATTAAATATTCAAAAAGTATAATATCAGACTGCACTTAATCATCCAGGCAGACCAAAAATATTTCTGTCCTCTACTTAGCATTTAGACAGAAGAACATGAGATAATGAGAAACAAAACAACCCAGGAACTTAACAAATGGCAAATCTATTAATTTAAGAGCAGACTCTTTATAAGCTTCATAAATGGCATTTTGCCATTTAGAGAAGTGGAGGCTGTCTAAGAAGTTTTGAGACGTATGGAATTCCATGCCCTCTACTTAGAGAAATTTTATATCCCCAGCATCTTCAGTGGGCAATACCCTACATCAGAGTTTAACTGCCAAATCTATGTTTAGATAAAAGGCAGAAAACGCCTTGTTGAATTTGCTTGGTCTTGATGCTATAGATAATAGGATTCATTAAAGGAAGAAAGAGGAGGCATGCATAGCTCATTATAATGTGAACCACTTTTGGCACATTCTTCCCAAACCTGTGGATGAAGGACAGACCTATTACAGTGACATAGAAGAAGAGCACACAACCCATGTAGGAGATACAGGTATTTGAGGGCCTTGGATCACTTTCATTAGAGGCTATACCCACGACAGTCTTTTAAGAATCAGGATATAAGAGAAAAGAAAAATCAGAGAATCTAGGAAAACTGCTAGGAAAATCAGAATTACAGGATAGTCTATTGAAAGTTATGTAAGCACAGGCCAGTTTCAAGACTTCTTGGTGAAGACAGAAAGCATGGGACAGAATATGAGAGTCACAATATGGAAAAGAAAAAAGATACAAGATGACAAGTATGATGGATATAAAACCCTTCACAAAAGCTCCTATCCTTAACTTAATCACTTGAGTACTGGTGAGGATGGAAGTGTATCTCAAGCTGATAGCTTATGGTGAATGGTGTCAGATTTGTGATCTCCAAAGAAGAATATTTAACTTTGGGACCAGCGACCAGGTTTGATCACTCAAGAGCTTTTGCATAGCAGAGTTTTATTAAAGTATGAAAAGGGACCAAGAAAGCTTCTGACATAGACATCAGAAGGGGCACGGAGAGTGCCCCCCTGCAAGTCTTTAGCTGGATGTTTTATGTCTGTTAGAAAGCTATTAATCAGATAAGAGAGACACCTCAAGGCTGACAGAGTTTCATCAGGACCCTCTCCCACAAAATGTATTTTTGAGATAGGATGGCATGAGGTGTGTCATCCCCCAGCCATAAAACAATTGATATGAATACTGGTTTGTTGAGCTATTATCAGCCCAAGGTTTGAGAAAAGAAAAACAGTTAGTCTTAGGTGGAACCATTTTGAAGAAGGGAAAATTCCAAAGCAAATACATAGTTTCATTAACTTAGCTTAAGAAAAGCATTTCCATAGTTTTTCCCTCCTGCCACTTAAGGGAGAGATAAAAAAAAAATGTCTGACACTTGCAGCCTATTTCCCCCGTTTGGAGACCCCTGGCCTTCCTGTCTGTTACCCTCTCAAAGGGATGGTGGATGGCAATAAAGTGGTCACAGGCCATGGCAAGCAAGATACCAGATTCCACAGAGGAAAGGGAGTGAATGAAGTAAAAAGTAGGCTCCAGGGCTCATCTCTTGGGGATTCACCCATAAGACACCCATTACAGTTGGCATCGTGGTTAATGTCACCATCAGATCTGTGGCTGCCAGCATGGCAAGGAAATCGTACATGGGTTCATGGAGATTCTGGTCATCCTTGATGAGGTAGAGGAGAGTGCTGTTGCCAAGAAACACAGAGATGTAGACTGTGAGGAAGGGGATGGAGATCCAGTGATGAGCTGCTTCTAGAGCTGGGAAGTCAGTCAGCAAGAAGCAGGCAGCACTAATGTTGGGCTACATGGTATTGACAGGTAGAGAGCAGCTGGAAATCTTTTACCCAAGAATCCAAAGTTTTTAGTAGCAGTGTATCCCAGAAGCATCTATCACATCTTCATACTTGGGGATAATGAACTGGTATGATAAATGGAACACTGTGAGTATTTTTCTGCAGAAGAAGAATAAAGATTGCAGGTTACACTTGAGATGAGTAATATTGGTCTTTCTCTAATTCAAAGAAAGTATTAGTAAATGAATAAATTTTTCTCAAATTAAAAGAAACATTTTTATTAACTTTTCCTAAATCATCCTACCCTAAGATTGGGTGCAAGCTTAAAATTTTTGCAGGAACAGTGACAGAAACAACACACAAGGTAAATAGATTATTATCTTATTTAGCTGCTTTTTTTTTTTTTTTTTTTGCTGTGATTGATAACTTTTTGGACCCATTTAATTTTCATTTTTATCTTTAATAGTCATGATAAATACATCCTTTTAGCTTTTTTTGTTTCTGAAATTGACTATCAGTGTTTGATGGAACACAATGAGAACTGCTATCATTTTCAATTGCTTTGTTACCCTTTTCTAGAAGTTTGGGCCATAGACCAGCCTCAACTAACCAATATGAGGACTTGGTGGACCTGCAACCTTGGATTCCACTTCCAAACCACTGAATCAACATTTTATCATGATCCCTAGGAAATTTGGATGGACAGTAATATCTCAAAAGCACTCCTCTACGCATGTCGTGTCTACTCCATCTTTGGAGATGCATGTTATTTCATTCCTCCACCTGACTGACCATCTCATTCCCTCAAAATATTCTCTCATGATAATTTTCTCTGATCCTCTCAATTCACTGGTCTTTTTCTGCCTCTTGTCCTTTTCAAAATTATTTGACATAATTGAATGTTCAGGATCTTTCTTCATCTCTCCCCTTATCCCCGTCTCCTTTTCCTCCAATACTTAACTCCTGATAAGGTGCTGCTCATGTGACTGGTTACATTATAACATTTCCACAGCCTAAAGACGTCAGTTATCTAAACTATTTATATCTTCTTGGTTGCCAAAACCCCAAATAAAGAACCTAATACCTTTTATGCTGAAGTCTTACTTTACCATGAATTCAGAAACTTCAAAGCATGTCTCAGTACCGAGCAGTGGAATACTTCCCTCCTTCATGTGCCTAGTCGTTCAGTCATGTCTGACTCTTTGTGACCCCATGGACTGTACCCCACCAGGCACCTCTGTCCATGGGGCTTCTCCAAGCAAGAATACTGGAATGGGTTGCCATACCCTTCTCCAGGGAATCTTCCCAACCCACGGATTGAACCCAGGTCTCCCACATTGCAGGTGGATTTTTTACCATCTGAGGCACCAGGAAAGCCCTTCTTTGTGACAGATCACAAAGATTCTAACTGTTGTGTAAGAGAATATTCTGAAGTTGCATCTGTATAAGCATGATACTCATTGGGGTAGAAGTCACCAACACTAAAATTTCTCTAAAAGTAAAGCACATTTAGGTCACATAGAGGTTCAAAGTATGATTATTATACAAATGTTGCTCTACTTATGAGTTTCTGGATGAAAAATGTGGATTAAAGAGTAATAAATAAAAGGAAGAGAAAGATGATGTAATGATACAATGAATTAGAAACATATGGATGCTGATGGGTAAAATATGCAGAAATACATAAGGTCCTGGATTCATTTTTAAAAGAAATGCAGAATAACTAACTATATTTTCAGACTTTGAAAAACTTCTGTGAGTTACTGCTTGAAAATTAGTTAAGTCTTTGCAGAGACTGTTAATGAAACATTTAAGACCAAAATGGACACAAACTTTTACTATTTTTATGAGCAGAACAAATTTGAGAAACAAGGAGGTTGTATTTCTCTCCATCACTAGATTTGAGTCAGAAAAATAATAAGATATAGTGAAGCCTTTGGTAGTTCTAAGAATATAAAAAAACAGGTTATGCCTCTGACATTTCAGAACAAAGATAAAACATAAAGATAAACCATTGCAAGACTAAGAGAAGACCCTGGTATTTATCCAGAAACTGGGTTGTGGCACTTTGAAGAACACAAGATGCATCACTGAGCTGAGGTGAACTTTAGTTTCTTCAGACCTGAGACCATACTGCATGCATCCTCCCAAGTCTATATTATATAGCAAAACCTCCATCAAAACAACTTGGCTATATATGGATTTAATTATTGACAAATATTTTTTTAAAAATACATCAGGTGCATAATGAATAGTTTGTCTGGGTATAGATGAGGAATGTATCATATTAAAATTTTTTAGCAGCTCCCTGGGACATATATTTTCTTTAGTTACTTCCTAAGATTCTGGGAGTATCTGATGAGCTGCCCTTCAAGGGGCAACTTATTCAACCAGGTATAAACAGCCAATAGAAGCATCACTTCTCAGTATCATCTGTGTGTACTGAATGTACATGCTTAGTCATGCCTGACTCTTGCAACTTAATTGACTGCAGCCTGCCAGGCTTCTCTATCCATGGGGTTTTCCAGGTAAGAATACTGCGCTGGGTTGCCATTTCCTTCTCTAGGGAATCTTTCTAACCCATAAATTGAACCTGCATCTCCTGCATTGCAGGCAGCTTCTTTTGTTTAATAAACATAACTCTGTTCTGAGGAACCTCACAGTGTGAACCAGAAGTTTATAATTGAGTTTAACAATCAACTTGCAGTTTTACACATGGTATTGTTCATAAGCATCTCAACAAAGTCTACAATGCTAAAAACATGAAGAAGCATAGATAGATCTGAGCCACATTCCTGGATCATTCTAGATTCCCTAACAACCTGATTTTCATGTGATGACATTTATCTGGGTAAATAGGATTCTTATTACACTCACAAAACATATAGACATCCATGGAAATAGCCCAAATTGGTCAATGTGAGGACATAACCTGATTCTTAGTTATGGGAGATATACAGAAAGTACCTCTATAGTATCATAGGTAAATCTGTGCCTCTGTAAGATCAGAATAAACCATGTACACATTATAGCCCTTAGAGGAAAACAAGGCCTAGTGCTGCCAGTTCCACAGGGGCAAATTCTAGAAGCACCCCATTCAGGCAAGTGAGAAGGAAACACCATAACTGATGTGTACCACAGTACATCAGCTGAAAGATGTAGCTCGTGCATATTAGCACTTGTTCTTGAAACAGACATCTTCCCTTTATTCCTGCTTTAGAGGAAATTGCCCAATATCACCAAGCTTCTGGAGAAAACCACATTAGGTAGCAATCATCACACCTCAAGTGAAAACAAAGCGACAAATTAATGCACACAGAGAGGAAGCACACACAAAGAGGACATTTGTACCAACAGAAGCGCCTTTGTCTCTTGTCCAGTGCTTTCTGGATAGGGCTTCCCTGGTAACTCAGTGGTAAAGAATGTGTCTGCCATACAGGATACTCATGTTTGATCCCTGGGTTGGCAAAATCCCCTGGGGAAGGAAATGGCAACCCACTCCAGTATTCTTGTCTGGGAAATCTCATGGACAGAGGAGCTGAGTGGGATTGCAAAGGAGTCCATGGGATTGGATTGCAGAGTCAGACATGACTTAGTGAAGTGAAGTCGCTCAGTCGTGTCCGACTTGTTGCGACCCGTGGACTTTAGCCCACCAACTCCTGCGTCCACGGGATTCTCCAGGCAAGAATACTGGAGTGGGTTGCCATTTCCTTCTCCAGGGGATCTTCCCGGCCCAGGGATCGAACCCAGGTCTCCCATATTGCAGGCAGATGCTTTAACCTCTGCACCACCAGGGAAGCCCAGACATGACTTAGCAACTAAAAAAACAAGAGGAAGGAGAAGGGATAGAAAGGAGAATTAGTTGTATGAGGAAAGAAAAAGTAAGAAAAATGTGTGGACCTCAAAAGAAAATACAAAATAGTGAATTGATCAGTGTCCAAATAAAAAAGTAAATTGAGAAGACAGTGTGATTTATCCTCTCTCATTTACTCTTGCATATATTCCATTTCTCTGGAATTGGATGAGGGATAGGCCCTGGTAGATTCTAGGGCTATGAGCTAGAATCAGGGTCTCAGGATTCTTCCTGGTGAGTCTCACTAACAATTATTCATGTTCTTTCTAAGAGAGCAGTTCCTACAGTCAACACACAGTCTGCTGTTAGGATCTAATACAAACTGTAAACCTCTACCCAGAAAAATGGATAAGGGGACACAATGTCACATTTAATTTTGGGCATGCACAGGTATCCTGATGTCAATCCAAGGATTCCAGATTAGAAAAGTAAAATCTCTCACAGTTCCTTGGACACCCTTATTAAGAAGGGAAAATTCTGTGCTGAAGTGTTTCTTACCTCAGCTGAGATCTTCCCTCTAGGTGGGTCTCTGGAAAACATTAAATTATCTCCTTGATTGCATCTAACATCAGAAGTGAGAGCAGTCATTCCACAGATTTGTTCCTAACAGCCACCCACTCCAGTCTAAGTTGGTGGAATAGGCACTCATTGCTGCCCTATTTAAATAGTGCAGCTGATTTCCTCACTCAGCCTCCCCAAGAGACCCCTCGAGAAAGTTTATGTATTTTGGGATTATCTCCCAAGACTTTTAGCTTTACAGCTACTCAAGAGACTCCTTGATCTCTCTTTCCCTTCTTCTTTTTCTGGGAAGAGCTGGGTCATTCAATCAAAGTCCTCAGGAAACAGTGTTTTCCAAAAGACCTGTTAATTCAAATACCAGCAGAAGTAAGGGGCTTCCCCAGTAGTTCAGATGGTAAAGAGTCTGCCTGCAATGGAGACTTGGGTTCAATCCCTGGGTCAGGGAAATCCCCTGTAGAAGAAAATGGCAACCCACTCCAGTATTCTTGGGAGGAAAAGTCCCACAGATGGAGGAGCCTGGCAGGCCACAGTCCATGGGGTCCCAAAGAGTCAGACACTACTGAGTGACTAACTCTCAGCAGAGGTAATGATATCAGTACTTGGTCACGTGACATCTCTTCCCCACCTCCCCCAGAACCCTCAGCATCAAGGTTGAAGAAATTCACACATTTCCTTCCTGTTGTCTGCTTCAAGAGTCATTCTTTCACAAGCGTCTCTTAGGGGACACATGTACCAACATTGATCCTAGAGCTTGTAAACTCCAATTGTATTTTTGTCTCTCCCATTTCTTTGGGGAAATAAGGTCTGTTCCAGAAGAGCATCAGTGGATTTCTTAATAGCCATGTGTATGGGAATGGTCAACCTATCCCTTTTTAAATTTTTTTTTAATTGAAGTATAATTACTTTGCAATGTTGTGTTGGTTTCTGCTATATAACTACATGAATCAGCTATGTGTATGCACATATTCACTCCCTTACAGCCTCCCTCCCATCCTCACCATCCCCGCCGCCCCCCACCCCCACCGCCCTTGTGGGTCATCACAGAGCACTGAACTGAGCTTCCTGTGCTATACAGCAGCTTCCCACTAGCTATATATTTTATAAATGATAGTGTTAAATTACATTGTCTTTAGGTCATTAACTATTCTGTCAGGTTCACAATGAAGAACACAGTCTCTTTATTCACAAAATGTAACCTAACCATATAGTGAGTACCAGAAAGAAAATATTTACCATAAATGTTCATAACACTGTCATCACTACATGCATGGTAGCATGCTAATAACACACAGAAAATATTTTGGGAATCAGAGAAAACGTCCCAGAAAAAATTGCAACTTAAGCTGAGAACTGAACAATGAGAATGGTAAGGAATTCAGTAATTGTAAGTGAGATAGACTTTTAGTTCTAGTGAGAAGGTGTGAAGCCAAAGGCAAGAAAAAATATGATGGGTTTTAAACAATTATTATAGGTAAAACAGAACATGTTGGAAAATTTGACATAAAATGAATCTGTGGTTGCAGGTTCTAATCATGTGGGGTCATTTAAGGATTTTGGACTTCACTGAAGAGTAATGAGTATGAAATGAATGGGAATGGTGTCACAATCACATAATCATTGTTGTAAGCTTACTTCGTTTAAAGTATGAGAACCCACATTGGAAAAGTAGAAGGCTGTGTGAAGAGAGAATAAACCACAATTGCAATAATCCAGGTGAGAAATAGTATTGGTATGGATGTGATGATGTGTTTTCAGTAAGGTTGGACAGAATTGGATGAAAGGTTGTGTGGCTTAGAAATAAGAGGAATTGGTGACTGACCGAAATGGTAGATTGAGGAAAGAAAGTAGTGAAACATGATTACTGCAATTTTTATTTTACCCTATATTAAGAAAAGGATCATAGGCAGAGAATAACTTTCTTAAGTAATCAATGACTATTTGTTGTTGGACTCTCTAGCGCTAAGCATTGCTTTACACATAGATTTGGAAAACGAAGAAAAGAATATTCAGATTCTAAAACATTCAAGTCAAATATCTCCCAATCAGTTATATAGAGCAGAAGAGACTCAAGAACAATCAATGATCAGGTTAAATCAGAAAATTTTGTGTCAAATTGTTGAAACCAGTTGTTAAGAGCGTAGGTTCTAAAATCAGCTGGACTAAGTGTTAACCCTAACTCTACATCTTATAGGTTCTGTGTCTTTACTATATACGCATCTGTAGAATGGGGATGATAGAAGTTGTTGAAACAGTTGTTGTGAGGATTAAATAAATACTCCTAAGAATGATGGTGAAATGTGTATTGATTAATGTTAATTTATGTATGTGTTGGTCAAAGGCCTGGAAATGTTAAATGCTCAGTAAGGGTAATTTTCCTTTGTTTTATTATGTTTTCTCGGAAAAGTAAGTATGGGTACAGAAACAAACAAAAATACTGGTAGACTATTTCCATGAGAC
Source organism: Capra hircus (assembly GCF_001704415.2). Lineage (NCBI taxonomy): Eukaryota > Metazoa > Chordata > Mammalia > Artiodactyla > Bovidae > Capra > Capra hircus. The sequence continues at coordinate 34,206,955 of NC_030822.1, forward strand.
TCTCTAAATAGCTGAACAATAAAATCCGTTCAGGTTGAAAAGGTAAATGAAGACAGAAGAATCAGCAATGAACATGTCATTGAACAGGAGACCATAGGAGACAGCTATATGGAGAGAAACTGATGGAAAAATAACTTTGAAAATCATTTTTTATTTTTTAAAAATAATTATTTTCTAAAAAAACCTAAAAAATAGTTATTTAACCTCATATTATTAGCTATGTATTTCATCATACAAAAGAATCATCATATATTTGATTATTTTTACTGGCTGACTGTTCTTGCTTCCTAACAGTTTTGAAAGGTTAAATTTTTCAGGTTTGTCTTTGCCAGTGAGAATGATATTAAAGTAATTAATAGAACACATGAGTGCCAGTAGTACAATGCATTTTCTCAAATCCTGAAAGAAAAACTTCCAAAGTGCATTTTGCTATTCTAATTGATATGTGAGTTTTTCTGAGGCTCAGAGATTAAATGACTTGTTCAAGATCACAAATGTTGTAAGTGAGTAAGACAAGAAGAGAGGTGATTTATTTTTTCAAAAACCACATTCTTTCTTTCGTACTCATCCAGTTTTGTTTTTCTAAATGTTGTGTCCTCCAACTAAATTCACACAACTAGATTTACTTTATATAAAGGTATAAAAACAAATATAGCTTTAGGCTTTGTAATAGAATATTTCCTATGTCTAGCATATACTCTGCCCATTTTATCTAGGGAAGTTTGAAGGGAAAGTATCGATTGTAAAACAATTCAATTAAGATGGTATATTAGTTAGAATTGATTGGTAACCACATTTCCATAATATCTTTCTACATTTTTGATATATTTTGTTTATATATTTTAATGATATAAGAAAATAAAGATCATAACTGTTGAATCTTCTCTGAAGAAATATGGATTTATCTTGTCTGTTTCATTGTTTCTCTTAGAATTTGTATCTTGGTAGCTTTCTATTATAGATACTTACTATGTTTGACTTGCATCATGTTGACTTATAACTTTTAAGTGTATCATTTTCCTGCTTTTAAGTTCTTGCTATACACGCTTTGCAAAAAATTTTTAAACTTACTGAATTATACATATCAATTGTTCTATTCATTTTTTTCCTCACAGCATCAATAGGAAAAATAACTAAAATAAATAGGGAAAGCTAAGGGAATTAAAAATTAGAGAAAACTTTGATGGAAGCTTTAAGTCAATGGTTTTCAAAGGTTATTTTGTAAGTAATCATTTTCAATGAAGAAATAAAATTAATTAAAAGAGAATCTGTTGGTTATAGGAAATCACTCTAAGGACCCTGGTAACATATGGGTACATGCATCAGTTCAGTTCAGTTCAGTTCAGTCACTCAGTCGTGTCCGACTCTTTGCGACCCCATGAATGGTAGCATGCAGGCCTCCCTGTCCATCACCAACTCCCAGAGTTCACTCAGACTCATGTCCATCGAGTCAGTGATGCCATCCAGCCATCTCATCCTCTGTCATCCCCTTCTCCTCCTGCCCCCAATCCCTCCCAGCATCAGAGTCTTTTCCAATGAGTCAACTCTTCCCATGAGGTGGCCAAAGAACTGGAGTTTCAGCTTTAGCATCATTCCTTCCAAAGAAATCCCAGGGGTGATCTCCTTCAGAATGGACTGGTTGGATCTCCTTGCAGTCCAAGGGACTCTCAAGAGTCTTCTCCAACACCACAGTTCAAAAGCATCAATTCTTTGGCACTCTGCCTTCTTCACAGTCCAACTCTCATATCCATACATGACCACCAGAAAAACCATAGCCTTGACTAGACGGACCTTAGTTGGCAAAATAATGTCTCTGCTTTTGAAGATGCTATCTAGGTTGGTCATAACTTTTCTTCCAAGGAGTAAGCATCTTTTAATTTCATGGCTACAATCACAATCTGCAGTGATTTTGGAGCCCCCCAAAATAAAGTCTGACACTGTTTCCACTGTTTCCCATCTATTTCCCATGAAGTGATGGGACCGGATGCCATGATCTTCGTTTTCTGAATGTTGAGCTTTAAGCCAACTTTTTTACCTCTTTTACTTTCAAGAGGCTCTTTAGTTCCTTTTCACTTTCTGCCATAAGGGTGGTGTCATCTGCATATCTGAGGTTCTTGATATTTCTCCTGGCAATCTTGATTCCAGCTTGTGTTTCTTCCAGTCCAGCATTTCTCATGATGTACTCTTCATAGAAGTTAAATAAGCAGGATGACAATATACAGGCTTGACGTGCTCCTTTTCCTATTTGGAACCAGTCTGTTGTTCTATGTCCAGTTCTAACTGTTGCTTCCTGACCTGTACACAGATTTCTTAAGAGGCAGATCACATGCATGCCCTTTTTCAAAAAAGAAGGAAAGACATGTACTAATTGTGGTTGAATATACTGATATTTAATTTGCTGATATATTTTTCTATAATTTTGCTTAGCATGCATCATTCTACCTAACCGTCCTTATCCCTTGATAAACAAATAAAATGTAGTTTCTCTTCCTATATTGCTGATGTACACATCTGGTCATGTTGAACTCTGCAAGGAATGAAATGCATCAGAAGCCCTAAGTGAACTCTCCTTAAATAGTTTGCTTAACTAACTTTCTTTAAATATCTTATGTGTTTCAAGACTTCAATATTACAGTGTTTTGTGGAGGTAGTTTATTACAAACACCCTGTTCAGAAAAAAAAAAAGACAAAACGTTGCCTCTGCTAACATGTTATTAGAATGCCTCCACAACTAGTATCACTTTATTGTTAAGCATATATAGAAATTATTAACTGCAGAACGGGGAACAAAAACTCAGGTATGTAAATGGAACTTTAATGTAGCTGATTTGGAGTCCTCAACCTACTAGGTGGAAGACACCAGACATTATCAACTCAGAATCTTTTCACGAATCCTTGGTGGGCATCTAGCCATGCTGGCACCTGCTGGAATCTGAGTTCTTATTTGATTTTTGGTTGTTTTTGTCTGAATATCTTACTCCCATCTACTTCTGATCTACTTTACAGCCATAAAGTACCAATGGGGTTGTCTAAGACTTTTTGTCACCTCTGATACACTGTAGGACATAGAGAATTTTTTTTTTTAAAGTTTAAACTATTTTTCACCGGATACAGAGGAACTCTGTAACATTATCTCATTCTCCCTTTTTTTTTTTTTTTATAGATTCTACAAGTTTCAAGTATCAGTAGCTTCATGTAACCATTAAGCCAAGAGATTCTGCCAGACTAGAAAATGACAGGATAAAGCAGACAATCTACCAAGCAAAGCAACAGAACTAAGGTCAAAGTCACTGAGGATGTGACAGAGGGAAGGGGCTAAGAGTCAGAGCAATAAGTCTATTTCTTTTAAATAACAGGAATTTCAATCCTTTTAGTTCTGAGCTACATTGTCATTTTATAGTCCATTCTGCCAAGAAACCCATCCCACAATGAGGAGAACCCCCAAAGCAGATTAGATCACACTCAAAGTCTATGGAAAGAGAAAAAGTGATTGATACCATTTTGTATCTGCTTTGTCTTAATACTATAGATTACTGGCTTCATAAATGGAGAGAAGAGGAGGTATAAGAACTATATGTGGTACATATTTCCCAAATTGATGAACGAGGGTCAGCCCAGTCACAGTGATATAGAAAACTAGAACACAGCTAATATGGGTGACATAAGTATTTAGAGACTTAGCTAGCTCTTTACTGGAAGAAATTCCCATGACAGTCTTGAGGATTAGGATATACAAGATGAGGATAAGCATAGAATCCAAGAAACCAGTTAATAAGATCAGGGTTATAGATACAATCTATTAAAGGTAAAGTCGGCACAGGCCAATTTAATCACATCTTGGTGCAGGCAGAAGGCATGCGAGAGGACATGAGATCTGCTGTAGGGGAATCCAGAAAGGGTGATGATTATGGGCACAATGAGGATAAATCCTCTCATTAGAACCCATAGAACTATCTTCACCACCTTAGCATTGGTGAGAATGGAAGTGTATCTCAGGGGATGGAAATGGCAATAAGACGATCATAGGCCACGACAAGCAAGACTCCAGACTTCACAACAGACAGTGAATGGATCAGATAGGCCTGGAAGTAGCAGCCTCTATGGCTGATCTCTCTGTGATCCAGCCACAAAACACCAAGCACAGTAGGCATCATTGTCAAAGTCAATTCAAGGTCTGTGACTGTCAATATAGCCAGAAAGTAGTACATAGGCTCATGAAGAGTTTATTCTCTGATAAGGAAGAGGATGATGCCATCGTCAAAGAGTATGGAGATATAGGCGAAATAGAGGGGGATGGAAAACCAAGGATGAAGTATCTCCTGACCTGGGAAGCCAATCAATAGAAAAGGGGCGGCACTGATGTTGGACCACATGGTGGATCCCTGGGAAGAAGAAATTAAACTTTATCTAATTAGCCCTGTTCAGTAGAAATGCAGTTTGAGCTACATATGTGATATTAAAATTTCTAATAACCCCATTAAAAACATTAAAAAAGTAAAGAATTACAAAAATTTCAGCCTTTTATTTAAACTGCTATATCTAAATTATGCCATTTCAAAATTAATTATTATAAAAATTGTGCATGAGATATTTTATATTTCACTGTACTAATCTTTCAAAATAAATAATGTAGTTTATACTTTAAAAATTCCTAACTCAAGCTAACCACAAGCTACAGTATTAGAGAGTACACCTCTAGATCGTAAAAATTATTTTCCCATATCATTTGAAGAATAAAGAACCACAGTATCTGTATAAAATTCTGTCCAAGTTGTATAGCCTTCCATCATAAATTTCTCACTCCAGTTCTCTAATTCTAGTATTTTCTAATAACTCATTATCTTGGTTGGAATCCTCTGCTTACCTAAATGTCTTACCTGGTCTCACCTGAAATCCAAAACCTTTTGTCAGTTTAAGTTTGTCTTCTAATCTCTTTTTCTCTATATTGTGAACATATCTTATATTGTAGGAAATAAGTCAGTACTTTCGTTTTGGATATAACATTTACATTATGTGTTTACTGATTCAATAAATAGACATTCAATGGTACCTACATAAATGAAGAATCGGACTGAGCATTAAGGATGCAAACACCAAACCTGGGCTGGTGGATCTTGTTAGTAACAAAAATAAATTTTCTTTGGGTTATTCCATCTTTACTTTAAGTTCACATTATAATTATTTGTATGGATAAATAGATTACATAACCCCACAGGGCCAGCCCACTCAGGGAACCCTGAAGATGGATGCCTGAAGTCTGTCCAGGCATCTGCTGACCTCCTTGGATTGTTATATTACTAAACTTATGGAGTTTACAACTGTCTGCTTCAAGGAAGCATGGCATTTGGCTCCAGAAGACATTATAGAAACCTGGATGTGACACTCTTTTTCAATTTCTAAATTTTAATTAATGGTAACCATATTTGTCTTTATTACTCAGTGATCTGATTTTTTTTGCTTCTTTGATCTTCAGAGTTTTGTGCTAAATATGGTGAATATATTAATTTTTTTTTAAGTGTAGATATTTACACTCATTAGAATGGTTAAAATCCTGAACATTGACTTTACCAAAATGTGGTGAGAATATGGAGCAATAGGAATTCCTACATTGCTTGTGGAAACAGAAAAATAGGTACAGATGCTTTGGCAGACAGTTTGGAGGTTTCTTACAAAACGAAACATACTGTTGCCATACAATCCAAAAAAAGTATCTCTTGGTATTTATACAAGGATTTGAAAACATGTCTATATAAAAATCTGCACCCAGACGTTTATATAACTTTTATTCATAGCCAGTAAAACTTGGAAACAAACAAGTTACTTTCAATAGGTAAATGGGTAAATAACTGATATATCCAGAGAAAAGAATATTATCCAGCACTTTAAAAAAAAACAAACAAACAAACAGATGAGCTATCAAGCCATGAAAAAGCACGGAGTAAGCTTAAATGTATATTACTTCATGAAAGAAGCCAATCTGAAAAGTCTACACGTTGTATAATCTCAATTCTATGACATTCTGGAGAAGACAATGCTTTGGAGACAGTTAAAAGATCAGTGGCTGCCAGGAGTCAGGGCAGAAGGGTTGAATACGTAGAGCATAAAGGGTTTGTGTAGTAGTGAAAATATTCTATGTAAAATTGTAATGTTGCACATATGGCGTTATACGTTAGTCCAAAGCTGTAGAATGTCTAACACCCAGAGTGAACTCTAAGGTAAACTATGGACTTTGGGTGATTGAGATGCCAATCAGGCTTACCTTTTTTTTAAAGGAAAAAATAAAATAAAACAAAACAAAACAAAAAAAGACTTTCTGGTGAAATGATGTTGATCATAAGGGAAGCAATGCCTGTGTAGGGACAGATGGTATATGATTAATCTCTTTATCATCTCAGTTTTGTTGTAAATAGAAAACTGCTCTTTAAAAATGTCCTTAAAAAAACAGAGAGCATCCCTGAACTCTTATAGCTTATAGTCTAATGGAGTGGATGCACAGGAACCATCTGTCATAATAGTCTTATATAAAAAATAATAGTGATGATAAATATAAAATGCTTGTTGTTTTGTTGCTGTGTCTGATCTTTGCAATCCCATGGACTGTAGCCCACCAATTTCTCTGTCCATAGGACTTCCCAGGCAAGAATACTGGAGTGGGTTGCCATTTCCAGGGGATCTTCCTGACCCAGGGATCGAACCCATGTCTCCATGACTCCTGCATTGGCAGGCAGAGTCTTTACCACTGGCCACCAGGGAAACTCTGAAGAATACTTCAGTTCAGTTCAGTCACTCAGTCGTGTCTGACTCTTTGCGACCCCATGAATCACAGCACACCAGGCCTCCCTGTCCATCACCAACTCCCGGAGTTCACTCAAACTCATTTCCATTGAGTCTGTGATGCCATCCAGCCATCTCATCCTCTGTCGCCCCCATCTCCTCCTGAACCCAATCCCTCCAAGCATCAGTGTCTTTTCCAGTTAGTCAACTCTTCTCATGAGGTGGCCAAAGTACTGGAGTTTCAGCTTCAGCATCAGTCCTTCCAAAGAACACGCAGGGCTGATCTCCTTGAGAATGGACTGGTTGGATCTCCTTGCAGTCCAAGGGACTCTCAAGAGTCTCCTCCAACACCACAGTTCAAAAGCATCAATTCTTCAGCACTCTGCCTTCTTCACAGTCCAACTCTCACATCCATACATGACCACTGGAAAAACCATAGCCTTGACTAGACGGACCTTTGTTGGCAACGTAATGTCTCTGCTTTTGAATATACTATCTAGATTGGTCATAACTGTCCTTCCAAGGAGTAAGCGTCTTTTAATTTCATGACTTAGATCATAGTAAATGCAAAATAAATTTTACTGAGCAATAAGTGTAAATGTCTTTTCCTGTCTGTCTTTTAAATTGGAATTTATTTTTAATCTCAATAATCAGATTTTGTTTCTTTTGTATGTTTGTGCATGCATGGTAAGTTGCTTCAGTTGTGTCTGACTTTCTGCGACCCTGGGGACTATAGCCCATCAGGCTCTTCTGTCCACACTGGAGTAGGCTATTATGCCCTACCCCAGGATATCTTCCTGACCCAGAGATGGAACCCGTGTCTCCTCCAGCTCCTGCATTAAAGGCAGATTCTTTACCACTGAGTCACTGGGGAATTCTTCTATGTGCTCTAACTTTTGTTTTTTCTAAGAACTCTAATTACTCCATTCTCAGTTTCTACTCTAGCTTCTATTGAGAGTTCATTTGGAGACTTTACTTCATCAAATACTTGTTAAAAATAAATATTATTTTACATATGCTATATAAACAATAAAAATGTTGGAAAAGAAAGTCTCTTTCAATAGCTACTTTTTAATAGTCAGAAATCTAAAATTTACCCCCTCACACACACACATACCTGCCAAGATTCTCTATCCTAATCCCTGAGTTATTAGACTGTGTTTATAATGAAATACAATATTGATGATTATAGATGTAACTAAGACTTTATTTTTGGGGGCTCCAAAATCACTGCAGATGGTGACTGCAGACATGAAATTAAAAGATGCTTACTCCTTGGAAGAAAAGTTATGACCAACCTAGATAGCATGTTCAAAAGCAGAGACATTACTTTGCCAACTAATGTCTGTCTAGTCAAGGCTATGGTTTTTCCAGTGGTCATGCATGGATGTGAGAGTTAGACTGTGAAGAAGGCTGAGCGCTGAAGAATTGATGCTTTTGAACTGTGGTGTTGGAGAAGACTCTTGAGAGTCCCTCAGACTGCAAGGAGATCCAACCAGTCCATTCTGAAGGAGAACAACCCTGGGATTTCTTTGGAAGGAATGATGCTAAAGCTGAAACTCCAGTACTTTGGCCACCTCATGTAAAGAGTTGACTCATTGGAAAAGATTTTGATGCTGGGAAGGATTGCGGGCAGGAGGAGAAGGGGGCGACAGAGGATGAGGTGGCTGGCTGGTATCATGACTCTATGGATGTGAGTCTGAGTGAACTCCAAGAGTTGGTGATGGACAGGGAGGCCTGGCGTGCTGCAATTTGTGGGGTCGCAAAGAGTCGGACACGACTGAGCGACTGAACTGAGCTGAACTGAACTGAAGATTCCTGATCAGTCAACTTTGAGTTAATAAAAGGTGATTATGTAGATAAACCTAATATAATTATATGAGCCTTTAAAAGTAGAGTGTTTATACAAATTAGTAATGGAATAAGGACCCAAGGTGATTCAAAGTTGAGGACTTGACAGAGAGTTATTGGTTCAAAGGTACAAAGGGTCACATAAGAAGGAATTCAAGCAACCTCTAGGAACAGAAAGAGGGTCCTCACTGACAGCCTGCAAAAAAGTGGGGACCTCAGAGCTATTGTCAGAAGAACCCGAATCCTTGCAGCATTGTCAACGAGTTTAGAAAAGGATTTTTCTCTAGACCCTACATATAAGAGTGTAGTGCAACTATCAACTTGATTCTGGCCTTAGGACACCCTAAGCAGAGAGCTCAATCAAGCCTACTAGACTTCTGACTTACAAAATTGTGATATACACAAGTGCTATTTTAGTTATTTATTGTCCAATAGCATTAGTTTTCTATTGCTGTATAGCAAACTACTACAGACTGTCCTGCTCAAATAACACTCATGTATAATATCATAGTGCTGTAGGCCAGAAGTCTAGTAGGCTTCATAGCTAATATTTAGAGAATTTATGTAAGTTATCAGTTAGCTACTGCCACAAAATTGCCACATGACAAAGGCCTATTTGGCATCAACAGCTTACAACATTGCATGTTTATTTTTATCCCACATGCACAATTCAGGTAATTCTGGCTGGCCTCGGCTGGGTACCTCTGGTAACTTCTGCCTCTCTTTCTCATACTCCCAGGTTTCAACCAGATGTCTTCTCCATCCTATCATTTTCTTGCTTTTCCCTTCTTAAATCCAGTATACTTTTCTTGGATTTATTATGATTGTATCTCTCCCTATAGTTAAGGCCCAGATGCCTTTTCAAGCCTCAGGGCGAAACTTAACACAAAATGTTATCTTCTATGTTATATCACACATCTCTTAGACCTAGTGGCTCCAATTAGCTCATCCTGATTAAATCATGGATGTAGTACCAATTCAATGCTAATGTCATTTACCCTACTGACTGCTATATAAACATACCAATTTTCCTGGAAGTAATGACATATTTTGACATATTGACTGTCAGATCATTTATGAATTTTTAATTACATTATTATTAACATTGATGTGCTTAATGGCTAGTATGCTGATGGTTAAACTGATTTATGTAATAACATTGACTTCCAAATAATAGGTACTGATACCATAATTGGCTAATGCATAAACTGACTGATTTATACTCTGCTTTTTCACAAACAAATGTCCTGTTAAAATTTACCAATAACTCACCAACTGCCTGAATACTTTGTCATCATCAGACTATCCAGACTCCAAGTTTTCCCCAAAGTTGCACATGAATGACCAGTCCTGACTTTGTCTCTCCCTATGGAGTTCTTATCTAATGATCATTTCCAAGCCTTAGTGGAATAGCAGCTCTTAAGGATAAGCACTGAGGTAAGAACACACACACAGTTTTGTCCTATAACTGATGCTCAGCCTTATCTCTGAAGGCAAAAGGCACAGGAGAAAGGAGAGGAGAAAGGAAGAATGAGAAAGATAAGAGCAGAAATATAACACAGGGATATATGAGAGAAAGAAAAGTGAACACGGACAACAGCACAAACAAAAGGAAAAGATGTAATGTAGAGAATGATTTGTCATGACGACCCTACCCTGTCCATTCACTCAACATCCATCTCTCTTCCCTTTTCTGCCTCTTCCAATAAATAGAGCATTGTAAGAAAAATATCTCAATAGTCCTAACCTAACAAGAAAATCTGGGTAGAAAGCTCGATCTCTTGATTATTCATATAAGCATCCATAATCAAATAAAAAAAGAAAAAACACTGCTCAACTATAAAAGTCATTATTTTCCAGGGAATTAAACATTATGTTGCAATCTGTTACCCTGGAAAGAATCCATAAAGGCAAATTGCTTTCCTCAGTGTTCTATTTACAATCTTGCAACATGTGCTTGAAGGAAGAGCAGTCCAAGAAACCAGTCAAATTTATTTCCCTTCCTATTATCTCCATTACATTCTCCCAGGATCACCAAATCCTTGCCAAGGGCATCAGAAATTAAGGGGAAAAGTGATTTCTGGGTCTTGACGTAGAAGTTGGTGCAAACATCATTTCTAACCACAGGGTAAACTGGCAAAGTTCTTGTACAGAAAAAGGCTCCCTAGGGTCCCTCATACAATTAGGCTTCTGGGATATCTTTTCCTAGCCTACTCTGGGGAAGGAGATAGGACCCCAGAGCTGTGGTCTATAACTCCACATTTTTATTGCAGACAGAGAGCAGAATTATAACTGAATCTAGCAGATAGAAGTCATGCTCTCATATGACCTTTGTCCTTTCTGATCTCCTCCTCAACAGAGAAGACACTGTCTAAACTGTATTTCACTTTATCATTCCTAAATCTTGAAGTAAGGTCACTAAGCTTAAATGAAGCTTGAAAATTCCCTGACACCTTTCCTTGGCTTCAAATGAAATTCATTACAGTACTTGACAAATGCATTCTTGAAGCCATGTTTTCTCACAAATGAGTGGAAGTGCTGATAAATTTCTTCAAGGAGTAAGTTTTCTATCTCTTGGTCATAACCAGAGGTTATTGTTCTTGCCTCTAAAACAATTCAAAGCAACAAAAAAAAAAAAAGTCTTTTACTTTAAGTATCAAATAGTAAGATGACATGCTAAAGGTAATCTTTCCATCCTTGATTCTCCCTGATGGTTTGTACTTGAGTAGAGAAGACTATAGTCACATTCTGGCAGAAATAAGCACCTCCGGGTCTTTACTATTTTGTCTCAGCCTTATACCCTAAATTTATTCTATAACCTAGCCCACCTGCAAGATCTTGAAATGACGATGAGCACAATGTAGTCAAACATGCTGGTAACAATCTGGCTTCTGACAGTTCAGATTCAGTTAAGTCCTGCCTGAACTTATACTCAAAAATACTTATGTTAAAAATCCTTCTGAAAATCAGTGTGTGTGTGTGTGCGTGTGTGCTCAGTTGCTTCAGTTGTGTCCGACTTGTGACCCTATGGACTGTATGTAGCCTGTTGGACTTCTCAGTCCCTGGGATTCTCCTGGCAAGAATACTAGAGTGAGTTGCCATGCCCTCCTCCAGGGGATCTTCCAAAACCAGGAATCGAACCTGAGTCTCCTGCATTGCAGGTGGTTTCTTAATGGACTGAGCCACCAGGAAAGCCCTCTGAAACCCAGTAGGATTTGGAAAATCATGATTTGGAGTCAGTTTCTGAGAATGACTTGGATCTGGATGTTATTATACCTGAAAACTCTTTGTACTAAATATAAATTTAGACGTTCCTTGATTTGGGGAAGCCATATTTGAGCTCAAAATGAGGTGGAAGTAGCAAGCAACTGAGATAACCTACATCATTTCAAGCTGCCTCTCCTCATTTCAACAAGAGTAGATTTACACTCTCATTTGCATAGATAGCTCTCCTCTCCTTTATGTGTAACACCATTCCTGACACCAGTGACATCAGTAACATCTTCTGTAGTTTCATCTCCTGACTCACCTAGTCTTTTTTCTCTGCTGTAATTATGATGTAATAAAGACGTAGTGTCTACCCTTTGAGGATATTTTAACTTGAGTCACAAGTCCCTTTCGAATTGGTCAGAAAATTTCAGTCAAATAAGAATAATAACTTATTCCTTGAGACATTTCACACTTTAAAAATGGAGCCAAGATACATGTATAGAAAGCAACTATTTTCCTCTAAAAGTGTGGAAATCTATTCCTTCAGTATCTCAGCCCATGTTCAAAGCAAAAGAAGGGAGAGATAACTACATTTTCCACTCAGACACAGTTACTCACTGATAGATGCTCTGGAGTGACAATATCTGAGTAAAAGATTGGGATAGGAAGTTAAGAATGAGGACAAAGATGGGAGAAGGTACTGACTGTCTATTTCCTCTCATTTATCCTTGGTTTCTCTAACCATAAATAATTTTTTTCCTAAGCAGGTACTGCCTTGGAAAATAAATGTAAATTTATGGTTCTCGAGACATAGCCATAATCATTAAATGGAGGAGGTAAACACTGATGAGATAATTGGGATGATAAGCTATACAACACTGATCAAGAACTAATTTTTACTTCTTTTTAGAAAAATTCCTGCCTCAGTGACCAAACACATAGGTTTCCATACTGTCTTGGGATATCTGTGCAGGAATTGTTTAGAATTAGAGATTGATTGGCTATAAATAGACCAAATTTTATCCATCTCACCCTAACTTTTTCACCCTTATAGCCATTCCTATCTGCCACCTTTCAAACTCTAAATAAAAATGTTTTAGTTACATTATAGACACACCTCTAAACACCTAAGGTGGGTACTTGACACACAAGAACTGAGTGTCAAGCAGAAATATTTAGTACACAGAATTTATTTTTAATTGCAAAAAACTAGATCAAAGACCTGGGCTTAAGGAAATACCTTGGACGATTTATAGCTCTATTTTGACAATTATTTTACCAAGAGATTTGATTATGGGGAGTTGACATGAAACTTCTTCACTCCCCTGTCCAAAACCAGAGTTCTGACTTTCTGGGTGAGGGACTATGATTGTTAGAGATCAGGCTGTAACTTGATGGGTAGTAAAAAGGTGAAGAATCCCACTCAGATCTGCTTGGTCTTGGCGCTGTAGACTATAGGGTTCATTAATGGAGGGAACAGAAAATAGACGTAACTCATAATGAGGTGGGCGATATGTGGAACATGTTTCCCAAACCGATGAATTGGAGACAATCCAATCACTGTGACATAGAAAACCAGGACACAACAGATACAGGGCCCACAGGTGTCGAGGGCCTTGACCCTCTCTTCTCTGGAGGCAATGCTCAAGACACTCTTGAGTCAACACATAGGAGATGAGAATAATCACAGAATCCAGTACAAATATAACCACTACAAGGACCACTGGATACAGTCGATTGAAGGTAGTATCAGCACAGGCCAGTTTGATGACATCCTGGTGAAAGCAGAATGCCTGGGAAAGGACATGGGAATGGCAATAAGGGAAAAAATAAAGGGGTAAGATTTGGGGGACAACAGATACAAACTGCCTCATCAGAACTCCCAGCCCAATCTTCACTATCAGAATATTAGTGAGTATAGAGGTATATCTAAGCAGGTTGTGGATGGCAATAAAATGATCATAGGCCATAGAAAGCGAAACTTCAGATTTCACAAAGGAAAGTGAGTGTATAAAGTAGGCCTGAGGAAAGCAAGGCTACGTTTCCAATCTCCCTGTGATCCAGCCAGAGGACTCCCAGCACCGAGTCAAGCTCAGCTCCAGACCTGTGGCTGCTAGCATGGCCAAAAAGTAGTACATAGGCTCATGGAGATTATGATCTTCCTTAAAGAGAAGGAGGAGGACGCCATCACCAAAAAGGACAGAGAGGTACAAAAAAGGGAAGGGTGTGGAAATCCAGTGGTGAGCTGCCTCCAAGTCTGGAAAACTAGTCAACAGGAAGGAATTGAAGCTGCTGTTGGGCCACATGTGGGGTTTCTCTAGGCAAAATGTTCTTTTTTTCCCTCATTTATTACCATAGAAATGCAGCTCTACTTTCAAGGTATCACTCCAAATGTATCTTCTCAGAATTCTTCCGTAAAGGTAAGAATGACATCAATATAAGCCATTGTTTTTGAGAATATATTCATAAGACAATCTATATTTTTTGAGTTCTTAACTGCATATTCCAGGAACCATCACTTACCTAAGTAATCAAATCCTTAGAACCTCACCTAGTCATCTGCATGTCTACAAGCTCCCCAGGGAATTTCTCATGCACACTATAACTTAGATCCATTTTTATTAATTATGCTGCTTTCCCAGAATAATCTATTAATGAGGAATTTCAAGGAACTCAACTCTAATGTCATTACAATCCACTACCTAATATTCAATTTTCTTCACAGTAGGGCTTCCTTAACCCACGTTGTCCTGCATATGTATGATTTCTCAGTAAAAGTGTCAAGAGTCTAAGAGAAAAATGTATAAGAAAAGAAGCTGTGCCACCACCGTGTTTGCTAAGGAGCAGGTTGAAGTGGAGAAGAGACACTTTTCCTCCCATTTCATGGATTAGTTTTGGAGAAAAAAAAGAATTACCTTAAGTAATGATCAGCCTCACCCAGACAGTACAGAATACTCACTACCACTATTGTAGCCCAAACTGATTCAAATGTAGATGAACATAGACCCTCAGACTGGAATAAATGCTTAGGCCAGGGATGGATCTGACTCATGATAGAGTTTCTCCTTGTATTTGAAAATTTTATATTCTCTTATTTTCATGTAGTTTCTTTCTCTTTCCCCATTATTTTTCTGTCAGCCCTCTAAAATAACTCCCCAGGACTTGATTTCTCTCCTTTCAAATTCTCCATTTGTATTTTTTAAAAAATCTTGATTTTCTTCCTTTTATATCTAACCATAGGCTTATCCAATATTAAATGGGGCTCATTGTTGCTTAAAGACAGCGTTTCCTGTTAATGAAGGAAGATGCATGTCCTTTAAGAAGTCTTTGACATTTCTTCTGTCACTAGCCTATGGGCTTCTTATTTTATTTGCCATGATCAATACCTAGCAAAGTACCTAATATGTGAGATATATGTGTATATGTGTACACATACATCAATAATACATATATAAACGTACATATCTACATACATGCATACATATGTATACACATATATTTATACGCATTATACACCCAGCAGTTTTTGAACACCCAGTGTATGATAGGCTTGGCATTTTAAGCACTGAAAACAAATGGTAATAAGGTAAAGTACCTGATTTTATAAATAATAAAGCTTAAAATTAAGTGCGATGGGAGGTGGAAGGGAGGTTAAAGATGGAGGGGACATATGTATACCTATGGCTGTTTCATTCTGGTATATGGCAAAAACCACAATATTGTAAAGCAGTTACCTTCCAATTAAAAATAAATTAAAAAATTAAATGAGAAAAATTAGATACATATAAGAGTAATTTTAGAATAAAACAGTACTATTCAATAGATTGTTTGAAACTGTAGTGCATCCTGGTTCCAGGTTAGTCTAGTAGTTTGGGTGACCTGAGACTGCATCTCTGAGGAGGTGACATTAAGCTGAGACCTGCATAACAAGGAAGAGCTGGACATGTAAAGATCAAGAGGAAGATGGCTTCACTGATAGAGGAAAATACGAAATGTAGCATGCCTGGAGCTTGGTGAGCAAACAGAAGAGGCATAACAGGGAATATCAGAAACCCAGGCAGTGCTCAGGTTTCATAGGTCCTCGAGACACTAATAGAAATTTTGTTTTAACTACAAATGCAATTAGAAGACAGTGAAGAGTTTTAAAAATCTCAGTGGAGGAGGAGCAATGACGTATTATGATGTGCGTTTTGAATGATCACTTGGACTTCTAAGTGCAGAATGGATTATCAGGAAAGATAAAAGGAAGGAGAAAGCTATTGAAATAATTTAAATGAGAGGTGATGATAACTCTGACGAGGAGAGCAGCAGTGGTAATGGAAAAAATATTAGATAAGGATGCACTTTTGAGGAAGTACCAAGACGCATGTTGGAAATGAGAATGAGAGGAAAATGAAATGAGAATACTCCAGATTTCCAACTTGAACTAATGGGAGACTGGTAGAAAATTTATACTCAAAAGGGATAGTCTGTGGGAGGTATATATTTACTTGTGAAAATGTCAAGTGTTATCAGTAAATATGACTGAATTTGAGTAAATGCATGTTCTACTTTTTTGCAAACATGCTTTTTTTGAAGTTATTTTGCCAATATAAGCCACTGACCATAAGATGCTCCCAAAGAAAAGCATCTTCTTAGCTTCTACATGTATAGATGAGATCGAGCTGCGAATTTCCAGCAGTAAAGAGTTGCCAGACAACTGGGCATAAAGGTATGGTTCAGCCCTTTTGGATTGACCCTGAGGAATGGAAAATTGACAGAATCACTTCTCATTCTCCCTATTCTGTCCCCAGAAGTGAGAGACAAACCAAAATTTAATGCTTATTTAAAATATAATAAGTGATGTTTATTCTTCAGTCACTGGATGCAAATATCATCCCACATGGCTGATCCTCTTCTGTGTTCTTGATGCAACTTCATTCCATTTCTCTGACCCTTCAGCAGTGATATTCTTTAACCCAATCTCTTACTGAAATTTTGTAAGAAACCCCTCTTGTTAAAGACTGTATAGCACAAGTAGTGTATCACTACAGGAAAAAAAAAAAAAAACTACACAAAGTAGAAGGGATCAATTCTATTTTGCCAATATAAATAGCTTTCAACTCAGTTCCCTCTTCTCCATTCCCAAGAATGTCATGCAGATATACATTGTACTTCATGCTGTAATAAAAGCACACGTCTTAGGCTGGGAGCTTCTCTAGGTTTATGAGAAGGACCTTGAGTGAAAAGGTAAAAGCTGAGGAAACACCATAGGGAAGGGAAAGAGGATCCAAAAGTTGAGGATAAAATCCGGAAGAATTTCTAGTTGAGTGTCCCAAAATTAATGTAAGCTAATACCATTCACAGGGCTTTCCAAGTGGTGCTAAGTTGTAAAGAACCTGCCTGACAATGCAGGAGATGTAAGAGACGCTGGTTTGATCCCTAGGTCAGGAATATCCTCTGGAGGAGAGCATGGCAACCTACTCCAGTATTCTTGCCTGGAGAATCCCAAGGATAGAAGAAGCTGATGGGCTACAGTGGGGTCATATAGAGTTGGACATGACTGAACCAACTTAGCACACACGCAATGCCATTCAGAGCCATAAACCTTCTCTGCATCATTGAAAAGTCTGGTAGAATAAGAGGTACCACTGTATTCATCACCTAGAAAGAATAGGAAACATATGGGAGGGTCAACCATATTTATATCACTGGACATGGTAAGTCTTAAGATTCTTATGCCTATTGCTCGTCCCAAATGTTACCAACTTCAATCTAAGATCTGTGCACTGTTTGAGAACTATTGGCTCTATTTATCCTTCCCTTCCTCCCCTTGTCATCTCTCTATAAGGTTTGTAGAGGGATCTCCCAGTTTCCTCTTTTTGCATCTCTCAGGTATTTCCCTACTCACATACGCATAGCTTGTTAAGAATGAAGAGCAAGGTTTGGGGTTCCAGCCTGAAGACTCAGTTTTGTGACTGCGTCTCAAAGTCTGTTAAATGAGCCAGTCAGGGAGGTTATTAATAAAGAAAGCACTCCCTAGAGTTCTTCCTTTTCCAGCCAATCAGGATCTTAAGAAATATCCCCTCTATCTTAACCTCTCTGTGAAGGAGATGGACCACATAATTAATGTCTCAAAGTATTTTCTCCAAATAAGATATGAAGCTAATACAGCCTCAGGTGACAATTTGATGTGAGAGGAGTCAAAAGGTTGTTTTTATGGCCCAGGAGACCCTGGCATCACCAATGGGAGGCCATTTATCCTTCACGTCTACTTTAAAAGTCAACTTTTTCCCAGTTGTTCTCAGGAGGAAACTGAAGCATCTTCTTGGCCTATCTTTTGAATGCTAATTATATTTTCTTCTTGGTTTATCTCAGAGCTAGCTTGAGAGTAGAAAGTTAGGTGGACTAAAGTCAATATGGTACAAGCCAAGCAGCTTCTCCTAGAACCTATGGTGAACCCAGAATTAGCAGTCCTTAGCATTCCTTTATTATTTATTACACAAGGATTTTTTTCTTTTCCTAGAACTTCAGTGGGCCTAATTACAACACAGTATTTAAGACAAGCATACTCTATCACTTTAGTCCTAAGCATGATAAAAATCTGTGATTTCCCTTCAACTCTTCCGGCCATACCATGTGGCTTGCAGGATCTTAGTTCCGCCATCAGAGATTGAACTCAGATCATGGCAGTGAAAACCCAGAATCTTAACTACTAGTGCCACCAGGGCTTACCAGGTGGTACTAGTGATAAAGAAGCCTCCTGCTAATGCAGAGACATAAGAGATGTGTCTTTCCCTGGATTGGGAAGACCCCTGGAGAAAGGCACGGCAACCCACTCCACTATTCTTGCCTGGAGAATTCCATGATTAGAGGAACCTAGCAGGCTACAGTTCATAGGGCTGCAAAGGGTCCGACATGACTGAAGTGACTTAGCACACACACATACACACAGATACACAGGCCATCAGGAACTCTCTCTTCTCCAACTCTTATAGAAAACATCTTGCCTCTTACCATTAGCAGAAAATAAATATATATTACCAGAAGAACAAATCTCCCAACCCTGAAGAAATGTTTTGGAGCTTGACATGCTGTGTTAAGATTAAAGTAATGTTAAGAAGATACCCTGGAGAAGGGAATGGCAACCCCCTCTAGTATTCTTGCCTGGAGAATCCCATGAACAGAGGGGTCAGGTGGGCTACAGTCCATAGGGTCACATAGAGTCTGCCGTGACTGAATGATTAACACACACACACACACACACACACACACACACACACACATTGCAAATCAGAGGACCAGATGAATTCTGCTAGAATCATCAACTCTTTAGTAACTGTTAAAGGCTAAAGTGTGCCACCCCTCCCCCCACAAAAAAATTATATACCAAAGTCCTTCCCCTCAGTACCTTAGAATGTGACTGTACTTGGAGAAATACCTTTAAAAAGGTCATTAAGTTCAAGTGAAGCTGTTAGAATGAGTTGTAATCCAATCTCACGTGTCCTTATAAGAAGAGGAAATTTGGGCACACAGAAAGACACCAGTATACACAGAGGGGGAAGAACATGGAGACACAGAAAGAAGATGGCCATCTGCAAGCCAAGGAAAGAGGCTTCAGAAGAAACCAGCACTGTTGTCAGCTTGAACCTCAACTTTTAGCTTCCAGATCTGTGAGAAAATAAACGTCTGTTGATTTAACCCATGCAGTCTCTAATTCTGTTATGGCAGCCCTAGAAAACTAGTACTCTACCAATGTAAACATGAGCAAGTTACATAATCTCTTTAATACTGACTGTATATTTAGGTATAAATTTAATATACAGGAGTAGATGTTAAAAATTATAAAGTCATGATGAACAATATCAAAGAATGCCTAAATAAATGGCCAGACAACTTATGTTCATGGATCAGAAGACTCAGTGTAGAAAGATGTCAGTTTTCCTTAAACTGAATGAGAGGTTTAGTGGAATTTCTGTCAAAATCCCAGCAAAACATCTTAGTGACATAGACAAGCTTTTTCTAAAATTTGTATGGGGAAAACAAGGATCTAAATAGTTAAAATAGTTAAAAAAAATAAAATGAGAAGAATAAGACTATTCCAAATTAAGGTTTATTATATAGCTCTTACCGAGTCCAAGTTCGCTCTGCTCACCACATGCTGCTGCTAAGCCGCTTCAGTCGTGTCCGACCCTGTGCGACCCCACAGACGGCAGCCCACCAGGCTCCCCCGTCCCTGGGACTCTCCAGGCAAGAACACTGGAGTGGGTTGCCATTTCCTCTCTCGCCACATGACAGGCCAGTAAATCCTAGAGACACACTGTTGAGGGAAGGGACGCGACTGTATTTGGAAAGCCAGCTCACAAAGGAGATGTTAGGTTACAGTCTCAAGGTAACCATCTCACTGGGGCCTGAGTGCCAGATTCTTTTATAGGACAGAGATGAAGGGGGAGAGGAAGAAGGAAGCAAAGTAAAAAAGCCATTAATCTTGCATCTCCTAGAATGGCAAGCCTCAGGGAGGGGATCTGTTCATTTCTTCCTTCCAGCCATCCACGGGAGGACAGGGCCCTGACCAAAGGCACTCTAACAGCCAAGCAGAGGGGCAGGATTCTCTGAGGCAGATTGTTATGTATGATTATAATAACAAAAGGAACAGAAAACAGGTGAAAGAAACAGTTCCAGTGGGTAGTCAGAATTGGCCCTTCCCTGCAACAGAGCTACAGTAATCAAGACTGTATGGTATTGGTAGGATAGGCATAACGATTTTTTTTTTGAAACCTCCCTGGTAACTGCACCAATTTACATCACACCAAAAGTACACATGAGTTCTCTTTTCTCAATATCCCTGCCAATGTTCATTATCTCTAGTCTTTTTTTGTTTTCTTAATAGTAAACATCCTAACAGATGTGAGGCAATATCTTACTGCAGTTTTGGTTTATTTTTCTCTGATGATTAGAGATGTTGAAGACCTTCGCATGTATCTCTTGGCCATTTGCGTGTCTACTTTGGAAAAATGTCTAGATTTTTAGATAGGAAGCACAGATTAGTAGTCACCAGAGGTTACTGATGAGGGAAAGGTGGAAAGAAAGATGGATATGTCTATAAAGGTGTAACAGGAGTAAGCTTTGTTGATAGGGACAGAACAAAGGGATAAAATAGGTGATTCAATAGTTAATCTGAAGCAATGATAAGTAGAAAAATATGGGAAACTCCTGCAAGTTAATGATTACTGGAGAAAGCAGGTTTGCTTAACCACAAAACCATCAAGCTTTCTTAACAATAAAACCATACAACAGAAGCATAAGACATGTCCCAAAACAATAAAACAATGGTGGCGTGAGACCCACAGCATGTCCAGTGCGTTCAGTAAGTTACAGACCCTCAAAATAGGCTCTGCGCATACACAAAAAGCAATCATTTATGGAAGGTGACTTTTCAAAATGAAAGACCCACATTGTATTGAGACCTGAAAATACTTTTCCGAAGTTCTGTGATAGTCCTGGCCTAACCATATAGGATGGGACAAGTGAACTTTCCTGCCAATTCTGGGGGAGGAATTGATGATGGAAATATGACGTCTACTCAAGAAAGACAAAAAAGTTCTTCTTCCCCTCCCCACTTTTTCTTTGATTATAAAACTGTCTCCTACTAATTTCCCAGGGTGTGGCATTTCTCACCTGCCCACTTGTAAACCTCACCAGCATCCTATTCTAATAGATAATTTCTCATCTACCACTTTGCTCTTATTTCAATCTTCTCTGCTCTGAGACATAAAGGACTATGGTATTGAAGCTCTTCGGAGCTTCCCTGAAATGACACCAATTGGTTTCATTGTTAGGATGGATCAGTTTTATATCCTGATATGGTGACGCTTATTTGATATAAGAAACAAGTTTGTATCTTCACTGTGGTGTCATTTTTATGAATCTACACAGGTGATAAAATTGCATAAAGCTATCCACATATACACACAAATGAGTGCATGTAAAACTGTTGAAATTTAAATAATCCTTGTGGATTCTACCAATATCACTTTGCTTGTTTTGATACTTTATCACAGTTATGCAAGATTCTATTATTGGAGGAAAGAGACCAAGATGGCTGGGCTCACTTTCCTTAACAGAAAACATCAAAAATGCAACTATACGTAAAACCACTCTTACAAAATCAGCATGGGGACTAGCAGGATGGCTCTTCCACAAAGAAGCCTTTAAAGAAATGTCCATACAGAGTCTGGTAGAAAAGGAGAAGAAACCTGGTTAGGACCTACAACCCTAGCAGAGGACAAAGAGAGGAAGAGGATATTACTCTGGAGAGCAAGGGGTTCAAGCCACATGTTAGGCACTTTAACACTGAGGTTTGACAATGGGGAGATGAGCCTTTAACTAGTTTGAAAACTATAACTCAGCTGGATCCTATGTGGCTTTCCCAGGACAGTGCTTAGTTGCTCAGTTTTGTCCAACTCTTTGTAAACTCATGGTCTGGGACCTGCCAGGCTCCTCCAGACAACAACATTGAAGCGAGTAGTCATTCCCTTACTCCAGGAGTTCTTCCTGACCCAGGGATTGAACCCTGGTCTCCTGCATTGCAGGTGAACTCTTTACCGCCAGAGCCACCAGGATAGCCCTTCCCAGGACAAGCGTTCCTCCTTATCCTCTGATTTGGCTCCTTTCTGAAGTAGTACCTGCTACTGCTGCTGCTGCTAAGTCACTTCAGTCGTGTCTGACTCTGTGCGACCCCATAGACGGCAGCCCACCAGGCTGCCCCATCCCTGGGATTCTCCAGGCAAGAATACTGGAGTAGGTTGCCATTTTCTTCTCCAATGGCATGAAAGTAAAAAGTGAAAGAGAAGTCTCTCAGTCATGTCTGACTCTTAGCGACCCCATGGACTGCAGCCCACAAGGCTCCTCCATCCATGGGATTTTCCAGGCAAGAGTACTGGAGTAGGTGATACAAATTTCCTGAGTTGTTTTGCAGAAACACCAAAGAGAAAACCACCAAAAGGAAGGTGTTAGCTACTTGATGACTCTGAGCACACAGCCCCAGGCCTCCTGGAACCTCAGCACTGATAAAGTTCCTGTGACACCACCCTGTTCCCTCATCATCAGAGAATTGTACACAATTTGATCACATACCCTATGACCCCCACTGCCTCACTTGGATTTTAAAAATGCTTTGTTGATACTCTCTAGCAGCTCAAGGCTTTTTAGGGCATGGACCACCTCAGTTACTTACATGGCCCTGCAATAAACCTTTCTCTGCTAGAAATTCCGACATTTCCCTGTGTTTGAACTCACTGTGCATCGGCAACTGGAACTTGTGTTAACAAAACCAGTGGAGCTTACTGGAGGATTCTAAGAAACCAAGACTCCACTTTTAAAGGACTCACACACAAACTTTTTTCCTCCCAGTCAGAGCAAATTGAAAACTTCCTAGAGCTCTGGCCTGCATTCCAAGACTGACTTAGTATGCCCCCTAGCCTGCTGCAGCCTCTTTCCCAGGGAGGCTTCCCAACTAAGGCAGAGGCTGCCATTGCCAACAAGAGTGCTCACACTTGGAGGGAGCTTGGACCACAGCCCTGCCTCTGACCTGGAAGAAGGCACCCAACACCCCTAGGGAGGAAGCAAAACTAGCTCCAGGGCAGAAGCCTCTTGCCAGAGCTGGCATCCCTGCACAAACCTGGGAGGAAGAGAAGCCAGATAAGTAGTGAGACATCAACGCTTTCAGCCCCAAACCAGCCTCTAACAAAGGAGCAAACAAAGGGGAAAAATTATAACCAGCACAGAAGTAGTACAGCCTCAAGCCCTCAGGCCCCAGCCATACCCCAAACTAGACTGCCATCCCATCACACCTGAGAAACCCAGCTTCTTCAGTGCTTCTGCCCCAAACAAAAAATAAATGTTTGCAAGGACATGGAGGAAAGGAAACCCTGATATGCTGTTGGTGGGAATGTAAATTGTTGTAGCCTCTATAGAAAATTTTTGAGGTTCCTCAAACATTAACAGAGAAGGCAATGGAAACCCACTCCAGTACTCTTGCCTGGAGAATCCCCAAAATTAAAAGTAGAACTGTAATATGATCCAGTAATTCCACTCCTGGGTATCCATCCTAAGAGAATGAAAACACTAATTTCGGGGGGAAAGAAGTGCACTCTAATTTTCATAGTAGCATTATTTATGATAGCTGAGATGTGAAAGCCACCTAAGTATCCATCGACAGTCGTCAACAGATGGATGGATAAAGATGTGTCATATGTATACATATACACACACAAACATATACATACATACATACATACATATATATATATATATATATATATATAAAAGGCTTTCCTGGTGACTCAAACCGTAAAGAATCTGCCTGCAATGTGGGAGACCCAGGTTCAATCCCTGAGTCGAGAAGATCCCCTGGAGAAGGGAATGGCTACCTACTCCTGTATTCCACGGACAGAAGAACCTGGGAGACTACAGTCCATGGGGTCACAAAGAGTCAGACATGACTGAGTGGTTAACATACTTGTATATTATACAATGAAATATTATTCAGGCTGTAAAAAAGAATAAGATTTTGCTATTTGCAATGGCATGGATGGACCTGGAGGGTTATTATGTTTAATGAAATAAGCCAAAGACAAATACTGCATGTTTTCTCTTACATGTGGAACCTAGAAAATAAAGCAAACAAATGAACATAGCAAAACAAACAAACAAAAAAAAATAGCTCATAGATAGAATAAACAAGTGATAACCCATGGGGAGAGCTGGAGTGGCAGAACAAGATAGGGGAAGGATATTAAGAGGTATGAACTACTAGGTATATAATAAATGAAAAGGATATAATGTACAACACAAGGAATATAGCCAATATTTTATAATAACTTTAAGTGGAATATAAACTAGAAAATGTTGAATCACTATGTGTATATCTGAAACTAGTAGAGCACTTTCAAATCAACTAAATTTTAATTAAAAAACATAATATTCATTGTGTTAGACCTTCATAATTCATTAACATTTCTTTTTGTAAATTAACTTCAAATTTTTTTTACTTAAAAAAATGTTCATTGAAGCCTCTTCTGATTGTCAGCTCAGGTTTATCTATAATGTATTATCTCAATTGTGTTTTTTCTCATTATATTAATAATTAAATAAAAATAATTGATAATTAAATTAAATCTCATAATTGGTTTAACTAAGGTAGGAATACATCCCTGTGCTTGTCTCTATATATTCTGTAGATAGACCTATTACTAAAATCTAGGTTTTTAAAAGCTCTTTGTTAAGTAAACTGGTGTTCATGAGTTAGTGGTTTTAATCTGGAAATGAAAATTACTCTCTATCGATCAGAGATACGTAGTCAAATTGTCTCTGCTATTATCTACCTTCAGGATCAGAAATTAGGGAATATGACATTGATTCTATGGTTTAGTCACTTGTGTATCTTTGTGTCATTAAATTGTGAAAGATGAGGTCTATTTCTCAAACAGTTCACTCTTCAATAGTGAAAGATGGTCCAAAATACAAACAATAGGTGTAATTGATTATGGCAGAGGTAACAATAGCTGACATTGATTAAGTCATTATTACATATTGAGTACTGTCCTAAGTGATTTACATCTAAACGTCACAGCAACTTTATGTAACAGTAATTATAATTACATATATTCTTGCAATAATGAATGCAAAGTACAGTGAGGTTGAATAACTTTTCTATAGTAGCACAGCAAAAGTCACAGTCTTAACATTACCAAAGTACTCAAGTTCCAACATTAACGCTCTTAATCACATGCATACTGTGTTGCCAGTTCTCTATGGGAAGAAAATGAGATACCTGGCCTCCAGACAATTTGCATTATAATCCCTGCCTTCTGTATCTTACTTACGGTGATTGAAAATGACATCCATCCTTCAGTGTCTCCTTTTAGAGAACATGGATATGGAGGACATAATCAGAGGGATACGGGAAATTAGGGGCAAGAAAAGGGAGCTCCCTTCCAGGAGGCAGGGCTCAGGGCTCCCACTGATTGCAGTCCAATATCACAGTCCAATATCAAAACTAGGAGAGAGAGGATGGGTTGGGGGAGCTCTTTTACTTCATCAAAACAAATATCCTGCTCTCCAGTAATTTGGATACATTCCTCATTCTAAGGACTTTAAAAACTTTGTTTCATTCCAGATTCATAAATATTAATATTTTACTTTTTCCTCCAATATAATAATAGATATAAATAACTAATCACTCTCCTAGCAACAAGGCTTAAGTAAAAGCTAAGACAGAGACCTTGGGGACTGTTGTTCAAAGTCCCAGATCTCCAAAGCCAAGGGTCTAAACAAGGATGCAGAAGATGTAAAGAGAGACACATGGAAGGGGAGGACGCAGAGAGTAAAGACAGAGGAGGGACAGTGAGTGACCTAAATTAGGAATGCACCCTGGAGAGGAGCTTCTAAAATAAATGTTCCCACCAGCCAGGACTTCATGAAGATGATGAAAAGAATGGTGTTTTGACTAAATTTTTATTAAGGCTAAGAATTCCATTCATGACTATGGCACTGAAGAATGGGAAAGAACCAAAATCCAGGTCAGTGAGGGCATCTAAAGACTTCTCACTGAGGTCTCACTCTACCCTTGCAGGCACAAGGGTAGAAAGGGCCCCAAATAAGGATCTGGTTTCATAGCAAGATCAGTTCAGATCAGTTCAGTCGCTTAGTCATGTCCAACTCTTTGCGACCCCTTTGCACCCCAGGCCTCCCTGTCCAACACCAACTCCCGGAGTTCACCCAAAGTCATCCATGGTTGGATCGGTGATGCCATCCAACCATTTCATCTTCTGTTGTCCCCTTCTCCTCCTGCCCTCAATCTTTCCCAGCATCAGGGTCTTTTCAAATGAGTCAGCTCTTTGCATCAGGTGACCAAAGTATTGGAGTTTCAGCATCAACATCAGATGGTTGAATGGCATCACCAAGTCAATGAACATGAACTTAGGCAAACTCTGGGAGATGGTGAGGGACAGGGAAGCCTGGCATGCTGCAGTTCATGGAGTCACAAGAGTTGAACACAACTTGGTGACTGAACAACAACATAGCGTGGTTCAAACTTGGTCGGTCTGAAAAATATATGTGCAATTAGAGGTACATTTTGTGTGCTCTATAAAATAGAATTATAGTGATACTTTTATCATCTGCCCATATCTATGTTTTGAATCTTTCTTAGAAACGATGTTGTTTTATAAGTGAGGAAAACTAGCAAATGTATACAGCTTTAGAAACTTACTCCTGAAACTTCAGTTTCCCTTAGCAAATCCATATGTTTTATTTTATTAAAGGGAAATGGATACAATTAAAAACTCAGTAGCAACCAACCAATTTCCTATCAGTTAGTTGTGAAGTCAGATCCCCTATCACACCTTTCCTTTATCCTAATAAGCATCAATATACTAATTTTCTTCTTTCCAATTTTCTAATTTGCTTCCTAATGTTTCAGCCCCTGTATCCATCTCTCCTCACTTACTTCTGACAGAAAAGATGTCAGAGCATTTTTACTTTACAAAATTTTTCTGCTAATGAAGACAGAAAACCTGGAAAAAGTAACACTATGCACTAATTTAATAGGTTTTTCCTTCAACTTTCTTCAAAATCTTTGTCTTTTTGTTGTTCATTTTGGTTGAAATAGTCAGCAAAAATACAAAAGGTTTCATCAAGCTGGAGAGAAATATGTAAAGTGGTGGAGGGATAAATTAAGAGTTGGGATTAAAATATATACAGTACTATATATAAAAAAGTAACCAACAAGGACCTATTACTACATAGCACAGAGAACTATACTCAGTATCTTATAATAACCTATTAAGGAAAATAATCTAAAAACAAATATACATCTATATCCGGATTACCTTGCTATACACCTGAACCTAACACAACATTGTAAATCAACTGTACTTCAATAAAAGTTTAAAAAAAGAAATATAGCCTACATTCTGTTGCTAATGTTATAGGTTATGCTAATTAACATTCATCTGCTGTTGTTTCTATGCTTCTATATGGAGCTAGGCTAGTTCTGAACACGTGCTCTAAAAAGGTAATGCTCATTGCTCTCCGAAAATTGTCATTTCTTTGTATTTCTAAGTTGGTTCTTCTACGTGGACCTCCACCCCACATCCTATGTTCTGATTAGATCTTATATACGAAGCCCAGGATATAGCAAGTCCAGTCTAGGTTCTCTCTGGCTCACCTCAAAGACTCTCCATACTGATGCCAATCCAGTCAGAGAGCTCTCTAAGAGTATTCCAGCAACTTCAACATGGGAAAGCCTCATCTGCCATTTTCTCTCAGCCAGAAATCTCCCACATCTAAGTCTTAAGTGCTAGATCCTCCTATCTTGGTACCTCTCTTACTCACACACCTTATAGAAATCACAGGGACCTTGGTGTCTCTATATTACATGAATAATTTTCTTCCTTTCTTTATTTTCTGTCCACCTTTTGTATACTCCTCCATGACAACCTTCTCCTACCACTTCGTTTATCTGACTTCTTACTGATTCCCCTTATAGCCTTCAGTAGCCTTGACTCCTCTGATAGCCCACCCAAGCCTCTTAGCATGATTATCAAATGTTATCACTGTTGAACAGCTGAATTCAAAAGTATTGTTGACAAATAGGAAAGGGAACAAAACTAGCAAAGTGAATTGTAATAGGGATAAACATAGGTACTGCATTTAAGAGTAAGACTCAACGCTGTAACTTATAAGTGGAAAATACAGGTATTTTTAAGGTGGCTTGAAAAGCTTAGGTATAAATCTAGATTCTAACATGATTTCAGGATGTACTAACATTAATAGGATAAAGTCAATTATGTGGTCAGATCTTACTTTTGCTACTCAATGTCTTTTTATCTAATTAAGCTGCATGAAAATTGAATTACTTTTCATTATAATCCCCAATACACAGATGAAGGGACTAAGATGTAGGTGGGTTACTTAAGTTGTTGTTCAGTTGCTAAGTTATGTCCAAGTCTTTGCGACCCCATGGACTGCAGCACACCAAGCTTCCCTATCCATTACTATATCCCAGAGTTTGCTCAGATTCATGTTCACTGAATTGGTGATGCCATCCAACCATCTCATCCTCCATTGTCCCCTTCTCCTCCTGCCCTAAATCTTTTTCAGCACCAGGGTCTTTTCTTAGCATCAGAGTCAGTTCTTAGCATCAGGTGACCAAAGCATTGGAGCTTCAGCTTCAGCATCAGTCCTTCCAGTGAATATTCTCGGTTAATTTCCTGAAGTTAAATATTTTATCCCAAATCATACATTGTGAAACTTAATAAGATACAAATATACAAAGAGAATTTGTGGTGCAAGTGAAGGGAGTGCTTTGCCTCTCTGGGGTTCTGGGCAGATGGGAATAAGTAGAATATTCAATCTATTTATCACACTTAAAAAGGACCTTGAATGTTTGCTGAAGACTTGGGCGATGCGTACAGGAATCAAAGTATCATATCCTAAATATGTATGAGTCAGTGGGCCTATAAAGAAGGAGAAGACGGTTGATAAGGCAATGATTATGAGCGTATATATAAGACTCACATGATGCTCGCCTGTGTGAAGAGGCTATATTTATGAACAGTGTGTGTGTGTAAAAGTGTGCCTGTTTGCTCCTACATCTCCTGGTGTGCCTAGAGGTATCAACTGCTTTCAGCATACAGATGTCTATTCCTCTGTAATGTCTAAATGCCTGGGTATCTCTACTGCCCTGAGTCTCAGTGGAAAGTGTGCATCATAGTGTATATCTAATACAAATCTGAGGGATCACTTAAAGTTTATCCATTCACCAAAACTCATTAAGTGTCTAAACTGCCTCAGATCCTACAGTATGTACTGGAGAAACAAAAGGGAATAAAATACAATATCTAATTTAATAATGGAGCCTAATTAGGGAGAAATGCATGAAATACAGAATTGAAATATGTTGAAATGAGCTATAAGAAATGCAGCCTATTTATCAAAAGCTTCTGGGATCATAGAACAGAGGGTCAGCTCACACTGCCAGGGGAAGATAAGAAATAGTTAACTAATATGAAGTAACTTTAAAAGAGAAAATGTATCAGAAATTCCCTTTCCATATCTCCTCATCATGTTATCATGATGGAACAGATGAATACAACAAATACATTTTAAAGGTAATATTTATACTAGCTAGACATTTAAGCCTAAATCTGTCTTTGAGTGCTGAAAATGCACCCATTAACCTGTTATTAAATATGAATTGAGGTTAGCATTCTATACATACGAAAGAATTGGAGAGGGGAAAACAAAATAAGAGTGACAAAGATCTGACCATAGATAGAAACTGAGAACAGATTAGAACTGAACTTTATGTAAAGTAAGCCAGAAAGAAAAACACCAATACAGTATACTAACACATATATATGGAATTTAGAAAGATGGTAATGATGACCCAGTGTGTGAGACAGCAAAAGAGACACAGATGTGTAGAGCGGACTTTTGGACTCTGAGGGAGAGGGAGAGGGTGGGATGATTTGGGAGAATGGCATTGAAACATGTAAGAAACGAATCGCCAGTCTATGTTCGATGCAGGATACAGGATGCTTGGGGCTGGTGCATGGGGATGATGCAGAGAGATGATATGGGGTGAGAGGTGGGAGGGGGGTTCATGTTTGGAAACTCATGTACATCCGTGGTGGATTTATGTCAATGTATGCCAAAACCAATACAGTATTGTAGAGTAAAATAAAATTTAAATTTTAAAAAAAGAAACTTAAAAAAAAGAAAAAGAAAAAGAAACTAAGATAGGTAGTAACAGAGTGGCATTTTGAGCAAAACTACTATGAGTTTCTTTATATAAAATAACTAAAATATATTGTGGAGAGTTACAAGGAGGCACATTTTTAGGTCAATATAGGAAAGACTTTTCAACAATCAGAGCTGTACACAAAGGGAATAGACTATCTCAAAGATTGCCCAGTGCTATAAATATCTGAAAAAAAGCAACACATTTATTTACTAACATTTTAAATATCCAGGTAAAATGCAGATGATTGTATAAAGCCTCTAAATGTTCTATGAACTTTGAAATTCTCAAATCGTTCATTACTTAACTTTTATATATTTTTATATATTAGCAACATTTTTATATATTAGCATATGTTGTACTCTAGTCAGAAATCTCTGTACATTACTGGGAACTACCCTTTAGTGACTTAATTCTTTCTGGAACCAAGAAGATTTTTAGATAGTGCTAAATGCTAGTGTCCAGTATGGCAGAGACAGTGTGCTGCTGCTTCTGCTGCTGCTAAGTCGCTTCAGTCGTGTCCGACTCTGTGCGACCCCATAGACGGCAGCCCACCAGGCTCCCCCGTCCCTGGGATTCTCCAGGCAAGAACACTGGAGTGGGTTGCCATTTCCTTCAGGGTCCTGACATCTATGTGCTCTCTATCAGATCCATCAGCCCTTTGATTAAGCTGGCCCTGTGACTGGTTTGAATAAAGGAATATGAAGGTAATAGTGTGTTCCTGGCAAAATCAGGGGTGTCATCACATCATTTGTCCCCATACCTCTCTCCTCCCGTTGGGAGGAATAAAGGAATTCTGAGGTAGAGAATTCAAATACTGTGTCTCTGCTTGGAGGTGAGCACCCAGGAGAACTACCTAATAATCAGTATCTGCATGTGACATAAGCAATGAATAAACACTAATTTATGAGAACCTGCCCAAAATTATTGAGGCAAATCGTGTGCCAGATATTGTGCATTTGTATTTGCTTATGCCTTTCTTGTTTGCTTTTACTGGCAATCCTATTTTTTATTACAATGTCATTTAAAGTTCTCATTGAGGATAAAATGACCATCACTTCCAGACCTCCAAAAAAGAAAAAGATTTTCTTAGTTTCTTAGTTTTCCCCCACATTTGCCCATTTTCTCAAGTTCACCTAAATTGATCAACATTCATGGAATGTAAGGAACCACTGAGCTTTATCTAAATCCATTGTTGCATTCTTATGCATCTGAGATTTGAACTGTGGCCCAGATTTCTGAGTGACTTTAAGGCAAAGGCCTCTGTGGTTCCTTTACCAATCACACCCACAGTGACTAACAGCAAGAAGCTCCTAGTTCAGTCACAGGCATACCTAGCCCTTTCTGCCAGCATCTCTATCTCATTCTGTTAGCTCTACATGTCCCAGTGGGCAGTGCTGCAGTTTTGGCCAACATCAGGAAACAACACTTTTTTAGTGAGCCTATGTTTCTCTCCATGTGAGATAGATGCATCTGGTCATTATCTTCACCTGAGAAAATTGTATGAGAGTCAATAAATAACAGTTAGAACCTTATGTGGAACAACTTAATGATTCACAATTGGGAAAGGAGTATGACAAGGCCATATATTGGCACCCTGCCTATTTAATGTATATGCATAGTACATCATGTGAAATGCCAGGCTGGATAAATCACAAGCTGGAATTGAGATTGCCAGGAGAAATATCAGCAACTTCAGATATGCAAATGATACTGCTCTAATGGGAGAAAATGATGAGGAACTTAAGCTCTTGATGAGGGTGAAAGAGGAGAATGAAAAAGCTAGCTTAAAACTCAACATTCAAAAAAATAAAATCATGGCATCCACTCCCATCACTTCATGGCAAATAGAAGGGGGCAGGGGGGAAGTAGAAGCACTGAGAAATTTTATTTCTCCAAAATCATTGCTGATGTTGACTGCAGCCATGAAGGTAAAAGGTGCTATCCCCTTGGAAGGAAAGCTATAACATATCTAGACAATGTATTAAAAAGCAGAGACATCACTCTGCCAACAAAGGTCCATATAGTCAAAGCTATGGTTTTTCCAGTAGTCATTTAGGGATGTGAGAGTTGGATCTTAAAGAAAGCTGAGCGTTGAAGAATTGATGCTTTTGAATTGTGATGCTGGAGAAGGCTCTTGAGAGTCCCTGGGATTGCAAGGAGATCAAACTAGTCAGTCCTAAAGGAAATCAGCCCTGGATATTCACTAAAGGACTGATGCTGAAGCTGAAGCTCCAATACTTTGGCCACCTGATGTGAAGAGTCAACTCATTGGAAAAGACCCTGGTTCTGGGAAAGATTGAAGGCAAAGGAGAAGAGGGTTGCCGAAGATGAGATGGTTGGATAGCATCACCAACTCAATGGACATGAATTTAAGCAAACTCTGGGAGATAGTGAAGGACAGGTAACCCTGGTGTGCTTTAGTCCATGGGGTTGCAAAGAGTAGGGCATGGCTTAGCGACTGAAAAACAACTTAACCTTCACCATCCTCCCCACAGTTATGGAATCCTGTGTTTTAATGCCTCTGAGTTTATCTTCTAAGCCTATGTCTAATATTGCTCCATCCTTAGATTACTCTTTATGGGATCCTTTTCCAAGTCCTTTGACTACCACGTGGTTGTCTGCTACTCCCTGCCTTACACCTCCATCTCTTTACCAGGATCTCTTTTGCACTGTTAGCATCACAATCAGCTGTTGTTATGCTCTTTTCTACTAACCCAGATCAAACGTTTTTTTGTTTCTTGCTCCCATCAATTCTCCCCTCTTGCCTCCGTGACATGATCCACATAGCCTGTCTTTGTGTCTGGACTAAAAATTGGTGTAGATTTATGCTAGAGTTTCTTATCCTAATATGGGGTCCACTGTCCACTATTCTTCTCTATGCACTAATTTGGAGAAGACTTATTTCACACTTTCTGGAAAATATGTGTAAGCTTTCTAATTCACTCTGCTTAACTGTTTCAGCTTAAACCTGTAAGCATGAGGTTACCTTTTCTCTGATTCAATGTTTCACAGCTGATGACCTTCAGTGTAACCAGAGTGACCACAAGAAAGACTGAGAATATCCGTGGTAATCATGATGATAAAAAAGGACAAACTATATATTTTTATCTCATCAGGGTGTTAATACTCTCCAATATATATCTGGAAGATTTGTTTAGAAAAGTAGGCTGCTGCTATTGCTATGGCCATCAGAGGGATGGACATACTGATGTAGTTAACAGGTTATGATGGGTGGAGCCTCCTATGAAACCAGTGTTGAAGAGGTCTCTTGACTGAAGGTAGGTGCCCCCACCTTGCAGAGACAAGGTATTTGAGTACCTCTTTCAGCTTCCTTTTCCCCAGTAATGTCCCCTGAGGAAATGGCTACACTTTCTTTCCCATTTCTAATAGTAAAGCAAAGGATAGTAAAATATCAAATTACATTTTCAGAATGTCACAGACCCTCAAATGATTTTAGATATTAATCTGTCTTTATTTATCCCAGATTTCAAAAAGGAAATATTACCTTCAATTTAACATAATAGGAAGAGCTTTAAGAGATAAACAAATATTGAATCTCTTTCCTCACCCCTCTGTTCCTCTTTCTCTCTCTCTCCCTCTCTCCCACACCCATCCCCATGAATCAGAAATACATTCTGGAAGGATTCACACCAGACTGCTAAGGCTGGTTTCCTGTAGGAAGAGGAATGAGATTAGGACTGTAGGAGAAGAACTATCAATTTTCAGTTTGTGAGTGTTTGTATTATTGGAGTATTCTATAAATAAAATTATTTTCTAGCTATATAATGCTTAAATATTTTCTTACATATTTTGATTTATACTTTAGTCACTTAGAAAATGGGGATAAATGATTTCTGCAGAGTGTACTAATGACTAATAGAAATATTGCATGTAAAACTCAAATCATTAAAAGAACATACTCAGTTGTGTCTGACTCTTTACAATCCCATGGACTGTAGCCTGCCAAGTCCTCTGTCCATGGAATTCTCCAGGCAAGAATACTAGAGTGTGTAGCCATGCCCTTCTCAAGGGGATTCTCTTGACCCAGGGGACAAACCTGGATCCTCTGCATTGCAGGCAGATTCTTTACCATTGAGCCACCAGGGAAGCCCAAATAATATGCTGAAGGTGCTTAAAATAGATATATTAAAAGATAATATTTATAAGGGTCTTAATTTATGCTAGGAACTATAGGAAGTATGTAAATGCATCAGAAATTAAGATTTAATTTGTATAATAGGATCTCCCAAGATCCTATTATACAAATCTCATCCTGAAGACTTCTGGACTCACACATGTTAATTAAATTTCTATGTGCCATAAATTTGTTTCAAAGACTGAACTCAAACTGAAGTTCATCTAATTTTTGAAAATTCCCTCCTACATATGATATGATTATTCTAATTTGAAAGTTATTATCCTGAGGAAATTTAAACACAGAGAGGGCAGGTTTTACATAGCATCTCAAAATCAAGCTAAGCAGTTGGCAGAGACTTGCAGGGTAGTCTGAAGACCACAGGGAGGCAGCAGAGTTGTACATCCACCTAAGTTAAACCCAGACACAAAAGCACACACACACACACACACACACACACAAGGACCTGAGCACTTTTATACTATCTGCTAAGTGTTTTGCTTACATTTATGAATGAATGAATATTATAGATAGATAGGTGGTGAATAGATGAATAGATAGATGAATTAAATCTTCCCTTCATGATTGTCTCCTTAACCTATTTGAAAAGTCCCAGTGTTATATTTACCTGGCAGGAGACATACCATGATCACTGAGGTGGTTTTCCAAGGGCAAGCCTTATCCACCGCACTCTGGATGCAATGTGGGAAACTAGACTGCATAGTCTGTGGTAGTGGGGACAGGGATGAAGGGAGGGGACTGAAAGACTAGGTCTCAGATCTGAGATATCGGGCCTTAATTCATTAGCGCCTAGGTTAAATTCTGGTGTCAAAGGAAGCCAAAATATTTTTTTTTAATTTGATTTGCTGCGTGACTCAGGGAACTCAAACAGGGGCTCTATGACAGACTGAAGGGTGGGATGGGGAGGGAGATGGGAGGAAGGTCGGGGAGGGAGATGGGAGGAAGGTCGGGGAGGGAGGGACATGGGTGTACCTATGGCTGATTCTTGTTGATGCATGACAGAAAGAACACAAAATTCTGTAAATCAATTACGCTTCAATTAAAAAATTAAAAACAATTTCTGACCCAAAGCTCATGCTTCCAAGATGATTGGACTAAAGAGTTTCAGGAGCATGTTAATAATGTCAATAGGGAATGAATGACTGGTATGAGATCACTTATATGTGAAATATAAAAAGTAATACAAATGAGTACATATACAAGAAGGAAACAGACTCACAGATACAGAAAGCAAACCCATGGTCACCAAAGGGAAGAGGGAAGGGAGGGACAAATTAAGGAAGTAGGATTATGAGATAACCGTGTTAGCAAAAACTTACTTTGGGTTTTTCCATTAGATTTTATAGAAAAACATAAACAAACTTTTAGTCAACCCAATATAACCTATTGTGTATAAAATAGACAAGCAACAAGGATAGATAGTATAGCACAGGGAAATATAGCCACTCTCTTGCAATAATTTTGGATAGATATGACTTGTAACAATACTGAATCACTATGCTCTACACCTGAAAGTGATATAATACTGTAAATCAATTAGAGTTCAATTTTAAAAAAAGAAGAAATAGGGAATGAACACTAATATCTCCTCTTTCCCTGCATCTGAGATCCCAGGTTCTCAGCACTTTCAGTTTCTCACCTACTGTGTTAGCTGTGGAAGTAGACAGGAGTGTTAAACTTGTTGGACAAAGAAGATTGTGAACCCCCAAAGTCACCATCTCAAACCCCTCAAATCTTCCCTTTCCCTGAAGGTGGGCCAGAGTCATTGTCTGCTAATTTCAGGGAATAGGAAAGGGACTTGCTTGGATGTTTTGCATAAGAAAAAATATTATCTTAGGGCACGGTTTGGGGGACCACTAGTTCTCTGCAGAGATTTCTACCTGAGGGTAGCGAAACAGAAACTACAAGGCCTCAGATGACTCATTCTAGTCCAGTGCCAACTGCCAGAAAACTTGAAGTCTTAATCTTTAAGTTCCTTTTGATTTGTTGTTATTATTCAGCCACTCAGTCATGTTTGACTCTTTGTGACCCCACAGACTGCAACACAGCAGCCCTGTGCTCATAGTCTCCCAGAGCTTGCTCAGACTCAATGAGTTGGTGATGCCATCCAACTATCCGATCCTCTGTCATCCCCTTCTCCTCCTTCCTTCAATTTTTCCTAGTATCAGGGTCTTTTCCAATGGGTCAGCTCTTTGCATCAGGTGTCCAAACTGTTGGAGCTTCAGTTCCAGCATCAATTAATATCCAGGGTTGATTTCCTTTAGGATTGACTGGTTTGATCTCCTTGCTGTCCAGGGGACTCTTAGGAGTCTTCTCCAAAATCACAATTCAAAAGGATCAGTTCTTCGGTGCTCAGCCTTCTTATGTCTCCAACTCTCAGCATCCAACTCTCACATCCATACATGACTACTGGAAAAGTCATAACTTTGATTATATGGACCTTTGTTGGCAAAGTAGTGTTTCTGCTTTTTAATATCATCATAGCTTTTCTCCAAGAAGCAAGCATCTTCAAATGCCATGGCTACAGTCATCATCAGCAGTGATTTTGAAGCCCAAGAAAGAAAAACCTATCTTTTTTATTATTGAAAATTAAATTCTGACCTTCATCCTAAGGCTGCATCCATCACTTTTGTTGGATTCGGAAGTGTTAGTGGTATCTGACTCTTTGGGACTTCATGGTCTGTAGCCTGCCAGGCTCCTCTGTCCATGGGCTGTCCCAGGCAAGAATGCTGGAGTGGTAGCCATTCCCTTCTCCAGGGGATCTTCTCCACTCAGGGGGCAAATCTGGGCCTCCTGCACTGAAGGTAGATTCTTTACCATCTGAGTCACCAGGGAAAATTAACTATGTATTGTCTATATTTACTATCCTACAGTCAGGGTCCGCATGTTGTCATTGAAATAGCCTGCAAACTACCGCACATTGTACTCATCTCACATGCTAGAAAAGTAATGCTCAAAATCCTCCAAACCAGGCTTAAACAGTACATGAACTGTGAACTTCTGGATGTTCAAGCCGGATTTATAAAAAGCAGAGGAACCAGAGATCAAATTGCCAACATCCGCTGGATCATTGAAAAAGCAAGAGTTCCAGAAAAACATCTACTTTTGTTTTATTTTTACACCAAAGCCTTTGACTGTGTGGATCACAACAAACTGTGGAAAATTCTGAAAGAGATGGAAATGCCAGACCACCTGGCCTGCCTCTTGATAAATCTGTATGTAGGTCAAGAAGCAACAGTTAGAACTGGACATGGAACAAGACTGGTTCCAGATTGGGAAAGGAGTATGTAAAGGCTGTATATTGTCACCCTGCTTATTTAACTTTCATGCAGAGTACATTATGAGAAACGCTGGGCTGGAGGAAGCACAAGCTGGAATCAAGACTGCCAGGAGAAATAACAATAACCTCAGATACGCAGATGACACCACCCTTATGGCAGAAAGAAAGAGGAACTAAAGAGCCTCTTGATGAAAGTAAAAGAGGAGAGTGAGAAGGTTGGCTTAAAGCTCAACATTCAGAAAAGTAAGGTCATGGCATCAGGTCCCATCACTTCATGGCAAATAGATGGGGAAACAATGGAAACAGTGAGAGATTTTATTTGGGGGCTCCAAAATTACTGTAGATGGTGACTGCAGTGATGAAATTAAAAGACCCTTTCTCCTTGGAAAAAAAGCTGTGACCAACATAGACAGCACATTAAAAAGAAGAGACATTACTTTACCAACAATGGTCCATCTAGTCAAAGCTATGGCTCTTCCCATAGTCATGTATGGATGTGAGAGTTGGACTATAAAGAAAGCTCAGCATCGAAGAACTGATCCTTTTGAACTGTGCTGTTTGAGAAGACTCTTGAGAGTCCCTTACCCTGCAAGGAGATCCAACTAGTCAATCCTGAAGGAAACCAGTCCTAAATATTCATTGGAAGGACTGATGCTGAAGCTGAAACTCCAATATTTTGGCCACCTGATGCAGAGTCAACTCATTGGAAAAGACTCTGATGATGGAAAAGATTGAAAGCAGGAGAAGAAGAGGACAATGGAGAATGAGATGGTTGGAGGGTATCACCGACGCAATGGACATGATTTTGTGCAGGCTCCGGGAATTGGTGATGGACAGAGAAGTCTGGCGTGCTGCAGTCCATGGGGTCTCAAAGAGTTGAACACAACTGGGCAACTGAACTGAGCTGAACCACATCCCACACAGCCTGGCTGTAGCATGGAAGCTACCCTAAGATGAGGCTTGATCATCCCTTTGCATATGCCAAGCCTCCTTCCTCAGGAACTCCACCCATGGCACTAAACTACCCTAAGATATTTTAGGTTCCATTTATTCCTTCTCTCAGAAAGAGCACAGTTCAAGGCCAAGGGCCTTAGGGAAAATGCCCTGGAGAGCAAGTCAGGAGCTTTGATTCCTAGCCTAGGCATTTCCATGACAAATTACATCACACTGAGAAAGTCCTCATCTTTCCCTGTGCTTCAGATTTCTCTTTTGGACATGGACAAAGTCACTTAGCACACAGTGCAGATAAAATTGTCGTTCTACCAATAGAGAATTTCTGCTGGTTAAATTTGTAAGTTCCCTCAACACTTTAACCAGGAATGTTATTGAACCCTATACTTCTCAACGAGCAAGACTTCCTGAGGTCCTCTCATTCAGCTAGGAAATTCTCCTAAGCAAACCCACCTGTACTAGTGTGTGTGTGCTGGTTGCTGAGGGGAGAAGAGAGCATGCTCTTCTTCCATTCTCTGCTCACACATCTAGAAAAGAACTTGACACCCTCCCCACTTAGCTGCCTCCACTAACTCACTTCAGAGATTGAACCATTTACTTCAAGGAAGTCTTAGTGGGTAGAGAGCTGTGGTTAAGAGCACGGATTATCGAGTCAGATGGTCTGAGTGGCTGAACTCAGCACCAGTTACTAGCTGTATGACCCAATTCTCACACCTGTAAAATGGGATTTTAACAGCCTCAGAAGATTGTTGTGACATTGAGAGAGTAAATATGTGCAAAGTTTGTGGCTTATAGATGCTAAGTGCTCTAGAGTCTTTTACTGTTTTTATTGAGCCAACCACTATTTTATTCTGCACTTCACACCAGTGCATTTGTAACAGTAATAATAAGACAACTGGGATTTATTGAAAGCTTACTAATGTGCCAGACATTTCAGTAAGGATTTTGTGTAACTTACATCATTTAACGTATTTCCCTGAGTATACTAAGAGAGAAGGAAGAGTATACTAGAAAGAAGAGTATACACGTAGAAAAAGGGTGGTGGTTATGATTATTGTCTTCATTTAAGTAGCTGGCCTTGTGAAGTCAAGGACTGTGACTCTCTGGGTCACTGGTATGTCACCATATTGCAATGCATGCAATAGACAATATTTTTGACAATATTAAAAAATGACTATTCCAATATGGGAAGGTTATCTTCTGAAACAGGGATTTGAGTAGTATTATGTGACACAGGATTAAAGAATTTTCATTTGCATAAGAACTTTGTAAATATTATGTTGTTTAACAAAAACAAGGGCTCAGTGGAAAAGCCATGAGTGCCTCCCTGTAAGAGGAAGTGCTTTACTGTGACTGTATGAAACAGGGTAAGCTGAAGATTGTCCTTGATGAATTCTTAGGGTCGCATAGCTCTATGAAGGTCTGGGCTGTTATATTTTATTCTCTTCTTCCCTATCATACACACAGTGATGGACACACATGAGAGAAGGCTTTCCCCTCACTTCTTCATTGGATGAATCAAATTATCAAGTGGATATGCTGAGGAAAAGAGGGAACCAGAGCAAAAAATGAGTTCCAAGTGAAAACCGCAGTATTTTCTTCCATTTCAGGGGTCCAGCTAATGGGAAGTTAGGGCTTTGTGAAGCCTGACCTAAAATCAGGAGCCCCATAGGATATGCACAGGAAAGAGACAAGTGCCCACAAGGAGCAGGTTTTCTTAGTGTGACAAGAATCCCTTTGCTCCAAACCTCTAGAGACCCTCTCTTCAGTTGGTCCTATCAAAATGTCCTTACCTCCAGTCTAAAACTACTTTTCCCAGTCCGTGTCCCATTTCCCTAAAGCAGTTCCCTATGAGCCCAGCATCCAGAGACTGGTCCTCAGCTTCCTACTCTCAGTTCCTTGAGTACAGCTGCCTGGGGTTCCCTCCTGGGCTCCCACTGTTGACTTTCATCCCCTCTCCTCCCCTTGAATGCTGCTGAGATGACCCATTTGATGAGTATGGCTCCTTCAAGAAATAATTCACTTGTTAATGGCTTATCCCCCAAATCCCATTTTAGACATCTGAAATCACTATAAGTAAGAGAGAACGAAGAGGAATGTGGGAAAATAAAGAGATGGGGAATGAGTAGGAGAGTTGTGGAGAAGGTAGACAGGATTAATGGATGATAAAGGCTACTATTTTTTGAGAACTTCTATATTCTAAAGTCTAATTAAATAAGCTGCTGCTTCAGAGTGTGTCATATTTTATTCTAATCCCACATAAACTCTGTAAAATGGATAAAATCATCATCCTTGTTTTGAGATGAGGAGACTAAGAGTAACCTGAGAGGAGTCAAGGCATGTTGCCCGAAGTCAGACATGTAAGATGCATCACTAGTTCTAGGACCCAAATCAGACTTTGAATCCACTGCTCACAAGCCCTTTGCTGCACTGCTGAGGAGCATGAGATGGATAGGCCTAGGAGAGCAGAGGAATGGGGCTCTGGATGCAGGAGGAAGGCCTGGAGAAGTCTGGGACTATAACTCTGGGAGCAGGAGTTGCTCTGGGTTTGAACTTCAGCAGACTTTACTCAGCAAACCCGAGGTCTCCGCAGGGACTCTGGGAGCTGGGATGCAAGATGTGTCTATCAGAGGTCACAGAGAGGGCAGGGCCAAGACTAGTTGCTGGCTATCAGAGCCCAGAAGGGCTATAGATCTGTTAGGTCAGATAGGTGGTCAGGTCAGGTTGGCGGCTCTGGGTGGAGTCGCGAGTCTCAGGGCAGATAGACCCTGAGAACAGAAGTGAGCAGGGGAAAGGGGAGTGAGGCCCAGCACTGCAGCATTTTACTTTTTACCACCACGTGAGACACTCCAGCCAAATAAGGGGACCTTTGTGCCTCTGAACACAGTCTTGAAATCTGTAAAATAAGGATAATAATTATATCTATCTTATGGGGTTATTGAAGCCACACTGTCAGGACCAATAACAGCAGTTCAGGCTAGAGCTAGGGGCTCACTAGGGACCAGACGTCTCAAAGCAACAGGTAAGTTCTTGAAAACAACACCAACCACATTTAAAGATGTGCAGACTGTCTCAAAGCCCAAGACATCATTGAACAATGGCCTGAGATGCTGTATAAGCAAAGAATTCCCCTTCCCCAGTCAGGCCATCTTCCCAGGTACTGTGGTCAAAGTCCAGAGCTTAGCTTTCAGGCTGAAACTTCTGAAGGCATAGGTGCAGACGAAGGCAGCTAACAGCAACTTTGCTCTTTAAGAAAGTAATTAGCCTCCAATTAAAATAAATAAATTTATATTAAAAATAAATAAGTAAATAAAATAAAGCATACCTGTATAATAGCAAAAAAAAAAAAAGAAAGAATATCTCACTTCACATGGAGCATGTACAGCCCTAGATCCTGAAGCATAAGAGGTCCACTAAGAATCTGACCAGAAGCTGAACAGGAAACAGGATGATTAAGGAAGTAGAGACCACAGGAAATTCACTTGAATAAACAGAAGAGATTTAGACTAGGGGAAAATTAAAAGAGGATGGGAGTTAACACTTACTGAAATCTTTCTACAAGTCAGGTACTATTCTAGGTATTTAAATAGTCTCATTTAATATGGTACTTCTGTAAAGTATATATCCTGAAATATGTTGTCATTGTTCAGTTGCTAAGTCATGTCTGACTCTTCACGACCCCATAATTCATGCTAATGATAAGTGATACTTCTTGAGTTTTTCATATATGCTAAGATATAACTTAAGTTCATTATATGAATTAACTTAGTTTATCATCTACCAATATTCAGAAGTCCATTAATGTTTCTCAGCTGATGAGGAAACCAAGGCACAGAAAATGTAAGAAACTGTCTTGAATAAGTAGCCAGTTTTTAATCTGAACCCAGGTGTTCTGGGCTCACCTATTGTCTATATGACATTGTCTTTTTTAAAGTGTGGGTGACTTGAAGATCAAAGAGATGAAATAAACTGTCCAAGCTCACAGAGCTGGTAAGTAGTGAGGTTAAGATGCAGGCCCAGTTCTCTTGCTGCTAAAGACTCTGCTCTTTCTACAATGAAACATCAACATGGACATCCACTGTGGACCCAAGGAATAGAAGCAGGCTAAACTGACCCTATTCCCTACCTCTTTTACCATGGAGATTGAAGATTAGGGTTCAAGCCATAGTTGCAGACCATATCTTCTCCACATGGGTGTATTTCTCTGGAGGAAAGTTTGAAAGGAAAGAAGAAAAGGAATTGGAAACAGGTTCAGTTTAAAAAGAGGCTCTAGCTTGGACTGCAGAGATTATTGGATTGTAGGTTAAGTCCATACTGGCCCTAATGACCTCTTGACCCCTTGGCCAAGCAGCAAGTTTGGTTAAGGATGAGAGTGTATTAAAGTCAATGAACCTAAAAGACAGGCATGTCTATTTATTTAGGTCTTTGTGACATCTTAATTTGTGCCAAGCACTCAGGACACTAAAC
Source organism: Capra hircus (assembly GCF_001704415.2). Classification (NCBI taxonomy): domain Eukaryota; kingdom Metazoa; phylum Chordata; class Mammalia; order Artiodactyla; family Bovidae; genus Capra; species Capra hircus. Next base: position 34,250,434 of record NC_030822.1, read on the forward strand.
CACACCAGGGGCAGCACTGTGGTGATGAGTTAAGAGAACAAAATATGAGGAGGTCTGCAAGTTCCCTGAAACTCCCTTTGCAGAGCTCTGACAATGAGTCCTCACAAATGTTACCAGGGCAGGACCCTGTTTTATATGTAACTTCTCCAAGGTCAGTTTGGGCTTCATGCTGTCTTTATTTTGGGGGAGTAAATAATGTACCAAAAGATCTTACAGGATTAAAAAAATGTAAGGTGAGCCTTGAGAGATGAATGGGTTTCTCGTAATGGAGAATAGCCATTCTCCATCATGCTTCATGCGTGGTACATAGAACCTGCTACCATGCAGCACTGTTGTTTATGACTAAGTCATGTCCCACTTCTTGTGACTCCATGGACTATAGCCTGCCAGGCTCCCCTGCCCATGGAATTTTCCAAGCAAGAATACTAGAATGGGTTGTCATTTCCTTCTTCAGGGGATCTTCCTGACCCAGGGATCAAACTCACATTTCTTGCATTGGCAGGCATTACCACTGAGCCACCAGGGAAGCCCATACATATACATAGGAAAATGATTACAACAGAAAAGTTAATTAACTATTATTCTGCTTGCAGAGAAGAAAATTAGAGTCATAATTTTCCCCTCCAACATATATCTCTATTGAATACATAAAATATTATAATATTATATACTATTTCCTACTAGGACTCCTGGAAAGCAAGATACATGTCTTACTTATTATTCAAGCACTGAAAATAGTTTCTACCACATAACAGCTTCGCTGAAAACGTTTACTAGATGACTCTTCTGCCTACAAGCCCAGGCCCCTCTATCCCCTCCAACTGTCTCATCTCCAATTAAATAAGCTCCAATTCCCCTTTAATTCATAATTCAATTTATCTAAACCTCCACTGCTGCCTTCCCATAGGCATTCATGCTCGGGGCCACCTCTAGATCTGAGTCAATGCCCTGCTCCCTATCTTCTCAGTCTGCTTAGCCTTAAGGGCGAGGGTCTGCTCCCGCCTCTAAAACAGCCATCTGAGTCATGCTGAGTCATGCTGAGGCTTAGGGTGTGTGGCCAGATGTTCTCAGCCCTGCCTGTTGACCTCTATCTGGGTCCCCAGCAGGAGGCTTACAGGACAGATGACAAAAAAGGAGAAGTACACTGCCTGACTGTAACTCCACCCGAGACAGCATCAGGGGAAAGAGGGATACTGAGGCAGAATGTGAGGTATCCTGGAATATGTTCCCTTTGGATTTAAAGTGTATTTCTGGTTGTCCCACAGATGCCATTGAATGATCAGTCATTGTTCATCAAATATTCATCTTGCAGATAATCTCCCAAAGCCAGAAGCAGAAAAAGAAAAAAAAAAAAAAAAACACGAAAGTAAACCTTAAAAGTGCATGCATATGGACTTATAATTTACAAAATAAATCAAGTGTGATCAGAGTAATTTAAAGCATGAAGCCTTTGCTAGTGAAGTTCTGATTCTTTCTCATGTACTGTACAACCCAGGACACAGCCTTTCTAAACCATTGCTTCCAGTATATAAAGATGTGGCAGGGCTGGATGACTAAATAATTTTTCCAGATCTCACCTTTTAAAATTTTCTTAAATTTTTCTTGTGTTTGCACTAGGATCTTCTTGCTGCCTGGGGGTTTTCTCTCGTTGCAGTGAGTGGGGCCACTCTTCACTGCAGTGTGCTGGCTTCTCATTGCGTGGCCTCTCTTGGTGGTGGAGCGCACACTCTAGGTACATGGGTTTCAGCAGCAGCAGCGTGCAGGCTCAGTAGTAGCGGTGTGTGGGCTTTATTAGTTGCAGTGCAGGCTCAGTAGCTGCGGAGCACAGGCTTAGTTGCTTTGCAGCATGTGGAATCTTCCCAACCCAGGGATCAAACCCATGTCCTCTGCATTGGAAGATGAATTTTTACCCACTGTACCACCAGAGGAGTCCTAGGTCTCACGTTTTTAAGATTTCACATACTGCGCATCCACTTTGCAGGGTTCTGTGGTTATGGACTGAGATATGAAGATGAAAGAGAGGGGCATGAAATGGGAAAAGGAAAACATTGTTCACCATTTTAGGGCACCCCGAATCTGCTGACAAATGGCCTGTGACATACTGGGCAGATCTGACTGGGGATGACACCAGGGAACGCCCGACTTTAGGAACCATCTCAGGCCCGTCTTGGCGCTGCTCCTCTCAGGGGAAAATGTCTTACCTTCTAGGCCTCTGATCAGCACCCAAGAAGTGCTGTCACTCTCATGTCACTTTGGCTAAAATTTGGATGTGCGAACATGCTCCAGAGATATTTTCTGATTTTCCTACCTACCCATCCACCACCTTCATTTTATTTTATCTGTTTAACTTTGGCTGCCCTAGTCCTTCACTGATGCATGTAGGCTTTCTCTAGTAGCAAGCAAGGACTACTTTCCAGTTGTGGTGCTTAGGCCTCTCACTGTGATTTCTCTTGCTGTGGAGCACGGACTCTAGGGTACATAGACTTCAGCAGCTGTGGTGCTCAGCAGTCGTGGCCCACGGGTTTAATTGCTCAGTGGCATGGAATCTTCCTGGATTTATCATGGATTAAACCTGTATCCCTTACTTGGCATGTGCTTTCTTAACCACAGGACCACCAGGGAAGTACCACTATCCTCATTACTATACTACCAAGGAAGTCCAAAGGTGCCACTTCCTTGGTGGCTCAGTGGTAAAGAATCTACCTTCAATGCAGGAGTCACAGGAGACTCTGGTACGATCCCTAGGTCGGGAAGATCCCCTGGAGGAGGGCATGGCAACCCACTCCAGTATTCTTGCCTGGAGAATCCCATGGTCAGAGGAGCCTGGCAAGCTACAGTCCATAGGGTCTCAGAGTAGGGTGAGACTGAAGTGACTTAGCACGCATGCAGGCATGTTGGCACCTGTACATATAAATGGGCTTCCCTGATTTTGCTAGTAGTAAAGAACACACCTACCAATGCAGGAGACACATGTTTGGTCCCTGAGTTGGGAGGATCCCTTGGAGGAGGGCATGGCAACCCACTCCAGTATTCTTGTCTGGAGAATCTCATAGACAGAGGAGCTTGGCAGGCTACAGTCCAGGTTGCAAAGGGTTGGACACAACTGAAGCAACTTAGCATGCATGAATGCAGACATATGCAACCACCACTACATGCATCGCAAGACATCAGTGGAATAATGCCAAAATAGTTAACGCCAACCAGCACTATTTAGACCTCAGCAAACAGGACCTTGATCGAATTAGTTTCAGAATGTGGCCCATTTGTTTGCAGGTTGAGGTTGACTCTTGAAGACTTATTCTGGTCAAAATAAAAGGCACACAAACCTAAAAATAGAAATCAATGTACTTATTTATTAATTTACATTGGGATTTATAACTTGAATTTTCACTTCTTTGTGAGTAATACATGCTTTCCTTTTATCAATCAAGTAAATGCAGAGGAAGCAAACTGTTACAAGGCAAGTAGCTGGATTCCGTCATGCCAAGGAAGCATGTTGACAGGAAGTTTAGACATGACTTGTTCATCCTCTTCATGGGAAAGATAGATATGGACTAAACATAAATGTTAAGTGATCAACATCTCTAGATTCTAAGCCGGCAGAGCAACCTTCTTTTACCTATACTTCCCTTGTTGGTCAGTTCTCTAATGATTAACGCACTTTTATACATCAGAACATTCCATAGATTATAGTTAAGAGTTTCTGGCCTGGGAAGCATTCTTTTTCTTTCAGGTTATTTTGCATCTGTCTTTTGTATCCAAATTAGTTTTCATAACTTTTAAATTAAATTTAGTTTTAATTGAAATTAAAATTAGAGTGAAATTTTCCCCCTGGCTTTCAAGGTCTTGCATGCTATCTAGTCACTGCAGCCTTTGTATTTTGAAGTACTCACATATTTATAAACATGCACACATACATATATTTTACACAGGGCATACTGACCAGGCATTTCTGAACAGCTAACCATGCAAGACCCCCAAGCACAAACCCATAATCTCTTTCACTTATCTTCTTGTATGGAAACGAAAGACAGAGCCTTTGAAAGCAGTAAGAGTAGCACCCTGGCTTTCATTGTCTTTAGGTGGTCCTCTCTTTGTGTACTCCTGAGCCCTTATTTATGTTCACAGTTTCTGACCCATCCAGCTATCACCAGCCCAAGACCCCAGAAGGAGAAAGACACTGGATCTCCCTACCTCTGTTAATTGAAAACAAAACAAAATAAAATAAATGCCACCCCCCACCAAAGTCCCAGAAAACAAGTGAACACATGGAAGGAGAAGGAGATGGAGGAGGAGAAGGAGATAGAAGAGAAGGAGAAGGAGGAGAGGGGTAGAGGAGGGAAAAGAAGAAGGGGAAGAAAGGAAGGGAAGGAAAAACAGAAAAAAAGCAAAACAGGTGCAGGAAATAATTGGTGACACTAATGAGTGAATGGGGCTAGAGTAGAGAGAAGGGCTATAGTAGCTTGTTGGTCTAGAAACCTAAGTTTTGCTTTCCCTCACAGACACCTCAGACTCAGTAAGACAAGGGTTGTGATAATTTGGTTTCAGAAAGAGCCCTTCTGGGGCTAGAATTAGCAAATGTTGAAAGGGGCTTGGGGCTTCCCATGTGGTACTAGAGGTAAAAGAACCCACCTTCAATGCAGGAGACTTAAGAGATACGCATTCTGTCCCCAGGTTGGGAAGATTCCAAGATACCCTGAAGAAAGGAATGGCTACCCACTCCATTATTCTTGCCCGGAGAATTACATGGACAGAGGAGCTTAGAAAGCTACAATTCATTGGTTCCAGTGATAGTCTCATTCCTTCTAACTATTCAGAGTTGCTTAGTTAATCAAATACATTAGGTAATAATATTTAAATTGGACATAAAAACCCTGGAATTTCTCAAAAATTTAATCATAAATGTAAATGAAGGCAATTTTGCATAAGGTCAAAAAAACATTAGTGGAGCCAAGAAAGTAACATTATAAAATGGGAAAATGAGAAGTTTGTGATTTTTATAAGTTGTCGGATTCCAGCTCTTTACCTTCAAAGTTCATTGCATAGACAAGTGTGTAATAACTTGCTGGTTCTGCTTTCCATTCCCTCTTCCTAGTAAAGTTTCCTCTTGCTTAAGTAGCATACACAGGCATCTCTGGCTATGCCTTAGTCACAGTGCTCCCAGAGGTCCATCAAACCATTGATGCCTGTGCTGTCAGCCACCAACATAAAGGAATCCCTCTAGGAACGGACCCAGCTGGGGTTCAGAGTCACCCTCAATCTTTGTGGGAGCTGATGCAGAGCCCCTGTGTTTACAAAGCAGGAGTGTTGCCTGGCTAGTAGTTGTGTCTATTCTCTCCTTCGTCGCAATTATTACTATAGCAGAAGGTATACATTGGCTTGCTGTCTGGCAGCCATTAGAATTTCCAGCTATTATTGGTACCCAATTTATTCTAGGCTAATGCATCACTTAATAGGAACTTGGATCCTATGTATTTCTACTATAACAAGATAAATTCAGGTTATAATGAAAGCAGACTAATTTATAGCCTCTCTAATCAAGAATACTAAGCAGCTTTTTTGGTATCTTCAGTGGTTTATAAACTGTGTTCATAATTTTCCAATGTTAAAATTGAAAATTAAAAAAACACATTTGTGATGAAGAGTAACTTCTGCAGTATTTTTTTTCTCAGCTAATACTATGAACAAATATAATGGAATCAAATATCTATTTTTATCTATTAAAATTTATAGTTTACATAATTCTCCATACTAATAGCACCTAAAGATAATACATAATTTTACTTACAGGATTAGTATATATGTCATAGTTAGCTAGAAAGTTTTAATAAAATATTTTACTTTTCCTTGGTTAAAACCAGTGTCTTATATTTCTTAGCATCCTGCACAGAGTTTACCAAAGTACAGGTGCTACAAAATTCCCTGAGGCAAGAGCTGCTGCTGCTGCTACTGTTGCTAAGTCGCTTCAGTCATGTCTGACTCTGTGCAATCCCGTGGATGGTAGCCTATCAGGCTCCTCCATCCCTGGGATTCTCCAGGCAAGAACACTGGAGTGGGTTGCCATTTCTTTCTCCAATGCATGGAAGTGAAAAGTGAAAGTGAAGTCATTAAGTCATGTTCGACTCTTAGCAACCCCATGGACTGCAGCCTACCAGGCTCCTCCACCCATGGGATTTTCCAGGCAAGAGTACTGGAGTGGGGTGCCATTGCCTTCTCCGAAGAGGCAAGAGCTAGTCTTTATCAAATTTTAGAATTTCTTTTAAAATGTCCTTTTAATTTAAATACCTTTAGAAATAACATTTTTATTTTATTAATTTTAATTTATAGCCAATAAATGTATAATCTTAGTTTTTTCTGTCCATTTATTCTTCCTGATGTATCATGGATAATCACATCACTTATCTCTCTAAACTTTGGGTTTTTCATCTGTGAGAAAGAGACAATTATCATGGTATTTCATAGGAGAAATAAATAAAATATTTAAAAATGGGCAGCTGAGATAACTGAGCTTGAATGAACAAGCACCTAAGTAAAAATGAAACTCTACTCAGGCTACCTACTTCAGAATCAGAATTCATAAACCTTGTACTAAGCTACAGACATGCCGTCTTTCAGCCCTATAACATTTCTGAGAAACTTTTTCAACAATGTTTAGTAATAAGAAGGCAAGAGATGGGCCAGATCCCTGGAGGGAAGCCAGGTCTGTTCCGCAAGGTGTTTCTAGAGAAGGATGTACCTGAAGTGGGTATGAGGGAGAAGAAGAGGGCCCAACTCTACATTCTGAAATTAAGAGAAGACTGGTGTCCACACTCTGGAAGGAGAATGGGAAGTACTCATACTATCTGCTGCAGGTGGGATTTGTTTCCTAAATTTTTGGTCTAATGGGGCCTGGTTCTTACTCCCTGGACTTCGACAATGTCTGATCCTCATACCCAAGGTCTAAGGAAAGAGTCACTGTCCTCACAGTGTATATCTACAGAAATTTGCCTTGGAAATCAAGAGCCCTAAGTCTACTGATTAATATATCAAACATAATTCAAAAAGATACATGCACCCCTATGTTTGAAGTAGTACTATTTACAATAGACAAGACATGTAAGCAAGCTAAATGTCCATCAACAGATGAACGGATAAAGAAGGTGTGTGTGTGTGTGCGTGTGTGTGTGTGTGTGTGTATTGTTGTTGTTTACTCACTAAGTTGTCCGATTCTTTTGCAACCCTATGGACTGTAGCCAGCAGGCTCCTCTGTCCATGGGATTTCCCAGGCAAGAACACTGGAGTGAGTAGCCATCTCCTTCTCCAGGGAATCTTCCCGATCCACTCATGTCTCCTGCACTGGGAGGTGGATTCTTTACTACTGAGCCACCAGGGAAGCCCCCAAAAGATGATACAAATGAGCTGATATGCAAAGCAGTAATAGACCCACAGATTTAATAAACATATGGTTATCAAAGGGGAAAGGTGGGGGAGGGATAAATTAGAAGGTTGGAATTAGCATAAACACACCGCTGCTGCTGCTGCTGCTAAGTCGCTTCAGTCGTGTCCGACTCTGTGCAACCCCAGAGATGGCAGCCCACCAGGCTCCTCCATCCGTGGGATTCTCCAGGCAAGAACACTGGAGTGGGTTGCCATTTCCTTCTCCAATGCAGGAAAGTGAAAATGAAAGGGAAGTTTCTCAGTTGTGTCCAACTTTTAGCAACCCCATGGACTCCAGCCAACCAGGCTCCTCGATACATGGGATTTTCCAGGCAAGAGTACTGGAGTGGGTTGCCATTGCCTTCTCTGAGCATAAACACACTAGTATATATTAAATAGATAAACTTACTGTATAGCACAAGGAATTATACTCAACATTTTGTAATAGACTACAAGAGAAAACAATCTGAAAATATATATATATATATATATACATTAAGTTCCATACATATGAATGAGTTCAATTCTGAGAGCATGTATAAGTCTAATTTGTTCCTAGGTCCAACAAAGTTAGCCTAGTTAACCAACTAACGAGGCTTCCCTTATGGTCCAAGCAGTAAATAATTCACCTGCAATGTAGGAGATGCAGGAGACATGGGTTTAGTCCCTGGGTTCAGAAGATTCCTGGAGAAGGAAATGGCAACCCACTCCAGTATTCTTGCCTGGAAAATCTCATGGACAGAGGAGCCTGGTAGGTTACAGTCTGTAGGGTCACAGAGAGTTGGGCATGACTGAGCATGCACTCAGTCAACTGACATAAGCAGCTATAAAGTACTGTACTACAATACGCTTACAATACTTTTTACACAAATAACACATAAAAAGCAAATACAAAAAATAAAGAAAACATTTTAAATCTTAAAGCATACTATCTTGAAAACTACAGTAGTACAGCACAACAGCTGGCATACAGGGGCTGGCATCGAGTGAACAGGCAAGAAGAGTTACTGGCTGGAGAAGGGAGAAGAGGTGGGAGATGGTAGTGCTGGAGGATCATCAGCAATAGGAGATGGAAAGCAAGCCGCAATTTCACTCACATCTGAAGTCGATGGAACACAAATTCACATCTTTGAAAGTTTGCAACTTGAAAGTTCATATATGGGGGCTTACTGTATAACTGAATCAATTTGCTGAACACCTGAAACTAAATATAGAAATACAGAATTTGCTGAACACTTACAAACCAAATATAGATAAAAAGATGTTCTTATTCACACAAGGGCTATTTCTTCACAGTGTAGCCAGACATTTCTTGTCCTTTCATTGTCTTCTACTTTAGTGATAAAATGTCTGCTCTCTTAAACTCAAATTGTGTCATCCTAGGTTATGTAGTCTAGCCCAGGGAGTCTTTTCTTATTTTTCTTAAGGCGGGGGCAGAGGGGGGGGAGGGGGAGGGGAAGCTAAGAAATACTTGTGAAGGTCAAAGCCCAGGCAAACTGATCCACTAAAGGCTGATTTTTTAATTATGCAATTATAGGCTGCTTCTCCTCCACCATTCCTCACCATCATATCAACAGGACTCCAGTATAATAACAGCAGATTGCAGTTGAAAAATTTGCATACTTCATTTCATGATGATGTGTTCTTAGGGAAGCCTACAGGCAACAGGGACATCAAAATTCAAAACAAAACAAGGGCACTAGAGAAATTTGAAGTCTCCATCACTGGTGGCATCAACAAACATTAAACATATTCCAACTCCTAGCCTCTCTTATCAATTCATGTATTCCTCAGTGTGATCACAAATCATGGTTTTAAATAATTTCAGATTTCTTATCTGCCTCGCTGGTATAAATAAGTAGAGAAAATCAAGAAGAACACTCAGGGCAATGTATCCAGAGTAGACAGTTTCCCTTGTTGTCACAGAGAAATGGACAGAGTTCCCTGGAAGCACAAGATGCAAGCTTATCCTGCCTGTTCTCTCTATGAAATAACCTTTGGATATTTTAATTTGGATTGAGCTCTTATTTCTGTTGCAGATCCCTTGCATTTCCATTCAGCTTCCTGAAGTAATCATATATGTGTGTGTTATTTTGTTTTTTTCATCCCTGGAAAACTATAATCCAGAGCTTGGCTATAATCCACTCCTCAAGAGAGCTAGAACTGATTGAGTTTCTTGTCTACAATAGTATTTTTTATCTTGAGCATGTTTTTGTCCTTGTCACCATCTCACCATCCTTAACCAATACTAAAATGGTTTGAATAGAGCTCCTTCCTTGTCTGATGCTTAGCTACACTCCATGGATCATTCTGGATGAAGGAGAATGGGAGAGATGGATGCCATCGTGGAGAAAAACATGGGAAGAGCAGAGGGTAAAAACGGGGAATGAGTGGAAAATAGTGTTGAGGATGGAGGAGGACCTAACAAAGGAAGGATGTCTCAGGAACCAACATGTTATCGCACACTCAACATACATCTTCCTTGCTGACCATCAGCTGACCTGACTCCACCTCTGAGGGACACAGCCTAACCTTGACCAATGACTTCTAAGACAAGAGGGAGCAAGGAAGCAGAAGTTCAGCAGTAAAGAATAAAAGGCCACAGCATCCAGCAGCAGCACAGACTTGCTTCTGATGCTTCTGTAATCACCAGTAAGCTCCAAAACTTGACATCATGGTGCATTTTACTGCTGAGAAGAAAGCTGCTATCATTAGCTTGTGGGGCAAAGTGAATGTGGAAGAGGCTGGAGGCGAGGCTCTGGGCAGGTAGGAAGTGGACTTCCTGGGGGAGGATGGTGCTCACCACCACTGCTTCTGTTTCTGCTAACTGGCTTCCCAGGTATGGAGAAGGCACATCATTGGATCTCCATTCCTTTGTTGATGGTTTATGTCTCCATACTTCTTGGTAGTGGAACCCTTCTCTTTCCCATTAGGGATTACCATAACCTCCATGAGCCCATGTACTATTTCTTAGCTATGTAGGCAGCCACCAACCTTGGAGTGACACTGAACATGATGCCCACAGTTTCGGGCATCCTGTGGTTGAATCACAGAGAGATTAGCCACAGGGCCTGCTTCTCTCAGGCCTACTTTATTCATACTCTTTCTATTGTAGAGTCTGGTGTTTTGCTTGCCATGGCCTATGACGGCTTCATTGCCATCTGCAACCCCTTGAGATATACCTCCATCCTGACCAACAGCAGGGTAATAAAGATTGGAATGGGGGTATTGACAAGGGCCAGGCTGTCAATTACACCAATAATTCTTCACCTTCCCTGGTTCCCCTATTGTTGATCCCATGTACTCTCTCATGCTTTCTGTCTACACCAAGATGTCATCAATTTACTGTGTGCCAATATCATCGTCAATCGTCTCTATCCTGTTGTGGTTGTATTGGCAATGGTCTTATTGAACTTCCTTGTCATCTTTTGCTCCTACATTTTGATCCTCAAGACTGTCATAGGCATTGCTTCTGGAGAAGAAAGGGCCAAGGACCTCAACACACCTGCTGCCTCCCGGTATTCTATGCCCCTGTAGTTGGTCTGACATTTAGTCATAGGTTTGGAAGACATGCTCCTCATGTGGTCCACATCACGATGAGCATTATATGCTTCCTTTTCCCACTTTTTATGAATCCTGTCCCCTACAGCATTAAAACCAAGCAGATCCAGACTGGTATAATTAATTTTTTCTCTCTGCTTCATTCTAGAGCATAACTTTGACACACTGTTCTCTGAAGAATAATTCAGGGTACTTGGGCAAGATGACAGCTTTGTTAATGGTAGCAACTAAGGAAAACCAAGTTAATATAACCAACCTCTCTGCTATTTAGAGGATCATATCACACTATCCATTTGTAGCTGAATTGCGTATTATATAATATACACATACTAAACATATATCTCAATTGTCCAACTGATCTTTGCTCTTTTCCCAGATAACTCATTCTGTTGAATGAACCTATGGCACCCAATATATGATTCTTGAATTTACAGTATGGGCCACTAGTATTTAAATCAAAGCTCATTGTTTTTCAATATGTTTTGTATGTATAGGCTTTGATATATTTAGGAAAAACTCACTCAACTCCAGACATGTAGTTGCTGAAAATTTTCTCATATGGAACTAGTTTCTAGAAAATTGCACTAAGTGAAGCAATGTTACTTATTCTCCTCAGTTTAAAATGACAACTCTAGGAAAAGTATATCTAATTATATCTAAGTCTGTTCAGTTAAAATTTTAATAAACATTTATTAAATATTATTATTATCACTGTTAATATATGTGGTAGTGGTGGTTTATTCACTAAGTTGTGCCAGACTCTTGCCACCCTAAGGACTGTAGTCCATCAGGCTCCTCTCTCCGTGGGATTTCCATAGAAAAAATAAGGTTAGGGTTAGGGTTAGGGTTAGGCAACGATACTGGATTGGGTAGCCATTTCCTTCTCCAGGGGACTTTCCTGACTCAGGGGTCTCTTACTTTGCAGACAATATCCAGCATTACAGGTGGATTCTTTACCTACTGACTTACCAGTGTATGTACATATAGATAAATAATACAACAGATATATAATTATATTATTATTTTTACCAACAACATTGCTTGACTGGAGATAGAGCTGGTTATATGTGTAAAGTGGGGAGAAAAAGAGAGGATGGAGGCAATGCTGATAAATAGAAGAAAAAAATTACCTTTTCTAGCTTCAAATATTGATCAAAGTTGATTTTGAGGCTTAAGGAGAGTAGGTTCATGATTCTATGACCAGTTGAAGAGCCAGGACCTATGACTAAAATGACAAGTATTAAAGTGAACCGAAATATGTTCTTGTGAACAAAAGATAGACAATGAAACACAAGGGTTTTGGAAAGGTGGAAGTGACCACCAGTTGACTGGTGAGCTGGACGTGGGCAATCAGAGGCTCCTTTTCCCTGTACTTGGACTGTGCACTCTACTAGAAGCTGCCTCAAGGACACAGCCTCAGAATGATAATGTGGCTTGAGACCACCTAGACAGAATATATGATTTAATCCAGTTAAGCCCTCTATAGATGGGTGCAGAGATCTACTTGTTTCACCACATAGGTGCTCGATGTGTGTTGACTTGTTGACAGGATGAAGTTTATGTCCCTAACCATTCATAGAGGACCTCTGCCTGCCTCTCTGGGGGAATCTGAGCAGTCTGAAGGTGGCCATAGGAGGCATGAGTGCAGGATGGAGAGGGGAGTACCAGCACCGTCCTCTGCTCTGGTTAACATACAAACTGAAGCACTGCAAGGAGCTTGTTAGAGGGGTGCTTAGCATGCTTAGAATCAATCTACCACCTTGTGGGGAAGCATGACCACGGGGCAGTTGATAACTCAAGAACTCCTTAGGGACATAGATTGCTTGTCCAGCTTTGTGCGTATGCTAAAGTTTAGATGCCTTAGAGATGAGCCCAAGTGGGCAAGATAAGCAGTGAGTAAAGAAACCAGAACAGGCCTTAGGTGGTCAGTTAGAGGTCAGTGGAGTAAAGGGAAAGGAAAATGAGCAAAAGGAGTATAGAAGACAAAGGAGAAACAGCTAGAAAACTGAAGTGAGGCCCAGAAAGGAGTCTAGCTAGGGGAAGGTCTCTCTGTCAATAGGACGCTAAAGGAAGAAAGGAAATCAGGGTGTTCCTCTGGGACTTGAAATCTCTGGAATTAAATTTTAAGTTCAAGAAAACAACTCTTCACCAGTGACTAACCCCTATCCAGTCCCAAAAGGAGTTCCTGTGAATGCAAGTTGAGGTGGAGCTGTTATCTGAGCCAAGCGACACAGGCCCAAACTTCTAGCTCCTTCCAGCACTTGGGGTCTAATCTCTTAGGCACAGACCTTATGGTCTCTAACTACTCCTCTCCCATGCTTTGCAAATACTCCCCCTCCCCTACAGTGAATGACCCAGAAGGAAAGACTCTAGGAAAGGGGGAAGGAATAGTCTCTGAGGTCTCAATGTGGTTCAGATGGAAGAGAAGCTATGATGAGTACTGCTGTGTGAACTTCCAAAGTCCTTTAACCACTGGGTTTTAGTCATTTCACTTTTAACTGGAATAAAGCCTCTTTAAACAGAGGTTTTTGAAGTTAAAATGAAAAATCATGTTTCTGATTCCCTGGTTCATCACAACAGAGACACTAGCAAAATATATACATCCAGATGTATTCTTCTTTTAATATCATCTGTCCTTTTACATTCTATCGGCACAGTTTTCAGTGTTACCATAATTTTTTATTGGAGTATAGTTAACAATGTTGTGTTAGTTTCTGCTGTACAATGAAGCCAGTCAATATATGTATACATATATCCCCTCCTGCTTGGAGCTCCCTCTCATACACCCGCCCTCCCCATCTCATCCATCTAGGAAGCTGAGCTCCCTGCGCTATACAGCAGGTCCCACTAGCTATTTTTTCAGACATGGTAGCATATATATGTCAATGCTACCCTCCCAATTCATCTTACTTCCCCTTCCCCACTCCTCGAGAAAGAAGATGTGTACATATATACAATGGTATATTATTCAACCATAAGAAGAAATGAAATCTGGTCATCTGTAGAGATGTGGATGCACCGAGAGTCTGCCATACATAGCTAAGAAAGTCAGAAAAAGGAAAACAAGTATCACATATTAATTCATATAACGTAGAATCTAAAAAATGGCACAGATGATTGTGAATGGACTTGTCTAATGTATTCTTTTCCTTAAGCATTATTCCTGTATCTCTTCTCATTGTCTCATGTCTCATATCCAAATCTTGATCAAGATGAGGCATTTCCCAGTCCTGACTCAGCAGTTAGTAAAGAGTCAGACATTCTTCAAAGTTTTACTTCTGCCAAAGCAAAACTACTCCCTCTTCCAATTATACCTTATTAGTAACCCAAGCTTCGCTTGGCTCTTTGCTTCTGTGGAGCCCCCAGCTTGCTCATATTTGGTGCATCTTCAAGCATTAATATGGCTCAGAATGGATAATCCAGTTGTATGTGTGCGCATGCTAAGTTGCCTCAGTCGTATCCTACTCTTTGTGACCCCATGGACTATAGCCCACCAGTCCCCTCTGTCCATGGGATTCTCCAGGCAAGAATGCTGGAGTGGGTTACCATACCCTCCTCCAGGGGATCTTCTCGACCTAGGGATAAGATCCAAGTCTGTTATATCTCCTGCATTGGCAGGTGACTTCTTTAACACTAGTGCCATCTGGGAAGCCCCAGTCCAGTTACAACCTCTCTGGCTTTCGAAAATTTATCCTTTCATGATTCTTCATACATATGTTTCCCAGGTGAAACTAATGGTAAAGAATCTGCCTGCCAATGTAGGAGACACAAGTGACTTGGGTTTGATCCCTGGATCGAGAAGATCCCCTGGAGTAGGAAATGGCACCGCAGTCTAATATTCTGGCCTGGAAAATTTCATGGAGAGAGGAACTTGGTGGGCTACAGTCCGTGAGGCATGAAGATTCGGACACGACTGAGTGACTGAGCATATACTTTCGTTGTTGTTCAGCCACTCAGTCTTGTCCGACTCTTTGCGACCTCATGGACTGCAACACTCCAGGCTTCCCTGTCCTTTACCATCTCCCGAAGCTTGCTCAGATTCAGGTTCAATGAATTGATAATGCCATTCACCCATCTTGTCATCTGTCATCGCCTTCTCCTCCTGCCTTCAATCTTTCCCATCAGCAGGGTCTTTTCTAATGAGTTGGCTCGTCACATCAGGTGGCCAAAGTACTGGAGCTTCAGCTTCAGTTTCAGTCCTTCCAATGAATATTCAGGACTGATTTCCTTGAGGACTGACTAAGCTAGTGCAATAGTTTTGAAATCAGATGGTATGGTGTAGAATGCCATTTTTCACTTTCTGGCTGTACTCCAGCAAATCACTTAATCTGTTTGGTCTCTTTCACGTGTTGGATTGTTTTAATGATTAAATGCACTAATACATGTAATGCGCCTAATCATTCCTGGCTCATAGTAAATGTTATAGATGGTTTAGTTATTATTATTACTATTACTAGAAATTTTGTGAAAATGGGATCGTTTGATATTCGGGATGAAGAGACACCTGATCTGATCTGCCAAAGAAAGCCAAGACTTCTTCAAAACTTGATTATAAGCACAGTTCTTGATAGTGAGATATCTTAATGGAAAGACTTGCATTCTATTCTTACAAGGACGCTGTGAGAAAATGGGAGCTGGTGGAGGTTTTAGCTCAATTTATCGGAAGATTCTTTTTTAATGTTTATTCATTTATTTGGCTGCACTAGGTCTAAGTTGCAGCACATGGGATCTTCAGTCTTCCTTGGGGCGTGTGGGATCTCTGGTCGCAGCACACAAAGTCTTCTCTGCAGCGTGTGGCATCTAGTACCCTCATCAGGGATTGAACCTGGTTCCTTTGCATTAAGAACACAGAGTCTCATCCACTGGACTACTAGGGAAGCCCCTATGAGAAGGTTTCTGAGGTTCCCGACACTGAGTGATTTAAGCTGTTAATGCGTAGAAACAGGAAGAACCAAGATTACAGATCTAGTGGTGGCTTTCTTCTGTAGGCCAAAGTGTTCCTGAGAGTAGAATGTTGGATTTGCACATTTTCACGAGGAATCAGAGGAACTCTCTTCTGAGGATGTTGAAAGAAAAACATTTTTTTTTCTTCTCAAAAACATGTCTTTCTTGTGACCCTCACATATCTAGCATATAGACTTCCAAGAAACCTAGGTCATGTGTCAGTTATGTGGACCAGATTAGACAGACCCTCACTTATCAACATTTGTTAAGTGACTTTGAAGTAGAATCTGTGCTAGAATATTTGGATATCATTATATATATAGCTATATGATCAGGATCTAGAATTAGACATATAAGAAGGATGAAGTTTCTAAAGGTAAGTATCTAGGACATAGCAACCCACTAAGTATTTTCGCCTGGAGAATCCCACAGACAGAAGAGCCTGGAGGGCTACAGTCCATGGGGTCACAATGAATCGGACACAACTGAAGTGACTTAGCACACATTTGCACATTCATTCATTCACAAATGTAACTTAAGCACCTGCTTATTATCTAGCACTATGAGGCCAGCATGAGAGATGTAAGTGCTTATGTGTGAGATGGTAGGCAAAGAATGATGATTAATAGTTAGAAGTCCATGAGCCATGGTATTTTAGCAGCCACTATGAGCCACACGTAGCACTATTAGATTCATTATTAAGAAAAGATTTTTTACATCTTATTTTTACTTAAAAAATCTGGTAATTTAAAAAATTTTAAGATCATTTAACGAGTAAATAATTGACTTTTTTAAAATTTCCAAGAATAATTTAAATAGTTCTATGATACAAATATAACATAATAGATATACTTCATACACATTAAAAATAAATTGAAAGACCCCTGACTTCTACCTTTATGCCTTCCTTAGAGAGAATTCCTTCTTTTAATCCCCCTGCCCTTGTTTCTTCACACTTAGATACACGTATATAAAAAACTCAAACATACAGTCTTGTTGGTTGAAGGCAGGAGTTGTGTGGGGCTGTTTCCATCTTACTACACTAAGAGCAATGCTGGCTGTGTGCATTCTTGGGTTAAAGTGAATATAGACTAAGATCCCCAAAGAAGTCCATGGTTTTAGTGATGCGCTTGTTGTCTTTTCTGTCAACAATGGAAAGAAAGGCGACATTTTTTTTTTTTTTAGCATTACCATTGGGAAAAAGAAGTGGGGAAAAAGACCTTACTTTCTCATCCATCTCCAACCCTCCTTGTATCCGTCTGCAAATTCTTCCTTCAAAGTGGCTCCTGGATGGCCCCAGGTGAGTCAGGTGTTCCATAAAACACTCCTGCCACCTTGTGGCTGGTAGAGCATTTACAGGTGATTCTTGGAGAAAAACAGAAAATATTTAAGAAAATGCTGCTGCTGCTGCTGCTGCTAAGTCACTTGTCGTGTCTGACTCTGTACGACCCCATAGACAGCAGCCCACCAGGCTCCCCTGTCCCTGGGATTCTCCAGGCAAGAACACTGGAGTGGATTGCCATTTCCTTCTCCAATTCAGGAAAGTGAAAAGTGAAAGTGAAGTCACTCAGTCGCGACTGACTCTTAGCGACCCCATGGACTGCAGCCCACCAGGCTCCTCCGTCCAGGCAAGAGAACTGGAGTGGGGTGCCATTGCCTTCTCTGGAAGAAAATGCTACAGGCTACCAAATCATGACTTAAAAGCAACCATGACAATAATCATTCAGTTCAGTTCAGTCACTCATTCGTGTCTGACTTTTTGCTAAACCGTGTACTGCAGCACACCAGACTTCCCTGTCCATCACCAACTCCCAGAGCTTACTCAAACTCATGTCTGTTGAGTAGGTGATGCCATCCAACAATCTCATCCGCTGTAATCCCCTTCTCCTCCTGCCTTCAATCTTAACCAGCATCGGGGTCTTTTCAAATGAGTCAGTTATTCGTATCAGGTGGCCAAAGTATTGGAGTCTAAGCTTCAGCATCAGTCCTTCCAATGAATATTCAAGACTGATTTCCTTTAGGATGGACTGGTTGGATCTCCTTGCAGTCCAAGGGACTCTCAAGAGTCTTCTCCAACACAGCAGTTTAAAAGCATCAGTTCTTCAGTGCTCAGCTTTCTTTATAGTCCAACTCTCACATCCATACATGACCACTGGAAAAACCATAGCTTTGACTAGACAGATCTTTGTCGGCAAAGTAATGTCACTGCTTTTGAATATGCTGTCTAGGTTGGTCATAGCTTTTCTTCCAAAGAGCAAACGTCTTTTAATTTCATGGCTGCAGTCACCATCTGCAGAGATTTTGGAGCCCCCCAAAATAAAGTCTCTCACTGTTTCCATTGTTTCCTCATCTACATGTCATGAAGTGATGGGACCGGATGCCATGATTTCAGTTTTCTGAATGTTGAGCTTTAAGCCAACTTTTTCACTCTCCTCTTTCACTTTCATCAAGAGGTTCTTTAGTTCTTCCTCACTTTCTGCCATAAGGATGTCAAGCTTCCTTGGTGGCTCAGAGGTTAAAGCGTCTACCTGCAATGCGGGAGACCTGGGTTTGATCCCTGGGTTGGGAAGATCCCCTGGAGAAGGAAACGGCAACCCACTCCAGTATTCTTGCCTGGAGAATCCCATGGACAGAGGAGCCTAGTGGGCTACAGTCCATGGCGTTGCAAAGAGTTGGACACGACTGAGTGACTTCACTTTCACTTTCATCTGCATATCTGAGGTTGTTGATATTTCTCCCGGCAATCTTGATTCCAGCTTGTGTTTCATCCAGCCCAGCATTTCTCATAATGTGCTCTGCATATAAGTTAAATAAGTAGGATGACAATATAAAGCCTTGACATACTCCTTTCCTGATTTGGAACCAGTCTGTTGTTCCATGTCCAGTTCTAACTGTTGCTTCTTGACCTGCATACAGATTTCTCAGAAGGTAGGTCAGGTGGTTTGGTATTCCTATCTCTTTAAGACTTTTCCAGAATTCTTTTTGATCCACACAGTCAAAGGCTTTGGCATAAAAATAAAGCAAAAGTAGATGTTTTTCTGGAACTCTCTTGCTTTTTCAATGATTCAACGGATGTTGACAATTTGATCTCTGGTTCCTCTGCCTTTTCTAAAACCAGCTTGAACACCTGGAAGTTCACGGTTCATGAACCGTTGAAGCCTGGCTTGGAAGATTTTGAGCATTACTTTGCTAGCATGTGAGATGAGTACGATTGTATGGTAGTTTAAGCATTATTTGTCATTGCCTTTCTTTGGGATTTGAATGAAAACTGACCTTTTCCAGTCCTGTGGCCACTGCTGAGTTTTCCAAATTTGCTGGCATATTGTGTGCAGCACTTTCACAGCATCATCTTTCAGGATTTGAAACAGCTCAACTGGAATTCCATCACCTCCACTAGCTTTGTTCATAGTGATGCTTCCTAAGGGCCACTTGACTTCACATTCCAGGATGTCTGGCTCTAGGTGAGTGGTCACACCGTCATGATTATCTGGGTCATGAAGATCTTATTTTGTATAGTTCTCCTGTGTATTCTTGCCACTTCTTAATATCTTCTACTTCTGCTAGGTCCACACCATTTCTGTCCTTTATTTTGTCCATCATTGCATGAAATGTTCCTTTGGTATCTCTGATTTTCTTGAAGAGATCTCTAGTCTTTCCCATTCTATTGTTTTCCTCTATTTCTTTGCATTGATCACTGAGGAAGGCTTTCTTATCTCTCCTTGCTATTCTTGGGAACTCTGCATTCAAATGAGTATATCTTTCCTTTTCTCCTTTGCCTTTTGTGTCTTTTCTTTTCTGAGCTATTTGTAAGGCCTCCTCAGACAATCATTTTGCCTTTTTGCATTTCTTTTTCTTAGGGATGGTCTTGATCACTGCCTCCTGTAAATGTCATGAACCTCTGTCCACAGTTCTTCAGACACTCTATCAGATATAATCCCTTGAATCTATTTGTCATTTGAATCTATTTTTCTACTGTATAATCATAAGGGATTTGATTTAGGTCATATGTGAATGGTCTAGTGGTTTTCCCTACTTTCTTCAATTTAAGTCTGAATCTGGCGAAAAGGAGTTCAGGTTCTGAGCCACTGTCAGCTCCCAGGCTTGTTTTTGCTGACTGTATAGAACTTCTCCATCTTTGGCTACAAAGAGTATAATCAATCTGATTTCAGTATTGATCATCTGGTAATGTCCATATGTAGTCTTCTCTTGTGTTATTGGAAGAGGGTGTTTGCTATGACCAGTGTGTTCTCTTGGCAAAACTCTGCTAGCCTTTGATCTGCTTTGTTTTGTACTCCAAGGCCAAGTTTGTCTGTTACTCCAGGTATCTCTTGACTTCTTACTTTTGCATTCTAGTCCCCTGTGAGGAAAAGGACATCTTTTTTGGGTGTTAGTTCTAAAAGGTTCTTGTAGGTCTTCATAGAACCATTCAACTTCAACTTCTTCAGCATTACTGGTTGGGGCATAGACTTGGATTACTGTGATATTGAGTGGTTTGCCTTGGAAATGAACAAAGTTCATCCTGTCGTTTTTGAGACTGCATCCAAGTACTGCATTTCAGATTTTTTTGTTGACTATGAGAGCTACTGCATTTCTTCTAAGGAATTCTTGCCCACAGTAGTAGATACCATGGTCATCTGAATTAAATTCACCCTTTCCAGTCCATTTTAGTTCACTGATTCCTAAAATGTCGATGTTCACTCTTACCATCTCCTGTTTGACTATTTCCAATTTGCTTTGATTCGTGGATTTAACATTCCAGGTTCCTATGCAGTATTGCTCTTAACAGCATTGGACTTTATTTCCATCATCAGTCACATCCACAACTGGGTGTTATTTTGGCTCTGTTTCTTCATTCTCTCTGGAGTTATTTCTCCACTGATCTCCAGTAGCATATTGGGCACCTACCAACCTGGAAAATTCATCTTTCAATATCCTATCTTTTTGCCTTTTCATACTTATTGTTTCTATCACTGACAGTCTTGATCTTTTAAGTAAATCCTAAATTTCAGACTTTGGATTATTAATCTTATGAGACATCACATAGGTGAAGAACACATCTACCTCTTATACTAACAGGCCAAGGCAGGAACTGCTACAGAAAAGTGAGGCAGAATAACATATGTTATTTATATAGACTGAAGTGGCAGGAACATCAGGTCAGTATCATTTATAGAGAAAATTAAACTCAAATCTCCAGAGGGGCACATTTCTTGATATGTTACTGTTCCATTGTCGGGCATTGAGATTTAATGACAGAAAAAAATCCATTCTGCTTTATTCAATTAGTCAATGAAAATTATTCATTCATTTATTTATTTAACAGAAAGTCCCTATATTTTAATAAGTACTAGTTACCAAGGATCTACCATTGCAAGTATGCTTTGCCTCGATGATGCTTCTATTTTAACAAGGAAGGCAAATTTTAAAAACACAAATACAATAATAAATGATTACAACTTTAGGCTGGTGTCCAAGAATTTCTCCTCACAAAGTGCAGCTGCTACTGCTGCTGCTGCTAAGTCGCTTCAGTCATGTCTGACTCTGTGCAACCCCATAGAGGGCAGCCCACCAGGCTCCTCCGTCCCTGGGATTCTCCAGGCAAGAACACTGGAGTGGGTTGCCATTTCCTTCTCCAATGCATGAAAGTGAAAAGTGAAAGGGAAGTCGCTCAGTCATGTCTGACTCTTAGCAACCTCATGGACTGCAGCCTACCAGGCTTCTCCATCCATGGGATTTTCCAGGCAAGAGTACTGGAGGGGGGTGCCATTGCCTTCTCCACAACTGAATGACAGAAATCAAAATAACAGAAAGTTTTAGAAAACAAAACTTGAGGAAAATCTATGGGCTAATACTTTATTGGAGGAAACAATCTGAAGACAGTGAAAAAAAAGAGGGAAAAGATAGAAGTATGGAAAAAGAGAAGGTAGACACAAAGTATTATTTATATTACTAGGCTAGCAACAGCTTTGCATGCAAATAAAACTACTTGCTTGGTAATGAGGGATTTGATTATTATTAAATAATCCAATATAATGCAAAATCATTTAGGCCAATTACAGAACTGAGCACTACTTTATACTGTTTGATCACTTCTTAGCTAGTTCTTTTTTCATGTTAGATCTGTACAATATACTATTAAGCCTTAAACAACATGGGATTTAAGGGCATCATCCACCATGCAGTTAAAATCCATGTATAACTTTAAGTCATCTCTACATATCCTCAGTTCCCTATCCATAGATTCAATCAATCCTGGATCATGTACTACTATTATATGTATTTACTGAAATAATTTCATGAATAAGTAGATCCATGCAACTGAAACTTGTGTTGTTTAAGGGTCAACTGCATGTGTGGTAGATGAGCAGAATTTACCATGCCATAATATGTCTCTTTGGCATACAATTTTTTAAGAAACAACAGGCATGAGAGAAATTTGAAAACCAAGTAGTAGTTCCTGTTTTGTAAGAAACATTTACATTTGTAAGGGAAAGCTTCATTTGTAAAGGTATCTCCCTAGCTGAGGATGACTAAATAACCAGAAACTCTTGTCAATGCAGAAGGCAATTACTTAAATCCCCATAACAATCACAACCACAACCTTACTAACTGTGCTTTTTCTGGTAATCTTCTATATTTGACTTTTCCTACCCTCAAAATCCTCTTTCATCTTTAGCTGAGGATGGCATTTAAGTTGAGGGCTTTGGCCACTTCAAAGAGTTGCTCAGTTTTCCTGCTCTCTCCCATACATGAAATTAAATTTTCACATGATTTTTACCTGATAATCTGCCTCATATCAATTTAATTTTTACACCAACCATAAAAACCTGAAGGGAAGAGGAGAATTTTTTCCTCCTTGTTAATTAAAATGAGTCTTTTTATCCAGAGAGAGCAGAAGATGATGAAGTCAGAATCTATATGAGGAATCCTGAAGAAGATGCTATGGTTATAATCATGGATGCCAAGAAGTAACAATAATTAACAGATAAGAATAGTATCAACAGTATTCTACAGCTCTTAAATAGTTTAAGACCTGTGGAAAATTCTTCAAGAGGTGGGAATGCAGACTACCTGACTTGCCTCCTGAGAAGTCTGTATGCAGGTTAAGAAGCAAGTTAGAACCAAACAAGGAACAACAGACTTGTTGAAAATTGGGAAAGGAGTATGTTAAGGCTGTATATTGTCACCCTGCTTATTTAACTTCTATGCAGAGTACATCCTATGAAATGCAGGGTTGGATGAAGAACAAGATGCAGTCAAGATTGCTGGAAGAAACAGTAATAGCCTCAGATACACAGATGATACCACCCTATGGCAGAAAGTGAAGAGGAACTAAAGAGCCTCTTGATGAAAGTGAAAGAAGAGAGTTAAAAAGTTGACTTAAAACTCAACATTCAGAAAACTAAGATCATGGCATCTGGTCTCATTACTTCATGACATGTAGATGGGAAACAATGGAAACAGTGACAGACTTTAGTTTCTTGGGCTCCAAAATCACTGCAGATGGTGACTGCAGCCATGAAATTAAAAGACACTTGCTCCTTGGAAGAAAAGTTATGACCAAGCTAGACAGCATGTTCAAAAGCAGAGACATTACTTTGCTGACAAAGGTCTGTCTAGTCAAAGCTATGGTTTTTCTAGTAGTCATGTATGGATGTGAGAATTGGACTATAAAGAAAGCTGAGCACTTAAGAATTGATGCTTTTGAACTGTGGTGTTGGAGAAGACTCTTGAGAGTCCCTTGGACTGCAAGGAGATCAAACTAGTCAATCCTAAAGGAAATCAATTCTGAATATTAATTAGAGAGACTATTGGTGATGCTGAAGCTCCAGTATTTTGGCTACCTGATGAGAGGAGCAACTCAGTGAAAAACACCCTGATGTTAGGAAAGATTGAAGGCAGGAGAAGAAGGGGATGACGGAGGATGAGATGGCTGGATGGCATCACTGACTTAATGGACATGGGTTTGAGGAAGCTCCGGGCACTGGTGAAGGACAGGGAAGTCTAGTGTGCTGCAGTCTATGGGGTCACAAAGAGTCGGACATGACTGGGCAACTGAACAACAACAAGAATAGTATTAGCCAGGTGGAATTAAGGACAGAAATATGATGAGTAAATGTAAGCAAAAAGAAAAAGTTGAGAATTATAGCTTTCAGGAACTTAGTATTCAAAAATATTGTATAAATCAAGCTGTTATGGTATCTGGTCCCATCACTTCATGGGAAATAGATGGGGAAACAGTGGAAACAGTGTCAGACTTTATTTTTTGGGCTCCAAAATCACTGCAGATGGTGACGGCAGCCATGAAATTAAAAGACGCTTACTCCTTGGAAGAAAAGTTATGACCAACCTAGATGGCATATTCAAAAGCAAAGACATTACTTTGCCAGCTAAGGTCCATCTAGTCAAGGCTATGGTTTTTCCAGTGGTCATGTATGGATGTGAGAGTTGGACTGTGAAGAAGGCTGTGCTTTTGAACTGTGGTGTTGGAGAAGACCCTTGAGTGTCCCTTGGACTGCAATGAGATTCAACCAGTCCATCCTAAAGGAGATCAGCCCTGTGTGTTCTTTAGAAGGACTGATGCTAAAGCTGAAACTACAATACTTTGGCCACCTCATGTGAAGAGTTGACTCATTAGAAAAGACCCTGAAGCTGGGAGGGATTGGGGGCAGGAGGAGAAGGGGACGACGGAGGATGAGATGGCTGGATGGCATCACCGACTCAATGGACATGAATTTGGGTAAACTCCAGAAGTTGGTCATGGACAGGGAGCCTGGCGTGCTATGATTCATGGGGTCACAAAGAGTCGGACACGACTGAGTGACTGAACTGAACTGAAAATAAGACCGTTTCATCTACAATGAAACTCTGTTGCTTTATGTAGCCACCTTCGTTTATTATCTTAGCTAGACCTTCTGAATAACTTACTGCAGCTTCTACTTCAGCACTTGCTGCTTCATCTTGCACTTTCACGTTATAGAAATGGTTTTTTCTTTAAACCTCATTAACCAACCACCGCTTGCTTCAAGCTTTTCTTTTGCAGCTTCCTCACCTCTCTCAGCCTTGATGAAATTGAAGTGAATTAATGCCTTTCTCTGGATTTGGTTTTAGCTTAAGGGAATGTCAAAGTTGGTTTGATCTTCTATCTAGTCCATGAAAACTTTCTCCATATCAGCAATACGGCTGTTTTGCTTTCTTATCATTCATGTGTTCACTGGAGTAGCACTTTTACTTTCCTTCTAGAACTTTTCTTTTACAAAGTGGCTAATTTGGGGCACAAAAGGACTGTCTTCAGCCTATCTTTGCTTTTACACACCTCTCTCACTAAGGTTAATCTTTTCTAGATTTTTATTTAAAGTGAGAGATGTGTGACTCTTCTTTTTGCTTAGACAATTAGTGATGACTGTGGGCTAATTTTTTGACTTCAATATTGTTGAATCTTAGAGAATAGGGAGGCTAAATGAGAGGGAGAGAGACGGAGAATCAGCCTGTAGGTGGAGCACTCAGAATGCGGTTATCAGAACATTTACTGATAAAGTTTTGTCATCTTGTATCAGAGTGGTTGGCAGCAGCCCAAAATAATTATAATAGTCTCATCCTCACTCCTCTCCTAACACTTACATGACTTTAGACAGGTTTATTCCCTATATTGGAACTTGCTTAGCTTTTTTCATTTGCAAAATGAAATTTTGGGATCCAGGCTGTCACAGAAGTGCTTTCACTTCTGATATTCAGTGTTTGCATAGACCCAGAGCCAGAGAGGGATCAAGGCTTGCTCACTCTAGAGAAGTGGGGGTGGCTATCTGCACTATAATGTTTCTTGGGTCGGAGAGAGAGGTGCCTCTCTCCTCCTGACCATAGTCTCCATGGCCAGGCCAATTCCTTCCTGGCTCCTGTCTGGAATCAGCTTTCAAATGCCATTAGAATGTCACAAACCCTCAGGTCTCCATAGACTCTTCTCTTGTAAAGCTGGCTATTACATATAGCCTTCCCTTTTCCTCTTATCCACCAAACAGCTATTCACTTAACAGCACACACATTAAGTGCATTTTGTGTACCAGACCAATTAAGCATAGAAGCTTCTGCCCTGTACTAATAATACAGGCATCCCTGTGACTTCCCTAGCACCCGGGATACACTCTCCCTCCTTCACAGCCCTCTGCCACTCCAGCCACAAGAAGTGTGTTGACAGGAGACTGACCACTGTGGGAAGGTTCTCCTTGGTTCAAGGGCAAGGTGTTTGATTCATATCCTTGTGCTCAGGGTTGGTTCCATCTGCATCTTCTCCTATGCATAAGAAACTGCAGTCTCCAGCACAAGCTCATTTTTTAAAATAGGGTATATCAAATTGAAACAGAAGATTATTTACAACATACAGAAGAGACAGAGGTCTAGCCACACACTGCATAGTGAAAATCTCTCTTTTCAGGAATTTCCACTTTAATCTCACCCGTATCTCTTGCGCTATGAATATTGTGAAAGGATTGCCACTAGCCGTGACTATGTGCTGTCGAACGGACTTCTGTTTTCCTAGTAGAAGTGGAGAAATATCTCTT
The DNA here is from genome assembly GCF_001704415.2 of Capra hircus. Lineage (NCBI taxonomy): Eukaryota > Metazoa > Chordata > Mammalia > Artiodactyla > Bovidae > Capra > Capra hircus. The sequence continues at coordinate 34,276,911 of NC_030822.1, forward strand.
GGTCCCTTAGCATAGAGAATAATCTTTCATTTCCTGGAGAAGCTCACTAGAACTCCCTTTCCAGGGAAAATAATTTTAGCCCCGTCATGGTCTCTCTATAAAATTCTCATTTCCCACAGATCACACTCCTTGTCTTGCTTAATCTGAAGTAAAAACAAGACTTAATTCTAAACTTCAGGCACAACTAATCAGGACAAGAGGTGAGCCCTCGGTCACTCATTCATTTAATTTTTTCATGCAAAAACAGAGAGGTGCCCACTATGCACTATACAATGCATGGGGCTCCATGGGTCTAGTTGGTACAAAAAAGTGGGTTAAAATCATAAGTTATAAACACACATAAAAAGACTATATATAATGTACATGTAATATACACATTGTATATAAGATACACTTTGTATATAAGATAAACATATGCAAGAATATGTTTAAGCATACATTTATGCTGATTTATACTTTTATAGATTCTTATATAAAAGAATAACTATACTATATAAAGAATATATGTATATAAAGAACAAATATTATATTATATATCAGTTTACATTATAGAAATAGTGTACATAGGTAAATACATTATATATGTTATTTATATTTATACATATTTCTATTTTTATATATTTACATAATCATTAGTGCACACTGTATTTAAGTATATATGTATGTGTATACATATGATATATGTGTGTGCTTTTATACTCCAATAGTACTGCAGCAAAGGTTTTAAGGGAGTACAGAGAAGAATTTGCCTAACTCTACACAAAGAAGTCAAGAGAGATTTGTTAGAAGAAATATTTGTGCTATCTTAAAGGATCAGCAAATGTTCACTGGTGAAAAAAGCGAGTGGTTTCTATTAAAAAAGCAAGTTATAAAGCAATATAAAGAATAGAAACAAGAAATGTATGTATGGGGAACTGTAGGAGAAAAACAATATGGGCTTTTTGTCTATAACAGAAAAAAGATGAATTTAGAAGGATATCAAGGCAGAAAGGGCTGGGTAAATACAGAGTAGTACATCATACTAGGACTGCCCCCTTTGGATCCAGGTGGTGCAGTGGCTAAAAACACAGCTAAGCACAAGCTGGTCCCACTTTGGACTCATGAAGCTCAAATGTGCCTTCATCACTGCCTGGGTCCTACTATACTGCTCTCATCTTTCTGTCCTCTGTCTCTTCCCCTTGAGCTCATAAACATCTAGACATACTTTTTCCCTAAGAAATGTTTTATTGATACTACATGGCTGTCCACTTCAAGTCACCCTGTGGAAAATACCTGGGAACTGTGATCATTCAAGCCCAGAAGCAGCTTCGACTACAGCAGAAGGAAGTAGGAATATCAACAAGGTCATAGTCTTTCTGGAGTAGGCGAGGGTGATTTTATTCCCAACCCCTCCTCTGAAACTTCTCTTCTCAAGGTCAGCTGTAACTTCCATGTTGCTTCAATCCTTTAGTCATGCCCCAGTCCTTGTGAATCTGACCCCTTGGTAACATCATGTATGAATGATTAATACCTTTTGAAACTTCATACAAGACCACAGTCTCCTGTTCATTTGCTTTCTAGATGGCTTTTATGTTCCTCCTTCACTTTTAGTGGAGGTTTTTCTTCTCCAACTCTAAATTTCAGTTTTGCCCAGGACTCAAAACTAGAAACTTCTCTCTATCCTCACTTCTTTGGTTTCCTCCTCTGTATATGAATACCTCCCAAATGTATATCTCTTCTCCAACTTAGTTCTACTACTGAGTTAGTGAAAATGAATACATGAAAAGCTTGTTGGTGGAACTGACTATAAGTTAAATTTTAACATGTTTTTAAAATAACTATGAAATTCCTAGATGCAGAATCTTAGCCTACTGTAAGATCTATGAGTCTTCAAACCAAAAGAAGAGAATTATAGCCATTTGATATTTGTGAACATAAAGATCTTAAGTAAAGTCCTGAGGATGATGTTGTTTGAGGAAGAAACGATACAGCATGGACCGAAAATTGTTGAGGTTGAGGATGATCATATTTCAGGGATCATCAGTTAAAAGAGGCCAGCCAAGAAGATTGAGTAGAAATAAAAATACAGAGAAAAACTGATGAAGGTGTGGTACTTTCAAAGGAAGTTTCAATCAGGTAGTTGGATGATGGAAACAGTCGTGAAGTAGAAGATGCCAAAGCTGATGATGGTGATGATTCTGCTTATAATGGTGTGCATGTTTATGAAACTGAAGAATTAATAACCAGAACTTCCATTTATTCTCAGCTCAGCCCCTGAAGAATGACAGCCCAGTATCCCCTCCATCCTCACATCGTGCTCCTGTCCAACCTCACGCAGCTCAGCCCCTTGCTCTACCTCACTGGCTTTCCCGGATTGGAAACTGTCGAGCACTGGATCTTCATCTTCTTTTTCCTGATGTACCTCGTGGCCATCTCGGGCAACTGCTTCATCCTGATCATTGTTAAGACCAACCCTCGCTTGCACACACCCATGTACTATCTACTCTCCTTTCTGGCCTTCACTGACTTGGGCCTGTCAGTGTCCACCTTGCCCACTACTATGGGAATCTTTTGGTTCAAGTCCCATGGCATCTACTTTGGAGCCTGCCAAGTCCAGATGTTCTGCATCCACTCCTTTTCCTTCATGGAGTCCTCAGTGCTCCTTGTCATGTCCTTTGATCGGTTTGTGGCCATCTGTTATCCCCTGAGGTACTCAGTCATTATCACTGGCCAGCGAGTACTCAGGGCAGGCCTGGTTGTCATCCTGCGGGGACCTATAGCCACTGTACCCATTGTTTCTCTCCTGAAGACTTTCCCTTACTGTGGGTCTAGAGTCCTCTCCCACTCTTTCTGTCTGCACCAGGAGGTGATACACTTGGCCTGCACAGACACCACCTTCAACAACCTGTACGGGCTGATACTGGTGATGTTCACTGTGGTGCTGGACCTGGTGCTCATTGCACTGTCCTACGGGGTCATCCTGCACACAGTGGCAAGACTAGCCTCCAAAGAGGAACGGCTCCGAGCCTTCCAAACATGCACCTCACACCTCTGTGCTGTGCTGGTATTCTTTGTGCCCATGGTGGGACTGTCCCTGATACATCGCTTTGGGAAACATGCCCCACTTGCTGTCCACCTTTTTATGGCCAATGTCTACCTCTTTGTGCCTCCCATGCTTAATCCAATCATATACAGTATTAAAACCAAGGAGATCCGCCATGCCATCAGCAAGCTCCTGGGTCTTAGAAAGGCCAGTGCTGAGTCATGAGCCTAAAAATTCCACTGGGTACCCTGAAGAAGGTCCCAAATCAGACCAAAGATCTACAGCATTTAGTACCAATTATGTTTCCCAAGATTTTTACTCACTTCCCTAAATAAAGTATGGATGAATTTCTCTCTTGAATTATGAGTTAGCAATGCTGACTTTCTCTTGCTTAAATTATAATGGTATTCTATGTATATATAAGACCTAGATGTTTTGGCAACATCAAAAAATGCCTCCAAGGAAGACCTTTTGAGCCTGGTGTAAAAACTAAAACTAAAGAAAACTGAATAAAAACTTAAAAGGAGCAATAAATTAAAAAGCAACCAGAACAGAAACTAGTAAAGCACAGATACATGTCAGTTGTTTGAATACACTTGAGTAACATACCTCCTTCCATGGTTCCTTGGGACTGTTTCCTTCTTCTCTCCCTGGGCAGCATATTACCCTTCAGTTCCTATTCTGGATAAGCATATCCTTTGCCCTCTGGAATAATACTGGAAGAATCAGAACTCCTGCACTCTTTCCTAATGGCTCATTCAGGTTGAACTCCTCTAAATATTTCTCATGATGTGCTCCCTCTGGCTTTGTTCATCTAATAGACACCCTGGATCCCACCCCTGACTCTTCTCATCTCTGATTTTATCTTTCCTATGGATTTGCTGACAGCAACTGAAGACAGTCTTTGCTTCTGGGCATTCTAGTTGTGAGATCTTGTTTAATGACCTGAAATGCAATAAAGCTCCAATGAAGGAAATTATCACAGACAAGTCTAAGTCATAATTCCACTGTTCAAGAGGTTGTGAAGCTATAATTGGCAGAGAAGATTGCTCCTACTGTGACTAAACAAAATTCATGTTGGAGTCAGCGCTGAAGTTGCTTTCTCATGGACAGTTTCATGACAGGTTCTCTCTAAAACTAAAGCAGATTTTCCATCTATCTTCTTCTTCAGAATCCTGCATTTCCAGTTGTAACATTTGTTTCATAGTAATGGACTGTTCTGTGTCTTAGTTCAGTTTCTTTCTTGGTCCTTCACACTGGATTCCTAAATTAAGCTCTTTAGAAGGATTATTCATGCCTTGTTTATCAGTAAATCTCCATAAATGCAACAATTGTCTCAGATACTCAAGGAATAATTATTAAAATGCATTCCTCAATATATTAATATACGCATAAAGTAAGATTCAGGGCTTCCCTGGTGGCTCAGGTGGTAAAGAATCTTCCTGCATTGTGGAAGACTCGGGTTCGATCCCTGGGTTGGGAAGATCCCCTGGAGAAGGGAAAGGCTACCCACTCCAGTATTCTCGACTGGAGAATTCCACGAACAGAGGAGCCTGATGGGGGGTCCATGGGGTCGCAATGAGTCTGACACAACTGAGTGACTAACACACTCAGAGAGAGATTCAAAGCCAAGAAAGAGAATGTCTCTTATTTTCCAAGGAAATTTCCCATCTTCACATCCAGAAATCCTAGGAAACTCTTTCATGGCATCCATACAAGAGGTTCCCCATCTTTTTCCTAGTTGTGCTATGTTTGGGCTCATGGTCCTTGAAGCCCCCTCTGCCACAGATCAAAATTACAATGAACAGGAAGTCCTCCCAAGAGTTGCTCTTCACAGGTTTGGAGCATGAAACACCTTGTAAAACTGTGATTTACTACTTCTCCTGCCTGATCTAGCATCCAACAGAAAACTTGTTGACTCAGTTTAATCAACTCAGCAATTCTCTCTTTCTTACCATGAACTTAGGAATTTAGATGTTCCCAGGCTCTACACAAGGCAACTTTCCTTGCCTCTATGTTGTAGCCTCCCCCTCTCTCTTTCCTTAGCTGATACACTCTGAGAGAATTTCTTAAAGTGGTATACAAATGGTTGATATTTGATTCTGATTCAAATTTTGTGTGTATGTGTTTGTTTGTTTGTTTTTCTGTATGTCTGATCAAAATAAGAGGAGACATGCTGGTAGCAGATAGTGTTGGTGGTGATTTAAAATAGAAACTAGTCTATATATTTAGAATATGTGTAAGGAAATGGCAACCCACTCCACTACTCTTGCCTAGAAAATTCCATGGATGAAGGAGCCTGGCGGGCTATAGTCCATGGAATCACAAAGAGTCGGACACGACTGAGCGATTTCACGATTTCACATGAAGATGTAGAGAATAGGGGTGAAAATAACCTCTTTGTACAGTCCTGGAGTCATCATAGCCCTGTGCCAACTCGTTTTCTTGCTCAGACAACAAAGAGTGACCTGAGTGCCATAAAATAAACAAATAACCCTGGTAGAGTTAGACACATCAGACACCACTGTAACATACTGTACTTCCCAGTGCTCCCAGTTCATATTATGGTCCTGGTTATTTTAGTTTCTGGTTGTCCAGGATCTAGGCATCTTTTGGCGTCCATATTTCTTGAATCTGGATGGAAGACAACACTTTTTCCAGATATGGTATCTGATAAATAGTTTTTCAAATAATAAACTAAAAGTCTTCCCTTGTAGCTCAGGTAAAGAATCTGCCTGCAATGCAGGACACCCAGGTTTGATCCCTGGTTCTGAAAGATACCCTGGAGAAGGAAATGACAACCCACTCCAGTATTCTTGTCTGGGAAATCCCACGGACAGAGGAGCCTGGTGGACTATAATCCATGGTGTCACAAAGAGCTGGACATAACTGAGTGACTAAACAACAAAACTAAAAAGTTGAAAAATAGACAAAAATATAAGATATTTAAGAATAAATTTAACAAAAGATGAACAAGTTTTCTGTGACTATGTCACTGAAACAAAATATACAGGCATAAGTAAGTAGAGAGAAATATTTTCTTAATGATTAAGAAGATTAATTATTTTATTTAATGTGTCAATTTATTCAAAATTAACCTGCAAATCAATCTACTTCTAAGAGAAATTCCAACTGATCATCCTGTAGAACTTGATAGGTGATCCTGAAATTCATAAGACTGTGAAAATAGCCAAAGATAACCACAACAATTTAAAAATAAACTGTGAATGAGAGCAACCCCTAACAGACTCAGAGAGTTTTTGCAAAGCTATAGCATGTTGTAGTGTAGTGCTTGTGTGGAATTAAGTACATAACAGAATAAGAAGTGAATCACCAGTCTAGGTTCAATGCAAGAATCAGGATGCTTGGGGCTGGTGCACTGGGATGACCCAGAGGGATGGTATGGGGAGGAAGGTGGGAGAAGGGTTCAGGATTGGGAACATGTGTACACCGGTGGCGGATTCATGTTGATGTATAGCAAAACAAATACAATATTGTAAAGTTAAAAAAATAATAATAAAATAAAATATAAAAAAAGAAAATAATAAAAAGGCACAGACTCATAATAATATTTAAAAGAAGTAATATTGAAATAGTTGAAAAAGATTGGCTTATTCAAGAAATAGTGCTAACCTAATTGGTTATCCATATGGAAAATAAAGGTATTCCCTTGTGGCTCAGCTGGTAAAGAATCCGCCTGCAATGTGGAAGACTTGAGTTCGATCCCTGGGTTGGGAAGATCCTCTGGAGAAAGGAAAGGCTACCCACTCTAGTATTCTGGCCTGGAGTCCATGGAATCACAAAGAGTCAAACACAGCTGAGTGACTTTCACTTTTATTTTTTAGTGGAAAATAAAATTTTATCATTATTGTTGAGTACAAAAAAAAAAAAACCACATTCAATTAAAGACATGAATGTTGAAAAGAAAACCTGAAAATGTGTAAAGGAAATACCACAAAGAATGAAGAGACACATGGACAAATAGGTAGATAGATAGAGAGACAGATAAATAGGTAGTTATACTACTGTAAGACAGAAGATACCAAAAAAACAGAGACAATGATAGCCACAGACTAAAAGATGACATTTATAATATATATCTATGAGTAACTGTGATTTAATATCCAGAACTTCTAGAGTGTCTGTTAAGTTAGTAAAAATTAAAAAAAAAAAAAGAAAGAAAATCCAAATGAGATTGAACAATGCTGAAATGAGGAAAATAATGTGCCAACAGAGATATGAAAACCCTTTTATCTTCACTATAAAAATTGAAAACAAAATAAATAACAAACAGATACCATATTTTACCAATAAAAATAGCAAAAATGGTAAAAGCCTGATAATACCAAATATTGGTGCAGTTGTGAAGTAATGATTCATAATTTATGGTCAGTGTAGATTAGTGTAATATATGCAGATCTATTTGAGAATATCTATGAGAGATGAAAGATGCACCTGCTTTATGATACAGCTACTGACTTTTATCTAAATGTTCTTACCTCTTGTGCAAGGAAATATGTACAAGAATGTTACTGCTGCTCCATTTTTAAACAATGAAAATAACCTAACTGTCCATCAATAAAAGAAAAAACAGGTGAAAGTAAATAGACTAATAAATTAATATATACTAATATACACTATTAAAACCAATGACTTTAGCAAAATGATAAACATGAATAAATCATAATGCAAATATATATTTACATTATAACTTTTATAGAGTATTTTAAGTAGGCAATGCCATGTCTCTGATGTGTTTGTGTGTGTATAAGATATTAAAAACCATGTTGAAAATGATAAATAGGAACTCTGGAAAGCTCCTCTTGGGGAAAAAAGGAAGCAAACTGAAGTGAAAAATGTTGCATGAATGGTGTCAATTCTGTCTGGAAAAAAATCTGAGGCAAATAGGCAAAATGTTAAAACATTAACATTTAGTCAAGTGATCATTATATCATCCTCTTTATTTTACAACTGAAGCCTTTTCTTCTGGAAAAAATAAAAGTTCAAAGTGAAATTAAAAAAAAAACAGATTTTAAAACTGGATATGAAAGCATTTGTGTTTGTGTGCTATCTTGCGTGTCAGGTGGTGAGGGTGGGAAGGAATGTTTGAATCTCAGAGCCCAGAGACAGGTTCCACTCAACTTTATTTGAAACTCACAGGGTAGAACACAATTTTGAATAGCAACTCTGAGATTCAGAATGCTCTTTACCATATTGAGTGGAAATTTACTGTATAAATCCTATGGTATAATGAAGTATAAATAAAATAGGATTCAGATTGAGATGAGAGTTGGAGTACCATTTCTGCCACTTACTAGCAAATAGGCCACTAACATCTAAATTTCCTTATTTTCAAAATTAGGAAATCTATATAGATAATAACATATTTGAAAAGGTTTACCTTACTGGAATTTAAAATGCAAATATATTAACATCTTGTTAATAATCAAATATTGAAAAAATAGTTAATAATCAAGATCTGTGCTGACCAGTATGTCGTGAAAGAGGGATTTTCATACACTGATGTGAAAGCATAATCTGATTTGTTTTCTGTAGAGAGCAAAATACATCAAAAGACTTAAAAATATTCATACACTGTGTCTCAGAAATACCACACTTGGAATTCTATTTTAATCAAGTAATTGTAAATGGAAAATAAAGGTTTTAGGATGCAAGCTCTTTATGGACAAATATTTGTTATCCTGTTTTGTCACAGAGTTAACTTCAATATCTACCTTAAGGCTCAATAAATATTGTTGAAATAACAGATATATTAATATTACAAGTTAGTTGTATTATTATTCATAATAATAAAAAACTATAAGCATTCCAGATATCTAGGAAGAATATTATATAGATTTTAGCATTTTCATTTGATAAATTATTGTTGCTTTTAAAAATAATATTTAAATACTTAGAAAACCATTTTCAACACTAATATTAAGTGAAAAAATTAAAAATATCTATTTAAAAACACCTGCTGGATAAAAGCTTTAAAATACACCCGTAGAAAAACATATTATACATAACTTATTGTTGTGCATTTCTCCATCTTTGCATTACTTAAGTTTTCCAAAAAACACATTCAGTTTTGTAACCTAAAGAGGGTTTTCTGCAGCAGATGTCTGGCGCTAAAGCCTAGAGACTGAATCCTATAAATTTAGGGCTCTCCAGCCTCAGGTGAGCCCGTGCAAGGAACGAAGAATGAAGGCAAGGGAGAGGAGAGTCGTGACGACTCCTGCCCATGGGCCTCCAGCCCTGGGGACTCTTTGTTTGTCCTCAGCTTCTCCCAGGTGGAGCCCTAGTGTTCCACATGCACAGAAGTTGAGGAGGATAAATTCTTCCATGAGAGACCCAGCCTGATGCCCCTCAGTGACACTGGTGCCATCCTGCCTACCCTCATCCTTTTTCAGTACTGATGACCTGGCTTCTCTTTTTAAAAGTTAGCAGCTGCTGGTGAGTCTCCACTGCTGTTCTGTGCCAGGGTCTCAGGGGTGGGTATTAGCGGGTCATGGGAGAGGAAAGGGGGAAACTACAAGGAGCAGGGAATGTATAGATTTCCAAGAAAGCAATGATCCTGAAAGGAGGTAGTCTGAGTTCTGGCTCTTCTCCTAACACTTAAAAGACTTTAGACAGGTATATTCTCTATCTTGGACCTTGCTTAATTTTTCAAATGCAAAGTGAAGTCTTGGAATCCAGGCTCTCACAGCTCTTTCACTTCTGATATTCAGTGTGTTTGGACAGGCCCAGAGCCAGAGAGGGGATCAGGACTTGTTCCCCCTAGAGAAGTGGGGGTGACAGTCTGTACTATCATATTACTTGGATTGGAGAGAGGGCTGCCCCTCTCCTCCTGACCATGGTCTTCATGGCCAGGCCAGTTCCTTCCCGGCTCCTGTCTGGAATCAGCCTCCAAATGCCTTCAGGATGTCACAAGCCCTTTAGTCTCCACAGACTCCTCTCTGGTGAGCTGGCTGGTACATACAGCCTTCCCTTTTCCTCTTATCCATCAAATTGCCATTTATTTAACAACACACATATTAAGTGCATTTTATGTCGCAGATCAGTTAAAGCAGAGATGGTCCTGCCTCAGTCTTTGTGAATTGGTAGAGACACCCCCTGTGACTTCCCCAGCACTTGGGATCCACCCTTTCTCTTTCATAGCCCTCTGCTACCCCAGTCATAAGAGGTATGTTGACAGGAGTTTGACAACTGTGGGAAGGTTCTTCCTCGTTCAAAGGTGAGATGTCTGATCTACGTCCTTGTGATTAGGCATGGCTCCATCTACATCTTCTCCTACAAATAAGGAGCAGCAGTCTCCACCACTAATTTATTTTTTAAAATAGAATATATGGAGTTGATACATGAATATTTAGAACATACAGATGAGGTAGAGATCTAATTCTCACTTCATAGTGAATATCACTGTTTTCATGAATTTCCTCTTTAGGTCTCTCCTACATCTCTTTTGTTGTGAATATTTAAAATGGATTACTGTGAGCCATGACTATGTAATGACAAATGGACTTTGTGGGTGTCATAACATAGAGAACAATCTTTCACTTCTAGGGGAAACTCATTGGAACTTCCTTTCCAGGAAGAATAATCCCAGCCCTGTCATGGTCTGTATATAAAATTTTCATTTCCCCCAGATCTTCAGACTTATTTTAAAGTCTGTGAAAACAAGACCCAACCCCAAACTCTAGACACAGCTAATCAGGACAAGAGGTAAGCACTGGCTTAGTTTTTCACATAAAAACAAAGTGGTATCCCCTTGTGTTAGACACTGCAGTGGGCCCCAGTGGTCTGGTTGAATTTTTTTTTTAAGTGGATAAAAATCAGGTTATAAAAAGACACACATATATAGGGACTGTATTCTATGCTATGCTATACTAAGTTGCTTCATTTGTGTCCGACTCTTTGCAACCCCATATTCTGTAGCCTGCCAAGTTCCTCTGTCCATGGGTTTTCCCAGGTTAGAATACTGGAGTGGGTTGCCAATTACTTCTCCAGGGGATATTCCCATTCCAGGGCTGCGTCTGCATTGAACCTGTGTCTGCATTGACAGGCAGATTCTTCACCAATGAACCACCTGAAAAGCCCTTATAAACATATATATATATATATATATATATATATAATGTATAAGATGTATATCTACGCATTTACAACTTTAATGGTGCTATAGCAAAGGAACTATGTGCATACAGAGAGGGATTTGCTTAAAGCCTACATGTGAAAATGAAGAGACATTTGTCAGAGAAATGATATCTGTACTGTCTTAAAGGATCAGCAAATATTCACTGGTCAAAAAAACAAGGTGCTTTCTGTTAGGAAAGTAAAATATAAAGCAATATAAAGATTAGAAACAAAACAAAAAACACATATGGGGAATTGTAAAAAAAAAAAAAAAAGACAACATAGGCTTGTTAACTGTGGGAGATAAAAGATAAATTTGGAAAGATGCCAAAGGAAGAAAGGACTGGGCAATGATGGAATATTATTAACACATCCTATTAGGACTGCTCACTTTGAAATTAGATAATGTAGTGATTAAGAACACACTTAAAAGCACTGACTGGTTCCACTTTGAACTTATAAAACTCAGATATTCTTTTGTCACTGCCTGGAATCCTACTATATTGCTCTTGTACACCTATTTTCTCTCTTCCTATTTTTTTCCTCTTTATCTTATGAAGATATGAATATACTTTTCCTCCCTAAGAACTGCTTTACTGATACTGTGCAGCTGTCCACTCAAGTGGTCCTGTGGAAAATAATTGAGAACTGCGATTGTTCAGGATCAGAAGCTGACATGCTCACAGCAGAGGGAAGTAGCAATATTGACAAGGTCATAGTCCTTCTGGAGTAGGCAGGGATGATTTTATTCCCAAGTATTCTTGCCTGGAAAAATCCTATGGACAGAGGAGCCTGGCGGGCTCCAGTCTATAGGGTCACAAGAGTCAGACATGACTTAGTGACTAAACCACCATCACCACTCTGAAACTGTTCTTCTCAAGGTCAGCTGTAACTTCCACCTTGCTCAATCCTTTAGTCAGTTCTCAGTCCTTATAACCCTGACCCTTTGGCAACATCATATATAATTAATCCTTCTTAAAATGGATACAAGATCACATTGTTCTGATTTTATTCTGACTGGCATTTTCCCCACAGTCTCTTTCAGTGCAGTCTTTTCTTCTCCAACTCTAAATATCAGATGTGTACAGTCAATACTGGAAACCTCCCTACACTGTATCCTGCCTATATACTAATACCTCTCAAACATGTATCTCTTCTTCAACTTATTTCTGAAGTCCACATTTCTATTACCCACATTTCTCATTTCTACTAATGAGTCAATGAAAATGAATAGATGAAAACCCTGTTGGGGGATGTGACTATAATTAAAATTTTCAGCATGCTTTTGAAATAACAGTGAAATACCTAGATGCAGATGCTCAGCCTACTGCTGGACATATAAAATAAGAGGAGAATTATAGTTTTGTATTTGACATTCATCAGCTTAAGTATGGTAAATAATTATGGGAATGATGTTGTATGAGAAGGAATAATAGAGTAAGGCCAGAAAATTTTCAAGGATAAAAGCAGCTATATTTCAGCATTGTACTCATTGGAAAAGACTCTGATGCTGGGAGGAATTGGGGACAGAAGGAAAAGGGGACTACAGAGGATGAGATGGCTGGATGGACGTGAGTTTGAGTGAACTCCGGGAGTTGGTGATGGACAGGGAGGCCTGGCGTGCTGCAATTCATGGGGTCGCAAAGAGTCAGACACAACTGAGTGACTGAAATGAACTGAACTGAAATAAAGAGAAGTCAGGAAAGAAGACTAAGAAATATAAATGTAGAGAAAATCTGCTATATTCAAAGAAAGTTTTAATCAGATAGTTTGGTATTATAAGTGATAACAATGAAATAGAGGATATCAAAGCTGATGATGGTGATGATTCTGCTTATAATGGTGTGCATGTTTATGAAACTGAAGAATTAATAACCAGAACTTCCATTTATTCTCAGCTCAGCCCCTGAAGAATGACAGCCCAGTATCCCCTCCATTCTCACATCGTGCTCCTGTCCAACCTCACGCAGCTCAGCCCCTTGCTCTATCTCACTGGCTTTCCCGGATTGGAAACCGTCGAGCACTGGATCTTCATCTTCTTTTTCCTGATGTACCTCGTGGCCATCTCGGGCAACTGCTTCATCCTGATCATTGTTAAGACCAACCCTCGCTTGCACACACCCATGTACTATCTACTCTCCTTTCTGGCCTTCACTGACTTGGGCCTGTCAGTGTCCACCTTGCCCACTACTATGGGAATCTTTTGGTTCAAGTCCCATGGCATCTACTTTGGAGCCTGCCAAATCCAGATGTTCTGTATCCACTCCTTTTCCTTCATGGAGTCCTCAGTGCTCCTTGTCATGTCCTTTGATCGCTTTGTGGCCATCTGTTATCCCCTGAGGTACTCAGTCATTATCACTGGCCAAAGAGTGGTCAGGGTAGGCCTCATTGTCATTTTGCGGGGCCCCGTGGCCCTCATTCCCATTGTTTCTCTCCTGAAGACTTTCCCTTACTGTGGGTCTAGAGTCCTCTCCCACTCTTTCTGCCTGCACCAGGAGGTGATACACTTGGCCTGCACAGACACCACCTTCAACAACCTGTACGGGCTATCATTGGTGGTCTTTACTGTGATGCTAGATCTGGTGCTCATTGCACTGTCCTACGGGGTCATCCTGCACACAGTGGCAAGAATGACCTCCAAAGAGGAGCGGCTCCGAGCCTTCCAAACGTGCACCTCACACCTCTGTGCTGTGCTGGTATTCTTTGTGCCCATGATGGGGCTGTCCTTGGTTCACCGCTTTGGGAAGAATGCTCCACCTGCTGTCCACCTTCTGATGGCCAATGTCTACCTCTTTGTGCCACCCATGCTTAATCCAATCATATACAGTATTAAGACCAAGGAGATTCGCCGTGTCATCAGCAAGCTCCTAGGTTAAAAATTCCACTGAGTGCCCAGAAGAAAGTCCCAAATCAGGCCAAAGATTGAAAGTATTTAGTACCTATTATTACCAAAATCACTACAGATGGTGATTGCAGCCATGAAATTAAAAGACACTTACTCCTTGGAAGAAAAGTGATGACCAACCTAGATAGTATATTCAAAAGAAGAGACATTATTTTGCCGACTAAGGTCCGTCTAGTCAGGCTATGGTTTTTCCTGTGGTCATGTATGGATGTGAGCTTTGGACTGTGAAGAAGGCTGAGTGCCAAAGAACTGATGCTTTTGAACTGTGGTGTTGGAGAAGACTCCTGAGAGTCCCTTGGACTGCAAGGAGATCCAACCAGTCCATTCTGAAGGAGATCAGCCCTGGGGTTTCTTTGGAAGGGATGATGCTAAAGCTGAAACTCCAGTACTTTGGCCACCTCATGCGAAGAGTTGACTCATTGGAAAAGACTCTGATGCTGGGAGGGATTGGGGGCAGGAGGAGAAGGGGATGACAGAGGATGAGATGGCTGGATGGCATCACCAGCTTGATGGACATGAGTCTGAGTGAACTCCAGGAGTTGGTGATGGACAGGCAGGCCTGGCGTGCTGCAATTCATGGGGTCACAAAGAGTCGGACACGACTGAGTGACTGAACTGAACTGAACTGATTACACCCTTTGTTTCCCCAGGCTTTTTTCCACTGCCCTAAATAAAATATGGGTGAATTTCTTCCTTGGGTTATGAGTTGGTGATGCTGACCTTCTCTTGCTTGAATTATAATGCCTTCTTCTCTATATAAGACTTAGATATTTCGGTAACAGCAAAAACTGCCCAGAGGAAGGTTGCTATCAAAGTGTAAAAACTAAAGTGAAACCAAGCAAATACTGAAGAAGAGTAATCAACAAAGAAGCACATAGAACAGAACTTATGAGAGAACAGGTAAATGTCAGTTGTTTAAATTCACTTCACAAAATGTACCTTCTTCCACAGCTCCTTGGGACTGCCTCCTTTCTCGGCTGGCCAATCCTTCTCTTATATTCCTATCCTACATAACCCATATCCTTTGGACTCTTGAGTCACATTGGAAGAATCAGAACTCCTGCACTCTTTTCTAATTTAATTTCTCCAAATGTTTCTGATGATGTACTTTCTTCTAGCCTTATTCATCTAGTAGACACCCTGAACCCCACCCCTGGCTCTTATCATTTCTGATTTTATCTTTCATATGGATTTACTGACATTGACTGAAGTCAATGTTTGTTTCTGGGTATTCTAATCGTGAGATCTCCACAATGACCTGAAATGCAACAAAGCTCTAATAAAGGAAACTACCACAAGTACATCTAAAGTCATGCACCTGTTGCTTATGATATTGTGAACCTAAAAATGGCAGAGATTTCCCCTACTGTTGACTAAACAAAATTCACGTTGGAGTCTCAGCATTGAGGTTGCTTCCTAATGGACATTTTTCAGGGCAGACCTTCTGCACAAACAGATTCCACTCTGAACTTCAATTGAAATCCACACTGTAGGCCACACTATTTGAAGAGCAGCTCTAAGACTCAGAATGTTCTTCTCCAGATTGAGTGGAACTTAACTGTCTATGGATCCCATTAGTAGAATGAGGTCTAAAGAATAGAATTCAGATTTAGAGTTGGAGTTCAATTTCCGTCAGTTACTAGCAAATAGGCCACTAACGCTGAAGTTTTCTTATTTTTGAACTTAGGAAATATGTATACAAAATAACATTTTAAAATTTCTACTTTGCTGAAATTTAAAATGCAAATTAACATATTTACATCATGCTAATAAGTAAGTATTGAAGAAAACAGTTAATAATGAAGGTCTGTGCTGACAAATATATGGTAAAAGAAGGATTTTCATACACTGGTGTGAAAACATAATATGATTTGGCTTCCCTGGTGGCTCAGACAATAAATAATCTTCCTGCAATATGGGATACCTGGGTTCAATCCCTGGATTGGGAAGGAAAAATAAAGATATTACAGTGTCAGCTCCTTGGAAACAAATATTTCTTTTTCTTTTCTTTAGAAACCATGAGCTCTGAGTTTTTTGAGAAGATTAAGTTTAGAGAGAAGCAAGATACCATTTCTCCTGATCGCATGGACATGCAGAGAGGTTCACATCATGGCAATAAAGAGATAGAGAGGAGAGCAGATTGCATGAGGAAACTCTATGGGCATCTTTACTTCACTCTGAAAATTTAGAGATCATTTCTTCCATAGGTAAAGCTTGAAGTGGTAAAGTCAAACGAAGGCAATTTGGGAGTAATGATATTTCTGAGAAACTGAGCATTCTGTTAAGGTTGAGCCATGTAGAATTTTGTAAGGGAGGTTAAAAAAATAAACTGGCTTTCACTAGCTGGTTTAGAATAACAGTACAGAAAACCCTTGCTGAGATTTGATGTCATCAAAGTAAAAGATTGCATGGGAATAAGAGAAAGATGGAAAAAAACAGGAAAAGGACAGGCTGTCTGTGAAGGCAGGGGTTTACTGCAAGGTCATTGAATTCCAGGGAGAGCAGAGGCCAGACCGGCCAGCAGGGCGTTATTCTCCTATGACAGCACGACAGCTCATGCTTCCTGGCCTAGTAAACTTGAACCCATGGCCAGCTTTCACAGAACAAAGAGGACTCTTGAGAATGACGATGTGCCCACCTTACCAAGCTCCAATCTGAGTTTCTACGTTCCTGTTGACGGGCTTCCCAGGCCTGGAGTGGGCTCACCCCTGGAACTCCCTGCCCATTTGTGTGCATTACCTTGTGGCCCTCCTGGGCAATGCCACCGTCTTGCATCGGGTACGACCCTTGCCTCCACCAGCCCGTGTACTACTTCCCGGCCATCCTGGCTGTGACAGATTTGGGCCTGTGCTCGTCCTCAGTGCTGGGTGCGCTGTGGTTAGAGACCCGGATGGTGGGCCTGGTTCCGTGCGTTGTGCAGCAGCGCTTCCTACACTCCTCCTTCATGGAATCTGCCGTGCCCTTCTCTGTGGTTCTGGACAGCCTGGTGGCCATCCGTTTCTCACTGCGCTACACATCTGTGCTCACGGGGCCTCGTGTGGCATTGGTCGGGGTCCTGCTGGGCCTGCAGAGCGCTGCCATCACAGCCGCACCTTCATTGCATCTCTTGAAATTTGACTACTGTCACCGTGGGGCACTGCCCTATGCTTACTGCATTCAGCAGGACGTGATCCACCTGACCGGCTCAGATACACATTTCAACAGACTCTATGGACTGTGCATCATCATGCTGGCCATGGGCTCTGATGTTCTTTTCATCCTGCTCTCCTATACAATCATTCTCTGTACTGTGCTGGCCATGGCCTCTGCTGGGGAGAGGCTCAAGGCTTTCAACGCTTGTGTCTCCCACCTCCTGCTCTGCTTCTACGTGCCTATGCTAGGTCTGTCCATCGTACACAGGTTTGGGAGCCACGCTTTACCCCTGGTGCACATCCTTATGGGCAGTGTCTCGGTGTTCTTCCCACCCTTGATGAACCCTGTTATTTACAGCATCAAGACCCAGCAGATCCGCAGAGCCATCCTCAAGGCGCTCTACCTAGGGAAGATACAGTGAGACAGTAGAGATGGACCAGGGCAATTTAAAATGAGATATGCAGTAAAGCTTCTTTCTAGAGTCTTCCTATCACAAAACAATTTCTGCTCATTTAGTTTGATCTGTTGACTGTACGTCATTAATTCACTCTAATGTTAAGATAACATGTATCTTTATTGCTGCTTGTATATACTTATATTGCTACTTGTATATATAGTTACAAATATAGAGTAAAACATTTTCTTACATAAAAATGATTGTCTTTTACATAAATGTCTGCAAGTTTAAAGTTACTTCTTTTTCTCCTTTTTTATAAACTGCATGAGATATTAACACTTTATTTTTTATAATTTTATTTATTTATTTTTGGCTGTGCTGGGTCTTCATTGCTGTTCAGGCTTTTCTCTAGTTGCAGTGAGCAGGGGCTGCTCTCTAGTTGTGGAGCACAGATTTCTCATTGTGGTGACTTTTCTTGTTGTGGAGCATGGGCTCTAATAGTTGCAGCTCCTGAGTTCTAGAGTACAAGCTCTGTAGTTGGGTTCACCAGCTTAATAGCTCCATGGCACATATGATCTTCCATGATTAGGGAGTAAATCTGTGTCTCTTGCATTGGCAGGTAGATTCTCTACCACTGAGCCACCAGAGAAGCCCTTAAAGTGATTTTTTTTTTATCTTCTACTGATTTATTAGAATATTAATTCTATAATAATGGCATTAATGATAAATTACTCTGATGATGTGGAAAGTTGAATCATCATTTCACATTCCTTGGATTAACTAATGGATACACCACAATTCCTCATAATGTAATAGTTCTATTATATCCTTTCATCAAAGTAACCTTGTTGTAGATTTAAATGAAACACCGAAATCAGACTGATTATATTCTCTGCAGCAAAAGATGGAGAAGCTCTATACAGTCAACAAAAACAAGACCAGGAGCTGACTGTGGCTCAGATCATGAACTCCTTATTACCAAATTCAGACTTAAGCTGAAGAAAGTAGGGAAAACCGCTAGACCATTCAGGTATGACCTAAATCAAATCCCTTATGATCATACAGTGGAAGTGAGAAATAGATTTAAGGGCCTAGATCTGATAGATAGAGTGCCTGATGGACTATGGAATGAGGTTCGTGACATTGTACAGGAGACAGGGATCAAGACCATTCCCATGGAAAAGAAATGCAAAAAAGCAAAATGGCTGTCTGGGGAAGCCTTACAAATAGCTGTGAAAAGAAGAGAGGCAAAAAGCAAAGGAGAAAAGGAAAGATAAGCATCTGAATGCAGAGTTCCAAAGAATAGCAAGAAGAGATAAGAAAGCCTTCTTCAGTGATCAATGCAAAGAAATAGAGGAAAAGAACAGAATGGGAAAGACTAGAGATCTCTTCAAGAAAATTAGAGATACCAAGGGAACATTTCATGCAAAGATGGGCTCAATAAAGGACAGAAATGGTATGGACCTAACAGAAGCAGAAGATATTAAGAAGAGATGGCAAGAATACACAGAAGAACTGTACAAAAAGGATCTTCATGACCCGGCTAATCACGATGGTGTGATCACTCATCACACCAGACATCTTGGAATGTGAAGTCAAGTGGGCCTTAGAAAGCATCACTACAAACATAGCTAGTGGAGGTGATGGAATTCCACTAGAGCTATTTCAAATCCTGAAAGATGATGCTGTGAAAGTGCTGGATTCAATATGCCAGCAAATTTGGAAAACACAGCAGTGGCCACAGGACTGGAAAAAGTCAATTTTCATTCCAATCCCAAAGAAAGGCAATGCCAAAGAATGCTCAAACTACTGCACAATTGCTTTCATCTCACACGCTAGTAAAGTAATGTTCAAAATTCTCCAACCTAGGCTTAGGCAATACGTGAACTGTGAACTCCCTGATGTTCAAGCTGGTTTTAGAAAAGGCAGAGGAACCAGAGATCAAACTGCCAACATCTGCTGGATCATGGAAAAAGCAAGAAAGTTCCAGAAAAACATGTATTTCTGCTTTATTGACTATGCCAAAGCCTTTGACTGTGTGGATCACAATAAATTGTGGAAAATTCTGAGAGAGATGGGAATATCAGACCACCTGACCTGCCTCTTGAGAAATCTGTATGCAGGTCAGGAAGCAACAGTTAGAACTGGGCATGGAACAACAGACTGGTTCCAAATAGGAAAAGGAGTACGTCAAGGCTGTATATTGTCACCCTACTTATTTAACTTCTATGCAGAGTACATCATGAGAAACGCTGGACTGGAAGAAATACAAGCTGGAATCAAGATTGCCAGGAGAAATATCAATAACCTCAGATATGCAGATGACACCACCCTTATGGCAGAAAGTGAAGAGGAGCTAAAAAGCCTCTTGATGAAAGTAAAAGAGGAGAGTGAAAAAGTTGACTTAAAGCTCAACATTCAGAAAACGAAGATCATGGAATCCGGTCCCATCACTCCATGGGAAATAGATGGAGAAAAAGTGGAAACAGTGTCAGACTTTATTTTTTGGGGCTCCAAAATCACTGCAGATGGTGACTGCAGCCATGAAATTAAAAGATGCTTTCCCCTTTGGAAGAAAAGTTATGACCAGCCTAGATAGCATATTCAAAAGCAGAGACATTACTTTGCCAACTAAGGTCCGTCTAGTCAAAGCTATGGTTTTCCCAGTAGTCATATATGGATGTGAGAGTTGGACTGTGAAGAAGGCTGAGCACCGAAGAATTGATGCTTTTGAACTGTGGTGTTGGAGAAGATTCTTGAGAGTCCCTTTGAATACAGGGAGATCCAACCAGTCCATTCTGAAGGAGATCAGCTCTGGGTTTTCTTTGGAAGGAATGATGCTAAAGCTGAAACTCCAGTACTTTGGCCACATCATGCTAAGTGTTGACTCATTGGAAAAGACTCTGATGCTGGGAGGGATTGGGGGCAGGAGGAGAAGGGGACGACAGAGGATGAGATGGCTGGATGGCATCACAGACTCGATGGACGTGAGTCTGAGTGAACTCCAAGAGTTGGTGATGGACAAGGAGGCCTGGTGTGCTGGATTCATGGGGTCGCAAAGAGTTGGACATGACTGAGCGACTGAACTGAACTGAACTGAACTTCCAACACTGCTTTTTTATCCTCATTGTTCATATTTGAATGATTCATATTTGGACAGTTGAGTTTCAAGCTTGGAATTATAACTTTGTGAGTCATCAGCATATAGCTGGTATTGAAATTCATAAAAGTGGAAATGACCTTTAGGGAAAGTAAGTATAGACAGCTGCAACAGTTTTCAACAGAATACTAATAGAACATAATATTTATTATGTTATTTAATAGAACCATAATATTTATGATTTTGTTAGAATACAATCAAGCAAAGGAGACCAGAGGGAAGATTAATGAGACAAGAGGAACAATATAATATGGGGTCACAAAATTCATAAGAGGAAATTATTTTAAAAATGGAGAAAAGGATTATTGTTTTCTGATTTCACATGTAGGGAGCTTGATTGCATCACTCCATCCTAAAAAGTAAGATGCAAAACAGACTGAAAAATATCAATAACTCTTCTTGGATCCATAAGAGAGGGGAAGACACAGAGTAAAATGCTGTTCCCAAGAATGAAGAGATGGACAGATAAATAAGTCATGGCTTACCAGAGCAGAGATCCTTGAGCAGAAGCAAGTGCAGCCACCAGCGTCTGGACAAGAAAAATTGATCTGTAATTGAATATTGCTGAAGACTCAGTGGGGACAACAGAATAAAAAAAATCCCAAAGGATTAAATCTTAGGAGAGATTTGCCCCCACTAGCTCTGTTTGAGTCCACAATAAATATCTGAGAAAAATTATCTCAGGCTTTTTCATCATCAGAAGAGGAAAAGGAACCATGCTGTGATATGTTAGAACACTATTTATTCTTTAATAAAGCCTGTCCTCAAGAGAAACTAGTTAACCAAACCTGCTAAGGTATATTATCAATGTCTAACTAACTGGGGAAGGGATATAACAAACTTCACAGCTGGCTCAACCCATCCTGTCCCACCTAAGGGGAGAGAAAGGAAAAAAAAAAAAAGAAGCACTTGTGGGGTTCACAGTCCAGAGATACAGACCCACTAAAAGGCTGAGACCTAATCATAATGCTATAGAATGCTTTTCCTACCTTCACACCTCATCACCACATTACTAGTGGCTCAATTATGACAGTTCCTTTTACCCAGTACATCATGAACAGTTATCAAGAAAAAAAGTTCAAGTCATACCAAAAGGCAAAAATCCCACAATTTTAAAAGACAGAACCAGAATCAGAATCAGATTTGACAAGAATGCTGAAAGTCTTGAATGGGAAATTTAAATGAGCTATGAATAATATGCCAAGGACTCTAAAGAATAAAGTGGACAGCATGTAAGAATAGGTGAGAAAAAGTACAATAAAATAACTGTTTTGAAATGTGTTTGCTCTATCTCTTAGTTTTTCATCTATGAAGTATTTATCCTTCTTGATTCTCATTTATAAAAGTTATGTTCTAGCTCTTGTTTGGCAGATTGTAATGTTTATGCAGAGTAGGAGGGTGGATGTATGATAGGATTCTAAGCTCTAGCTGGACCATAATAGGTGCTCCACATACATAAGCTGCTATTAAACAGAGACATTTAATCTATTTTATTTTGGGGAAAGAAGAATGGAACTCTCCTTAGGGTGTAAGTTGAGATAGCTGTTGAGGAGGCATAGGAAAGCTTACCTCTAAACATTTTTTGGGAAACCTGAATGCTGCACAAGGTTTTGCCAAGACTTCCCCATCCCAACACAGCTGCTTAGTCATTCTCTCTATCCCTGGGGAACAAGGGATTATAGATGCCACAAAGTATATAGAGGCACACTGAGAAGTACGATGGGTGCAATACCTAAATGAATCAAGGTTGCTTATGAAGGGAAATCAAGGGTATATCTCCTTGCAACTATGCCTGGGTGGGAATCCTACCAAAGGAAACCCAAGGCATGAGCCTTAGAATACAACACGGCCTAGGACACTGCCATGAGATGAGTGTCTTATAAAACTAGATTTTCTATAATTTGGTGATAGTTCAGAACACAGGAAAAAGTGAGCAGCTGAAAATGAGAAAATCATCCCAATAACTCTGGCTATAAATCCTTGCATAATCTGGATATGGTGGATTCTACCTCAGGGGAGGCTAAGTGAGGTGGTCATCTAAGAAGAATGCCATCAGGACCAGACCTCAGACTAGCAAAGTCAGCGCCTGATTCAAGAAAAAAAAGTTTCAATTGCAGTCCCTAGGGGCAAAGGTCAGAGAAAGAGGAGAATTAGCGCAAGCCAAGGGTTAATTTTAGAGAGAACTGGGAATGATTTCTTTGGCAATGGGATTCTGCTGGTGATGGAAAAGAACAGCCGAATAACATTTTGAGTACCTACTACTTTTAAAGACTTAATTGAACTTAATTTTGTTTAATTAAGTTTTCAAAAACTAAAATACTAATATTTTGTTCTTTGAAACAAGCACAATCATTCACATTATTAAGGGGGAGGAAATAAGTGCAGAGACCATTCATACATTCTCAATGAAAAGGTAAAATTTTAAAAAATATTTATGTATTTATTTGGATGCATAGGGTCTTAGTTGCAACATATGGGATCATTCATTGTGGTATGCGAACTCTTAGTTGCCTCATGTGGGATCTAGTTCCCTGACCAGGAATTGAACCTGGGCCCCCTGCATTGGGGGTGTGAAATCTTAGCCACTGGACCACTAGTGTGAAGTCCCATGAAAAAGTAACATTAAAGAGAGAAAACAGACAGTGAAATCAGGTGCTTTGACTTCAAGTTCTGTGGTTAATCCAGGAAATGTCAACTCCAGGTGCAAAATAACTTGGGCTCTGAAATAGACATCACAGTGAATGCATTCTCAGAGTCCAAACAACAGGTAAAATTTAGCCAGGAGAAACATAAAAGCCTAGATTATAACCAAACTGAGAAAAACTGAGATTGAGGGGATCAAAATAACAGATGGTACGATGACAGAGGTATGCCCTGGAGCTGCTAACCTAAGGAACAAACCTCCAGATTTGAATGAAAGGTACAAATTCAAAGGCCCGCTAGATCAGACTTTGCCAGTGGGATATATCTGATCAATCAGGTTTAGGCTAGGGACAATAATCATAGTATTTTAGAAGGTTCTTCAAGAAATCATATATTATTACATAAAGACATATCTAGAGAAATGCAACACATACATTCTCATCCATAGATGTGAATGTATCACATCTGATGATAAATATCTATGTGGAAAGATATTAGAGCTTATACAGCCATGAAAACTTGCAAATAAAATTCCACACATGATTATGGATATACCTGTATTCTTATGCATGTATAGAGGTTTGTTCATATGTTCATCTACATAAATTTATATATGTGCCTATGTACATTAAAACATGGTTACACAGACAGGTATATACACATATGCATGCCCCTACATACATCATCTCATTCTATATTTTCTCAGAATTTGACTTTGTTTTTGAATTTGTTCCCTCTGGGACTCTTCTCTCTTGGCCTACCTCTCTCTTACAGGTCCAGTAAGAGGAAGCATATTTTTCTGAGGCTGGTTTGTCTGAATATCCCAGGGGACAGACTAACAAAAATGGAGGAAGGAGAGGGCTGGTTCTGGAGTCACAGTTAATAAGAAGGCCAGCCTACTCCTGCCTCCAACTAGCAACCTAGAGACCAGGCCGGAGACCAACCCCATTGAAAGTCTGAGACCAACCCACACTGGGTCTTCATAGATGAGTGAATTGCGCCTGGAAGTCCAGTCAATAGGAGCAAGAGGATGAGAAATTTGTCCAAGCAAGCTCAACCTGGGGCTTTTGCTCTGACATGCAGTTCATTTCTAGTATACATTTTATTTTCTCTTTCTTCATGTCATGAAAGACTCTACCTTGGAGGACATAGACTTTTTGGTGTTTGGGTTTTTGTTTTTAACTTTTTATTTTGTATTGGAGTACAGCTGACAAGCAATGCTGTAATAGTTTGAGGCAAACAGCAAAGGGACTCAGCCACACATATACATGTATCCATTCTCCCCTAAACTCTCCTTTTATTCAGGCTGCCACATAACACTGAGCAGAGTTCCCTGTGCTATATAGTAGGACATTGTTGGTTATCCTTTTTAAATGTAGCAGTGTGTACATGTCCATTTCAAACTGCCTAATTATCCCTGCCCTCCTACCCTTCCCCCTCTGATAAACATAAGACACAGACTTTTGTCCAGAAAGTCAGTGTGACTGAGAAACATTTGGAGTCTGTGTTGTTTACTTCCTCTCTGTTAATTCGGGAAACCTGGGACAAGGAAGCCTCCATTTTTTCCTCAAATCCATCTCTTTTAAATAGTCATGCAACTCTTTTTAAATCTATCTTCCTTTCTTATGCCTATTTATCCTCCTCTTTTTCACCTTCCACACCCAATAAATAGGCCTTGTCCCCTCCAACCCTTGTAGGCAGCTGCATGACCTTTAAGGCATGGTCACTCTTAAACCCAACTCCATGGATGACCTACGCTTCACCAGTTCATTTCTTTCTCTGGCTGATTGGCTTTATCTTCATCCCCTTCTTAGTCATTATCTCTATTTTCCTTGTATGGCTTTTCTTCTGTATTTTTTTTTTCTTCTTTTCTTTCTCCTCTCCTAACTTTAAGTTTTGCAACAGTGATTTACCAAGTCAATTTAAATACCAATTTCTCACTCTCTCAAGTTGTAAATTGGGTGTGACTTGGTTGTTTTGAGCATTTAGATGATTAAAAAAAAAAGATGACAAACATGAAGCTAACATACGGCTGCTTCCTTTTACTTGACAGGTGACACTTAGTACTGATGGTTCTAACTAATGACTCTTTTTTCATGAAAACATTTTTCTACTTCTTTGTTATTAATGCACAGAGGAGATATAGAAAGCAGCAGACTTTTTAATATGTGTGAGACGAAGTGTCCCTGATGAATCAGGAAACAGGGTTAAATGATTTCTTAGAGACACTCCAGATACTTGTAATGTATCTTGGGGTAAAGATATAAAGTTGGTGTCATCAACCAGAAAAATTAAAGCGATTAAGAAATGGCTTAATTGCAAAAGAAAAACTGAATATTACTCATAAAAGAGGGAAGATAAAAGCCTACACAAAAACTAATTTTATAAAACTTAAGTCCCTGATTGGTATTGATATTATTATTGTCATTATTATTATTTCACCAACAATAGTAACATTTATTGAAAGTGCATCATACACTAATCATCCACTTACATTGACTTATTTAAGCCCCAAAACAAGCCTATGGAGCTATATATTATAATTATCTCCATTTTACAGCTCAAAGAATAGCCTGCTAAAAACTATTAATAGAAATCAAAGGTTTAAAATCATGTTTGCAGATTCAACTGTAGCTCACCTTTCAATACATGCAGCTTCTTTATCTCTAGTACATTTTCCCCTGTATCAGGCAGTTTTTTGTTTCCTGTGGGGAATCAGATCTGTTTGCTTGACCTGAGAAGAGAGACATTTTATTCCTCTCATATTTTTTTCTAACACAGAGATTTTGATTGACCTTCTATCCTGAGGCGTTGGTGTTTGTTTCCTCATAGATATGTCTCCTTGTTAGGCAGAGGTTGTTTTCCTCTGTCCTGAAAAGATATCTTTCTCTTGGATAACTTAAACAGATACAGATAGCCTTCCAAGGAAGGGTTTCAGAAGACAGCACACTATTAAGTTGGGCCATTATGGATAAAAATGTTTGTCATTATTCCTGTTTCAGAAACATGGTGTATTAGAAGACATCTAGCTCTTGTATTTCCAAATAAAAGCAAATATTTTATCAAAAAAGGAAAAGAAACATGGTTAAAGGGAACATATTCCCGGACTTTTGTTTGCTGAACTCGTATACACAGCAAACATCGATTAACCATGTGCCAATGTGTAGACTGACAACAGGAGAAGAATTTCCCAATGAATAGAATATTTTCCCCACTAATAAGAATTCTAAGTGGTGAAAACGTCTTTCTATCAACTTTTATAACACTGTCATTTTTCTATACTCTCCCAATGATGTATAAGAAGCAAAGTAATCACAGGAGTTTCTGACTTTTTGGCACCAGGGACCAGTTTTGTAGAAGACTATTTTTCCACAGACTGGGGTGGGGATGATTTGGGGATGATTCAAGAACATTACCTTTATTGTATACTTTATTTCTATTATTATGACATTAGCTTCACCTCAGATGATTAGACATTAGGTCCTGGAGATTGAGGACCCCTGAGAGCTTGTGAAATGAACATAGAGATTTGAGCCCCTTTCAAGGATGTTGAGTCAGGTAAAGGTAGATAATTCTCCAATGGAGGGCAGTTTCCGATGCTACTTGGAAGGGCAGGCATGGACATTTAGAATCTCTAGTATAGATTCTATATTAATGCCGAAGTAATTTTATTCTTAACTCCTATTCCCATCAGTCACTTAAAATCCAACATACTCTAACCAGGATCTATAGAATATCTGATAGATTACAGCTTTCTTTATGTAAGTTTCTTTCTATTAGTACCTTCTTTAAACTATACAATATCATCTCTTCATAGAGACATGAGAAACATCCAATTCCTACCAAATATTCACAGTGACATCACTAAGGGGTTAATTTTAATTTTGAATTATAAAGTATTCTACCGGATTTCCTTATTCTGGAGTTATATCTACTTGCAAAGATGACTCCACATTTTTATTTAGTATGGAAGACCAAATGGAGCTGGTCATGATAGGAGAAGTGGCATAGGTTTGCAGATAGTACTAGGCAGGTAATTCTCCGATCCTTCTCAGCCTTTCATAACCTTTCTGTGTCTCACCCCAGGCTGCATCCTTGGCATCTTCCTAGGTCAAGCTCCCCAGACTCCAGACATAGGAAAATGTTCAACAGTAGTCAATTCACCCCAAAATATTTTCTGCTGACTGGTCTCCCTGGCCTGGAGCCCCTATACCCTTGGTTTGTCTTTCCATTCTGTACCATGTATCTTGTGGCTCTTGTGGGCAATAGTCTGATTCTGACAGTGATCAAGAAAAATACCTCTCTCCCCCAGCCAATGTATCTATTCCTAGCTATGCTAGCCTTTGCAGAGCTTGGTGTCTCTGCTTCTACCCTGCCCACTGTGCTGGGCATCTTCCTTTTTGGTGCCAATGAGATCTGCTTTGAAGCCTGCCTTTTCCAAATGTTCTCCATACATTCATTTTCCATCATGGAGTCAGGAGTTCTGCTGGCCATGTCTGTGGACCGCTTTGTGGCCATCTACAACCCTCTTCGGTACACCGCCATCCTGACCCTGCCCCGTATTGCTGGTTCTGCTGCTGTTCTCGGACTAAAAGGTGTGATGCTCATGTTTCCATTGCCTTTGCTCCTGAAACATCTGCCCTTCTGTGGCCACAATGTCCTCTCCCACTCCTATTGTCTTCACTCAGACCTAATCCAGCTGCCTTGTGGGAACACTGGCACCAACAGCATTCTGGGGCTCTGCATTGTGACTTCTACCTTTGGACTGGACTCATTGCTCATTGTCATCTCTTATATGCTGATCCTGCACACAGTGCTGGGCATTTCTTCAGGGGAGGGACGACGGAAGGCCCTTGGCACGTGTGCCTCACATATCTGTGCGGTCCTCGTGTACTACGTGCCCATGATCAGTGTGGCCCTGGTGCACCGCTTTGTGAAGCAGGCTGCCCCTGCTGTCCGTCTGTTCCTGGCCAACGTCTATCTTCTGGTGCCTCCTGTGCTCAATCCCATCATCTACAGTGTTAAAACCAAGCAGATTCGCCAGGGGCTAATCTGACTCTTTCTTCAAAGAAAATAAGAACGGAGTTGGGGCAATGAGAGGGTTACCCTCAAAGCATTCAGTGTCATCATCCAAGGGGTTCAGGGAGGGAGGGGGTACTCATCACCTTCAAAGTTGGAAAGCTTGATAAAACTGCATGTTGATGAATATGTATTAGAGAGACTGTTCATTGTCCTGTACTCCATGCTGTCATCTAAAATAGTACTGTTTAGTGTTTTGTCAACTATTTATATGTCAACTTAAAAGGCACCTAATCTTTAAGACAGAAATTCCAAATCTTAGCACAGCCCTAGATTCATACTTTCATGCTTTTTCTATTTTGTTGTATATATATATATATATGCATTATATATATATGCACACATATATATATAATGTATCTATTATGTATGTACACAAGGCTTTCTTGGTGGCTCAGATGGTAAAGAATCTGTCTGCAACAGGAGGATTTTATTATGTTTATAACAAAAGAGAGTGTTGAATGTTATATTCTTTAAATTTTATAAACAATACACATAGAGAATTCCTTTTGACTCCTTCAAAAGATTTATTACTGTTATCAATTTAGTATGTGTTATTACATATACCAACAAATTGCTATTTTTATGTGGTCAAATTGTTGTACAAAAAGTATTATCAAACGTATGTGTGTGTGTGTGTGATTTGTTATTTCTTTTTTTTTTTTTTTTACTTTATTTTCTTGCTTATATATCTGGATTTTTTTCCTGAGAATATTTCATAGTGTGGGCAGTTCCTATATCTGTGTTTATACTGGAAACCTGCTCAAACTTTGGGACAATTAGAATCAAGCTAGGTACTAAAACCAAAGTCCTATAACTGAGAATAAGCCTAGAGGGAAGAGTTTTGTGAATCAGGAGTCTGCAAACTTCTTGAGGAATACTGACTTTGGGGAATAAGACTAATTCTCCGTAAAGCTCGGAGGGCCGCACTCTGAAGGGGACACTCAGGGACAGCCTCTAGTGGACTGACAAATTTTATTATCCAGCTTTTGCAAATATATGGTCTCAGGGAACAGAGCATAAAGCAGACTTGCACGTAGCCTTTCTCGATAAAACATCAAAGCATTCAAGCATAAAATACAGTTCCTACCGCCCAAGCCATAACATAGCTTTGGTGAAACTCTAAAGGGAGTCTCATCATGAAACAACAGTCCTTGCTCCCAGAAACAGGTGGTCAGAAGGAAGCCTTCGAACGGCTCAAGGCCGGGCGTATAACACTTTGTTATCCGTTCCCAGCCTCAGGTACTCGGTGAACGCTCATAACCCTTTGTTATGCTCGTTCAGCTTCCAACCTTCATCATGAGTGGAGCAAATACGTTCTCAGTATTGCTTAAAGCCTTCCAGCTCCTCCACAATTCTCCTGCTAAGACCTTATTGGAAAATGTCTTATGAAGATGATGACATGGAAAGCAGAGGAGATGTTTGTTAATGCTAGGATATCCTTTGTCCACTTGAGATTTTGAAATGTGAGGGTTTTTTTTTTTTTTACTTTATTTTACTTTACAATACTGTATTGGTTTTGCCATACATGACATGAATCCACCACGGGTGTATACAAGCTCCCAATCCTGAATCCCCTCTCCCACCTCCCACCCCATATTATCTCTCTGGATCATCCCCATGCACCAGCCCCAAGAAGCTGACTGAGTCTGAGTCATTGTAGACTGAATGTTAGCAAGGTAATATGGGAAGGGAAATTTTTCTGATACCTTATTTTTCTTGGATTCCTACTGGCCTGTTTCTATCTTTCCCATAGTAGCATTCGTGGCTATGAAGACTAGTCATATTTGTTACTTCTTACTGTTTGTCTCATCCCACACATCACAGTTGTAATCAAGTAATTATTTTTATATTGCTTTACCTTTTAAATGCCTCTCTGGTCCACTATACTTTAATTTTATTAAGGCATGGACTGTGTCTTCTCTTCTCATTAGGTACCTCCAGTGATTCCAGACATGCCTGAAATATACTAGCTACTTGGTAAATATTTGGTGGATGAATAAATTAATTATTGAATGAATGAATACAGGTCTACACATATTTCCTTATCTCTTATGTTTATATCAGCCAAAGAAAGATATGGATAATTTTTATTTTTTACTTAATTAGGCTGTATCTGAATTTTGTTTCTAATCAAGGTTATTTTTCTCTTAACAGATTTGTCTACTACTAAAATAAAAAGGTCAATACATGATTTCATAATACAATATATAGGCATATCTTGCTGATATTGTGGGTTTGGTTCCAGACAACAGTAAAGTAAATATCACAATAAAAAAAAGTCACACATTTTTTCTTTGGTTTCTCAATGTACAAAAAGTTATGTTTATACTATACCATAGTCTACTAAGTGTGCAATAGAACTAGGTCTAAAGAACAATGTACATAGCTTAATAAAAATATTTTATTACTAAAAAAATGCTAATTATTAGCTAAACCTTCAGTGAGTCTTGATTTTTTTGCTGCTGGAGGGGTTTGCCCCCATGTTGATGGCTGCAGATTGATCGGGGTGGTGGTCGCTGAAGTTTGGGGAGGCTGTGGCAATTTTTGTAAAGTACATTAACGTGCATCAGTCTACTGTTCCTTTTATGAAGCAGTTCTCTATAGTATGTTTGATTTCTGATAGTAATTTACCCAAAGTATACCTGCTTTCAAAATTGGAGTCAATCTCAAACCTTGCCACTGCTTTATCAATTAAGTTTATGTAATATTCTAAATTCTTTGTTTTAGTTTCAAAGCACCTTCACCAGGAGTAGATTTCATTTTGAGAAATAACTTTCTTTGCTCATCTCTAAGAAGTGGCACCTCATCCATTAAATTTTCATCTTGAGGTTGCAGCAGTTTGGTCACATCTGCAGGCTGCACTTCTAATTCTAGCTCTCTTGCTAAATCGACCTTAACAGGACTTACTTTCTCCACTGAAGTCCTGAACCCCTCCAAATTACTCAGGGTTAATACTTCTTTCAGATTCTTGTTAATGTTTACATTTTGACCTCTTCCCATGAATTAAAAATGTTCTTAATGGCATCTCAAAAGGTGAATAATTTCCAGAAAATTTTTTTTCAATTTCCTTTTCCCAGAACCATTAGAGGAATCACTATATATTGCAATTATAGCACTATATTGACCAGGTACATTAACAATGAGCAGTCACACTCATTTTTTTTTTTTTGTCCTCAGCAGTAATCCTCAGTATTCATGACTGGAGAATCCCGCTGATAGAGGAGCTTGGCAGGCTGCGGTCTCTCTATATATACACATATATATATTCCACTTTGCTGTAAAGCAGAAACTAACACAACATTGTAAACCAACTATACCTCAATAATTTTAAAAAGGTTCTATAAAAGGTAGAATTTCTAAGCCAACTCTTTTTTTCCCTCTTGTCAGTCAGAAAATTAGCAAATGAAGCAGCCATCTACATATAATCAAAACTCATTTTGCTCAGCAATTTTAAATCATTTTAACATTGGATTCTGGAAATGCTCACTTTCTACTAGCTCTTCCACTGTCATTTTATGCTGGGAAGCCCTATTCATCATACCTTTCTGACCAATCTCCCCTTCCCTTGACCCTAACTCAATCTGGAACTTTTTCTCACAATAATATAACCCCTTGGATCCTGTCATCTCCTGATATTAAACATCCTTGATATTTATGGATATCAACATTTTTGTACCTTGGTCCTTATATATCAAATATATATTTGTGAAAGCCATAGTCAATGATCATAGTAGAGGAATATATACTTTCTCTGGGATATAATTTTCTTATAATAGTTATAATAATAGCTAGCCCTTATGATGTACTTCTGATAATCTAGACACTTTTCTAAGCAATCCGTATATATGAATTATCTCATTTTCATACAGGATGCATTCAATTATTACTACTATTATTATACTCATTTCACAGAGGTACTGACTCAGTACACTTACTTGTTTCTTTCAAGGATCCCTGGACATTGAAAAGAAGTGATGTAATTACCTAAGCAATTTCTCCTCAGGGAACCCAAGTCCCTCTCTCTTCCTCCACTCACCAGAGCTGATCAGCTTACAAAGAAGGGCACAGCATCACCCTAGGATGAGGGAAGTATTAAAGCCAAGATGGCTGGGACTTGGTAAACTGAGCTCCCTAGTCCTACTTGATGTTCAGAGGTCAGGTCTGTTTGCGGTGAGTACTCAAGCCCATAATCTCCAGCCCTGCCTCCTGAAGCAGCTTTCAGAAGCAGTTGCCAAGAGTCTCAACTCTACCTCGCAATTTGCCCTCTATATATTTCCATAGTCAGTGGCCATTTTTCTAGCTTCCTGAGCCTGTGTGACAGGATGAGATTTTTCTAAACTTGGTAGCAGATGAAGAACAAAATAAAAACATCCAACTGTCATGGATTTCAGAAAGAGTTTAGTCATCGTACTATCTTCAGTTGGCCATGCAATGTATATGTCTTCTTTATATTCTCATCTGTTAAGTGGAAAGTCCTTGTGTCCTTGTTTCCCTCACAGATATAGTCTGAGTATGAGTGAGACAAAGACAAAAATATATCAATATTAATAGATATGTGGGGACAAACTGACTTTGGATGACTCCTTCTGATAACGCCTGAGGGTGGAGATAGAAAGAGCAAGGGGTAATAACATTCAGTGACTCCTCAAAGCTCACATTAAACACCTAGAGCCACCCTGAGATGTAGGTATTAATATCTCTCTCTTTAAACATAAAGAAATAAAGCTTTACAGATGCTTAAGTAAATAAAGGTACTCTGCACATAGCATTCATTTCTAATTCTGTTCACTTTCAGAGATGTAGTATGAACTGGATTGCATACTTTTCTTTCTAAGGATTTGTTGTTTCTTATGTGTGCAATAGACTGCTGCTGCTGCTGCTGCTGCTGCTGCTGCTGCTGCTGCTGCTGCTAAGTCGCTTCAGTCGTGTCCGACTCTGTGCGACCCCATAGACAGCAGCCTACCAGGCTCCTGTCAAGAACACTGGAGTGGGGTGCCATTGCCTTCTCCTTCTCTGGTGCAATAGACTAAATTATGCCTTTTAACCTCTCTAAAACTGAAACACTCCTGTCATACAAATCCTAAACTCAGGGGAATCATTGCCTCTTAATATCTTCTTTAAAAAGACCTGAATTTTGTCTGAGAAGATTCTTGAAGATAGGAAGAATGAAAAACAGCAATACTAATAATAATAAATAAAGGTAAGGGAAAAAAGAAAGAAAACAAAAGAGAGCATGAAGAAGCAGAGAAGACAGCTTCTAACAGGGGAGGGGAAATCCTAGATTCAAGTATCCTTCAAGACTGTCCCTTCCAAATATCTGGTCACTGGGAGTGAGATAGGCAAGAAATAGGGTGCAGTAGGATTAAGAGTACAGTGAGGCTACACGTAGAAGAACCGCTTTTCTCGGTGGTATGTGCTCAGTTGCATCCGACTCTTCAGTCCTTGGGATTTCCCAGGCAAGAATATCAGAGTGGATCGCTTGCCTTTCTCCAGGGGATCTTTCCTACCCAGGGATCGAACATGAGTCTCTTGTGTCTCCTGCATTGACAGGCAGATTCTATCCAGAGACAGACCTATATTTGGTCCTTGAAAGGGTAAAGAAAGTTATGTTAGCCATCTGGAGGTGAGGAGAGAACAGGGAAAAGATCATTACAAGTAGGGTTCAGAAGTATCTCTCAAGTTTCTCAACCAAAGGAAGTTCTGATAAGAATGATAATTTCTTGAGGTCAATAATGTGTTCCTGAAATTCCATGCCTTAAATTTTAGTACAACCCATGACACAGAGTTTTACCCAAGCTAATACTTAATGAGGTAAACTGCATCAGACCAAGACAGGTGCACAAGGATCCTGGATTTAGGCAGACAATGGTCTTTTATTTCATTTTTTCTTCTCATATTTTCATGAAAGTAAAATTATGGGAAAATCAACAATTTTGTTATCATATTACATCAATAGTTTTCACTTCCTCAATTATTTTAGTCTTTGACAATGTAGGGCCTTATGTACTCACAGTGTGGTAATTTTTTCTATATTTTGTTACAGTTAAATTCTTCATTTAGCCTGAAAAATGTCCGTTAATTCCTCGAGAAATAGCTGAAATGTTACTTTCTGAGATAGGTTTCCCTGACTCTTAGAATAAAGTAGGTTTTTTCCTTCTAGTTCCTTCTCATTGTATTATGAACTTTCCTTTTGCAACACTTAACATAATTTAACTAGCTTAGAGAGAAGACCAGGGCATTTGGTGATTGCATTTGACTACTTATAGGGGAAAGTATGTTTTTTGACCTGCAGTTGAAAGTTGCCGAGATTTTCTGGGAAGATCTCTCCAGGAATCTGTGTTGCCATGGTCCTTTATTCAGCAGTGGCTGGATAATAGTTCACATCATGGAAGTTCAGACAGGATTTCAGTAAGGGTGGAAATATGTGCATGTGCAAACATGTGAGTAGATATGTGTGTGGGTATGTGTCTGTGTGTTGGGTGAATGAGTTGAAAAATGCCTGTAGAGCCTCTCCTACCCTGCCAGTCTAGAACTCTATTGTTATTTCTGATCTAGACAGTGCTCAGCTTCAACGGACTCAATTTAGAGAAGTCATTTTATCTTGCCTTCCTCTCCTGCCCAAGAAAACCTTCCTTGACAGTCTGCTTAGGTTTCCATTTTTGTTGCAATATATTCAGAGATTTGTCTGAACCAGAAAGAAGTCCCAGTGGGTCAGATCAGTTGTCTCTGAGAACCGTGATTTGAAAGATTGTGAAGACCATCATAGCAGTCTTTTCATGA
This sequence comes from Capra hircus, assembly GCF_001704415.2. NCBI lineage: Eukaryota > Metazoa > Chordata > Mammalia > Artiodactyla > Bovidae > Capra > Capra hircus. The sequence goes on from NC_030822.1 coordinate 34,312,168, forward strand.
ACCAGAACGTCTCCATACTAATACACCAACTTTTGTTCCTACCTTATTCTGTCCTTTACGCATAATCTATGATGGTGCTTCCTAGTCCTTTCAAAGCCCAAAACAGCTAACACCAGCGAGTGTCCAAGTTCTATTCTTTTCTAGTTTAACTTTTTTGGACTCTGGCTCCAGGCTCTGGTCATCACCACTTCTCAGGCTTGCTTTGGAACTCAATTATTTATATATCTATATATGTTTATCAGGTATTTTTCACTTTTTTTATATAGTGACCTTTTGCCTTATATCTAGATACTTTCCAAAAATATCTGTATTCATCTATTACTAACATTATCCCATATCTTATGCTGGGCTTCCCTAGTAGCTCAGTTGGTAAAGAATCCACCTGCAATGGAAACCTGGGTCCAATCTCCGGATTGGGAAGATTCCCTAGAGGAGGGCATGGCAACCCACTTCAGTATTCTTGCCTGTAGAATCCTCATGGACAGAAAAGAGTCATATAGGACTGAGTGACTAAGCACAGCAGACAGTATGCTGAGATTGCCTACACATGCCTTCTCTCCAGCAGCTTTCCAGGCTCAGGCATTTTCATACCGACTTGACAGCCATTTCTCCCTTAGCAGATTCAAGGGGCACTACCATTTATAGGGAAAATTTTCTACTAACCTTGAACTTCCTTCTGTTGGATACTATCACCTCTTTGTAAGTGGGAATTCCCAGATAATGATCATCAGTTTTCAAGCATGAGACATTTAACCACATTAATCTGTGACTTTGTCTTGTTCTTCCCTTTCCTTAGTGTCCAGGAGTCAGTCTCCACTATAATGTCATCTCACTAGTTTGCCTTTAATTATCAAGGAAGCACTGACTTTACTGAATGAGATTTCAACATGAGGAACTCCAGTAGTACTTTGGAGGCCCTACCTACAACGTTCATTCTGGTTGGCATCCCAGGACTGGAGGCAGAGCACATCTGGATATCCATCCCCTTCTGCTTGATGTACACTATCATCTTCCTTGGGAATGGCACCATTCTTCATGTCATCAGGACAGACACTGCCCTACACCAGCCCATGTACCTTTTCCTTGCCATGCTGGCACTGGTTGAAGTCGGTGTCTCTGCATCCACTCTGCCTACGGTGCTAGGTGTTTTCCTTTTTGGTATCACCGAGATTAGTTTCAGTGCATGCCTTCTCCAGATGTTCTCCATCCATTCTTTCTCCATTATGGAGTCTGCTGTGTTGCTCTCCATGTCTGTTGACCGATTTGTGGCCATCTACAACCCACTGCGCTATACAGCCATTTTAACTGTGCCCCGCATTTTTGGCATGGCAGCTAGTATTGGGTTGAAAAGCATTGTGCTCATGGCCCCACTGACCATTCTCCTAAGGCACCTGACCTTCTGCGGTCATAATATCCTCTCCCATTCCTATTGTCTTCACCCCAACCTTATCCACCTGCCTTGTGGGGACACTACTATCAACAATATCTATGGGCTTTTCATCGTTACTTCCACCTTTGGGCTTGATTCACTCCTCATTGTGGTCTCCTATGGGTTCATACTCCACACTGTACTAAGCATTGCCACTGGGGAGGGGCGGAGGAAAGCACTCAGCACATGTAGCTCACATGTCTGTGCTGTATTCTCTTACTATGTGCCTATGATTGGCTTGTCCATGGTGCACCGCCTTGGATATCATGTGTCCCCTTTGCTCCATGCTATGATGGCCAATGCTTACCTCTTCTTACCACCTGTTGTCAATCCCATTGTCTACAGCATTAAGACCAAGGAAATCCGTCGTGGCATTTCCTGGATATTATCAGAGAAGAAAGCCAGAGTTTAGACAAAGGACAAAGTAGAAAGAGACTTTTTCTATAGTCACAAGTGGTCCAACTTGCATGTTATACAAATGATGTTACCTTAAAATATGGTATCTAACAGGAGGTTGGGCTTCCCTAGTGGCTCAATAGTAAAGAATCCTCCTGCAATGCAGGAGCCTCAGGAGATGTGTGTTTGATCCTTGGGTTGGGAAGCTCCCCTGGAGGAGGAAATGACAACCCACTCCAGTAGTCTTGCCTGGAGAATCGGATGGACAGAAGAGCCTGGCTCGCTACAGTCCACAGGGTAGCAAAGAGCCGGATATAACTGAAGTGACTGAGCACAAGAGGAGGTTATCCATAATATGGCAGTGAACAGGAGCTGGGGTGCAAGTGGAAAGGGGTTATGTATGACAGAACAGTGTAAAGAACTGATGTCATTTTAAAACATGTTGTGTGCAATACCTTGCATAGATGGAACAAGAATGCCAGAAGGATTGTTTATGAAGACATAGAACTCCACATAAGGAAAAAAAGTAATCAGAAATTGGAAGATGTCCTGGGAAATTATTGAGTCAACTGTTCTAGGCAAAGAGAAAGTGCAAGGATTTACATTTTCTTGAGTTGTTTGTACACAAGCTCCATAACAGAAGGACATACTAAGAGTTCACTCTGAGTAGACTTTCAGTACTGGCTCCAACGTAGCATTCACTCATTCTTACCAAGACTCCCAAGTTGGGAGTCTGAAGATTACAAATCTTGCTCATGATGCAAAGTCTGAAGGTCTCCCACACATAACACATGATCTTTCAAAAAAGCAAAATTCCCTTTGTGGGTATTAATATGCTCTATCTGATTTGATATTTCTTTGCAGATATTTGGACTAATGTAAACATTTAACATTTATATTTTATGGAAAGTAACAGACTTTTGAGATGAAAATGTACACTAGGAAGTTTATATTTATTATCTCAATTACTCCCCACAAAAATCCTATGAGTTATATTCAATACAATTATTATTTTTCAGGTGAAAACTGATGCTTAGATATAGTGTCTTACTGAAGCCTATACATCTAAAAATTAGCAGTGGAATCCAGTTGGATCAAACTCCAGCATAAAAGCTTAAACTATACTGTCAACTAAGCAAGAACTGAAGCTCTTTGAATCCTCTCAGTAGTCAGTCAGATATCATTAATTGAACAAACTCAATGGGTCAGAAAGAAATTTATCTTTGCTTACTTATTCCACAAATCTAGACCCTAGGTACAATGTGAGGACAAAAGAAACTAAGCTCCTCAGGGAGCTTAGAAACTTTTTTTCTGCCACTACAGGGTTCAAGTTTATGCTTCCCAAAATGGTGCTTAGAACCAATTTTAAATAAACCTTGTAATACTTTTGAATAAAATAAATAAAGTTTTTGAATATGAATTAAATTTTTAAAATCTTTGTTTGTGTTGTATGTTGTAGAGATGCCAAAAAAATCCAAAGATTTTTTTAAAGTTAATTCTGTAACTCTTCCACCAGGTTTCTAGATACTCTTTTTCCATATACTCTGACCTAGGGGTCTTCAGTTGTGTGCAACTATATCCTAGATTCACAGCCTGCTGATGGATGGTAGAACGCTGAAGAGAATTATGAGTTAGAAACATCAAATGAAACCAAGCAGGTAAACTCACAGGAAGGGGCATCCCATAGATAATCAGAGAAGTGAGCGAATGGTGATTCCCTGGGAGGAGAAAGGAATCCAGGATATCACTAGAGTGTCTGGAGAAAGATATTCTATAGCTAAAAGTTTCAGTAAGAGATGATGGGACCAGGTTGTCAGGTGGCTTGACGTAAAATGAAGATCTTATGTGCTCACTTCCATTTTCTCTCTCAGATTACATGATGAATCCTCAGACTTCTAGAATATTATTAATTCTATATTCAAGGCCATCAAAGACAGTTATATTCTGTTATAGCTAGAGTTTATCATTAGTTATCAGATCATGGTTAATTTAGCTCTATACTAGAAAGAACTCTGTACACCATGCCTTGTCTAGCTAGCTCCAATCTTTCCAGTCTGAATCCTTCTATCTTCCTAAGGTCCAGACTTAAACACAACTTTAAGATCAGACAAAATTCTAGAAAATCACACAGTGAAAATAATTTAGAAGTCTCTGTATCTGTGCTGTGTATGCTTAGTCATATCTGACACTTTGAGATCCCATGGAGTGTAGCCCACCAGGCTCTTCTGTCCATGGTATTTTCCAGGCAAGAATACTAAAGTGGATGCCATTCTCCTCTCCAAGGGATCTCACCTACCCAGAGACTGAACCTGCATCTTCTTCACTGACAGGCAGATTCTTTACCATATCCATATGGGAAGTCTTCGGGTGTCTATAAAATTGAATAATAAGTAGAATCCAATGTGACTATGAAAAAATATTGTTTGTTGTTATATTTTTCTTCCTTTATGTTTACTATCTTAACTTAAATTTTAGACCTTTGACACCACCTTGATTGTTTATTCTCACAGCAGGACAAAATTGTGTCCTCATATTCAAGTAGGCATAAGCTAAATTACTAATCAGAACACTTCAAAAACCGAATGAAATATAGGCATTTTTACATTCATCAAGGGAACATTGATTTGTTTCTGACCAATCCTTTTGTCAAGAATAATCATGGATTGGAAGAATCAATATAGTGAATGAGTATACTACCCAAAGCAATCTATAGATTCAATGCTATCCTTATCAAGCTACCAATGGTATTTTTCACAGAGCTAGAACAAATATTTTCACAATTTGTATGGAAATACAAAAAAACTCAAATAGCCAAAGCAATCTTGAGAAAGAAGAATGGGACTGGAGGAATCAACCTGCCTGATTTCAGGCTCTACTACAAAGCCACAGTCATCAAGACAGTAAGGTACTTGCACAAAGACAGAAATACAGATCAATGGAACAAAATAGAAAGCCCAGAGATAAATCCATGCACCTATGGACACCTTATCTTTGACAAAGGAGGCAAGAACATACAATGGATTAAAGACAATCTCTTTATCAAGTGGTGCTGGGAAAACTGGTCAACCACTTGTAAAAGAATGAAACTAGAACACTTTCTAAAACCATACACAAAAATAAACTCAGAATGGATTAAAGATCTAAATGTAAGACCAGAAACTATAAAACTCCTAGAGGAAAAAATAGGCAAAACACTCTCTGACATACATCACAGCAGGATCCTCTATGACCCACCTCCCAGAATATTGGAAAAATAAAAATAAAAAATAAATAAATGGGACCTAATTAAACTTAAAAGCTTCTGCACAGCAAAGGAAACTATAAGCAAGGTGAAAAGACAGCCTTCAGAATGGGAGAAAATAATAGCAAATGAAGCAACTGACAAACAATTAATCTCAAAAATATACAAGCAATGCCTGCAACTCAACTCCAAAAAAATAAACAACCCAATCAAAAAATGGGCCAAAGAACTAAATACACATTTCTCCAAAGAAGACATACAGATGGCTAACAAACACATGAAAAGATGCTCAACATCACTCATTATCAGAGAAATGAAAATCAAAACTACAATGAGGTACCATTTCATGCCAGTCAGAATGGCTGCTATCCAAAAGTCTATTAGCAATAAATGCTGGAAAGGGTGTGGAGAAAAGGGAACCCTCTTACACTGTTGGTGGGAATGCAAACTAGTACAGCCACTATGGACAACAGTGTGGAGATTCCTTAAAAAACTGGAAATAGAACTGCCATACAACCCAGGAATCCCACTTGCTGGGCATACACACCAAGGAAACCAGAATTGAAAAAGGCACATGTACCCCAATGCTCATCGCAGCACTGTTTATAATAGCCAGGACATGGAAACAACCTAGATGTCCATCAGCAGATGAATGGATAAGAAAGCTGTGGTACATATACACAATGGAGTATTAGCCATTAAAAAGAATACATTTGAATCAGTTCTAATGAGGTGGATGAAACTGGAGTCTATTACACAGAGTGAAGCAAGCCAGAAAGAAAAACACCAATACAGTATACTAATGCATATATATGGAATTTAGAAAGATGGTAATGATAACCCTGTATGTGAGACAGCAAAAGAGACACAGATGTATAGAACAGTCTTTTGGACTCTGTGGGAGAGGGAGAGGGTGGGATGATTTGGGAGGATGGCATTGAAACATGTATAATATCATATATGAAATGAATCGTCAGTTCAGGGTCGACGCATAATACTGGATGCTTGGGGCTGGTGCACTGAGATGACCAAGAGGGATGGTACGGGGAGGGAGGAGGGAGGGGGGTTCAGGATGGGGAACACGTGTATACCTGTGGTGGATTCATGTTAACTTCTGGCAAAACCAGTACAATATTGTAAAGTAATTAACCTCCAATTAAAATAAATAAATTTATATTACAAAATTTTAATACAAAATAAAGAATAATTAGAAAAGTTAAAGAAATGCTTTGTAAATGACTTCAGAGAGCATCCAGTGCCAGGAAGATGTAAAGGATGAGATTCCAAATACAAGGGAGACATAAAAGAGTGAGGCTGTTTTTGTGCAGTTCTCCCACTTAAGAAATCTGTCAATTCAAAAGTAATAACTTAAAATCAGAAACACTTACAGCATCCTCAAAGGGCTGTATTGCAAAGGGGAAAAAAAATACAACTATCTCCAAGAACGAGGGGACTAATAAATGCCCAGGCATTTATTTTTATCTCAGAAAATTCTCACCTTAGAATAGAGAAATTTAGAAACAAGCTAGACTAACAAATAGTTTACTTTATATAAATAAATAAAAAACATTTTCTTTTCTCTTTATTTTATTTTTAAAGTCTTTTTTGAATTTGTTACAAAATTCCTACTATTTTATGTTTTGGATTTTTGTCTGAAAGGCATATGGGATCTTTGCTCCCCAACCAGGGATCAAACCCACACCCCTTGCATAGGAAGGTGAAGTCTTAACTACTGGACCACCAGGGAAATACATAGTTTTCTTTATAAAGTCAACTCACTACCTAATTTTACTCTTCTGTCTGTAACAATTAGGGTAACCAACCAATTTAGTTTTTCAGAACTTCCCTAACTGTATCTCAGATAGTACCATATCCTAGGAAATCCTTAGCCACAAATTAGGGTGATTGGTCACTCTAACCAAAAGGAAAATTAAATACTCTCAGCAGGAAGTTATTAATCGACACTTCAAATTATTCTCATAATTTTTCATGACATTCATTAAAACCTAAACAGGAATGCAAAGTACAAAATTTGAACATAAATTAAGAGATTAAAAAGAAAACAAAGGATTAGATCCACAGTGATCCAGGTATTGGGGTTAGCATACACAGACATTAAAATATTTTTGATTAATATAGTCTAGGACTTAAGTTTCGAGATGTAGAACTTAAGCAATTCAATTGCAAGCTATTAAAAATAAAATAGGAATACTAAAATTACAAATAAATAAAATTAAATACTCAATAGTGTTTGTCACTCAGTCATGTCTGACTCTTTGTGACCCCATAGACTGTAGCCCACTAGGCTCTTCTGTCCATGAAATTCTAAAGGCAAGAATACTGGAGTGGGTAGCCATTCCCTTCCCCAGAGGATCTTCCTGACCCAGTGATCGAATCCCTGTCTTCTGTGGGAGGGGTCTTCCCTGGAACCAAAAAAGTCTCAAAAGTCAAGTAAGCCAGGTACGGGAAAAATCACAAAGATAAGCCACATTTGCAGGAAACACTGCCTTTGGTTGTAGAAAACAATAGATTTCACAGTGAATACCTAAACAGTTGCTGATTTCCACTGTCTGAAGAAAAGCATACTCTAAATAAACTCACACATAAAACCCTAGGTCAGTTATCTCTAGATATTTCTTCTTAGGGAAGAAGTAAAATACAATGTATGTTAGGTTAATATCTGTAAGACCCCGAGAGGAAAAAAAAAAATCTATTTTGCCTGTCTGACTTCTGAATCTATCAAGAGATCTGGGATATCTTTCCCCAAATCATCTAGCTGTATCAAAACTGAGTTTCATCACATTCAAGATGACAACATCGAAGGGCAGCTCTATTCCAATATAATAGTCCCTCTCTTACTGTAGTAAGCAGAAGGGAACTGATAGCTGAGGAGAAAATAAATAAATAAATAAATCTGCCAGAGCACAGGCTATGTCTTTTCCACATCACCTCACAAAATCTACACATTTCCATGGGTTAGCTAGCTCAGTGGTTGGTATATGTTGAGCACTCAGTAAAAGTGAGCTATTCTATTTACTGTCATTTTTTCCTGGTTCTGTCCCTTGGGGCCTTAAGTCTCAGAGCACAGTCCTCGTATTCCTATAAGATTCTTTCAGAAGTTTCTTCATCCACCTCTTACAATCTAGCCTGGAATCTTCAGGAGCATAAAACCACACTCAGCCAGAGGAGAGAATAAAGGCCACAGAAACACTGAAGGAACAGAAAAGTGCAAAAGTGAGTCTGGACATGAGTATTTGAATAGGTACCATCACCATTTGTACCTACAATGTTCTTTCCCTTATGCTTCCATAAAGACCATGCATCTCTCTGATTAGCATGTTCTTTACTTAGAATATCTTAAAAAGTGTTTCCAATACCTCAACTATGTTAATCAAGTCCATTAGTACTCGGTGCTGTTTAAAAAACCTTTGTCCTGACCTCCTGTCTTTTGGTTTACAGTTTAAGTCCTACAAATATTTCTTATTATTTAAAATTTTATTGGTGACCTCTCATTGACCTCCACAATTCTTCAACAGTTTTACTTCTTTCATTGCATTTCATTTCTAAATGTTTGCCTATGTTTCATTTTCTTTATCAGATTTGTTAGAGGGATTCAGATTGCATAGATCCTTTCAACCACATAATTTTTTTTCATTTTTATTTATTTTTTATTTTTATTTTTTTTTACTTTACAATATTGTATTGGTTTTGCCATACATCAACATGAATCCACCACAGGTATACACATGTTCCCCATCCTGAACCCCCCTCCCTCCTCCCTCCCCGTTGCTTTCCTAATCGAAAAATTCCTTCATTTTACTCATCTTTATTTCCCCTTATCCCCTAATTTTATTCTGAATTATTTTCTAAATTCATAAGTATAATGATTTTTGAAGGATTCTTAGTTTGGCATTTATGGGCACTTTACGGGGAGTTTGAGCAGATACCACAAATACCAGGAACCCATTAAATGCTATATGTATCTCCTCACAAGAAGGTTCACAGCTTTCCTTCTCAGTGTACTTCAAACACGAGTTGTCATTCATTCCCTCAAGTTACATTCACCCTTGTATTTAAAGAATAAAAGTCTCTATTAATCTTCTAGGGACAATATAGCTTCCCCTTTAGAATACAAAACATATGGAAACTGTCTCCAATCCTTCATATTAATTCAGTTCTCAAACCACTTTAATTTAGCTTCTTGTCCCATTTCTCTACAGAAATGTCTTTCGAAAAGATTACTACTAGCATTTACATCCCTAAATTATATAGACAATTTCTAGTAGGTATTTTACTGAATATCTACAAAGCGCTAGACTATGGACCACACTCTTTACCTGCTTGGCCTCTGTGACTACCATTTCCCTTGTATTTTACTTACTTCCCCTGGCAGTCTTTCACAGTTTCCTTCAGTTTATCTTTTACATCTGCTGCTGCTGCTGCTGCTGCTAAGTCGCTTCAGTCGTGTCCGACGCTGTGCGACCCCATAGACGGCAGTCAACCAGGCTCCTGCATCCCTGGGATTCTCCAGCCAAGAATACTGGAGTGGGTTGCCATTTCCTTCTCCAATGCATGAAAGTGAAACGTGAAAGTGAAGTCGCTCAGTCGTGTCCGACTCTTAGCAACCCCATGGACTGCAGCCCAACAGGCTCCTCCATCCATGGGATTTTCCAGGCAAGAGTACGGAGTGAGGTGCCACTACCTTCTCCAACCTTTTACATCTACTGTATTGCTAAATCTTGCATTTTTATCTAGATCTCGCCTCAACCTTCATTTTTCTATCTCTTGCCAATATAATCACATCAACTTCCAGGTTCTTGGCTACTACCAATATGCCAAAGACTGAAAATGCTCAACAGAACTTTTCTGTTCTTAGGCCTTATATTCATCTGCCTACTTGTCATTTCTCTTAGATAGCTCCTACGAACATCAAACTCAACATGTACAAATCAAGCCATTAATCTTTCCCCCGTCTCGTCTTCTACTGCACCAAATAAAAGTAATTGGGACTATAATCCATATGGTGGTAGTTTAGTCGCTAAGTCGTATCTGACTCTTGCAACCATACAGTTGCTCAAACAAAATACTGTGATATGGTCATAATTTATTTTCTCAATAATAGTTCCATTCAACTGAAAAGAAGGAAGTAGTTAGCAGAAGTTTATTTTTCTGTGTGTCAAGTACAAGATTAACTGAAATAAGTCTCTGGATGGCATCACTGACTCGATGGATGTGAATCTGAGTGAACTCCGGGAGTTGGTGATGGACAGGGAGGCCTGGCGTGCTGCGATTCATGGGGTCGCAAAGAGTCGGACACGACTGAGCGACTGAACTGAACTGAACTGAAAGTTATTTGAAATATTGATGAGAGAAGTTTCAGTTAGAAAATGCTTAAGTTTATGTGTGAGCATGGTAAGTCACTACAGTTGTGCCTGACTCTTTGTGACCTTGTGGACCTTAACCCACCAGGCTCCTCTGTCCATGGGATTCTCCAGGCAAGAATACTGGAGTGGGTTACCGTTCCCTCCTCCAGGGAATCTTCCCGATCCAGGGATTGAACCTGCATCTCTTATGTCTCCAGCATTGGCAGGCAGGTTCTTTACTGCTAACGTTACTTGGGAAGCCCATGTAAGTTTTGTATGTACATATATATTTACACACAAGTAAGTGGGAAGTGTGTAACAAGATCTACAGGAAGAGTAATGCTAAATTTTAGTGTATAGGGTCAGGCATGAAAGTTGAAAAAACAGGTGATTTTATTTTTAAAATATATTTATTTAAAAAATGTTTATTTATTTGGCTGCACTAGGTCTTAGTTGTGGCATACTAGATCTTCATTTTAGCATGTGGATCTTTAGTTGCAACATACAAACACTTAGTTGCAGCAAGCGGGATCTACTTCCCTGGCCAGGGGTCAAAGCCCGGTCTCCCACATTGGGATCATGAAGTCGTAGCCCCTGAACCACCAGGGAAGTCCCCCAAAGGTCCCTGTAAATAAAAATGTAGGACAGTCTTTTGGACTCTGTGGGAGAGGAAGAGGGTGGGATGATTTGGGAGAATGGCATTGAAACATGTATAATATCATGCAAGAAACGAATAGCCAGTCTAGATTCAATGCAGGATACAGGATGCTTGGTGCTGATGCGCTGGGATGACCCAGAGGGATGGTATGGGGAGGGAGGTGGGAGGGGGGTTCAGGATTGGGAACATGTGTTCACCCGTGGCAATTCATGTTGATGTATGGCAAAGCCAATACAATATTGTAAAGTAACTAGCCTCCAATTAAAATAAATGAACTTAAATTTAAAAAAAAAAAGAAAAAAATACTCTTAAAAGTTTGGGAAAAAATAAAAAAGAATGTAGGGCAGTAAGAACCACAGTTCTGTTGTTAGTGCTCTGACTGGTATATTGCTCCATGGTGTTAGAACAATCCTAGACACATATTTGGGGCCTGGATTAAATAGAAGATGTCTCTATGGCAGCAACACGCTGATGGAATTCTTATGCGGAACACACAGATGCTGGTTTTGCCTTCATCAAGCATGGCTAACACCACCCAAGACACCTTCTACTTCATCCTCACGGGCATCCCTGGATTTGAGGCCCACCACATCTGGATCTCCATCCCTTTCTGCTGTCTCTACACCATCTCCATCATGGGAAATACCACCATTCTCACTGTCATCTGCACAGAGCCATCCCTCGTCCAGCCCATGTACCTGTTCCTCTCCATGCTGGCCCTCACTGACCTGGGTCTCACCCTCAGCACCCTGCCCACAGTCATGCAGCTCCTCTGGTTTAACAATCAGATCATCAGTTTTGAGGGCTGTTTTGCCCAGTTGTTCTTCCTCCATACGTTCTCTTTTATGGAATCTTCAGTCCTACTGGCCATGTCCTTTGACCGCTACGTGGCCATCTGCCGCCCCCTTCATTATGCCACCACCCTCACCAACAGTGTCGTTGGCAGGATAGGGTTAGCCATCCTTTGCCGCTGTGTTCTGGCTGTTCTTCCCTCCCTTTTCCTACTCAAGCGCCTGCCCTTCTGCCGCTCCCACCTTCTCTCTCACTCCTACTGCCTCCACCAGGATATGATTCGCCTGGTCTATGCTGACATCCGAGTCAACAACTGGTATGCCTTTGCTGTGGTTTTGCTCATTATTGTGATGGACCCTCTGCTCATTGCACTCTCCTACACATTCATCCTGAAAAGTATCTTGTGCACAGCCTCATGGACTGAGCGACTGCGGGCCCTCAATAACTGTCTGTCCCATATGCTGGCTGTTCTGGTCCTCTATGTGCCCATGGTTGGGGTATCTATGACCCATCGATTTGCCAAGCATGCCCCTCCTCTAGTTCATGTTATTGTGGCCAATATTTACCTGTTGGCACCTCCAGTGATGAACCCCATCATTTACAGTGTAAAGACTAAGCAGATCCGCCAGGGAATTTTTCGCCTCATTTCTCAAAGAAGCATGTATTTAAGGTGAAGGAGTGAATGCTCTTAATTACACAGAAATTGCAGTCATAGATCTACAGGGAGAGTATAGTCAAATTTTTTAAATGGACAGTGTAAAAAAAATCCCACATGATCTTGCATTTAATCAGATTTTTGTTCTGGGAGAAACTAGCAGCAAACATTCTATCCAAAAGAGTTGTGGATCCAATGTGATCTGATTCTAGCACATTTATCTGCCAATGAAATAAGCATCATTGACTGAGTAAAGGTCTGTTTAAATTTTTTCTTCCTTTCTGAATATTGTTCTCTCCAGTGGGCTTAGTTAAGTAAATGTGAATGAAAACCTTTGTTGTTGCCCCCACCACATATTCTCCTAGGCAGCTCCACTTACTCCAGGTAAACTCCACTTTTCTGGTTCATATAATGGATAGGTGTGCTCTGAGTTTCTCTTGCAAAAGAATAGTAAATATTTGAGGGAAGATGGATATTGATCAAGTTGTTTGGATATTGATCCAGGCTGTATGGATATTGATCAAGATATTTCTCAGCTATTCAACTGAGATTACCTAATCTATACTCAGCATGATTTAAGCACACACACAATGAGCAAAGAGCCTAAAGATGGAGGTGGGTATAGAGTCCCCAGCGTTGGACTAACTCTCCTGCATTGCTAGAGGGTCTTAGTATTTGGGATCAAAACTTCAAGTATGTCTGCAGGTAACATTTGTGGGAATATAAATTTATTTTTCTCACTATGATAGGCTTCTTTTTGTTTAACCTTAATGTTCTTAATGTGGTTTAAATTCTTAGAGGCAGTTTCCCTTTGGCATTCTGGACTTTGTACTAGAAAATGTTATGATAGAAAGGATGTGGCTTTTGGACTTCCCTGGTGGTCCCTGGTAAAGAATCTGCCCTCTAATGCAGGGGACACAGATTCAATCCCTGGTCAGGGAACAAAGATACCACCAGCTGCAGGGCAACTAAGCCCTTGCACCACAACTAGAGAAGCCTGTGTGATGCAGTGAAGACCCTGCACAGCCAAAACAAACAAACAAAATAGATGTGGCTTTAATGATCATAAAAAATTATTTTATGGAAACCAGGTAGCCTCTCTCAGAAATATCAATTTGAAGGGCAGCCATGGAATTTCTTTGGTGGTCCAGCCAGACTCCTCTGTTTATGTGGTTCTCCAAGCAACAATACTGCAATGGGTTGCCGTGCCCTCCTTCAGGGGGTCTTCCTGACCCAGGGATCAAACCCACATCTCTTCTGTCTCCTGCATTAGCAGGTGGGTTCTTTACTACTAGCACCACCTGGGAAGTCCATGTAAAAGATACAGTCTTGCATTACTAATAGCCTCATAGGTGCTCAGCTTATGTGAATTATTTTCTCCTTCATTCCACAATTTACGCTCCAGATTATGGATAAGAACATCTATGAGGACATTTATGTTTGCAGCCATTGTGGGAACGGGAATTAGGGTGGCCGAGTGGGAATCATCCACATACGCAGCTGCTCCCAATTGCCCTCTAAACACATCCCAGGACAAAAAGGGGTTTCCGAAGGTAGAGGAGACAGAACAAAATTAGCTTCAGGACAATTCAATCTAACAGTGACTTGGGCTGAATTCTCCACACATGCCTACTTTGAAATTCTAACCCCAGTATCTTAGCATGCGACTGCATTTGGAGGTAGGGACTTTAGAGACATAACTGAGTTAAAATGAGGTCCTTAGGGTGGACTCTAATCCCGTGTGACTCATGTCCCTATATGAAGAGACTATTAGGACACAAGCACAGAAGGAAGACCAGAATGATGACACAGGGAGAAGAAAACCACCTGCAAGCCAGGGAAGAGGCCCCAAAGAAACCAGAAATGTGAGAAATTGTTAGAGGCCTCCATAATTTGAAGAAAGTAAATTTCTATTGTTTAAGCCACCCATTTTATGGTCATCCTAGCAAACTAATACAACCAAAGACCTATAGACTATATTTCTGAAACTGTGAAATAAAGGTCAGCTATAGGAGAAAAAATAATATTTAGGTTATAAAGGGACTAGAGCTTAGAAACATGAAGGGGGATTTGGGGACAAAATAAGTTGCTCAATGACCAGTGGTGGTAGTTTAGTCACTAAGTAGTGTCCTACTCTTGTGACCCCATAGGCTGTGGCCTGCCAGGCTTCTCTCTCCATGGGATTCCCCAGACAAGCATACTGGATTGGGTTGCCATTTCCTTCTCCAGGGGTCAAAGACCAATGAATGATTGCAAAATACAAGCTAAGCAATTAAAGACAAAGAATGTTTGACAGAAAGCATCAGCCAAGCCTCTGCATAACGTCTTTACAGCAACTTCTGAGAATTATCAAGATACATAAAGACATGGATGAATCCTAAATGTTCATTGCTAAATGAAGGAAGGTAGTCTAACAGGTCTTTAAAAAAATTTATGATTTCATACAGACAAAACTCTGAAAAAGGCAAAACTTCATAGAGAGTAAACTTACTGGTGGTAACTAAGAATTTAAGGGAGTGGAGTATGAAATTAGTGAAGCACAGAGGGTTTTGTAGACTGTGGAAATCATTCTGTAATACTGTGATGGTACACAGATGACATTAGGCATTTGCTAAAACTCATAGAAATTTATAGCAGCACAGAGTGATCATTAATGTATATAATTTATATATATATTTATTATATATATATATTTAAATTACTCAGGATGGAAGACACAATATGCTAAGATGTAGTTCTGTTATGAATATAAGAAGCAACTGCACTGGAAAAGATGGAGGGAAATGATGCTGACCTTTGGAATTGGGTGGGATCTGTACTAAAGGCAAAATGAAATATAGTAAATGCTTCACCCAGGGATCAAACCCGCATATTTTATGTCTCCTGCAGTTGGATTCTTTACCACTAGTGCCACCTGGGAACCAAGTTTCTCCCTGCTTGGCTGGGATGTTATGGAAAAGCAAGGGGAGCAACATGAATGATCCATGGACTGGAGTTGGAGACATCAGTATGAAGTCGTGTTTCGCTTAATGTAGATACAGATGATTAAGTAAAACATATTTATAAATATTTGTATATAAATAGGTCAGTATACAGACATATATTTTCTTGCTCTCTTAACTGGGAGGACCAAGAAGAAATGACAAGCTAGTAGCAACAATTGCATATATCACATACAATTCAAAATTTTTGGAATCTGTACAGGAAATATTGAAGCTGAAATTTGTTAGATTTCCAGGGAGAAAATTAACTGAAAACTTGTATAAATTAAAGTTATTCTAGCATTATTTTCCATGCTGAAATGATATCAGAAAAACAAGAGACTTAAACTTTTTTGTAAAAATGCCAAACTAACTTGTCTTACAAGCAATACTAAGCAAATTTGAATACTTGTACAACCCTTCTGAATTTATTTATAAACTATTAAAACATTTTACACAACATTTATGTCAATATGAGCATATTCTGTCATTGTGTTATTATGACTATGGATTTTTAAAACTTATTATCTATTTGTATTTCTTTGCCTCTCATCTTAGAAGCTAGGTTTTTGTCACGGCTTGACTGTCTTCAGTAAATATATAAATATATGTATATAAATATTTTAAGTGGGTATAGTATCTGTGTATTAAATACCAGGTAATATTTGCAAAACTAAAAGCTCCAGTAACAACTTTTACCCTATAAATTAGCAGAAAAAGGTAGCATCATCATGGGTATTAAAAGCTGGCTAAGTTATTGCAGGGGCTTCCCTGGTGGCTCGGTAGTAAAGAGTCCACCTGCCAATGAAGGAGATGTGGATTCTACTCCTGGTTTGAGAAGATTCCCCAAGAGAAGAAAATGGTAACCTACTTTAATTAAATACAATTTAAGCATGTATTTTCCCTTTCTAATATGCTCTTCCTTTATACATGCTTAAATTATTTAAAATATAGAGGAATACCTGTCTCCATAATAAAGCTGATCATGTTTCACAATTTGTAGGTGAAAGAAATAAATATTAGAAAAATATGTATAATGTATTATATACATATAAATGTATGTAAAGTTATCTAAATCTAAGACATTTTCTCTACCATTCATGTTGGAAATTTCGTGAACCTGAACCTATGTGATTCATTAAACAAAGAAATTCTGATTGCTAGTTGAACTGTATCGCTCTACTTAATTTATTAATTTACACAATTTAGCTTCAAACCTAGTTCTGCCCAGTAGATCCATAAGACAAGCATATGTTAGTTACAATTTTCTAGTAGCTATATTAAAAAAGTAAACAGAAATAAGTTAAAGTATTTTCAAAGTATACATCATTTAACCCAATATATCTAAAATGTAATCATTTAAACATGTAACCTATGTTTAAAAAAATTAAAAGATATTTACCCTCTTTGTTTTTTTTAAATGTTAAGTCTCCAAAGTCTGGCCGCATGTCATTACAACAAATATCAATTCAAATTAGCCATTTTTCAAGAGCTCAATAACCAAGACTGCAAAGCATTTTGCAATTTGGAGGTTGTTATTTAAAGTTACAACCATTGAGAGAGTCAGATATACTAGATAATGTTATAAAATAATGCTTTAAATAAATTGTATAACTATCACTTCGGATTTTTCTAAGATTTGGATTCCTGAACCACTGTGAAAAAAATCAATAATAAATAATAAAATAATAAAAAAGAATAATCTGCATCTATATGGAATCTAGAAAGATGGTACTGACCATCCTATGTGCAGGGCAGCAAAGGAGACAACAGACATAAAGAACAGAGTTTTGGACTCAGTGGGAGAAGAAGAAGGTGGGATGATTTGATAGAATAGCACTGAAACATATACATTACCATAAGTAACTAGCTAACCAGTACAAGTTGGATGAATGACGTAGGGCACCCAAAGCTGGTGCTCTGTGACTACCTGGAGGGATGGGTTGGGGAGGTAATTGGGAGAGAAGGTGTTCAGGATGGAGGGAACACATGTATGCCTCTGGCTGATTTGCATTGATGTATGGCAAAAACCATCACAATATTGTAAAGTAACTATCCTCCAACTAAAATAAATTGATTAGTTAAAAAGAATAATCTGAACATCATTTGGAGTGTTGCTGCTAGTCAATCATGCCCTCTGAAGTGATAGTTTCTATGACAAAAGAAGTGACTCTGAAAGTAACTGTGACTAAAAATGAGATTTGATTACATATCTAAAGTGTGTTGAAGTGCATTCATCCTTTAGACTTGCAGCTTACTGGTAGATTCATCTGCTGATGACATCTAAAACCTAGAAGGGAATATCTGACTTGTCCCAAGAATTATTGCAACATCTTTGCTAAATTTTTAGATTTTATTTTCAATGCTGCATCCAAAAATAAAATATTATTACATATCTACCCTTTATACATAGTAGATACTCAAAAATATATTTGGATAAATGAAGAAAATGATTAGTCATTTATTAATGAAAGATATACATATTATTTATAATCCCAAATCTTTGGGTATCTCTCCAGAAGCAGTAATTTTCCTTGATGATTGACTGTGAAATTTGATCAATATCTAAGAAATTCACCTTGAATTTCACCTTCTTAGACAGTTTATAGACACTGTCATTGGTGGATATCTAACCTCAGTTCAGTTCAGTTCAGCTCATTTGCTCAGTCGTGTCCAGCTCTTTGCAACCCCATGAACTGCAGCAAACCGGGCCTCCCTGTCCATCACCAACTCCAGGAGTCCACCCAAACTCATGTGCATATCTAACCTAACGGCCTTCAAATTGATTACCTGTGCCTCTAGAGAAATAAGAAGATATTTTGGGGAATGCCTGAACACAAATATTTTTGTAAGATAAATTTTTAGATGTCAAACACCCATATAGTTTCTTTACTGAAATTGCTTTGTCTGGGAATGTAGGAGGTTTGACTGTGCCTCTGTTACACTATTTTTTTTCCTTTCTACAATCTTATTTCCTCACTTTACAAAAATGAAATAGTAATAATAATAAATTTTAATTTTTAAAAAGGAAAAAATATGAATAGACATAGTTCTTAAAGCCATTTAATATTTCCATCGTATATCCCAAATAGTAAACATTTCTGAGATATCAATCGAAAGGACTACTGGAAATATTGACATGGATTTTGAGGAAGTGAATGACACCAATGATAGCATATTCTAGTCTAAGACAAATGGTATCAATTTTACTGCTATCAACAAAAATAAAAAGTGATCCAATGGAAATATCATTTATTATATCATTAAGATAATTTTCATGATTTTCATATCATTTTCATCATTTAATTCCAAAGGCATTAAAAATGATATTGTGCAATGATGAATGGTACCAATGCAATTTTCTCATTTATGTTACCAAACTTAACAGCTTTCACATTTACAGAAAAGAAAAAAGTAAGTAGGAACAGAATTGTTATTGACCTATGTCTCATTCTATTAATAAATAATAAATATTTTCCAGATACAAGAAAAATAAAATCATGCAGCTCATTGAGATGGATTGAAATCAAATTTTACTTTTAATATATAAAAATTTGTATTATGCTCATGTTGTTTTTATCAATTAAGTATTAACATCAGAAAAATAACTCAATACATTTTTAGAACAATACTCTATGTGTGACCAAATTTTAAACATAAAATTTAAATATATATCTATATATTTCTTGGAAAATATTGTGAAAGATAAACCACTAAAATTTTTCCAAACAGAAAAATATATTATATGTATTACAAACTCTATGGTGGAGGTAAAATACAAATTTGAGTTTGAGGAGAAAATGGACTAACATAAAAACATGTGAATGGAATGTTAAAGAATATGTTCATGCATATTTAACTTCATAAGGTCTGGTATCAAAATATGCGTTTAGTTTACATTAGTTATTTTAAACTGTGATATAACAATTTATTTTAAACTTGATATATTTATGAAAGTGAAGCATTAGTCTCTCAGTCATGCCCAAGTCTTTGTGAACCCATGGACTATAGCAGCCTGCCAGGCTCCTCTGTTCATGGAATTCTTCAGTCAAGAATCCTGAAGTGGGTTGCCATTCCCTTCTCCAGGGGATCTTCCCAACCCAAGGATCAAACCTGGGTCTCTGGGATGCAGGCAGATTCTTTATCATCTGAGTCACCAGGGAAGCCTCAGTATGTTTACAATATATCCAAAATGTGTGCTCGACAACTATGTAAATCTATGATAAAATTTTAGGTTTTAACCTGAAAATGCCTAAAAGGATACCTAGTTTTTACCTATTAATTATTTATATAGACAATGTAAAAATTTGGTAACCACTATTTTAAACAGACCAAGCATTTCAAAAAGTTCACTGATTAAAGGTAACCCTGATGACGTGAATGAGCTCAGGAAGAATAGCATACGGTGAAAAAAAAAATTTCCCCTTGCATTTGTAAGCCCTAAAGTGTAAGAGGCTTAGATCCAAGGCCAGTTACTAATCAAGCAGCACAAGCCTATCAATCCACCATACACAGACCTCTATTATTTAGGATGTGTGAAGACATACTCTCTCATTCGACCGAAGGTTTCCAGGAAACCATAGACAACCACAGGCAGAAGCAAGAAGTGCCAACTAGAACTCTGCTGACAGTAAAAGAGAAGAGGTGGAGCAGAAGGAAAGATCCAAGCATACCTGCTTCAGGGCATGGTGAGGATAAGAGCCGGGAATGCAAATATCCAGACACCAGAAAAACAGGACCCAAGGCTCTACCAAAACAGAATTCTGTTGGTGTTTCTGTTGGGATTTTTCAGATCTGAAACCTGGTGGGTAAGGTTGTCCATATTTTACTCGATACCTAAGTTAAGGCCATTTACTCAGCTGTTCTTCATCCTCAGAATCTCCTGGCATATAAAATGTTGGTAGCCACTATTGTAAACAGACTGAATAGTCTGAGAGTAGACACCACTGGATAGTAAGCTGGGGGGAAGAGTCTGATTCCATATAGAACACTAAGGAAGTTGTTTTATACGTAGTTTTACCATAAATTTACTGTTTAAACAAGGATACTTTTGAGAGGAAGAAGGATTGCTGTTAATAACGATGCTGAGAAAAATGTGTAAATCACGACTATCTGGGACAATCCAAAAAGTACACTTATCTTGCTCAAAGTCATCTTACTAGGATGGTCTTTTACTGGGAGTAGATTTTTAATATCTGTCTGACCCATCAAAGCAAGAACTTGTTATATTTCAATTCAAATATCATTAAGTCTCAAGCCTCTACAGGTAACTTCCTATTTATCAGACGGTTTGGTGTGAGCCTTGAGGAAAACTGGCAAAGGGCATTCAAGATCTCAAGTTGACCATAACTGTCAGAGAGGGCATGTGTGTGGGCACATACAGACATACCTATGTGGATAACACGTGAGATGGCAAGGGGTCAAGGTAACTCCTGTGATCCAGTTTCAAGCCCGAGGCAATGTTTCTCACTCCTATTCTTCCCCAGAAATCCTGGTGTGGAGCTTAGCCCACAGAAGAAACACCACCAGAATTTATGGACTGATTCAAAGTCCCTCCCCCCTTGGAATGACTCAAAGTAATGCTCTCTTGCAGAAAAACAAGGTGACAATTCCCCATTGGATTGGTTTGGTCTTGACACTGTAGATGATGGGATTGAGCACAGGAGGGACAAAGAGGTAGATGCTGGACAGGAGTGTGTGGGCCAGAGGTGAGGCATGCTTGGCAGTACGATGCATCACAGACACACCAATCATAGGCACGTAGTATACAAGTACTGCACAGATGTGTGACACACGTGTTGAGGGCCTTCCACCGTCCCTCCCCAGAAGCAATGCCCAGCACTGTGTAAAGAATCAACATATAGGAGACCACAATCAGCAGTGAGTCCAGTCCAAAAGTGGCCAAGACAATGGCCAAACCCAGGATGCTATTGAGCTTAATGTCAGCACAAGGCAGCTGGATCAAGTCTGAGTGGAGGCAGTAAGAGTGGGAGAGGATGTTAGGGTGGCAATAGGGCAGTAACCTCAAGAGGACTGGAAGGGGAGCCATGAGTATCACACTCTTTAGTGTAATGACCAGACCAGTGGAGACAATACGGGGCAGGGTGAGGATGGCTGTGTAGCACAGTGGATTGTAGATGGCTACAAAGCGATCATAACTCATAGCCAGCAGGACCCCTGACTCCATGCAGGAGAAGGTGTGGATGAAGAACATCTGGGCAAGGCAGCCATCAAAGTCAATCCGGCAGGCATCAAACCAAAGGACGCCCATGACAGTAGGCAGTGTGGACACAGAGACACCCACCTCAGTGACAGCCAACATGGAGAGAAACAGGTACATGGGCTCGTGTAAGGCAGGATCTGCTTGCACCGCTGCAATGATTAGGCTGTTGCCCACAATAGCTACAGTGTACATGGTGAAGAAGGGGATGGACAGCCAGCCATGTTGGGCCTCCAATCCTGGAATGCCAGTCAGGAAGACAGATAGGAGGTCAAGATTTTCATTGCTCTCAGCTTTCATGCCACCAACAGCAGTGATCAGTCTTTACCTGCCACTTGAAAAAAAAAAAAAAATCAGTTAACTCCCACCCTTGAAGCCTTCTGCCTTAGTAGCCTACCTCAAAGAATGAAGAAGAGACAGATGGAAAGACATGGAGGAAATTGGAGTCATCTACATTATTCCTTGTAAAAATATTCTCACCTGCTATTCCCCTGACAGTGAGAGCCCTAAACTCTAATGCATAAAAGAGATATTTGAGACTACCCAATCTTATGAAAGATAGCATTATTTAAAAATTGAGAAGCACAGGAATAAATCAGAAATGGGTCAAAATCAATACTCAATCAGTTAATACATGATTTAACTTGTGAAAATAATAATATTCTCTTACTTGGATATAAGAAATAAATGAAAAAAATGGCTTCATATGTTTAGTGTTTCAGAGCTCTGCAAATGGATTCTCACAGACCTCAGTTTGGAGCTCAATTTACAGTTTACGTACAGTGTGACCTTGAACAGGTAACTTAACTTTTCGAGGCCTCTGTGTTTCTACATCTAAAATAGAAAAATAAAATATATCTATTGCATATGGACATTGTAAAAGTAAACGATATTATATGGTATGTATGGACAAACCTCATTTGTCACAAAGAGTAAAAATGAAGGCTTATAAACACTACCCCTGACCCATGGCATGGAGGAGGAACATGAATGATGGTGAAGAGTAAGAACAGCACCCAGGAGCACAAATCTTCAGGGAAATAATTCAGTCTTTGTGTGCTAGAAAGGATAACCAGATGGGCAACTGTTTCTCTACCAATCTGCCTTATTTCAGACCCATAAAAACCATGTTAAGTGACTGTCCTTAAGGCATTAAGTGGCTAAATTGGGACTAGAATCTAATTCTTTCAACTTTAAGTCCTGTGGTCCTTCCTATGAAACCCAGCTGCCAGCCTTCTGAAATTGCAGCCACCTAAGTAAGAAGACTGTGTGGATCACAATAAACTGTGGAAAATTCTTCAAGAGATGGGAATACCAGACCACCTGACCTGCCTCTTGAGAAACCTGTATGAAGGTCAGGAAGCAACAGTTAGAACTGGACATGGAACAACAGACTGGTTCCAAATAGGAAAAGGAATACATCAAGGCTGTATATCTTCACCTTGCTTATTTAACTTATATGCAGAGTACATCATGAGAAACGCTTGCCTGGAAGAAGCACAAGCTGGAATCGAGATTGCCGGGAGAAATATCAATAACCTCAGATATGCAGATGACACCATATGACATCAAGCCCTCTTGATGAAAGTGAAAGAGGAGAGAAAAAGTTGGCTCATATCTCAACATTCAGAAAATGAAGATCATGGCATCTGGTCCCATCACTTCATGGGAGATAGATGGGGAAACAGCGGAAATAGTGTCAGACTTTATTTTTTGGGCTCCAAAACCAATGCAGATGGTGATTGCAGCCATGAAATTAAAATACACTTACTCCTTGGAAGGAAAGTTATGACCAACCTAGATAGCATATTCAAAAGCAGAGACATTACTTTGCCAACAAGTTCTGTCTAGTCAAGGCTATGGTTTTTCCAGTGGTCATGTATGGATGTGAGAATTGGACTGTGAAGAAGGCTGAGCACCGAAGAATTGATGCTTTTGAACTGTGGTGTTGGAGAAGACTCTTGAGAGTCCCTTGGACTGCAAGGAGATCCAACCAGTCCATTCTAAAGGAGATCAACCCTGGGTGTTCTTTGGAAGGAATAATGCTGAAGCTTAAGCTCCAGTACTTTGGCCACCTCATGCAAAGAGTTGACTCATTGAAAAAGACTCTGATGCTGGGAGGGATTGGGGGCAGGAGGAGAAGGGGATGACAGAGGATGAGATGGCTGGATGGCATCATCGACTTGATGGACTTGAGTTTGAGTGAACTCCAGGTGTTGGTGATGGACAGGAAGGCCTGGCATGCTGTAATTCATGGGGTCGCAAAGAGTCAGACATGACTGAGCAACTGAACTGAACTGAAGTAAGAAGAAGGTAGAGATATTGGGAAGTTGGTCATCTTCACCTTCACAGGCAGAGCAAAGTAGAGAATGGCAGACAGATTTATTTTTCCTGCCTCCTAAGCAGACTAGGAGATTTACTTGCTTTATCCTCCTCTTCCTTGTTTTTGAACTCTCACTGCCATTCATAGTCAACACCTTTATTTTTTCTGCAGCTTTTCCTATTACTACTTAAGTGGAAATAATAGCCTCATCTATGACTTTAAAATATTTTATACATACTTTTTATTTTATGAGACGTGCCTTTACACCTCTGCTCTCCCTTGGAATCTTAGGTAAACTTGTGTCTGGTTCATTCTTGCCTCCCACTGCTTCATATTTCTAACACAAAGACATGCTCAATAATTCATGAATTAATAAAAGCATGATGAGCACATTGTTCAGGGTCATAACTGAAGTACATTCAGTTCTCCGTTCCATTCTCTAGATAAAAGTTAAACCAACGGGACACACACAGAGATAGAGGGGACCAAGTCATATAAAGAGCATTGAAGGAACCAGTGATGCTTTTTTTTTTTTTTTCTGAGAAGAAGAGACTGCAGCAGAGATGGTTGGGGATGGGTATAAGAGGTAGTGAGTGACAGATAGAGATGAAGATGACAATTTAGGGTCCAGGTACGGAAGATTTTTCTGAGTCAAAGCTACAAGATGAGACAATAAATTTTTATCAGTGAGCATGTTCAAGCAAAAATCATCACAATTGTGTAACCATTGATGGAAATGCTGGGGCTAGCATTCCAGCAGCTGCTGAACTGGGATTAAAGGCACTTTCAAGTCTCCTTCTGCCCTTGGGCCTGATGTTCCAGGAGGTAAAAATCTCTCCTGGTCTGTGATGCTGACAATATCATGACTTCAGTTCTGTGTAGAATAGAACAGGCAAACTCTCAGTCCCTGTCATGGGATTGCCATGTGTCCTTCACTGATAGAGCCCTCTTTGTAGCCTTATCTAAAAGTGCTGTCCTGGAGGACACCTGGTGCTGGAAGGTATATTACTCTTTTTTTTTTTTCTTCTTTTTTAGGAAAATATACATGAAACTAAGATTTTGGAATTTTTTTTTTTAATTTTTTTTCCATTGAAAGAGTTATACATTATGACCAAGTGGGATCCACTCTTGGAATTTGAGAATGAGTCAACAGACAAAACTCAATCAATCTGATATGTCATCTTAATAGAATGAAGGAAAGCAACCAAGATCATCTCAACTGATCCAACAGAATAATCCGACAAAAGGGAATTTTATTTTTATTTGTTTTAAACCCTTCCATCATAAGCCAAACAAATGATAGAAAATATAAAAGCATGGACAGAAATTCACTCAAAGACACAGGGACTTGAGAGAGGCTGAGGGAACCACACAGGGGCACAGAGAGAATTATAGACTGAAATACACTTCTTGTGCTCATACAAATAGATTTCAGACTCACCTGAAAGAGCTCAGTGAAGGGAGAGTTGGCTTGAAAGACAAAGAACCTGAGCTCACAATGTTTCCAGAATGAACCTCAAGCAGGTACTAGCCTCAGAGAGGTAGACTTTATGTCTCTGAATACGAGTTCCCAGGCACCAAAGCCTCTGGGGTCCTGGTTTTCCTGAGTGTGATACTGTGTTGGTAAAGGGGGAAGAAAAGGAGGATTAGATGTCACTTGGGAACAGAAGGAGGAAAAACAAAAACTATCCCTGGAGACGCTGCCCTCTCTCCAAAGAGAAAATAAAATTCCGACTGCATCCTTGCTATAAAGAGGAGAATTTTCCTCCAAGCTCCATAGCAACATTCTTCCTATCCCAATTATCCAGTCTCAAAATCAGAATTCTCAGCAGAGAACTCAGAGTTAAAATCCCCAGAGTAGGGGCTTAAAAATCCATGTTTTAGCAGAACCTAAAGCTTTACCCTCTAAACCACCAGGGAAGCCCTAAATAGTATATAATTGTTGTGTGTGTGTTCAGTCATGTCTGACTGTTTGTGACCCTCTTGACTATAGTGCACCCAGACTCCTCTGTTCATGGGATTTTTCAGACAAGAACACTGGAGTGGGTTGCCATTTCCTTCTCCAGGTGATCTTCCCAAACAAGGGGTCTAAGTGATATCTCCTGCACTGCAGGTAGATTCTTTACTGTTGAGCCTTCTGGGAAGCTACATGGTGTCTCAGAGAGTAAAGAATTTGCCTGCAATGTGCGAGACTTGGGTTCAATCCCTGGGTTGTAAAGACTCCCTGGAGAAGGGAAAGACAATCCACTCCAGCATGCTTGCCTTGGAGAATTCCATGGACAGAGGAGCCTGGTGGACTGCAGTCTATGGGGCCTCAAAGAGTCCCCATGGACTGAGCATGTAACACTTTCACTTTGGGGGCTTCCCAAGTGGTACTAGTGCTAAAGAACCTGCCTGACAATTCAGGAGATGTAAGAGACATGGGTTCGATCCCTGGGTTAGAAAGATCCCCTGGACAAGGAAACGGAAACCTGCTACACTATTCTTGCCTGGAAAATTCCATGGACAGAGAAACCTAGTGGGCTACAGTTCATGAGGCCACAAAGAACCGGACAGGACTGAGAACACCTATTTAAAGCATAGACCCAATGGGCAAACTCCAGAACTCAGAGCCAAGAAAATAGACCTTGAAGTGCAGAGCTATTCCCAAGATTTAACCAACAGATCATATGACCATGGCTACCTCCATCCACTTATAACTGGTGTTTCCTGCTCATTCCCACTCCCATCACCTCCAATCCAACCCTCTACCAAGTTCTACAAGACTGAGATCTCCTCCAGGAGAGACATCCCCACTGAAAGACCACTGAGTTCAAAGTCACATAGACATGAGTTTGAGCCCTAACTTTGCTATCTACTAGCTCCATAATTTCATGAAACTAGTATTCCTTCAAACTGGTACCTGATCTGTTAAAAAAAAAAAAAATAGACCCTGTCTATAAGGGATTCAAATAAAAAGAAGAAAGTGATCTTTAAAAATGTGATTGTACTACATGTGGTAATTATACTCATTAGAAGTTCTGCTAAAGGATCTAATTTCAGATACTCCAAATAGTTTATTTTTCCAAATAACTGATCTTCCCATTAAGTATTTCATTCTACCTCCTCCCTGTTTCAGTTTCAGACAGAGTAAAGGTGTACTGAGGGAAGGAATGGTGGGAGATCTCTATTTTTTCTATCAAGTCGTGGGATGGTTAGGGTATGGAAACAAAATATGGACATAGAAGAAATTTTTCCTTCTCCATGTGGAACTTTGATGTATCTTAGAGAGGCAGTTTGAAAACTCTTTCTGCTTTCCATCACTGTAGAATCCACTAGGTAAAAATTAATGGGTTAGGAATGAGAAGATATAATTAAAGAGAATGCAGAAAACAGTCTTGTGAATAAGGTCATAGAATTATGGAGAATAGAGAGACCTACAATGGTGCCTCAGGTTGAGCATAATAAGTTCCTCGTGAGGAGAATCTAGGTTTTGAGAAGACCCAAAGGGAAGTGTCTCTTAACTATGTCGTTAGAGGCAGCATAATTGGAAATAAGCATCATCTTTGATACAGTCTTTCATTTATTTAACTAGTCATTTGGTTGTTGATTTAATTCATATGTATTGGGCATATCAAACACTGTGCTAGATGTAAGATTTTAGGTTTGACTATCATTTCATTAACTCTTTTTCAACTTTTGAAAAGTCTTCTTTCAAGATTTAGTGTCTGCCACTATTTTATGAGAAAAGAAGTCAGGGAAAATAGTATTTGTTCATTGCAAGAGTGATAATGCCAAATATAATGTTTGTGCAAATCCCAACAACCGGGATCTATTACAAGTTAGGGCTTCCCTGGTGGCTCAGATGGTTAAGAGTCTGCCTGCAATATAGGAAGCACAGGTTTGACCCCTGGGTTGGGAAGATCCCCTGCAGGAGGGCATAGCAATCCACTCCAGTATTCTTGCCTTTAGAATCCCATGGACAGAGAAGCTTGGTGGGCTACAGTCCATGGGGTCCCATAGAGTTGGACTTGACTGAGTGACTATCACTTTCACTTTCATTTATGGAAAAATTATTAAACATTTTGCCCCACAGAGCTTAAATAGGGAAATAAATTTGTCTTGTGGTGTTTAAGTCAAAATTTTTTTCAATGGAGCAAAGAAAAGATAGGCACAATGCAGGTACACGTTTGGTGCAGAAAAATACAATCACATTAAGAATTTCTCATTTTAGAAAAGGAATACACACTTCAGAAGGAAGTTAATGGAGTTTGTAGAAAACAAAAAAGTCTCAGAAGTGGTCTTGATCAGGAGACTTGTATGCATGGAAAACTCACCCCAAGAACTCTTGCAAGATTCTGTATCTCAGTGTAACACCCAACGAATTATTTTCCCTTCTATATTGTATTTACTTAGAGGGTAGCCTTCTAGTTGGATTTTACCTGAATTTAGGATTCCAAGTTAGTTGAGATCTTAGCAGGTGGAAATTGGGAGAAAAGAAAGGAATCTAGTGATGAGGCAGGAGCCTGAGTGCTAGTGAAGAGGCTGGAGATTGTTCAGCCCATTTAAGTCATTTCTGTGTTCCATGTGCACCGCTTTGTGGAGATAAGAGGCTATAACTCGGTGTATCCCTTTACCACCAATGCCTTACACCTAGTTGTCAGGCACTCAATTTCTTCCAGCTTTAAAAATCACCTGCAAGCTTAGGCTTCCCAGGTGGCACACTGATAAAGAATCCACCTGCTGATGCAGGAGATGCAAGAGACACAGGCTCGATCCCTGGGTCTGGAAGATCCCTGGAGCAGGAAATGGTCACACACTTCATTATTCTTGCCTGGACAGGCTACAGCCCATTGGGTCACAAAGAGTCCAGTTTGACTCAGCGCATACAAACAATCTTAGGCAGTCTCTCAGGATCGATCTTGTTTCCAGAGCTTCTTAGTGTGAAACCTCCCCTTTGTCTAAACAAAGCTGTTTGCAATTTTCCCAAATAGTCTAGACCAATAGTCTAGTTTAAAGGTTTTCAACCTGTAATATGTATCAGATTTGCTTGGAGGACTTATTAAAAATACATATTGCTGGACCTTACCACCTAAGAGTTTCTGATCAGGATATCTGAGGAAAGGCCTGAGAATTCGTATGCCTAATAATTTCCCAAAAAATGCTAATGACACTAGTCTGGGAATGACACTTTAAGAACTAGTTTTTCAGACTTATTATTCATGATCTTTGTTATTTTTGTTGCACATTAGATACCCATAACCTTAGAGGGGTTAAAAAAGAGAAATACTATGCCTCTCAACCTTTAATCACCCCAAGGTCTTATTAAAAGCAATTTAAATTCAGTAGGTCTTGTTCAGGGTCTAAGATTTTGTTTCATTAACAAACCACCAGATATAACAATTCTGTTGTTCACTGGACCACACTTGGAGTACAAGGTCTAAATACGTTTGCCTAAATATTTTTTTCTCAAGCAGTTTGTTATGCCAATATCATTACTTTCCTGTCTTTCTGCCACCCTGACCAACTACCATAGCCCTTCTCTTCCTTCGTAGTCTACCTCACAAACATAGAAAAAAAAAATTTATTTCCACAAACCAATGGGCCCTTTCTCCCCATTCATGCTAAGTTGTTTCAGTCGTGTTCAAATATGTGTGACCCTATGCACTGTAGCCCACCAGGCTTCTCTGTCCATGGGGTTCTCCAGACAAGAATACTGGAGTGGATTGTCATGCCCTCCTCCAGGAGATCTTCCTAACCTAGAGTTCAAACCCACATCTCCTTCATTGGTGGGCAGGTTCTTTACTACTAGTGCCACATGGAAAGTGCCCTTTTCCACCCAAAGAAGCACCAAACTTCCACTGAATTTTGTCTTCAGTGTATCATTTCCTCACTCTTGGTAGTAGTAGAATTGTGTTCAAGGGTAAGTGCACTGTAGAGCTTCCAATATTTTCACATATGTCAAATATATTTCAGGGCATCTTTATTTTTACGGTTTTCCCTTGATAAATCTATCTCTTAAGAATATGTCTTATTCATCATTATAACGTTGCTAGCAACTAGCACAAAGCTTTTCATAGAGTAAGTGTTCAATACATATGTCATTTTACTGAGTCCGGTGTTCTTTTATTAGTTCCATATTCACCGCTATCAAGATCCTGGTCCTTTTCCTTGTTTTAGCATTCCCAAAGTCAGAAAAAGTCCCAGTCCTTCCTCCAAAATGGTTCTCTCAGGGTCTGCAGCATTCCTCAGCCCCAAGACTTACAGAAGACTTGACGGATCCCTCTGCGTATCTCCTTTGTCTTCACACTGTAGATAATGGGGTTGAGCATGGGGGGTATAAACAGGTAGACATTGGACATCATGACATGAACAACAAGTGGGGCACTTTTCCAGAAGCGGTGGATCATGGAGACAGCGATTATAGGCACATAAAAAGCCAGTACTGCACAGACGTGGGACATGCAGGTGTTGAGAGCTTTGAACCGCTGCTCCCGGGATGCAATTGCCAGCACGGCTCTCAGGATCAATGTATATGAAAGCAGGATAAAAGTTGAGTCTATGCCATAGGTAAAAATAACCACAAAGAGCCCATAGATGTTATTAACATGGATATCTCCACATGCCACTTTCATGAGATCTGGATGGAGGCAGTACGAGTGATGTAAAATATTGCCTTTGCAGAAGGGCAGTCGTTTCACCAGAAAGGGGAAAGGGAAGAGAGTGGTGAAACTTTTGGCAAGGATGCCTAGGCCCATAGCCAAGATGCGGTTGTTGGTGAGCACAGTTGCATAGCGTAGTGGGTCACAAATAGCCACAAAACGATCAAAGCTCATGGCCAGAAGTATGCCTGATTCCATGAAAGAGAAAATATGAATGAAGAACATCTGAGCCAAGCAGGCATCAAAGTCAACATGACGATTGTTGAAGCAGAAGGTAGCGAGCACGGTGGGAAGTGTAGAAAAGGACACTCCCAGATCATTGAGAGAGAGCATAGAGAGGAAGTAGTACATGGGCTGGTGTAGAGTAGGCTCTCGAATCACCAAAACAAGGATGGTGAGGTTGCCTATGATGGAAATCAGGTAGAGGGTGCAGAAAACCAGAGCAGCCCAGGCTTGACCTGTCTGCATCCCAGGGATGCCTGTTAGCTGGAGTGTGGCTGGCTGGAAGGGGGTGCCATTGAGGCCCAACATGGCAGGCAGATGTAAGAACACAGATGGGGAATGTGCCCAAGAGGGTGTGTGGGAATGTTCTTCACTCTTTTTCAGACATCGTATCTCCAACACAAAAGGTCAGAGATTGAAAATGTTGTCTTCTGGTCCTACTTCCTCCATTAGACTATGAGCTCTTTGAGGATAACTGAGTTCTACTGATCTCTGACTCACCAGAGCCCAGTTCCCTCTCACGACCATGTTATAAACTCCATGAAAGTATGATGAACAAGTGAGCAAGAGCAAAGTGACAGGACAGGAGATTATATGAGATAGTTTCCTAATTCTCACTTAAAACTCCAGTATTCCTTCACTTCACCATCTCACCCTAGAAAACATATTCTGGAAATTTTGAGAAAAAATTAGAAATTAAGATGTACAGGGAAAAGGAAACACTGTTCTTGTCTCTGGGAAACATTTTGTAGGTGTCAAAGATGAAACCTCTACAGCTAGAAAATTACAGCTTCAATAACTTTACTCAGACTTTACATCAACCTCCTTATCACTTTGAAGTCTTAAATTCTATTTTTTTTTTTAATCTTCTGACTATGGCCTTCCACCTACCAATAATCTTACCTTCTCACCACATGATCTTGCTT
Source organism: Capra hircus (assembly GCF_001704415.2). Taxonomy (NCBI): domain Eukaryota; kingdom Metazoa; phylum Chordata; class Mammalia; order Artiodactyla; family Bovidae; genus Capra; species Capra hircus. The sequence continues at coordinate 34,344,015 of NC_030822.1, forward strand.
TCAAAGTTTTAACCATTCTTTCATCTTCTTCCATTTATCTATTAACTCTTCCTTCCTCACTGCTTTCCTGACCTACCCTCCCTCTAGGACTGGTATCTTTATCTTCCCTTCGCCTCTCTTTCACATTCATAAAATACACCATCAGTTCAATTCAGTCGCTCAGTCGTGTCCAACTCTTTGTGACCCCATGAATCGCAGCACGCCAGGCCTCCCTGTCCATCACCAACTCCTGGAGTTCACTCATAACCACTGATAAATTCTATAACAAAATTGGGTGTGCAGCTGGATAAAGCCAAAGAAGCAAGTGCTTTATTGGGGAAGAAAGAGGAGACAGAGTGAGATTATTTACCACTACCAAAAACTTTAACTTGCTCTCAGCTAGCCCTTGGTTTCTGAGAAAAAGGTGTCTCTTCCCCAAGCCCAGGCCCTCCACCTTTAGGACTGTGTTTCTTGCCATTTCACTCAGAGACGTCTTCCATTAGTCTGTTGTACTTCAACCTCTCACTTTCCATCTCTTTCCCATCAAGCAATAAGCACATACAAGATTATCCCATCATAGAAACATAACTTTCCTTCTCTAGCTTCCATGCTGTTATTCTTTCTCAATTCATAGTCAAACTGCTTGAAACCCTGTCTCTCTAGATGCCAAGGAAGGGGAGCTTGTTTGCATGTCTGTTTTTCCAATCCATTCTGAGATCCCCAGATTCAAGCATTTGCCTTATCAGTGCTTGATTTACTGTATTGTGGCTTCCACACTGCACCCTCCCAATTGAAACTAATTTCTGTGTGGTCATTAGTGACCTCTTTGTCACCAAATCTAATGAAAACATTCTCTTTCTTAATCTATTTGACTTTCCTATGAGATTAACATGTTGGTAACTCATCCTTTTAGAACTGCCTTCTTACTTCAGAAGCATTTCCCTAATTTTCCTCCTTCCTTGGCATTTTCATCTCTACCTTCTTTATTGATTCCTCTTTCTCTGTCTTTATCCTTTTCCAGCCTAACTCCTGGAAAAGAAATCAATAGTCAGAATAGTAAAAATTAAGAAACCATGTCATAAAGGACTTCTTTCCAGTTTTTAACCAAAATATCTCTGTAATTATATATCTCTGGAACAGATAGCTCAAAATTAAAGCTTCACTCTGTAAAGAGTAGAACAGTGGTTTCCAGGGGTCTGTGACAGGGTTGGAGGAAAGATGGGGAGATGCTGATGAAAAGGTGCAGACTTCCAACTATAAAATGCATGTTGACTATAATTAATAATTCTGTAATATGCATACTTAGGATTCCCTGGTAGCTCAGTCATAAAAGGATACTTCTGCAATGCAAGAGACAGGAGTTTGATCCCTGGGTCTGGAAGATTTCACTTCAGTATTCTTGACTGGGAAATCCCATGGACAGAGGAGCCTGGTGGGCTAAAGTCCATGGAGTCACAAGAGTCAGACATGACTTAGTGACAAAACCACTACTACCAATATACATACTAAAGCCTTTAAGAAAGTAGATCTTAAATATTATCACCACATTAAAAAAAATGATAATTATGTAAGGAAATAGAGGTGCTAACTAAATTCATTATGGTGATCATTTTGCAGTACATTTGCTTACCAAATCCTCACATTGTGTAAGTTAAGGTTACATATGTTATATGTCAGTAATAGCTCAATAAAGCTAGAAAATCTATATTTAAAATTAAAAAATAAGATAAAACTGCTTTGAAATTTAGAAATAGTTAAGCCTCATGTTTCTTTGACTTTTCTAGTTTCCATCATCTTCCTAGCCCTCTTAGTAAAATCAGTAAAAGTAGATGGTGACTAGAGGCTGGAGATGCCCTGATATCAGCAATAGTCATAAAAGTACATGGACCCTAAGAAGGAATTATATTCATTTGGTTTCCCTCCTTTTCAACTGAGAATTCAAAGGAAACCTTTAATAAATAGGAGTTCTTTTTCTTACTTCCCCTGTAAACTTTTCTCTTCCTCCTCACCTAGGTTTAAAAGTTGATGTCTCTTTAAAAATCATCTTAGATACAACCTCTCTTATATCTACTTTTTTATCATCTTCATTCCAAGATGATTTCTAGATCTTGGAGAAATGGAAAAACTCTTAGAGGATCAACAACCATGAAGGACTCTTCACAAGACAGGTTTACCCCACTGTCCTTAATCCCTGGTGTGCAAATTTATGTAGTCCAGGGGGCGTATTTCACCAATGTTTCAGATTTTCCTCACTATAGAAGGTAACTTTGAAAATGTCTCCCCCAAGGAAAACATGATCTGTCACCACCCAGCAACAATTTTTTCTTTGTTTTGACCAAAGGGGTGTCAGTTAAGTCTTGCTAAATATAACTAATCTAGATATAAATATATATAAAAAAACATAGATACAAGCAATGTACTTCTTTTGCACAGCATGTATATGAGCATGTATGCTTATACACAGTCACATAAAGGTACCAATGAATACACTCCTGTGCACACTTATACACCCATGTAGTCATAGGCACTACCTCACATCACACAGATAGAAACTATTGCATAGTCCCTTGCTCAAATAACACTAGCACAATCACAGAATTTAATAAGACTAATAGTTCCTCATTGGTATTATATGGTATGCTGCAGATATCCTTCCATGTTTATACCCACCTGAAGGTATATATCTAGTTCACATGCGCACACACACAGTGCTATAAATGCATTAACAGACTCACAGTAATATCCTAATCAATTATGTTCCCATGGCATACTCAGTAATGAAAATCCAGCTAAAACTGAAGACTTCATTGTTCAATGACTTCAGTTCATTTGGTTCTTGATTTTGACCAGCTACACACCCAAGAGTTAGGTATAGGATACAATAATTCAAATTGCAGGGGAAAAAATGTGGATACCATCAACACAAAATCTAGATTTGATGAACCGTCTCTTAATCTAAACGTGTGTGGTTTGGTACTAGGATTTTCATTTAGATGGCAACCTGGCATCAGGGTTTGTAATCACGGGCTTTGGAAGAAAAGCTAGTTATCTGATGTCTAGAGAGTATGAGGGTCTGAGTCTGCCTGGAGTCACAGTAAAAGTGTTAAAGTTTGGGATAAGTTCTCAATAAGGAGCCCTGATGAGCAATCTGAAGGAGGTGGCACTCACTGGATAGCAGACAACTCTTCCCTGTAACTGGAGGCAGTGGTCTGTGGATCCCCCAGGCTGAGCAGCATCAGTCCAGTCTTCTGTGACTCATAAATATATCAAACCACTAAGCTTGTTTGTTTGTGATGGGAGGAGGGAGAGTGAAAATAATGGGGAGGGTGGTGTCAGTGAGTAATGGACTGCCCATAGGAGGACTGCTCCCAGGAGAAACTTCTCAGCCTCAACAGCACTAATGTCTCCATCTATATCCGTTACTGTGTTATCCTTTACTATGTTAATCCTTCCTTGACCAAGGAATGCACACCTACTTACGCATACAAAGATGCATCATAGACATTCTGAGACCCTTCCTCCCCACAGATACACCCTTAGGCACATTCAGCCCTTTATTTACTAACATTTACATTGCCTCTTTTCAGTTCAGTTCAGTTCAGTTCAGTCGCTCAGTCGTGTCCGACTCTTTACAAACAGATAGAAACAAATATATTCCTGCAATTCTCTAATGCTCTAGTCACTGATCACACATCTGTACACACACAGACACAAGAGTTTGCTGGACATAGACCATTCTTCAGCAAGCACAAACCCCATTCAACTGCAATGAGAATTCAATCTGATATAAATGATCTCAAGACCTATTTTAAATCAACCCTGAACATCTTCTATATAACTATAAGATCAATTTTATGTATTTAACAAAATTGATACCTTTTGATATGATTAAAGACAAGAATCAAATTTCTCAGCTGCAGCTCATTTTATTCCAAGGTCAGCTGCTTATGGTGAACAAATCAGCACTCCGGGTCATACCTGTGCTTCATCCTAGGGGTATTTGGTTCTTCCCCTACACTGCTTTCTCTGCAATCAAGGCTACAAAACCACACAGGAACAGCTATAACACTATGATTGCTGCTTTCATGGAGAAAATGAACAATGCTATGAATAAAGAATCAATTCTACTTGAGTTAGGTTATAGGATATGTTTTGAATGTGTGCCAATTTTGAAATAACTCCAAGATAACCTGGCTATTTGGCTTTGAGAGGGAAGATTATTATATACAATAGAAACTCTAGTTCTAAAAACTAAGTCCAACTGTGATTTTTAAAGACTACAGTGACTTGATACCTTACATCGTTCTCACTATGAAGGTAAAAGTCCATAGGAGATCATGTATTTTACAGTTCTAGTGATATAACAAGACTGAGGTGAGTGGATGAATCCTGCCTCTATGCTATACCAAGGATTCACCTCTCACTCTCTGTGATTCCTCTCCATATCACAGGGCTCCATTTATTACCTGAAGGATATCCCAGACTGTAATGTCAGCAAATCATGGCATCCAGTATCAACATTTCATGGCAAATACATGGGTAAACAATGGAAACAGTGACAGACTTTATTTTCTTGGGCTCCAAAATCACTGCAGATGGTGACTGCAGCCATGAAATTAAAAGACGCTTGCTCCTTGGAAGGAAAGCTATGACCAAACTAGACAGCATATTAAAAAGCAGAAATAAAGTACTCATAGGTGCATGGGTTAATTTTTGGGCTTTCTATCCTCTTGGTCTACATTTCTGTTTTTGTGCCAGTACCATATGGTTTTGATGACTGTAGCTTTGTAGTATAATCTGAAGTCAGGAAGGTTGATTCCTCCAGCTCCTTTATTATTTCTCGAGACTGCTTTGGCTATTCTAGGTCTTTCGTGTTTCCATATGAATTGTGAAAATTTTTGTTCTAGTTCTGTGAAAAAATCCATTGGTAATTTGATAGGGATCACATTGAATCTGTAGATTGTGTTTGGTAGTATAGTCATTTTCACAATATTGATTCTTTGTACCTAGGAACATGGAATATCTCTCCATCTATTTACATTGTCTTTGACTTCTTTCATTAGTGTCATACTTTTCTGTGTACAGTTGTTGTTGTTTTTCTTTTTTTCTCCTTAGGTAAGTTTATTCCTAAATATTTAATTCTTTTTGTTGTAATGGTGAATGGGATTGATTCCTTAATTTCTTTTTCTGATTTTTCGTTGTTAATATATACAAATGCAAGTGATTTCTGTGTATTGATTTTGTATCCTGAAACTCTGCAAAATTCACAGATTAGCTCTAATAATTTTCTGATACTATTTTTAGGGTTTTCTATGTACAGTATATGTCATCTCCAAATAGTGAGAGATTTACTTCTTTTCTAATCTGGTTTTATTCTATTTCCTTTTCTTCCTTTCTTCTTTTTCTTATTGCTGTAATTAGGTCTTCCAGAAGTATTTTGAATAATAGTGGCAAAAGCGGACACCCTTGTATTGTTTCTGATCTTAGAGGGAATGCTTTCAGTTTTTCACCACTGAGAATAATATTTGCCGTAGGCTTATCATACATGGCCTTTACTGTGTTGAGGTAGCTTCCTTCCTTCCATTTTTTGAATAGCTTTAATCATAAATGGGTGCTGAATTTTGTCAAAGGTTTTTTCTATATCTATTGAGATTATCATATGAGGTTTATCTTTCAATATGTTAATATGGTGTATCACATTGACTGATTTGCATGTATTGAAGAATCCTTGCATCCCTGGAATAAACCCAATTTGATCATGGTGTATGAGGTTTTTGATGTGTTGCTGAATTCTGTTTGCTAAAATTTTGTTGAGGATTTTTGCATCAATAATATTGGTTTGTAGTTTTCTTTTTTGTGTTGTCTTTGTCTGGTTTTGATATCAGGGTGATGGTGTCCTCATAGAATGAGTTTGGAAGTGTTTCTTCCACTCAGTTGTTTGAAAGAGTTTTAGAAGGATAGGCATTAGCTCTTCTCTAAATGTTTGATAGAATTCTTCTGTGAAGCCATATGATCCTGGGCTTTTCTTTTCTGGGATATTTTTTATCACAGCTTCAACTTCAGTGCTTGTAATTGGATTCTTTATAATTTTTATTTCTTCCTGGTTCAGTCTTAGAAGATTGAACTTTTCTAAGAATCTGTCCATTTATCCCAGGTTATCTATTTCATTGCCATATAGCTCTTCATAATAATCTCATAATCCTTTGTATTTCTGCATTGTCTGTTGTAACCTCTTTCTTATTTCTAATTGTGCCGATTTGATTCTTCTTTTTTTTTTTTGATGAGTCTGGCTAAAGGTTGGTTGATTTTGTTTATCTTCTCAAAGAACCAGCTTTTATTAATCTTTTTTATTGTTTCTTTCATTTCTTTTTCATTTATTTCTGCTTGGATCTTTATGATTTCTTTCCTCCTAATAATTTTGGGGAGTTTTTGTTCTTCTTTTTCCAGTTGTTTTAGGTGTAAATTTAGGCTGTCTATTTGATGTTTTTCTTGTTTCTTGAGGTAGGACTGTATTGCTATAAACTTCCCTCTTAAAATGCTTTTGCTGCATCCCATAGGTTTTGAGTTTTCGTGTTTTCATTGTCATTTGTTTCTAGAATTTTTTTTCATTTCCATTTTTATTTCTTCAGTAACCTGTTGGTTATTTAGAAACGTTGTTTTATCTCCATGTGGTTGTGTTTCTTACAGCATTTTTTCTTGTAAATGGTATCTAGTCTCGTAGCATTGTGGTCAGAGAAGATGCTTGATGTGATTTCAATTTTCTTAAATTTATCAAAGTTTGATTTGTGAGCCAAGATGTGGTCTATCTTGGAAAATGTTCCATGCATACTTGAGAAGGTACTTGAGAATGCTTATTCTGCATTTGGATAGAATGTCCTGAAGATATCAATGAGATCCATTTCATCTAATGTACCATTTAAGACTTGTGTTTCCTTATTAATTTTCTGTTTTGATGATCTTTCCATTGGTATGAGTCGGGTGTTAAAGTCTCCTACTATTATTGTGTTACTGTCAATTTCTCCTTTTATGTCTGTTAGTGTTTGTCTTGTGTATTGAGGTGCTCCTATGTTGGGTGCATGGATATTTACAATTGTTACATCTTCCTCTTGGATTGATCCCTTGATCATTATGTAGTGTCCTTCCTTATATCTTATAATTTCTTTACTTTAAGGTTTATTTCGTCTGACATGAGGATTGCTACTCCAGCTTTCTTTTGCTTTCCATTTGCATGGAATATATTTTTCCATCCTCTCACTTTCAGTGTATATTTGTCTTTAGGTCTCAAGTGGGTTTCTTGTAGACAGCATATATATGGATTTTCTTTTTGTGTCCATTCAGCCAGTCTGTGTCTTTTGGTTGGAGCCTTTAATCCATTTGCATTTAAACTAATTATTGATATATACATTCCTGTTTCCATTTTCTTCATTGTTTGGGGTTGTTTTTGTAGATCTTTTTTCTTCTCTTGTATTTCTTGACTATATAAGTCCCTTTAACATTTGTCGTAAAGCTAGTTTGGTGGTAATGAATTCTCTTAACTTTTACTTGTCTGAAAAGCTTTTTATTTCTCCATCAATTTTGAATGAGATCCTTGCCAGGTACAGTAATCTTGGTTGTAGATTTTCCCTTTCAGTACTTTAAATATATCCTGCAATTCCCTTCTGGCCTGCAGAGTTTCTGCTGAAAAATCAGCTTTAAGTGTATGTTACTTGTTACTTTTCCCTTGCTGCTTTTAATATTCTTTCTTTGTATTTTGTCTATTTTAGTTTGATTAGTATGTGTCTTGGTATATTTCCCCTTGGGTTTATCGTGTATGGTACTCTTTGTGCCTCTTGGACTTGGTTGACCATTTCCTTTTCCATGTTGCAGAAATTTTCAACTATAATCTCTTCAAATTTTTTTTATATGCTTTCTTTTTCTCTTCTTCTTCTGGGACCACTGTAATTCAAATACTGGTGCATTTGATATTGTCCAGAGGTCTCTGAGACTGTCCTCAGTTCTTTTCAACCTTTCTACTTTATTCTGCTCTTCAGAAGTTATTTCCACCATTTTATCTTCCAGCTCACTGATTCATTCTTCTGCTTCAGATATTCTGCTATTGATTCCTTCTAAAGTGTTTTTAATTTCAGTAATTGTGTTGTTTATCTTTGTATGTTTGTTCTTTAATTCTTCTAGGCCTTTGTTACTTGATTCTTGCATTTTCTCCATTTTGTTTTCAAGATTTTTTATCATCTTTACTATCATTATTCTGAATCCTTTTTCAAGTAGTTTACCTATTTGCTCTTCATTTATTTGGACTTCTGTGTTTCTAGTTTGTTCCTTCATTTGTATAGTATTTCTCTGCCTTATTATTATTATTTTTTAACTTATTGTGTTTGAGGTCTCCTTTTCCCAGACAAAGACAGCCTCTTCAATAAATGATGCTGGGAAAACTGGACAGCTACATGTAAAAGAATGAAATTAGAACACTTCCTAACACCATACACAAAAACAAACTCAAAATGGATTAAAGACCTAAATGTAATACCAGACTCTATAAAACTCTTAGAGGAAAATATGGGCAGAACACTTGATGATGTAAATCAAAGTAACATCCTCTATGACCCATCTCCCAGAGTAATGGAAATAAAAACAAAAGTAAGCAAGTAGGACCTGATTAAACTTAAACTCTTTTGCACAACAAAGGAAACTATAAGCAAGGTGAAAAGACAACCCTCAGAATGGGAGAAAATAACAGAAATAAAACAACTTACAAAGGAATAATTTCTAAAATATGCAAGCTGTTCGTACAATTCAATACCAGAAATCAAACAACCCAATCAAAAAGTGGGGAAAAAACCTAAACAGACATTTCTTCAAAGAAGGCATATAGATGGCTAACAAACACATGAAAATATGGTCCACATTGCTCATTACTGAAGAAATGTAAGTCAAAACTAGAATATCACCTCACACCAGTCAGAATGGCCAACATCAAAAAGTCTACAAACAATAAATGCTGGAGAGGATGTGGAGAAAAGGGAATGCTCTTGCACTGTTGGTGGGAATGTAAATTGATACAGCCACTATGGAAGATGGTATGGAGATTCCCTTAAAAAACTAAGAATAAAACCACCATATGACCCAGCAATCCCACTCCTAAGCATATACCCTGAGGAAACCAAAATTGAAAGAGACACATGTATCCCATTGTTCATTGCAGCACTATTTACAATAGCTAGAACATGGAAGTAACCTAGATGTCCATCAACAGATGAATGGATAAAGAAGTAGTTTTACATATACACAATGCAATATTACTCAGCCATAAAAAATAATGTATCTGAGTCAGTTCTAATGAGGTGGATGAACCCAGAACCTATTATACAGAGTGAAGTAAGTCAGAAAGAGAAAGATAAATACCATATTCTAATGCATATATACACAATCTAGAAAAATGTTACTGAAGAATTTATTTACAGAGCAGCAAAGGAGACACAGACAAAGAGAATGGACTTATGGACATGGGGAGAGGGGAGGAGAGGGTGAGATGTATGGAAAGAGTAACATGGAAGCTTACATTACCATATGTAAAATAGATAGCCAACGGGAATTTGCTGTATGGCTCAGGGAATTCAAACAGGGGCTCTGTATCAACCTAGAGGAGTGGGATGGGGAAGGAGATGGGAGGGGTATATGTATACCTATGGTTGATTCATGTTGAGGTTTGACAAAAAACAGCAAAATTCTGTAAAGAAACTCAATTCAGTTTAGTCGTGTTTGACTCTTTACAGACCCATGGACCGCAGCACGCCAAGCCTCCCTGTCCATCACAAACTCTCAGAGTTTACTCAAACCCATGTCCATTGAGTCAGTGATGCCATCCAACCATCTCATCCTCTTTCATCCCCTTCTCCTCCTGCCTTCAATCTTTCCCAGCATCAGGGGCTTTTCAAATGAGTCAGTTCCTCATATCAGGTGGCCAAAGTATTGGAACTTCAGCTTCAGCATAAGTCCTTCCAATGAATATTCAGGACTAATTTCCTTTAGGATGGACTGGTTGGATTTCTTTGCAGTTCAAGGGACTCTCAAGTGTCTTCTCCAACACGACAGTTCAAAAGCATCAATTCTTCGGCATTCAGCTTTCTTTATAATCCAACTCTCACATCCATTCATGACTACTGGGAAAACCATAGCTTTGACTAGATGGACCTTTGTTGACAAAGTAATGCCTCTGCTTTTTAATATGCTGTCTAGGTTGGTCATAACTTTTCTCGAAGGGAGCAAGCATCTTTTAATTTCATGGCTGTAATCACCATCTGCAGCTATTTAGGAGCCCCCCAAAATAAGTCTGCCACTGTTTCCACTGTTTCCCCGTCTATTTGTTATGAAGTGATGGGATGGCAGCTGGAGAGGTGGCTGCATGGCCAAGGTCAAGAGCAGTGGCCATGAGGAGATACCCCACATCCAAGGTCAGAGAAACCCCAGTAAGACACTAGGTACTGCAGTGACTGTGAGGAGATACCCTACGTCCAAGGGCAAAGGAGAAGCCCCAGAAAGATGGTAGGAGGGATGAAATCACATTTAGAATCAAATCCCATACCCATCAGAGATGCTCAGAGAGCTCAAACAAACTTTGTGTGCACCAGGACTCAGAGACCCTACAGAGACTGAGACAAAACTGTGTTTAAGTATCTCCTGTGGAGGTATGGGTCAACAGTGAACTGATCAGGTGCAGGGGCTCTGGGTAGAGCAGACTTGGGTATGGTAGGGTGCAGCAGACTTGGATATGGCATAAGCCTTCTTGGAGGAGGTCGCCATTAACCCCACCATAGAGCTGCCAGAAATTACACAGGACTGGGAAATAGACTCGTGGAGGGCACAAACAGAACCTTGTAAAGCAATTATCCTTCAAAAAAATAAATTAAATTTTTTTTTTTAAGCAGAGGTATTACTTTGCTGACAAAGGTCCATCTAGTCAAAGCTATGGTTTTTCCAGTAGTGATGTGATGTGATGTAATAGTCGGACTATAAAGAAAGCTGAGTGCCAAAGAATTGGTGCTTTTGAACTGTGGTGTTGAAGACACTTGAGAGTCCCTTCACAAGGAGAGTCCTTTGCAAGGAGATCAAACCACCAATCGTAAAGGGAACCAGTTCTGAACATTCATTGGAAGGACTGATGCTGAAGCTGAAGCTCCATCTGATGCAAAGAACTGTCTCATTGGGAAAAACGCTGAAGCTGGGAAAGATTGAAGGCAGGAGGAGAAGGGGATGACAGAGGATGACATGGTAGGATGGCATCACTGACTCAATGGACATGAGTTTGAGCAAGTTCTGGGAGTTGGTGATGGACAGGGAAGCCTGGCATGCTGCAATCCGTGAGATCGAATAGAGTTGGACACGACTGAGTGACTGAACTGAACTGAACTGAATATCAGCTAGCTTCCAGATACATTCAGTAGTTAGGAAACACTGACACACAGAGATTATGTCACTCCCTCCATTCTCCTGCCTAAAGAAGTCTCTGGAATGTGTTACGTTTCTTCCACAGCTCCAGCTTTTGCCAGTTGGAACCACCCTGGCTTCAGTTCTGGTGATCCCACCTCGAGTCTTCAGCCTGTGGATCATAGTGGCAAATCTCTTAAGTTGTATTAGCAACAGCAGATCCATTTCCTGGATCTTTTGAAATATGTACAAACAATTTCCAAGATTAAGCTCACTCTGTTTTATTGCACTAGTTATTTTGTTATTGTCTCTCAGTCTCAACTACACATTTACATTACCTTGTGGTACTGGGTCTCTGTAAACTCCATTTCTCACTTTCCAATCAGTTCCCCAGATCTGCAAATAGGATGTGCTAAGAAACTAGAGCAAGACGGAGGATTGTTTTTTGTTGCTTTCAGTGTTACCCCAGCAACACTTTTGCACTTGAGCGACAATGATTCTTTCCAATGCATTAGCTGGTTCTATTTTCTAGCTTTCCAAGAGCTTCCCTGATGGCTCAGTAGTAAAGAGTCTGCCTGCCAATGCAGGATAACTGGATTCAATCCCTTAGTTGAGAAGATCCCCTGAAGAAGGAAATGGCAACCCACTCCAGTATTCTTGTCTGGAAAATCCCAAAGACAGAGGAGCCTGGTAGGCTATAGTCCATGGAGTCACAAAGAACCAGACATGACTTAGTGACTAAACAACAACAAAACTCCAGAAGGGGTCTTATGGGACCTTTTAAAGACCTCTGAACAAGCCAGAGAAGTTCCCTGTCCCTCTCACCTCAGAGGAGTAAATCTTATTTATGTAAGGCCTCTTGTCTGAACTCGAGATCCCAGCATCACCTAAACAGTATCTTCTTCTCAGGAGTCTGAGTTTCAGCTCTTCACAGTGTTCCCTCAAAATTGTAAGAATTAATAATTTCAAAACTCTAACCTTGTTCTTCAAGTCCTATGGTTAGAAGCTATTTCCTGAAATTATCACCTCCAGTGACAACCATCATAATCTCTTTTGGTCTTATGCATTACTTAATAATTAATTATGAAGTTTTACATTAATTTTTCTTAATTAAAGGAACTGACGTGGTCCTTATATTCTGACTGGACCATAGCTATACCAAGTTTTTGTTTCCTGGGTTAGATCACAACTAACGCATGAATTCAATAAACATCACTATATGCTACCTTCCAAGCACTTTCCTGCATTCCTAGGACCTGGAGATGTAGCAATATCAACACAGGTGGGATCCTTCTCTAAGAGAGCTTATTGTCCAGTTGGAAATGTAACAAGTGAGTTCATCACAATCCATGTGAAAGGACAGTTACCAAGAAAGTAAGGAATATTATGAGAGTACTTGAGCATACATTATGCAAGTAATTAGAAACATTTGAACAGAAAATACCCTAAAATTTCAAAGATGTTTAAGCAAGAGACATATATATAATGTGTCTTTCACTGCTCTTTTCATCTAAAAGAACAGGGAGTATAAGTTCATTTGGTCAACAGATGCTTATTAAAAACCCAACAAGTGTCCTACAATATTTAAAATAATGTAGACACAACTGTGAACAAAACAGCCAAAGCTAATTTGGATGGTGTTTATAGAGATGATAGACAGTAACAAGGAATTTCAGAGAAGGAAGAGAGGGTTGAAGAAAATAAAATTAAAACTAAAAATATATTGTTATATTCTGAGGCTTGCTAATGCTGACATATTAAGCTATACATTCGTGTGTGCATGCTAAGTTGCTTCAGTCGTGTCCAACTCTTTGCAACCCTATGGACTGTAGGCCCCTGGGCTCTACTGTCCATGAGATTCTCCAGGCAAGAATATTGGAATGGGTTGCCATCCCCTCCTCCAGGGGATCTTCCTGACCCTGGGATGGAACCCACATCTCTTGTGTCTCCTGTTTTGGCAAGTGGGTTCTTTACCACTAGGGCCACCTGAGAAGCCCTTTGGCACTTAGTAAAGGCTCTCTATATATTGATTGAATAAATAGAGATGGTTTAAAATGACTTGGGCAATGTAGAATTAGAGTTTTGTTTTCTTTTGTTAAAAAGAATTTTGGTTTGTTTTGCTTTGTTTTCTGCAGTGTGAAGGAGATACGGAACAGCATGAGCTGAAGCCTAGGGTTTGATGATGTCAAGCTGAAGGCACCAATGCTACCACAGCTCTTGCTGTGGAAGAAGATAAAGAAAGATAAATGGACCATAACATAGGAAAAAGAAGAAAAAAGAAGAGAGCTGGGAAAGAAGAAAATATGAGAAAATAAGAAGAAATAAGAAGGGAATTCCCTATATGTCCAATGGTTAGGACCCTGCACTTCTACTGCAACTGAATTTCCATCCCTTGTGAGGGAATTAAGATCCCACAAGCACTGAGCAGTTAGAAAAAAAGTTAATTGATAAGAAAAATATCTAGAAGAAAGGGGAGTAGAATCAAAAGCAGAAGCAGAAAGAAGAGAAAAAGAATGAGAAACAAAAAGAGAAAAATTATGGGAAGGTGGTAGTGATTTGAACACCAACTTATTTACAACCAGTTAATCCATGGAACTTTCCTGTATTCTTTTCTTTTTTGCTTTGACGTAAATATTTTAAATCCTAGAAATCATTCTTATAATCATCAACGCATGCTTTAACATTAATTTTCTCCTGCCCTCAAAGATCCTCAGCCACAGATATGCATATATGTGTGTGCGTGTTCAGTCATGTCCAACTCTTTGTGACCCCATGAACTGTAGCCCACCAGGCTCCTTTGTCCTTGGGATTATCCAGGCAAGAATATTGAAGTGGGTTGTCATTTCCTCCTCCAGGAGATTTTTCCGACTCAGGCAGGGATCGAATCCATGTCACCTGCGGCTCCGCCATTGCAGGCAGATTCTTTACCCACTGAGCCACCTGGGAAGCAGTATACAGGTAGCCATGCCCCTGGGCAATATTGTCCCATTGTGTATGGGTGGACTTAGGGACACTTATAAGTAATAAAATAAGAAGTAAATGATCATGTGTGAAACAAAGTCTAGATTTTTTTCTTTTAATGAGGAGGTGTAACATCGCATCATCCATCTTTCAGATTAGAGATGAAGATTGCACCATCCATCTTGTCTCATTCTGGAGGAAGGTGTATCACAGACAGTTCTGTGGAGAGGGTTAAGCAACCAGGTACTGAAGCCTCCTGCCAACACCCATGTTAACTTGGGGGAGGGTCCTCCAGACCTAGTCAGTTCTTCATGAACTTGAGCCCTAACCAGCAGTTTGACTGCAACCTCATGAGAGAATCTTAGCTGGAACCACTCACCCAAGTCAATCACTGGTCCTTCATAAATAAGACACAAAGTTCATAACTTAATGAGTTAATAAGTATTAAGCTACTGAGGGTTTTTTTGTTAATTTGTTGCATATCAATTGATAACTAATATGGATACAGGATTCATACATCATAATCTAAAACTTTAATCAAGTCTAAGCATATAGTTGCTACTTAAAATTGGTATTTGGTTAATTTGTTTATTAATTAATTTTATAATTTAACAAATAAATCGAGTACCCATTATATACTGTGGGGAAACAAGAGGAACCAGACTCCTTCCTTTTTTATAGTCCCCATATTGAGTTTTGTGATGATAGTCTGAGGAAATAGTGAATAAATTCATTGACAGTACCTAAAACATTCCTGGTAGTGTTAAGAGGTAGGCAGTATTTGGGAGAAAATAACTGGTACAAGAAGATGACTCAAACTCTGGGTTAAAAGAGGCCAAATACCACTTAATATTCTTAAAATGGTTAGTTGTGCAATTCCATATTATTTCTTCACCTTAGAAATTTCCCTCAGCTTCTTTTTAGAGAAATTTTGAAAACTCATGAATGGCACTGAATGTGGATAACTCTATCTTAGGTTACATGTTAAAACTGCTTATTTGCGAGGAAACCTTTAGCTATTCCTGTGATTATGTACACTGTCATGGACTGACTCCATTCCAAAATCAATTACTAAATGCCTACATCATGTGAAGTCAAGCCAGACTCTGGATAAGACATGGTTTCTGTGACTATGAAGCTGAAAATAATTTTCTCTATTCATTCTTTCTCAGGATCAAAAAAGCCCCAGGCACTGAGCTAGGTATTGAGGATAATGTAATGAGGAAGACACTGCATGTGAAGAGTTGACTCATTGGAAAAGACTCTGATGCTGGGAGGGATTGGGGGCAGAAGGAGAAGGGGACGACAGAGGATGAGATGGCTGGATGGCATCACCGACTTGATGGACGTGAGTCTGAGTGAACTACGAGAGTTGGTGATGGACAGGGAGGCCTGGTGAGCTGCGATTCATGGGGTCACAAAGAGTCGGACACGACTGAGTGACTGAACTGAACTGAACTGAAGATACAAAATGTGTGATTTATGTAAAGTTTCAGTAGCATTTGATAAAACCAGAAATAGGGAAATGTCAAGTTCACAAACAATCACAAAAAAACACAAGAAATTAGGAAAATAATTAAATAAGCAGGTAAGGTTCTTACAGCTGTAGGATTCACTAGGAAATGTTTTAGGTGGCAAAAATTCCCAGCAGAGGACATGATAAAGAACAAATACAGAAGCACAAGGTCATGAAATGGCATATTTGTTTAAGAATCTGCAAGAGGTTCAGTTAAAAAAGAAAGAAAGAAAGGAAGGAATGTAATAAAGATTTGAGCTGAGAGATTATTATTGAGCCCTACACCAAGGTCACAGGTGGGCAACCTTGTACTAAGGCCACAGATGTGGAACCCTTTACCACAGTCACAGGACAAAATTCTCCAGAACTGACCAAGCCCCAGAGCAACTATTACCAAGCCCCCTGACTTACCCCAGCCAGCTCTCTGACCCCATATTAGGTAAAATAACCACCCTATAGCATCCTAACCAATCACCTAATGCCACTGTTCCTGCAGGAATTTTGTCATGAGGCTATAAAAATTGCCTAGTAGCCCTTGAAAGGGCTCTGCTTTCCTTTGAGCTGGCCCACTATTCTAACAGCATCTCTCTCTGTAATAAACTCTATTCACCTCTGATTCTGCCTCGTGTCTCGAAATTCTTTCCTAATTCATGCACAAACCACACTTTTGAGATGAGAAATTCTAATGTGCTAAGAGTTTGAGATGCTTTGTACATGAAACAGAATTTTAAAATGGATCCTGTGCATCTTAGATCGGTTCATATGTGAAGATAATGGCTATTGTATTTTTAATGAACAATCGTGGGAAATTTTGATTTCCATAGAACCAGTTAGCTGACTTATACACTTCTTTCTGGATGGCATCACTGACTCGATGGACGTTGAGTCTGAGTGAACTCCGGGAGTTGGTGATGGACAGGGAGGCCTGGCATGCTGCGATTCATGGGATCGCAAAGCGTCAGACGCGACTGAACTGAAATGAACTGAACTTGCAAAATTCAGTGGTTCTCAACCAAAGGTTCTTTTGTACTGCATGGCACACTTGTCAATGCCTGGTGGCATTTTTTAATTGTCATAATGGGGGTAGAGCATCTGTTAGGTAAAGGCCAGTGACACTGCTAGAATTCTTACAATGCACAAGACATCACATCACAACAAAGAATTATTCAGAACAAATTGTTAACACTGCTGAGGTTGAGAAACTCTGCCCTAATCAAAAGTGTAAAAGAGTTATGAATTAGAGGATCTAAATAAAGATGTCTGAAGAGAATCATTGGAAAGAGCTGTCTCCCATCCCACATCCTACATGCAAGAGAAAGGGATATGGGGGTACATCCCACTGATTGAATAATGAGTTTCCTCAAGGATTCTACTCAGGAGCATGTGTCATCTGAGTTGTAGCGGAAAAGAGACATAGCAGACTGGTTTCTTATTACACTTGAAAATTTAAGTAGTCATCTCACTCTTCAGATAGCAGGATTAATTGCCACTTTGAGGTAGGGCGTTAGTTATGTACAAGAAGTTTAACCATTTACTGGGTGGCTACATGTTAGAGAGAGTTGTCATGGTGTTGTCACTTCTGATCAGAAGAATATATAGTTCTACAAAGGTGACGGTATAAAATAGATAACTGATGAGAACCTACTATATAGCTCAAGGACCCCTATTCAATGCTCTGTGGTGACCTAAATGGGAAGGTAATCCAAAGAAGAGGCAATATATATATATATAACTAATTCACTTTCCTGTGCAGTAGAAACTAACACAACATTGTAAATCAATTATAGTCCAATAAAATTAATTTTAAAAAAGAACTAAGCATTGTCAATAAATTCAACAGGATAAGAAAATTTAGTTATTTTCTGATTATACCTTATTTGTTGGGCTAAATCAATATATCATGTAATTCTGGGATTTCTTTAAAGATAATGAGCTCCTGTCTTACATGCCTGCCTGGCCTTCACCAAGCAGTGTCTTGCACTGGGGAGATAACTGGTGTGGCAGATTGCAGAGTTCTTTTTCAGCTAAAAGTGCTTATTGTCAGTAGTCATGAAAGTCCTCAAGAGAATAAAATCTTCCTAACAAGTTTTCAGGCACAAAGTCAGCACCACTGCTCTCCTCCTGGGGCTTAGAGTGAGATATAAAACAGGCAGGCATGAATACATTTGAGCAGAGAGAGAGAAGAATGTGTTGTTCCATGGATGTCTCTCGCCATTCTGTTCTCTGGTGAGTTCTGAAACCCAGTAGGGGTGAACTAGCTGACTGTCCTGAAAGGGTTTAACCCTGCCCCAAGAAAGGGTTACATTGGGAAAAGGGTAGGGTGAAGAAGAGAGAGACACTGCGTGGAGGCAGTATCTTAGCTGAGTGAACAGAATAAGTGGGACTGTCCTTTGCCTTGAGGTTCTAATCCTGAAATAGCCACTAGCTGCTTATGTAATTCTGAGTGATTCGCCATACTTCTCTAGATTGTCACTCTCCAGAGTCAGATTCCTTGAGATCAATGTTTCTATGATTCACTAACATTGCTGCAAGTTGAGGAAGTAAAGCAGGACTTGGGCACAAGAAAAGTTCAGAAAAATAGGAGCGAAGTGATCATTGCCAATTCCACGGCTCAGTCTAACAGCTGAGCCAGCACACATGATCTAACTTTGTTCTCATTTTATTAATTCTGAGAAAAAGATATATAAAAGTTCTCAGGATAAATAAAAAAGTATATAAAAGTCCCCCAGAGAAAAAGAAATCAGTTAGTTATAAGCTTATAATAGATGAGCATATCTGAACATGGATGACCATGACATAGATTTAAAACCATGGTCCTTACATCAGCTATACTTCAATTAAAAAATAAAGAAAAAACTACGGTCTTTAGACAACCTGAATGTTAGTATACCTATACCAGATTTAGAGGAGAATTCATAAATTTTCCCCAGACAGGAACAACTTCACATCTTTGCACAAATAAAAGGTTTCTTTGTTGCTTTTTTGCAGCAACTCTGCTAGTAAAAAGCTGATATCTACTGGCAGTCAACTTCATCGAAGTCTCACTGGCCCTTCTCCTCGCTAACCAAACATATATCATAATTCAGACTAGCTCTGGGGTGCGCTATCATTAATTAGTGACATGTCTGAATCAAACAACACTGTGAAGGAAAAATTTAAATACTTGTATAATTACTGATGAGTCATACTCCCAATGTCCTTTGTAATAGTTCTCTATGAAGTTTAATTAACCTATTCCCATTCAAAGATGTGATTAAAATTGTAGATACCATAGGGTGAACATTTTCTTTGTAACTAATTGACACATCTAAGCATTTGTCAATATTGTCCTTCTTTCATAAAACAGAGGGAATTTGTAGCCCAGCTTATGACTTGATGATCATAAAGTATGATGATAAGAAGTTTGCCTGTATTTTCTCAAAACAAGTGATTTCATGAATGCATCAGTTTAAACTGTGTAGACACCATCTGCTCTGTCTTTTACTCCCTGGTTCCTTCCCTTCCAGTAAGTGCAGCTCTCAGAAATCACTAAATCAGAAGGTCTACCCCTGAAAAGCTCTCTGGTTTCCTCCTGCCATGGGGTTGTTCAATATCACTCACCCTGCCTTTTTCCTTCTGACTGGTATCCCTGGCCTGGAGAGCTCTCAGTTCTGGCTAGCAGGACCCCTCTGTGTGATGTATGCTGTGGCTCTCGGGGGCAACACAGTGATCCTGCAGGCTGTGAGAGCGGAGCCCAGCCTGCATCAGCCCATGTGCTACTTCCTGTCTATGCTGTCTTTCAGTGACGTGGCCATGTCCGTGGCCACACTGCCTACTGTTCTCAGAACCTTCTGCCTCAATGCCCGCACCATTGATTTTGATGCCTGCCTAATCCAGATGTTCCTCATCCATTCCTTCTCCATGATGGAGTCAGGCATTCTGCTGGCCATGAGCTTTGACCGCTATGTGGCCATTTGTGATCCCTTGCGCTATGCCACTGTGCTCACTAATGAAGTCATCGCTGGAATGGGTTTAGCAGTGGCTTCTCGGAGCTTCATCACCCTCTTTCCTCTTCCCTTCCTCATCCAGAGGCTGCCTATCTGCAGATCCAATGTCCTTTCCCACTCCTACTGCCTTCACCCAGACATGATGAAGCTGGCCTGTGCTGACATCACAATCAATATCGTCTATGGACTCTTTGTTCTTATATCGACATTTGGCATGGACTTGTTATTTATCTTCCTCTCCTATGTGCTCATTCTGCACTCAGTCATGGCCATTGCCTCCCGTGAGGAACGCCTCAAAGCTCTCAACACATGTGTGTCACATATCTTGGCTGTACTAGCATTTTATGTACCAATGATTGGGGTCTCCATGGTGCACCGCTTTGGGAAAAATGTCCCACGCTACATACATGTCCTTTTGTCCAACATCTACCTGTTCGTGCCTCCTGTGCTCAACCCTCTCATTTATAGCGCCAAGACAAAGGAGATCCGTCGAGCCATTGTTCACATGTTCCACCACATCAAAATGTGACTTCCACGTTTGGCTTTAAAATATAATGATCACTAGTCCTAGACTATCATCCGCAGTGTCATTATTATCGTCATTGTTGATGTTGTTATCCTAGATATCATAATTATCATTACAAAGGTAGATATACTGGGGGGTGGGGTGAGTAAAAGATCAGGAAAGGAGATTCAAAACTTATAGGACAGAACAAATGCGCAACAAAACATCTAACAGAAATCAATTTCATTCATAGGAAGATAACTATGAGAGTCAATTGAGTGATTAGACAAAACTTTGCAGAGGAAGATTAAGCTAGGAATCATTTTCTATAATAATAACTATTACTAATATAATAATAATTGTAGTATCTGTTTCCTAAAAGTGCCAGATTCAGTTCTAAATTATTTTTGCATTAATTCATTTAATCTTTCTAACAATCTTATGAAGTATAGAGAATGGAATAAACTGTTCAAAGTAACTCACATAATGATCCAAGTGAGATTCAATACTAGTCTGTTTCCAATGTTTGTACCCAACTACTGCAAATACTGCCTCTCTAACTGACACCACTATTAACATTACAATTTCTTAAGGTATGCCAGACTGGGAAAGATAAATATCATATGATATTGCTTAAATGTGAACTCTAGAAAAAGATTTGCTGTTCATTGTTCAGTTACTAAGTCATGTCCTGCTTTTCGTAACCCCAAGGTCTCCCTGGCATGCTGCTAGAGTTTGCTCAAACTTGTGTCCTTTCAGTGGGTTATGCCATCCAACCATCTCATCTTCTGTCATCCCCTTCTCCTCCTGCCCTCTGTCTCTCACAGCATCAGGGTCTTTTCCAATGAGTCGGTTCTTCGCGTCAGGTGGCCAGACTATCAGAGCTTCCCCTTCAGCATCAGTCCCTCCAATGGATATTCAGGGTTGATTTCTTTTAGGACTGACTGGTTTGATGTTCTTGCTGTCCAAGGCACTCTCAAGAGTATTCTCCAGCGTTACAGCTCAAAAGTATCAATTCTTGAGTACACAGCCTTCTTTATTGTCCAACTCTCCCATCTGTACGTAACCAGTGGGAAAAACGTAGCTCTGACTACATGGGCCTTTGTCAGCAAAGCAATGTCTCTGCTTTTTAATAGGCTCTCTAGGTTTGTCACAGCTTTTCTTCCAAGGAATAAGTGTCTTCCAATTTCCAATAAATATCATCAACAAGTTTATAGTCTATAATTTATTTAGATATCAATAGCTTTTGTAAAAACTTATTTTAATAGCTTAAACAAATACAGCTTATCTCAGAAAATACACTTCTTTCTCCTCACAAGTCTGTTAATTAGGAAATTGGTCAACATTTATTAGTCAGAAATATTACATATACATTAGTGAATGAAATGGCAACCCGCTCCAGTATTCTTGCCTGGGAAATCCCATGGACAGAGAAGCCTGGTGGGCTATATAGTCCATGGAGTCATAAGAGTCAGACACGACTGACTAAACATCAGCAAAATTAAAACAAAGCAATACATATACAAATTTACGTACATACTCATATATAATGGATTATTTTTTTCTCTATTAAGAATATAAGGGCTTATCATTTTCAACCTCCTCAACAAATGTCTCTATAATCTATGGTCACTACAAACAGGCTATGTGTGTACACACCTGCACATGCCCCATAGGTCCCTAACCAAGCAAGAGCTGGAAAGCGAGTACTTTCGAACACTGAAAGAAATTACTATCACTATTTTGTTTGGTGATGCCTTACTTATTCAGAACTCAGATCAGCACATTTGTATTCAGCTGTTAGCACTGCTGAGGTTAAGAAACTCTGCTCTAATCAGAGATTTAAAAGAGTTATAAATTAGATGATTTAAATAAAGGTTTCTGAAGAGACTCATTGGAAAGAGCTAAATCTCCCGTCCCCCACCCCTCATACAAGAGGAAGGAATACAGAGGTGCATCCCACTGTACCTGAATGAAAGGAGAGTTTCCACAAGGTTTCTACTCAGAAATTATAGGTCCCCTGAGCTGTGGGGAGAAGGAGACACAGCAGACCAGTTCCTTATTACCCCTGGAAATTTAAATGGAGCAATGAAAGTTACCTTGCTGCTCTGATAGCAGGACTGAGTAGGAGACTATTGTAGTTTTGAGGTAGGACATTTGCTTCACACAGGAAGGCTGCCCATTTCCTGGGTGGCTACATGTTAGAGAGAGCAGGCATGGTGTGGTTGTAGATCCTGACTGGAAGAACGTAAAGGGGATCTGGGTTGTGGACGGAGTTAAAAGCAATCACATAAAAATGTATTAGTTAAAATTGATGTAGGAAATAGATGGACCCCTGGCCTGGACAATTGGTGTTTGTCAATTGGAGTACAATTGAAGCTTTGTTTCCGTCAGAGATTCCAAGGACAAAGCTAGTGGCAAAAGCTCAGCTTTGTTGGAGTGAAGAGATAACATGCAGAAGTTTCCTGAGATCAAGGAAACTTCCCTGACAGCAAACACGGGTACAGAAAGGAGGGGTTGCTGCCCCATGATACGTGATACCAAGACTCCCACAGGTCTGTGTGGTAGAATCCATCTTAGGAAAAAGTTGCACAAGCATATTGGGGAGGGTCCTAGGGCAAGACAGTTGTGAAAAAGAAAACAAGATAATTGGGCAAAGATAGACTAAGACTGGACTTCCCTGGTGGCTCAAGTGATTAAAAAAAAAAAAAAAAAAAAATCTGCCTGCAGTGCGGGAGACCCAGGTCCAATCCCTGGGTCAGGAAGATCCCCTGGAGAATGGAATGGCTACCCATTCCAGCATTCTTGAAAATTCTTCATGCCTGGGGAATTCCATGGACAGAGGAGCCTGGTAGACTACAGTTCATGGGGTCTCAGAGAGTCGGACATGACTGAGCGATTAACATTTTCATTTTTAAACAAAGACTTGGGAGAATTACCCTGTGTAAGTGATTTAAATCACCTCCTCATTATGGAGGACACTCACATCCTTTCTCTCTCGGTGTGTATTTTTGGCTTGATTTTGTCTTAAATAAGCAAACTATGTCTCTGTGTGCTCTCCCACATGTTATGCTTTATCTCTGATAATAAATGTTGTACTTATTTTTGCAGTTTTTGCTTCCTTGAGAAATTCATTTCTCACAAGAAGCAAGAGCCAGGGAAACTGTGTTTCTAGTCTTCAGCTGCTGGTGGACTAGCAGCTAGGATTCCTGGTTTTCATCCAGGCCACCCAGGTCCAATTTCTAGGCAGGGAACAAAGATTCAAGACTGCTTACTGCTATCACTTCAAGATCAAAGTCAAATGGAGAGGTAAAAGATGGAGAGAAATTTCTTTAAATAATTAATGAAAGCACCCAATGAAAGAATCAGCTTTAAGTATTATTTTAAGTATTTAACAAACCTAGGAAACATGATATCAGCTAACTGAATCATAATGAATTATGAATCTTGCCATTTCCCTTCTGGCTCCTTCCTGGGTGAGAAGTCAGGTACCATTGTTAGCAAGGGAAAGATAGCAGAAAAATAAAAGACTGTAATTCTGAACACTCGAAGATTCAACTACTACATGAGTCTGTTATTCGCTTAGAGGTCTCTGACTCTTTGTGACCCCATAGACTGTAGCCCACTAAGCTCCTCTGTCCATGAACTTTTCCAGGCAAGAATACTAGATAGGTAACCATTCTCTTCTTCAGGGGCTCTTCCCCACCCAGGCACTGAACCCCAGTCTCCCACATTGCAGGCAGATTCTTTACCATCTGAGCTATAGGGAAGCTATACATGAGTCTGGGTTGTCCAGATACTCACTAGAGGAAATTTTATCATCTGAATGTGACCAGAAACATTAAGGAACTTGTTTTTCATCTAGGAATAAAGGAAGAACTAGCATTTTCAATATATTTAAGAGGAAAAGAAAAGTGATCTTAATCATTTTTTATTATACCTTCTTTCTTGGGCTTGGTCAGCATATCACATAATTCTGGAATTTTTTAGAGGGTAATGAGCTCCTATCTTACATGCCTATCCAGCCTTCAGCAGATGGTGTCTTGGATTGGGTAAGAATCAGTCCGGCAGATTGTTGAGTTATTTTTCAGCTAAAAGAGTGTATGCTTTATTCTCAGTAGTCATTAAAGACCTCAAGAGAATAAAACCTTCTTGATGAGTTTTCAGACAAAAAGTCAGCATCACTGCTCTCTCGGGGCTTAGAATGAGATATAAAAGAGGCAAGCATGAATGCACTTTATAGGAGATAGAAGAATATGTTGTTCTGTGGGTGTCTCTCATCTGCCTGTCTTCTGGTGAGTTCTGAATCCAAATAGGGGGGAGACCCAGGTTCAATCTCTGGGTCAGAAAAATGCCCTGAAGAAGGGAATGGCTACCTACTCCAGTATTCTTGCCTAAAGAATCCCATAAACAGAGGAGCCTGGTGGGCTACAAGTCCATGGGGTTGCAAAGAGTCAGACAGGACTGAGCGACTAACACAACAACAAAGGGGTGAGCTAGCTGACTGTCCTGAAATGGTTTAACCTTGCCCCAAGTAAGGGTTAACTGGGAAAGGGATAGGGTAAGGAGAAGAGGGAGAGACTGAGGGGAGCTTATCAGATGTAGCATCTTAGCTGGGTGAGCAAAGCAGGTGGAAATGCCCCTGGACTTGAGGTTCTTGTCCTGGCACTGCCTCTAACTGATTGTGTAACTCTGGGTGATTCACTGTAGTTCTCCAGATTGTCACTTTCCAGAGGCAGCTTCCTTGGGATTAATATTTGCATGATTCACTAACATTGTTGCAAGTTGAGGAAGGAAAGCAGGACTCAGGGCACAAGAAAGGTTCAGAAAAACAGGAGCAAAGTGATCACTATCAATTCTACAACTCAGATAACGGCTGAGCCAGCACACATGGTCTAACTTTGCTTTCATCATATGAATTCTGAGACACAATATGTAAAATCACCAAGGAGATTAAGGAGTAAGAAAAATCAGTTAATGGTAAACTTTTGATGAGCCATGAACAGACAAGCATTTCTAACTTGTTATTATCCATCACATAGATGAAAAATTGTGGTCTTTACAAGACTCTCTAAATAACTCTCCAATCCCATCAGAACAACAGAGCCATAAAGGATACTATAAAATGTCCACAAAAATTGATATAAAGAAGAAAACACAGAGGTCTGGAGAGGGCTCACACAGCCAGAGCATGCCAGAGCACGGTAAAATCACAGGACTCCTGATGCTCAGCCCAAGACCTGTTTCCCTAAACCACTCTGGTTCCTATAAATCTTCAGTTGAAGAAAAGGTTCTGGGTTCCAACAGCAGAAGAAATAGAGTCCAGCATTGAATACAGGGTGTGTTTGTTTTTGTTTTTTTGTATCACTGTGAATCTCACGTGAATTGTCTCACGTGAATCTGCCTTTTGAAACTCTCTCTTCAAGGGTATCTGAGAAATCTCCACCCAGAAATATGTACCTCCTTTTTCTTTTCCAGTGTCCTCCCCAACACTTCATAATGCCTCAAAGGCATCAGTGCAATATTCGGTTCAATTCAGTCACTCAATCATGTCTGACTTTTGGGACCCCATGGACTGCAGTATGCCAGGCTTCCCTGTTTATCACCAACTCCCAGAGCTTGCTCAAACTCATGTCCATCGAGTCGGTGATGCCATCCAACCACCGCATCCTCTTCTGTCTCCTCCTGCCTTCAATCTTTCCCAGTATCAGGGTCTGGGTCTTTCCCAGTGAGTCAATTCTTCACATCAGGTGACCAAAGTATTGGAGTTTCAGCTTCAGCTTCAGTCCTTCCAATGAATATTCACGGCTGATTTCCTTTAGGACTGACTGATTTGATCTCCTTGCAGTCAAAGGGACTCTCAAGAGTCTTCTCCAACATCACAGTTCAAAAACATCAATTCTCCAGTGCTCAGTTTCTTTATAGTCCACTCCAGTATTCTTGGACTTTCTTTGTGGCTCAGCTGGTAAAGAAACTGCCTGCAATGTGGGAGACCTGGGTTCAATCCCTGGCTTGGGAAGATCCCCAGGAGAGGGAAAGGCTACTCACTCCAGTATTCTGGCCTGGAGAATTCCATGGACTGTATAGTCCATGGGGACGCAAAGAGTCAGTCATGACTGAGCGACTTTCGCTGTCACTTTCTCACATCAAAACATGACTGCTTAGAAAACCACAGCTTTGACTAGACTGACTTTTGTCTGCAAAGTAATGTCTCTGCTTTTTAATATGCTGTCTAGGTTGGTCATAGCTTTTCTTCCAAGGAGTAAGCATTTTTTTAATTCCATGGCTGCAGTCACCATCTGCAGCGATTTTGGAGCCCCCAAAAATAAAGTCTGACACTGTTTCCACTGTTTCCCCATCTATTTCCCATCAAGTGATGGGACTGGATGCCATGATCTTCGTTTTCTGAATGTTGAGCTTTAAGCCAACTTTTTCACTCTCCTGTTTGACTTTCATCAAGAGGCTTTTTAGTTCCTCTTCACTTTCTGCCATAAGGGTGGTGTCATCTGCACATCTGAGGTTATTGATATTTCTCTTGCCAATCTTGATTCCAGCTTGTGCTTCATCCAGCCTGGTATTTCTCACACAAGTGAAATAAGCAGGGTGACAATATACACAAGTACATCAAGGAGTACGTCATAGCTGTATATTGTCACCCTGCTTTTTAACTTATATGCAGAGTACAATATTAGAGTCTTACATATCTTTACTTGAGGTTTTATCAGCTACTTGCATACTCTGTGAGGCAAGCTCACCTCATTGAACCTTCAGTCAGTCAGTTCAGTCACTCAGTCATGTCCAATCCTTTGAGACCCCATGGACTAACACATCAGGCTTCCCTGTCCATCATCATCAGTGAGCCTTAATTTCCACTTCTGCCAAGAATTAATGAGTAAATAGCTGTAAATTTCCTTGCAGAGTATCTGGCACATAGCATATGCTCCATAAACACTGGTTTTTCTCTCACTACATTTTTTGTCTTTGCCTGCATCTACACCACCCACAAATTCAGTGGCTGCTGGATATAGTAAACAATGGGATCGTGGGACAGTCAGGAAGCGTTTTTCCCATAAACAGTAGAGCTAGGATAGCCAGACCCAGAATGGCTTTGTCTCTGCCCTGCACAAAATAAGCCTGTTTTCTTCTCCTTTTCTTTCTTTACATTAGCTCAGTTCTTGACTTTTTTTCTGATTACCTTCTATAAGGCTGCATAGGAAGCATGAGAATTTTAGTCATAGGACAGAAAAAAGATATGGAGAAATTTAATCATTTCCATATCCAAAGGAATCACAGTTCTGAAGGGGAGATGAGCATGCATGGACTGATCCCTAAGACCAGAGGGATATAACCAACCACATAGAAAAGTGGCCCCTAACATTCTGGGAACCACAGGAAGGTCTGAGTTCTAGCCTGCCAGAGAAAATTCAGGAGTTTTTCCCAAGGTGTTAATACTGCATTACAAACTATCCCAGCATCTCTGTGACTTTCAGGTACGTTCAGTTCAGCTCAGTTCAGTTCAGTCACTCAGTCGTGTCCGACTCTTTGTGACCCCATGAATCACAGCACGCCAGGCCTCCCTGTCCATCACCATCTCCCGGAGTTCACTCAGACTCACATCCATTGAGTCCGTGATGCCATCCAGCCATCTCATCCTCGGTCGTCCCCTTCTCCTCCTGCCCCCAATCCCTCCCAGCATCAGAGTCTTTTCCAATGAGTCAACTCTTCACATGAGGTGGCCAAAGTACTGGAGTTTCAGCTTTAGCATCATTCCTTCCAAAGAAATCCCAGGGTTGATCTCCTTCAGAATGGACTGGTTGGATCTCCTTGCAGTCGAAGGGACCCTCAAGAGTCTTCTCCAACACCACAGCTCAAAAGCATCAATTCTTTGGCGCCCAGCCTTCTTCACAGTCCAACTCTCACATCCATACATGACCACAGGAAAAACCATAGCCTTGACTAGACGGACCTTAGTCGGCAAAGTAATGTCTCTGTTTTTGAATATACTATCTAGGTTGCTCATAACTTTTCTTCCAAGGAGTAAGCATCGTTTAATTTCTGGTACCCAGGGCTCCCTTTTTCCTCCATTCTCATCAGAAAGGACACTGCCATTACTTTCTGGCCTTGTTTTGCTAGAGGCTAGAGAGGAAGGTAAAGGGAAAATAGTAGCAGGTATTTCTGGAGCTCCTCCCCCAAAGAAGGACGCCTTAGAAGCCTGAAACATGCCCACCAGGTGAAAAGGCTTCTAACTTTCTTTCTTCATCCATCATGAAATAATGAACCTGGAAGAGTTTTGAAAACATGAGAATAAAGATAAATAAAAAAATAATTACTGTTACAGAGAAGTAGTTGTGGGTTAGTCTCTAGGAATTGGGTAAGTAATACATAAATGCTACTGTAAGAAAAATTGTGAGTAAATGCAATGCCTGAGAGTAAAAAGAGAGCCTAGGTGGATTAGGGGATGAACATCAGTGGGTAAGAAGGAGTAAATGAGCAGGTAGGTCAAAACATTTGTTGTATGAGTATACAAATCTACAAATACACCTGAATGTTTATTCAGGTATTAATACTGCATGTATGTCAACATGGACTGAAGCAATGAGCCTGAGAGGGTATGTGCATTAAAAATTATAAAGATCAAGAGGGAGTATTAAACATATATTAGTATAAGAAGAGTAAGTTGGTGAGAGAAAGAGAGGTATGAATGTTTTTATTGAGTATGAAGGGGATCCACTATGAGACTGTTTTGAAAGTACAGGAATGTGTCTATGAGAATAAGCATATTTTAAGAGCATATATGACCAAGAGTGTGGAAAATTTCTGTTTGGAACAATGCTTTCGCAAAGACTGAATGACACCATACCTGTAGCAGATTTAGGGAAGAATTCATTATTTTTCCAAAAACCAGAACTGCATGGTGCCTTTGCACAAACAAACGGTTACTTTGTTGATCTTTTGCAGCAATTCTGCCTCCTGTAAAGAGGCAATCCTTTTCATCCAGGTCCCACTGCCTCTTCCCCTTTCTCAGCAAACATACTTTATAGTTCAAAGTATCTCTGGGGAGTGCTTTCATTACTCAGTGACATGTCTGAATTAAATAAAATTTTCAAGGGACAATGTAAATACTTCAAAAAGCTACTGATAAATCAAACCCTCACTGTTCTTTTATAATATCTATGAATTCTGGTTAACATAATTTCATTCAACGATTCTTTTAAAGCACATGAAAATTGTGGATAAAACTATATAGGTTTGATTTAAAGATAGCAAACTAATTGATACATTTAAACATTTGTCAATATCTTCCTTATTCCATAAAACAGAGAGAAACAGTAGCTTAGCCTATGACTTGATGATCATAAAGTATGAAGAAAAGAAGTTTGCCTGTATTTTCTCAAAACAAGTGATTTCATGAATGCATCAGTTTAAACTGTGTAGACACCATCTGCTCTGTCTTTTACTCCCTGGTTCCTTCCCTTCCAGTAAGTGCAGCTCTCAGAAATCACTAAATCAGAAGGTCTACCCCTGAAAAGCTCTCTGGTTTCCTCCTGCCATGGGGTTGTTCAATATCACTCACCCTGCCTTTTTCCTTCTGACTGGTATCCCTGGCCTGGAGAGCTCTCAGTTCTGGCTAGCAGGACCCCTCTGTGTGATGTATGCTGTGGCTCTCGGGGGCAACACAGTGATCCTGCAGGCTGTGAGAGCGGAGCCCAGCCTGCATCAGCCCATGTGCTACTTCCTGTCCATGCTGTCTTTCAGCGACGTGGCCATGTCCGTGGCCACACTGCCTACTGTTCTCAGAACCTTCTGCCTCAATGCCCGCACCATTGATTTTGATGCCTGCCTAATCCAGATGTTCCTCATCCATTCCTTCTCCATGATGGAGTCAGGCATTCTGCTGGCCATGAGCTTTGACCGCTATGTGGCCATTTGTGATCCCTTGCGCTATGCCACTATGCTCACTAACGAAGTCATCGCTGGAATGGGTTTAGCTGTGACTGCTCGGAGCTTTATCATCCTCTTTCCTCTTCCCTTTCTTTTCAAGAGGCTTCCTATCTGAAGATCTAATGTCCTTTCTCACTCCTACTGCCTTCACCCAGACATGATGAAGCTGGCCTGTGCTGACATCACTATCAACAGCATCTATGGATTCTTTGTTCTTATGTCCACGTTTGGCATGGACTTGTTATTTATCTTCCTCTCCTATGTGCTCATTCTGCACTCAGTCATGGCCATTGCCTCCCATGAGGAACGCCTCAAAGCTCTCAACACATGTGTGTCACATATCTTGGCTGTACTAGCATTTTATGTACCAATGATTGGGGTCTCCATGGTGCACCGCTTTGGGAAGCATGTCCCACGCTACCTACATGTCCTTTTGTCCAACATCTACCTGTTCGTGCCTCCTGTGCTCAACCCTCTCATTTATAGCGCCAAGACAAAGGAGATCCGTCGAGCCATCGTTTGCATGTTTCACCGCATCAAAATGTGACTTTGACATTTGGTTTTAAAATTTGATGCTTATTGTAGTCATAGACTGTCATCTATGGTGCCATCAACATTACCAAGAATACAATAGATGTGTGTACTGCGGGGGAAGTATAATATCAGGAATGAAGCAGCAAATCTTATAACACAAAACAAATGAACAGTGCAGTCGGCAGACATTAATGGTGTCCATAGAAACATGAATATTAGAGGCAACCGAATGATTAGACAAAACTGTACCAAGGGGATTGATCTAAGGTAGAAATAATTTTCTATAATGACACATATTACTAATATAATTCTAATTAATACATTGAGTCCTAAAAAGTGCCAGGTTCTGTTCTAAATTATTTTTGTTGAAATTCATTTAATCTTTGTAACAATCTTATGACATATATACAATTAAGTAAATTGTTCAGAGTAACACAGATAATATGGGATCCAGATGAGCTTCAATACTGGTTTGTCTACAGTATTTGTACTCAACCATACAACTACTTTTCACAGCTATTTGTAAGGCCTCCTCAGAGAGCCATTTTGCTTTTTTTGTTTGTTTTTGCATTTCTTTTTCTTGGGGATGGTCGTGCTCCCTGTCTCCTGTACAATGTCACGAACCTCCATCCATAGTTCATCAGACACTCTATCAGATCTAGTCCCTTAAATCTATTTCTCACTTCCACTGTATAGTGGCTCAGAGGTTAAAGCGTTTGCCTGCAATGCGGGAGACCCGGGCTCGATCCCTGGGTCGGGAAGATCCCCTGGAGAAGGAAATGGCAACCCACTCCAGTACTCTTGCCTGGAGAATCCCATGGAGGGAGGAGCCTGGTAGGCTACAGTCCATGGGGTTGCAAAGAGTCAGACACGACTGAGCAACAAACTATTACTAACTACTACTATATAGTCATAAGGGATTTGATTTAGGTCATACCTGAATGGTCTAGTGGTTTTCCCCACTTTCTTCAATTTAAGTATGAATTTGGCAATAAGAAGTTCATGATCTGAGCCACAGTCTGCTCCCCGTCTTGTTTTTGCTGACTATATAGAGCTTCTCCATCTTCGGCTGCAAAGAATATAATCAATCTGCTTTTGGTGTTGACCATCTGGTGATGTCCATGTGTAGAGTCTTCTCCTATGTTGTTGGAAGAGGGTGTTTGCTATGACCAGTGCGTTCTCTTGGCAGAACTCTGTTAGTCTTTGCCCTGCTTCATTCTGAGCTTCAAGGCCAAATTTGTTTGTTACTCCAAGTGTTTCCTGAATTTCTACTTTTGCATTCCAGTCCCCTGTAATGAAAAGGACATCTTTTGGGGGTGTTAGTTCTAAAAGGTCTTATAGGTCTTCATAGAACTGTTCAACTTCAGCTTCTTCAGCGTTACTGGTGGGGGCATAGACTTGGATTACCGTGAGATTGAATGGTTTGCCTTGGAAATGAACAGAGATCATTCTGTCATTTTTGAGATTGCATCCAAGTACTGCATTTTGGACTCTTTTGTTGATTATGATGGCTACTCCATTTCTTCTAAGGGATTCCTGCCCACAGTAGTGGATATAATGGTCATCTGAGTTAAATCCCAGTCCATTTTAGTTCATTGATTCCTAGAATGTCAACATTCACTTTTGCCATCTCCTGTTTGACCACTTCCAATTTGCCTTGATTCATGGACCTAACATTCCAGGTTCCTATGAAATATTGCTCTTTACAGCATCGGATCTTGCTTCTATCACCAGTCCCATTCACAACTGGGTGTTGTTTTTGCTTTGGCTCCATCCTTTCATTCTTTCTGGGGTTATTTCTCCACTGATGTCCAGTAGCATATTGGGCACCTACTGACCTGGGGAGTTCATCTCTCAATGTCCTATCTTTTTGCCTTTTCATACTGTTCATGGGGTTCTCGAGGCAAGAATACTGCAGTGGCTTGCCATTCCCTTCTCCAGTGGACCACATTCTGTCAGACCTCTCCACCATGACCCATCCGTCATGGGTGGCCCCACATGGCATGGCTTAGTTTCATTAAGTTAGACAAGGCTGTAGTCCATGTTTTCAGATTGGCTAGTTGTCTGGAATTGTGGTTTCAGTCTGTCTGCCCTCTGATGCCCTCTCTCAGCACCTACCGTCTTACCTGGGTTTCTCTTACCTTGGATGTGAGGTATCTCTTCATGGCTGCTCCAGCAAAGCGCATCCACTGCTCCTTACCTTGGACGTGGGGTAGCTCCTCTCAGCTGTGCTCATGCTTCATCGCAGCCGCAGCACTCGTGCACTGTCGTCACAGCCACAAATAACTGTGAAAAGCAGAGAAGTGAAAAGCAAAGGAGAAAAGGAAAGTAACCCATTTGAACTCAAAGTTCCAAAGAATAGCAAGGAGAGATAAGAAAGCCTTCCTCAGCAATCAATGCAAAGAAATTAAGGAAAACAATAGAATGGGAAAGACTGGAGATCTCTTCAAGAAAACTAGAGATACTGCCGGGGTCCAGCCCCGGTGGATCCAGGGAGATTCGAAGATGAGATGGAGTCAGCGTCCTAGGAAAAAACGTATTTAATTACAGATATAGAGAAAGATTAGAAACGGATAGTATAGTAGGAAAAATTAGTGGAGAAAAAGAGGCTGAATAACTTGGTTTACGTGGAATACCAATCACCACCTACATAGGCCACAGGCGTCTTTCCGTTCTCCCGAAGAAGAGGAGGCACTGAGGTCTCCCTGGTCCGATCTTAGAAGCCCAGGCAAAATTAGCAGGCTTGGTGAGTACCCACATTCCAGATGGGAATTCAGCCAGAAAAATGGGGAGCAAGAAAGAAACAACACGGGGGAATCAGTCTTTCCAGAAACTGATCCGAATTTTTTATTTTTAGGTTTGCTTATATACCTTTTGTTACACATAGGGATGAATACAGAGTCACATGGGGGTCAGCAGTCCTGACCTTTATCAAAATCAGGTGCTTCACATAAATGTATAAAAAAAAGGTCTTAGGGGTTTTACATCATCTTCTGGCCATGAGGCCTGCTGACATTTTATGATCCTCTCTTTCTGATAACCAAAAAACTTATTTTTTCCAAGGGTGTTTATTCTTAAACCAGGCACCACCCTCTGAAGGTAGCAGATAAATTTGCATTCCTATAGGGTGAGGGTGTAAAGGGTTACAATCAAGAAAGGAATTTATTTAACCTAAGGTTAACATGATCAATCTTAAAGGTTAATACTTACTTCTCCTATATGCTAGTTATATTTATTATAAGGGCAGGGAATATGGAGATTTAGCAGCAAACATCAGCCCAACAAATGAAAACCCTTCACCAACGTTCCCCTTAAGATCTATATAGTCTTAAGATAGTGATAAAGTTACATTTTTACATAGCAAGGACACTGATTTATAACAAAGTATAGTGATCTATATCAACAGAGAAAATTCATTAACTCAAAAAGTCTAGTATTGCTAACATCAAAAACTGCTATTTTCCTTTTCTATATTCCAAATACATTGATTAATATATTCCCAGGTGCCTAAGGATATGGAGGCCTGGTGGCAATCATTGACTCAACAATGAGAAAAGCCCTATGCTAATTAAGACTTTCAAAATACTCCAAACTCTCTGTGCTGTTTATGGTTGAGAGGTTGTCACACAAGCTAGTCTGTCAGCAGAAAGGTTTTACCTGAGACACCCTTGTCACACCCAGGGCAGAGAATTAGCAGCAATTATTGGCACAACAAATGAAAAACCCTTCACCAATATAATTCCTAACCAACCCACTATACTAATGATTTCTAACTTTCCAAAATAATTTGCCTTTAGTAAGTCTAGAACATCTCATGCTTCTCACGGTTGGGAGGCTGTAAACAATTACATGTGGCCTGACGAACCTATACAGGCAGGCTAGATAACCTTCAGAGGAGTTTGTAAGTTGAAACACTCTTGTCACGCCCAGGAATTTTTATTGATTTCGAGCTGCACGTTTACTCCTTCTCTGAGAGAACAGGTGGGGAACAGCCCCTCGTAAAGTCAGAGGTGTAGGTGAGAGCATGAAACAGTAAAGTACGTAGACTCTGGTTTTGTGGGTAGATGCTTGGGAACAGGGGGTTTCCTGAGACTTGATTACGCCTTTGCATATGCCGAAGCCTCCTTCCTCATGACCTTTGCCATGGGCGGAGTTCCTCACACTGGCTCCTGGAAAGATACCAAGGGAATATTTCATGCAAAGATGGGCTCAATAAAGGACAGAAATGGTATGGACCTAACAGAAGCAGAAGATATTAAGAAGAGGTGGCAAGAATACACAGAAGAACTGTACAAAATGAATCTTCACGACCCAGATAACCACGAGAGTGTGATCACTCCCACTCACCCAGAGCAGACATCCTGGAATGTGAAGTCAAGTGGGCCTCAGAAAGCATCACTATGAACAAAGCTAGTGGAGGGGATGGAATTCCAGTTGAGCTATTTCAAATTCTAAAAGATGGTGCTGTGAAAGTGCTGCACTCACTATGCCAGCAAATTTGGAAAACTCATCAGTGGCCACAGGCCTGGGAAATGTCAGTTTTCATTCCAATCCTAAAGAAAGGTAATGCCAAAGAATACTCAAACTACCGCACAATTGCACTCATCTCACACACTAGTAAAATAATGCTCAAAATTCTCCAAGCCAGGCTGCAGCAATAAGTGAACCGTGAACTTCCAGATGTTCACGCTGGTTTTAGACAAGACAGAGGAACCAGAAATCAAATTGCCAACATCCACTGGATCATCAAAAAAGCAACAGAGTTACAGAAAAACATCTACTTCTGGCTTTATTGACTATGCCAAAGCCTTTGACTGTGTGGATCACAATAAACTGTGGAAAATTCTGAAAGAGATGGGAATACCAGACCACCTGACCTGCCTCTTGAGAAACTTATATGCAGGTCAGGAAACAACAGTTAGAACTGGACATGGAACAACAGACTGGTTCCAAATAGGAAAAGGAGTACATCAAGGCTGTATATTGTCACCCTGCTTATTAAACTTATATGAAGAGTACATCAATAGAAATGCTCGGCTGGAGGAATCACAAGCTGGAATCAAGATTGCTGGGAGAAATATCAATAACTTCAGATATGCAGATGACACCATCTTTATGGCAGAAAGTGAAGAAGAACTAAAAAGCCTCTTGATGAAAGTGAAAGAGGAGAGTGAAAAAGTTGGCTTAAACCTCAACATTCAGAAATCTAAGACCATAGCATCCAGTCCCATCACTTCATGGCAAATAGATGGGGAAACAGTGGCTGACTTTATATTTCTTGACTCCAAAAGCACTGTGGATTGTGATTGCAGCCATGAAATTAAAAGAGGCTTGCTCCTTGGAAGGAAAGTTATGACCAACCTAGGCAGCATATTCAAAAGCAGAAACATTGCTTTGCAAACAAAGGTCCGTCTAGTCAAGGCTATGGTTTTTCCAGTGGTCATGTATGGATGTGAGAGTTGGATTATAAAGAAAGCTGAGCACCGAAGAATTGATGTTTTTGAACTGTGGTGTTGGAGAAGACTCTTGAGAGTCCCTTGGACTGCAAGGAGATCCAACCAGTCCATTCTAAAGGAGATCAGTCCTGGGTGTTCATTGGAAGGTCTGATGCTGAAGCTGAAACTCCAATACTTTGGCCACCTGATGCAGAGAGCTGACTCATTTGAAAAGACCCTGATGCTGGGAAAGATTGAGGGCAGAAGGACAAGGGGACGACAAAGGATGAGATGGTTTGATGGCATCACCGACTCAATGGACATGGATTTGGGTGGACTCCAGGAGTTGGTGATGGACAGGGAGGCCTGGTGTACTGAGGTTCATGGGGTCACAAAGAGTCAGACATGACTGAATGACTGAAGTGAACTGAACTGATACAAATACTGCCTCTCTAATTGGCATCACTATTAACATTGCAACTTTCATCACCATTGTCCTCTTCAAATGATCATGAGTTGTTTTAACTTCAAAAAGTGAGATTTGATTTATTTTCAGAACTTGCCATAAGATGTATGTGTATGACTCAGGAAAAATGATAAAGATTGACTTCAAAAAAGAAACCCCAGATTCCTCTCTGCTTCTTTTATATGTCTACCATTCAATTCCCCCCCAACAAGGAAAATAATGTTTAATATCTAAGCCATAACTTTTTTTAGAAAATTTTACTAAGTGTATAATTTTTATTTCTCTTACTTTCTTGGATTTTTTTTAATTGAAATATATTTGATTTACCCTATTATTTAAGTTTCAGTTGTACAGCATATTGATTCACAATTTTTTAAAGATTATATATTTCTTCCACATAATGACATATCAGAAATTATTTCTTCTAGAATTTCTAGCTCCAAAATTTCTAGCATAGGCAGAATAGAGTTTTTATAATTTATACACTAGAAAATATTTTTGGAACTTCTCTCATACAACGGTATCATCTGCATATCTGAGATTGTTGGTATTTCTCCTGGAAATCTTGATTCCAGCTTGTGTTTCATCCAGCCTGGTACTTCACATGATGTACTCTGCAAATAAGTTAAATAAGCATGGTAACAATAAACAGCCTTGATATACACCTTTCCCAATTTTAAACCAGTCCGTTGTTCTGTTTCTTTTTGACCTGCATACAGGTTTCTCAGAAGGCATGTAAGGTAGTCTGGTATTTCCATCTCTTTAAGAATGTTCCACATTTTGTTGTGATCCACACAATCAAAGGCTAGTCAATGAAGCAGAAGTAAATGTTTTTTCTGGAATTCTCTTGCTTTTTCTATGATCCAACGGATGTTGGCAATTTGATCTCTAGTTCCTCTGCCTTTTCTAACTATAGCTTGTACATCTGGAAGTTCTTGGTTGACGTACTGCTGAAGCATAGCTTGAAGGATTTTGAGTGTTACCTTGCTAGCATGTGAAATGAGCATAATTGTGTGGTAGTTTGAACATTCTTTGACATTGCCCTTCTTTGGGACTGGAATGCAAACTGACCTTTTCTAGTCCTGAGGCCACTGCTGAGTTTTCTAAATTTGCTGGCATATAGAGTGTAGCACTTTACCAGCATCATTTTTTAGAATTTTAAATAGCTCAGCTAGACTCTTGTTTGCAGGGAATAAGGAAAAATGAATTTTTAGGCTTCATCTCCTCTTATGAGGATGGTGTCACCATACGAATAGCATATGACCACAACCTCAGCTTCCATCCTGAGAAGACCCACAATAAGCCCTGCTATTTGTCCTTATGTAAAAATTCCCTTTCATCTCTTTTTTTTTAAAACAAGATTTTCTTTTAATTCAGCTATTTCTTTCCTATTGAAAATACTTGGATTCCAGCCAAATAGAAAAGAGAAAATGAATTCTTATACTCTTTTTATTGGGGCCTGTTAGGTCTGCCTCTGAGAAAATTAAATACTGAATATGATGCAGCTAAACTGGTGAGTGTAAGGCCGGACCCCAGGGGCCATGATGGGCCGCCCCTCCTCACCCTCCCACCGGCAGCGGGGGAAGTCCCTAAGGGAAGGAGCCTCCCAGATCCCGGGGACCAATGACAGCACACTTCGCCAGCTAAAGCCGCCCCTCCCCAGCCACATAGAAGGACCTGTCAGCCCGCCACGCCTCGGCCTGACGACCTATCCAAACCCCCATTCATCTAGCCTGACCATCCCTCGCAGCAAACATATAAAAGCAACCCCCAACACAGACTGCCTCGACCTGCCTCCTTCGAGTCCAGGAACCCCGCCCAGTAGCGCTTTGCCATTAAAAAGCCTGTTAGACACTTTTTTGGTGTCCTGGTCGTCTTTTTACCTAAGAGTGAGGTGCTATTTTGAAGTTTGTGAAAAATTTTTCTGAGTAATAAAGGTCATATTTTTGTATTGCCTTGTCATGGGTATTTATCTCTTCCTCCAAGGCCAGGGCTGAGGGGGTTACATAGAGAGAAACAGAGAGAAGAGACAAGAACAAGAGTTATAGCAGGATAAGATCCTTCATCTCTGTGCTTCATATAGTCTCATAGAAAGTTAGCTTGACTAGAACTGCATACAGAACTGAAAAAATAAAAAAATCTACATTGCTTGAGCCTTTATGGAATTAATTTCTTTGTGAACCTAAGAACAAGAGAATGCTCCTTTTCTCCTAGGAACAGGAGAACTTCCAGAAAGCAGAGTGTGGTAAAAAGAGCCATGGATGGGGCCCTGGGCATGACTCACCATCAGTCTCACCTCCTGGGTACCGCAGAGAGCTCCTGTCTAATCTCTTCAATGCCGTCTCCAGCCATGCTCTGCTAGAAAGAGACTGCTGTGTAGCACAATTACACTTCAGTTAGATGAGACATACTCTCCTCTCAGAAGCTATTTTATAAATAAACAGGATTAAGAGTTCAGAGGGTCTGTCTTCCTAGTAATAGAAGTTTCTACAAGGACATTTCCCCAACAGGAGACTATCTAATATAAACTGAATATATTTTCTAATTATGCTGATGCAATGTGGGCTCAGGATTCATTATTGTTATGTTTAATTTTTCAGTAAGGAAGAATCTACTTGGAGGTGGTTGTTCACTTAAACACAGGCATTCAGATGTCCTCCAGACAGCTGAGTCAACTATGTGCTCCTAAAACCTTTCCGGTTTCATAGAAACAGCAAACAGCTTATAGAGTCAGCAATTATTTTGTAAATTATCATCTCCCTGACCTCAAGCAGTTAATCAGAAGTCACTGCCAAGGGATTGCCCTCTGCAGGAAAAGTGGAGGAGTGCTAAACAGGTAGTAACTCTATATGAATGTCAGAAAATAAGGTTTGATTCCATGGATTTCTCATACTAGAATTGGGTATATGTGGTTTGTGTTCATATTTATAATATAAAATATTTTCTTTTTCTCTTCTATTTCCCATGGAAAACATGCTTATCAAATACAGATAATAAAATAGAAGCAAATTATCCATTAAATTATTAATTTAATTAATATGTTTGTTTTGAACATAAATAACTCATGAATCAAGTGAATTATCTAAACATTTCATAATTCACTGAATCTTAAAAGCCTCCAACATCTTCAAGTGGAAAGTATGACAGCCAGCCAAAACTTTCTATAAATTTCTGGAGTCATGTATCAATCACCCAAATCACTGATGTGTAGCAGGCTCTATTAAAAATTTAGATGACAAACAAATCTCAACTGATAGAAATGCCAAAAAAAAAAAAAAAACGTGTTTATTAAAAATTTTGATCTTTCAGCGTTTACCGTCAGTCACGTTGATCAGGAGACTTTCTCCCTAAAGTGATTCTCAGCTTCTATTCCTCCTAGCAGAGATATTTAATCACTGTCCTTTGCTCAATGCCAAGTCTAATAAAATGTGATTTGGGGGGAAATGAAAGTAATTCTGGTGGCAAGCTATATTTCTTATAAGTTTTGCCTTTTTGCTCATACCAAACATAATAGCTCATTGATTCATCCAATCTACAATAATTATTGAAACCTACAATGTGGTGAGCATGGTGTTAGTTTTGAGGGCTCAGGGATTACATGATTTACTCATAACGGTTTGTGTGAGAAACCTACCCAGAGAGAGAGGGATGGGTGATGTGAAAGTCTCCTGGGATGTATTTACTAACCACATATCCCTTTTTAAATACCCTCTTACAAAGCTTCACCATGTTTGAATGGTTGCAGTGTGAAGGAGAAGTGTTACTGGTGGAAATGTGGTCAGTGTTCATGCAAACTGTGCCAAGGCTATGTATGTGACTAAGGCAAATATCCCATATTATTAACTGGGAGAGGCAAACTTCCAGGGTGACAGTCTGTGTGTTTACATGAAAGACAGATTCTAGGCAGCAATGGATTAGAGTCAAGTTTAATTATTAGTCTTTACAATCAAACCTGTCCAATGTCTCTGAGTTAAATTATTTTGTAAATATTAAACAGATTAGAATTGCTAGAGTGCTAAGTGACTTTTTATGTATTTGATATGAAATTGTGTGAAAACAAAATCTATTGTATATATTAACATAAAAATTTGAGAGTCAGCAATTTTATAAACAAAATTTGACTAAATATAGAAGAGACAAATAAACAAACTTGAAACTCAAAGACATTCCTGTTAAACAATTATCTTCAAGCATTTCTATAACTTGGTTATAGACAGTAGATTGGAAATATTGCTCATGTCAATTACTCAGGTAGGTATAGAGATTACTGGAAGGAATGATGCTAAAGCTGAAGCTCCAGTACTTTGGCCAACTCATGCGAAGAGTTGACTCATTGGAAAAGACTCTGATGCTGGGAGGGATTGGGGGCAGGAGGAGAAGGGGATGACCGAGAATGAGATGGCTGGATGGCATCACGGACTCGATGGATGTGAGTCTGGGTGAACTCCGGGAGATGGTGATGGACAGGGAGGCCTGGCGTGCTGCGATTCATGGGGTCGCAAAGAGTTGGACACGACTGAGCGACTGAACTGAACTGAACTTAGTAGGAAATAGCATTCAATGTTTGGAAACTCAATAACTGCAAGAATATTTTTACAAGTATTGTACAAAAAACAGATTTTGTTTATTAGTGGAAAAAAGATTTTTATGACACAACTTAGGTATAAACTGGACAATTGGTTATTTTTAAACTCATTCTAACAGGTTTTCATTATAATTTCTTAAAGAACCCTTTTAACGTTTAGTTTACATAAAAATATTATAAACACTTTCAGGATTTATAATTTATTTAGATAGTAAAGAGATGGGAATATCAGACCACCTGACCTGCCTCTTGAGAAATCTGTATGCAGGTCAGGAAGCAACAGTTAGAACTGGACATGGAACAACAGACTGGCTCCAAATCGGGAAAGAGTACATCAAGTTTGTACATTGTCACCTTGCTTATTTAACTTATATGCAGAGTACATCATGCAGGGCAGTATAAAGCACAAGCTGGAATCAAGATTGCCAAGAGAAATATCAATAACCTCAGATATGCAAATGACACCACCCTTATGGCAGGAAGCGAAGAAGAACTCAGAGCCTCATGATGAAAATGAAAGAGGAGAGTGAAAAAGTTGTTATAAAACTTAACATTCAGGAAACTA
Organism: Capra hircus; assembly: GCF_001704415.2. NCBI lineage: Eukaryota > Metazoa > Chordata > Mammalia > Artiodactyla > Bovidae > Capra > Capra hircus. The sequence goes on from NC_030822.1 coordinate 34,385,910, forward strand.
AGATCATGGCATCCAGTCCCATCACTTCATGACAAATAGATGGGGATATAATGGAAACAGTGGCAGGCTTCATTTTGTGGGGGCTCCAAAATCACTGCAGATGGTGACTGCAGCCGTGAAATTAAAAGGCGTTTGCTCCTTGGAAGGAAAGCTGTGACCAGCCTAGACAGCATAGTAAAAAGCAGAGACATTGCTTTGCCAACAAATGTCCATCTAGTCAAAGCCACGATTTTTCCAGTAGTCATGTATGGATATGAGAGTTGGACTATGAAGAAAGCTGAGCCCCGAAGAATTGATGCTTTTTAACTGTGGTGTTGGAGCAAAGTCTTGAGAGTCCCTTAGACTGCAAGGAGATCAAACCAGTCAATCCTAAAGGAAATCAGTCCTGAATATTCATTGGAAGGACTGATGCTGAAGCTGAAGCTCCAATACTTTGGCCACCTGATGCAAAGAACTGACTCCTTGGAAAAGACCCTGATGCTGGGAAAGATTGAAGGAGAAGGAAACAACAGAGGATGAGATAGTTGGATGGCATCATGACTCGATGGACTTGAGTTTGAGCAAGCTCCGAGAGTTGGTGATGGACAGGGAAGCCTGGTGTGCTACAGTCCATGGGGTCACAAAGAGTCAGACACGACTGAGTGACTGAACTGAACTGAACACTTCTTTTAACAGTTTGAACAAATACAATTTATCTCGAGAAAAAGCCTTTACTCACAAGTCTGCTATTCAGGGAATTGGTCAATATTTATTATACAGCAGTAAAACATAAATATATATACACACTACATAAATACATACAGATATATATTTTGGATTTTTTCTCTATTAAGAAAACAAAACTTTTAATTTTATGCCTCCTAAACAATTGTCTCTATAATCTATAGTCACTATAAACAGGTTATGTGTGAGTGTGTATGCACGTGTTCCAGTGGTTCTTATCCAACCAAGACTGGAAATTGAGTGCTTCTGTAACACAGAAAGAAATTTCTATCTACATTTTATGCACTGATCCCTTATTTGTTCAGAACTTAGCCCATTAGTATGCAACTGATGAGACACAGGCAAGGACACACCTCGCAGTGTCTCAAGTATTTTTTGTTATCAAACACAATCCAGTTCCACATCCCTGTTGCTTAGCCCAGAGCGAGACCCAGAGAAGTCATTCCATGTGGGTGTGTTCAATGAATAAACGAGCCACCCCACAAAAGATGAGAAACGTTCACAGTTACATAGTATGCACGCTTCCAATTCTCATGCCTTATTCTCTGACTGTTCAATTTTGTAGTTGAGATTACGAAGTGTTTTTTAAAAAGAAACAAAAAATACTGAAGTCAGTGCAGTTTCCAATAGTCAGGTGAATTAATAGATATAAAGTATTAGGATGTTGTTGCTGTTCAGTCACTCGTCATGCCCAACTCTTTGCAACCCCATGGACTGCAGTATGCTAAGCTTCCCTATCCTTCGCCATCCCCAGAACTTGCTCAAACTCATGTCCATCGAGGTGGTGATGCCATCCAACCATCTCATCCTCTGTTGGCCCCTTCTCCTCCTGCCTTCAATCTTTCCCAGTATCAGGGTCTTTTCCAACGAGACAATTCTTCCCATCAGGTGTCCAAAGTATTGGAGCTTCAGCTTCAGCGTCAGCATCAGTCCTTTCAATGAATATTCAGGCATGATTTCCTTTAGGATTTACTGGTTGGATCTCCTTGCAGTCCAAGGGACTCTCAAGAGTCTTTTCTAACACCACAGTTCAAAAGCATCAATTCTTCAGCACTCAGCCTTCTTTATGGTCCAAATCTCATATCCATACATGACTACTGAAAAAACCATAGCTTTAACTATACAGACCTTTGTTAGCAAAGTAATGTTTCTGCTTTTTAATATGCTGTCTAGGTTTATCATAGCTTTTCTTCCAAAGAGCAAGCGTTTTTTAATTTCATGGCTGCAGTCACCATCAGCAGTATTTTTGGAGTCCAAGAAAATAAAATCTGTCACTGTTTCCATTGTCTCCCCATCTATTTGCATGAAATGATGGGATCATTTGCCATGATATTAGTTTTCTGAATGTTTTTTTAAAAATTAGGATTTAAATATTTTTCTTTAAAGAAAGATGATCTCCATCATAAGCATGGGAATCTCAGGGCCATGGGTTGATCTTTGCCCTTGTTTGGTTTTCCTTTCATTTTGCTCAGAACTGTGTATGGAGTTTCCAAAAAAGGTCTGTATAGTCAAAGCTATGGTTTTTCCAGTAGTCCTGTATGGATATGAGAGTTGGAATATAAAGAAAGCTGAGTGCTGCAGAATTGATGCTTTTGAACTGTGGTGTTGGAGAGTTCCTTGGACTGCAAGGAAATCAAACCAGTCAATCCTAAAGGAAATCAGTCTAGAATGTTCTTTGGAAGGACTGAGGCTGAAGCTGAAACTCCAGTACTTTGTCCACCTGATGTGAAGAGCTGACTCATTGGAAAAGACCCTGATGCTGAGAAAGATGGAATGCGGGAAGAGAAGGGGATAACAGAGGATGCGATGGTTGGATGGCATCACCAACTCAATGGACACAAGTTTGGGCAAGCTCCAGGAGTTGGTAATTGACAGGGAAGCCTGGCGTGCTACAGTCCATGGAGTAGCAAAGAGTCGCACACGACTTAGCAACTGAACTGAACTGTGTATAACATTAGCTTATATCCATACAAAGAAGGATGATTCTCCAGGACGATTGAGAAAAGGATTCTCTGGATTGAGAGGGGAGCACAGGGTAGCTTTTCCAGCTTCCTGTCTCTAAGACTTCCTTTTGTTATGTGAACAGCTCAGAGTAGCATTTCTCTTTGAGGCCATTTCTATGACTCTGAGCTAAGTCTGTTTCCAGAAGACATTTGACTCCCTCCCTCTGTTCTAGCCCCAGAATTCAATAGACCTTCTTTCCCAGGGGAACTCAGCTTTGAAGGTTTGTGTAGCTATAGCAGCATTTTCTTATATATGCTTTCTTTACAGCCTTTCCACCTGTTATCACAACCTTCTTTGTCCTTAATGATCTTTCTGTGGGTATGTGGTTCCCTTCATGCTAATAATCATTTTGGAAAGACTTATTTACTGAACATTTCTGAGATTATTAAATGCTGTAGACCACTGTGCTGCAGGAGCTCCAGTAACTTTCACAGTGGGGAGGGAACAAGTTGATTGGCTCTCTAATAGATACTACTCTCCTTTGTAAATTAAACACTCAAATAAACTTTTCTCCAGAAGAGGTTGGCATCAGGTCCCACTGGGGCCTTTTTTGACCTTGTCCAATCTGGGGAGCTTTGATTCCCATCTAGGGGGTTTGGGCTCCAATTTGGGGTGTTCTCCTTGGGAAGGGAAACTGTTTATAAGGCACTTCAGAGAAAGGTCACTGGAGCTGGGAAATCATGTTAATGTGACTTTCTGGCTGGTTAGGTTTTGGTTTATTTTGGCTTCCCAGGTAGCGCTAAGTGGTTAAGAACCAGCCTGCCAGTGCAGAAGACATGATGAGATGCAGATTCAATCCCTGAGTCAGGAAGATCTCCTGGAGGAGGAAACGGCAACCCACTCCAGTATTCTTGCCTGGAGAATCCCACACACAGAGAAGCCTGGTGGGCTAGAGTGCATGGAATCACAGAGTCAGACGTGACTAGAGCGACATAGCATGCACTGCGGTATTGCTTGATCCTGTCACTTGCACAAGTACTTGGACCCTGGCAGGACTATCCCCAGTTTTACTAGTCAATGTCAAAGCCATCTGCCAAGGTTTCAGGTTGTCCTAGCCTTGTGGTGTGTTTGTGATTTTACAGGGGTTTCATTCCATACTGGAGTAGGGTTTGTTAGTCACCTTCACTGCACTCACCCTCACCACACGTTTTCTCATCTTGTGGTTTGGCTATACCAATCTTATTTGAGGATACTTGAGATTTCCCTGACACCTAACATTGTTGAAGATATTAACTCGGATTTTACTCTGTTTTGTTGTTTTCTAATGTCTGTTTGATTTGACAGCCAGGAGGTGTTTGGGAGAGATCAAATTCTATATTGCTTCTATGTTTTAGGGTATTATCATGTCACTCATCCTCTCTGATTTTATTTTAGAAAAAGTAATTCATGACCCTATGAGAAAAAAAACACATGGAAAATAATGCTTATTTAAATATATACATACATATATATACTAGCACCAGGTGGCGCTAGAGGTAAAGAAGTTGCCAATGCAGGAGGTATAGAGACACTGGTTTGATCCCTGGGTTGGGAAGATCCCCTGGAGGAGGAAATGACAACTGCTTCAGTACTTTTGCCTTGAGAATCCCATGAACAAAGGAGCCTGGTGGACTACAGTCCATGGGGGTGCAAAGAGTTGAACATGGAGATCCAACCAGTCCATCCTAAGGGAGATCAGTCCTGGATGTTCACTGGAAGGACTGATGTTGAAGCTGAAACTCCAATACTTTGGCCAACTGATGTGAAGAGCTGACTCGTTGGAAAAGACCCTGATGCTGGGAAAGATTGAGGGCAGGGGGAGAAGGGGACAACAGAGGATGAGATGGTTGGATGACATCACCGAATCGATGGACATGGGTTTGGGTGGACTCCAGGAGTTGGTGATGGACAGGGAGGCCTGGCATGCTGCAGTTCATGGGTTCACAAAGAGTCAGACACAACTGAGCTACTGAACTGAACTGACTGAAAGCAACTTAACCCCCCCCACACACACACACACGTGCACACACACACATATATGTGTGTGTGTGTATGAATGTATAACATTTTTCATTACTATCTGCATCTCAAATCATCTATAAAGATTGAACTATGCTGTAGTCTGTCCACCACCCAGTGAAGGAATCCTCACACTAATTTACTTACCTCTGCCAAGAGTCTGCAAGCTGCTGTGACTTTGTATATGCTTTGCATAAATTTGCACAGAATTCCTCTGCCTTCGTGATTGTTACTCTCCAGGAATTATGCTTTGAATTTCCTAATATTCTTCAGCTACCTCTCCTCTGCTCTTGCTGTTGTTTAGTTGCTAAGTCATATCCAACTCTGCAATCCCATGGACTGTAGCCGGCCATGCTCCTCTGTCCATGGGATTTCCTAGGCAAGAATACTGGAGTAGTTTACCATTTCCTTCTCCAGGGGAACTTCCTGACCCAGGGAACAAATTTGCATCTCCTGCATTGGCAGCCCTTGGCATGTAGATTCTTTATCTCTGAGCCACCAGGAAATCTCCCTGTTGCTCTAGCATGTACAGATGTCTCTGAGCTTGGGTGATGAGTATAGGGCATGAAAATCCATATTGCAGCAGATGATGAGCGCAACTATTTATGCTGTTGAAGTAGATTCACCCTACCATCAATCACTAGTATCTATTTCCCTTCCATTCAAAGTGCTAACTGGCTCCCTAGAAGAGAGTTGATCCTTCCCTCAGCAATGCCCAACAGATGGCAACATATGATTATTTTTTCCACAGAACTTTTCTCCTGTTTTTAAACTTTGGAATTTCTGGTCTTACATGGTTTATATTGCAGTATCACTGTGACAATCATACATGTTCCATTTTATCAGTCTCATGAATACTCTTACTTATTTCAGAAGTGTAAAATTGGTCATAGTTATTGTGTATCTTTAATTTTTAAAGCTAAAAGATGCTCAAAACCATTATTCTTATAAAAAGCATTGGATGATACTTATGATCTTGAGTAACATAACTCCCAGTTATAATGTTTCATATGAATGATTAGGCTTTGTGTTTTTGAGATTTACTTGAAAATTTAGTTAATATTAGCATACTTGGATAAATAGAAATGTCTAGTTTAAGACCCTCTTCCTTACTGAGTGTGAGAGAAGTCATTTTAGCAACCTATAATTTGGTTAATTACAAAGTATCTTGATATTTTAAGTTATGAATTATAGCCAGGCTATGCCCTATAGCTAATAACAGGTACCCAACCAGAGGCCCATGTATAGAAAGAGACGACACAGTTCAACTGACTAGCCTGTAAACCCAAACATCAGCAATAACAACAAACTCTTAGGGTATTTGGGTTTTTAGAAGGTCTCTCTCTGATCAGTGCTTAGATTTCAGTACCTTATGTAGCCTCTTACGAATCTCCTTAGTCTTAATGGAATAGATAATTGGATTGAGCATTGGAGGCACAAAGAGATATATTAGGGACATGAACTTGTGCACATACTCAGGGGCATGCTTCCCAAATCGATGAACCATGGACACACTAACCATGGGCACGTAGAAAATGAGCACAGCACAGATGTGTGACACACATGTGTTGAGTGCCTTAAGTCTCTCTTCCCGGGAGGCGATGGCCAGCACAGAGTGTAATATGAGCACATAGGAAAGGAGAATGAGCACTGAGTCTACACCGAAGGCAGAGATGACAATGAACAAGCCATACATGCTGTTGATGGTGGTATCTCCACAGGGCAGGCGGATCAGGTCTGGGTGCAAGCAGTAGGAGTGGGTCAGTATGTTGTCTTTACAGAAAGGCAACATCTTCAGAAGGAAAGGCAGTGGGAAGACCATGCAGAAGCTGCGGATGATGATAGATATGCCCATGTGAGCCACACGGGTATCAGTGAGCACTGTAGAATAATGCAAGGGGTTACAGATGGCCACATAGCGGTCAAAACTCATGGCCAGCAAGATTCCAGACTCTGTCCAGGAGAAGAAGTGGATGAAGAACATCTGAATCAGGCAGGCATCAAAGGCAGTCTCTGGTGTGTGAAAGCACAAGGTGGCCAGTATAGTGGGCAAGGTAGAAAAAGACACACCCAGGTCATTGACAGACAGCAGAGATAGGAAGTAGTACATTGGCTGGTGCAAGCTCTGCTCCTCCTTTATGATGAAGAGAATGAGGCTGTTGCCCAGGATGGAGACAGCATACAGCAGCAAGAGGAGGGCCGCTAACCAATGCTCCAGTCCCTCCATCTCTGGGAAGCCTGTTAGGGTGAAGCTGGTCACTCTCGAGATGTTAGTTTCGAAACTTCCCATGGGGTCCCTGAGTATCTTTTGGAGAAACACAATCAGAGTAAAGTGAGGTCAGACAATGGAAAGCATGGTCACTATCCAGGATGGAAGGGACAAGGCTACTTAGATTGCACACCAAAGATTGTGAAAAATTAGGAGGAAGCAAGCTAGGGATCATTACTCACATCTCAGGCCTTTCTGCCATCTGATCATTTCTACAGTTGGGTCATGGGCTCCAATTCCTTCCCCACAAAAATCCTTTGAGTCTGTTTTGAACACTATATATTATTCTTCCTGTTTCTGTATTCTTTGCAGAAATATTAAAATCTTTCTCCAGTAGCAGAAAATGATTTAGCTCTTTCTCTCTACCAGTTCTAGCCACTACATTCTGCAAGAAGTGAAGTACAGTATGCCCTCCCCAGGGCCTTATCTTAGTGTTCTCCACTTACTCATGAATCTCCATGTATGCAGGGATAACATTTTCATCTGTACACTGAGCTGTGTCTTTTCTCCTGCCTGCGCTGGACGATCTCACTCCAGCTCCTCATCCTATCTTTGTTGCGTGAGCTCCTCTCTTATTCACCAAGGATCCAGACTCTCATGCTTCTCCACTCCTGATCACTCTGGTTTTTTCTATCTTGCATATTTATGTGTTTTCCTCTGTTTAGATTAAGGATTCCCAAACTGTGTGTATGCTAGATTCACCCAAGGAGCTTTTAAAAAACTCCTTTGTCTGGACCCCAGTAATACGAATTTAATCCAAATCTCTAGCAGTAGCAGTTGGATTCAAAAATCAATACATTGGAAAAAAAAAAAACCCTACCCAGGAAATTCCAATGCAAAGTCAAGTTTGAGAATCAGAGGTTTAGATTATGTTCCATCCAAAACCAGCTTCTGTCTTATTGAGGATTAGTTTCAGGATATACAGTCAAAGAAAATAAATAACAACAAAAATCACTTTATTGCCCCTGCATATTCTTCCAGTAATCATTCACTTCTCTGCTCTCTTTCACACTATGTTCACAATTATTTTCTACTCATAATGTCCTTCTTACCTCTTCTCTGTATGTCAATTATCCCAAATTCATGTCTCTAGCTCAGATGTCTCCTCTAGCTATAGAGTCCAGCATCCAACTCCCTACTGGTGTATCAACTGTAATGGCTCATCAGCACAACATAAATATATGCCAATTTGAACTTTTGTTAATCACCATACTTGGTCCTCTGCAATATTTTCCTCATATAAAAGTCCATCAGCATTTATCCATGCACTAAAGCCAGAAAAACCTAGGAATAATTTTTCACCCTCTCCCATTTCCAGATCTAATCAATCTATTACTATCTTTCCAAAATATACTTAACACTGGCACTCCTGTATCTCTCACTTCCCGCTAATCCAGTATCCAGTCTATTGCACTGATCTATCCGTCAGCATTTTTAATCAGAGTGTCTACAGGCCCTTTCTTGCTGATCATCCAGCTCAGTGTCATGGTCCTCTCTAATTCATCTTTTACAAAGAAGCCAAATTGTCTGTTGATAATATAAACAAAATGATGTTACACTTCTAAGGAAAACCTCTCAGTGGCTTCCCTTCACTCTTAAAATAAGGATTAGAGTAAGAAATCAAACAGTCTTACCTAGGCATGAGGCAGTATATGAACTACCTGAGGACTTGTTACCTTCCTATTATTCTAACCATTCATTACTTCTCTACATATCATTGTATATCCCTATTATGTATCCTCACACATAATTTTCTTCATGACTCTTATCACACTTTAGAATTACAGTGAATTATTATGTATCTGTTTGGTCATTTGATTAGTATCTTTGTTCCCCAAAGAATTATAAGATCCTATAGTTGTCTCAATGTTTATCCAAGTCGCTGGGCATAGATCCTGGATAAGCATTCAGATTACCAGTTCTAATTCTAACCAGTAAATATTGATTAAATAGATAAACTATCTTAGGCAGAATGTATTATGACCCAGTTTTGAAGTGTAACATAAATTTAGAAAAGTTAAATAACTCTGCTAACATCTAAAACAGCGAACTTTTAATCTCAGCTTTAGCACACACCAGCTATAGATTTAGTTTACTTAATTACACCTTACGTTTACAGCTGTAGTATAGAAAAAATACAGAGTAAAACACACAAAATTGATATTCAGCACTGTTGTTCAAGATACGTACTGAATAAATGGCAACCAAGAAAGAGCGGATGAAGAGGGACGTCTGGAGCCAAGGTTCCCAGGCCCTCTTTCCACACTGCCTTACTCTTCCAGTTTCCCAAACAAAAGCTCTCTCCTTTTGTGTTGCCCATGTATCCACTTCCCAGTGAGAACACTGGAGTGTGAGTTAATAACACTGAGGCACTCACACCAAACAAAAGCTTTGTGATTTCAGGCATCAGGGGGTATTGTTGAGGATTGTTGGTGTAGGGCAGAAGAGGAGTACAGAGAAAATCTCTAAAATTAGATCACAAACAAACTTTTCTTCAGATTTATGTATTATAATCACTTCAGGATTTTGAAGCTATGAATGAGGTTCCTACAGACCTCTGTGAGGGAAGGGCTCAAGTCCTAACTTACCTCCTCAGGGTAGCTCTAGTGAGAAGAGGACAGGTGAAGTGTCTCCTAAGGAGAAACTCTGAAGACTCCTCTGTACATGACCTCCCAGCCAACCTCCCTGCCCTGAGCAATGAAACTGCCTCTTCAGTGTCCCCTGGGCCTGGTAAGTCTTGGGGCTTAAAGAGATGGCTGGAGCATCAGGGAATATGAGAACTTTTGAATGATGGCTCCTTTGTACACTAGTGTTTCTCCCCCTTACAGATATTAAAAAAAAAATTTTTGAGTTATAACTCTGCTGTCCTTTATGAAAGAATCCATTCAGTTCATCAAAAGCAGACTGAATCTCAGACCCTTTGACTCTCACTGATTCCCAAGTTAGCGATCTTTCCACCAATTGTGTCACAACCCAAGTAGTTTTCAAGAAACTATAAATATAACCACCAAAGCTTCAGTAATCATAGTCAGAAACCACAGTGACAATCCTGGTTTGCCTGGAACTATACTGGGTTTAGCAATGAAGATCCTGCACTGGGGACAACCTCTCTGTAGCTGCAAACTCAGACAGTTTGTCAGTCTGCCCAGACTTGAGTAAAAAACAACCACTTCCCTGTCTAAGTGACTATCCTTAATAAGTTTATTTAGTTTGCTCAAATTCCAAATTCCTCATTTGGAAACTTGGAACACAAATGTCTATAAATCCAGTTGACCATGAAACTTTGTATCACCATGGTAAATGATTATAAAACAAGGACTATTACAATGACTTGCCAATTTTCTATTGGCCAGAAAAGAATTTGAGAAGATGGGATAGGCAATTAGTTCTGAGAGCTCTGAGCGCTGTGAAGGCAGGTTGATTTCCAGGATGCTTATTAAAAGATCTTAAAATTATGAGAGCTTTTGGATCATCTTGTATCACACCCAAACTGTCATAATGAAGAAATGAAGACTTTAAGGTGCAAGAGGCCTGTTGCCATCCACTGTGAAATCATTTATAAAGTCAGGACTTGAAAATAATTACCTAGATTTAGTCCCCAAAGTCTACGTCTATTGCCCAAGCAATCTCAATTACCAGGACTGAGGAAAGGAGAAGAGAAATACTGATATTTCTTGAGCACCTGCAGAGTTTGGGGGGCTGTACTAGTTTATCGTTTGCTTTAGATTAGCTCATTTAATCAACAGAGAAAACCTGAAGGATACCTTTTATTATGCCTAAATACTAGATTTTTCAGTAGACAGACTAAACAGAATTAGAGCTGTGGAGGAATAAAAAATAAAAAGCTATGTATTTTATATTTAGATAATTTTTAAAACATCAAAGTATCAATGTCTTCCTCACAAAAAACTGGAAATGTGTTGGATTTTAGTACACTAATCTTAGGGTCTCATTTAAAAACAATTTAATGTATACAGAACACCAAAGTTCTTTAGGATTTAATATCTGTAAAGGTCGTTGTTTCCCTGGAGAAAGAAATGGCAACCCACTCCAGTATTCTTGCCTGGAGAATCCCATGCACTGAGGAGCCTGGAGGGCTACAGTCCACGGGTGTCTGTCTGTAAAGTCTGTGTTGGTGTATGCATGTATGACAGTGTGTGCAAACGTGTGTATATGGAGAAAGAGCAGGCAAAGAAACGTACCTCCAATTTTTTAGAAAGGAGAAAAACAGATCTTTTATAATTAATCAATAAATCAGTCACAAGAAATCAAAAAGAGACATAAAAAGATGATACCCTTATAAAGAATAATGATTACCAGACATTTAAGATTTGACAGACTTGACCTAAATGAAAACATAGACTGTGAAAAATAGTTATCATTAAGTGACCATCTACTATATGCTATAAACTTACTAGAATCTTTGTATGCATTGCTAATTTATTTGTTACTAACATATAGTTAATGTTTAATATTCACAGGATCCTTATCAGTTATATTTTTTGTCTTCTTTTTACAAATGAGATTAGGGATTTTACAATTCTTGCCAAAGTTGTAAAGTTATTGGAGTAGCCAAGATAACAATCTGGATGCAAAACCACAATTATAAACAAATATATTCACATACAGTCCTTCACACAAGCACAGTCATCAATTGGAAGAAGAGATTAAATGGACTTTAATTGGAAGAAGGAAAAAGGGACTTAAAGGACCACATCAATCAAGCAGTTATAAGAAGACTAGACTGGCCTACTAAGTGCCAGCGACTAAGAGGCTAAGGTTGGGGATGTTGGAGAAGGATACTTGTCCATCTGAACTTAAAACAGGAAGTTTTACGATTGTGCCCTTGAGTTTTATGGTTATGCCCCTTATTCTTCGCTCACCTCAAATGTAATGATGATGGCTCTCACCAGGTAGGATATGCTAGTCAAGTTAAGAAGATAATTTCTGCCTGTGTAGTAATTCTATTTCCATTGTTAATTGATAACATTATGAATCTATGTTATTGCCTTGATCAGTGTGAGTTCATCCCTAACAGAGAGAACCACACCAAAGGGAATCTGAGATATAACAGTGAAGAGGATGAGCCTTCTCTCTGTTCTCACAGTGATTAGGACAATCAGTTCAGTTCAGTCGCTCAGTCGTGTCCGACTCTTTGCGGCCCCATGAATCGCAGCACGCCAGGCCTCCCTGTCCATCACCATCTCCCGGAGTTCACTCAGACTCACATCCATTGAGTCGGTGATGCCACCCAGCCATCTCATCTTCTGTCGTCCCCTTCTCCTCCTGCCCCCGTCCCTCCCAGCATCAGAGTCTTTTCCAGTGAGCCAACTCTTCTCATGAGGTGGCCAAAGTACTGGAGTTTCAGCTTTAGCATCATTCCTTCCAATGAATAGACTAAATAAATAATTTCACGTGTTAATCATCTTCAGAAAAAAAGTTTAGAATGCTATGGAGAGGAATCATTAAAAAGGTTAGTTTAGATTGAATCCTGAAGGATAAATAAGAGATGTTCAGGGGAAGATAGAAGAGAGCTCAATAAATGTGTTGGATTTATGAACTTTACTTGCAGAAATATGAAGTTCTTTCAGTTCTACCTCCTAACTACTATTTAATTGACTTATTTCCATTCCCACTCTCTAGGCAGCATATCAACATGTTAATCCTAGATAATTACAAGGGTCTTAACGCATTCCCCTACATTATTCAGCCCTCTTCCAATTCACTTTTTAAATTGCAGAAATATATTTAAGTAAAATTTCATCACATTACCATCAAGTCTAGCCTTTAAATGACCCTGTGTGATATGATAAATACCTTCCTTCCAAACTTTATTTTGAGCCATTTTTCTTAGGTTCTTTCTATTACAAGTAAAGTGATCTTCCAGTTTCTTGCATGTGCAAAGCTACTCCTTCCATGCGGCCTTCACAAGCACTCTTTCCAAAATCTTAGAAGCTTTTTCCTACTCACCTTCCATTCAACTGGATCCCTACCACCATCTCCTAGCTTAAATTGGCATGTGGAAGATCCCCCTAGCCTCCTAACCTAATAAAGGTTATATTACATTCTCTGTTGATCTTTTCTAGTACCTTGCAGGGTTGTGATTAATTGATTTAAAATAAACAATAAATTATTTATTACATGCTTCTTTCCTATATCAATATGTATGTTCCATGAAAGATGTTTCTGCCTTATTTTTTAATATATTCGAAATACCCAGTGCAATGTTTGTTGTTGTTGTTTAGTTGCTAAATCATGTCCCACTCTTTTGTGACTCTGTGGACTGTAGCCTATCAGGCTCCTCTGTCCATGGAATTTCCCAGGCAAGAATACTGGAGTGGGTTGCCATTTCCTTCTCCAGGGGGTCTTCCCAACCCAGGGATCCAATCAGAGTCTTCTGCATTGGCAGGGAGATTCTTTACTACTGTGCCACCTGGAAGCCTAATGATTAGCAAATAGTAATCTAATGTCTTTACCATAATTACACTATCAGCATAACGCCATGAGTCATCTTTCCATGTTTCTGCAAAATGGATTAGCATGCTACTTAGGGAAACACCTGTTCAAGAACATATGACATACACATATCTATTTATCTCTGCTTTTTTGTCAATTTACCTAGTTACATATCAGCCCCAAAGTGCCATCCTAGAGAATGCATCAAACTTGAGTCACTACTTCATTTTTTTTAAACAAACTTCCCAGTCTAAACCCTGTTTTCATTCCTGGGTAGGATCTTTGTAAAGTATCTTATTTTCTACATTATTATTTTTCTACATTATTTTCTACAGTAATTAACTTAAACCAACATGATTAGAGAAATCTAAAGTCTGTGTTTCTGCTGCTGCTATTGCTAAGTCGCTTCAGTTGTGTCTGACTCTGTGCGACCCCATAAACGGCAGCCTAACAGGCTCCCCCATCCGTGGGATTCTCCAGGCAAGAACACTGGAGTGAGTTGCCATTTCCTTCTCCAATGCATGAAAGTGAAAAGTGAAAGTGAAGTTATTCAGTCGTGTCCGACTCTTCTCGACCCCATGGACTGCAGCCTACCAGGCTCCTCCATCCATGGGATTTTCCAGGCAAGAGTTCTGGAGTGGGGTACCATTGCCTTCTCCGAATGTCTGTGTTACATGCCCCTTTTCTGGGCTACCACAAACAGTAATCATTGCTTCTTATCTCCCGTTGTGTGAGTTAGTCACTCAGTCATGTCTGACTCTTCGAGACCCCATAGACTGTAGCCCGCCAGGCTCCTCTGTCCATGGAATTCTCCAGGCAAGAACACTGGAGTGAGCTGCCATTCCCTTCTCCGAGGGACCTTCCCAACCAAGGGATCAAACCCTGGCCTCCTAAATTTCAGGCAGATTCTTTACCAGCTGAGCTATTCTCACTCAGAGCGAACATTTATGTTTACTTACTGAGCATATTATGTGATGCTCAACTTTAATTCAGCTAAACCTCACCACGGCCTTGTCAAACAGATATTACTATTATCTATATTTTCCACCTAAGGAAACTAAGGCACAGTGAATTGAATAACTTTTTCAAAGTCACAAAAAAATATATGTGGCAGAACTAACATTTAAATCTAGGTGCTCTGAACCATTAAGCTGTAAGGCCCCACTGTGAGTTCACAGGGTAAGTACCGCTCTGCTTTACTCTTCACAGACTGCTTCTGTGCCTAATATGAGGCTGGGCACATAATGGGTGCTCAGTAAACAGCCACTGAATGATCATATGAGGCTTCTTTGTCATTTGATATATTGCAGATCTCCAGCCCAAACTAGGACTATTGATGTTGAATATGTTCAACCATGGAAGGCAATACACATAAAGGAAAACGACTGCAGCATTTTTCAAAGCAGCACCACTGACTCAAAATCATACTCACTTGGACTCAGGAGTCAGATTACCTGCACTCACCTCCTGCCTTTCCACTGGCTAGCTTTGTGACCCTAAATGGTTAATCTATTCTATGCACCTCAGTGTCTGCACCTTTACAACCAGAATAATAATTTTATCTGTATCCTAGTCTTGTTGATAGGGCCTAATGATTGCTTTAATAGTAAAATATATACTAAAATAAACTTTGAATATTGACTGTCATGTAATAAGCTATGAAGAAATGTTATCCTTAGTATTACTTTCACTTCAGTTCAGTTCAGTTCAGTTGCTCAGTCGTGTCCGACTCTTTGCGACCCCATGAATCGCAGCACGCCAGGCCTCCCTGTCCATCACCATCTCCCAGAGTTCACTCAGACTCACGTCCATCGAGTCCATGATGCAATCCAGCCATCTCATCCTCGGTCGTCCCCTTCTCCTCCTGCCCCCAATCTCTCCCAGCATCAGAGTCTTTTCCAATGAGTCAACTCTTCACATGAGGTGGCCAAAGTACTGGAGCTTCAGCTTTAGCATCATTCCTTCCAAAGAATCCCAGGGTTGATTTCCTTCAGAATGGACTGGTTGGACCTCCTTGCAGTCCAAGGGACTCTCAAGAGTCTTCTCCAACACCACAGTTCAAAAGCATCAATTCTTTGGCACTCAGCCTTCTTCACAGTCTTACTCTCATATCCATACATGACCACAGGAAAAACCATAGCCTTGACTAGACGGACCTTAGTCGGCCAAGTAATATCTCTGCTTTTGAATACACTATCTAGATTGGTCATAACTTTTCTTCCAAGGAGTAAGCATCTTTTAATTTCATGGCTGCAGTCACCATCTGCAGTGATTTTGGAGCCCAAAAAAATAGTCTGACACTGTTTCTACTGTTTCCCCATCTATTTCCCATGAAGTGATGGGACCAGATGCCATGATCTTCGTTTTCTGAATGTTGAGCTTTAAGCCAACTTTTTCACTCTCCTCTTTCACTTTCATCAAGAGGCTTTTTAGCTCCTCTTCACTTTCTGCCATAAGGGTGGTGTCATCTGCATATCTGAGGTTATTGATATTTCTCCCGGCAAGCTTGATTCCAGCTTGTGTTTCTTCCAGTCCAGGGTTTCTCATGATGTATTCTGCATATAAGGTAAATAAGCAGGGTGACAATATACAGTCTTGACTCACTCCTTTTCCTATTTGGAACCAGTCTGTTGTTCCATGTCCAGTTCTAACTGTTGCTTCCTGACCTTCATACAGATTTCTCAAGAGGCAGGTTAGGTGGTCTGGTATTCCCATCTCTTTCAGAATTTTCCAGTTTATTGTGATCCACGCTGTCAAAGGCTTTGGCATAGTCAATAAAGCAGAAATAGATGTTTTTCTGGAACATTCTTGCTTTTTCCATGATCCAGTGGTTGTTGGCAATTTGATCTCTGGTTCCTCTGCCTTTTCTAAAACCAGCTTGAACATCAGGGAGTTCACAGTTCACGTAGTGCTGCAGCCTGGCTTGGAGAATTTTGAGCATTACTTTACTAGCATGTGAGATGAGTGCAATTGTGCAGTAGTCTGAGCATTCTTTGGCATTGCCTTTCTTTGGAATTGGAATGAAAACTGAACTTTTCCAGTCCTGTGGCCACTGATGAGTTTCCCAAATTTGCTCGCATATTGAGTGCAGCATCATCTTTCAGGATTTGAAACAACTAAACTGGAATTCCATCACCTCCACTAGCTTTGTTCCTAGTGATGCTTTCTAAGGCCCATTGGACTTCGCATTCCAAGATGTCTGGCTCTAGATTAGTGATCACATCATCATGATTATCTGGGTCGTGAAGATCTCTTTTGTACAGTTCTTGTGTGTATTCTTGCCACCTCTTCTTAATATCTTCTGCTTCTGTTAGGTCCATACCATTTCTGTCCTTTATCAAGCCCATCTTTGCATGAAATATTCCCTTGGTATCTCTAATTTTCTTGAAGAGATCTCCAGTCTTTCCCATTCTGTTCTTTTCCTCTATTTCTTTGCATTGATCGCTGAAGAAGGCTTTCTTATCTCTTCTTGCTATTCTTTGGAACTCTGCATTCAGATGCTTATATCTTTCCTTTTCTCCTTTGCTTTTTATTTCTCTTCTTTTCACAGCTATTTGTAAGGCCTTCCCAGACAGCCATTTTGCTTTTTTGCATTTCTTTTCCATGGGGATGGTCTTGATCCCTGTCTCCTGTACAATGTCACGAACCTCATTTCATAGTTCTTCAGGCACTCTATCTATCAGATCTAGGCCCTTAAATCTATTTCTCACTTCCACTGTATAATCATAAGGGATTTGATTTAAGTCATGCCTGAATGGTCTAGTGGTTTTCCCTACTTTCTTCAATTTGAGTCTGAATTTGGTAATAAGGAGTTCATGATCTGAGCCACAGTGCTCCTGGTCTTGTTTTTGTTGACTGTATAGAGCTTCTCCATCTTTGGCTGCAAAGAATATACTCAATCTGATTTCGGTGTTGACCATCTGGTGATGTCCATGTGTAGAGTCTTCTCTTGTGTTGTTGGAAGAGGGTGTTTGCTATGACCAATGCATTTTCTTGGCAAAACTCTATTAGTTTTTGCCCTGCTTCATTCCGCATTCCAAGGCCAAATTTGCCTGTTACTGCAGGTGTTTCTTGACTTCCTACTTTTGCATTCCAGTCCCCTATAATGAAAAGGACATCTTTTTTGGGTATTAGTTCTAAAAGGTCTTGTAGGTATTACTTTACAGCTGGTGAAATGAATATTGCCCATTTTCGTGACTGGTATAGCTAGCCCAGTTGAATAAGAGATCCTGTGCAGTTAGTCCTGACAATTAGGCCTGCGAAAAATAAATATTCTGTCATTTCATTTTAGATTACTTATGCTATATTAGCCTTTGACTGCAGAGTGAACATTCTGGATAGCACAGACTTCTGAATTGGGATAAAGAGAGCAAAAGCGTGATTTGCTTCCAGTATGCACCAGGGGAGTTAAGTCTCTTAGCACCTAGAATCAGGCCCCCATGGATAGTATCATGGGCCTGACACAGCCCATACTCACATCTAGAAGGAAATAACTCTCCCAAGAAAAGTACTCCTTATCCCTTGAGATGAGCAGAGAGGAGCATTTGGAAAGCACCTTGGTAGAGCAGAAGCATCAACACTCAGGTTTCTCTCTTATGAGGCTCACTTTCTCCAACTCTCATTATTGGTGTTTGCCTCGCTGTCTCTCCCCTCTCTCTCAATCACTCTCGTTTTACTAAAACATAATGTGTACATTTTATAGAAAAGTAGAAAACATGGAATAATAATAAATCTTCTCAATTCTCACTAGCCAGAAACAACTACTAAAACATTTTTGTTAAGAGAAAGTCGCTCAGTCATGTCTAACTCTTTGCAACCCCAGGCTCCTCTGTCCGTGAAATTCTCTGGACCAGAATACTGGAGTGGGTAGCTGTTCCCTTCTCCAGGGGATTTTCCCAACCCAGAGATTGAATCCAGGTCTCTTGCATTGCAGGAAGATTCTATACCATCTAAGCCACCAGGAAAGCCCAAGAATACTGGAATGGATAGCCTATGCCTTCTCAGTGGGATCTTTCTGACCCAGGAATCTACTCAGGAGCTACCAGGGAAGCCCAGATTTTTATTACTTCCTCCAAATACTTTTTGTATGCAAATATATGAATGTTTAACAATAATATTTTATATTATGGTTTTACCCAGAGTATACTTCACAGTATTTTATAAATAGGGGGCTTCTCAGATGGCTCAATGATAAAGAATCTGCTTACTAGTACAGGAGACATGGGAAATGCAGGCTCAACCACTAGGTTGAGAAGATTCCCTGAAAGAGGAAATGGGAACCCACTCCAGTATTCTTGCCTGGAGAATCCCATGAACAGAGGCGCCTGGTGGGCTATGCGGTGCATGGGTTCACAAAGAGCTGGACACAACTGAGCACATACACCACAACCATACTATAAATAATTTTTGTAAAAAGTTTTATTTGAACTACTATTTTATAGTGGTTCCTACATTCTTCTAAGCTATCTTATCCTAGAAATCTATTGTGGCAGCCATATATCTTTTGACTAGCATAGATTTTTTTGTCTTTTTCTTCATATTTTAACATTTGGGAGGTTTACTCTATGTCTGTCCATTTTTTTCTTTTTTTAAAGTAATTTTGAGGGAGAGTAATCTCAATTGTACAAGGATTCGAAATTAAATTTTAAATCATGTTGTTGCATTCCTCAAATTATTCAGAATTAAGTCAACTGAACTGGGGGAAAAAGCAACATATTCAATATTTGTTAGTCTTTCCACCAAGTTATGTGCTTTTTGTGTCCATTCATTCAAGCTTACTTCTAAGTAAGTATCTGATAAGGGGTTCATCCCCAAATCATGTAAGGAGCTCCTACGATAGCTAAAAACAAAGACAAAATCATGTCTGACAAACTCATTTTACTATGTGCTAAGGAGTTAAATGGAGGTTTCTCCAGAGAGGATATACAAATGGCCAACAGGTATATAAAAAAAAAAAAAGATCAATGTCATTAATCATCAGAAAAATCCATATTGAAAACACAATGAGATATTACCACACATCTGTTGAGATGGCTATTAAATAATAATAATAATAGTAATAATAATAATAAAATAACAACAAAAGACAGCAAATGTTGAGAAGGATGTCAGTCACTTGCACACAGTTTTTTGGAATGTAAAATAGTGCAATTGCAATGGAAAGCAGTATGGAGTTGCTACCAAATTTAAATTTTGTAGAAATTTTGCAAAATTTAAAAAAATTCTACAAAGTTAAAAGTAAGACTACTTTTCATATAGTCTTGGGGAAAAGAATTATTTGACCATTGTGGCAGTGTTCCCAAGGTAATAAGTAACTTTTTCTCTGGTAATTCAATTTAAAAATAGATAAAAGAAACACATGGAACAAAATGAGGGATTGATTTTAAGGAGACACATTTGTGGATTTTTTGTAAAATTTGAGCTTTTTTTTTTTTTGAATAAACTATAACTCAGTGTAACTTGCCAAAACCTGTTGTCTTCAGTCTTAACTAGTGCCAGGCTGTCATCAAATATCTGGTGGAAGGAATCCTAAGAGTAGATTTCTGAGCAAAAAAAGTTTAAAAATTTGTCAAAGCAGGTCTTGAAAACCCCAATTTGTGGAGTAATAGTAAATATCCAATGACATTTTTCCTTTCCATGTGCCTCTAGCTTAAAACTTGGTTCTGAATAGCATTCAACCAAGCCTCCATCTAATCTCTTTGGTTTTAATTGAATAGATGACAGGGTTGAGCATGGGAGGCACAAAGAGATAAATGAGGGACATGACTGTGTGCACAAACCGGGGGGCATGCCTCCCATAACGGGCAGTCATGGACACACCAATCTAGGGCACGTAGAAGATGAGCACAGCACACAGATGTGACACACACGTGTTGAGTGTCTTTAACCGTTCCTCCCGAGAAGCAATGGCAAGTACAGAATGCAGGATGAGCACATACGAGAAGGGAATGAGTGCAGAGTCCAGGCCGAAGGTAGACATCACAATGAAGAGACCGAAAATATTGTTGATGGTGATATCACCACAGGGAAGGTGGATGAGATCCGGATGAAGGCAGTAGGCATGGGACAGTATATTGGCCTTGCAGAAGGACAACCTCTTCAGAAGGAGAGGCAGTGGAAAAATCATACAGAAGCTGCGGATGATGGCCCACAAGCCCATGCATACAACACGGGAATCTGTGAGCATGGTGGTGTAGCGCAGGGGGTTACAGATGGCCACATAGCGGTCCAAACTCATAACCAGCAGGACCCCAGATTCCATGAAAGAGAAGAAGTGGATAAAGAACATTTGAGCCATGCAAGAATCAAAGCTGATCTTCCTTAAGTGGAAGCAAAATGTGGCTAGCACGGTGGGCAGTGTGGAGAAAGACACACCTAGATCATTGACTGAGAGCAGGGATAGGAAGTAGTACATAGGCTGATGCAAACTCTGCTCCTCCTTGACGACGAAAAGGATAAGGGCATTGCCCACAATGGAGACAGTGCAGAGGGTACCGAGGAGCAAGAACATCCAGTGTTGGGAGGTCCCCAGCCCTGGGAGCCCTGTCAGGGTGAAAGTTGGCAACTCTGAGCTGTTGTAGAGGATAGCTCCCATGCTGGGAGGACTTGTACTGGAGGACTTGTACTGTAGGACCACCTCCTGTAGAGAAGACAGACGTACAGTTTATTGATGAGCCTATTTTAAGTCTCTCTTATGCCATCCAGACCCTTAGTTTATAGCTTAATCAATTTTGTTTACCACATCACTCCTTGCCCCTCTTGCTCCCCATGGTTTCTGGAATTGTCTAAGTGTTTTCAGGTTATCCAGCTGGCTCAACAGGTCACATTCCCTTCCTCTGTACCTGTGCCTCTCCCCACCATGCTCTTCCTCCCATTCAAAGCTATGAACTTGTTATCAATCAACAGGCATCACTTTGTGCAAGACCTAAGACATCATGCTCCTGATGACTACTTCCTGGACTGTTCTGAACATTCCAATTACTTATCAAGCTGTAAACTTTTCCTTTTCCCATTCTCTCACTCTACTGTCTCTACTGATAAGTAGCATCTGCTCATTATCATGACTCTTGGGCTTTCTTACATCTACACAGTCTCCCAGTTCTTTCTTGCATTTATCCATACAGAAGATAGATGGACAGGAAGATATAAATCCACAGAGACAATCTTCCAGACATACATCAAAATGCACTAGGACCCCTTATATCCACTCATCTATTCATTCTTCAATCCACCTTATGGCATTCATTTTCACCATGAATAACTTAATATACTAAAGTATTTTCTTAATAATTTCCTTCAGATCTAAATAGAACCTGAAAGTCACATGACTAATAACCAGTTCTCTTATCCTTGGCTATACAGATAATTGGCTCTTATCTGTGTTTTCCATCTCTTTGAATAATACTATTATTATGACTAAGTTCAAGATGCAAAATTTAAATATCACATTACCATGTTCTTTCTTTTGCTGTTGTTATTGTTGTTGTTCAGGCACTAAGTTGCACCTCATTTTTTGAGACCCAAAGGAAGGCAACATGCCAGACTCCCCTGTTCTTCACCATCTCTTGGAGTTTGCTGAAATTCATGTCTATTGAGTTGATGATGCCATCCAACCACCTCATCCTCTGTTGCCCTCTTCGCCTTTTGCCTTCAATCTTTCCCAGCATCAGGTTCTTTTCCAATGAGTTGGCTCTTCACATTAAGTGGCCAAAGTATTGGAGATTCAGCTTCAGCATCAGTCCTTCCAATGAATATTCAGGACTGATTTCCTTTAGGATGGACTGCTTTGATTTCCTTGCTGTCCAAGGGACTCTCAACAGTCTTCTCCACAATCTGAAAGCATCAGTTCTTCACCACTCAGCCTTCTTTATGGTCCAACTTTCACATCCATACATGACTACTGAAAAAATCACAGCTTTGGCTGGCAGACTTTTGTTGGCAAACTGATGTCTCTGCTTTTTAACACCTTATCTAGGTTTGTCATAGTTTTCCTTCCAAGGAGCAAGCATCTTTTAATTTCATGGCTGCAATCAACATCCACAGTGTTTTGGAGCCCAGGAAATAAAGTCTGTCACTGTTTTCACTTTTCCCAATCTATTTGCCATGAAGTGATGGGATCAGACACCATGATCTTTATTTTTTAATGTTTAGTTTTATGTTTCTCTTTTATCAGGAGGCTCTTTAGTTCCTTAAGCTACTATTTTAAATGGGTCAAGATAATGAAAACAATGACCAAACTGCTTCTGCCAGCACTTTTGCCCATTTGTTATTTAACTTATATGCACAGTACCTCATGAGAAACGCTGGGCTGAAAGAAGCACAAGCTGGAATCAAGATTGCCAGGAGAAACATCAATAACCTCAGATAGGCAGATGACACCACCCTTATGGCAGAAAGTGAAGAAGAGCTAAAAAGCCTCTTGATGAAAGTGAAAGAGGAGAGTGAAAAAGTTGGCTTAAAGTTCAACATTCAGAAAACTAATATCATGGCATCTGGTCCCATCACTTCATGGGAAATAGATGGGGAAACAGTGGAAACAGTGTCAGACTTTATTTTTCTGGGCTCCAAAATCACTGCAGATGGTAACTGCAGCCATGAAATTAAAAGACGCTTACTCCTCGGAAGGAAAGTTATGACCAACCTAGATAGCATATTCGAAAGCAGAGACATTGCTTTGCCAACAAAGGACCAGGACCATCTAGTCAAGGCTATGGTTATTCCAGTGGTCATGTATGGATGTGAGAGTTGGACTGTGAAGAAAGCTGAGCACTGAAGAATTGATGCTTTTGAACTGTGGTGTTGGAGAAGACTCCTGAGAGTCCCTTGGACTGCAAGGAGATCCAACCAGTCCATTCTAAAGGAGATCAGTCCTGGGTGTTCATTGGAAGGACTGATGCTGAAGCTGAAACTCCAATACTCTGGCCACCTCATGCGAAGTGTTGACTCATTGGAAAAGACTCTGATGCTGGGAGAGATTGGGGACAGGAGGAGAAGGGGACAACAGAGGATGAGACAGCTGGATGACATCACCAACTCAACGGACATGAGTTTGAGTAAACTCCGGGAGTTGGTGATGGACAGGGAGGCCTGGCGTGCTGCGATTCACGGGATGGCAGTGTCGAACATGACTGAGCGACTGAACTGAACTTACAGCTTCACACTTCAGATCCAAGAAATCACATTTTTATACCATAACAATCTTATTCTAGTGAATCCCATGGCTCTATTTCATTCTCTATTCTGGTTAGGATAGTATTTCCAGAAGGCAGATCTGAAAATGGCACTTTTTTGATTAGAAACCTTGAATGCCCCCTCATTATCAAACAATTCAAGCCTAACTCACAAGCCTAGGAATAAAGGTCCTTGTGGTCAGTACTAAATCAATATTTCTGTTCTCAGTTCTCAACATTTTCCTTACTTGTACCTCAAATACCCAGATTGGTCTATTTGCTGTTGTTCAAACATTAACTACAGCTCCTCAACTGCCACAGTTTCCCAGAATATGTCAACATACCCAATCCATCTTCCAGGTCCCAGGATCAAGGATGCCCTCCTCCTCCATGAAGATCTGACTGGTCACTGCAGTGGAGGTAACTGCTCCCCCCTCCTCACCACTCTCAGAAGCGGTAGATTTGCATCTCCCTTTGTGCCTGTTTCTCTGCCTGTTCTGCATTAGAGCTTCCTATTATGGAGTTACGATAGTTCCTGTTGAATTATTAAACTTGCCTCCCCTTCTGACTCACCAGCTCTAGGAGACCAACACTGACACTTATTCATTGCTTCAGTCCCTGCTGTGCTCAGTGCAAGCCTCAACACAGGAGATGCACTCAGTTAGTCACTGATCCCACAGGATTTTGATTCTCTTTGTTGTAATTGGAGGGGCTAAGGAACTTTGCTAATGGGGTAGTGAAGATCCAAAAGTAAACTGTTGTGAAAACCCTTAGGACCAAATACTTAGCCACTCTGAATTCTAAACCTGCTCTAAATCCTCTCCTCCTGCCTTTATTTTGCTTCTGTTCCTTCAGCTGTATTAGGACTCTCCTATCCTTTCTTCTCAGGATGTGTTCTTTTTCCTCCATTCCACATTCATAAAATCTTTTTGCTTTTCCTATCAGCAGTTCAGTTCAGTTCAGTTCAGTCGCTCAGTCGTGTCCAACTCCTCGCGACCCCATGAATCGCAGCACATCAGGCCTCCCTGTCCATCACCAACTCCCAAATTTCACTCAAACTCACGTCCTTCAAGTCGGTGATGCCATCCAGCCATCTCATCCTCTGCCGTCCCCTTCTCCTTGTTCCCCCAATCTCTCCCAGAATCAAGGTCTTTTCCAATGAGTCAACTCTTTGCATGAGGTGGCCTAAGTATTGGAGTTTCAGCTTTAGCATCATTCCTTCCAAAGAACACCCAGGGCTGCTCTCCTTTAGGATGGGCTGGTTGGATCTCCTTGCAGGCCAAGGGGCTCTCAAGAGTCTTCTCCAACACCACAGTTCAAAAGCATCAATTCTTCGGCTCTTCCTAAACATTTC
The DNA here is from genome assembly GCF_001704415.2 of Capra hircus. Classification (NCBI taxonomy): domain Eukaryota; kingdom Metazoa; phylum Chordata; class Mammalia; order Artiodactyla; family Bovidae; genus Capra; species Capra hircus. Next base: position 34,410,883 of record NC_030822.1, read on the forward strand.
TGTTTGCCCCTGTATACAATATGCAGATACCCTTGACTTGGAGGGTTTTTTTTTTAGCACTACTTAGGGTCTTGCCAAGTGTCTTCCAATGTAATCAATGTATTTTTATAACCATCCACCCATACTCATTTATTCTAAGAAAAGAGTGGGGGAGTGAGGCGGTGCATATTCTTAGAAGACATTTACAACCAAACTACAGCCTAATAAGGGAGAATCCCTTCAGAGAAATGAATATATGAAGTGGAAAGCATGACAAGATTTCAGAGAATAAGAGTAACAAATGGAAAATAGAGAACCATAAAGTGATTCTTTAAAGTGAAAATATGCAGAAAAAAAATTTTTTAAACCGACTTCTCTAGGGACAACCTTTCTGTCTTCATATTGTCATATTATAACAATCAAAATTTCTAAGCTAGTCAAAGTGCCTCAGAGCCTGAGTCTGGAGTGTCTGACACTTCACTTTACCTACCTGAAAGATCTCTGTGCATGGAGGGTACAGGGAAGGAAGGGCAGTTGTGGGGGCCTGACCATACCCACCCCACCCCCACCCCCCCACCTCCTCTGCCAACTCCCTGGCTTGAGCAATATAAGGCTGTATCCTTGAAGTCCTTTGAGTATTTATCAGCTCTGGAGCTCATGGACTGTTGAGAATATGGAGCATCTGCCGTGCCCCTCCCTCACTGACTTGGTAATTCATTGCTCAAAGGGATATTTAGAAACAGAATGATCAGAACTGGAAGTGACATGCAAGAATATTATATCTAGTCCCTCATTTTATAGAAGATGTCCTTAAAACTTAGAAAGAAAAAGAGTTACTACAATTTTATACAGCTTTTTAGTGGCAGAATATTTAAACCTACATCTTCTAAGTTAGTTTATGGCCTTTCCACTCTATAACTATGACCAAGACCCACAAGAAATGCTGTGTCCTATCCATGTCCTAGGCAGATATTATTATCTATATTTTGCACATAAGGAAACTGAGGCACAGAAAATTAAGTATATGCTTAATTTTCTAGGCATTTGAACATAGGTGCTCTGAACCATTATGTTGTATGGCCATACTGTGAGTTCAGATGATAAGTGCCTCTGTTTCCTTGTCCGTGGATTCCTTCTTAGCTTAGCATGGGACTGGCACACCAAGGGTGCTCAGTAAACAGCCACTGAATGAGTAGACGTGACTTCTTTGTCCCTTGATATCTCCCAGATCTCCAGTCAAACTAAGACCATCGATGTTACATATGTTTAACCAGAGAAGGCAATACACATAAAGGACAAGACTTGCAACATTTTTCAAAGCAGCACCACTGATTGAAATCACACCAACTTGGATTTGGGAATCAGAACGTCTGAGTTCACCTCCTGTCCTTCACTGACTAGCTATGTGATCCTGGTTGATTAATCTATGCTGTGCATCTCAGTGTCTCCACCTTTAAAGCAAGAATAATAATTTAGCTACTTTGTAGGCTTGAGGATAAGACATAGAGTATTAATAATAAAATATATAATAAAACAACCTTGGAACCTTGACTGTCACATAGTAAGCTATCAAGAAATGTTATCCTCAGTATACTTTGCAGCTGGTAAATGAGCACGGTCTGTGCTGTGCTTAGGCTACTCCAAATGACTGGTGCAGTTAGTCCAGTTGAGTAAAGAGACCCTGTGCCTGACAATTAGGCCTGCAACAGATAGATATACTGTTATTTTGTTTTAAACTCATTATCCCATATTATCGTTTGACTGCAGAGCAGGTTTCTGGTGAATTTGGATAAACGGAGCAAAAGTTTTAGGTGTTTCCACTATGCATCAGGGAAGATGAGTCTGTTGGGGCCAAGAATCAAGCCCCATAGATAGAGACATGGGACCATCACAGCCCATAGTCACATCTGAAAGGGAATAGCTCTCCCAGGATAAAATCATTCATCACTTGAGAGGACCATGTGGAAAGCACCTTGGTAGGATGTCAGCATGGGCACCAACACTTAGACTTCTTCCTTATGAGGCTCACCTTCTATAACTCTAAGGTTATTTTTATTTGCCTTCTTCCCTCTCTCTCTCTCTCCCCAACCGCTCACTCTCACTCTGATTTTACCAAAACTTGTGTACATTCTTTGGCAAAGTAGAAAACACAGATAAATAAATAATAAATCTTCTCAATGCTCGCTAACCAGAAACAACTATTATTTTTTTTACATGTTCCAAATACTTTTGCTATGGAAATATATGAATGTTTAACAATATTACATCTTAGAGTTTTTACCAACAAAATATCTTGACAGTATGGTATAAAAACTTTTCATAAAATGTTTTATTTAAAATATCACTTTAAAGTGGTTTATACATTCTTCTAAGCTATCCTATCCTAGAAACTATTGTTGTAGCCAGATCTCCCTTTTTGATCAGTAATTTTTTTTTCTTCATGTTTTATATTTGGGAGGTGAAAACGAAGGTCGCTTCAGTCGTGTCTCACTCTTTGTGACCCCATGGACTACATAGTCCATGGAATTCTCCAGTACAGAATACTGGAGTGGGTAGCCTTTCCCTTCTCCAGGGGATCCTCCCAACACAGGGATTGAACCCAGGTCTCCTGCATTGCAGGCAGATTCTTTACCAGCTGAGCCACAAGCAAAGCCCATTTGGGAAATCTACTCTATCTCATTTCTTCTTCTTTTTTTTTTTTTAAGAAATGTTGGGAGGGAGGGGTGTGATCTCTATTTTACAAGAGTTCTAAATTAATGTTTAAATCATTTTATAGTACCCAGATTATTCAGAATTAAGTCAAATTTACTGGGGGTAGGCAGGGGGAGGGGGGATTGCATTTTTAATATCTTTCCACCAAGGCATTCATCAATGTGTCCATTCATTCAGGTTTACTTCTAAGTAAGCATCTGATAAGGGGATCACCTCCCAAACATGTAATGAACTCCTACAGTAGCAAAAACAAAAACAGAAACATACCTGGTAATCACATTTTACTATGCACTGAGGAGCTGAATGGAAATTTCTCCAAAGAAAATATACAAAAGGCAGCAAGTATAGGAAAGAAAATGCTCAGTACAGTACAGAAAAATGCATATTTTCAGGCACAAAGAGATAAATGAGAGACATGACTGTGTGCACAAATCGGAAGGCTTGCCTCCCATAGTGGGCAGTCATCAGTTAAAATGCAGTCATCAGGAAAATGCATATTTAAAACATGTGCCTGCATGTCTGCATCTGTGCTCAGTCACGTCAGTCGTGTCTGATTCTTTGAGGCCCAATGAGCTGTAGCCCACCAGGCTCTTTGGTCCATGGGAGTCTCCAGGCAAGAATACTGGAGTGGGTTGCCATTTCCTCCTCCAGGGGATTTTCCCCACCCAGGAACTGAACCAACATCTCTTGCTGGTCCTGCATTACAGGTGGATTCTTACTGCAGAGCCACCTGGGAGGCCCCTATGAAACCGCAAGGGCTAATAAAAACAACAACAGAAGCTAAGAGGTGTTGCTGAGGACCATTGCACAATGTTGTTGGAAATGCAAAATAATGCAACTGCTATGGAAAGCAATATGAAGAGTCTACAAAGAATTAAAAATAGAACTACCTTCAACAGAGAGTTGGGGAAAAAGACTCACTAACCATTATAACAGTGGTCCTGTTGTAATTAGGAATTTTTCTGTGATGATTCACTTTAACCATGGATAATAGAAACACATTGTGATAAAATGAAGGACTAATTTTCAGGATGTGTATTTTGGGATTAAAAAAAGAAAACAACAATTATTTTTCTAAATTACAACCTAGTGTACCTCGCCAAAACCTTTTGGCAGATCTTAACTAGTACAAGGTCATCATACATCTGGTGGCAGAAATACGAAAAGGAAGTTTAAAAAATTGTCAAAACAGGTTATGGAAACTCCAATTTATGGAGTAACAGTAAATATCCTTTGAGGTTTGGACTTTCCACGTTTCTGGCTTAAAACTTGGTTCCCATCAGCATCCGACCAAGCCGCCTTCTAATCTCTTTGGTTTTGATGGAATAGATGACAGGGTTGAGCATGGGAGGCACAAAGAGATAAATGAGGGACATGACTGTGTGCACAAATCGGGGGGCATGCCTCCCGTAACGGGCAGTCATGGACACACCAACCATGGGAACATAGAAGATGAGCACTGCACACAGATGTGACACACACGTGTTGAGTGTCTTTAACCGTTCCTCCCGAGAAGCAATGGCAAGTACAGCATGCAGGATGAGCACACACGAGAAGGGAATGAGTGCAGAGTCCAGGCCGAAGGTAGACATCACAATGAAGAGACCGAAAATATTGTTGATGGTGATGTCACCACAGGGAAGGTGGATGAGATCCGGATGAAGGCAGTAGGCATGGGACAGTATATTGGCCTTGCAGAAGGACAACCTCTTCAGAAGGAAAGGCAGTGGGAAAACCATGCAAAAACTGCGGGTGATTACCCACAAGCCCATGCATACAACACGGGAATCTGTGAGCATGGTGGTGTAGCGCAGGGGGTTACAGATGGCCACATAGCGGTCCAAACTCATAACCAGCAGGACCCCAGATTCCATGAAAGAGAAGAAGTGGATAAAGAACATTTGAGCCATGCAAGAATCAAAGCTGATCTTCCTTAAGTGGAAGCAAAATGTGGCTAGCACGGTGGGCAGTGTGGAGAAAGACACACCTAGATCATTGGCTGAGAGCAGGGATAGGAAGTAGTACATAGGCTGATGCAAACTCTGCTCCTCCTTGACGACGAAAAGGATAAGGGCATTGCCCGCAATGGAGACAGTGCAGAGGGTACCGAGGAGCAAGAACATCCAGTGTTGGGAGGTCCCCAGCCCTGGGAGCCCTGTCAGGGTGAAAGTTGGCAACTCTGAGCTGTTGTAGAGGATAGCTCCCATGCTGGGAGGACTTGTACTGGAGGACTTGTACTGTAGGACCACCTCCTGTAGAGAAGACAGACGTACAGTTTATTGATGAGCCTATTTTAAGTCTCTCTTATGCCATCCAGACCCTTAGTTTGTAGCTTAATCAACTTTGTTTACCACATCACTCCTTGCCCTTCTTGCCCCCCATGGTTTCTGGAATTGTCTAAGTGTTTTCAGGTTATCCAGCTGGCTCAACAGGTCACATTCCCTTCCTCTGTACCTGTGCCTCTCCCCACCATGCTCTTCCTCCCATTCAAAGCTATGAACTTGTTATCAATCAACAGGCATCACTTTGTGCAAGACCTAAGACATCATGCTCCTGATGACTACTTCCTGGACTGTTCTGAACATTCCAATTACTTATCAAGCTGTAAACTTTTCCTTTTCCCATTCTCTCACTCTACAGAATATGCTGCTTATCATGACTCCCCAGCTCTCTCACTCATATTTAGTCTCCCAGTTCTTCCTTCCATCCCTCTAGTTAGAAGGTAGATGAATAGAAAGATACCTGTCCACAGCGCTAACCTTCCACACTTTCATCAAGATGCATTAGATGCCCCCACTTTATCTTTTCATCCTTCTATCCATTTATCTTATGGCATTAAGTTTCTGCCTGAATAACTTAGTATACTGGAAGTCTTTTCTTAATAATTTCCTTCAAACTGAGTTGTATCTAGCTCCTGAAAACCACAGGATTAATAATCAGTTCTCTATATCATGGAACTGGTTCTTATCTGTGTTCTCCATTTCTTTGAATAATACTGTAATTGTGCCTGAGACTAAGACTCAGAAATCCAAACATTATATTATTTCTGTCTTTCCTTTATCTACTACATTAAGTTAGACCATAGTCAATGAAAATACTGAACCCTAAGTGCATCTGCCAGCACTTTTCTGCATTTCTTTCCACTTATATTCTTATACTTTGTATCCAAGACATCACATTTGTATGCCCATAATAATGCCCTCTTAATGAATCTCTTTCCTCTATATCATTCTCTAATCTGGAATAGGTCTAATATTTTCAAAAGGCAGCTCTGCAAATGGGACCATTCTGATTAGAAAGCTTGAATGGCCCTTCACTACCAAAGTGTCAAAACCAAACTCACAAGTCTAGACTTAAAGGCCCTCTGTAGTCCAGTACTATATCAATTCTCAGAATTTCCTACTTGTACCTCAAACACCCAGACTGGTTATCCATATTAATAATGGAAATATTCTTTGCTATTATTCAGACATTAACTATAGCTCCCCAGCTCCCATAGTTTCCCAGAATGTCTGAACATAACTATTTAACCCATCTTTTGTGACCAAGGATCAATGATGCCCTCCTCTTTCATGAAAATCTGACCAGTCATTGCAATGGAGATAACTGCTCTCCTCTCTTTACCACTCTCATAAGCTGTAGATTTGCATCTCCTTTTGTGCCTATTTCTCTGCCTGTTCTGCATTAGAGCTTCCTATTATGGAGTTACGATAGTTCCTGTTGAATTATGAAACTTATCTCCCCTTCTGACTCACCAGCTCCGAGACCAACACTGACACTTATTCATTGCTTCAGTCTCTACTGTGCTCAGTGCAAGCCCCAGCACAGGAGATGCACTCAGTAAGTCACTGATCCCACAGGATTTTGATTCTCTTTGTTGTAACTGGAGGGGCTAAGGAACTTTGCTAATGGGGTAGTGAAGATCCAAAAGTAAACTACTGTGAAAACCCTTAGGATCAAATACTTTGCAACTCTGAGTTCTAAACCTGCTCTTAAAAAAAAAAAAAAAAAAAAAAAAAAACAAAACCTGCTCTAAATCCACACCTCCAGGCTTTCAGATGAAAGCCTTTGTTTCTCCACCTGTATTAGGACTTCTCTATCCTTTTTTCTCAAGGTGCATTTTTCCCTCCATTCTGCATTCCTAAAATCTCTTTGTTTTTCCTATGTGAAAGCTATTCCTAAACATTTCTGTTTGCCTCTGTATGCGAAATCCCTGATTTGGAGAATTTTTTAAGCACTAAATAGAGTCTTGCCAAGTGGATTCCAAAGCAGCCCGTGTCTTTGTATAGACCTCCTCCCTGTACTCGTTTGTTTTGAGAAATGGGTAAGAGTGCTTATTTATTGCAGAACACCGACCTCCAAACTACAGCCCATTGTAGAATCCCTGCAGAGAAATGAATGTCTGAATCTGAAAGCATGGGAAGATTTCAGAGAATAAGAGGACTCAGTAGAAAATATAGAACCAGGAAAGTGAAAATATGCAGAAAAATTAAAAAATAAAAACACCTGACTCCTATAGGGACAGCCTTTCTGTCTTCAGATTGTCATAACACTCAGGATTTCTAAGCTGAGTCAGAATGCCTTAGTGCCCAAGTCTGGAGTGTCTGACACTCCACCTTACCTACCTGAGAGAGTTCATGGAGGGTGCAAAGGAAGCAAGAGCAGTTGTGGGGGCCCTGCCCATACCCCCCATCTCCTCTACCAACTCCCTGGGTTGAGCAATATAAGGCCGCATCCAGGAAGTCCCCTTGAGTATTTATCAGCTCAGGAGCTCATGGACTGCCAGGAATATGGGGCATCTGCAGTGTTCTTTCCTCTCTGGCTTAATAGTTTGTTGCTTACATGGGCATGTGGGAATAGGAATGATCAGAACTGGAAATGACATGCGAGGATATTGTATCTAGCTGCTCATTTTATAAAAGAGATCATTAGAGCCTAGAAAGGAAAAGAGGCATCTCAATTTTATACAGCTTGTTAGTGGCAGAACATGTAAAACTAGGTCTTCTAGGTTAGTTTATGGCCTTTCCACTTTACAACTATGAGCAATACCTACAAGAAATCCTGTATCCTATAAAAAGTGCTTAAAACCCATGTAAGTTAGGCATTTGGATTTATTATATCTTGTGAAATTCTCTCCTGGATTATCCTTGAAATTGACCCCAAGCATGATAAGAAACACTGGTTCACTCTGGCTGACCACACACATTGCATAATTACCGGTCAAATTATAAAAAGTATTTGGCTCGATGAAGAAAGTGTTAATGTATACAGCTGCTTTCTTCACAAATGTTTATTGGACACCTACTAGGGTGACAACATAGGTAATGAGGATTAACTGATAAGGTTTTGAGCTCACTGTACCTGATCTTCAGTCCACTTACCTTGAGAAAGTTTCCAACATACATGCAGCCTCATTTCTTCCCCTGAAAAATAGGTTATAATTATACTTTAGTCACAGACTGATCAGGATGACTAAGCAACAGAAAATAGGCAAAGACATTTAACCTATTGGCTGTCATATAACTTAATATATGGTGACCAAAGTACTGAAGCTCCAGTATTTTGGTCACCTCATGCAAACAGCTGACTCACTGGAAAAGTCCCTGATGCTGGGAAAGACTGAGGGCAGAAGAAGAGGATATCAGAGGATGAGATGTCTGGATGGCATCACCAATGCAATGGACATTAGCTTAGGCAAACTTCAGGAGATGATAAGGGACAAAGATGCCTGGTTGTGCTACAGCCCATGGGGTCACAGAGTTGGACGTGGCTAGGTGACTGAACAACAAGTGGTTATTTAAACCCTAAACATTTTAAAGAAGATGTGGTACATATATACAATGGAATATTACTCAGCCATAAGAAAGAACAAGCTAATGCCATTTGCAGCAACACAGATTGACCTACAGTGTGTCATCCTGAGTGAAGTATGTCAGACAGAGAAGGAGAAAAATCGTATGACATTCCTTGCATGTGGAATCTACAAAGTGATACACATGAACTTACAAAATAGAAAGAGACAGTGTTAGAGAACAAACTTACGGATGCCAGGAGGAAAAGAATAATTAGGGAGTTTTGGATGGGTATGTACACACAGCTCTATTTAAAAAGGATAACCAACAAGGGCCTATTGTATAGTACAGGGAACTCTGGTCAATGTTATGCGGCAGGCTGGATGGGAGGGGAGTTTTGGGGGAGAATGCGTACATGTATATGTATGGCTGAGTCCCTTTGCTGTCCACCTGAAACTATCACAACATTGTTTGTTAATTGGTTATAGCCCAACACAAAATAGAAAGCTTAAAAATAAAATATAATATAAAAGAAACTCAAACATTATGTCCTGAAAGTAAAACCCCTGGAAGTGGGTATTAAACTAAGTATACCAAGCAGTAAGTTATTGAATAGCTTAAATAGCTCTGTTCTAGGAAGATACTGGCAGACAAACCTAGAAGGAATAGTGATGCATACTTGAACCAGATCAGGGAGGGTATAAAGGGTTGAGATTAGAAAGAACCTCTCATATACCTAATATTGATCTGAAACTAAACAGGTGGAAAAATGCAATAGCTTCTCAACAATCCCACTCATACAGAGGTCAGATCAAAGGACTTAGCGCATCACCTAATATACCCCTAGATTTGCTCATAGTCACACTGATTGTCATGGGAGAAGGTCAGGAACCACCCAAGCCCTAATCAACAGGCATGGATTTATGTGAATTCTCTATTGTTTGTTTTTCATTGGTCTTATCGAATTTAAAAAAAAGGTACTTCAGTTTTATTTATGACAAGGTCACAATCCCTACCCTACAGACCTACAGTAGATATATGTTAACAAAAGTAACTATAAATCAAGTCATTCGTTTAGCATTAGACACAAATTTATTCCTGGGAATGTATAGATGAATCAATATAATAATTCATAGCCAGGTCTGGAAGACTCCTAAGGAAACATTTATAATATCTCAGTGAAAACAATAATAATAGATACAAGGAGATTTTAGAGAAGAATAAAAGAAGGGAATCTGCAACATTCTAGGGCAATCAGATGAGATTTCTAGGTGCATGTAATAGCTCTTCTGATTTTCAAAGAATGGGCAAATATTTTTAAAATAAATGCAGTAGGAAGAATGTCAAAGGATGCCAAAACATGGCATATGTAGAAGCATCAACACAGGTATGAGACCTTAAAAGGAAACACCAGGGAAAAGTGGGTATAGAATTGTGTAGCTATATATTCAAAAAGGTAAAAGGTCAAATAATCCTCCACAGGACCCAGATCCAATACAGTAATCTCTCCTATGCCCTATATTCCTCCAATCTTGTGGTTCCAGAAGGCTCTCCAAGAACCAGCACCAATGGAGAAAACGTCTTCTCTTTCTGCTCCATAAAGTAAATATTCTGGTATTTGCTTCCAGTGGCTCAAGCAGATACATAGACAAGATGGACTCTGGACGCACTTCCAGCTCATAAAGATGGGTGAATAAAGAGACTAGGTATAATTCATCTTATAGCTTTAAAATAATGGAATATTAAACCAATAAAACTACATGAACAGTGGAAGTTAAATAATAGGAAGAGGATAAAGAAGCCCAGGGGCTTACCCTGGTAGCTCAGATGATACAGAATCTGCCTGCAATGTGGGAGACCTGCGTTTGATCCCTGAGTCGGAAAGATCCCCTGGAGAAGGGAATGGCCACCCACTCCAGTACTCTTGCCTGGAGAATCCTCATGGACAGAGGAGCCTGCTGGGCTACAGTCCACGAGGTCACAAAGAGTCGGACATGACTGAGTGACCAAGCAGCAGCAGCGAAGAAGCCCAAAGCTCTCTTCAGATATATCTGATGACCTGGCTGAGCAGAGCCCTGTGATGGGGAGCGTATCACTGTAATCACAGTCCACACCAGCGAAACTGGAACAGAGTCTGAGCCTTTTCTCCATGTTGGCAAGTTATAAATCCAGGCAGAGCCATGAACTTCCTACTTAATGTGCTAAATAGATAAAGACTCACCAGCAATCATCTGTTGTTCCTCTTTCAGATGATGCAGGTTTCTAAAGTCAAGAGAAGGATACTGAGTATCTTAATTTATAGAATGTGATGTGGAAAATATTAGCCCAGAAGTTCCCAAACAGCTTTTCACAGGTACCTAAATGAGCCAAATTGTTGCTTTCAAGTCCCTCGGATTTAAAGAAGCAAGAAAAATACTGGCACTGAAAGCATATCATCCACTTATTATGGCAGCAACTTCTTCATAAATCATATTTGTAACAGAGCCAAAATCACTATACAGCAACATTCTTTCAAAGAATATTTATTGAAGCACCTATTAAAGGTGAGACACAATATTAGCACTCTATTAATCTATGGCTACACTCTCTATAGTACATAAAGTCTGAGCAATATAAAAATATAAGATACATTTATGACATGTTTGAAAATTTCAAGTACAATTTATTTTTATTCACTATATTCAGATTATTATGATGCATATAGTATTTAGATAACAAACAATATGACCTTTATATAAAATTATTCTTTAATGAAATTATGATCAGTTTTAGGGTAAAACGTTGTACCATATGGTAATTCAGTGAAGCATAAAGAGATAGTTGGTATGCAAATATAATCATTTATTAACTCATTCCTCAACTACCATATATGTTAGGTATGTTTCAAGCCCTGTTAGAGACTGAAAGGTACAAAGATAAATAAAACAGTCCCTGCCCAGAAATTGCTTACAATTTAGTTGAGGAGACAAAGTACCCAAACTATCTGATATGACTAAAGTACATTTCGAGTACAATGGAGACAGAAAGCAGGTATAGAACAGTTCTACTAGGGATTCAAGAAAATCTTAGACAAAATACCTCTTCAAACTATGGCTGATGCACATGATATTTTGATGCCAAATATTGAATTTTACATTGATTCTTGCTGAATAAAAATAATGAATCAATAAGTCACATGTACTATTAGAAAAATTTTAAAGCAGTTCATTTTATGTACTCCTTAAAACAAACATGTTAGGTAGATGAATCAGAGATCCCATTTTACAGATGAGGAAATTAAGACTGAGTTTAGTTCACTTATTCAAGAAGTCACCTCTATGGATGGGTTAAGTAACCTTACTGTGGAGAAGATTTCACAATACATATATGCAGCAAATCATCAGATTTTACACCTTGAACTTATAACAGGTATATGTCAATTACATCTCAATAAATCTGGGGGAATATAAGAATAAGGGGAAAATATGTCAACTTTCATTTGCATTTCTCTCTGTGCAGGGAATTATGGAGCATGGAAGGAGAAGAAACATTTCCTAATATGAAATTCTGACTTAAGGAAATTCATTAATAATTAATATGTTCATCTATTAATTTTTTCACTCTTGATTTCCTCCTGCTATTCATTCATTATTGTTTATTCATCCATTTTTTCATTTACTCTTTTATATTGCTGTCACATCATTAGACACTATTTTAATGAAGGCTCTATAGTGGTCCAGTGTGGACGGACAAAGTTTTGACACAGTTGCTCCTTTAGGGAGCTCAGATTTCTTGAGGGGAAGCAGATAGATATTAAAGAGTAAGAGAAAGTTTCAGGAGAGATATAAACAAAGAGTCATTAATTTCAATGGACTTTGGCAGGGTCAAGTGCCTACATATTTCAGGGTCTCCCATGTGAAAAGAACATGCCCAGGAATCCTAAAATCTAATTTTGACTACTTAAATATTGTAACATTGTATTAGAGTGCTCCAGATAAACAGAACCAATAGAATATGTGTGTAACTAGATATCTTAAATTTATTATAATGAATTGGCTCTTACAATTACAGAGACCAAGAAGTCCAGATCCAGGAAAGTCAGTGGTATAGTTCCTGTCCAAATTTGAAGGTTTGAGAATCCAAAGAGCTAATGGGGTAAGTTTCAGTTCAGATATGAGACTGAAGGCAGGAGAAGACTAATGTCCCAATTCAAAAACATTCAGGCAGAGATTCCTTTCTTATATACTCTGCTTTTTATTGTATTTAGGAATTCAGCAGTTTGCATAGGCCCACCCATACTGGGGAGGGAAGTATGCTTTACTCAGTTTACCAATTCAGATAATAAACTCATCTAGAAATACCCTCACTAAAACACCCAGAGATAATGTTCAACCAAATACCTAGCCTTGAGGCCCAGTCAAACTGACACATAAAATTAACCATCACAACTGTCGTACTTTAAAACTTTTCAAACAGCACCATAACAAGGTCTCTGGTTTCTGTCAACATTGAAAATCAATCACCCAAGCTTAACTTACATACTGGTAATGATATGATAAACAGCCCATAATTATTCCAGCTGTGCCTCTGTCTTTTTCAGAATTGTGCAGGCCCATAACCAGAAGTCCCAGCCATATCACCAAGTGTCCTGAAATGAATTCCCTGGAAAAAATCTCCTACCTTGTAGTGGTGTTTGTCATTCTCTAGTTTATTCTTAAAAAGAGACCATTTTTATGTCTCTAGAGAACATTAATATAATTGATTGCTGGATAAAACCCAAGATGGTCCAGGCAAGAACTGACCCAATACACTACAAGTTTGATCATAACATGTAAAGGGCAGCACTAGCATCCTCCAGAGTGACCCTCTCCTCTTTGGGTGTCCAAATGATTCTGCCCCCAACATCAAATCCTTCAAGGCTTCTAGCTAAACCAAACAGTCAGGACCTGACCCTGAAGAGCATCTTTAAAAGCCTGCGCTGTATCTCCTTTGTCTTAATGGAGTAGATGATGGGATTGAGCATGGGAGGCACAAAGAGGTAGATAAGAGACATGAGGGTGTGAACAGCATGGGGCATGTCAGCACCAAAGCGATGTACCATGGACACACTCACCATAGGCATGTAGAAGATGAGCACAGCTAGGACATGGGACACACATGTGTTAAGTGTCTTGAGGCGCTCCCCTGGGGAGGCAATGGCTAGCACTGACCGAAAGATAAGTACATAGGAGAGAAGAATGAGGGTAGAGTCCAGGCCAAAGGTGAAAAGCACAATGGACAGTCCATAGTGGCTATTGAGGGAGACATCAGTGCATGCCAGCTTAATCATATCCACATGAAGGCAGTAGGCATGGGAAAGGATGTTCCGGGGGTGGCAGAAAGGTAGTCTGTCCAGCAGCAGTGGGAAGACCAGGATGAGGGCAAAGCTTCGTAGGACAGTACACAAGCCCATGGCCACAATGCGGGCATTGGTGAGCACAGTGGCATAGTGCAGTGGGTTGCAGATGGCCATGTAGCGATCGAAGCTCATGGCCAGAAGGATGCCAGACTCTGTCCAAGAGAAGAGGTGGATGAAAAACATCTGGGCTAAGCAGACATTAAAGGCAATCACCCGGGCCCGGAGGCAGAGGGTAGCCAGCACAGTCGGCAGTGTGGAAAAGGACACCCCCAAGTCGTTGACAGACAGTAGGGACAAGAAGTAGTACATGGGCTGGTGCAGACTTGGCTCCTCCTTAACAATGAGGAGGATCAGGATGTTTCCTACAATGGCGATGGCATAGAGCAGAAGGAGAGGAAAAGATAGCCAGGGCTCCATGGCCTCCATTCCTGGGAAGCCCGTCAAGATAAAGATGGGAGCATCAGAGACATTGATCTTGAAGTTGCCCATGAGAGGCTGGGGACAGCTGTCATTAGCCAGTATGACTTTTTGGAGAAATTACATCATATGTTTAAGACTATACTGTTCCCAGGGAGGAAAAGAAACACTTAGGTTCATAAATCATGATTAGTCATAGATTTTATTTTTAAAATACACTGGGAGGATGACCAGAAGGTCATGAAACTCTAGTAGCTGAGAAAAAGAGGTCTTTCTTGACATCTTTCAGAAAAGAGTCAATAGGTACTCAGGGTGGTTGACCAGCTCTTTAAGTCTTACTGGTAGTCTTCTAGTTGACTTCCTTATGACCATTATCACAGCTTCCCTTCAAATGTGGATTGGAGAAAGAAATGGCAACCTACTCCAGTGTTCTTGCCTGGACAATCCCAGGGATGGAGGAGCCTGGTGGGCTGCCATCTATGGAATCTCACAGAGTCGAACATGTCTGAAGCTACTTAGCAGCAGCAGCAGCAGCAGCAGCAGCAGCAAGAGATGTAAACACTTATATCCAACCTGACAGATGAAGAACCAAGGGTGCAAGGAAGGAAAAGGAATTACTCCAGGTTTTCTTGGGAAGCAGTTACATGACTAGAGCTGTAACTTAGCAATTCAGTTCCCATCCTGAGGTGACTTTGTGATCCAGAGTCCTACATTTCACACTGGAAGAATACATGAAGGAAGCCTGGGGAGTCAGCATGTCTCAAAAGGCATCATAGTTTTATTAGTAGAGCATATAGAATCAGAACGTTTGATTTCTAATGCTTTCACTTAACAGCAGTATGACATTAGGTAGATTTCTTAAACTCTCTTCTTCGGTTTCTTTATTTTTTAGATAAAGATAAAATAGAGTTGCCCTATGCGTATGCATAAATGCTATATAGGATAAAAGGAGAGAGAAAAAAAAAAATTTGAACTTGGAACATGTCTCATCCATAGAAAGAATTATAGAAGTACTGCTATTATTATCACTTAAAATCATTTTTAGATGGAAAATAAATTATATAGTATGCTTTCTTTGACAAAAGTCATGGAATATATTTACATTAAACTTAAATATGCATTTTTAAATCACATATTAGCACATAATAAATTATGGTAGAGACAAGTAAAAATAAATTGTAAAAGTTAAGAAAAATTAGGAGAGAAAAAATTATAACGCTAAAAACATCCTATCCATTAACTTATTTTTCCTATGAGTGGTTAAAAACCACATTCTTTAATTTCCACAATAGATCATAATTTTTCATCTCACAGACTTTCAAAGTTCAACAAGAGTAGATGATGAGAAATGTTTCCTTGATGCCGGACCAAATGAGGTTGTGAGAAGGGGTGCTAAGAGGGTAATTAATGCATCTTGCATCTTTTCCTTTGGTCTCTCGCACAGGGGAGTTTCAACTCTCTGGGAAATAAACTATATTTAGGAATATTTTATAATATTGCTCTGACATGTCCAAAATCCTTTAATACACTGTGATAAGTGACTCTGCTTATCTGTTTTGGAACTTGCTAGTTCCCCTTTGCCTCTCATGGATAATTTCTAACACTTAAGTGTAATTACCCACCACTGATTACTTTCTTATTTTAAGTGATCCCTGGGGGAAATTTTGCTTTTTCTCTTTCAGAAGCTCAGTATCACATCAACGAACAATCAGATTAGAAATCAGAGAGAAATTCTCTATCAGTCCAATAAGTGTCCGGAAAAAAGTTTTCAGGGAATTACTGCTGAAGAATGGGGATGCTGAGTAGCAGCATTGGGTTTGAAGAAGTAGGGAGGATGAATGAGCCAGATAAGCGATGGGAAACCTGTACAGTGTGATGACCTCTTTTTAGTACACATAGAGAAACTGTCGCTGAGGATTTTAGAGGATAGAGTCTTAAGGACATGCATGGGTCACCCGCTTCTTGAGCAGCCCACTCCTGAGTTCCACTTTATCATGTCACATGTTCTGCTCTAAGAAAGTCTCGGATTGCCTTCACTAAAAACCTCCTGCTCCAGAGTAGGGCCAGGTTTAGTACCTCTTTCCTGTCCTAAGTAGAGATGTTGCTTAAGTTCAGCAAGTGCTCTTCTCTGTTCCTTAATATTTTTTTCTCAATGTTCATGCCAAATAGAAAGTGGAGGCAGAAGATGGAGAGAGAGGTGATAGAGGGAGAAGGATTGAAGGGCAAGAGGAAAGACAGAGAGTGAGGAGGAGGCAGAGAAAAGAGGATAAATATAGGAGAAGTAACACTGGAAAGGGACAGGTTGGGTGAGAGAAAGGAAGTGTAAGACCAGAGAAGGGATTTTAGGGAGACAGTGGTTGGAAAGTTAAACCTGGAGAGGGAGAAGAAAGAGAAAATAAAAAGGAAGACAGAACAGTGATAGGAGA
This sequence comes from Capra hircus, assembly GCF_001704415.2. NCBI lineage: Eukaryota > Metazoa > Chordata > Mammalia > Artiodactyla > Bovidae > Capra > Capra hircus. The sequence goes on from NC_030822.1 coordinate 34,427,586, forward strand.
ATGCCCCAAATGGACTCTGGTGCTCCAAGAGGATTGGGCTATGTTTTCTCCAAGTGAGGGCAAGGCTGTAGAAGATGTTACACACACCGCATTTTACAGGAGTTGCCTCTCAGGCTCTGAGCCATGGAAGAGCTATAGTAAAGCCATAATGTCTCCCAGCTAAGCTGATTTGGGAATAGGCTCCTCACAGTGGGTTCCCAGTAGACACCTCTTGCAATCTATTCCCAAGGTTGTTTCAGACCTGTCTGCAAAGGCCAAGACAACACAACTGTAACTGAGCAGGACCCTGTGGGGCCTTCCTAGGGCAGACTCCTCCCCCATGTCCTTTGCCTGCCTCTTTTTTATACAAAAGCTGTAGTGTCCCAGGACTCCCCTGAGTTACAAAAATTCAGCTCAAGAATTAATAATGATAATTGATATGAGCATGCACTGACAAAAGTAGCAGTTGGGCCAGGAGAACTGGTAACAATTCAATCAGTTGTATGGCAGTCACAGAATCTTTAGTTCCTCCCTGGAATACATAGAGAATTGTATCTGATGCACATTTCCTCAGTGGTTAAACAGATACTGAACCTCCCCATCAAATGGAAGTTAACTACTAGATGACCATGAGCATGTGGCCCCCAGTCTGGCTGGAGCCCAAAGATTGATAATGTTAACCCTGTGACACTGTCTTATACCTTCAGTTCAGTTCAGTCACTCAGTTGTGTCTGACTCTTTGTGACCCCATGAATTGCAGCACACCAGGCCTCCCTATCTATCACCAACTCCCAGAGTTGACTCAGACTCGCGTCCATCGAGTCAGTGATGCCATCCAGCCATCTCATCCTCTGTTGTCCCCTTCTCCTCCTGCCCCCAATCCCTCCCAGCATCAGAGTCTTTTCCAATGAGTCAGCTCTTCACATGAGGTAGCCAAAGTACTGGAGTTTCAGTTTTAGCATCATTCCTTCCAAAGAAATCCCAGGGCTGATCTCCTTCAGAATGGACTGGTTGGATCTCCTTGCAGTCCAAGGGACTCTTAAGAGTCTTCTCCAAAACCACAGTTCAAAAGCATCAATTCTTTGGCACTCAGCTTTTTTCACAGTCCAACTCTCACATCCATACATGACCACAGGAAAAACCATAGCCTAGTTTAGTCTAGTCAAGACGGACCTTTGTTGGCAAAGTAATGTCTCTGCTTTTGAATATGCTATCTAGGATGGTCATAACTTTTCTTCCAAGGAGTAAGCGTCTTTTAATTTCATGGCTGCAGTCACCAACTGCAGTGATTTTGGAGCCCCAAAAAATAAAGTCTGACACTGTTTCCCCATCTATTTCCCATGAAGTGATGGGACCGGATGCCATAATCTTTATTTTCTGAATGTTGAGCTTTAAGCCAACATTTTCACTCTCCACTTTCCCTTTCATCAAGAGGCTCTTTAGTTCCTCTTCACTTTCTGCCATAAGGGTGGTGTCATCTGCATATCTGAGGTTACTGATGTTTCTCCTGGCAATCTTGATTCTAGCTTGTGCTTCTTATACCTTACCATCAACCAATCAGAGAATTGTGCACAAGCTGATCACAGACCCTGAAATCCCCCTCCCTCACTTTGCCTTTAAAAATGCTTTGCTTAAACCCATTGGGGAGTTTTGAATTTTGAGCACTAGCTGCCCCAGACTCCTGCCTGGCACCTTCCTCCAACAATAAATGCTGAACCTTTCTTTACCACCTGCCAGTGTTAGTAGGTGTCAGTGGACTGGCTTTACTGCCTGTAGGAAAGTGGACTTAAGTTTACTTTCAGTAACACCTTCTCTCCTCCCAGCTGAGCAAGGCTTAGCTGCCCCCACACCAGGTCCTCATGACCCCTTAGATCTTCTCCAGGGTGGGTTCCAAGGGCTCTGAAAGATCAAGAGTATGACTGCCAAGAATACAACAAATTCCTCCTGACCTTCAGCTCTGGGGTTTCTTTTCTCCATGCCAAGTCCCCCTTTGCTTCTTAAGGAATTTTCAGAAGCCAAAATGTAGATTTGGTTAGAACTGCAAGTGATAGAAACACAATAATCATCAATAATACTCTGTGTTTATAATTTTCCTTGGACTCCATTAAGAAGTTCTTAAGTATTGTCATTTTCAATCTTAACAATCAAATTTGGAGAGAAATGTTATCTTCCCATTTTACTGGTGAGAGAAATTAATTGCCCAGGAGGTCAAATTAGGTTCAAAGTTATAATACCATTGAGTAGCAGAACTGCTGGAGAAGAAAATGTCAACCCACTCCAGTATTCTTGCCTGGAGAATCTCACAGACTGAGGAGCCTGGGGAATTACAGTACATGGTGTCACAAAAAGTCAGACATGACTGAAGTGACTGAGCAAAAGCAGAACTGCATTCAAACATAGATCACTCACTTAATCACTTTATCACTTAACATTTTCAGAAAACCTAATAAGAATTTTTATCCAGTAAAGACCCTGGAACATGTTTCACCTACCTGTTAATCATTACCATCTCTACCTTTTTTTCCTTTTTATCTTTTTTTCCTACTTAATTGGCTGTCTTTCTGCTTGTGCCTCTCTCTGCAACATCCCTCAAAAATAGAGGAAACTAAATAGGAAAAGAATAAAAGAAGCTAATTCAATCTTTCTCATTCTCATGACCATAAATTTCTGGCTTTCCCACAAGGCTACCAGCTAAGATCTGGGATACAAACCTGGCCCCTTCCTCAGTACCCTACACTCAGATCCAGGGCTTGCCTTGTCCATAGTGTCACATATGTAAATAGATCCTAGGCAGTTGAAATTTCAAGTTTTAATGATTACAAATTCTATGATTTTTTAAAAATTTTGTTATTAATATATAATTTATATACCATAAAAGTTGTAAATTCATTGCTTTTTTTAGCATATTTGCAAAGTTTGCAGAAAATTTTTAATCACTCTAAAATGAAATCCCATTACCATTAGCAGTCACTCTTTATTCTCATTTATCCCAGACTCTGGCAATAACTAATTTACTTTCAGTTTTTGTAGACCTGTCTATTCTGAAATTTTTATTTAAATGCAAATTATTTATTTATTAGAAATAATTCTTCTTTAAACATTTGTAAACAAATTTTTATGTGAAAATAGGTTTTTAGCCCTTTAGAGTATTTATTAATACCTAGCAATAAAAGTGCTGAGTCACTATGTATAACTGTTTGTTTGAAAAAAAGCCTAACTGTTGTCCAAAGTGGCTTCTCCAAAATTTACATTCCCACCTGCAAAGTATGAAGAATCCATTTTCTCCATATGTTTCTAGCATTTGTTATTTTCTGATTTTGTTTTTTATTTTATTTTTGTTTATAACCCTTTTAATGTGTGGAGTGATATCTCATAGTGGTTTTGATTTGCATTTCCCTAATGACTAACGGTTTTTCCAGTGGTCATGTATGGATGTGAGAGTTGGACTGTGAAGAAAGCTGAGTGCCAAAGAATTGACGCTTTTGAACTGTGGTGTTGGAGAAGACTCTTGAGAGTCCCTTGGACTGCAAGGAGATCCAACCAGTCCATCCTAAAGGAGATCAGTCCTGGGTGTTCTTTGGAAGGAATGATGCTAAAGCTGAAACTCCAGTACCTTGGCCACCTCATGTGAAGAGTTGACTCACTGGAAAAGACTCTGATGCTGGGAGGGATTGGGGGCAGGAAGAGAAGGGGAAGACAGAGGATGAGATGGCTGGATGGCATTAACGACTCGATGGATGTGAGTTTGAGTGAACTCCGGGAGTTGATGATGGACAGGGAGGCCTGACGTGCTGCGATTCCTGGGGTCGCGAGGAGTTGGACACGACTGAGTGACTGAACTGAACTGAACTTAATGACTAATGAAGCTGAACATCTCTTTTGTGCTTATTCACTATTTGTCTGTCTCGCTTTGTAGAAATGTATGTCCAAATCATTTGGATATTTTTAATTAATTTGTCTTTTTGTTGTTGAGTTATAAGAGCTCTTCATATATTTTGGATATGAAATTATTTTTTTATTAATAAATTTATTTTAATTGGAGGCTAGTTACAATATTGTAGTGTCTTTTTCTAGTTTTATTTATTTTTTTATTTTATTTTACAATATTATATTCATTTTGCCATACATTGACATGAATCCTCCATGGGTGTTCGTGTGTTCCCCATCCTGAACCCCCCTCCCACCTCCCTCTCCATCCCATCCCTCTGGGTCATCCCAGGGCACCAGCCCCGAGCACCCTGTATCATGCATCAAACCTGGACTGGCGATTCATTTCACATATGATAATTTACATATTTCAATGCCATTTTCCCATATCATCCCACCTTCAACCTCTCCCACAGAGTCCAAAAGACTGTTCTATACATCTGTGTCTCTTTCATTGTCTTGCATACAGGGTTATTGTTACCATCTTTCAAATTCCATATATATGTGTTAGGTTACTGTAGTGGTGTCTTTCTTTCTGGCTTATTTCACTCTGTATAATAGGCTCCAGTTTCATCCACCTCATTAGAACTAATTCAAATGTATTATTTTTAATTGTTGAGTAACATTCCATTGTGTATATGTACCACAGCTTTCTTATCCATTCATCTGCTGATGGACGTCTAGGTTGCTTCCATGTCCTGGCTATTAGAATCAGTGTTGCGATGAACATTGGGGTACATGTGTCTCTTTCAATTCTGGGTTCCTCGTTGTGTATGCCCAGCAGTGGGATTGCTGGGTCATATGGCAGTTCTATTTCCAGACTGAAAGAAAAAAGAAATAAAACTCCCACTGTTTGCAGATGATATGGTCCTCTACATAGAAAACCCTAAGACTCCACCAGAAAATTACTAGAGCTAATCAATGAATATAGTAAAGTTGCAGGATATAAAATCAACACACAGAAATCCCTTACATTCCTATACACTAACAATGAGAAAACAGAAAGAGAAATTAAGAAAACAATTCCATTCACCATTGCAACGAAAAGAATAAAATATTTTGGAATATATCTACCTAAAGAAGCAAAGACCTATATATAGAAAACTATAAAACACTGGTGAGAGAAATCAAAGAGGACACAAATAGGTGGAGAAATATACCGTGTTCATGGATCAGAAGAATCAGTATAGTGAACATGAGTATACTACCCAAAGCAATCTAGAGATTCAATGCAATCCCTATCAAGCTACCAACAGTATTTTTCAGAGAACTAGAACAAATAATTTCACAATTTGTATGGAAATACAAAAAACCTCGAATAGCCAAAGCAATCTTGAAAAAGAATGGAACTGGAGGAATCAACCTGCCTGACTTCAGGCTCTACTACAAAGCCACAGTCATCAAGACAGTATGGTACTGGCACAAAGACAGAAATATAGATCAATGGAACAAAATAGAAAACCCAGAGATAAATCCATGCATCTATGGACACCTTATCTTTGATAAAGGAGGCAAGAATATACAATAGAGAAAAGACAATCTCTCTAACAAGTGGCTCCAGGAAAACTGGTCAACCACTTGTAAAAGAAGGAAACTACAACACTTTCTAACACCATACACAAAAATAAACTCAAAATGGATTAAAGATCTAAATGTAAGACCAGAAACTATAAAACTCCTAGAGAAGGTCATAGGCAAAACACTCTCCAACACAAACCAGAGCAGGATCCTCTATGACCCACCTTCCAGGATATTGGAAATAAAAGCAAAAATAAACAAATGGGACCTAATTAAAATTAAAAGCTTCTGCACAACAAAGGAAACTATAAGCAAGGTGAAAAGACAGCCTTCAGAATGGGAGAAAATAATAGCAAACGAAGCAACTGACAAAGGATTAATCTCAAAAATAAACAACAACTCTTGCAACTCAATTCTAGAAAAATAAACGACTCAATCAAAAAGTGGGCCAAATAACTAAACAGACATTTCTCCAAAGAAGACATACAGATGGCTAACAAACACATGAAAAGATGCTCAACATCACTCATTATCAGAGAAATGCAAATCAAGACCACAGTGAGGTATCATTTCACACCAGTCCGAATGGCTGCTATCCAAAAGTCTACAAGCAATAAATGCTGGAGAGGGTGTGGAGAAAAGGTAACCCTCTTACACTGTAGTGGTTTTTGCCATCCATCAACATGAATCAGCCATGGTACTTATCAGGTATATGATCTATAAAATTTCTCTCCCATTCTGTGGTTTGTCTTTTTCATTTCCTTGACACTGATCTAGAAATACTAAAAGTATATTTTTTATAAAGTCCAATTTATCTATTTTTTCCCCTTTGGTCCCTTGTGATTTTGGTGTGTCATAAAACCACCATCTAACACAGGGCACACAATGACTTACACTTAAGGTTTTTTTTAAGTTGTTGTAGATTTGTCTTATATTTAGATGTTTGATTCATTTTGAGTTAAGTTTGAGAGAGGAGCCCAATTTCAGTCTTTTGCATATGGGTATCCAATTATCCCTACTTCTTCCAAATCCCTAGAGTAACCCCCTTGGGTTTTCATACCTGAGAGTCACAGAGAGTTAATAAATAACTGCACTTACCAAGCCTGTTGACATGAGGAGGCTGGAACCCCCAAGCTAAGATGAAGACACTCACTGAGGACAAGACTTAAAACTGAGAAGAGATCAGACTTCAGATGCCATACTCAGATCCTATCATCATCTAAATCACACTTGCACACATGCATGAAATCACAACTTTCACATCTAAAAAAAATAAAATTACATTCAGGAACATAGTACCTGCACAAACCTCCACACAGCCTCCCACAGAACCTCACACTCGTATATGATACGCATTACAGAGTTCAACCTCAGTGCGCTTCACTTGTGAATGCATGCCAATCACACAGGTATGTTTTTGAATTGAAAATACTGTGTTCTGAGAAAGAACTCCAAGTTCAACGATTGAAGTTTATATCTTAGAAGGAGACCTCAAACACATAGCTATCGTAGTGACCCAGAAACAAGGCTGAATGGGAAAAGTTGGAGACAATTCCCCCATTCCACCCAGAGTGGTGCTCTGGCACAATGTCTTTTTTCTATGACTTTCCCTGGAAAGCAATCTTGATTATACCTAATCTCTCTGGTCCTCCTATCTATAGATGGTCACAGAGTAGCAGCTGCCTTAAAATAACCATTTGAAATCTTCCTCTGTGGGCAAGACTAGACTGGGTAAAGAGAGGAAGAGAAGAGACTCTAGCTCCCTTGTGTGGCACCCAAGCTTCTTTCCTTTAGTGACTGGGGCCATCTATGAAAATCTCAAAGGAGATAAGAGGGGCTTTTCACATTTAGGTGACTCTTTGTAGTCCAGATAATGAATAATAGTATCATAGCAATGCAGATAATGACACTGGAGTACCTTGAAAGAAAAAGATAAGAAGTAAAGTATCAGCCATATAAATGGACAGTTAAGTGAGGGAAAAACACCATACCTTGAATCAGGAGACCTAAGACTTAATTTCAGTTCTAAAGTAAGATATGTTATGATCTGAATTACATCAGTTCATTTCTCTGAACTTGGATTTCATTTTGCTAAGATAGAGATACAGTTACTATATTTTGTAACACTCCTATATGTGGCTATGGGACCAAGAGCTTGTAACAAAAGGGGGAACACATTGTTTTTGGTGTACAAACTTAATAAGACTATATGCATTACCCTTCAATTAAAAATAAATAAATTTTTTAAAAGACTATATGCTTTACTCTTTATCACCCATAAAAAAATAAGCCAGGTGTTTCCATTTCTAATATATAAATACAAAAATTGAGCCTCAAAAAGGTTGTGGTACTTTTTAATGCTAACTAGTGAATAGGCATAAAAGCTAAGACAAGGATTCCAGAATTGTTGCTTTTATAAATTGAGACTTCCCAGAGAAGGGAAGGGATTTTCTCAAGGTTAAGTAACACTCTTGTGACAAACTCAGAACTAAAGCTCCGGATTCCAGGCCTTTTACAAAGGATGCTTTTAGGTGTACAGTGTTACTAAGGGAAGATGTGTATAATACTACCACTCTATAGTAGTCATGTATTCACTCATCCAGGATGTCTACCGTTGGTGAATGCTAGGACGCTCTACTCCCTCCCTCAATCTGCTTCTATCAGCACTTGGCATTCTGATCTGGCTGTTACATGCAACCATTAACTGGTGGAACTATAAGACTTCAGGCTGACTTTGCGTAGTTTGAAGTGCTGTCTCCCTAGATAGCATGTCGACTACACCTCTTGCTTTCTTCCACTGAACTCCCATAGGTAGTCAAAATAATGTAGATATTCAGTTATGGAGTATTTGCGTATATTCAGGCTGCCTAGTCTCTTTATAGGCACTTCAAGTGAGACATAAAAATAAGTAATTTGGTGTGTATTTGAGCAGTTACCTTGCAAACACAGAGTAAGTAAGCAAAATATTGTATCATTAAGGCAATAAGTGAATATTATGTTGCTAAGAAGTTACTAGGATTAAGTCTTTTGGTGAATATTAATCAAACTTTCTAAGTACAAACACAGTCATGTTGTCTGGAGGTTGCAATTGTGTAAAGATGCAGTCTCAGCTCAATAGGATTTTGGAAAGTGATGGATAAACAGAAATAGACAACTAAGGACTAAGTTAGAGAGGAAAAGCTTTTGGAAGGCAAAGAGACTTGCCCAGAGTTTAAAAATTAGAGACAAAGAAAAGGAAAAAGTCACCTTGGGCAAAGGAAATACTGATACTGTAAACTTTAAAAAAGAGAGAGAGGGCCAGTAAATATTCCTAGCTGTATTGGGACAAAAAAACAACTGAATGATGTGCAGAATGTGGTAAGAGATAAGTCTAGAGGGGTTAGACAGAGCAAATGCTTAAATTCTTATCATGGTTCTTGGGATATAGAACTCAAAGCATGATTGATGAGTATAGGAATTAGCAGATGAAAAACTGATTTATGTTATAGAAACTTTTAAGATTCTTAAGCAAGTTATAACAATAAATACTTTTTCTTAGCTTAAACAAGATGACTTCACAGAAAAATCATCATTTTATGTGAATGAAACAGATCTCTCATGCTGCAGGACAGGTGTACCCTCACCCCTTGGACAGAGCCCTTTATTTGCCAAGCAGAATGCCAGCATCCAACATTAGCGATGACCATCTCCCAGCCACTCTCTTCCTGACGGGGATCCCAGGGCTGGAGTGGGCTCACGTCTGGATTGCCATCCCCTTTTGTGCCATGTATCTGGTAGCATTGGCTGGGAATGCCACCCTCATCCTGGTCATAGTGACAGACAGTGCCCTTCATGCGCCCATGTACCTCTTCCTTTGCCTCCTCTCACTCACTGACCTGGCTCTCAGCTCCACCACTGTGCCCAAAACGTTGGCTATTTTGTGGTTCCAAGCAGGTGAGATTTCCTTTGATGGGTGTCTGGCCCAGATGTTTTGTGTCCATTCAATTTATGCTCTAGAGTCCTCGGTTCTTCTTGCCATGGCCTTTGATCGATATGTGGCTATCTGCAACCCACTGAGATACACAACCATCCTCAACCATACTGTCATAGGCAGAATCGGCCTTGTGGGTATATTCAGGAGTATAGCTGTTGTCTCCCCCTTCATCTTCCTGTTGAGGCGGCTGCCCTACTGTCAGCACCACGTCATGGCACACACATACTGCGAGCACATGGGCATTGCTCGACTGGCCTGTGCCAGCATCACAGTCAACATAGTCTATGGGCTAACCGTGGCCCTTCTGGCTGTGGGTCTGGATTCCATCCTCATTGCCATTTCCTATGGCTTTATTCTCCATGCTGTCTTTCATCTTCCATCTCAAGATGCCAGGCGCAAGGCTCTGAGTACCTGTGGCTCCCACCTTGGGGTCATCCTGGTCTTCTACATCCCCGCTTTCTTCTCCTTCCTCACCCACCGTTTTGGCCAACACCGAGTCCCCAGGCACGTGCACATCTTTCTGGCTAATCTCTATGTGCTGGTGCCTCCTGTGCTCAACCCAATCATCTATGGGGCTAGGACCAAGGAGATTCGGAGTCGACTTCCAAGACTGCCTCACTTGTGGAAGGTCTCAGTGTGAGTTCTTACAGCAGTTGGAGATGAGAATGAAAGGTAAATGGGAAGGATAATTATCCAGCTACATTTACATAGGTAAAGCCTATGATGTGAGAGAAATGGTGATATGGAAGGAAGCACTTTATGAAGAATGATCAGATAAATGGGACATGTTAAGGATTACACTGAATATGCTCCTTAAGCAATTCTGAATTGCTCAGAACAAGGTAATAAGGTAGTTTCTGCATCATCTCAGAAGGGAGTGTAGCTTTCCAAAATGCTAGTCAGTTCTGTTCTGGAGTGGACACTGCGTCTCATGGTGGGTTTTTCTATTGGAATGTTAAGTGACGAAAAAAGAAAACCAAAGTTGAAACATCTGGAGTGAACTTGAATCTGAACTCCAAAACTTTGGACAGTGGTTAAGAGCACAAGATCTGAAATCAGAGGGCCTGAGTTTGAATGCTTTCTCCTTTATTGTTGGTTTTCTACTTTGAGCATATTACTAAACATTTCTATGTCTATTTTTGTGAACTTTAAAATTGGGACAATGATTAATTATATCTAACTCTTGAATTATGGTGAGGATTAAGTAAATTACTGAATGTATGTACAACATGTAGAACAGTGCCTGAAAATGCTCAATAAATAAATAAATGATTAAAAGCTTCTCTAATAAGCTTCTGCACAGCAAACAAAACAAAAAGATAGCCTACAAAATGATAAGATATCTGCATATCATATATCCAATAAGGGGTTAATATTGAAAATATGTAAATAACTCATACAACTCAACAGCAGAAAAACAAACAAACATATTAAAAATGGACAGAGGTTCTGAATGGGCATTTTTCCAAAGAAGACTCAGATGGCCAACAGGCATATAAAAAGAGTTCAGTGTCATTTAATTACTAGGGAAATAAAAGTTAGAAATACAATGAGATATCACTCACACTTGTTAGGATGATTAATGTAAAAAATGACACGACACTATTACATATAAAATAGATAACTAATAAGGACCTGCTATGTACCACCGGGAACTCTGTTTAATACTCTGCAATGCTCTTTATGGGAAAAGAATCTCAAAAAGAGTGGATATATGTATTGTGTATGCATATGTATAACAGATTCACTTCACTGTACACATAAAACTAACACAATATTGTATATCAATTGTAGCTAAGTAATTTTTTTAAAAAAAGACGCTGAGTCTGTTTTCCCAAGGCTCATAGGAAATCAAAAGAGATCAAATAAAATGATGATAATATTTATCCTTAAAATTTTTTTTAACCTTTAGAGAAAGCTTCAGGATGAATAAGCTAAAAACTAAAACAGACAAGATAAACACGATGAGGATACAGGCAAAGGGGGAACCCTGGGGCATTGTTTCTAGGGATGTATATTGGTGCAGTCACTATGGAAAACAGTGTGGAAATTCTTCACAGACTTAAGAATAGGAAGACCGTATGATCCAGCTTTTCAAATTTGGATATTTATCAAAGAATACAAAAACACTAATTTAAAAAGATATGTGTATGCTAGTCACTCAGTTGTGTCTGACTCTTTGTGATCCCATAGACTATACCCCACCAGGCTCCTCTGTCCACAGAATTCTCCAAGCAAGAATACTGGAGTGGTTTGCCATTCCCTTCTCCAGGGAATCTTCCTGACCCAGGGATCAAACCTGGGTCTCTCGCATTACAAGCAAATTCTTTCCCGTCTGAGTGACCAAAAGATACACAGACCACTCAGTGCACTGCAGTATTATTTACAACAGCTGAGATGGAAACTAAGTTCCAATAAATGGATGAATGGATAAGGAAGATGCAGTGTGTATGTAGACTGGAATACTACTAAGTCATAAAAAAAAATGATATCTTTCCATTTGTGACAACATGGATGGACCTTGAGGGTATCATGCTAAGTGAAATAAGCCAAAAGGAGAAAGATAAATACCATATGATTTCACTCACATGTGAAATTCATAAATAAATAAACAACCAGTGAAGCAAACCAATACAAACTAAAACAAATGCATATAGAGAGAGAAAAGAATAGTGATTACCAAAGAGGAAAGTGACTGAAAGAGGTAGGCTGACAGATGGAAACTAAATTTTGATGTTGAGCAAGCTGTAGTATAAACAGAAGTTGAAATATAATGTTGTACACATGAAACATATAGGTTATAAATCAATGATATCTTTTTTTTAGTTAATAACATTTTAAACATTTTTGGGCCTCCCTAGTAGCTCAGATGGTAAAGAATCCACCTCCAATGAAGGAAACCTGGGTTCGATCCCTTGGTTAGGAAGATTCCCTGAAGAAAGGAAAGGCTACCCACTCCAGTATTCTGGTCTGGAGAATTCCATGGACTGTATAATCCATGGGGTTGCAAAGAGTCAGACATGACTGAGTAACTTGGCTAAACATTTGAGCCTAATGTTGTTAAAGGAAACAGAAATTCCAACACACATAAAAATTATTATTACATGAATAAAAGAGTAACTATCATGAAAGATTCAAGTGAAAATATATGTGGGAAAATGGAGCAGAGTCAAGGAAACAAAGCAATATATTAAATTCCTGACAGCTGAGAAAAGCTTGTTTATTTACTTTGAAATAAATAATGGTGAGTTAACAATTTTTAGGGCATAAAGAGTCCATAGGGTCCACTTTAAATGGTCATATGGGAGTTTTAAATGTTAATATTCACAATATACTGAAAATTATATGTCTATTTCTACGTTTTAAACTTTGAATGATATTTTTTAGTTGTCAAAGTTCTGAAGGGGGCATATAGTGTTTTGAATATTCTTTTAGAGACTCCAGTGAAGACCACAGTTTAAAGTTATTCAAGAGAGGTTTATTAGAAGGAAAGTGAGTACAGTATTCTGAAGTTATAGAGGAGAGAATAACTAGTCTTGGAAGGGGTTGATGGAAGCAATGCTAGTGCAGGACATGATAGATGGTTGATGTCAAGGGATCTTAGGTGATCTACCTGCAGCACTGATGTCACTCCCTATCAGCACTGGCTTCATGGGCATATGACATGGACAATTACATAACATCCATGCTCAGAATGGCCTCTGGCTTTCCTTACCACTCTGCTGTCCTCATCATGAAATTCATGATAATTTTACCTTTGAACTTGTGTTTGTAAGTGAAATCTGAATACACAATGATGTGTGCACAGGTCCACTACCGTTACCTGCTGTCCCTTTCTCATGATTATCTCACCATGCCTCATAAGCACAGAATTCTGGTGTACCCACAAGAGAGGGCGTTCAAGGAGAGGCACAGGAATAAAGCAAAGAGAAGAGAATGAGAGGATGGGGGAGCAGGAAGCAAGAAATTAGAAGGGAGGATAAAATATAATCCGTCATACACTAGATACTCAATTTCCACTTTCTTTGAAAAGTCATGAAGGAAAATTTCCCTTTCTTCCCTCAGTTACTTTATCTACCTTCCCTTTCTTTCTGTCTCTCAAAATGTGCACCAAATCCCTAGAGGAGTCCTCTTTGATTTCACACCTGAGCATCATGGGAATAATCAATAAATAACCTTATTTACATATCCCTGGACCAGAGGAGGTGGGAACACAGAGATGAGCTGAGGACATACACTGAGCCCAGACACTTGGCCTCAGATAAAAGATCATACATCTCAGCCCAGACTGCACATTCAGAGCCCTTTGCTTCCTTACTGCTCCCACTTACACCTGCACAGAAATAGCTTTTACACTCTTAAGCAACATTTTGTATTCACATACACACCTCCTGCACAACCTGGCATTCGATCCAAACAGCCTCACACTCACATACTATATGGCTACACAAGCTCATAGAATTCAAACTCAATGTCTGTGTTCAGTGGAAAGACACAGAGCATAATTATTGAGGTCTTATGAGAGAAAGGAACCTCAAAGAACCAGATCCTGGGACAATCTGGGAAGGATGCTCGCACTATGGGCTAGAGTAAAGCTCCAGTCCAATATCCTTATCCCATTGTTTCAGACCCAGATGGACACAGAGTAGTGGCTGTCTTACAGTAACCACTTGATATCTTCCTTAGGGGGCCATGAATAAACTGGGAAGAAAGGAGGCAGGAAGGTGGTAGTGATTCCAGCCCTCTGCCCTCCACCATCCAAGCTTCTCTCCCCTGGCATCTCAGTCCTGTATACGGAGCCCAAGAGCAGTTGGTGTCTTCGGTGGAAGCCTCTACAGAAATAGGGTGGGCTTCCTAATTCTCTTTACCACTTTGGAATTCAGATAAGTAACAAAATAATTGCAGCATTTTGAATTATTGACATAATGCCTTGATCAAAAGACATAGGAATTCAGATATTGTTCATATTAATGGTCATTTGGGTGAAGTAAAAGCTTGCAACTCTGAATCAGAACACATAAAATCTAATTTTAGTTTTGCAATTAACATGCTTTGTAATCTGGACTATATATATTCACCTCTCTGGACTTGGTCTCCCCAGTGATTAGGGGTTCAAATGTTAAGTACAGTCTATTATCTTTGTAGTATACTAAGAGTGTTTGTTAAAGAAACAAAGGAAGGAAGGAAGAGGAGATGATTTGGGATGTCCAAATTTTTAATCACATAAATACTATTTTAAGCTCTACCACAAAATCTTGTGAAGCTGGTAGATCAAGTGATGCCATTTCCAATTTAGAGTCAAAAAACTGAAGGCAAAAAGTGTTGCAGCAATGTTTCCAATGCGGCAACATGAGCAGATAGAAAAGAGAGAATGATGCAGAGTCATCACTCTCTCCAAATGAGGACTGGCTGGGAAAGGGGGAGATTTGTTCGCACTCACATACAAACTTTGTTACAGAAGCAGGGTTAAAATTCAAGCTTCTCCAAATTCTATACAGATTCAAGGACACAATGCAGTTAACACTTAAATAACAGGGTTCGAACTGTGCAGATTCACTTATGAGTGGATTTTTCAATAATAAATACTACAGTAATACTTACTGATCGGTGGTTGGCTGAATCCATGAATGCCAAACAGTGGATATGATGAGCCACTTTACAAGAAACCTCTTACATGGAGGGCAGGTAATAGATTATATAAGAATCTTCAGCTGCCCAGATGATTGGCATCTATAACACCCTCATTGTTCAAGGGTCAACAGTATGCTATCAAGGAAGAGCGGCTGTAAATACTCGCTAGCCTTCAACAGCCAGAAACAGACTCTCTTTCCAGGATATCTTCACTGTTAGCAACCTTGGGGCCACAGATTTTATCCCTTAGTCAGCCTCTGTGAGTACTTGGTATTCTGATCTGGCCAGGATATCCAGACATTACACTGGTGGGCATGCTGGACTTTGCCTGGCTTTGCCATAGTAGGGAGTGCTGTCTTACCAACTAGCATGTTGATGTATATTTTGCTTTCTTCTATTATGCTTCTTGAATATCAACTTGCTGTACATATTCAATCATGAGATATATAAGCATACTCATGATTTCCTATATTTTTTCTAGGCATTTCAAGTGAGATATACAAAGAGATTCTTTGGGGTATATACCTGGGAAGGCGCATTACAAGCACACACACACAAAAACTGAACACATAATTATATCATTAAGTTTAAAAAGCAATGCAGTGTTATTAGGTTGTCAAAATTGAGCCTTAATGGAAAGTGACCAAAATGACTAGATACACTATCACAGTCAGTGTGGAAGATACCATAGTGAAGACATACTCTCACTCAATGGAATTTTGTAAGCAGAAGAATGGAAAAAAGAATGAGACATCTATGGACATAAAAAATAAAAGGGTATCAGGAAGACAGGGAAACCCTCACTGAAATTTAAAAAAAAAACATAGAAAAAAGGAAAATAAAGAAGTCTCTGAGGGCATGGGAAAAGGAAGTATAGGAGATGACCCCTGAAGAATCAGGTTGGACAGATGCTTAAATACTTAGCTTGCTGCTTGGGATATAGAACTCAAAATATGATCTATGAGTATAGGAATCAGCAGAAGGGAAAGCAGATAATATGTGGAGGAGTATTTTAAGATTCTTAAGCAAGTTAATAACAAATATTTCTCTCAGCCTAAGAAAGACTACTCCACAGAAAGGTCATCATTTTATGTGAATGAAACAGATATCTCATGCTGCAGGACAGGTGTACCCTCACGCCTTTTATTTGCCAAGCAGAATGCCAGCATCCAACATCAGCAATGACCGTCTCCCAGCCACTCTCTTCCTGACGGGGATCCCAGGACTGGAGTGGGCTCACGTCTGGATTGCTATCCCCTTTTGTGCCATGTATCTGGTAGCACTGGCTGGGAATGCCACCCTCATCCTGGTCATAGTGACAGACAGTGCCCTTCATGCACCCATGTACCTCTTCCTTTGCCTCCTCTCACTCACTGACCTGGCTCTCAGCTCCACCACTGTGCCCAAAATGCTGGCCATTTTGTGGTTCCAAGCAGGTGAGATTTCCTTTGATGGGTGCCTGGCCCAGATGTTTTGTGTCCATTCAATTTATGCTCTAGAGTCCTCGGTTCTTCTTGCCATGGCCTTTGATCGATATGTGGCTATCTGCAACCCACTGAGATACACAACCATCCTCAACCACACTGTTATAGGCAGAATCGGCCTTGCTGGGATACTTCGTAGTGTGGCCATTGTCTCCCCCTTCATCCTCCTGTTGAGGCGGCTGCCCTACTGTCAGCACCACGTCATTGCACACACGTACTGCGAGCACATGGGCATTGCTCGACTGGCCTGTGCCAGCATCACTGTCAATATAGTCTATGGGCTAACCGTGGCCCTTCTGGCCATGGGTCTGGATTCCATCCTCATCTCTGTCTCCTATGGCTTCATCCTCCAAGCTGTCTTTCACCTTCCATCCCGTGATGCCCAGTACAAGGCTCTGAGTACCTGTGGCTCCCACCTTGGGGTCATCCTGGTCTTCTACATCCCCGCTTTCTTCTCCTTCCTCACCCACCGTTTTGGCCAACACCGAGTCCCCAGGCACGTGCACATCTTTCTGGCTAATCTCTATGTGCTGGTGCCTCCTGTGCTCAACCCAATCATCTATGGGGCTAGGACCAAGGAGATTCGGAGTCGAATTCCAAGACTGCTTCACGTGGGGAAATTTTCAACATGAATTCTGAGCAGAGATCAGAAATGAGGGGGGGAAAGTATGGATGATGGCTATCTGAATGCATTTTCCTGGATGGAGACCTCTGATATAAGTGGAATGTGTTTCCATGGGAGGAAGCGCTGGAAGGCTAAAGAAAGGTGGGATGAACTGAAGTTATTGATAATCACATTGAAGATACCTTACTTCTGAGGCTCCTTGAGAAATTATGAATAATCCAGAAAAGTAATAATATTTTTACTTTTAGGAGGTTTTTAAATAGCAAAAATCATGTGTTGTATAAACCTCATTAGCTATGATACTGCTACTGCACAAAACTCCTAATATTTTTACCTTTGCCTTAAATGCATCTGTGATTTATTAGAAAGCAAAGCAGTTCCTGTTCTTAAAAAGTGTTTAGGTGCCATGGTGGGACTATCTTCTATGAGTCCAATTAGAAAAGGGCAAGAACATTTAAAGTTTATCTAATCCAAATCCAAGACATTTGGGCAGTGATTAAAAACACATGGTCTAAAGTCAGAGTATCTGACTTATAAACAATGGAATAATAGCCATAAAAAAAGTGTGAAATAATGCCATTTGCAGCAACATGGATGGACGTGGAGATTATCGTATTAAGTGAAGTCAATCACACAGAGAAAGACAGATATTATATAATATCACTTGTATGCAGAATCTTAAAAAATTATACAGATGAACTTATCTACAAACAGAAATAGACTCACAGACTTAGAGAATAAATTTATGGCTACCAGAGGGGACAGATTGGAGGTGGCAATAGACAGGAGTTTGGGATTGACATATATACACTGCTCTATTTAAATAGATAATCAACACGGACCTACTGTATAACACAGGGAACTCTGCTCAATATTCTGTAGTAACCTAAATGGGAAAAGAATTTGAAAAAGAATGGAAAGAATAAAAATTAAATTCTTTTAACATTAAAAATAATGCATGTGCCAATCACTTTGCCACATACCTGAAATATTGTAAATCAACTGTACTTCGATTTAAAAAAATGTATGTGCATACACACACACACACACACAAAATAAATTACATTAGAATACCTGGGTTTACATCCTCCTTCTCCACTTACTAGTTTTGTGACCTTTGAGCATGCTGCTAAATCTCTGTGCCTCAGTTTGGGCAACAATTAAATGGAGAATAACGTTAACATCTAACTGATAGCTCAGTTGGAAATGAATCCGCCTGCAGTGCAGGAGACCCCGGTTTGATTCCTGGGTCAGGAAGATCTCCTGGAGAAGGGATAGGCTACCCACTTCAGTGTTCTTGGGCTTCCCTTGTGGCTCAGCTGGTAAAGAATCTGCCTGCAATGCAGGAGACCTGGGTTCAATCCCTGAGTTGGGAAGATCCTCTGGAGAAGGGAAAGGCTACCCACTCCAGTATTCTGGCCTGGAGAATGCCATGGACAGTATAGTCCATGGGATCACAAAGAGTCGGACACGACTGAGTGACTTTCACTTCACTTCACTTCAATGTTGCAGTGAGGAATAGAGAAATCAATGAATGCCGAAAAGTTAAGACAGTGTCTAACATGTAAAATGCTCACTAAATAAATATGAGAAAGCTATGCAATCTCTCTAATATTGCTAGCTACATTGAAACATATTTAGGATTTTTTATATCACTTCTCAGGTTTATTGTGATAATTACACTATACAACTATGATAAAATGCTTAGACAGTGCTTGGGATATGAATAGTGATCATTAAACTGTATTTTCTGCAAAATCAGCAGCTCAGTAAAATGGGAACTGGATGCTTTTGACTTTAGCGGAATCCAAGAAATTGAGTGAATTGTATAAGGTATATCCGCTCCAGTGGCAGTGATCTGTAGATTCATTCCTGTCTAGTTCTCTTATCCAATGTTGCATAACCCCTATAGACTTTTGTTCTTAAATATAAACAGACAAGCTGAAGATATCTGCCTAGATATTATTCTCCACATAGAGCAGATAGAAGTGAACAGCAGGGAGATACACACATCTTAATTCTTTAATCACTACACTTTTATTCTTGGATTATATTCTCTCACTTTTATATCTACATAATTTTAAATAAGTTCAACAAATATCTCTTACTTTTTCCTCAGCTCCCTTGTGTAGCTGACCCACTCCAGCCTTCTGCATCATTCCTTTGATAAATCTGTCCTTCTTTGGTCAATCCTTGGTCTTGTTTCTAATGATCCTTCTGAAGAAGTTACTCCACAGACCACAACTCTGATCCACTGATTTACCAGCCATAAGATTCCACACTCTGGGTAGAACCTTAAGTCTTTCCATCGCCTTGATTAAAGTGATACAAATGAAATTATTTACAAAATAAAAATAGACTCACAGACTTTGAAGACAAACTTACGGCTACTAAAGGAGAAATGTGGCAAGGAGGGATAAATTAGTTTAGGATTGATATATACACTCTACTATATATGTAAATAGATAATCAACTAGGATCTCCTATATAGCACAAGGAACTCTACTCAATACTCTGTAATAACCTATTTGGGAAAAGAATCTGAAAGTAATGGATATATGTATATGTATAACTGAATCACTTGCTGTGCACCTGAAACTAACATAACATTGCAAATCAACTATACTCCAATATAAAATAAAAATTAAGTTAATATTAATTTTAAAATAATAAAATAAATTCAAGCCTTTCCAATCTGACCAGATCTTTTTTCCCTTAATGGTCACTGTGAATCCCACACTCTCATCATCTGACTATGCTGTGCACAGAATAAGGATGCTGGAACCAGGAAAATCAGCTTAGAATTTCAACCACAGGTGTGGGGGAAGTCACTTAACCCCTTGGAGTCTGTTTCTCTAGCTTTAAAATGAAAATAACTTTCATATCTTTCAGGAATTTCAAAGGAATAGTTATACTCTCTCAAAAGTGAATGGCTTCTCATTCTGAGAGAGTGGTTTCTAGTTTTATTTTTATCCCCCAGCTCCCTGGGTTTTTGAGTACTCCCTCAACTACTCTACATTGAAAGAAACCCAAGGAGTAACGTCTGAAATTCTCAATATTTTACTCCCAGTGAAAACTAACACTGACATTTAAGTCCTTAACTGTATTATATTAAGCAATACAATCAATAATTTTAGTTTTGTTTCCTAGAAAAACTGAAAAGCCAGTTTATCTTAATTTGTGATTTTCAATTCTATTTACATGAGGTCTGTGTGTTGGCTGTGTGTCTGATTAAAATTGTGTATGATTTTGTGATACACATCTACAACTGGTAGACATCCAACCAATAGCTGGTACTGAGTACAGATCCCTTATCTCTGTGCCTTTGATTCTTATGTCTGACTGGAAATTTGTGCATAGGGCTATCAAGCTTATTTTCTACAGTATTATGAGGGGACAGTGTGATATCCTCCATGTGCTCTACTCTGACTTCAGGATTCAACTATACATCTCATGAACTATATTTTTCCTTGTGTTATTCTGGGGATTGATATATGTTCATGCGAACACTGTGGGAATTGATCCACCCATTCTGCCCAGCACCCTCCCTTCTTCCCTAAACCTTTAATCTCACTCCAACACTGATATGACAGAAAGGAGGAATTGTTTTAGCAAAGACCCTCCATCCAACCCTCTTTTCCAACTGAGGCTTTTTCAGCAGCATCTCATCTCCCCATGCTTTGCCTACAGAAATAATACAAGATGCAAGGACCACCCACTTGTTACTAGCTGGGTGCAGGGACCTAGCTATGGCCTTTACTCTGGGCTGATGTCTTGTGGATGTAGCACAGGACTGTTCTCCATAGTTTCCTATCTCTGACCAAAGCTCAGCTTTCACATACAATAAGTAACAGAGGATTCTGCAGCCCTAGCTGCAAACTCTACTCCTCAAAGTTCTAGGAATTTGGGGGTGGGGGGGGGGGGAGTCTGTTGTTCTAATAGTATTCTAGTGATAGAATGCAATAGTTCCTAGAGGGAGAAATTAATTTATAGAAAATAGTAGCTGCTATCAGCCTGGAGGTATCAAGGTCTAGCTCCCAGGAGAACTGCCAACATTATTAAGGTCTGTTATTCCATTGAGGTGGATAGCAAGGAGAAGCCCTAACTGAAAGGCAAGTTAAACAACTTTTCTGAAATATCAGAAGATGACATCAAGACAGAGAAACACTGTCAAAGAATAGGTGGCTTTCAGAGTCTGTGAAGAAACTCGTGGCTTCCCAGGAGAGCAAACGTCAGGATTCCTTCAGAGTCACCGTGGAATTGGAATTGTGGTGATGATAGCAATGTTGGTGGGAAACTGCATTGCCCATTGAACAGGAGTAGATAATAAAAAGGACTCAGGGTTTCCCCCTACTCGGAGGTGACGGTTATGAGAATAGGTGAAGCCCAGACCCAAGGCCATGTAACATGATCCATCCCTCCCCCAAACAACATTCTCTTTGCCCACCTGCTCTGAAATCGACACAACACACAAGATCCACGCAATCCTTTTTAATGTAGACTAGGCTTGAGAGGTGAGGGGAGGCTGTATAACTGTGCACGTGATCTGAGCAGGAGAAATTCCCAAAATAAGCTACTCCCCCGCCCTCTCTTTCCCTTTCCTTTCCCCTCTCCTCTCCATGGGATGGTGCATTGAAGCAGCAGCTGGAGGCACCTAGGCCTCTGGTATTCCCAGAAGCCTCTCAATGGCAGCATGAATGTCTCCTCCTGTGGCCATGAGGGCCTGAAGATTGGCATCGCGATTAGCAAAGCCCATGGCCTTCAGATGCTCCAGCTCTTGCTGGCAGCGGTCTTCAGCGAGGGGACACGAGGACGATGAGGACTGGGTAGACTGCGGGCAGGCACTGGCCAGAGCGTGGAGGAGCTGCAGAACAGCCAGGGTGGGCTGCACAGCGTCTGCTCTGTGACCCTGTCCTCTGCCCCTGGTTTCAGAAACTCCTCTGGCCCCATGTGGTCTAACTGGACACCATAAACATGGTTCCAACCCAGGTACCTCCCTGGACAGTATCTGCAGGCCCTTTTCTATCTGGATCAATGCCTGCAGTGCCCGTGGGTTGGTGAGTATGGGAAGGAGTGGCATATGATGTCGCAGGGGGCTGCCTGTTGCCAGCTGGTGTAGCAGAGCTGGATTCTGCTGCAGGACATGTAAGGCTCTGCGCAAGACAGAGGGTGATGGTCTCAGCTGACTTGCTGGAGTGGCTTTCCCAATGGGTTGCTGGCTCTCCTGGGAGGGAAGATTCTGGCCTAAGTCTGATAGTCCAGTCCTACAAACTGCACTGGCCTGGTTTGAATTTACATCCCTGGCTTGAGCAGCTACTCCTGCACTGACTTCCTGTGCCAATGGCCTGGCAGGTGTGGAGACTGTGGGTGCCGTGGTGGTGATGTTAGTACAACTGTGAGGATTGATGCCCCTTCTGCAAGGCTCTGAATCTGGGTTGTGGCCTTTGGAGGCAACCAGAGGGGCCAGAGTGGACAGCATGAGATGCTGGATATCAGAGAAGACCGGACGCATAGCATTGTCACCACCTGGCACTGCCTTCAAGGCTTCCAGCCCCCGCTTGTCCACCTGCAGGAGTTCCTGTTGCCGGGCCGGGTTCTGCAAGTTTTCCAGAGCCTTAAGAGCTGGCTCAGGTTTCGGTACTGGCCTTGAGGATTCAGGAACATAGCTGGCATTGGCTGGTTTCTCACTTGCCAGACCTTGAACCACAGGGTCTTCTAATGATGGCCCCGTGGGCTCAGGCACAACCATGAGGAGTTGAGCCAGCTGGCCAAAGAAGTCGGCTAATTCAGGAGAGGTCCGGGCCAGCTGGCCCAGCCTGCCTAGCATCCTAGCACTCTCTGAGGTGGATGGATCTGGACGATGGGTGCAGTGGCCAGCAGGGCTGGGCAGAGTGCTGGGACTGGGCAGAATGCCTTTCCCACGGCTCCTCACCACCAGGTGGACCGTGGTGCCATCAAGGACGCCTCGCTGGCTCAGTATGTCTTGATCCCGGAGGATCTTTCCAGTGAAGATGAGCACCAGTCTGTCAGTATCACAGTGAAAACGTTTGGAGATCTGCTTCTTAAAGTGGTGGATGCTGCTATTTTCTGCCAACATAAATTCCTGGCTGTCTTGTGGGGTCTTGACAGACACTCTGATGATGCGTGATGGTGGCTCCCGACCAGACACCAGCTGACTGTCCCCTGCTTCTTCCCTAGCCCGTGACATATTTCCTCAAGAGCAGAGTTTAGGGCCCCCTGAGGACCTTAAGAAATCTAGATGTAGCACTGAACACACCTGAGCACAGGGACCAGTAGGTGTTCCGTGATGTCCTCTCACCCAAGTCCTGTGGAGACCACCTCCAAGTGTAGTCCTGGAGCCACCCGGCTCCCGTGGGGTAGCAGCTGCCCTCTCCGGAGCCAGCCTCAGGGGAGATGATGTCAGTGATGAGGTCACAGTTGAGAGGTAGACCTGAATGGGGGAAGGGCAGTAGTCTCTACCACCTGTCTAAAGTTGGCTTTCTATCAGATTTAATTTAAAAAACAGTAGAAAAAATTTAAATGTTCTTGTCTAAAAACAGGACTTCCGAGGTGGCAGAAGTGGTAAAGAACCTTCCTGCCAATGCAGAAGATATAAGAGGTGTGCATTCAATCCCTGGGTTGGGAAGATTCCCTGGAGGAGGAAATGGCAACCCACTCCAGTATTCTTGCCTGGAAAAATCCCATGGACCGAAAAGCCTGGAGGGCTAAGTCCATAGGGTTGGAAAGAGTCAAACACAAATGAAGCGGCTTAGCATGCAGCACGTCTAAAAACATGTTTTGTGCCAATCTATCTCACTATTGAAAATCATACCACCTGGAGTTTGATAGATGAATAAAGCTCAACCAAAAATGTTCTAGTCTAATAACTAGCTTCAGTTCAGTTCAGTTCATTTCAGTCACTCAGTTGTGTCCGACTCTTTGCGACTCCATGAATTACACCACACCAGGCCTCCCTGTCCATCACCAGCTCCCGGAGTTCACTCAGACTCACGTCTATCGAGTCCATGATGCCATCCAGCCATCTCATCTTCTGTCGTCCCCTTCTCCTCCTGCTCCCAATCCCTCCTTGCATCACAGACTTCTCCAATGAGTCAACTCTTCGCATGAGGTAGCCAAAGTACTGGAGTTTCAGCCTTAGCATAATTCCTTCCAAAGAAATCCCAGAGCTGATCTCCTTCAGAATGGACTGGTTGGATCTCCTTGCAGTCCAAGGGACACTCAGGAGTCTTCTCCAACACCACAGTTCAAAAGCATCAATTCTTCGGCACTCAGCCTTCTTCACACTCCAACTCTTACATCCATACACGATCACTGGAAAAACCATAGCCTTGACTAGACGGACACTTGTTGGCAAAGTAATATCTCTGCTTTTGAATATGCTATCTAGGTTGGTCATAACTTTTCTTCCAAGGAGTAAGCGTTTTTTAACTAGCTAAGGAAGTGCCAATTTTAGTCACCTATCTTGTACTAGGGCTTTCAGGTAGCACAGTAGTAAAGAATCCACCTGCCAATACTGGAGACCAAAGAGACACGGCTTCAGACCCTGGGTCAGGAAGATATCCTGGAATAGGAAATGACAACTCACAAACCACTGTTCTTGCCTGGGAAATCCCCTGGACAGAGGAGCTTGGTGGGCTACATAGTACATGGGTTGTAAAGAGCTGGACAAGACTGAGCATGCGTGCGCACAGTCACTATATACTACCTATGCCCTAGTCAGGCATAAAGTTTCTATTTCTATATGAAGAGACTCAAAATATGAGTAATTAATCTACCCAGCCTCACAGGGGTCTTGAGGTAGCTTTCAACTCTGAGGCTCCCCAGACTGGGTAACCCATCTGTTATACATGGTTTTAAGTGAGACGGCATAATGTTTGCAAAGAACTTGGAAATGCAGTTATTCTATGATCTCAACTCCCAGAGGGTCAGAGCTAAAACAAGAGAAATTAATGAAAAAGTAATGATTTGACTTACTGTCTTTTTGACTTCAGTTCAGTTCAATTCAGTCACTCAGTCGTGCCTGACTCTTTGTGACCCCATGGACTGCAGCACACCAGGCTTCCTTGTCCATCACCAACTCCCAGAGTTCACTCAAACTCATGTCCATTGAGTCGGTGACGCCATCCAACCATCTCATCCTCTGTCGTCCCCTTCTCCTCCTGCCTTCAATCTTTCCCAGCATCAGGGTCTTTTCAATGAGTCAGTTTTTCGCATCAGGTGGCCAAAGTATTGGAGTTTCAGCTTCAACATCAGTCCTTCCGATGAATATTCAGGACTGGTTTCCTTTAGGATGGACTGGATGGATCTTCCTCTTTGACTTAACAGTTATGTCATTTGAGGTATATATGACAAATAGAATTGTTCCTAGGGAGGGTACATATTTCAGCTATAAAAGCAGGTAACAGTAACTGTCTAAGGCACTGCTTTGACTGCTCCAGTCAGGTGAGCCCCAAGAGTAAATTCTGTCTAATACCTGCAAAAATTATGTTTTTTCACTGTGAAGATGGCTACATCAAGCTGTCTGAGGCTTTTTCCATTATATACTTGACTATTTTTTTCTGATTCTAGAGTTTCAAAGGACTACAAAGGTAGGATTTGGTCGCCTAAACTCCCATCTCTAGAAGATTGTTAGATGTGGGCAACATGAACACCTAGATCCTCCTAAAACTACATTGCTTATAATATATTAAGATGTATTCTTAAAATTCAGTTGGTGTGAATGAATGTTTTCCAAGTCCAACCCATATCAAGCCTATGATAAGTTGCAATTTTGAAAAAGATTTTCAGTCCCAATAAATTTTACAGAGTGATCCTTACGGCTGGCTGGAAGCAACAGCTTAGTGGGCCTCCTCTGGTAATGTCCAGGCCTTAAGAAAATTTCTATTATATAAATATTAGTACCAAACCCAGTTCCCATTGGGGATTCCATTTGGATTGCCCTCAGCAGAATCAGATATTCAAGCTAATGTTTCTGGCTTTTCCTTAGCTAACATTCAGTTCAGTTCAGTTCAGTTACTCAGTCGTGTCTGACTCTTTGTGACCCCATGAATTGCAGCACACCAGGCCTCCCTGTCCATCACCAACTCCCAGAGTTCATTCAAACTCATGTCCATTGAGTCAGAG
The DNA here is from genome assembly GCF_001704415.2 of Capra hircus. Classification (NCBI taxonomy): domain Eukaryota; kingdom Metazoa; phylum Chordata; class Mammalia; order Artiodactyla; family Bovidae; genus Capra; species Capra hircus. The sequence continues at coordinate 34,453,867 of NC_030822.1, forward strand.
ATGCCATCCAGCCGTCTCATCCTCTGTCGTCCCCTTCTCCTCCTGCCCCCAATCCCTCCCAGCATCAGAGTCTTTTCCAATGAGTCAACTCTTCACATGAGGTGGCCAGAGTACTGGAGTTTCAGCTTTAGCATCATTCTTTCCAAAGAAATCCCAGGGCTGATCTCCTTCAGAATGTACTGGTTGGATCTCCTTGCAGTCCAAGGGACTCTCAAGAGTCTTCTCCAACACCACAGTTCAAAAGTATCAATTCTTCAGCGCTCAGCTTTCTTCACAGTCCAACTCGCACATCCATACATGATCACTGGAAAAACCATAGCCTTGACTAGACGGACCTTTGTTGGCAAAGTAATGTCCCTTTTTCAATATGCTATCTAGGTTGGTCATAATTTTCCTTCCAGGGAGTAAGTGTCTTTTAATTTCATGGCTGCAATCACCATTTGCAGTGATTTTGGAGCCCCAAAAAATAAAGTCTGACACTGTTTCCACTGTTTCCCCATCTATTTCCCATGAAGTGATGGGACCAGATGCCATGATCTTAATTTTCTGAATGTTGAGCTTTAAGCCAACTTTTCTACTCTCCACTTTCACTTTCATCAAGAGGCTTTTTAGTTCCTCTTCACTTTCTGCCATAAGGTTGGGGTCATCTGCATATCTGAGGTTCTTGATATTTCTCCCGGCAATCTTGATTTCAGCTTGTGCTTCTTCCAGCCCAGCGTTTCTCATGATGTACTCTGCATATAAGTTAAATAAGCAGAGTGACAATATACAGCCTTGGCGTACTCCATAGCTAGTACATTAATGTGTATCTGAGGTTGAAGAACATGCCAGGTAACAATTGTCCAGAATCACATTTGTGCATCACATGGTTCCAGAGAGTTTTTTCCCTCATACTCTTTAGGTGAACTGTCCTTCTTCTTCCTTTCTCTTCTACAGGCTCCATTTTCAGTGCCTAAATATCTCCTACTCAAGCTGATAGCCTTCCCCAGTTCAGTTACACACTTGTGTCTCAAGGTGGGTGTTTTGATCAAATAGGACTTGCTAAGTTTCCCCCAGTTTACCACACCTAGTTCATATTATTCTTTAGTTGTTTATGCTGTTAGTTCTTCTTCCTGGAGCAGGCCCTTTATCTAAATTATTTTGGGCAATTGAGCAGGAGGTAACAAGAAAAATTTCCTGAGTCTTATGTCTCTTAAAAATAATCAGCCTAAATTAATTCTTGTGTTAAAGACACATTTTGGGGTGGCAAATTTTATTCTCCAATGAGATGAATCTGGAGCTGGTCTATATTGGAATTCTTTGCTGTCACAGTAAGGGGAATAATACATAGCAATGAATAGCCTTGACTTTCTAATACTTAGTAATAATACATAGCCTTAACTTTCTCTCCACAAACCTGTTTTTCCCAGTCTCTGCCATGTCAATTAACTTTACAACCAAGACAGTTTATTTCAGAAGAGGATCTCAAACTTGCCATTTGCTCAAGTTCTCTTTGTTCTTCTAGTAAAATTTTCATTCATCCAGATCCAGGAATCACCTTCAGTTTCTTTCTTTTCACATTGCTACGTATCAGCAAGTACTATGAGTTTTTCTTTCAAGTATATTCTGAATCTGTTCACCTTAATACTTCCCATACTGCAATAGCATAGCCTCCTGGCTGGTTTCCCTATTTTCTTTCTTGGTCCATTTTTACTAATTCCAATAGCAGTGTTTTGTGCTAGTCTCAGTCTATCACTGATGTTGAGGCTGGGCTTGGCCTTGTGATTCTTATTGTGATTGCAAGAAGCCCTCAGCAATAGCCATCAGGGAACTTTGAAAGAGACAAAGTTTCTTACAAGTCCTGCAGGTTATGTGCACACTTGGGACCATAAAACAAGGTCATTGGTAGAGAGAGAGCAAATGTATATGGGGCTTTTCTTTTATTAGGCTCAAGGGTGGGCACAGAGGGTTTCATGGGCTCACTTTCTGTTGTTGTTGGTTTTTAATTATAGGATAATTGCTTTACAAGTTTGTGTTTGTTTTTGCCATACAACAACATGAATCAGCCATAATGGGCTCACTATTGGATTTAAAACTTAAGAAAAATTTAAATAATGAGAAGAGAAAAGATAAGTGGCACAAATGATCAGTTACAAAAATCAGCCATGACCTCTAAAACAAAGGAATATCAGAGAGCATGTACCCTGGCCTTTTACGTAGTCCTGTGGCTAACAATGTGTTTTGGGGGAAATAGCCCTATTTGAAATGGGACGTCTCTTTGATTTGGATGACTGGGCAGCCAAGCCCCAATTAGGTACTTGCGTTACTAAAAAAGTAAAAGAAAAAAACTGTTTGGGCTGACAGAACAAGTAGCCACTGTGATCTTTTAAAAATATAGACACGTGTACCCCAATGTTCATCACAGCACTGTTTACAATAGCCAGGACATGGAAGCAACCTAGATGTCCATCAGCAGATGAATGGATAAGAAAGCTATGGTACATATACACAATGGAATATTACTCAGCCATTAAAAAGATACATTTGAATCAGTTTTAATGAGGTGGATGAAACTTGACCCCACCCCTTGAGCACCCTTCTCCAGTCACAGGAGACTTCCTGTATTTTTGTTCCTGCTGGCTTTCTAATTATTAACTCTATTCCCTGGGAGCTCTTGCTTTGGCTAACTCACATCTCTGCTTAAATGCTCTCTTGGGTGATGGTCTCCCTGATTAGACCCTAGAACAGTTCATTGTCAGTTTTCCTCTTTACCCCGTGTTTCTTCTTAGGATCTCCCTGTGCTTAAATTATATGGATTTCTTGGTGACTGTCCCCTCTCTGTTGGCTTTATGAAGGCAGGGTTTTGTGATCTAGAACACCTCTTATCACCGAGACACAGGACAGGACTCCAGCATAGAGAGGGTGTTTAATTACTATTGTGCTGGGTGTACTTAGTCTTGAAGTTGTGTCTGAATCTTTGTGACCTCATGGACTGTAGCCCACCAGGCTCCTCTGCCTATGGGGATTCTCCAGGCGAGAATACTGGAATGGGTTGTCAAGCCCTCCTCCAGGGGATCTTTCCAACCCAAGGACTGAACCCAGGTCACCCAATGCAGGCGGATTCTTTACTGACTGGGCCGCCAGGGAAGCTGTCCCCATCTGATCAGAAAGCATTATAAATTCAGTCTCCAAAACATGTTTTGAGTTGTTCACTTCTTGCCATCTGCCCTTGTGGAGAACCTAACCTAAGCCAATACCATCTCCCAGCTGAATGACTACAGGAGTCTGCTGCCTTGACCCCCCTGCCACCCCAGCCACCCTCTCAGTCATGTGCCACATAAGACGAGAGTAAAATCCACACGCGAAACAAAGCCCTGGCGAATTCTGCACTCACCTGTTTCTCATGTCACCTGGAAACACTTTCCTTCTCATTCTCTCTACTCTGGACACCTGGCTTTCTTTCCTTTTTCTTCAGGTGTATCAGGCTCTAACCAAACTCAGGGAACTCTTTTATAGTTTCCCCTCTGCCTGAAACTTCTTCTCCCAGCTCTCTGAATATCTGGCTTCTTTCAAGTCTCTGCATAAATACTTCCACCAAAGAGATACGCTTTGACCACTCTTCTAAAAATATATCCCTTCCCCCTTATATACACTAACAATATGCCTTGTTTATTCCCTTCATGAAATGAATTTTACTTGTTATTTAATAATTATTTATTCAGTAGAAATTGATATAGAATAGAAATAAAAGGTGTTTTCTCTAGAAACACTGACCCAGATCCTGGCTGCAGCCCCATCATTTACTAGCTGTGCAACTTTGGACTAATCCCACATAACTATTCCTTGCTTTACTCATCCGTCAAATAGGTCTAGAAATAACACCTGCTTTATAGCGCTGTAGGAGTTAAATGGGTAAATAGGCATAAAGCCTATATAAGAAAGCAACACAACACTGTAAAGCAACTATCTCCAATTAAAAATAAAAAATAAAATAAAAGTTTACAGAAAAGTGCCTAGTTCTCAGTGAGTGCTGTGTTAGGTATTACTTTTATTTCTCTCTTCCTTTTTTCTAGGGAGGTCTGTTATCCCTGCTATATTGTAAGCTCCTTAAAGCAGAAAACACATCTTGTTCACTATTGTATTTCTACTACTCTTGGCATATATGAAATGTTTAGGAAGTATTTATTAAACTTATGAATTCCAAAAGGATACTTAATAACTTGCAAAGAAATTTCATGACATAGTGTCATGTTGGAAAGGCAGATTATTATGCACAATATAATCACAATTTTGTAAAATATGTGGAAAGACAACCATCATGGTGTTAGCAGTGTTATCTGGATAGTGGAATTATTGCTGACTTTCATATTCTTATTTTACTTATCTGTATTATCTACTATGCATATACATTATGCATAATATATTCTATCATATATATATTTCTTTTAAACTGAGGAAACAAGTCATGGATCTAGTAAAGAGGTTTAATTATTAGAAGAGTAGAAATTTTATTTTTCACTAATGCATTGTTTGCACAAGAATCAAACTAAAATAATAATTCATAGTGTACTGGTGACATAGTAGTTTCACCACAGCAATATCCGTTCTGGAAATAGACTGCAAATATGTAGTGCTTAAACTGAAGCTAGACTTATGTGAAGAAATTACAGTTCTTTAAAGAGAAACAAGTGAATCTTGAATGGAAACAGTCTTTATTTTAAAAGGAAAGATTGTCTATTGCAAATCCCTCAATTCTTCTCTAATATTCATATATTCATACATAATTAAAAGCCAGTGAAGGTCTCCTTTGGTCTTATATGGAATATAGAGTATATTTAAAAAATAAAATTGGACAATGGCATTATGCAAAGGAATAATGATTTAAGCATTGAGTATTTTGTCACTAAATATTTCAAAATTAAAACTGAAGTCTGTGATAGCTTATGGTGAATGGTGAACAGTGCCACTGGATCCATGGTCTCCGAAGGAGAAGATTTAACTCCAAGACCAAAGACAGGTCTCAGTCACTGAGAGCTTTGTGCGCAAAATTTTATTTAGAGTGACAGGACCAAGAAAGCTTCTGACATAGACATCAGAAGGGGATAGGAGAGTACCTGCCTCACTAATTTAAGGTCTATACTTTTCAACTAGCTGCTGAGAATAGATAAAAAGAATATTTCAAGATTGTACAAGCTCCACCAGAACCTTTTCCAAGGCATACATCCTGAAATAACTTTGGCACAAGATTAGCCAGGGAGATGGTTCTGGACAACATCTCTGGGTGAGATATACTGTGGCTATGTAATCAAGGGTACAAGTCTTGAGAAACAGGTTCCCAGACAAGGTTTGTTACAATTATAATCATTAGCATGGAGCCTAAGAAAAGCATTTCCATGAGTAAGAGGTTGTGCTGTGTGATCACTGGGAAACAAAGGCCAGCTCTTGGGTAAGATATATTGTTGCACAAGGCTTAAGGAAAGCATGAGTGAGAATGTTCAGTTCAGTTCAGTTCAGTGGCTCAGTCCTGTCCGACTCTTTGCGACCCCATGAATCGCAGCACACCAGGCCTCCCTGTCCATCATCAACTCCCAGAGTTCACGCAGACTCACGCCCGTTGAGTAAGTGATGCCATCCAGCCATCTCATCCTCTGTGTTATCCCCTTCTTCTCCTGCCCCCAATCCCTCCCAGCATCAGAGTCTTTTCCAATGAGTCAACTCTTCACATGAGGTGGCCAAAGTACTGGATTTCAGCTTTAGCATCATTCCTTCCAAAGAAATCCCAGGGCTGATCTCCTCCAGAATGGACTGGTTGGATCTCCTTGCAGTCCAAGGGACTCTCAAGAGTTTTCTCCAACACCACAGTTCAAAAGCATCAATTCTTCAGTGCTCAGCTTTCTTCACAGTCCAATTCTCACATCCATACATGATTACTGGAAAAACCATAGCCTTGACTAGACGGACCTTAGTCGGCAAAGCAATGTCTCTGCTTTTGAATATGCTATCTAGGTTGCTCATAACTTTTCTTCCAAGGAGTAAGCATCTTTTAATTTCATGGCTTTAGTCACCATCCACAGTGATTTTGGAACCCCCCAAAATAAAGTCTGACACTGTTTCCACTGTTTCCCCATCTATTTCCCATGAAGTGATGGGACCAGATGCCATGATCTTCGTTTTCTGAATGTTGAGCTTTAAGGCAACTTTTTCACTCTCCTCTTTTACTTTCATCAAGAGGCTTTTTAGTTCCTCTTCACTTTCTGCCAAAAGGGTGGTGTCATCTGCATATCTGCTGCTGCTAAGTCACTTCAGTCGTGTCCGACTCTGTGTGACCCCATAGACGGCAGCCCACCAGGCTCCCCCGTCCCTGGGATTCTCCAGGCAAGAACACTGGAGTGGGTCATCATTTCCTTCTCCAATGCATGAAAGTGAAAAGTGAAAGGGAAGTCGCTCAGTCGTGTCCGACTCTTTGCGACCCCATGGACCGCATCCTACCAGGCTCCTCTGTCCATGGGATTTTCCAGGCAAGAGTACTGGAGTGGGGTGCCATCGCCTTCTCCCTGCATATCTGAGGTTCTTGATATTTCTCCCTGCAATCTTGATTCCAGCTTGTGTTTCTTCCAGTCCAGCGTTTCTCATGATGTACTCTGCATATAAGTTAAATAAGCAAGGTGACAATGTACAGCCTTGATGTACTCCTTTTCCTATTTGGAACCAGTCTGTTGTTCCATGTCCAGTTCTAACTGTTGCTTCCTGAGTAATGCTCAAAATTCTCCAAGCCAGGCTTCAGCAATGCATGAACTGTGAACTTCCTGATGTTCAAGCTGGTTTTAGAAAAGGCAGAGGAACCAGAGATCAAATTGCCAACATCCTCTGGATCATGCAAAAAGCAAGAGAGTTCCAGAAAAACATCTATTTCTGCTTTATTGACTATGCCAAAGCCTTTGACTGTGTGGATCACAATAAACTGTGGAAAATTCTGAGAGAAATGGGAATACCAGACCACCTGACCTGCCTCTTGAGAAATCTTGAGAATGTTCACCTCCTCCTTAAAGGACCTTGGACCACCTGGCTAAGCTTTAGCTCTTTCATCCCCCATTTTTTTATTTAGGAGAATATGGTTGCCAGGGAAAGGGGCAGAGAAATCATTCTATAACTTCTTCCTGCTGGTAAGGGGCACAGACAATAAATTGTTGAGGCAGCACATTCTCCTTACCCTTATATTGAGGATCTCTGATCCAGGATCCCCAAGTAATAGCTGGAGGAGTCTGTGACAATCATAGGAGCTTGAATAATCATTTGTAACTTAAGTACTTCATGCTGCTTAGATACAAAATTCATTATACAGTTACAGATATAAGGAGCAAACAACAAGAATAAGATAATTACAATTACTACACTCAAGATAGTTTTCCACCAAGGAGAGCTTGTAAACCATGATGGCATCTGCGACCAGAGTGGAACATCAACGTAGTCCATTTTGAAGAGTGACCAGAATCTCTGCATCACCATTACTTTGTCTTTGAAGACATTGTATCCTTTAGAAGGAACAAACTAGACAAGTAGATTAAAAGGCAGAGACCAAAAATCAGTAAAAGAACTATTGTAATCAGCAGTCCAAGCAAGAATAGGAATCAGGTTACATTTGCTAGTAACTTTGATCTTGGTCTAGATACAGTCAGTCAACACTTGGGCTGCCCTGTTTATAAGAATGAAGCCATCTGGCATGTTCATATACATTTTGAATATAGGTATAACAAATTCAGTTAGTAGTTGAGAGAGTGACAACCTGAGCCTTAACAGACAAAATAAATCTTACCATTTCTTTTTAGGAGAATTAATCTGAACCACAACATACACAGCTGTTTTAAAGAGACTTATAGCCAGGTAACCGGAGAAGGCAATGGCACCCCACTCCAGTACACTTGCCTGGAAAACCCCTGGATGGAGGAGCCTGGAAGGCTGCAGTCCATGGAGTTGCTGAGGGTCAGACACGGTTGAGTGACTTCCCTTTCACTTTTCACTTTCATGCTTTGGAGAAGGAAATGGCAACCCACTCTAGTACTCTTGCCTGGAGAATCTCAGGGACGGGGGAGCCTGGTGGGCTGCTGTCTATGGGGTCACACAGAGTCGGACACAACTGAAGTGACTTAGCATAGCCAGGTAGCCAGTTGTCTAAGTCTGTCCAAGCAAGCTTTAGCCTCTTATTGTGGTATTAATGTATAAGCCAAAGTAGCTGTCACCATCAACAATTTTAGTGTTTTTCTAAGAATAAGAAGATGCAAGAATTTGGGTTCAAGAAAATCTTTACCTGAAAATACTTAACTATCATGCAAAGGCCTGTTTTGTCCTTTTTTTTTTTTTTTTTTTTTTTTTTTTCAGAACACAGAGCGAGTGCCTAATCTCTGATTTTCACCCTGAACTCCTTTCAGGGGATGTTGATGGTCAGCAGCTATAGCGTCCATGATTAATCTTTGTAGAGGCAAATGGCAAGCGCCAGTTTCCAGTCACAGGGCCCCTTTATGGCCATGAGTTTGACCATGGTTGGGGGGCATTTCATGACCATCTTGTCCTACAGTGCTGGGAAGGCTTGTTCTCAAGTCTATCACAGATTTCACCGATAGGCCTCTCAATGTCCTGTTACTGGACTAGGCCCTGTGACTAGCAAAAGTCTCTGGACAGCTCCTGTCTCACTAGTCCCTTGGTCCAGGAAAATATTCCCTCTTGTTGTTTCTTCTCATATACAGAGTCACACCATTATAGCTGTGGATTTCATACGGACTATATACCATCTTTATGCCAGTGGCTCAGTCACATATTGATAATGTAAGGGACAACATGTTGAAATAAGCAGTATAGAAAACAATATATTAGTAGCAATAGTAAAATCATGAGTAAGGACTTAGTCAAGAACTCAGGTATAGGCTAGTGACATCTCCAGGTCATCCGATTTAAGTTTGTTAAATGACTATAGCCTGCTGTTAGATCCTGGAGCATCTGACCTTTATTCAAAGACTGGTTACTGAAATAAGCTTTAGAAACAAACTCAGAATGTCATTTTTAATAACTGAATTAAATCTCTTAGCAAGAGAACCACAAGAAACTCAGAAGTGAATCTTAGTAAATGCAGTCCTTAATTCATAAAACTAGAACTTAATATGCAGTGAAACATAATAGATGCTATTGGCCTGACATCAGTTGGGTGGATTTTTCTTTTAGAGGTCCCCAGTATACTTTGAGATTTCTGTATATGTCAGGAGACAGTCTTTTTTACCTTGATGAGGCTGTTGAGAACCCAAGTGTCTCAATTTCTAGAGAGACAAGGCAGAGAGAAAAGAAAAATATTCTAATTTTACCCACAGGTGTAAATCACTAAACTGTTTTAAGACATCAGTGACTTGAGAAGAATTTCTTTATATATGAAAACAAAGATTAGAAGCCAGCGATATGTCAGACAAAAAATCATGAAACTTGCAATCATATTTAGCAGTCTATTTAATCTCATGCAACTGATCCCTTTGTTCTGCCATCCTTACCCAAAGACAGAGGATGCCAGTGAAAGCGGTAGTCTCCCAAATTGTGAAGCTTTTTTTGCCAATATCAGTATGACTTGTCCAGCAAACTGGGTGCTCCAATCACTGGAGATTACAGAAAACACATTTTAACCATGTCTTCTCCATTGTGGGACATTAACCCTGAAGCCAGGAAAGGCTTTTTCTTATCAAATAAAAGTGAGTGTTTCAGGGAGCTGGGAAAAGCCAAGCGGCCATCTTGGATTTCCCATAGCCCCAGCTATTTGGTTTATAGCCATTGTTTATCCATTTTAAGCTCCCTGATGAGGGGTTAATTTTTGTAGAAGCAGAGTGAGTTTTTTCCATGTGTGACATAGTCTGTTATCAAAAGCCATATTCCAAGAAAACTTTGTTCTTTTAACAGGGAGAGAAAACCAAATCCCAGCTTACATTCACTGCGAAGCAATAGTTGACTAAGCAATACTTAGTCAAAGTAACAATACAAGAGTTCAAAGCTCAGGTTAACGTCTTAAGAAACATGCACCATGCACAAAACTCTCTTCCACTTGTCACAAACCTTTTATTTTATACTTTCTGCACTTATCACATCCTTTGCCAGTTTTAGAGATGAGTCACCTGTAGGTTTAGACTTACTTTCTTTTTCCTTAATAGAATGTAATTCCATTTATTATATCTTTTTATTAAAAACACACATCTTACTTTCCTTTAGCAACCTTGAACAGTACTTTATATCATCATTTTGTAGCTTGGTAAATATAAATCACCCAAAGTTATGTCATTTTAAAAGTATCTTCACAATGTCTGTGTTAATTAGATCAACAAACAGACATCAATACCAGGTATCAATTCAGTAGCGAATATTTCCCAGTTTATACAAGACTGAAATTCATTTTGTTTAATTTTCTTGAATTTAGAACTGTTTGCTTTCTAAGCTCTTCTCTTTAGGCCAATTAAATGCAGCTCACTGATAATTAACCTTTAGCAATTTTGTTCAAGGATGGAGATACGTGAAGACGCATAAATCTGGACAGAGACCTCACAATTTTCTGCTTGAAATTTAAAATGTCTCTTTGCACACACACCCCCTCTTTTTCTCCCATTGGCTTTAAGTTCTACCAATTTGATCATGGCAGGAGTCCCAGACAGAGTGGGCTGTGTATCTCAAGGACATGATAAGAGGTAATGTCAGGTTTTTTCCCAGGTAGGTTTCTGTTTCTCAGGCAGGATTGGAGCTTCAGAAAAATTATTTTAATAAGCCAGCTTTTTCCTAATTGCACGTGCAAAAAGAATCAGCTTTGCAATTTCAAAAAGATTTCATTTTAACCAGTTTTCTCCAGAGGCTAAAGAATATCATGGCCATTCAATGTCAAAAATGTCATCCTTCCTTTTTGTGGTCATAATTTCATATCTAAAATGTTTAAACCAGAGAGTGTTAAAGTTGGCTCTGATGACGGGTAGACTGACTGATGAGATGTTGTACCAGCAGGGATTGTCTCTCTGGGCAGGTGAGATCTTCTCTTATAGCAAAGAAATCCTGTATATAAGGGACTTTTTAGGCTCCGGGGATCAAACTTATTCCAGTTTTTCTAAGATACAATTCAAAGGGGTGGTTCTGGAACTGTTAGCTCCCATTGGTACGAGAGAAAAAAGCGGTGCCCAATTCGGTGGCTTTTTTCTACCAGAAGTGTCCCTCCCTGCTGTAGATGGGTGTGGAGACAGGTCTTCCACCTAAGCTTCCTTCCCTGGCCAAAGTTAACCTGTCTCTTACTGACACAGGTGTCTCACTGTCATCTCTCCTTGTTCTACCACTGAGGAGGGGTGGAGATGCACCAGGGGCAGACCTGACGGCATCCCAGAGTGATGTCCAGTTTCTCACCATTAAAACCTTGCCTTGATTTCCCCTTTTCTTCTGGTGCCACCCGGGGTAGAACAGAGTAGCCTTCTGGAATGTCTCCCAAGCTAAGACCACGAGGGGAAACATCCGCCTTTTATGTGCCTGTGCACATCTTTGAGCATATTCCTGACCACAGACGAAGTTGTAAGCCAAAAAGGGAGTCACAAAGGGACGAAGAGAAAACCCAAGATGTCCCTTCTGAGAGCTGCCACGTGAGTCTATGTGATAACAAACGGGGTGATGGAGGGCCAGTCTGTGAGGAAAAAATAATCTTTCATATTTATGAAGTGTCAAGGCCAATCTTTCTATTCCTGTCCAACAGATTGTACAAAAAGAATACCTAGGGAGTTGAGACAAGAGCCGCTGGAGAGCTTTCTGTGGTCCTCTAAGAGCTAGTGCTACCAAGGGAAGAAGCCTGCTACATTTCCAACCTGCCCAAATCTGGGGTTCCGTGATCTGTGTCCTCAGGAATCTCATGCTCACCAGTAATGTCTCCATCCATACAGTCCGGAGGCATAGCCATGACGAGAATTTGCCTCTGGGTCTCTGGTGTCAAGATGGTAATTTCAGGTGAGAGATGTCCCTGGAACTAGAGCTCCAGCTAGTTCCCTAATATGTTCCTCCCTGCAGTGTCCTATAAAACTTGGAATGAGGGTCTTGCTAGAAAAACACAATAACAGCATGGATTGCAAGTCCCCTGAAAGTCTATCATCTGGCACATTAGGTGAGTAGCTTTAATTCCCCAAGCAGTTATGAAATGGTCAGAGAAACCAGGAAAAACTGATGGGGAAAAAAAGAACAGGGCGTATGCTTCTGAGTTAGTAAAGGAGAGACTTTACAGTGAAAGAGGAAGAGTCCCAGCTCTGAGTAGTCTTACCTTGTCTTGAAGATCCTGGATGGGTCCCCAAAAGGATAGCTATGGTGAACTGTGAAAATGCCACTGGATTCGTGATCTCCGAAGAAGATATAACTCTGAGACCAAAGACAGGTCTCAGTCACTGAGAGCTTTGTGTGCAAACTTTTATTTAGAGTGACAGGACCAAGAAAGCTTCTGACATAGACATCAGAAGAAGGCAGGAGAGTACCTGCCTCACTAGTTTAAGCGGGGCCTTATATACTTTTCAATTAGCTGCTGAGAATAGATAAAAAGAATACCTCAAGACTGTAAGAGTTCCACCAGACCCTTTCCCAAGGCATACATCCTGAGATAACTTTGGCACAAGATTAGCCAAGGAGAATGGTTCCAGGCAATGTTTCTGGGCTAGATATACTGTTGCTGTGTAATCAGGGGTATAAGTCTTAAGAAACAGTTTCCCAGGCAAGGGTTGTTACAATTATAATCATTAGCATGGAGCCTAAGAAAAGTATTTCCCTAAGTAAGACATTGTGCTTTGTGATCATTAGTGTGCTGTGTGACCTTAGCTAAAAAAAGACCAGTTCTTGGGTAAGATATATTGCTGCACAAAGCTAGGAAAGCATGAGTGAGAATGTTCACCTCCTCCTTAAAAGGCCTTGGACTGCCTGCTTAAACTTTAACTCTTTCATGTAGAACTAGCAGATTAAATTAAAAAAAAAAAAAAACCCAAAAACATAAATAGCTACAAATGGACACTTGCCATCGGCACATGTCATCTGCCTCTACAAGGATTAAGCTGTGTGCTGCTGCTGACCTTCAACAGCCCCTGAAGGGAGTTCAGGGTGGAGAGCAGAAATGAGGCACTCTGTGCTCTGGAAAAAGTGGCAGGACAGGTCTTCACATAACTGTTTTCTGGAGCCAATTAGCCCAGTTCTTGCATCTCCTCATACCTAGAAAAGCACTAAATTTCTTCATGATGATGTCTGCTCCTCAGGACTAGCAGAAACCCTTATCAGACCCTCTGTAAAAATAGGTTCTTGAATTTGCATGTACCATTCACCAAATCCGCCATTAACCCATTAACCAAAATCACCTATATACTTGCCTTCCCCCTACCTCTTTGGAGCAATTTCTCAGAGTGATTAACATCTGAAATTTTGAATTCCTGGCTATCTCGCGACTCTCATGCTGTTCATTTTTTTTAATGCCAGAAATACACATGTACACATACGCTGGATATGGTAATGAAAATATTTCAATCAAGTGTAGATAGTGGCAGGAGTCAGAGGTGTAAAAATTCCAATCAAATACCACAAATCCTGCCCCTTTTCATTTTCCATGGGTAAGAATTGAAGCATTAATTAACTTGATTTACTGCAGCAGCTAAGTTGTAGACTCTGGAAGTACATTGTCTAATTTCAAATCCTGGCTCTATTATGCAAGAACTGTACAATTTTAAGCAATGTACTTCCTCTCTCTTTATGCCTCAGTTTTTCTCATCTGAAGTTAAGAATAAAAGCTAATTGTGTGGATTCAGATGTAAAGAGCTTGGAAGAGTGGCTGGCTAGAGGAAAGCTTCAATAACATCAATTGTTATTTAAAATTAAATGTAAGTAGTAAAACCCTAAGATATCCAGAAAAAAAATGTACCCATGTATTTATAACAGAGATATTAGGGAAACATCATCAAATAATAAAAAACATAAATCATAAAAACACTTTCTGGTTTTTAATAATTCTCTCTTAAATTGCTGTCCAGCTACCTGGCTGGCTATTTATTATGCAGATCAGCATTTCAAGCTTCAGTGCTCTTTGGCCTTCTAGAAAATCTCTTGGTCTGAGGAAAGGGTACATTTTCTTTGGGAATATTCAGGTTATACTAGGCCCAGTATAACCAAAACTATGAGTCTGCTTCTTTTCCATCCACCCCACCTCTTAGGTAGGGTCCTTCCAAGGCCCAGCTGATGCAGTGTGAGAGTCAGAGCAGGGACTGCAACTGTGACACCTCTGGAGGCCTGCCCTTTCAGTAACCTCAGCCTGCAGGTATCTCCTCTATCTCAAACTCCAAAACTATTTTTCCCAAGCAGAAGGCTTGTTCCTCTAAGATTGTTTATTTGATTCCTATCTACCTAGGCTCCTCAACCACTTTATCATTTCTTCTCCACTCATCATTCAACATTCATTTATTCAATAATTTACTGAATGTTTCCTACATCAGCTGCTGGATGGACAGTGACCTTCCCCACCCCAGGAATCTGCTTCCTTTGGACTCACCATGGAGCAGAACATAGGCTGATGAGTTCAGTCTCTGATGAGGCCCAAGCAAAAGATCCCAAACACCCAGTCAACTGTAAAGGGCTCTCCATAGTTCAGGAAAAGAAAACAATGCAATAAATGAGAACTCTCTTCCCTACCTAGAGAACTTTTAGACCCACATTTCCACCTACAGCCTTCTCTGGTAAGCTGGAATTTACGTTATATGAACCTTCAGGCTTTTCTTGGCCCATATGAAAGGCAGATAAAAGCAACATTTCTCTCCCTGAATTTTTTCTCAGACCTATCTGACTTCCCAGGGTTGAAATTAGAGATTGCAATGTATAACTCTGGCAGTCAAAAGCAGCCCGGAGCCTTCTTAGTTACAAGAAATAAGACTTTCCTCTGCCTTTCGCCTAGCACCACCATAAACAACAGTTCATTGGATGTGGACAAGAACACCTCACTGATGGGAACTGAAGAGGGAGTAGAAAGGAGTCTTGAAGCCTCATGCTCCACTGGAGATTAAAACCTAAAACAATGGGAGAAAGTTGCCCTCAAAGCTCATTTTATCTCTAAGGCACATGATGGTAGCTCACAGGTGAAGGCAGCTTGATCCAAGTATCCCAGGTTCCAGGCAGAGCTTTTGTTTCTCCCTAAAAGGACTCCCAACACTGAGTCTCTGACATTTAAACACATATACACACCATGGCCACTGTCTAGTATAATGATATTCTCTTTCAAAGACCCTTTTCTTTCCTTGACTGGATTATGCATGTGTGCTTGCTAAATCGCTCAGTTGTGTCCAACTCTTTGAGGCACTCTGGATTGTAGCCTGCCAGGCTCCTCTGTCCATAGGATTCTTCAGGCAAGAGTACTGGAGTGGTTTGCCACGCCCACGCCCTCCTCCAGGACATACTCCTGATGTGGGGATGGAACCTGCCTCTCTGTCTCCTGCATTGGCAGGAGGGTTCTTTACCACTAGCGCCACCTGGTAAGCCCTGACAGGAATATAGCGTTATCTTTTTTTTTTTTTTTTTTCTTTAGCACATCTATGATAAAACTGTAACAGACTGTGTTTTGTGTGTATGCTCAGACACACGCACAAAAGTTTGACCATGTGAAAGTGTGAATATGTATTTTGTGTTAATGCATTACTCCATGATGTATTTACCCATGTGAACCCACGGGCACATTTATGGGCTGGAAGCCATGGTTCACTCACTTGATAAGTGAATTGTAACACTTCTGCACCAGATGCATGTGGGTATTGGGAAGCATCCCTGAGTGCAAATGGGTCTGAGAGGCTGAAGGCACCTCCTGTGTGCTATGCGCACCCTATCTCAGCGCCTTGGTACATGAC
Organism: Capra hircus; assembly: GCF_001704415.2. Classification (NCBI taxonomy): domain Eukaryota; kingdom Metazoa; phylum Chordata; class Mammalia; order Artiodactyla; family Bovidae; genus Capra; species Capra hircus. Next base: position 34,469,739 of record NC_030822.1, read on the forward strand.
GACTTTTTTACTGGAATACTCTTCCCTCCTCCCTCAAGACTTTACCTACTTAACTCTTACCACTTTTTTAGATTTTTAGCTTAGAGTTCACACTCACAAGCCTTCCTGTCTCTATAGAGTAGATCAAGCCTCTGTTTTGCTATGTCACAGATCCCCATCTTTTATAACACTTATCATAGCTTGTGATTATATATAATGAGTACTGTTTGAACAGTTCCAGCTACAGTCATAAATTCATGAAGGCAGTATCATGCCTCTTTTATTCACATTGAATTCCCAACCCCTAGCAGAATGCCTAGCGCAGGTTAGGTAATCAATTTCTGAGTGCGATAGTATAAAAAAGACAAATCTGGATCCATGGCAGTGGAATCAACTACAAATCTGGCTACCAAGAACAGTAGCTTTGTAAACTCGATAAGATCAGGGAATCTTGGAACTCAGCCTGATTCCTGCTCTATTGCTGTCTCAGGAATCAGGATCAAATCCAAAAATGGAGAGCCGACTATGGGATAGAGTTCAGGGACAATAAAAATAAGAAGCTGTGCCCACTTTTCAGTCTGGCTGGGGGCAGAGAGCCCCAAAGAACCCAGAGTATGTGGTGGCAGCTCCAGCAGGACACCAAATCTAGGGAACCTTTGGAAGGACACATGGAAGGCTGCAGTTCTCAGCTCACCCTCCTGTGTTCCCTGTGCCTCTTTTCCTTCTAACCTCATACCTTTCAGTTTCCCCTCCAAGCCCTCCCATCCATGCAGAGATAGCTCTTATCACCACCTTTCCTCCTATACAGTCCCTCTTTTCCCATAGCCCACAAATAATCAGACTCAGGCAGCAGACGACATTGGAGATTGGATGTAATTGCATCTCACGATAGGCATTAGCAGAACTCAGACCGTGACCCCATGATGGTACAGTGACAGGGGTGGTTGGGTCACTTATAGCACCCCCACCCTGCTCTGGCTCTCATTCTTCCTCATTGACTCTGGAACAACATTGTCTCTGCAGTAAAGAGTATCATAGTAAATTTGCTTCATAGTGCAGCTGCATTCAAGAATGGCTGGGGTGAGGGGAGTTAGGGACGGGGGCTTTGCGGGGAAAGGCACAGAGGGAAAGATACGGTCTGGACAACTAAAGCTCCTACAACTGCCTCAGCTTCTCCACAGCAGCATCCACGTCACCTCCTGTGGCAATGAGGGCCTGGAGATTGGCTTCCGGATTCAGGAAGCCCAGGGCCCGCAATTGCTCCAGCTGCACCCGGAAGTGAGTCTCGAGCGTCGGCTGCTGGGGATTGGAGCCAGTCAAGGCTTGCAACATCTGGAGGAAGGGGGTGGAATGGAGGCCCAGCTCCATAGAGCCCTGTGCTGAGGGAACCTCAGGAGCTAGGGTAGGCGAAGGATCCTCAGGCACAAGGGGACTCTCTCGAGGCTCTGTATCTCCCGCCATACTTCCCAGCCCTGTTAGGCAAGGCATGAACCAGAGGAAGAGGCGAGGGGCCTCAGTAGCCAGGATCTGCAGACCCTGCTCAATCTGCAGCAGGGCGTGCGTGGCGCGCGGATTCGCCATGGATGCCTGAAGGTGCAGCAGCAGCGGCAGTTGCCAGCGCATCTCGTCCTGCAGCTGTGGGGCCTGATTCATGCTGTTTGGCCTCAGAGATCTTGGATAAGCCGGTGGTGGCAGCCAGACATGCTCAGGGATTCCAGCAGTAGCTGCTGTGGGCAAAGGTGGGGAAGGAGCAAGTGGGGTCCTATTGGCAGCAGGCCCCAGCCCGGAGACAAGATCAGGCATGTGGGTGCTATGGCCAGTGGAACCATTCCCTGCACCATCTTGACCTCCATCTTTTCTAGCACTGCTCTCCGTGGGATACCTCAGGAAGGCTGAGCAGGAGGGCTTTCCCTTGATTGCAACTGACTCCTTGGGGAGAGCCTGGCCTGACTCAGGTTCCTGGGATGAGGGTGAAGCTGGAGGAACTTGGTTTCCTGGTGGTGAAGGTGGTTGTTCTTGGCTTGGACTGAGGGTAGATGCCATCCCCTGTAGATAGGTTCCCAGGGACTGGGGGGTCTCATGCAATTGTTGGAGATAGTCATAGAGCCCTATATTCCCTAGAATATTGGGTACCCTATTTCTAAGTTCAGATATATCCTGGTCCCCAGGCCTCCTGCCCCTCCTGCCAGCTGAGCCTGCATATGTGGAAGTCCAGGGATTGGGGAGAGGGTCACAATTCTCCGTCCTTGAGGGTTGGCTGCTGCTGCTGGTAGCATTAGCAGTATTAGTGGTGGCAAAGGGATTGCCACCAAACTGCTCCTGGACGGCGTTAAGCATGGGGTCCATAATATCTGTATACATGGTTCGGAGCACATTGTAGCCACCCGGGATGCTCTCCAGGTTGCTAAGCGCCCGGTCCTGGCTGCGCATCATCTCTTGCATCATGGCAGGGTTACGTAGAAACTCCAGTGTCTGCCGCATGATTTCAGGATTGTTGAGGATGTGCCCAATCTCAGGGTTGTGCTGGATCAGTTGCTGCATACGGGGATTGTCAAGAACCAACTGGCGCACCAGGCCTGTGTTGGACAGCAGACCCTGGATGAAGGGGTCGTCAATGATCTGAGCCACAAATTCAGGCACAGATACGTGCTGCCACACCAGTGAGCTTGGCTGGTCAGGGAAATCACCCGAGGTCAGACTTAGCCCATTGAGGCCTGTGAGGACACCCAAGCTAAAGGTAGGTGGCCCATCCACTGGGTAAATGGAGCTTGGCTGAGGGAGTGACCCAGGGCTCGGGGCTGGGGTAGGGACTGAAGCAGCTGGGCACTCGTTGCCCATGGTGCGACGCTGCATCTTGATGACCAGGTGGACGGTGAGGCCATCTCGGACCCCACACTGTGCCAGTGAGTCAGGGTCCTTGAGGATTTTGCCAGCGAAGATTAGGATCAGCTGATCAGGGTGGGCCTTAAAGCGCTGGGATATCTCTTCCTTCAGCTGCTGGATGGTGCAAGTGTCTATAACTGAGAAATCCTCCTTGTCCTTAGGCGTCTTCACTGTCACCTTGATGAGGTGGGGATCCTGGACCAGCGCTGGGCTGCCCTGTGGCAGGGCCTCTCCACTTTTGGCCATAGTGGGCAGCAGGAGGCCCAGGTCTGTGGGGACACAGCTGGGGGGAGGGGGATGGGAGACCAAAATCATCCTTTTGGGCAGTGGTGAAAGGAAAGGTGAGCAGGGGGAGGATTTGGGGTCTCAGGGTGGGGGAACTAGACAGTCCACATAGAAGGGGCTCTGAGGGCATGAGATAGGATGCCTTAGGAGGATTTGGGGTTGGAGAGATGGTGATGATCATAGGAGGGGAATCTGAGGCCCTAGGAAAGAGGTTGATTGTTGATGAATGAAGGGCAAGGGCAGCCTGAAGGACTTGGTTTGGGGAATACATACCAAGCAGCCGTGGCCCCGTCCTTCCTCTTAAATAGGACTCCAAACTGCCCTCATCTTGCTGAACAGCCACCCCTGAAGCCTTCTACACCAGAACCCACTCCACCAGGTCACCTCTGTGACCTCAGCACTGACATCATGGCCTCATACAATGGATTCGTGAGACTTCTCCAAGGTACTTGGGATTCTTGGGGGCTTCATCTCCCCCCACCCTTCAACTCTTCTTCTTCCTTTATCTCAATTGCCTTCTTCATAATGAGGGTTCTGGGCTGACCCTTCCTTCTCAAGCCAAGTGTTCTGTTTTCACACAACCTGGTAGGTGGTATGTGGATATTCAGACAGGGGTTGGACAATTAAGAAAGGCTTCTTGAGCCCTTATGTCCCCACGAAGACCCTAATTCAGCTACTTGCTAGTTGAGGCTCTTCTTGGCATTGTTATGTTCCTATGTCCTCTCTGATTCAACATTAGCCACAATATATCAGTCAACATATGGACTTTCTGATGAGTAGGATGTAGAGTATGAAAGAGAGGTTCAAGATGAAATAAACTTTCATTTTACCTTTTTTTTTTCCCTATTATTATTATCCCCCAGAAAAATTCAAAGAATGGATTGGCTATTTGTTAAGGCAAAAAGACCAGGAAATAAGGTTGTTAAATAGAAAATTAAGTTCAGTCTATTTCATATCCAAATGAAAATGTTAAGACGGTAGTTCTACACTGTGAGGCTGACTTCATCAGCATCAACAGAGTATGTGGAGCGGTGTGTGTGTGTATATAGTAAAAGGACAGAGGTAAAAAGACTGAATTATGGACAGTATGATATTTAGAAGTCTGAAAGATTGGGTGAATTCAGCAAAGGAAATTGAGAAGAAATAAAACATTAAGTCAGAAAAGGAAACTAGAGAGAGAAAGGAGTCAAAGGACAAAGTTTCAAAAAAAGAGAAAGTAAACAAATGTGTCAAATGATTCTGGTAGGCAAGTGAGAATTGGCTACTGCATTTGAACAAGAGAGACCAGTTAGACTGAGGGCCACAATGAGACCAAGTCTGGAAGAGTGGTGAGGTCAGAAAACCTGATTGGAGTGGGTTTAAAAGTAAATGGATTGAAAAGGAAGTGGATCCAATAAGAGTAAATGAAAAAAAGGCTGATGGCTGCACAGAAATGGGGAATAAATCTTTTTTGGTTTTGTTTTTTTGTTTTATTAAGATGAGACAATTATAATATACTTTTATTCTAATGGAAACAATCCAATGAGGAAGAGCACAGTGATGCAGGAGAAAGAGAAAACAGTTGCAAGAGCAAATTGTTGAGAAGATAGAGGGATTGGAATCAAATGCCCAAGTGAAGAGCTTGATTTAGGATCATGGACAGTTTACTCATTAAAACAGGGTGCAAGGTGGAGTATACAGGTATAGATGCAAGATAGTTGGTTGAATTAGTGGCAGACAAAGGTGAAAGTCGCTTTTGATCACTTTTGTCTTCTTGCTGGAATAAGGAAAATATCATCTGAGACTGAGAATAGATATTAAAAGGCTGTTGAAAGTTTTAGGAGAGCATAAAAGGTATGAAATAATTGTCTCAAAGAATATGGCTAGAGCATTGGATCTCCAAGTGTGATCCTTCGATCAATATCATCAGCATCACCTGGAAATTGTCAGCTATGCAGAATTCGGGCCATCCTGTAGTTCCAAAGATTTGGGAACCCTTGGAATGAAGCTCAGAAATCTGGGGGTTTTAACACACCCTCCAGGTGATTTCTGATGCAAATTCTAGATAAAAAGCATTAAAATAAGAAAATGTATTAGGCATACAAACAGACCAACTAAAGCCTTGGTAATAAATTTAAATAAGACTAGCCAGCACAGTTATATGATTTTCTGTGCCTACACAGAGATTAGGCAGGGTTGGATATAACTGTTATAACCATTGTGAGTTTGCTAGGTGGGTATTATATCAGAATAATTATAATAGATTGAGTAGTGTTGAAGCTAGAAAACTATGTTTGGGAACCTAAAGTAGGTACATGGAGAACATGTACCCCACTTCTAAGTCCACAGAGAATGAAAGAAACAGTCATCACTGCTGGAGAAGCAGTCTTCTCAGTGAACACCCAGATATTAGTCACAGCAAAAAGGTGAGGGAACATTGAGAGATAAGGTTGTAGGTATGAGTTTCACTGTTGCTAAATTGCATCCTGAAAGGTAGGGTGGGAAAAACCGACAAGTGGAAACTGAGTCACATGAGGGAATTTCAGAGCATATTGAGAGAATCAGGAAGATAATCTGGAGAATTTGGGCTCCTTATGTAAACTGAGGATAAAAGATATAACTGGATTAATAGAGATATCTTAATGGGGAGGTGAAAAATATGTTTCTAGCTATAATTTTCTTTCTTGAGGGGGCTTCCCTGTGGCTCAAATGGTAAAGAATCTGCCTGCAATGCAGGAGACCCAGGTTTGATCTCTGGGAGAAGGAATGGCAATCCGCTCCAGTATTATCAGTTAGATTGGAATTTGCCCTGCATTTCTCCAACTCTGAGTCTTTGTCACGCAGTTGTGTCTGACTCTTTGCGACCCTTTGGAGTATAGTCCACCAGGTTCCTCTGTCGAGGGGATTTCTCAAGCAAGGAGACTGGAGTGGGTTGCCATTTCCTTCTCCAGGGGGTCTTCCCTACCCATGGATTGAACCTGCATCTCTGTATCTCTTCCACTGCAGGTAGCTTCCTTACCCACTGAGTCAGGTTTCCCTGATGGCCCAGATAGTTAAAGAGTCCTCCTGCAATGACGGACACCCTGGGTCAGCAAGACCCCCTGGAAAAGGGAATGGCTACCCGCTCCAGTATTCTTTCCTGGAGAATTCTATGAACAGAGGAGCCTGGCCGGCTACAGTCCATGGGTCACAAAGAGTCGGACATGACTGAGTGACTATCACTTCACTTCATTTCTTTGACCTGTTTCTTTTTGATAGGTCATGGTGGTGGAGTGGGACCTTTGGCAGCAGATTTACTGAAGCACTGGGAGCTTAATGGAGCTTGCTTTACTCTTGCTGATGGTCCCATCAGGGCTGAAGGATGGGTGACCTGTGAGGACCACACAAATCTGAATATCCCTCACCTCCTCCACTGCTCCTGCCCTAGTCCCAGACACCGCTGTCTCTCACGTGCTAAAATGAGTGTTTCTGCTTCCAGCTTTCTCTTCTACAACAGTATTCCCCTCTCAGCAACCAGACTGACATATTGAACTACTCTATTCCTTTGCTAAAATCTAGCAATAATTTTGTTTTGTATTCATAGTAAAATCTAAAGTGATCACCAGATCTGCAAAGCTCTTCATGATTTCTAATAATTCTCTTTTCCCCCTCATTTTTTAGTTCACTCCTCTCCAGCTCCACTGTCCCTTGTTATTCTTCAAACACAACAAGAATACTCTTATCTCACAGCTTTTCCTCTTGTGCAGCCTCCTCTGCCTGGAACAATGCCTGGAACTGTAAGTTTTACTCTCCCAAGTCCTTGTGATTTCTGCTCAACTGTCTCCTTTCAGAGAGGCCTTCCTTGACGATCCTCCCATTTAGAACAGCTTATCCACTGCATTTTTTTTATAGCACTTATAAACACCTCATGTAGCTATACATTCAGCTGAATTTCCTAGAGTAGGAAATGGCAACCCACTTCAATATTCTTACCTTGAGAATTCCATGGACAAAGGAGCCTGGCAATTTGTAGTCCATGAGGTTGCAAAGAGTTGGACACCACTGAACACACATACATGTAATTCCCTCTTTTCATATGAGTATCTTATGACTGTCTTCCCTACATGTGGGTCTAATTTGGGTCTCTAAGCATTTGTGTGCAGCTGTCTATACACATTATTATGTGTACAGTGTGGTGACTTTATATGCCTATATTTATGTGAATCTTTGGCTGTTAGCCATGTGTGCATATGTGTTTGAGGTTATATGTGCATGTTCTTGGATATGTGAGAATGCCATGATGTCCGTATATGTAATTCTGTGGGTGCAAATATGCTTTTCTATTTTAATACATGCATGTGGTTGTGTCTGTGTGTGCTCATGCATGTATGGTACATGAGGTAGGATTATTACACATTGACAGCTGACTTTTTTGTAAAAAAAAAAATGGCCAAACTTCAGATGGGATCAAGTTGATGTAGCCATTTTATTGACAGATCTCTCAGCTATGGCCAATTCAGTAAGGAAAGCACTGTTCGGTTTTTCCCATTCTAGGACTTCTTCTAACCAGAAGCACCAGAAAAGATGAAGGCAGATGAGGTAGTCAAATGGGTTGGCAGGCAGGTAGCAAAGCAAATAGGTAGGCCCAGTGGTTAGGATCCCTGGGATCTCCTGAGCTTCTGGATGGCAGCGCTGGTGTCTCCCTCGGTAGCAATGAGGGCCTGCAGATTGGCATGATGGTTTGCAAATCCCATGGCCTGGAGATATTCCATTTGCTTGCTGAAACGAGTCTCAGGGGCTTGTAGAGGGTGGGAAGGGTCTCCAGCTAGGGACTGTAGCCTCTGCAGGACTGTTCTCGATTTGGGACAGGACTCAGGTCCTTTAGGCTCAGCCATATTGGACACATCCCAGGTCCAGGGCACTGTGTCAGGGTAGCTGCAGCTGGGTGCAGGAAGCCAGCCCAGGCCCCATAGGTAGGGCGCAACCCAGGGTAGAAGAACAGGAGCCTCAGTGGCCAACAGCTGCAGGCTCTGCTCAATCTGAAGTATTGCTTGTGATGCTTTAGGGTTGGCTAGAGCTATAAGTATATCAGAAAACTGAGTCTGCTGCAGAAATGCAGGCAGTTGCTGCCTCCACTGTTCACTCAGCTGGGGCACACTCATGAACATCATCATCTGGGCTGCCAGGGAAGGGTTGTTCAAAAGCAGTTGCATCATGTTTCCTGTGATCTGGGAGCTGGTCTGCTCATTTGACTGCTGGAGATCATCTGGTTTCTGGTTAGAGCTATCTAGAGAAATGGTGGCATCTTTGCCTTCTGCCTGGGGCAGCTGGTTGAGCTCTCTGCCAGGTAAGGCTGGTATCCCAATTGGCTGCTCCACTGCACAAGCATGACTCTGACCATTAGTGGAGTTGGAAGTACTGGCTCTGGAAGTGTGATTTGCCATGCTGGGGGTAGAACTGGCTGAAGAGATTGAAGATACACCTCGAGAACTAGCATAGATGACTCGGGCTGTAGGGGGCTGTGGGAGATGTTCCTGTTGTTCCTGGGATGGTGGGGGTGATGGGAATGAAAACTGTACTTGCTCTGGCACTTGTCCTCCCAAGAGAGCTGTGAAAATGTTGCCCCCAAATGCATCTTGTGTGTTGTTGAGCATCTGATCGTTGAAATCAGCAGAACTCTGACCCGAGGCATTGTCCCATCCTGGGACAGTCTCTAAGCCTACATATGACTGTGGGTTCGGTGGACTCTCAATATTCTGTGCAGGTTGCTGGATCTGCATTATCTCTTGAATCACTGCCAGGTTCCTGGCCAGCTCCAGAGTCTGCCACAGGATCTCGGAATTGTCAAGGATGTGTGAGACCTCTGGGTTCTGCTGCATCGAATGCTGCGTGTCTAGGTGTTCTGAGATGAACTGTCTCATGAAGTCTGTGTTGGACAGGAGTTGCTGGATGCTAGGATTCTCCAGTGTCTGTGCTACGTGCTCTGGACTACCCACTTTCAAGCCCTGGGTATGCACCTTGGGCACATCCTCTGAAAGAGCTGACTCCACTGGGGTCATACCAGCAGATTGGTATACCCCACTGCTGTTTCCTTTGGTGTTTTTGTCCTGGTGCCAGGGATGGGCTAGGGATCTGGAGCCATTTTTGGACTTGATGACCACGTGGATGGTGTGACCGTCCAGGATGCCCCTCTGGCTCAGCACGTCATGGTCTTTGAGAAGGCAGCCCATGAAGACAAGCACTAGTTGGTCCATTTGGCATTTAAAGTGAGCCGATAGCTTCTCCTTGAACTGCCTCACCGAGGTATCACTGGCTATCACAAAGTCTTCCTGCTTGCCTGGTGTCTTCACTATCACCCTAGTGACACCCAGAGAGATCTTCTTCTCTGCAGGCAGCCCTGAATGACGCCCACACTGGGCCATCCTGGGTGTTTGAGCGATGACATGCGGCATGGACCTTAGTGGGTGGGCAGATGGGGAGCAGGTGGAAGCAGGGGCAGAGGGGTGAGGGCGGGCAAATACTTCCTCTGGCCTCTGTTTCAGGCGTTGTGTTCTCAGGCCACAGGCTGGTTTCCTTGTTGCCCCAAAGGGGATGAGTGACCAGACTGGGGCCAGGTATTTTGTGATGTTGTACCCCCACCCCAGTTCTCCAGATATGGCCCAGCTGAGGCCTGTTGTGGCTACTAATTCATTCTTGATATAAAGTAGGCTAAGTGGAGATGACTCCTGCCAGGGCCACCCCTCCCCCGGCCCCACCCACCAAAAGCACAGCTCTTGAGAAAAGGGATATTGTGATGTCAACCCAAGCCTCACAGTTTCTGGCTGAACTAGTTGGGAAAGGAAACCTATTTGGGGAGCCTGGGTCTTCATAATAAAAGAAAATAAGACACTTTTACAGGAAATAGAGGGCAAAGTTCTCAGAGTACAACTATTAAAAGTACAGGCTGCTTAGTCGTGGTCGCTCAGTCCTGTCCGACTCTTTGCAACCTTGTAGACTGTAGGCTCCTGTGCCCACGCAATTCTCCAGGCAAGAATACTGGAATGGAGTGCCATTTTCTTCTCCAACAAACTGCTTACGTAGTCCATATGTTTCTCTGTGGCGCTGTGTGTGAGTCCCTTGTGGGGATATCAGGCTTGTGAATGAAAAGCTGCTGCTACTGCTGCTGCTACTGCTGCTGCTAAGTCGCTTCAGTCGTGTCCGACTCTGTGCAACCCCGTAGACAGCAGCCCACCAGGCTCCCCCGTCCCTGGGATTGTCCAGGCAAGAATACTGGAGTGGGTTGCCATTTCCTTCTCCAATGCATGAAAGTGAAAAGTGAAAGTGAAGTCACTCAGTCGTATCCGACTCAGTGACCCCATGGACTGCAGCCCACCAGGCTCGTCCATCCATGGGATTTTCCAGGCAAGAATACTGGAGTGGGGTGCCATTGCCTTCTCCATGAAAAGCTGAGTCTATTAAAATCATAGGCAAAACCACATACCTGTAGGTAAGAAAGAAATTTCTTCCACAAGAAGGAGTTTATTCCTTTTTTAGGGGTCTGGAAAAAGTGAGGCCTTAGAAAGGAAAGGTGGCTAGTGGTAAAGAACCTGCCTGCCAATGAAGGAGATGTTAGAGATGTGAGTTTGATTTCTGGGTTGGGAAGATTCCCTGGAGGAGGGCATGGCAACCCACTTCAGTATTCTTGCCTGGAGAATCTCATGGATAGAGGAGCCTGGTCCATGGAGTCGCAAAGAGTTGGACACGACTGAAGCTACTTAGCACATAGAAAGGAAAGTGGAGCAAGACAAAAGTTTCTTAAGTGGAAGAGAAAGCTTGTTTTTCTCTGGGTTGAGATTCTGGGATTCTAGACTTAACTGAGAGTGTTCCCATGCAGTGGGAAAATATTTCCTCTATCCTGGAATCAGGAGTAGGGCTAAACAAGGAAAATCCTCCTAGAGGCACAACAAACTGAAGGTGAATGAAACCTTCCTTGCTAAGTATTTTTATTTGCTTATCACTTGGTCTTTTCTACACAGTACTACAGCAGAACTTTTAAAATAATTCCTTGCCATGTCCTAGCCCAGTCCTGAGTTGCATACCTTCGTGTTGAAGCATTAAGGCGAAATTTGTCTGTAAATCAAGAGGTGAGCATAGAGTTGACTTAGCAGTGAAATTCCTAACAGGGCAGGATTAGGCATCTAAATCCAACATCGTTTACTTTTTATTTGACTAGCAGGTGAATTTTCTGTTAAAGGACATTTAAAATATTTTTACATTTATTGATATTTGGGTATGGATGGAAATATTGTATATGTAACAGTTGGAATGCATGTCTGACTTGGATACAGTATTTGTAAATGTAAGTATATGTGAAAGTGTAAGCATAAGACAGTGTGTGTGAAGTACTCTGGTGTCCTCTGTGTGATTGAGAAGACTTTAGGATCTGAAATCTTGAACATTCCATATACCTGCATGGACAGAAAGTACATCGTATCATCATCAGACACATACATCAGATAAGTACAAGCAGGTAGTCTTGGCCTGAGCAAAGAAACTAATGACAGCCAGCCAGCAGACTTTCTGCTATCATATCAAATGATTCCTTTTATAGAAGGTCTGGATCTTTAGCCCCGTCCATGTCAACGTTCTTCATGTCTCAGCCTTCCGTTGCTTAATTCCTAGAACAGGATTCAGGTCTAAGGCCTTCTCTCAACTGCATTCAAAGTGAAATTGATCAGGACAGTGAAGCATTAATTTTCACACAAAGATACTGCCTCTTTTCTCCCCAGGTACAGCATAGGAGGTTGGGGATAAGATAAGAAACTTCCGCGTCTCACTTTAATGATCAACTCCCTTGTATCTTCAGCACTGGAGCCAGAGGATCTCAGCCTCAGACACAGAGAATTCTAAACCTAGCTCAACAGACTCCTACAAATGGAAGAGTTGGAATCACAGTTTTCAAAACACAGATGAGATTTCTTTAAAAACTATGAATCATGTAAGAATTAAAGATTTTAAAATTTAAAAAAATTAAAAAATAAAAAAAAAACTATGAATCCAGCTCCTACACTAGGTTTCTGGTAAAAAGGGGGTAACATTGCCCAGCTAATGTTTCATTTCCAAGTGAAACTTCAATCAGATCTCTATTAAAGAGAACTTTAATGTGCAGATTGAGATATTTATTGTCAAGAACTAACTAGATATAATCAATAATCTCAATCATTAGAGCTGATGGCTATTTTGAGGAATGGTCCACCTGGAGGGTGAGGAAAAGGCCACACTGCTATAAATCCTCTGCCTTGAGGTCTCAGGGTCTAGAGGGTTTTTTCAGTTTGACAGCTTTAGGAGGTTCCCAAGCCCCAAAGGGCCTTTTGGATAGTGGTCTTGGTAACCTATGCTTCAGTTCCAGGAAGCCAACAAGCATAAATAATCAGGAAACCATCACTGTAGACACAGAACCTGTGATCAGAAGGTTAGTAATTAATGCCTTATGGTGTTTCCAGCATCTTATCCAGCATGATGCTGAGACGGCACTCCCAGTGGTATCAAAAGCATAAAAACTCTCCTCTTGGCCGATGCTCAGGGGGCGTAAGGCATATAGCACCCTGTAGGCCATGCAGGTCCCTGACACGGCTGGCTTGCACTGGCTGATATGCCAGGTTTCCTCTACCTGTAGAGTGCTGGCATTGAAATGACTCACACCAGGTAACCCTTGGCCACCTGAGTGGCACAGGGCACCCACAGCCCCTATCATCACTAGCAAAATATAGATCCTTCCAGGGCACACCAGCGTGGGAGCAGCAGTTGTTGTAGGCAGCACTGGACAGCAGGCACTGTTGCACCAGGGTGTTAGAAGAAAGGCCCACCTGGCCATGGAGGCTGTGCCAACGTAGTTAAAGCACATGAAGTTCTTGTAAAGTATTGCCACCGCCATCGCCGTAGCCCATTTTCCTCTCCTCAGAGTTCTGCAGCAGTCCCGGATCTTCAGAGGATTTGTATAGCCAGCAGTAGTCAAAGTACCTGGGCCAAGCCTCACACCAAGATTATCAGGGTTAAAAAAAGCTAAAAAAAAAAAAAAAGAGAGAGAGAGAGAGAGAAGCCTGGGACTTCCCTGGTGGTCCAGTGGTTAAGAATCTGCCTTTTAATGCAGGGGACATGGGTTTGATCCCTGGTCAGGGAGCTATGATTCCACATGGCCCGAGGCAGCTAAGCCTGTGCACCACAACTTCTGAGCACAAGCGCCACAATGAAAGATCCCAAATAAGACTCGATGCAACCAAATAAATAAATAAATAAAATACTAAAAATAAAAAAACCAAGTGAGTGTCCTAACAGTCGGGGCTTTAGGAGTCAACCAGTCAACTTGTAATCTCTTTTCTTTTACTTATAATATATTATGACAACACATATCTGTAAAAAAAAAAAAGTGGTAACAGTAATAATATTAAAATCAACTGCAGTGATGCCCAGTGGGCAGTATACATGCATTATCTCATTTAATTATAGTAAAAGCACTGTAAGGAAAGTTTAAAGAGCCCTGGGTATAGAAGAATTTGTTCTTGAGATAAGACCAGTCTGGGGATACAACTGCTTTGGATTATGATGAGATTAGAAATTCTAGACAGTGGGTGTATGAAGGAAGCTCGGGGCAGTTTGCACCATCCTTAACTCATGAAAGGATCATTAGGAGGTGACCTGTCAGGTCTTGGCTAAGATTATCCAGGGGCATGCTTAAAATAGAGGAAGCTGAGCTGGGGCCCCAAAGAAACCTGCATTTAGGGTACAGTAGGGCTCCTTTGGAATAAACCTGGTTGCAGAAGAGAAATTATCCTGAACTCACCTGGCATCTGCAGGCAGAGGGGCCACCCAGTAGAGGGAAGAGTTTGGGTTGGGTGTCGAGTCTTGGCCCCAGGCACTTGGCGTATACAAGAAGTCTCTCCAATTAAGCTGTACCACAAGGGGTTTGACAGACTTCCCTCATAGCTCAGTTGGTAAAGAATATACCTCAATGCAGGAGACCTGGGTTCAATTCCTGGGTTGGGAAGATCCCCGTGAGAAGGAAATGGCAACCCACTCCACTATTCTTGCCTGAAGAATCCCATGGGCAGAGGAGCCTGGCAGATTAAGGTCCAGGGGGTCACAAGAGTCAGACACAACTTAGTGACTAAACCACCACCACAAGGGGTTTGCTGGCTTTCTGGAGGCCTCTGTGGGCACAGGAACCTAGAGAAGAGTTCAGGTAAGATATAAGCTAGGTGTGCTACGTTCAAGAGTGCATCTGCCTCAGTCTGCATCCCTTTGAGACATACCAACAAGGAAATGAAAGCTTTATTCTCCATCAGGATCTTTACTGCCCACCTTTCAGTCCCCTCAGTACATCATAGTGAACCCTATATCCCCAACTCTGCCCCTGGGAAGAGGAGACCTTGGGAAATTCAGTCTGAGGCCTCACTAGGGTGCAGGGGTGAACCAAGGTGTCTGGAGGTCTTTTCTTGTTCCTTCTCACTCTCACACTCCCGTAGCAGGTTCTCAAGGATGTCCACATCTTGGGGGACAGCATGAAAGCTGCACTGGTCAGAGTCAGCCAGAAGCCTGAGTGTAGGTAGCTTGACATTAGCTACCTATGGAAATGCAAAGCCAGGGAGGTGGGTCACAGAGTGTTACGCAGAACTGAACTCAGTTTCCCTTATTTCTCAGCTCCAGGGTTTTCTTCCCTAGAAAGAAGAGATTTTGGAAATTGTCAGATTCTTGAGATTAGATAAAACGGAAGGCTGTAGAGGCAACAAACATTTATTCATCCATCCACACACTTGGCTCTCCAGTTGATAGAGGAGGTCCCTAGTCCCACCCTCTTCTCCCCTGACTTTAAGCTGGATCACCAATTCCTCGGCTCCCCCCAGCTCCAGGCGCAGCAGAGTGAAAGCTGGAGTCTCACAGCAGGCAGCAAGGGCAGCAGGATTCCTGGGTTCTAGGATGTGGTTCATCTCCAAGACTTGGTTACTCTGATCTTCAGTGGCGAATGCATGCTCACTGACCTGGACATGGGGGGATGAACACTGTGGCTCTTCCTTCTGGTGCCACACAGTCTACAAAACACCCTCTTATCTGCCACCTAATTTGCTCCCATCTCATAGCTGAGGACACTCATATTCTTTTCAGTGGGAAAAAAAAAAAAGCTCTTGCTCCTGCACCACCCACATTCTCTCTTCTTTTATCTGGTTATAGCCCCACTCTCTTAATGAATGCACTGACTTGTAGCTTGCAATGTGATCTTATTTCAGCCGCCTTTTCCAGAAGGTCCACAAGTAACCATTACAGAAAGCAACTGCCCATATCACACTGCTGATGCAATATTTTTATTCACTCATCCTCAAAGCATCAATTCCAAGCTCACTGGCCTGCTCACAAGTCTCTCGACATATTGCCCCTATTTTAACTTTTCGGATCAAACTTTCCTGTCTCCCAGGTCTCTTGCATTACAGGCAGATTCTTTACCATCTGAGCCACCAGGGAAGCCCCTCCTTTGTCCCCGTCCTTCCATTTCCAAGCCTCCTCTTGTTCTATGAGCTCTTTCCATTTCCCAGTGGATTCTAGCCATTAATTTATTCATTAACATAGAAAGTACTTCTTGCATAAGCGTTTCTATAAAATATGACCAGTGAGGATCCCAAAACAGTACTCAGGATCCATCCTCAGCTCTTCCTCTATCATCCAGACTCATACCCATGCTGGGTCCAGGAGAGGCTGTGCTTGTATAACTTACAGCTTGGCTGCCCCAGCTTGAGGCTCCAGCACTCACCTTGGACAGCTGCTGCTCATACATGTCCATAAGCTCCCTGGGCTGTACTTTGCAGCTGCTCCAGCTGCTGCAGGGGGATGAGGTAGTTCAGCAGGTAAACCACACCATGGCATAAGCCATCCTTATCCACACAGACTGGTATACTACTCAGCCATTGTAAAACGTGGCCACTAGTACATTAAACATAAAAAACTGGGAGAGAAGGCTGACCCTGCTCTGAAGTGCCTGAGACCATAGGAAATTGCTCTTGACTATCCAGGCATCTTCCCGCCATGGGTCTGAGAGATCCTTTGCGTGATTTCTTGGAATTAAAGTGCAGTTCCTTTCCAGCTTATTGGTAGGGCCACCCTTACCTTACTTCATGTACTGGTTGGATCTTCACATAATGGAAGCAGACTTTTTCCTGATGCTCTGTAGTTGAGTGGAAAACTGATCTAAAGAAAAGTTTTAGGGGACCAGTATGAGAGAATCAATTTCTAGACAGGTTGATAAGAAGTCCGGGGTCCCCAAGGTGGAGAAAGGGGTCTGGGGCTCTCGAAGAGGAGATAGGGGTTTGGAGTTCTCAAGGAGGAGAAAGAAACAAATAAGTCCCGAGCTGATAATCGCGAAACAAACAACCCATCTTGCTCAAGGATATGTTTTCCCTTAAACTCTGTATCAAGGATTATATGACAGTGCATCCTGCTTGAGGACATTTTTCTTCTTAAGAACCTTCTGAATAATCCTGTCATCTTAAAATGTATGTTGCAGGAGGGGCTCTGGTAAGATCTTGCTATTGTTAGTTGTAATCTCATTATCTTAAAATGTATATTGTGGGAGTGGGTCTCATAAAACCTTTAAAACCTTGAGCCATTCTTTTGATTTATTGTAATAACCAGTTAAAAAATTATCTAGCTGCCTTGCTAAGACTAGCAAGGGGGGCACTCTCTGGCCCCCTTTTTATGCCTGTGTCAGAAGCTTTCTCTGTCTCTTTTCATACTTTAATAAAACTCTGCTGCACAAAAGCTCTTGAGTGACCAAGTCTGGTCCCTGGTCCTAAAGCTAAATCTTCTTCAAAGATCATGAATCCGACACCGTTCACCGAAAGTTAGCTAGTGTAATGGCGTCAGCAACCCCTTTATAGACTTTTAGTACATCCCCACAACTTCACTTTGTCTTGAAGGTGGCAGGAGTTCTCTACTGTCAAAGAAGGAAAGTGAATATTAACAGCACCATGGGGCACCAGGATCTGTGCAACACTTAGAATTCACAAGAAAGTGACAAGGTATGACTTGTAATTGACATTTTATAGCTGAATGAACTGAGGTGCTGAGAATCTAAAAAACAGCTTTACTAAACCACATGATTAGTAGGTGACCAGACTACAAGTGCCCCCAGGTCTAGGCCCTGTACTTTCATTCCTGAGGAGCAGAGCTCCGAGCTCTGTTAAGGGAGGAGTGTGATGTAGCAGACATGGTGATTGTGGGAGGCAGCTCTCTTGCCTCAGCAGAATAGGGAGAGGAGAATTTTCTAGTGATGAGAGATGCATATCTAGAGGTCTTCTCTCCCTTGCCTATCATCTTACTTACATTGTCACTCAGAGTCCAAACCCACTGACTCCAGAGCCAGTTCAATTGGGTTCTACATCTGGCTCCATGACACTGTGTGAATCACTTAGTTTCTCTGTGCTCCAGGGTCCTTGTGTGTAAACGAGGATGATCAGTTTTATTTTAAGAATTATAAATGTATGTAAAGACTATGTTTGTTGAACTACCATAGGACCCAGCAGTTTCACTACTGAGCATGTACCATACCATTTCTCAGTTTCACTACTGAGAAAACCATAACACCAAAAGACACATTTACTCCAGTGTTCACGGCAGCACTATTTGCAGGAGCCAGGACACGGAACCACCCTAAATGTCCACTGACAGATGAATGGACACAGAAGGTGTGGCACATATACACAATCATACTACTCAGCCATAAAAAGGGACAAAACTGTGCCATTTGCAGAGACATTGATGGGCCTAGAGACTGTCATACAGAATGAAGTAAGTCAGAAAGAGGAAAACAAGTATCATATATTGACACACAAGTTCAGTTCAGTTCAGTTCAGTCGCTCAGTCGTGTCCGACTCATTGCAACCCCATGAATCGCAGCACGCCAGGCCTCCCTGTCCATCATCAACTCCTGGAGTTCACTCAGACTCATGTCCATCGAGTCCGTGATGCCATCCAGCCATCTCATCCTCTGTCGTCCCCTTCTCCTCCTGCCCCCAATCCCTCCCAGCATCAGAGTCTTTTCCAATGAGTCAACTCTCCACATGAGGTGGCCAAAGTACTGGAGTTTCAGCTTTAGCATCATTCTTTCCAAAGAACACCCAGGACTGATCTCCTTTTGAATGGACTGGTTGGATCTCCTTGCAGTCCAAGGGACTCTCAGGAGTCTTCTCCAACACCACAGTTCAAAAGCATCAATACTTCAGCACTCAGCTTTCTTCACAGTCCAACTCTCACATCCATACATGACTACTGGAAAAACCATAGCCTTAACTAGATGAACCTTTGTTGGCAAAGTAATGTGTCTGCTTTTGAATATACTACCTAGGTTGGTCATAACTTTTCTTCCAAGGAGTAAGCGTCTTTTAATTTCATGGCTGCAGTTACCATCTGCAGTGATTTTGGAGCCCCAAAAAATAAAGTCTGACACTGTTTCCACTGTTTCTCCATCTATTTCCCATGAAGTGGTGGGACCAGATGCCATGAGCTTCATTTTCTGAATGCTGAGCTTTAAGCCAACTTTTTCATTCTCCTCTTTCACTTTCATCAAGAGGCTTTTTAGTTCCTCTTCACTTTCTGCCATTAGGGTGGTGTCACCTGCATATCTGAGATTATTGATATTTCTCCCGGCAAGCTTGATTCCAGCTTGTGTTTCTTCCAGTCCAGCGTTTCTCATGATGTACTCTGCATAGAGGTTAAATAAGCAGGGTGACAGCATACAGCCTTGACGTACTATATGGAATTTAGAAGAATGGTACAGATGAACCTATTTCCAGGGTAAGAATAGAGACGTAGACATGTGGAGACAATGGGGGAAGGGGAGGGTGGGATGAATTAAGAGATTGGGATTGAGTAAATACACTACCATGTGTAAGATAGATAGCTAGTGGGAACCTGCTACATAGCCCGAAGAGCTCAGCTCTGTGCTCTGTGATGATCTAGAAGGGTGGGATGGGGAGGGGGGCATCTAAGATGGAGAGAATACATGTATATATATAGCTGACCCACTTTGTTGTACAGCAGAAACTAACACAGCAGTGTAAAGCAAGTATACTCCAATTTTAAAAAGACTGGAGTCACTTATGTTATTTATTATAATTCCCTATGCTCATCTCTCCAGTCCCACTTTGAAGCTAGAAGGACCAGCACCAGATGGAAGACTCCTTCCCAAATTGTTGGTTAGTCCTGTGTTGCCAGCTGGAGCTTCCTTACAGAACCTTTAAAAATTAACATGTGTGGCCACTGCTCTCTGGATAGTCACACCCAATGCTTCTATGGCCCTGGTAGTTAATCTGGCTATGTCTTCAGCTTACAACCCTAGCCCAGTAGCTTGGCTTTTTCAGATAATGAAGCAGAGGTTACATAGCCTACAATAGCCCAGGGAGCCTCCTTTATGTCCAGCACCCTGAGCTCAGGGAGGGGGCAGCAGACCTCTGCAAAAGACAGGGCCTCAGAAAATGGCAGGGGTACAAAGGAGAATCCTCTCTGTCCCCTCCCTCCTTGTTTCGCTCTCTCACCCTATGCCCACCCAAACCAAAGGATAGTCAGAGCAGGCAGGGTATCTCATACCCCTTCCATATGCCCCTAGGTCTCTCCACCTTCACTTTCTCCCACAACCTGTAGCTTCTTGAAAAGGATTAAGGCAATGGAGAAAGCAATCCCAAAGCACAGAGCCTTGTTCCTACTTGCTCATGACATTTCTCCCTTCCACCTATACCTGAGGCTGTCCTCGGGACACCTGGGGCAGCCGCAGCATCATGGTCGGGAGGGCTGGGATAGGCTGCCTCTTGCACTAGCTGTAGAAGTGAAGTAACACCTTGGAACATCCCTAGGCTCTATCTCTGGTCAGAGTAAACAGTTCCAGAAGGAGGAGTCCAGGTTTGGGCATCTGAAGGCACTGAGAGTAAGTGAGGGTGTGCGGAGGATCTGGGGGTACAGTGTGGAAGAAAAGGGCTGTGACAGCCAGACATGTGCCTCCAAAGACGGGGTGGGAGTGAGCTTCTCACTAAAAACATGATCTTTCTCATCCATTCCAAGCTGAGATCTGACCAGTCCTGCTGGGTCCCCTGCTCAAAAAGATTAAGGCAAACCTGAGACATACTGTGTGGACCTTGAGATGAGTTCTTTTCAGAGAAGATTATGGTCTTCCTATTGACTTCATTTACTTAGCCATGCACTCCAGTGTTCTTGCCTGGAGAATCCCAGGGATGGAGGAGCCTGGTGGGCTGCCGTCTATGGGATCGCACAGAGTCGGACATGACAGAAGTGACTTAGCAGCAGCAGCACTCTTGGATGAGGGCCAAGGTGCATGTCTGGGAAGACTGCTTTAGCTTATAGAGGAACCACTTCCCTTTTTAAGAAAAGGATCCAAGAGCTTAGGTGAATGTATAACTCCAGAAAGACATGCCCAGGGCTTTGTTGGGAAATCTTCAATGATGGATCATACCCTCAAATCTCACTTACAGATTATCATCCTCTGGCTCTCTGGCCAAGGCCAGGGATCCGTCTCCCATCCACTCCCCTGGCTGGGCCTTGCTATAACCATGGGGTCCAGAGGGACCATAGAGGTTAGGGAGAAGAAAAGAGGAATGAGCCGAAAGCCCTAAGTTGCACGGATGGGAAACCTATCCAGAATCAGTGTCTAGGCAGATGTTAACAGAGCTTTGGGGAGCAAGGAAAAGTGGAAGAAGAACTCGAGTGTAAACAGGACAACTTGTGCCGCTGGGTCATCTCCCTATATTTAGTCAACTAAAGCTGATGTGTGGTACTAGATAGAAAAGCAGGAGAAGCCTCTGAGTAAAGCTGGGAAACACCTTAGGGAGACAGCCACAGTATTGTCCATTCCCTTCTGCTCCCAGAGACAATATCTTTCAAGATTTAGATATGAATCACCCAGGTCAGAAACTGTGTCAGTTTCCAGAGCTGAGCTCTATGTTATTCCTATTGTGGCGTTTCCCCAGCTTCCCCTGTCTTCATCCCTTCAGCCAACACAGAGTTCCTGCTCAGTGTCACACCTTGTACTCAGGCCCCATTCACAGCCACCTTTCTTTCATTCTGGATCTGGCTAGACAGAGTGATAGAAAAAGACAAGACCCTGATGACCAGCCTGAGTCCTGGGCATCCCTGTCTGCCACAGTCCGGGCCCAGTGTGTGCCGTGCATCTATGGAGATCGTACAGAGTTAGAAAGAGGAGGAACAGTCTTGGCATGGTAGACTCAGGCAGGGAGAGGTCAGTTCGATGTGCACTCAGTACCAGACGCTCTCCCTTTATGGGAAGAGTGCTGGGGTGAGCATAGGGCCACCTAGCGGCAGATGATGGCGATGCCTTGGTTAGAGCGGCCAGCTTGACCGAGGGAAAATGCGGCAGAAAACAGGGTGCTCATTTGATCCTGGGGAGGCTCTCCCAGGGCCCACACCCCTCACTGGTCCTGCCCAGCAGAGCCGAAACAAGCGCCTGAGCCTCTGAGCGATCTGCTGGGTCTGCACTCCGTAGACCACGGGGTTGAGGGCAGGGGGCACCACCACGTAGGGGTTAGACAGGAAGATGTGGACGTGGCCGGGCACCGTGTGGCGGCCGAAACGGTGAGCCAGGAAGAAGAGGGCGGGTGTGCAGAAGAGGGTGATGACACTGGCGGGGCCCCGCAGGTGCCCAGGGCCTTGCGCTGGGCGCTGTGGGAGAGCAGGTGACAGACCGTGCGGAGGATGAGGGCGTAGGAAGCACCTGTGAGCCCTAGGTCCAGGACTGGAGAGAGCAGCGTGGTGGCCAGCCCGTACCAGACGGTGGGGCGCGTGTAGCTCCAGGCCAATCGAGCCGCGCCCAGGTGCTCACAGTAGGTGTGGGGCAGGGCCCGCTGCCCACAGTAAGGCAGTCTCCGGAGCAGGGCCACCGGGGGCGCCATGACACAGGCCCCACGGGTCACAGCAGCTACAGCCACGATGCCTACCACGCGCTGAGCCCGCAGCGCCCCATAGCGCAGAGGCCGGCACATGGCCATGTAGCAGTCCACAGCCATGGCCCACAGCACAGAGGACTCGGCAATGAAGGCCACGTGGGCAACGAAGAGCTGGGCTAGGCAGGCCTGGAAGGAGATCTCACCTGACAGGCCCCACCGCACGGCCAGAGCTTTGGGCACTGTGGATGTAGCCAGAACCAAGTCAGATGCTGTCAGAAGCCCCAATAACTGGTACATGGGTCTCTGAAGTGCCTTATCAGCTGCCGCCAGCCCCAGTAGAAGGGTGTTCCCCACCAGAGCTGCCAGGTACAGCAGGCACACAGGCGCAGAAAGCCAGGCATGTAAGGCCTCCATTCCAGATTCCCCCAGCAGGACAAAGGTCCCAGGCCCCAAGCTGAGCCAGGTCTGGTTGAGAGCAGGCAGTGTGGGATCCAGTCCCATCTCCTGGTTCCACTTGGCTCTGTCACTGCAGAAACAAAAGAGATCTTTCTGGGGTAATCGCCAGGTCTACAGAGATTTTAGACAGGTGGAGGTGAGGATAGGGATTGAGGATGCTACAGCATTTGCTGAGAGCTATCTTTGTGTCAGGCACTGTTATAGGGCTTTGGCATACACTGACCTACAATTCCCTAATTGTCTGTGACTTTGTCAATGTTCCCCTCTGTGTGATGGATCAAGGAACTGGTTTCTGAGAAGTTAAAAAACTTACTCCAAGTCATACATCTGGTACATAAAGGAACTGAAATTTGAATCAAAACTCATCTGACTAAAGATGATGCTCTTCCAACAGTCTTCTCTGGATCAAATGTCTCTTCATCAGCCCAGGCTCACAGACGTTGGAATATGCTTTTCCTGATCACATGTCCCAGAAAAAGTCATTCCTGTTATCTAACCCTAATCCCTTTAATATTAACTGATGTTAATGGGATTAAGCATCCATGCTCCCTCCACCCTGGGGGAGATATCAATCAGAAGGAAGGAAATATGGAATGGCCATTTTCTACTCCATTCAGTGACAAGTGCTTAGATAAAACTCATCTTCCTAGATCCTTTTCCAGAGGACACTTAATTAGCTCAGACCCACTCTCCCAGCATCACAGCCCTCCCAGTCTGTCCAGTACTTTTCCCCAGCTGCCCAAGGCCTGTGGCATCCCTCCCCCAACTCCCAGCTCTGATGTACCATAACTTATATACCTGGCTCATGGAACTTAATTTCTTCTTTGACCAGGGCAGATATTCATCCCCTGATTCTGCTGTGTGGTTCTTCTTTCTTCTGTCCCTTGTCCAGAGGGACATCCTCTGGTTCTACAGAAACTCAGTCTGAGGAAGTTCTGATCTCACTGAGGACACGGCAGAGCATCAAGGTCGGGTTGCAGTGGAAGGGACCGGGATCAGATGCCACAAGGCAACTAGTAGTCACTTTAAAATAGTGGAGGGAGGAGGACTTTACTTGCTTGGGTTTAAGTGGGTAAAGAACAATCTGGAAGAAGGAGCCAAGCTTGGGTTTTGCATGTTCTGACTGAGGCCAATTTATGCCCTTGAATTTTATGAGACATAGTAACTGGTATCTTAACCTGGTCCTGGGACTGAGGAGTTTCAGTCAGGTTAGCAGAGAATAAGGTTTGACCCTGGGCGAAGCTGTCAAGCTCCACACCATTTGTGTTTGCTCTAGCTTTCTCTGCAATATGCCTTTTGGACATTCTCTCACATCCCCACACTGACTCCTGCAGATTAGAGGCAGGTGAGAAACCAGGCTAGACTTTCCCACATGGAACTCTTGGCTGTGTATAAACCAGAGATTTCTCCCAAAAGATGAGGCTTTGCCAAGTCATGGGGACTCATTTTACTTCTTACCATGGGGCAGGCCCATTACTTCGTGGCAAATAGATGGGGAAACAATGGAAACAGTAACATACTTTATTTTGAGGGGCTCCAAACCCATGCAGATGGTGACTGCAGCCATGAAATTAAAAGACACTTGCTCCCTGGAAGAAAAGCCATGACCAACCTAGACAGCATATTAAAAAGCATAGACATTACTTTGCCAACAAAGGTCTGTCTAGTCAAAGCTCTGTTTTTTCCAGTAGTCACATATGGATGTGAGAGTTAGACTATAAAGAAAGCTGAGAGCCGAAGGATTGATGCTTCTGAACTGTGTTGTTGGAGAAGACTCTTGAGAGTCCCTTGGACTGCAAGGAGATCCAACCAGTCCATCCTAAAGGAAATCAGTCCTGAATGTTCATTGGAAAGACTGATGTTGAAGCTGAAACTCCAAGCTGAATTGAACTGAACTAATACGGCGGCTCCTTTAGATCCTAGAAAACTTCTGCCAGGACCCACAGGACATTCTCACCCTTGACAGGGGAAGGAGGATGTCAACTCCCTCAGGGCCTGAGAACATCTCTCACAAAACCACAGAGCAAGCACAATCCATTCCCAGATGGGGGCCTATAAGAAAGTCCTATACTTAGGATCTGTGGGCCTTACTAGCCCACTTCCTCTTGGAAAAAACCCCAAAGACACCATTCCCTCTATGTCTACAGCCCACACTTCTACCCTTTTAATGTCCTTTCACAGGCTGTGAAGGGGAAGAGGAGGAAGCGGGGGACTCCCCCTCCTCCCACCCTCTAGCCTCAGCCTCTGCTCTGTGTCGGGTTCTCTGCAGGCACAGCTGCACCCTTCTTATCCTCCATCTGCCTGCTCTACTTTGCCTGCCAAGTCCTGCTCCTCATCTCCAACTTATAACAGGGTATTCCCTCCAGCAAAGGGTAGAACATCAAAAAATATATAAAATGTAGCAGGAAGCATTAAGAAAAAAGAAGGCAGAGTGCAAAACAGTTCAAGAAATGATCTCAAACAACATGTATAGAGTCTCAGGTTTCTTATATGATTTGGGAGTGAATTGATTAATCACTTTGAAACTTCCTTTAAACAGTTTGTGATCCCCTTCCTGATTTATGAGGAGATAAGAGTAAGAGAAAAACACATCCTTGCTTCTGTTTATTCCCACCTGAGCACAGTGATTAATTACCCTGAGGCCAGATTACCCAGTCTCCAATCCTTGTACTGCCACACAAAAGCTCTCTGACTTTAAACCAAATACTCAACTTCTCTATGCTTCAGTTTCTTTGTTTCTAAATCAGGGATAATAATTAGCATATATAAAGCAATAACATAAGGTACAGTAGTAGTTGAAACACAGTAAATGCCCAGCATAAGTTAGGCACTACTGATATTTTTATCCTTAACCCTCTTGTAACTCTTGGAATCCATTCTTCTCATGTTCCTTTCTACTGCATTCTTAGTTCTTAATTTCACAATCTGACAAAAAGTCCTTTATCAAATCTTAAAAAAATAAGGTGAGCAGGGACTGAACTAAGGCTATTTAAAAGTAGAATGGTCTTAAGGCTAGAAAAAAAGGCGATGGGGCAGAGGGTAGGTGGTGGGTGGTGCGGCTGAAAGGAGACTGAAAGATTCAGATTAGATCTGATTAGACCAAAGGAAAACAAAATTTCCTTTGCCAATAGCAGACCCAAGCAAAGGAGGTTGAATACAAGACCATTTCTAAATAAAATGAGGAATATGACAGCATTGTCTTCTAATCCAACTCCTAGTCCCTCACCTCCACATTTTCACTTTATTCTGGCTCAGGAATGGTGAGCGGGAGACAGGGAGTGGTGGTGCCTCAGTCCCAGTTCTCAAACTTGACGTCCACACTGGACTTCCACTGCATGGTATTCTCCTGTGCATTCCGAAGTTGTTCTCCGAGAAAAAGTCTGAACACCTCATTTTCACCAAAACTGAGGGGCTTCTGGGAGCATCTCCTCCAATATGGCAGTTTAGTGGGACTTTCCAGTATTGGGCTTCAGTTCAGCTCAGTCGTGCAGTCATGTCCGACTCTTTGCGACCCCATGAATCGCAGCACGCCAGGCCTCCCTGTCCATCACCAACTACTGGAGTTTACTCAGATTCATGTCCATCGAGTCAGTGATGCCATCCAGCCATCTCATCCTCTGTCATCCCCTTCTCTTCCTGCCCCCAATCCCTCTCAGCATCAGAGTCTTTTCCAATGAGTCAACTCTTCACATGAGGTGGCCAAAGTACTGGATTTCAGCTTTAGCATCATTCCTTCCAAAGAAATCCCAGGGCTGATCTCCTCCAGAATGGACTGGTTGGATCTCCTTGCAGTCCAAGGGACCCTCAAGAGTCTTCTCCAACACCACAGTTCAAAAGCATCAATTCTTCGGCGCTCAGCCTTCTTCACAGTCCAACTCTCACATCCATACATGACTACTGGAAAAACCATAGCCTTGACTAGACGGACCTTAGTCAGCAAAGTAATGTCTCTGCTTTTGAATATGCTATCTAGGTTGATCGTAACTGTTCTTCCAAGGAGTAAGCGTCTTTTAATTTCATGGCTGCAGTCACCATCTGCAGTGATTTTGGAGCCCCAAAAAATAAAGTCTGACACTGTTTCCACTGTTTCCCCATAGTATTGGGCTTAATATGTAGTAAATCTGGGTAGGGGATAAAGACACCTTTTCAAGAGCCCTCAAACTCTTTCTAGGATGTGACTGGTCTTGGCTGATGAATTCATGCTACTGATGGAACAGGACTCTCTTACCTCTTTGTTGTTAAAGATGAGGAACAGGCATCCAGCCTCCCTCTATCCAACACTTCTTCAGTCCCTGCTGCTCCAGCTTATCCATTGGGCAGTCAGCACACCCAGAACCTAGGAGATTCCAAAGATGCTCCTATGGTCAGCCTGGGAGAAAGCAGGTGGGGATGAGAAGAATTTATGAATTTCTTCTCTGTGCCCCTCAGAGGGCCATGGACCCTGAGCCCCTACAGGGATTGAGAACCTGCTAGTCGCAGCTGTGAGGTGTTAATGAGGAATTAGCAGAGATTTGTAATCATCTCCGCTGACTTTCCTGGTCCCCAGGTTTATATGCCCCACACATTCAGAACCTGGGCAAAGGGACAGACTGAGCAGAGAGGTCTCTGAAAACCCATTGGATGGGCAGCAGCAAACTCAGATGGAGATGAGCTATGCTCTACAAAAATGACAAGCCTAGTTGTTATCTAGAAATGGACAAGGACAGTCATTTTGATTTAGCATTGTTTCTGCCTTACCCCTATAAACAGACAAACCAGCTGGGTAGAAAGAGCCTGGGCTTTTGAATCAGGCAGACCTGGTTTGAATAAAATTCCACTGCTAAGTAGCCTTAAACAAGTTTCTTAGATCTTCTGATCTTGATTTTTTTTCTTTTGTGCTGTGATGGTTGGTATATCTTCCCAAATAAATGGTTGTGAAGGTAACAGTGAAAGTGAAGTTGCTCAGTCGTGCCCGACTCTTTGCGACCCCATGGACTGTAGTCTACTAGGCTCCTCCGTCTGTGGGATTCTCCAGGCAAGAGTACTAGAGTGGGTTGCCATTTCCTTCTCCAGGAGATCTTCCCCACCCAGGAATCAAACCCGGGTCTTCCACATTGCAGGCAGACACCTTACCATCTGAGCCACCAAGGAAGCTCGCGAAGATAACCGTAACAGGAGCAAATCATCTGGTAGGGTGACTTAATTAAGGAGAATTAATACAGCATTACTCAAGGCTGTGTGGCTTAGAGTCATCCTGAGGAAAAACTCTGTTGGATCCACATCACTTTTGGACTCTAATAATAAACATTATTAGTTTCATAACATTTCCCTCCTCAAAAAAACACATCCTTCCATTCAGAGGTACATAATAGACTGTAGTACTTGCCAAGTCACTTCAGTTGTGTCCAACTCTTTGTGACCCTGTGAATTGTAGCTTGCCAGGATCCTCTGTCCATGGAATTTTCCAGGCAAGAATACTTGAGTGGGTTGTCATGCCCTCCTCTAGGGGATCTTCCCAACCCAGGGATGGAACCAGTGTCTCTTATGTCTCCTGCATGGGCAGGAGGGTTCTTTACCACTAACTCCACCTAGGAAACCCTAATATAATGTATTAATGAAAGGTATTTCACAATATCTCATGTACAGTTTATATTTGCTTTTAGTTTACATAAAATTATTTTGTGTTTATACCATTACAGAAAAAATTCATAGTTTGTCAAAAATGAAAAATATTATATACTATTGTAGTTGTGTATTTTGTTATTCCAGAAAAGTCATTTCATGTTAGGTCTTTTCCTTGTGGAGCATGTTCATACACATTCCAACCTGAAGTGTCTGAAAGCAGTTACTAAGTTTTGGCCCAGAAACCATAAACAACAAGCCCACTGTGCAAAGGAGACAGGACTTCTGAGTGAAGAATCCAAACTTCACTACTTCTTGTGAGAGCACCTGCTCTAAGCAGGCTCCCCTTTTGTCAACACAACATAATCTCATATATCTAAGAGTTTAATGATATGGAAGTCCAAATCACAGGACAAGTAAAGCTAGCAAACTTTTCTTTTATAATTGCAACTTGAATATACAGATATTACCAGCATGATAATTATTTTATGTGTGATTTAAATATAAAAGTTATGTGAAGGAAAGTTATGACCAACCTATACAGCATATTAAAAAGCAGAGACATTTCTTTGTCAACAAAGGTCCATCTAGTCAAGGCTATGGTTTTTCCAGTGGTCATTTATGGATGTGAGAGTTGGAATATGAAGAAAGCTGAGAGCTGAAGAATTGATGCTTTTGAAGTGTGGTGTTGGAGAAGACTCTTGAGGGTCCCTTGGATTGTAAGGAGATCCAACCAGTCCATCCTAAAGGAGATCAGTCTTGGGTGTTCATTGGAAGGACTGATGTTGAAGCTGAAACTTCAACACTTTGGCCACCTGATGCAAAGAGCTGACTCATTGGAAAAGACCCTGATGCTGGGGAAAATTGAGGGCAGGAGGAGAAGGGGATGACAGAGGATGAGATGGTTGGATGGCATCATTGACTAGATGGACATAGTTTGGGTGGACTCCAGGAGTTGGTGATGGACAGGGAGGCCTGGTGTTCTGCAGTTCATGGGGTCGCAAAGAGTTGGACACGATTGAACGACTGAACTGAACTGAACTGATATGAAGGAATAATCATTCTTTTAGCATTCTTGCTGACAAATACAACCA
Source organism: Capra hircus (assembly GCF_001704415.2). Taxonomy (NCBI): domain Eukaryota; kingdom Metazoa; phylum Chordata; class Mammalia; order Artiodactyla; family Bovidae; genus Capra; species Capra hircus. The sequence goes on from NC_030822.1 coordinate 34,498,927, forward strand.
ACTTAGGCCTGTATGTAAAGCTATGAACAAAGGATACAATATGTAGTTTAGGGTTTAAGCTTGGTATAAAAATATGTCCTAATAGAAACCTGCCTCCTGAGAAATCTGTATGCAGGTCAAGAAGCAACAGTTAGAACTGGACATGGTACAACAGACTGATTCAAAATTGGGAAAGGAGTACATCAAGGCTATACATTGTCACCCTGCTTATTTAACTTACATGCAGAGTACATCATGCAAAATGCCAGGCTGGATGAAGTACAAGCTGGAATCAAGACTGCCGGGAGAAATACCAAGAACCTCAGATATGCAGATGACACCACCCTTATGGCAGAAAGTGAAGAACTAAAGAGCCACTTGATAAAAGTGAAAGACAGGAGTAAAAAACTTGGCTTAAAAAAAAAAAAAATTAGCATTCAGAAAACTAAGATCATGGCATTCGGCCCCATCACTTCAAGGCAAATAGATGGGGAAAGAGTGGAAACAGCGAGAGACTTTATTCTGGGGGACTCCAAAATCACTGCAGATGGTGATTGCAGCCGTGAAATTAAAAGACGCTTGCTCCTTGGAAGAAAAGCTATGACCAACCTAGACAGCCAGCATATTAAAAAGAAGGGACATTACTTTGCCAACAAAGGTCTGTCTATGTTTTTCCAGTAGTCATGTTGGATGTGAGAGTTGGACTATAAAGAAAGCTGAGCACGGAAGAATTGATGCTTTTGAACTGTGGTGTTGGAGAAGACTCTTGAGAGGCCCTTGGACTGCAAGGAGATCCAACCAGTCCATCCTAAAGTAAATCAGTCTGAATATTCATCAGAAGGACTGATGTTGAAGCTGAAACTCCAATTCTTTGGCCACCTGATGCAAAGAACCAACTCATTGGAAAAGACCCTGCTGCTGGGGAAGATTGAAGGTGGGAGAAGGGAACAACAGAGGATGAGATGGTTGGATGGCATCACTGAGTTGGGTGGACATGAATTTGGGCAAGCTCCAGGAGTTGGTGATGGACGGAGAAACCTGGCGTGCTGCAGTCCATGTGGCCACAAAGAGTCAGATAAGACTAAGAGACTGAACTTACTGATAGAAACAGTGATATAGTTATGCGTAAATACACTGGAGTAGCTAGCAAGATTAATGAGCTTAATTACATCAGAATGTAAACCTAAAGGCTTGCTAGGGATAATAAAAGCTAAACTGAATGATGTGCTTAGATAATGAAACAGGGAACTGTATAAAACTTACTGTGTTAAATTCAAGGTTATTCTTTTTATTGTGTGATAGTATGGAAGCTGATCAAAAACAAGCTTCTACCTATGAGGAATGATGGTTATTGTAGTGAAAAGCTCTATTGAGATGTTTGAACTATGGAATGAACTTTCATTGTTTCTGCAAAAGAAGGTGACCTTTTCAAAAATATATATATATTTATTTTAATTAGAGGCTAATTACTTTACAATATTGTGGTAATTTTTGCCGTACATTGACATGAATCAGCCACCAGTGTACATGTGTCCCCCATCCCAAACCCCCTCCCATCTCCCTCCCCATCCCATCCCTCTGGGTTGTCCCAGTGCACCAGCTTTGAGTGCCCTGCCTCATGCATCGAACTTGGCTGGTGATCTATTTCACATATGGTAATATACATGTTTCAATGCTATTCTTTCAAATCATTCTACCCTTGCCTTCTCCCACAGAGTCCAAAAGTCTGGTTCTTTATATCCGTGCCTCTTTTGCTGTCTCGCATATAGGATCGTCGTTACCATAAGGTGACCTTTTGGTCCCGCTTCTTAGGGAATTAAATTGGACAGACAGATTGTTTTAATTTGACTCTCTATGGCAATATTAACATCCTAATACTTTTATGCAACATACTTTCCAATAGTGGGTAAGTTTTAGAGGCAAATACGGAAGTTAGAAATTTGGGAGGTCAAAGTGTCTCCAGAATGTTGTGACATAATCCTTAAAGGAAAACTAATTTACAATAAATTATGAGCTATATATTGCACATCTACAAAGACTATCACTGAATACCTTACACATTTAATAGAATGTTTTGAATTTTATTTTTTTATCAAAACAAAATCCAACATAGGAAACTCCAGGAACATAGGAAATTCCAGGATTCAGAATTTACTCTTTCTACTGAAAGATCATTTGAATTCAACTGTAAAGTATAGGATAAATTATTGAAACTGTCTACTAATAAAACTGAAGATAAAATAATGAAAGCATAGCTTTGCTGGAATAAATAAATAAAAGATAAGCAAATGTAATTATAGTGGTGTCATTGCTTTAAAATTATCTCTGCCATTTTACTTAATAAACTTTTGTCACACAGGTTTTCTGACTACTCATATTAGCAAAAAAACTAATCAAACCAACACACAAAATATGATTTAAACAGAAATTATTTCCTAGAAGTAATATTGTCATCAATCAAACCTGTTAGATAAATTAACAAAATCAATGTAAGCTCATTTGATACATTAAGAATTTAAATACTGATACACATGGCATTGCTTCTAAAGGTATATATCAGCTTTTAATATAAGGCTTTCAGTTTTCACTTATAACTTTCATTTAACTATAGTTGCAGAATGGCAAAATCTCATGAAATAATTTAAGTTCTCTTCATTAGTCACCTGTATACATTCTTTCAAGAAATAGTATGTACAATTTCTGTAAGTTCTTTATTTTTTTCCTCTGTTCTGGTTTTATGCATTGTAATATGTCTTATGCCTTTTGAATATAATAATAAAAACAAGGCTTATATATTCAACACATTTAAATTTTTTGTACTAATTAATTTTGTTGTACTTAACAAAAGTATTAATCTACAGTTTGGGGGCATTAAAAAAGTGGTGACTCCTCACTGACATTTTGAGAAGAGCTGATCTAGAGGTCTTTCTCTTTATGTGTCTTCATATATGTACATCCACATTTGTGATTCTGCAGCTGACTGAGCTAGAATTATTGTTCTGTGAATTCTGACTCATTCTTGTTGTGTCTTCCCAAGTTTAGACTTGGAGATAAAACAGTAAAAGCCAATCTGAATATATAGTCATACCATATTCTTAAATCCAACACTACCAAAGATAAAGCTCACATTTCTATATCCATCTGAGTCTTATGCTTAACTCTCAACTAGGTTGCAAAAGGAAGTAGCAAATATATGACTGATTTTTAATTTTCAAATACCAATTATAGCATCAAGCTACAGGACTGCTCTTCATTTGCTGATACTCCAGTAAGTTCCCTGCATCCACTGAAGACTAGTTTATAAGCTCCCATATTTCTCACTGCACAGCCCCTACAGCCCCTGAGCAATGCATCACCACCAGGGATGATGCCTCCATCAATTTACGCTTGCAGATCTTTGGAACACATCGTTTCTCAAGCAGGCTTAGACCATCCCTTCTGTCAGGCACATCCAACTCTCCTTATCCTTGTGGTCCACCTTCTTTGTGTTCTTTAAGGCAATCACAGAAATGAACTCTCCTTTAAGACAGTTTCAGAAATCTTCCAGGAAGCTGTCTTTGACTCCAATTAACTGAGTTTGCTTCTTTATGCTTCCCTAGCACTTTAACATAATCATTGTGGTACCTTGTGATACATAAGATTATCTGAGTAAATTACCAATTTATATGATTTACTCCTTTTACTAAATTATAAGCCTTTTGATTTTAGCAGGTTGTGTACTTGCTCAGTGTCTCTACTCCCAGTTTATATGTATTTCCTTTCACATAACATGTACTTTGTGAATGATATTGAAAATATGACATAAACCATTTGTAAATTTATTTAATAATCTAAGTTACTAAAGGTGTCAGGGACACATTTATCAATTCCTACTATTTGTGGAGCGGGCTTCCTTGGAAGCTCAGCCGTAAAGAATCTGTCTGCTAATGCTGGAACTGTGGGTTTGATGCCTGGATCAGGAAGATCCCCTGGAGGAGGGCATGGTAACTCACTCCAGTATTCTTGCCTGGAATATCCCACGGACAAGGAGTTTTGTTGGGTTACAGTCCATGGGGTCGCAAAAGAGTCGGATAGCCGAGCAACTAAACAATTTGTAGAGTCCAGTTCTAAATTCTGAGTGTAGGAAGATAAAATAACTAATGCCTCTATTGGTGATGTCATTTAAAAATGTTTTTATTGGAGTATAGTTGCGTTACAATGTTGTGCTAGTTTCAGATATCTTTAATATAAGAGATGGGAATTTGCAAAAAGGAATGGATACAGGACAAGGCAACTTATGTGTGAAACAGTCACCTGATAATTTTTGTACAATTATTCTTTTTTCATCCAAACCAGAATATGTAATGTCATTCATGGTCTGACATGGAATAGAATATTTATAACCAGCCTCACCAGAAAGAGACATTAGCAGCTAGGCAGTAAATTTAAACTTAAAGGAAGAGCAAATCAGAGTTTAACCAGTTTTCTCCTCTTATAAACAGTAAAGGGGAGGATTTTAAACAATGAAGATGAGCTTGGGTTTGAATAGGATGAGTCTGACATGAGAATGTTAGTGGTAATTAGTGAAAATATTAGCATAACAGCTAACCTAACGTTAGAATGATGTTTTACAATCTGCAAAGCACACTCACTTACATTTTGCTTTTAATATTGGTACTGACCCTGTGAGGTAAGAAAGCACTGAAATCTATCAGAAAGATTACATATGAAAACTAACATATAGAGTTATCAGCAAAGAGGCTATAAAGTCATAGAAATAAAGAAACTCTCCTGAGAAAGCTAGAAAAGTTATAATAGAAAACTAGCCCAAAGATAGAGGGCTGGAGAAGGAAAGGGAGACAGTCACTTCCTTTGTTGTTTTTTCTGGGTCATTAAGCTTCCAAGGGAGCCATTCGTGCATGTCAGTGAATAACCACAGATTCCAGTTCCTGACAGGATGAAAGAAGTATGTATTTTTAAATGATCCCAGCTTAGTCTCTATTTATTTACTTTTCCATCAATAAACTTTTAAAAATATCATCTCTTGGAAAAATCCATGTTCTCAGTTAGATGTAAATAACCAGAAGAACAAGAGATCATCTCTTTTGATATCCAACAGCATTTTTAGCAAGCTGGCACAAAAATACAGAATACCCAGTCAATTGTGGCTTAGTTGAAGATAAACACAGTTCACAAAAACAATAATGGGCTTCCCAGGCAGCTCAGTGGTAAAGAATCTGCCTGATAATGCAGGAGACCAGAGCTCGATCCTTGAGAGAAGGAAATGGCAACCCAGTCCAGTATTCTTGCCTGGGAAGTCCTATGAACAGAAGAACCTGGCAGGGCTGCGGTCCATGGAGTCTCAAAGAGTCGAACACAGCTTAGCATATAAAAACAATAAAAACCAGCTCTGATTCTCATAGATATTTTTTTTCCCTGCCTCTGGAGTCTGTTTTCACATGAGTAAGGTTATGTTTTGTTCAGTGGGAATATCAATAGGACTTAGCAGATTCTTTTCTAGCTCCACATTTATGACTGCCTTGCCATGTGCCTTGGAAAAGTCATTTCACTCTAAGAGTTTGAGTTTCCTCTTCCGAAAATGAGGTCTGGATGATTCCAGTCCCCCAGGATCTGGTCCTGCCCCTAATCCCTCACCTCCTAGCCCACCCCACTCTGTTGTGACCACACAGACCTTGTTTTTGGCCTCAGCTCATGTCAAGCTGTTTCCAGCCCCATGGCCTTTGCAAGTGCTGTTCTCTCTGCCATTGTCTTTCTCATCAAGTTTTAGTCCATCATTATATTTGGTTTTGTTTTTCTATTGATTATATTACTATTTGAAGGTAACACATTTATTTTCTTGCTCCTTATTTGTTACTCTCCCTGGAAAATGAGCTCCAGAGAAGCAAAGCAGAACCTCTTCCATATTATTAATCCTGAATGCTTAAGACAAAACTTGAAATATATTAGTACTAAATAAGCAATTCCTGGTTGAATAGACAATTTTCAAAAAATATATATATATTGAAAGAACTCCACATCTTTCTTTGATTACAACATGTATCTTCTCAATTCTAATGCTTATGACATTTGGGTGCATCTTACCTTGAATGTATTACTTTACTGTAGTTTTCCCATTTTCATCCCCATACCTCACCGAAGAAATGTATTTTGCAATTGAGTCTTTTAATCAAGGAAATAGACTCTGTAGATAAGAACTCCACAAGTCTTCCAGCCAATGTTGTTGTTGTTTTGTTTCATTTTACTTTCATATTGGCTTGAGTTCTCACCTATGTATTGTAGGAAGGTTGTAGGAAGTCCAGCCCTCTTCTCAGATCTCCAGCTACTTTAGGGGGTCATTTTTGCTGAGCACTATCTCTGAAGTTCACTTTATCAGTATGTCTTGGAGCTTAAAAGCTACTCTCCCTTCCCCCAAACCATGGCATTGATAAGTATATTCTCTTATTCCTATTATAGCAATGCAGATAGAACTCATTATTTATAACAGACTTGTACTGGAAGGTCTTTGGTGTCTAAGGATTGGACATTTAAAGTGAACTACATAACATAACATAGACAATAATTAGAATATATATTATTAAAAATGTCCTAAATCCATCTAATAATCCTCTAAGTGAAAAATTTCAATTTTATATTTTCAGTTTTAATCATTTTCTTCAGAGTCTTTGTCCGATTTCACATATTTTTCTCTCTCCATAACTGCAAAATTCAGTTTCTAAATTGTTATTGCTATTTTCTATTTAGACTAACTCAGCACTCTGTTTTCCCTTCCGTATTCCAGATTGTATCCTGCACAGTTTCATATTTCAAAAAAAAATCAGGTCATCAAGGAGTATTTTAATACTTAAAAATCTTTCTTTCATATAAATCATGACATATTCATAAAACACAAAATCACTTGTAGACTGTTCTTACTTTAAATAAGATTTCCCTTTTTAAAAAATTGTTACACGTTAATATATGTTAAAAACTTCTCCTAACTTTTCCATTGCACAGTGGAACATTATAATGTACCCTTGCTGGAAAATAAAATGATGACCTTTTCTCTGATCTGTTTGGTCTTCACTCCATAAACAATGGGATTGAGTGCAGGTGGGATAACAATGTAGAGGTTGGCAAACATGATGTGGAAAGTGTGGGAGACATTGTGTCCAAAGCGGTGGGCAAGGATGGAGAAAAAGGCAGGTGTATAAAACATGAGGATGACACAGACATGGGAACCACAGGTGCCCAGGGCCTTCTGGCGGGCTTCTTGGGAGGGGAGGCGGAAGACAGCACAGAGGATGAGTGTGTAAGAAACAGCAATGAGAATCACATCTGAGATGACTGTCATGATGGGAATGCAAAAGCCATACCAGATGTTGATGGAGATGTCCGCACAGGCGAGCCAGGCAACACCTATGTGCTCACAGTATGTGTGTGGTATAATGCGTGTCCTACAGAAAGGCAGTCGTGTGAGCAAGAACACATCAGGCAGGATGATGCAGAAACTATGAAAGGAGATTCCCACCACAATCTTGATGATGGTCTTGGGGGTCAAGATAGTGTTGTATCTCAAGGGAGAACAGATGGCCACATAGCGGTCAAATGCCATGGCCATCAGGATGGCTGAATCCAGGACAAAGCTGTAGTGGAGGAAGAACATTTGTGTGAGGCACCCTGGGAATGTGATCTCTTGAGCCCCAAGCCAAAAGATACTGAGTGTTTTAGGAACACCAACTGTGGACAAGGTGAGGTCAGTCATGGCTAGCATGGAGAGAAAGAAGAACATGGGTTCGTGAAGGCTACGCTCCACTAAGATTAGGTAGAGAAGGATGCAGTTTCCCACAATGGCTACAATATAGATGACACAGAAGGGAATTCCAATCCACACATGGGCTTGCTCCAGGCCTGGGATCCCCACCAGCATGAAGGGTCCTGGGTTGTCACTGCTCAGGTTGAAAAGGACCATGGCAGACCAGGATGGCCCAAGTCCCAGTTCCTGAGGACAGAGGGTGATAAATGTTAGGCTCACTTAAATCACCCTCACTTCCAACAGCTCATTATATATCCTGAAAAATAAAGTGGCTGTCTAATTATAATTCAAAATGAGACATTTTGTAATGAAGAAAGAGTGTTATGAAGATAGCAGGTAGCAGCAGGAGCCAGGTTGTCTCATATATGTTGGAAAATACAGTCATTCCCTTAAAGAGTTTATCTTATTCACTCTGGTTGCCTCTAATGATTTACATAGCTTTTCCAAGCAGTGTTCCAAACTGGCATGAATCACTTTTTATCCACAGTATACTGTTGTTACAAATTACCAATTTACAGGGCATATTTTTCTGTGGGTTGGTGGATTACAGTACCCATGATGTTATGGACATCAGTAGTTAATATTGGCTTCCTCTGTCATTGTTGAATATCAGTCTCTGCCCCCCAGCAATTATTCATTCTTTTTCAACTTCATGATGACTGTTGTTCTTCTATTTGTGAAGTCCATACACTTTTTTCCCATTCAAAAACCTAATTCAGTTTAGCCAATACTGCCTGAATCCCACACTATGCTGGTAAACAGGTATAACTCCAATTAAAATTTTGCTCCTCCAAAAATACTTTTTTCCAGCACTCTGTAAACTATACAGTTGTATAATATCCTAACGCTTTGGACTTAATAAAAATTTTGGTCAAGATTTCTGTCCAAAAGCACAGTTATTTCTTTGCAAATACATATTCTATTGGATAGACACCAGGACATTTACTCTTAGATACACACACACTTATTAGTTCTTAAAATCTCAAGCATACCTTGATCTATACTTGCATTCTTTCATACATTTTACCATCATATATTTACCCACATGCAATCTTACACAATAGGGGCATTGGTTGTTCAGTGGTAGAACTCTCGCCTCACACATGGAAAACCCCGCTTTGATCTCCAGCCAATGCATCATGGTTGTGTTTGTTTTGGGTTTCATTGGTGGTTCGGACAGTAAAGAATCCACCAGCAATGTGGGAGACATGGGTTCAACCCCTGGGTTGAGAAGATCCCCTAGAGAAGGGCATGGCAACCCACGCCAGTATTCTTCCTTGGAGAATCCCCATGGACAGAAGCGCTTGGTAGGCTGCAGTCCATGGGGTCACAAAAAGTCAGACACGACTGAGGGACTAAGCACAATCTTACACAAACCCCCTTTTTGCTCTTTCTGTCTCACACATAAAGGCACACATCATACACAGAAACGCTATGAAAAATGCAAACAAAATATTTCATGACAGAATTGTCTCATTGCCACTTTCTTTGTAATTTCCCAAAATATTTACTTTTGAGTTAACTTTTAAAAGACTAGGTCCTCAAAATTTTGCCATTTGCAGCAACACAAATGGAGGGTGTTAAACAAGGTGAAATAATTCAGATAGAGACAAATACTGTATGATATAAATTATATGTGGAATATTAAAAAAAAAAACACAAGCTACCGAATATAACAAAAAAGTTGGCTCACAGATATAGATATTTCACTAGTGATTACCATGGGGGAGAAGGGGTAAGGGGCAGTATAGTGGTAGGGGAGTAGGAGGTACAAACTATTGTGTGTAAGAGGCTACAGGGATATATTGTACTACATGGGGAATACACCAATATATTGTAATGACTGTAAATGAAGTGTAACCTTTGAAAATTGTATTAAAAAATAATTCACTTCCCAGGTGGGAATAAACATGTGCTATTCATTTGAGATCAAGAGAGGGGCGGTAGCAGTAGACTCTCAAAACAAGAATGTCCACGTAGTTAAGACCACTCGTCAAGCTAGGGCTATGGGTCCTTGCCACACATCTAACAGAAATGACCAGAACAGCACTTACCTTGGCCATCCTTAACCCAGCTATTTATCTTCCTAATCATTTGATGCATATATCCATGTACAGGAGACCATAAATTCAGCTTAAAAATCTGAGTTGTTCAGGGAAAAAAGTTGTAGCACTCAGTCCATGGCTCCTAGAAAATGGAGCCTCAAATTTTTCATTCACTCTCTCTTTCTCTCAAAATCATATTTCCAACCAAACCTCTTCAAATAACCAGCACTCACCTAGTTTGGTTACTGGGCCAAATGCAGAGCAAAAAGATTATGATGATAGACACGCAAAAAATCTGCAAGAGGACCAGACATATAAACCCAAGAAAAAAGTGGAGATGGAAGAAAAAGACTGATAGGTTGATTGCCTGTTCTTGTTCACACCCTCTTCCCCGGCCATTGTTCAATGCCAAGAAGAGGTAAATAATTAGGGCCTGAGGGACTCTAGCACCCTCTATTTTTATCCTCAAGAGAAGACTATAAAGAAGATTACACTAACCTTGATGGGGCCTGTGAGCTAACATAACCTCAGGGTATATATAATTTTTTTCAGGGTATTTAATACTCTATTTATTTTTGCATGACAATTAGGCATTAACAAAGGCTTAGGACTACAGAGCTAGAATTACATAATATGTCTAATCTAATTATAAAGCTTACATATAATTATTAATTTTTATTTTCTGATAAGTTATGAAATATGCTTTGTCCTACTAGCACTTTTTTTCTTTTTAATTTATTTTTTTATTGAAGGATACTTGCTTTACAGAATTTTGTTGTTTTCTGTCAAACCGCAACATGAATCAGCCATAGGTATACATTTAGTCTCTCCCTTTTGAATCTCCTGACCATCTCCCTCCCCATCCCACCCCTTTACAGAGCCACTGTTTGAGTTTCCTGACCCATACAGCAAATTCCCATTGGCTATCTATTTTACATATGGTAATGTAAGCTTTTAAATATGGTATTTAAGCTATTTCAAATCCTGAAAGATGATGCTGTGAAAGTGCTGCACTCAATATGCCAGCAAATTTGGAAAACTCAGCAGTGGCCACAGGACTGGAAAAGGTCAGTTTTCATTCCAATCCCAAAGAAAGGCAATGCCAAAGAATGCTCAAACTACCACACAATTGCACTCATCTCACATGCTAGTAAAGTAATGCTCAAAATTCTGCAAGCCAGGCTTTAGCAATACATGAACCGTGAACTTCCAGATGTTCAAGCTGGTTTTAGAAAAGGCAGAGGAACCAGAGATCAAATTGCCAACATCCACTGGATCATGGAAAAAGCAAGAGAGTTCCATAAAAACCTCTATTTCTGCTTTATTGACTATGCCAAAGCCTTTGACTGTGTGGATCACAATAAACTGTGGAAAATTCTGAAAGAGATGGGAATACCAGACCACCTGACCTGCCTCTTGAGAAATCTGTATGCAGGTCAGGAAGCAACAGTTAGAACTGGACATGGAACAACAGACTGGTTCCAAATAGGAAAAGGAGTACGTCAAGGCTGTATGTTGTCACCCTGCTTATTTAACTTATATGCAGAGTATGTCATGAGAAACACTGGACTGGAAGAAACCCAAGCTGGAATCAAGATTGCAGGGAGAAATATCAAGAACCTCAGCTTTGCAGATGACACCACCCTTATGGCAGAAAGTGAAGAGGAACTAAAAAGCCTCTTGATGAAAGTGAAAGAGGAGAGTGAAAAAGTTGGCTTAAAGCTCAACATTCAGAAAATGAAATCATGGCATCCGGTCCCATCACTTCATGGAAGTGTCAGACTTTATTTTTTGGGCTCCAAAATCAGTGCAGATGGTGACTGCAGCCATGAAATTAAAAGATGCTTACTCCTTGGAAGGAAAGTTATGAGCAACCTAGATAGCATATTCAAAAGCAGACACATTACTTTGCCGACTAAGGTCCATCTAGTCAAGGCTACGGTTTTTCCAGTGGTCATGTATGGATGTGAGAGTTGGACTGTGAAGAAGGCTGAGCACCAAAGGATTGATGCTTCTGAACTGTGTGGTGTTGGAGAAGACTCTTGAGAGTCCCTTGGACTGCAAGGAGATGCAACCAGTCCATTCTGAAGGAGATCAATCCTGGAACTTCTTTGGAAGGAATGATGTTAAAGCTGAAACTCCAGTACTTTGGCCACCTCATGCGAAGAGTTGACTCATTGGAAAAGACTCTGATGCTGGGAGGGATTGGGAGCAGGAGGAGAAGGGGACGGCTGAAGATGAGATGGCTGGATGGCATCACTGACTCAGTGGATGTGAGCCTGAGTGAACTCTGGGAGTTAGTGATGAACAGGGAGGCCTGGCGTGCTGCAGTTCATGGGGTTGCAAAGAGTCGGACACGACTGAGTGACTGAACTGAACTGAAAGGAATGTAAGCTTCTGTGTTACTGTTTACACACATCTCAACCTCTCCTGCTCTCTCGCTGTGTCCATAAGCCTATTCTCTATGTCTGTATCTCCATGTTGCCCTGTAAATAAATTCTTCAGTACCATTTTTCTAGATTCCATATATATGTGTTAGAATACAATATTTATCTTTCTCTTTCTGACTCACTTCACTCTTTATAATAGGTTCTAGATTCATCCACCTCATCAGAACTGACTCAAATGTGTTCTTTTCTAAGGCTGAGTAATATTCCACTGTGTATATACACTCAATATGTCAGCAAATTTGGAAAACTCAGCAGTGGCCACAGGACTGGTAAAGGTCAGTTTTTATTCCAATGCCAAAGAATGCTCAAACTACCTCATAATTGCACTCATCTCACATGCTAATAAAGTAATGCTCAAAATTCTCCAAGTCAGGCTTCAACAGTACATGAACCATGAATTTCCAGATGTTCAAGCTGGATTTAGAACAAGCAGAGAAACCAAAAATCAAATTGCCAACATCTGTTGGATCATTGAAAAAGCAAGAGAGTTCCAGAAGAATATCTACTTCTGCTTTATTGGTGATGCCAAAGCCTTTGACTATGTGAACCACAACAAACTGTGGGAAAATCTGAAAGAGATGGGAATACCAAACCACCTGACCTGCCTCTTGAGAAATCTGTAAGCTGGTCAGGAAGCAATAGTTAGAACTGGATATGGAACCGCAGACTGGTTCCAAATAGGAAAAGGAGCACACCAAGGCTGTATATTGTCACCCTGCTTATTTAACTTTATGCAGAGTAAATCGTGAGAAACACTGCGCTGGATGAAACACAAGCTGGATCAAGATTGCTGGGGGAAATATCAATAACCTCAGATATGCAGATGACACCACCTTTATGGCAGAAAGAAAAGAAGAAAAACGAGCCTCTTGATGAAAGTGAAAAACGAGAGTGAAAAAGTTGACTTAAAGCTCAACATTCAGAAAACTAAGATCATGGCATATGGTCCCATCACTTCATGGCAAATAGACGGGGGAACAATGGAAACAGTGAGAGACTTTATTTTCTTGGTCTCCAAAATCACTGCAGATGGTGACTGCAGCCAGGAAATTAAAAGACACTTACTCCTTGGAAGAAAATTTATGACCAACCTAGATAGCATACTAAAAAGCAGAGGCATTACTTTGCCAACAAAGCTCTGTCTAGTCAAAGCTATGGTTTTTCCCATAGTCATGTATGGATGTGAATGTTGGACCATAAAGAAAGCTGAGAGTCCAAGAATTGATGCTTTTGAACTGTGGTGTTGGAGAAGACTTTTGAGAGTCCCTTGGACTGCAAAGAGATCCAACCAGTCCATTCTAAAGGAAATCAGTTCTGAATATTCATTAGAAGGACTGATGCTGAAGCTGAAATTCCAATACTTTGGCCACCTGATGTGAAGAACTACTCATTTGAAAAGACCCTGATGCTGGGAAAGATAGAAAGCAAGAGGAGAAAGGGATTACAGAGGATAAGATGATCAGATGGCATCACTGACTCAATGGATATGAGTTTAAATAAACTCCCAGAGTTGGTGATAGACAGGGAGGACTGGCGTGATGCAGTCCATGGGTTCACAAGAATCACACACAACTGAGACTGAACTGAACTGAACTGAACTAATATGTACTACAACTTCTTTATCCATTCACCTGTCAATGGACAATTAGGTTGCTTCCATGTTCTAGCTGTTTGTAAATAGTGCTGCAATGATCAATGGGATACATGTGCTTTTTCAATTTTGGTTTCCTCGGGGTCTATCGCTAGGAGAGGGTTGCTGGGTCATATGGTGGCTTTGGAGAAGGAAATGGCAACCCACTCCAGTACTCTTGCCTGGAGAACCCCATGGAGGGAGGAGCCTGGTAGGCTACACCCCATGGAGTCACAGAGTCGGACACAACTGAGCGACTTCACACTTCAGAGTCAGGAGGGACCTGGAGTCAGAGACCCAACTGGAGGTGGCCCAGGCCTGTTAGAAGGAGAAGTCAGCTCTAACTCTAACTAACTCTAACTCTAGGATGGTGGTTTTATTCCTAGTTTTTTAAGGAATCTCAAAACCGTCTTCCATAGTGGCTGTATCAATTTACATTCCCACCAACAGTGCAAGAGCATTCCCTTTTCTCCACACCCTCTCCAGCATTTATTGTTTTAGACTTTTTGATGAGGGCCATTCTGATCTGTGTGAGGTGCTATCTCATCAGTCGTGTCCAACTTTGCTACCCCATGGACTGTAGCCTACTAGGCTCCTACATCCATGGGATTCTCCAGGCAAGAATACTGGAGTGGGTTGCCATTTCCTTCTCCAGGGGATCTTCCTGACCCAGGGATTGAACCTGGGTCTCCTGCATTGAGGGCCGACACTTTAACCTCTGAGCCACCAGGGAAGCCCGATAATCAGCAGTGTTGAGCATCTTTTCATGTATTTTTTATCCATCTGTTTATCTTCTTCGGAGAAATGTCTGCTTAGGTCTATTTCCCACTTTTTGATTGGGTTTTTTGTTTTTCTGGCATTGAGATCTTAAGGGGAATGCTTTCAGTTTTTCACCATTGAGAATAATGTTTGCTGTAGGCTTGTCATATATGGCCTTTACTATGTTAAGTTAAGTTTCTTCTATGCCCATTTTTTGAAGAGTTTTAGTCATAAATGGGTGCTGAATTTTGTCACAGGCTTTTTCTGCATCTGTTGAGATTATCATATCATGGTTATTTTTCAATATGTTAATATGGTGTATCACATTGATTGATTTGCATATATTGAATAATCCTTACATTCCTGGAATAAACCCAACTTGTTCATGGTGTATGAACTTTTTGATGTGTTGCTGAATTCTGTTTGCTAAAATTTTGTTGAGGAATTTTGAATCTATGTTCATCAGTAATACTGGCCTGTAGTTTTCTTTTTGTGTGTTGTCTTTGTCTGATTTTGGTATCAGGGTGATGGTGGCCTCATAGAATGAGTTTGGAAGTGTTTCTTCCTCTGCAATTTTTTGAAAGAGTTTTAGAAGGATAGGAATTAGCTCGTCTCTAAAAGTTTGATAGAATTCTCCTGTGAAGCCATCTGGTCCTGGGCTTTTGTTTTTGGAGAGATTTTTGATAACAGCTTCAATTTCAATGCTTGTAATGGGGTTCTTCATAATTTCTATTTCCTCCTGGTTCAGTCTTGGAAGATTGAACTTTTCTAAGAATTTGTCCATTTCTTCCAGGTTATCCATTCTATTGCCACATAGTTGTTCATAATAGTCTCTTATAATCCTTTGTGTTTTTGCATTGTCTGTTGTAACCTCTCCATTTTCATTTCTAATTTTGTTGATTTGATTCTTCTCTTTTTTTTCCTTGATGAGTCTGGCTAAAGGTTTGTCAATTTTTGTTTATCTTCTCAAAGAACCAGCTTTTAGTTTTAGTTATCTTTACTATTGTTTCTTTCATTTCTTTTTCACTTATTTCTGCTCTGATCTTTATGACTTTTTTTTTCTTTCTACTAATTTTGGTGGTGTTGTTGTTGTTGTTATTCTTTTTCCAATTGTTTTGGGTGTAAAGCTAGGTTGTCTATTCCATGTTTTTCTTGTTCCTTGAGGTAGAATTGCATTGCTATGAACTTCCCTCTTAGAAATGCTTTGGCTGCCTTCCATAGGTTTTGAGTCATTGTGTTTTCAGTGACATTTGTTTCTAGAAATGTTTTTATTTCCTTTTTTATTTCTTCAGTAACCTGTTGATATTTAGAAATATGTTGTTTAATCTCTATTTGTTTGTATTTCCTACGGTTCTTTTTTTTTTTTTTTCCTGTAATTGATACCTAGTCTCATAGTGCTATGGTCGGAGAAGATGCTTGATATGATCTCAGTTTTCTTACATTTACTGAGGTTTGATTTGTGACCCAAGATGTAGCCTATTGTGGAGAATGTTCCACGTGCACTTGAGAAGAAGGTGCATTCTTCTGCATTTGGATGGAACGTCCTTAAGATATCAATAAGATCCATCTCATCTAATTTATCATGTAAGTCTTGTGTTTCCTTATTAATTTTCTGTTTTGATGATCTGTCCATTAGTGTGAGTGGGATGTTAAGGTTTCCTACTATTATTGTGATTGTCAATTTCTCCTTTTGTGTCTGTTAGTGTTTGTCTTATGTATTGTGGTGCTCCTATGTTGGGTGCATAGATATTTACAATTGTCACATCTTCTTCTTGGATTGGTCCGTTGATCATTATGTAGTGTCCTTTCTTATCTCTTGTAATCTTTTCTACTTTAAGGTCTATTTTGTCTGATAAGAGGATTGCTACTCCAGCTTTCTTTTGCTTCGCATTTGCATGGAATATATTTTTCCATCCTCTCACTTTCAGTTTATATTTGTCTTTAGGTCTCAAGTGGGTTTCTTGTAGACAGCATATGTATGGATCTTCTTTTTGCATCCATTCAGCCAGTCTTTTGGTTGGAGCATTTTGTCCCTTTACATTTAAAGTAATTATTGATATATATGTTTCTATTTGGAGAAGGCAATGGCACCCTACTCCAGTACTCTTGCCTGGAAAATCCCATGGGCAGAGGAGCCTGGTAGGCTGCAGTCCATAGGGTCTCGAAGAGTCGGACACGACTGAACGATTTCACTTTCATGCATTGGAGAAGGAAATGGCAACCCACTCCAGTGTTCTTGCCTGGAGAATCCCAGGGATGGGGGAGCCTGGTTGGCTGCTGTCTATGGGGTCGCACAGAGTTGGACATGACTGAAGCGACTTAGCAGCAGCAGCATGTTTCTATTGCCATTTTCTTCATTGTTTGGGGTTGTTTTTGTAGACCTTTTTTCTTCTCTTGTATTTCTTGACTGTATAAGTCCCTTTAACATTTGTTGTAAAGCTGGTTTGATGGTACTGAATTCTCTTAACTTTTGCTTGTCTGAAAAACTTTTTATTTTTCCACCAATTTTGAACGAGATCCTTGCCAGGTACAGTAATCTTGGTTGTAGATTTTTCCCTTTCAGTACTTTAAATATATCCTGCCATTCCCTTCTGGACTGCAGAGTTTCTGTTAAAAGATCAGCTGTTAAGCATATGGGGTTTCCATTGTATGCTACTTGTTTCTTCTTCCTTGTTGTTTTTAATATTCTTTCTTTGTGTTTAGTCTTTGCTAGTTTGATTAGTGTGTGTCTTGGTGTGTTTCTCCTTGGGTTTATCTTGTATGGGATTCTTTGTGCCTCTTGGACTCGGTTGACTATTTCCTTTTCCATGTTGGGGAATTTTCAGCTATAATCTCTTCAAAAACTTTCCCATTCCCTTCCTTTTTCTCTTCTTCTTCTGGGACCCCTATAATTTGAATGTTGGTGCATTTGATGTTGTCCCAGAGGTCTCTGAGACTATCCTCAGTTCTTTTCATTCTTTTTTACTTTATTCTGCTCTGCAGAAGTTATTTCCACCATTTTACCTTCCAGCTCACTGATTCATTCTTCTGCTTCAGATATTCTGCTATTGATTCCTTCTAGAATATTTTACTAGTATTTTTCAGTAATTGTGTCATTTGTCTGTATGTTTGCTCTCTAATTCTTTTAGGTCTTTGTTAATTGATTCTTGCATTTTCTCCATTTTGTTTTCAAGGTTTTTGATTATCTTTACCATCATTATTCTGAATTCTTTTTCAGGTAGCTTGCCTATTTCTTCCTTATTTATTTGGACTTTTGTGTTTCTAGTTTGTTCCTTCATTTCTCTGCTTTTTATTATATTTTTTTCAACTTGTTCTCTTTGAAGTCTCTTTCTTGGGCTTCAAGGTTGAATTCTTTCTTCCTTTTGGTTTCTACCCTCCTAATATTCATCAAGTGCTTTGTGTAAGCTTCATATAAGATGAGATTTGTGTTGAGTTTTTGTTTGTTTGTTTTTCCTCTGATGGGCAAGGCTGAGTGAGGTGATAACCCTGTCTGCTGATGATTGGGTTCGTATTTTTGTTTTGTTTGTTGTTTAGATGAGGCGTCCTGCACAGGTACTACTGGTGGTTGGGTGATGCTGGATCTTGTAATCAAGTGGTTTCCTTAGTGTGAGTTCTCACTATTTGATACTCCCTGGGGTTAGTTGTCTGGTAGTCTACGGTCTTGGAGTCAGTGCTCCTACTCCACAGGCTCAGGACTTGATCTCTGGTCAGGAACGAAGATTCCACAAGTGGTTTGTTATAGCATTAAGTCAGATTAAAACAAATATCCAAATGTTAGAAACCAAAGATGAATCCCAAACAAATGGCAGTTACAAAATCAAGAAAATAATAGTTAAAATAATGGAATATACACACATACATATACACCCATGAACAAAGTCAAAAAAGTCCAACAAAAATAAAAAGTACAGTTGATTGACACAGAAAACAAAGAAAATTAAAAATTATATTTACCAGTCAAGAACAAAATTAACTAAAGCATAAACTGGAAAACAAAACTAAAGCAAGTTGCCAAGTGGGGAATAAAGCAATGAAAGCAAAATTAACAAATATGTTGAGAGGAAAGTAAAGAAAGAAAGAATAGATATCCAAAGTTAAACAGAGGTAGATGAAGAAGATTTATATAAATTAAAGATTAACTGCAAGGGTAAAAGAACAGTAGGAAAGGCAAACAAAGGAATAAATGTAGAAAAAATAATAATAGGCTTAAAAAATTAAAAAGTAAAGTTATAAAATAGAGAAGAGAGGGAAAAAAAGGAAAAAAAAGAAAAGAACTGCAAAAGCCCAACATAGAAGCAGAGGCTTATAATAATAAAAAGTGTGACTGAATATACATATATACATATATACCCATAAGCAAAATCAAAAGAATACAACAAAAATAACATACAATAGATTGACCCGGCAAACAAAGGAAACCAAAAATTTTATCTACCAGAACAAAACTAACTAAAGCACAAACTGGAAAACAAAACTAAAGTAAGGCGCCCTTTGGGGAATAATTCAATGAAAATAAAACTATAACAAATATGTTAAAAGGAAAGGAAAGAAAGAAAGAATAGGTATACGAAGTTGAATAGAGGTAGATTAAGTAGATTTATATACATTAAAGATAAATTGCCAGGGGAAAAGAACAGTGAAAAAACCAAACAAAGGAATAAATGTAGAAAAATAACAATAGGTTTAAAAAATTAAAATTAAAAAACAGAAAAAAAAAAAAAAAAGGAAAACTCCACAGAGCTGCAAAAGCCCAACCTAGAGGCAGAGGTTTATAAAAAATGTGACTGAGAAAAAAAAAAGTTCAAAATCTTAATTAGATTTCATACTGCCAATAAAATCAACAACTACAACACGGTGGGAGGGGGGGAGATAAAGAAAAATAATCCAAAAGAATCTATAGAACAAGTCAAAACATAAGAATAATAAATGTTTTCCTTGAGTCACTGCTGTCAGAGTCGTTTCCCTTACTGGGAGTCACAGTTCACCTCACCTGCTGAGGATACCCTCCAACATTGTGCTGATGTCTGGACCTGCTGTGAGGGCAGCTCAGATCCTAATCTGGCCCTACTCCTGTGTGTTCTTGCCTCCAATGTCCACAGCTATCAGAACTAGTGCATTTTCTTTTGTGGGAGCTGTCAGTGACCTTTTATATATTCCTTGGACACAGAGTCTGCCTCATTGATTGTGTGGATTTAGTCTGCAGCTTGTACAGCTAGTGGGAAGGGTTTGGGTCTTCTTCCTTAGCCACACTGCCCCTGGGTTTTAATTGTGGTTTTATTTCCACCTCTGCCTATGGGTTTTCCACTGTGGTTTGGTCCTGAGGCTGTCTTGGAAGACTAGGGTTTGCCCCTGTGAGGGCCAGGTGTGGAGGCAGTACAGATGCTTGGGTTGCAGGGGTTCTAGCAGCACCAGGTACTCAGGGGAGTTGGCGGCTAGGGCAACAGGAAACCAAGTGCTCTAGAAGGTTATAGCAACCAGTATTGTCCAGTACGCTCCAGTATTCTTGCCGGAGAACCCCCTTCCCTGACAGAGAAGGCTGGCAGGTCACAGTCTCAGGGCTGTAATGAGTTGGACGCTACCAAAGCAACCCTGCACGCACAGATGCAAGACTTTTTTCACCTGTGGCAGCTCTGCCCAGTGAGAGTTGAGCATGAACACGGTGCAGCTGCTTGGCTTGCAGGACCCTGGTGGTGCCAAGTGTGCAGGGATATGGACTGCCTCCACTGCAGGAGTTATGGCCCTATCAGAGTCTTTTTTTGAGCCTCCTTGTAGCTGGCGATCAGAAGACCTCTTTGGCCGGTCTTTCTCAGTAGCTCCACCATTCAGGTACTTAGAGGGCTCCCTTGCTGAGGATCCTTCTCTCTTGTTTGGGGCATCAGACACATAGAGAGGACCCCTTGCTTGGGGTCCTACTCTGTATATCGTCATGCCAGGCACTTAAAGGGGCACCCTGGGTGGTGTCCTACTCTGTAGTTCAGTGTGTCAGGCGTTTGGTGGGCCAGCCTCTCTATTGTTCAGCTGCCGATGCTGGCGTGTGAGGAAAGAGAGGCTATGGTGATAGCTCCACCCCCTATGCATGACTCAGCAGTTTCTCCTTGCTTCCATGGCTGCCCAGCTTCCCTCCACAGGCATTTCCCACCACAATCTCCTTCTTCACATCCCTTTGATCTGTCTCTCTGCAGTCAACAGCAGCCTTGCCCTGGGATTACTCCACAATCCCTAAACTCCAGCTCCCAGCCCCTAAGCCTTCCAGGGGACCTGCATCCCTGTCTGGAGTATGTATGGCTGCGGCAAGGACTATCTGATTCTCATTCCATTTAGGCTGTCACAGATCAGCTGTTTCACTCTCAGCCTTAAATGTTTCTTCTCTGACTCAGACAATTGCCCCAATGTGGGGATCAGATCCCTGCTTCAGTTCCCCAACCAGCCAAGGGCAGGTCCAGTCCTACTAACACTCCTGTTTTTCCCCCTAGTTTCTTCATCCTACTGAGTTTTGCGTGGTTCTATATATTCTTTTCCACTGGTCAGATACTCGTGTCCACTCTCAGCTGGTGTTCTGCATTTACTTCTGTGTCTGAAGGTGTATTCCTGAAGTATCTGTGGACAGAGATGTACTCCACGTCCATCTACTCTTCCGCCATCTGGTTCTCTCTATATTTTTGTTTTTGCAGATCCATGTAAGCTCTGTGTCTGAAGGTGTGTGACTATGTGCGCTCACCTATCAGATTACCTAGATTTTTAGTTCGTCACCTCACTTACCAGATAAAAGACTTTGAGCAAGGTACATCCTGTCTATAAAAAGGTGATAACATAGTCTCTACCTCTCAAGAATAAGGGTTGCCTATGTAGAGCAGTGTTTTGAAAATGCTTAACACAGTGGGGGACTCACATGCACCTGCTGGAATGCCTGGCCAACTCCAGGATAATCTAATACTGCTTTTCTGAGTAAGGCCCCAAGGTCTGCATTTAAAAGCTCTTCAGTGGATTTTTGTGCCTTTTATTTTGCCCATAAAATAAAAGTGGAAGACCCCATATATATGTGGATGAGAGCATAAAAACTGGGAAACAGGAAAGTTGGTTGGAACTACTAGGATAGGCATGGAACAAATCCTAGATGCTATTTCCTTTGAAGAACAATGTGAAGATGACTGTTGGGTATCAAAGAGTATCCTCTTTGGGCCGACACTGGTTAAATATCCACTTCCACTTCAAAACCATCTTGTCCCAGACTACATTCACTACCTCCCCAAACCCAGCTTTCAATGTTCCTAAGCTCTGCAAATGTCACACCTCACTAGTCACATGAACTTTTTAAATCAAATTATATTGCTGTCCCTTCTTAAATGTCCTCTGAATCTATTCTCCTTTCTGTATCCCTTGCCCAGCTACCATCATCTCTTACATAAATTACTCTAACAGCCTCCTAAAATGTCACCTTATTTCCCTTTTGTCTCCCTCAGTGCCTTTTCCACTTGTGGACAGACAATTCTTTCCATAATATTCATCCAATTATATTTAAATCTCATTTTGTTCTTATCGGAGTTTTACTTGCTGTTTCTTCAACTTTTATATATTCTCATTCAGGTCTTTGGGAATTTGTCACATTTTCATTACTTGGGACTCAACACAAGCTGATTTGTCATTATTACCAAAAAAGAATTAATAGAATACGTTCCTGTGGGAATACATCTAGGTTTGCCTGTTGGTGCTGTCAGCCGTTCTGTGGGCCCAGATCTCAATTTATACCTAAGAGGCTTTTCTCTCACAACTCTAAGGACCAGATCAATTTTCCTGAGTTTAGTAAATCTGATCTTTCTGTCTTACGTTTACAAAGATATTCAACAATAGCGCTGAATAGTAGACTTTAAAATTGCTCATATTTTTGTTTTTATCTCATCCTTAGGCAGATTTCCTTCTGGTTGGACACTGAGTACAAATAATTCTATTTTCAGTGGCTGTTTATGTCTAATATTACATGACTATTAAAAACATCAGTCAAATGCCTACCAGTGTTCTGTTTGAGGTACTGTAAGTCAAGTTTTCTTGGGCTAGTATTTATATAGGAAATGCAGGTATATTGAAGTCATGGAAAGTTCCAAATCTTACCTTTGGTGACATCTGTACCACTCGGGAGACATCTGTCATATCTGACTGTTGATTAAGTGCAAAGGGACTGGTTATAGGTAGATTGAGTGAGTTTTATGTGAACACCTGTTCCATATAAAATGTTATGTAGAACTTGCAACTTAATTTTTCCATGACTTGGTATAATAAAAAATAATTTTCTGGTGAATCAGTTAATGCTTTCCATTGAACTAAAACAGGAATATACTCTAGTGTTCCTGCTCTGTATATTTGTAATTCACACCCTAAAAATTTGAACTGCACCCCACCCTTCACCTGCACTTAAATGACAGAAACAAATATGCTATTATTTTACACACCCATATTACGGTTCTGTTAGCATGATCTAGGAGAGCTGTCTTAACAGACAGTTGGTTCTGCTACATGAAGGAGTACAAATCAACTATTTAAAAATGGAAGTCTCCACAATTCAACTACTACCATGCATATCACAATTGTTTAGCTTGAAATTGTGCTGCTCTTTAATCTTATAATCTTATGATTATGAGATTAAATGATAAAATGATAAAGGTGGAAATTTCCTTCTTCTCTTCTAATATTCTGTACATTTTGATTTTGGCCCATATCAGTTATTTGGACTCTCATTTAGTTATTTTGTACAACATGAAATCAGTTATTTCACAAAGACTCCTTCAGTTCAGTTCAGTTATTCAGTCATGTCCAACTCTTTGTGACCCCATGGACTGCAGCACGCCAGGATTCTTTGTCCTTCGCCAATTCCTGGAGCCTACTCAAACTCATGTCCATGGAGTCAGTGACACCATCCAATCATTTCATCCTCTGTCATGCCCTTCTTCTCCTGCCTTCAATCTTTCCCAGCATCAGGGTCTTTTCAAATGAGTCAGTTCTTCACATTAGGTGGCCAAAGTATTAGAGCTTCAGCTTCAGCATCAGTCCTTCCAACGAATATTCAGGACTGAGTTCCTTTAGGATAGACTTGTTGGATCTTCTTGCAGTCCAAGGGACTCTCAAGAGTCTTCTCCAACACTACAGTTCAAAAGCATCAATTCTGCAGTGCTCAGCTTTCTTTATGGTCCAACTCTCACATCCATACATGACTACTGGAAAAACCATAGCCTTTACTAGATGGACCTTTGTTGGCAAAGCTATGACACTGAAAGATGAACTCCCCAGGTCAGTAGGTACCCAATATGCTACTGGAGAAGAGTGGAGAAATAACTCCAGAAAGAATGAAGAGATGGAACCAAAGCGAAAGACTCCTTAACCTCAGAGAAACTGTTTCATTTCTAACTGAAGTTGGCTTTGCCTTTCTTCAGGGAATTGAAGTGTTAGGTATTTCCTTGTTTAAAAAAGAATGCCCACCTAACGAGGGTTATAGTGCATGTGAATGGGCAACTATAGGGTCACTGTTGAATCAAATCACATCCTCCCACCACTTCCAAAGCTATTACAAACTCCATCATAAAAACAGAAGTTCTATGAATAATGTTTAATTACACAATTTTGGGATTTGTTGCTATCTTACTTAAAATTCCTGTAACTTTCCATTTTACTTAGAATTTTAAACAAACTCTTGAAATGATCTAGAATTTTTTACCTTCTGCCATCTCATTTTTTGTTATTCCCTCTACCTAAACCTGCCTCACTTGATCAGTTTCCAGTTCCTTTAATGTACCGAGACTTTTTTTTCAGCTCTGTGCTTTTATATATTCTAATTCCTTTGCCTTTTTTCAAACAAACAAGCATACCCCGGTTTACTCATTCATAAATGTTCTTTTCTTATTTTTCCAGATTTATTGAGACATAATTGACAAGTAGAATTGCATACATTCAAAGTACACAATATGATGATCTGATTTAGATATACATTGTAAAACATTTATCACAATCAAGTTGATTAGCACATCCATCATATCACATACTTACCTGCGTGCTGTGTATGTGTGGTGAGAACATTTACGATCTACTTCCTTAGCTGACTTCAAGTACACAATGCAGTATTATTAACTAATCACAATGCTGTACATTAGATCTCCAGAACTTATTCATTCTATACCTGAAAGTTTGTATCCTTTGACCAATAGCTCCCCATGTCTCCCCACCCCATCTCTTGGAAATAAGTGTTGTATTCTCTGTTTCTATGTGTTCGACATTTTTTTTTTAATTGCTTTAGATGTCACATATAAATGATACCACACAGCATTTTTCTGTCTCAGTCTGGCTTATTTCACTTAGTATGATGCCCTAATCTATGGTGATCACGTATAGCAAGATTTCCTTCTTTCCTGTGACTGAATAATATTCCATTGTGTGTATGTGTGTTTATAGTCTTGCTTGTTTATTTTTGCTGTTTTACTTATGTTTTTGGTAGCATCCAAAAAAATTATTGTCAAGACCAATGTGAAAGGGAAACACAAACAGACTCACAGATATAGAGAACAAACTTGTGCTTGCCAAAGGGGAGCTGGAGGTGAGAGGAGAGGAGTTATTGCCTGGGAATTTGGGTTTAGCAGTTTCACACTATTTTATATTGAAGAATAAACGAGGTCCTACTTCATAACATGGAAACTATATTCAATATCCTGTGATTAAACCATAATAGAAAAGAAGATGAAAAATAATGTCTATATATGCATATATATATACACATATATATACATACATATATGAATCACTTTGGAGTACACAGAAACTAACACAGCATTGTAAGTCAACTATATTTCAATTAAAAAAAAATTTTTTAAGTACAGCCTTGAAGAATTTTATCCTACATTAGCTTCTAGAAGTTTTATGATTTATGGTTGTGTATTTACATCTTTAATTCATTTTGAGTTAAATTTTGTGAGTGATGCAACATCAGAATCTAGTTTTACTATTTTGCATATGTCTACCCTTTTCCTAACACCATTTTTAAATTAGAATGTCTTCTCTCTACTGGTATGCTTGTTGACTGTATAAGGGAAGGTTTATTTCTTGGCTCTCTAACCTCTTTCACTGATCCATATGTCTATTTTTATGCAATTCTATAAACACCATATTATTTTGATAACTATTGCTTTATAGTTCAAAGTCAGGAATTGTGATGTCTCCAGTTTTGACCTTCTTACTTGAGATTGCTTCAGCTCTTCAGGCTTTTTGTGGTTCCACAAAATTTTGGGATGACTCTATTTCTGAAAAATATCTTTAGAATTTTAATAGGCATTGCTTTGAATCTGCAGATGACTTTGGGCCATATGCACATTTTAACAATATTAATTCTCCTAATTCAAGAACATGAAAAAATACATACATGAACGTGTATAACTGAATCACTTTGCTGCACACCTGAAACTGCCACAACATTGTTATCACCTATGTGCTGTGCTGTACTTAGTCAGTCAGTTGTGTCCAACTCTTTGCAACCTGTGGACTGTAGCCCAGTAGGCTCCTCTGTTCAAGGGGATTATCCAGACAAGAATACTAGAGTAGGTTGCCATGCTCATCTCCAGGGGATCTTCCCAACCCAGATTTCAAACCCAGATCTTCCACATTGCAGGTGGGTTCTTTACCATCTGAGCCACCAGGGAAGCCCAAGAATTCTGGAGCGGGTAGCCTATCCCTTCTCCAGGGGAACTTCCAGACCCAGGAATTGAACCAGAGTCTCCTGCATTGCAGGCAGATTCTTTACCAGCTGAGCTACCAGGGAAGTCCAATCACCTATACTCTAATATAAAATTAAAAAGTTTTTAAAAAACAGGCTAAAATATGGGATGCTACTTCCTCTCAAATTTAACCGACAGTCAGTGCTATACAAGTAAATATTTCAAAGAGAAATAATTTCACAAAATTCACAATGCAGCTACAGAAACTATGAGACAAAAGTAGTTGATAAAATGTATTGTTGCTTTTCAGACTTACTGTCAATGATCCATATTTTTAATAGTAGACCAAAAAACAACCAATAGGTTTATTATAGGGAAACATTTCATAAGTAAGACAATAGTATTACAACAAATGGTAGCAGATGCACAATAGATTATTATTTAATTTGGGTAAAATTATAAAAATCATGTGAATGTGCATAAATATGATACAAATATATGTATATATATATATTAATGGCAAGCTAACTTAATAAGAAGATATACTTATTTTTATCACTTAAACTGAAGGTGTTTAACTTTATATTGAAATATAATGTAATGATCAATGTTAAAAAATATAATATACCTTTTCATTTACAGGTATCCCCCACATTTGAAAGTTTTCTTTAGACCACTTCATTTTTACAAAAGACCTATAGCAGTTAACTGTTTTCACTAACTGAAAGAAATCTACAGATGGATATTGCTTTAATGAAAAATGTGGAAATGGAAAACAATGTTCCCCATTCCTTCTGCAACCAGTCTTTGCAACACAGTGCACACCCAGAGCAGCAAGAGTAGCACCACGAAGCTCCTTCCTCAGGAATTACACTCAGCATCCCAGTATCAAGTCATCATAGCTTTGAACTATGTCATTGAGAATCTATGCTTTATCTCAGTTTATTTTGTGAATCTGTTATCCATATGCATCTTAAGGTAATTTTGGCCTTATGCCATTTGGGCTTATGAAAAGTCCTGAGAATGTTCTACTTTTGAATAATTGGTAAATCTGTATTTGTGTCTTCTGCATTTCTTTTATCAACATCTTATAGTTTTCAGGGTACAGACCTTTCAACTTTTCTTCTTGAATGATGCCATCCATCCTCCCCTATGTGACTGATGTCCCATGATTCCCATTGTTTTTAGAGAAAATGTAATTTCTTCTAGGTAGGGCTTTTCTAAAAACCTAACCTGAAGCTGCTTTCCTCTGATAGTCTCTCTCACAAAGGCACTGCTTTTAAGATTTTGGTCGGTTTCTGTCTGTTTTAAAACAATGCAATCTAAAATTATATGTTCAGTTGGGTGTTTATATGATTGAGGCTTGTTTCCCTCACTGGACTGAAAGCTCCACTAAGATGAGGGTCGTCTCTGTTTTGTTCAGCATGGTGAAAAGAATGCCTAACACAGTGTTTCAGATGTAAAAATTTGTGTCACATATTTGCTAAATACTCTGGAATGAAAGAATGAGTAATGATTGCCTGAAGTCCACTTAGTACTCTGAATGCCCCGGAATATCTGGACTAAACCATGCTTAAGGAGGCTAGCATTATATTGATTCCCCACCAAACTGTTAGCTGCTATTGAATGGAAAGTTAGGGTGTTCTAGTGAGGTCGCTAAGAGTCGGACATGATTGAACGACTTCACTTTCATTTTTCACTTTCATGCACTGGAGAAGGAAATGGCAACCCGCTCCAGTGTTCTTGCCTGGAGAATCCCAGGGATGGGGGAACCTGGTGGGCTGCCGTCTATGGGGGTCGCACAGAGTCGGACACAACTGAAGTAACTTAGCAGCAGCAGCAGCAGCAGTGCTCTATACTAGGATAATGGACTGAAGAATCCCATGAAGCTGTATATTATGTAAGAATGTGATTAATTATATTACTTGGTGCCTTTTTTCTAAGAAGTCTCTGAATATATCTCTTTCTGCTCTTCACTTCAGGAATAAGCAGTTTTATATCTCTGAACACCTGACTTTTTATAGGCACTGTGAATTATGCAACTAAATATTGCTTAACTAGAGCTGAATTCTTGAACCATGTGTAGTAAGAGAATGAGAACTCATAGCACATAGCATCTATATTAACTTTTTTTGTCTTATTTTTTAAAATCTTTATCTCTGCTTTTCCCTTTTGCCTCTACTTTATCTCCTACTTAAATTTCATAAAAATTTTTATTTCTGCAAATAATTTTGGAAACAACATACATGGCTAGGTCCCACAGTAAAATAATATATATTTAAATTTGAGCCTCTGAGTCCAAAGAATATATCGTTCATACTAAAATTTTATGTTGAGAATTACTGTAGAAATATAAATCTGGTGACCTGTGAGTGGAGGCATAACAGAGACAAGAAAGCAGAACAGTAGTAGAGAGACCATGCAGAACTCTGGTATTCCAGATAAAAACAGATGAGTGTTTGACCCTCTGTGGTAAGGAAAGGGATGCTTACTCTGGACTGGTAATCTGCAAATTGTTTAGAAAATAGGAGTAGACTTTAAGGTCAGATAGATATAGAAGAAAATCAGACATCAGCAACCTTAGGCACCCATCAAACACATAAATAGTTATTTCTTAAATGATTTAGTGACTAAATGACTCTCTATGAACAAGTCAGGCATACTGAATTTGAAGAGATAAAGATTAATATAAATTCAAAAAGAATAATATAAATAGATTTTTGACATGAGACTACATGTCTTTTGGGATACAAAAATGAAGAAGAGACTCAGTACTAACAGTGCTTCTAATTAGTCAAGTTTCAAGCCCACGTTTTAGTCTGTACATCTGTACATGCCTTTCTATCTTACTCACTGTGGAATTTAGCTTCCTCTGTATATTTCTTCTTAGAAGCCTTTACCTTCTCCATCTTGTTGGGCTTTCTCAATATTGAGTGAAAAATGAGCTTTGCATTTCATCATTGCCTTCTTCCTTCCTTTGTTCAAAATAAACATCTGCAATCTCAGTTTAATAATTCCATGATTATTTGTCATCTTTTCTTTTTAATTTATTTATTTTTAACTGAAGAATGATTACTTTACAATATTGTGTTGGTTTCTGCCATACATCAACATGAATTAGCCACAGGTTTGCATATGTCCCCTCCCTCTTGAACCTCCCTTGTCATTTTTTTCTTGATAAACATTGCTTATGTACTAAATACATGTCAGGACCTATACTTGATGCCATTCAGAAATGGATTGTAGTAGCCAAACTAAAAGTCTAGGACCTCACAGAGTCATTAAGGTAGAAATTTCTTGCCCTATTATGACATAGAAATTACCATGATGTACAAACCTGGAAAAATTTTCAGATTCCTTACAAACTTCTTTATAAAGA
This sequence comes from Capra hircus, assembly GCF_001704415.2. Lineage (NCBI taxonomy): Eukaryota > Metazoa > Chordata > Mammalia > Artiodactyla > Bovidae > Capra > Capra hircus. Next base: position 34,528,648 of record NC_030822.1, read on the forward strand.
AAAAAAGATACTGATTATTTAAGTTATTTCATTTAAAGTTTTGTATCACATTAGAGCAATCAAAAGAAATTGCCACTTTCTAGTTTCCAGAAACAATATTTGATGTATACTATATATTATTTCTTAGACTAAAATTTTAATTTTTTGCAATTGAAATGGCTGGGAAGACATCTGTCAAAAATAATAAAGAAAACAAAACCACAGCCCCCTGCCTCCTAGACTTCAGGCATGTATCAATAGGACCTCATAGGAAAGAGCAGAAAAATGACTTTGTCTCGGATCTTCTTGGTCTTTACTCCATAGACAATAGGGTTGAGTGCAGGTGGGATGATAACATAGAGGTTGGCAAACACAATGTGAAAGGTCTGAGGGACATTATGTCCAAAGCGATGTGCAAGGATGGAGAAGAATGCTGGTATATAGAACATGAGGATGACACAGACATGGGAACCACAGGTGCCTAGGGCCTTCTGACGAGCATTCTGAGAAGGGAGGCGAAATACAGCACAGAGGATGAGGACGTAGGAAATAGCAATTAGAATCACATCTGAGATGATGGCCATGAGGGGAACACAAAACCCATACCAGATATTGATGGAGATGTTAGCACAGGCTAGTCGGGCAACACCTATGTGCTCACAGTATGTGTGAGGGATGTTATGTGTCCTGCAGAAGGGTAGACGATTTACAAGGAAAACACAAGGGAAAATAACACAGAAGCTTCTGAAGGAGATTCCCACAGCAATTTTGACAATGGTTCTGGGAGTCAGGATAGTGTTGTATCTCAAGGGCGAACAGATGGCCACGTAGCGGTCAAATGCCATGGCCATCAGTATTGATGAGTCTAAAACAAAGCTGAAGTGCAGAAAGAATAATTGTGTGAGACAGCCAGGAAAACTGATTCTCTGGGGACCAAACCAGAAGATGCTCAGAGCTTTTGGGACACAGGTGGTAGATAGTATGAGGTCAGTAATAACCAGCATAGAAAGAAAAAAGAACATGGGTGCATGAAGACTGTGCTCCATTGCCATGAGAAGGATACTATTCCCCACAATGGCCACTAAATAGATGAGGCAGAAGGGGACGCTGATCCAGACGTGGTACTGCTCAAGTCCAGGGATACCCAAAAGGGTGAAGGCACCTGTGTTGTAGCCAGTCAGATTGTACATGGTCATGGAGATCTGATGAATAGCTTCTGTGTCCTAAAACAAATTGTATATAATAACATTTTTAAAAAATTATATGGTAATTCTTCTTGCAGCATTTTCTTAGGGTCAGCTCTTCTCTTTCTTATGGCCAAGAAAGAACCTCCCTTTTCTATTAAGACAATGCTCATCTCCTCTAGAAAAATGCTAAAGAACCAGTATTCCTGGTTATCATCACCGAGGCTCTCCAAGATATTCTTCAAACTGCATAAAATGTTATTTCCATTTTAATGACTCAGTTTTCCATGGGTCAATGTAATGTGTTGCTAAATAGAGAAAAATGACCTAATCACACACATGCTGAGAGAGAGAAGGAAAATTAGAGAAGTAGGGGCATAATTGGGAAAATAAGACTTGTCCCATGGGCCAGACTCTTATAAAGTATCATTTCATTTAGAACAATCTTCTGAGAAATTTGTTTTTATCTTCCTCATTTTAAAAATAAAAACTAAAGCTCTGAGAGCTGTCTTACCAAAGATCTCATTTTTAGTAACTTGCAGAGCCAAGCACGTTAGATTCCACAGACAACAGTGTTTTTCTGCTGCTATTCCACTCCAGGTGACTTCCTCCATACCCTGTCAGACAAGAAGAATTGAGAGGAGGCAGGAGGTGTAGAGAAGTGTTTAAGGAAAGACAAACACTGGAGCTGTAGCTTGTCACACCAACCTTATTGTAGTTGCAATGATTTCCCTGACACAAGAAAGGCTTGGGATTTGCAGACCATAATGTTCTCTGAGGCTGTGTTGTTTGATGCCTCACCTTGGATTATAATGTAATAGAGGTTACAGCTCAACCTCCAGCCCACTCTTAGGACTTAGTGAAGTGAGTGAAAGTAGCTCAGTCATGTCCAACCCTTTGCAGCCCCATGGACTACACAGTCCATGGAATTCTCCAGGCCAGAATACTGGAGTGGGTAGCCTTCCCCTTCTCCAGGGGATCTTCCCAACTCAGGGATCAAACCCAGGTCTTCCGCATTGCAGTGGATTCTGTACCAGCTGAGCCACAAGGGAAGTCCAGGATTCCACAGTCCTAACCAGGCTATGGTTTTTCCTGTGGTCATGTATGGATATGAGGGTTGGACTGTGAAGAAGGCTGAGCACTGAAGAATTGATGCTTTTGAACTGTGGTGTTGGAGAAGACTCTTGAGAGTCCCTTGGACTGCAAGGAGATCCAACCAGTCCATTCTGAAGGAGATCAGCCCTGGGTGTTCTTTGGAAGGAATGATGCTAAAGCTGAAGCTCCAGTACTTTGGCCACCTCATGCAAAGAGTTGACTCATTGGAAAAGACTCTGATGCTGGGAGGAATTGGGGGCAGGAGGAGAAGGGGACAACAGAGGATGAGATGGCTGGATGGCATCACGGACTCGATGGACATGAGTCTGAGTGAACTCCGGGAGTTGGTGATGGATAGGGAGGCCTGGCGTGCTGCGATTCATGGGGTCGCAAAGAGTCGGAAATGAATGAGCAACTGAACTGAACACTGCTGGAATGAGTAGCCTATCCCTTCTCCAGAAGATCTTCCTGATCCAGGAATCAATCCGGGGTCTCCTGCATTGCAGGCGGGTTCTTTACCAACTGACCTACCAGGGAAGCTGAGGCAACTATTTCAAGTGTGCTTTTTGGTAAAGACAGAGATGACTTCTAGTGGAAGAAATACAGAATTTGTATATCATAAATTCTGAGTCAAGATAAAAGCAAATAAGCAATCTCCATAACAACAGTTAATGTTTTCCGAGAACATTCGGTGTACTTTGTCTAAAGCTCTGTACATGAAATCTCTTTTTTGATGCTCCTAACAACCCTACAATATAAGCTAAGAACATTACTCACAGTTTCAATATACAGAAACTGCGGCAGGGAGAAAGTAAGTAATTTGCCAAAGCCATGCAATGGAGGAAATCAGTATAGGTGTCTACACTACTTATCTCCAATCTACTCATCCTTAAACCCATGTGATTCTCATTTCTGTCCTCTCCTTTTCACTTCTGAAGCAGATTTCATGAAGGTCACCAATGATGTCTGCATCCACCTTATAGTCCTTGATCGATATCTCAGCAGCATTTGATACTACTGAGTATGTCTTCAATCTTTGAATCATTTTCTTAATGCTTTATCAACAGTTTTGGAGTTTTTCTTCAATCGAGTTGATATTTCAGCTCATCCTTTGATTATTCTTCTTTTTGGTGTCTCTTAAATCCTGACATTCCTCAAGTCCCTACCTGAAGCCCTTTTCTTTTCTATCCATACTTTCCCTGAATTATATCATCAACTTTATACTGTCACCTCCTAATGCTTTAGATCTCATTTAGATCTTTTAAGACACACATCTCCAACTGCACTCTGAATATCCTCTTTTGGATAGCTCATGGGAACCTCAAATTTAACTTTTTGAAAATTAAAATTAAAATCTATTATATTTCTTCAGAAATCTGATGCCCCCTACTTTTCTAATATATCAGAGAATATGAGTTTCATCCATTAAATGACCCAAAGCAGAAACTTGAGATTCATCATTTATACCTATACTGATCTAATTATTTTAAATCTACATCAAAAATCCTTAACATAACAACCAGAATCTCCACAATCTGGTCCCACAGCTTCTTCAGCTTTCATGTTACAGCTCAAGAATGCTTGCCAAAAACCATATGAAAGATGGTGAATTACTGTACTGCTTAATTTCCAAGGTTCCAGCTACAGTATTTAACTATTTGCTTATAAATTTTAACCTGCATATTCACTGAAACTTCTATCTTTTCTCTGAAGACAATCAGGAATCGAGCCAGAGATAAACCATGTGGTGAAGGAGAATGAGACCGCTGCCGCCCTCTAAGGTTGGGCAATCACACAGCAAGGCGTTCAAAGCTATACCTATGCACTGATTTGTCATTCATTGATACTGCACCTCTCTGAACAATGGTCATTGTGGAAAAATAAAAGTCTAGACCTGTAGTGCCCACTCTTCTAAAAAAAAGGAAACAGAACTTGTATTCTTCAGTGCTAAAGTCCCCTGACTATGAGAATTCCCCTTGACCGAGAATAAGTATTTTCATCCCTATTCTTATCTCCAAACAAGCCTAGGCTGTGCTGTTGCTCAGTTCTATTTATCATTCAAGTTTTTCTTTTTTTTACCTTTTTTATTTTATACTGGGGTATAGCCGATTAACAATGTTGTGATAGTTTCAGGTAAACAGCGAAGAGACTTAGCCATACACGTTAGCCATACACATATATGTAACCATTCTCCCCTAAACACCACCCCAATCCAGATGTCATTCAAGTCTTAATTAAAGCCCATGTACTTATGACTTATAAAAGCACTTATCAAAATTTATTGCATTTATTTGCCTACTATCTATCTTTCTTGAGAGTAAGACATTTTCATATTCATAGTTTTATCTGCTTATTCTAGTTGAATTTCTATAAAACACTTAATTTTTACTGAGTAAATGAGCAATGTGTAAATCACTTACACATACAAGCTCCTTGCTACATTTAGAGCCACATCCCTTCTCATCCCACCTCTATTCTTCCTTCTATTTACTCTGTTTATTTAATGTGAATGTTGAAGTGTAGTTTAATGAATAAACAGCTAAAATAAATATGAAGTGAAGTGAAGTGAAGTTGCTCAGTCGTGTCCGACTCTTTGCGACCCCAGGGACTGTAGCCCACCAGGCTCTTCTGTCCATGGGATTCTCCAGGCAAGAATACTGGAGTGGGGTTGCCATTAACAAGCACAGATATTTACACATATACCCAGAAGCACATGAAATCATAGGCAAAGTCTAAAAAAATCAAAATGCATCCAATGCTTTAGAATCCTCAGTTTTTAGAGTCAAATGTCTTGAATTTTCACTTAATCTGTGCCTTTTTTTCATTACTCAACAAATAATTTGATTTCTCTAAAATTCCTGTTTCCTCATAGAGGAAGATTTTTCTACTGGAGAGAAGTCCTCCTCAGCTCAATGACTGGAAAACATTAAATTCTCAATAAATAGTGACTAGAATATAATACTATTATGATGGCAAACAAGGGCATATATATGAATGGATGGTATGTGTGCATGCTCAGTTACTAAGTCTAGTTCAACTCTTTGCGACTCCATGAACTGTAACCCACCAGGCTCCTCTGTCCATGTGATTCTCCAGGCAAGAATACTGGAGCGGGTGGCCATTTCCTAATCCAGGGGATTTTAACAACCCAGAGATCGAACCGACATCTCCTTATTGGCAGGCAGATTCTTTACCCCTGAACCATCAGGGAAGCTGACATGGAGGACAGAAAGTGTCAAATCACACAAAAACCACAAAATCTGAGTTCACTTTTCTAGATCCAAGCTCTCAGACCATTGGTTTTGGCTGCTGAATTGTGTCTGCCTGACACCCCAATCTTGCTTGTTTTCTTTGTTTTGTTATCCATTCTCATTTCAACCCTTAGACTTTAAAATCTGGCTCCCAGGCCTGTGGACTATCTCATGGGGAAAGCTGGCCTGAGCCTACCTTGTCTTTTCTTGTTCCTCCTCTGAGGTCCTCTGTGTGTCTTTCGGTCTGCCCCAGGATCTGGCCTGAGCTGTGCCTGCGGCTTTCCAATCATATCTGTCCTGCCCACAAAACAGCACTCACGAATCCCCAGCTCCTTCATGAGAATGGACAGAAATGACACTCTCATGGGGCCAATCTTCTTCTTTCTTTCCTGGGCCTTCAGAGGGGGCACTCAGGCTGTGGACAGCTGAGAGACAGCAGATGCTAATCCAATTATCAACTTATGGGAGGCCCCATGAGACTCTTCCCAGGGGGTCTAGCTCATAAGGTTCTGAGGTCCCAAAGGCTGGGGTGGACTGAGTCCCTGCAGGCTCAGGTCTTCTAGAAGAATCAGTGTCTCAAGGAGTCGAATCTCCTGGAACTTTCAAAATAGCCATGAAAAACATCTACAGTGATATTCTCCATATTTCTTTTGTAAGTGTGTTTATGTATATGTGTGTACATGCACACACACACACACACACACACACACAGACTACTTTTTGATCCATTCTTCTAGAAAAGGAAATCTAGGTTTCTCCCATATCTTGGCTATTGCAAATAATGCTATAATAAATATTGGCTGCAGATATCACTTCAAGATACTGATTTTATACCCTCGATATTATTGCTTTTGTATATATACTTAGAGGCTTCCCAGGTGGTTCAAGTGGTAAAGAATTCTTCTGCCAGTGCAGGATCCACAGGAGACATGGTTTCAATTCCTGGATCTGAAAGATCCCCTGGAGGAGGAAATGGCAACCCACCCCAGTATTCTTGCCAGGATAATCCTATGGACAGAAGAGCTTTGCAGGCTATAGTCATTGGGGTTGCAAAGAGTCAGGCACAACTGAAGTGACTGAGCATGCATACATATATACCTACAAGCGGAATTGCTGGGCCATATGATGGTTCTATTTTTATTTTTTTGAGAAGCCATCATGCTTTTTCCATAATGGTTGTAATAATTTACATTCTTACCAACAATGTACAAGGATTGCCTTTTCTGCACATCCTCACCAACATTTGTCATCTTTAGTCTTTTGGGTAATATCTACCCTAAGAGGTATGAAGTTAAATCTTACTGTGGTTTTGATTTGCACTTCCGTGATGACTAGAGATGTTGAGTACCTTTTCATGTGACTGTTGATCATTTGTTTTCTTCTTTGGAATAAAATGTCTTCTCAAGTCTTTAGCCCATTTTTAATCAGATTAAGTTTAGTCAGTTCATTATTATTATAATCATTTTTAAATTTTATGTTTCCATCTATATTTTGGATAACAACCCCTTTTCAGATCTATGGCTTACAAATATTTTTCTCCCATTCCATATATTATCTTTTCATTTATATGATTTTTTTTTTATTTTTTTTTTTTGCTGTACAGAAGCTTTCTAATTTTATGTAGTCTCACTAGTTTATTTTTGCTTATTTTACCTGTGGGTTTTTTTTTGTGTCATTTAAAAAATTACTGTCAAGCCCAAAGTAAAAGCTTTTACCTTAAGTTTTCTATTAAGAGTTTTATAAATTCAGGTCATATATTTAAACAATTAATCCATTTTGAGGGATTTTCCTGATGATCCAGTGGTTAAGACTCTGCTCTTCCACTGCAAGAGGTGCAGGTTAGATCCTAGTCATGGATCAAAGATCCTGCATACCATATGGCACAGCAAAAAAAAAAAAAAAAAAAAAACTTAAGTCATTAATCCATTTGACTTAAGTTTTGTGAGTGACATAACATCAGGATCCAGTTATACGATTTGCCTGTCAGTATCGCTTTCCCAATACCATTTATTAAATAGACTATCGTTTCCCTATTGGTGCCCTTGTGGACCATATATGTGAGTTTTCATTTCTTGGTTTTCTAATCTGTTTCACTGATCCATAATCACCATAATGTTTTTATTACTATTGATTTATAATATAATTTTAAATCAGGTAATACGATGGCTCCAGCTCTGAACTTTTATTGTGAGATTGTTTTCACTCCTTAGTCTTTTGTGGTTCCTTGAGAATTTAATATTACTTTTTCTATGCCTGTGAAAAATGCCATTGGAATTTTGACAGGAATGGCAATGAGTCTGCAGATGGCTTTAGGTTGTATGAACATTTTAACATCAGCTCTCCCAATTCAAGAACATTAAACACCTTTCCATTTACAGATAACCCCACTTTTCAAAAGTTTGCTTTACACCACTTAACTTTTAAGAAACACTTATATTAATAACTTTTCACAAACTGAAAAAAATTGGAAGAGGATTATTGCTTTTATCAATAAAATGAAATGGGAAAGCAATGTTCAGCATTAGTTTTGCAACTAACTAACAGTCATAGAGAAGTGCACACCAAGAGCAGCAAGACTGATACTGCATGGAACCTTCTCTGGGAACTATTCTCAGCATCTCAGTATCAAGACTTCAGAGCTTTCTACTATGTCAGTGAGCATTTATGCTTTATCTCAATTATTTTTTGCATCCATTAGCAAGATGTGTCTTAAGGCTAATTTTGCTTTACTCTATTTTGACTTACCAAAGGTTTCATAAGAATGATCTAATTTGGAAAATAATTGTAAACAGAGCAATGAACAAAAGATAAATCTCTAGAATATATAAGCATCTCATACAGCTCAATATCAGAAAAACAAACAGCCCAATTAAAAAATGAGCAGAAGACTTAAATAGACATTTCTCCAAAGAAGACATACAGATGGTCAATAAATACATGAAAAAATGTCCAACATCACTCACTATTAGAGAAATGTAATCAAAAGTACAACAAGGTATCACTTCAGAGCAATCAGCATGGCCATCATCAAAAAACACTACACATGATAAATGCTGGAGAGGAAGTGGAGAAAAGGGAACACTACTGCACTGTTGGTAGGGATGTAAATTGGTACGGCCAATATGGAGAGCAGTATGGAAATTCCTTAATAAACTAGGAATAAAACTACCATATGACCCAGCAATCCCACTACTGGGTGTATATCCTGAGAAAACCACAACTCAAAAGGATCTGTGTACCCCAATACTCATTGCAGCACTATTTACAATAGCCAGGGCATGGAAGTCACCTAGATGTCCATCAACAGATAAATTGATAAAGAAGCTATGGTACATATATACAATGAAATATTACTCAGCTACAAAAAGGGAGGAAGTTGAGTCAGTTATTGTGAGGTGAATTAACCTAGAGCCTGTTATCAGAGTGAAACAAGTCAGAAAGAGAAAAAACAAACATTATATACTAGTGCATATATATGGAATCTAAAAAAAAATGTACTGATGAACATATTAACAGAGAAGAAATGGAGACACAGAGGTAGAGAATGGAATGCTGGACACAGTGGGAGAAAGAAAGGGTAGGACAAGTTGAGAAAGCAGCATTGATAAATATACACTATCATGCAAAAATACACAACTAGTGGGAAGCTGCTATATAACACGAGGATCCCAGCTTGGTGCTCTGTGATGACCTAGAGGGGTGAGATGGGGTGGGGGAGGGAGACTGAAGACAGAAGAAATATATATAATTATAACTGATCCTTGTTGATGTATGGCAAAGACTACCACAGCATTGTAAAGAAATTTTCCTCCAATTAAAAAAAAAGAATATTCTACTTTTGGATAATAGAAAAACCTATATTTGTGTCTTTTTCATTTCTGTTATCAATGTCTTAAAGTTTTTAGTGTATGGGTCTTTCACCTCCTCTGCCTGATTTATGCCATCCTTCATCCTGACTTGACTGACATCTCATGATTTTCATTTTTCTTAGGGAATATGCAATTTTGTTCAAGGAGGGCTTTCCTAAAAACCTTTTTTGAATATACTTTCCTCTAACAGTCTCTCTTCAAAGGCAATGCATTTAACATTTTCATCAATAAATACAGAAGCATCTCTTTCCTATAGATCATGCCATTTCCCTAATATGCAAAATCACTTATAGACTATTCTTGCTTTAAATAGCATTTGCTTTTTTAAAATTCTGGCTATATTAATACATGCTGTAAACTTATCCTAGCTTTTCCATGGTTCATTGGAACATTATTAGGTCCTCTTGGTACAAAATAAAATGGTGACCTTCTCTCTGATCTGCTTGGTCTTCACTCCATAAACAATGGGATTGAGTGCAGGTGGGATAACAATGTAGAGGTTGGCAAACATGATGTGGAAAGCGTGGGAGACATTGTGTCCAAAGCGGTGGGCAAGGATGGAGAAAAAGGCAGGTGTATAAAACATGAGGATGACACAGACATGGGAACCACAGGTGCCCAGGGCCTTCTGGCGGGCTTCTTGGGAGGGGAGGCGGAAGACAGCACAGAGGATGAGTGTGTAAGAAACAGCAATGAGGATCACATCTGAGATGACTGTCATGATGGGAACGCAAAAGCCATACCAGATGTTGATGGAGATGTCTGCACAGGCGAGCCGGGCAACACCTATGTGCTCACAGTATGTGTGCGGTATGATGCGTGTCCTACAGAAAGGCAGTCGTGTGAGCAGGAATACAACTGGCAGGATGATGCAGAAACTACGAAAGGAGATTCCCACCACAATCTTGATGATGGTCTTGGGGGTCAAGATAGTGTTGTATCTCAAGGGAGAACAGATGGCCACATAGCGGTCAAATGCCATGGCCATCAGGATGGCTGAATCCAGGACAAAGCTGTAGTGGAGGAAGAACACTTGTGCGAGGCACCCTGGGAATGTGATCTCTCGAGCCCCAAGCCAAAAGATACTGAGTGTTTTAGGAACACCAACTGTGGACAAGGTGAGGTCAGTTATGGCCAGCATGGAGAGAAAGAAGAACATGGGTTCGTGAAGGCTACGCTCCACTAAGATTAGGTAGAGAAGGATGCAGTTTCCCACAATGGCTACAATATAGATGACACAGAAGGGAATTCCAATCCACACATGGGCTTGCTCCAGGCCTGGGATCCCCACCAGAATGAAGGGTCCTGCGTTGTCACTGCTCAGGTTCAAAAGGACCATGGCAGACCAGGATGGCACAAGTCCCAGTTCCTGAGGACAGAGGGTGGTAAATGTTAGGCTCACTTGAGTCACCCTCACTTCCAACAGCTCATTATATATCCCGAAAAATAAAGTGGCTGTCTAATTATAATTCAAAGTGAGATCCTTTGTAGTGAAGAAAGATTGTTAGGAAGTTGGCAGGTAACATGCATAAGCCACACAGTCTCATATATAATAGAACATACAGTTACTTTACCTAAAGAGACTATCTTGTTTATTCTGGCCATCGCTGATGATTTATACAGCTTTTCCAGGCAGTTTTCCATATTGGCATCAATCATTCTTTTGATTATGCAGTGTACCTCTATTACAAACTACCAATTTACAGGACATATTTTTCCATGAGTTGGTGGATTATAGTTTACATGACTTTATGGACATCATTAAGGGATTCCCAGAGGGCACTAGTTGTAAAGAATTTGACTGTCAATTCAAGAGACTTAAGAGATGCGGGTTTGATCCCTAAGCCGGGAAGATCCCCTAGAGGAGTGCATGGCAATCCACTCCAGTATTCTGGCCTGGTGAATCCCATGGACAGAGGAGCCTGGTGACCTACAGTCCATAGGGTCACACAGAGTCAGACACAACTGAAGCGACTTAGCAAGCATGCATAGTCATCATTAATTAATATCAATTCCTTCTGTCATTGTCCCAAGCAATTATTCACTCTTTTCAAGCTTCATGGTGACTGTGCTTCTTCAATTTGTGAAGTCCACATCACTTTTTTAGATTCAAAATCCTAATTCAGTTTAGCCAACACTGTCTGAGTTCCTAGACTATGCTGAAAAACAGGTGCAACTAAAATTTAAATTTTAAAATCCCACACACTCGAGCTCATGGATTCTTGTTCCTCCAAAAATACTGTTTTCCAGAACTCAGTAAACTCTACAGCTTTATACTATCCTAATGCTTTGGACTTAATAACAATTTTGAATAAAAATAGAAACAAGGTTTCTATCCAAAAGAATTATTTCTTTGTAAATGCATATTCTATTTGATAGACATGTCCACTGCAGGATATATACTCTCTTAGATGCACACATACATAGTACTTAAAATTTCAAGAATGCTTTGATCTATACTCACATTCTTTCATATGTTTTACCATCATATATTTACCCACACACAATTTTACACAAACCTGAAATCCCTCCTCCCTCCTTTCTCTCACACAAACATACACATATCTACACATTACTATACATATACACTCATATGCACACATCGTACACACCTATAACAAACACCAATGATAATATAAAAAATACTGCATGATTGGATTGTATCATTGCCATTTTCTTTGTAAATTATCAAAATCTTTACTCTGGGAATAAATCTTTTAAAGACTAGGTCCTTGAAATTTTCCTGTTTGACACAACATGGATGGACTTGGAAGGTGTTAAGCTAAGTGAAATAAGTCAGACAGAGAAAGACAAATACTGTATGATATCACTTATATGTGGAGTTTGAAAAATACAACAAAGTTGTGAATATAATAAAAGTAAAGCAGGCTCACACATATAGAGAATAAGCCAATGGTTACCAGTGTGGAGAAGTAGGGGAAGGGGCAATATGATGGTTGGGGAGTGGGAGGTACAAGCTATTGGGTATAAGAGGTTACAAGGATATATTGTACAACGTGGGAAAATAGCCAATATTTTTTCTTACATGGACCATTTTTAAAGTTTTTAGTTTGTTACAATATTGCTTCTGTTCTATGTTTTGGTTTTTTGGCTGAGAGGCATGTGGGATCTTAATTCTGGACCACGGATCAAACCCACACTCACTGCATTGGAAGGAGAAGTCTTAGCCACTGGACCAACAGGGAAGTCCCCATATAGCCAATATTTTGTAATAACTGAAAGTGAATTGTAATCTTTAAAGATAGTATAAAAATTGATTCACTTCCCTGGTGGAAACAAAGATGAGCTGTTCCCTTGAGGCCAGGAGAGGAGAGCAGTGAAGGTAGTGGGGCAGCCGTAGACTCTTAACTGCAGGACAAAGATGTTTGTGACTCAGCTGCTCAAATTATCATTAATGAACAAATAGACATTATGCACAAAAATAATGCTAGGTTCTTCAACCTTCTTGATCCAGTAATGCATCTACGTAGAAAATGATTTCTATTCTAGGGATAACTAACCACAACAAGGCCAGGGACTTCCAGGATCAGCACTAAGAGAAAGCTTGTGATAGCCACATGCCTCAGACTCCTAACCTGACAAGGTCAAAACTCGTGCTCAGCTTTATCCCTACAGGCACTTTTTACCACATTCTTTAGGCCCAGTTCACCATACCTTCCATCTCCCAAGCCAGCACTTAGTGTCGTCACTCTTCTGCTTTTGCCAAAGAAAAATCAGGTGCTCTGTTCTTTCTGACCTTCCCTTATGTATAAGCAAAATCTCATTTCTTACAGAAACTCAAACTCTCCTCTAGTGTCTCTGGAATTCATATGTTCTGGGTTCTGGGAACACAGTGCAGAGTTCAGACAGCGGCCCACAGACCAATCCCTTATACGCTAAGTGTGTGCATCCTCTGTCAACATCTTCACTCAGCTCTCTTATCCACCGGAGGCCTAGAACTCACCCATGGCCATGGTAGAGATTTAATTAGGTTATGCAGCCTTTGTGTTGAAAATCCCTCTTCTGTGCTGCTCACACACTCAAAACAATACATGGCACCAGCACCCGAAAACCACATACTCTGAATCACAGCTCTTCCAGCTGGTCTGAAATCATCTTTTCTTCAGACATGTCTGAGGAAAGTCTTCTCTAGTTTTTATATTTTCATGCACTCAAACACAACAGATGTTTCTACAGTCATTCAGAAACATTTACAGACATACATGGGCACACAAAGTTAGTTCTGAGGCTTGTCGTTTCGCAGCTCAGAAAAATCTACAATGTGGGGCAATCTACGAAACAGCCTGGTCTTCTCAAAATGTCAGTGCCATTAAAAGGGTAGGGTACTTGGAGGAGGAAAATACTTTTCTAAAGTAAAATAAATTTTAGAGAACGCACAAGCAAATGCAGTTCTTGATTGAATTCTATTTAAATAAACCAGAAATAGAAGATAACATTATAATTGGTGAAATTTAAACTCAAACTAGGAATTAGAAGATATAACAGTATTGATTTGGCTAAATGTAATTATGATAGATACACACACATACATGTACCCATATTATTTCAATAGCATATAGGCACAAAGTGGCAGCAGAACCAGATGGTTTTAATCTCAATTCCATAATTTTCTAGCTGTGTGAACTTGGGCAAACTTAGTTGAACTATATAATCCTTGGATTCTTCATTTTTGAAAAGGGCCTAATATCTAATTCTTTGTTACTTTTAGGACAAAACAAGACATGCCCCTCAAACTATGCTTTAGTCCAGTGTCTGATACATAGTAAGCACACAATAAGATTTGCTTTTTTATTGGATTCTATTTTATGTCATCTGGATGATCCCCAACAGTCAAATCACACAGTGAAGAAGAAAACAGAAATAGACAGAGGCATAAAAGCTAATAAGAGTATCCAAACACTTAAAACTACTCAAGTTAGGGCTGTGGGTCCTTGCCACAAATCTAACAAAAGTGCCTGAACAACACTTACCTTGGCCATCCTTAACCCAGCTGTTTCTCTTTCTAATCATTTGAAGCATATATCCAAGTACAGGAGACCATAAACTCAGCTTAAAATCTGAGTTTCTCGGGAAAGAGATTTGTAGTGCTTGGTCTGTGACTCCTAGAAAATGGAATCCTGAGCTTTTCATTCACTCTCTCTTTCTCTTCCAACCAACCCTCTTTAAATAACCAGCACTCACCAAGTTTGGTTATTGGGTCAAATGGAGAGAAGATATTATGGTGATAGACAAACAGAAAATCTGCAAGAGGACTAGACACATCAGCTAAAGTAATAAGTCAAGGAGGAAGGAAAGGACTGATAGACAGGTTGATCTCCTTATTTATTTATTTTTTCCTGGTCATTGTTCAATGAGGCGAAGAGGTAAAAAGTCAGGGCCTGAGGGACTCTAACACCTTCTCTTCTCACTCTCAAGGGAAGAGTATAAAGAAGACTATATTAACCCTGCCTGGGTCTGTGAACTAACACTGCCTCAGGGTACATTTTTGTTTTTACATTTTCATGTGAGCTCTGTGCCTATGGGTATGTGGCCACATGTGCCCACCTATCAGACCACCTAGGTTTCAAGGTCATGCCCTTACCATACAAACGACTTTGAACAGGAAATTAACATCTATAATATAGTCCCTACTTCTCAAGATTATGGCTTCCTTGGTGGCTCAGTGATAAAGAATCTGCTTGCCAATGCCAATGCAGGAGATGCAGGTTCGATCCCTGGTTTGGAAAGATCCCCTGGAAAAGGAAATGGCAACCCACTCCAGTACTGTTGCCTAGGAAATCCCATGAACAGAGGGGCTCGGCAGGCTACATACAATCCATGGGGTCACAAAGAGTCCCCAGCTGAGCATGCATGGCCTCTAAGATTTTGGCAAGGAGATCCAAGATCCAAAGATCTCAAGATTATGTAAGGATTCACAAGTTAGGACAAAAAAGTGGGACAGTGCCTGTGAAAATGCTTAGCACAGTGGTGGACACACAGTGGACCTGCTGGAAGGATGAGATGGCTCACTTCAGGTAAACTATCACTGCTTTCCATAGTGAGGCCCCAGGATCTGCAGCCCTAAACTCCACAATGAATGTTTAAGCCTTTTATTTTCCCTCAGAGGACCCATATATGTGTAGATGAGAGCATAAAAACTGGAAAACAGGAAAGTTGGTTGGAACTCCAACATGAGGACAACATGAGGATGGTCTTTGAGTATCAAAGAGGGCATCCTATTTGGAACATCTTTGGCTAAATATCCCACTTTAAATTCAAAACTATTGTGTCCCAGACTGCGTTCATAACACCCCAAACCTGTTCCTTTCAATGTTCCTAAGCTCTGCGAATGTCATAGCTTTCTACTTACATGAATTTTTTAACCAAATTACTGTATAATACTGTTTCCTCTTAAACATCTTCTGAATCCATTCTCACTCTGTCTTCCTTCGATCTGCCTGTTGATACTGTCAGGCATTCTGGGGGCTCAGATCTCAATTTAGAACTAAGAAGCATTTCTCTTATAACTCTAAGGGCCAGGTCAATTTTCCTGAGTTTGGTAAATCTAGTCTTTCTGTCTTAAGTTTACAAAGACATTCAGCAATAACTCAAAGTGAGCTTTAAAATTGCTCATATTTTTGTTTTTATCTTATCCCTAGGCAGGTTTCCTTCTGGTTGGACACTGAGTACAAATAATTCCATTTTCAATGGCTATTTTTTTATATATAACATTGAAAAGACTATTGAAAACATCAGTCAAATGCCTACCAGAGTTTTCTCTGAGGTACTGTAAGTTGAATTTTCTTGAACCAGAATTCATATAAAAAAAGCATGTACATTTAAGTCACAGAAAATTCCAAATCTTACCTTTGGAGTCATCTGTCCCTTTATCAAGACATCCGTCATTTCTGGCTATTCATTAGGTGCAAAAGAACTTGTTATAGGTAGATTAAGTGAGTTTTATATGAACACTTAGTCCTTACAAAAGGTTATGTAGAATTTTCAACTTAATGTTTCCATAACCTGATGTAATAAAAAGAGTTTTATAGTGAATCAATTATTGATATCTACTGAATTAAAATAGGAATGTATTTTAATATTATTAAAGGTATTAACCTTTAATACCTTTAATATTATTAAAATTAAAATATTATATTTTATATTATTAAAAGCACTCTGGTGTTCCTGCCCTCCTTATTTTTAATTCACACTGTAAAAATTTGAATTACATCCCATCATTCATCCCAACTTAAACAACAGCAACACACCAACTATTATTTTACATACAAATCTTATGGTTCTGTTAGCATGATCTAGGAGAGCTGCCTGAATAGATAGCTGGTCCTGCTACATGCAGGAGTACAAACCAACTATTTTAAAATGAAAGTCTCCAAAATTCAATTACTATCATACATTAACAATTTCTTTAACTTGAAATTGTGTTACTTTTATTTTAATGATTAAGAGATTAAGCAATTAAATGAAAGTAGAAATTTCCTTATCCTGTTTTATTATTTTTTACATGTTAATTTTGGCCCCTATCAATTACTTGGACTCCCACTTAGCTATTTTGTACAACAAAATGACTCTGAATCTGAGTTGTTTCACAAGGACTCAGCCCCAAAGACAGGCATTCTATTGGGTCGTTTCTAATTGACATTGGCTGTGCCTTTTCATCAGGCTACTGAAGGGGGTAGGTTTTCCTTTGGTCACAAACGATGCCCTCATACAGGGTTATAGTGTGTGAGAATGGGTGGCTGTTTTATCCAGTGACCTCCCCCTCTATTCCTCCCTCAAAACTATCACAAACCCCATCATTAAACAAAAGATTTATATATAATGTTTTATAATACAATTTATAGTGGTGGCTATAATTAAAGGTGGCTTTGTTGCCACCTTACTTAAAATTCCTATAGCTTTAAGTTTTTATTAGAATATTAAACAAACTTCTGAAATGATCTGGATTCTTCTACCTTCTGCAGTCTCACTTTTTGTTATTCCCTCTACCTATACCCACCCCATCCCCATCAGTTTCCAGTTCCTTTAAAATGCTGAGCATTTTTCCAACTGTGTCTTTGTACATACTAATCCCTTTGTTTGTTTGTTTGTTTGTTTTCAAAAAAGAAGCATACATTTTATGTATGACATAAAAGTAACAAGCAAGTTTATTCATCCATAAATGTCTGCTTTCCTTTTTTCCCAGTTTTATGTAGGTATAGTTGACAAATAAAATTGTACATATTTAGGGAAGTCCTTAGTGGTCCATGGCCCAGGTTCAATCTGATTGGGGAACTAAAATCCAGCAAACTGTGACATGTGGCCAAAAAAAAATACTGTATATATTTGAAGTGTACAACATGGTAGCTTGATATAATATACATTATAAAATATTTAGCACAATCAAGTTAATTAACACATCTATAATATTACATATTTGTGTGTGTGTGTGTGTGTGTGGTAAAAATATTTACAGCCTACTCCCTTAGCAGAATTCAAGTATACAATACAGTATTATTAACTACAGTCATAACACTGCACATTAGATCTCCAGAGCTTATTTATATACAAGATTATCGCTGAAACTTTGTACCTTTTGATCAACATCTCTCCATGCCCCCCAATCCCCATTGTACTCTCTGTTTCTATGTGTTCAACTTAAAGAAAAAAATTTTTTAATTTCACCTATAAGTGAAATCACACAGTATTTTTCTTGTTTTCTGTATGGCTAATTTCACTTAGCACGATACCTTTCATCTGTGTAGATCACAAATAGTAAAATGTTGTTCCTTCTTGTGGCTGAACAGTATTTCATTGTGTGTGTGTAATCTCGCTTATTGATTTTTGCTGATTTCACCTGTGCTTTGGCTATCATCCAAAATATCAGGGAGGGTCAGGATCAATGTACAGGTGCTAGGAATTTTACAATTTATGCTCATACTTTTAAAACAATCTATTTTGAATTCAATTTTGCGAGTGATGCAAGATCAGAATCCAGTTTTATCATTTTGCTTGTGCATATTGTTTTTCCAATACCATTTATTACATAGACTATCCTTTCCCTGGCAGCACAGCTGTAAAGAACCTGCCAGCCAATGCAGGAGACACAGGAGAGGCAGGTTCAATTCCTGGGTCAGGAAGATGCTCTGGAGGAGGAAATGGCAACCCACTCCAGTATTGTTGCCTGGAAAATCCCATGGACAGAGGAGCCCAGCAGGCTATATAGTACATGGGGTCTCAAGAGTTGGACATGACTTAGCCATTAAACAATAACGGCAACATCCTTTCTCTATTGGTGCCCTTGTGGACCGTATATGCAAGGACTTATATCTTGGCTTTCTTATCTGTTCAGTTGATCCATGTATCTGCTTTTGTGCCATTCTATAATCACTGTACAGTTTTGATTACTATTGCTTTATAGTTTGAAATCAGGAATTGTGTTGTCTCTGGCTTTGTTCTTCCTTCTTTAGATTGCTTTGGCTCTTCAGGTCTTTTGTGGTTTCATACAAATTTTAGGATGAGTTTTCCTATATTTCTGAAAAACGCCATTAGAATCTTGATAGAGATTATATTGAATCTACAGATGGCTTTGGATTGTATGAAGACTTTAACAATATTCATTCTCCCCATGCAAGAATATGAGGTATCTTTCGTATTCCTCACTTTTTGAAAGTTTGCTTCACACCCCTTTACTTTTACAAAAGACTTACTTTAGCAACTATTTTCATTAACTGAAAGAAATCTGAAGAGAACTATTATATTGTGAAAAAAAAAGTGAAAAGCAAAAATCACATTCAACATTTTTGTTTTGCAACCAGATATTTAGAACAGTGCCTGCCCAGAGCAGCAAGAGTGGTACTATCAATTTCATTTCCCAGGAATTTCTCTCAGTATCTCAGCATCAAGTCATCATAACTTTGAACTGTGTCAGTGAGCATCTATGCTGTATCTCAACTTATTTTATGCACCTGTTGGTAAGATGTGTCTTAAGGTAATTTTTGCTTTAAGCCATTTTGGCTTATGCAAAGTTTTATAGTAATGCTGTACTTCTGGATAATGGGGAAACTGGTGTTTGCATCTTCATTACTTTTATCAATGTTTTATAGTTTTCAGCGTACAGATATTTCACCTCCTCTGCTTAAATCACGCCTTCCACCTTCCCCTGCTTGCCTGACTTCTCATGATTCTCATTGTTCTTAGAGAAAATTTTATTTCTTTCAGGGCCTTCCAAAAAGCCTAATTTGAAGCTGCTTTCCTTTGATAGTCTCTCTCCAAAGGCACTGCTTTTAACATTTGGGTTAGTTTCTGTCCTTTTTAAAATCTAATGCAATCTGAAATTACATGTTCATTTGGGTGTTTATATGATCGAGGCTTGTTTCCATCACTGGATTACAATTTCCACTAAATGGGGGACATATCGATTTTGTTCAATATGATGAAAAGAATACCTAGCCCAATGTCTCAGATATTAAATTGTGTGTCAAGCATTTTGCTAAACATTGTTGAATGAATGAATAATGATTGCTAGTGTCCACTCAGTACTCCGAATGTCCCAGAATATATGGACTAAACCAGGCTTAAAGAGACTAGCATTATATTACCTCCTCACTAAAGTGTTAGCTATTATTAAATGGTAAGTTAAGGTGTTCTAATGATCTGTACTGGAATAAGGGACTGATGAGTTCCATGAAATTACTTGTTCCAAAAGAATGTGACTAATTACATAACTTGGTGTCTTTTCTCTAAGAGGTTTCTGAAGACACTGCTTTCTGCTCTTCCTTTCAGAAATAAGCAGTTTTACTTCTCTGAACACTTGACTGGCTTCTAATTTATAGACATTGTGAATTATGCAACTAAATCATGCTTAACTCTCACATAACCTAAACCTGAATTCTTGACCCATGTGCAATAAGAGAATGGGGATTCATGGTATCTGGAAACTGTATTAGCTATCTTTTTTATTTTCTAAAAAAAATCTTTCTTTTTTTAAATTTTACCTCTACTTTCTCTGCTACTTATACTTCATAGTATTTTTATTCTGCAAATAATTTTGGAAACAACATATGTGCCTGTGTCCCACAGTAAAAAGAGCATGCAAACTTGAGTCTCTGAGTCCAAAGAATGTATCTCTCATACTAAAATTCTATGTTGAGAATTATATAAAAATGTAAATCTAGTGACATGTGAGTGAAGGGGTAACATCGAAGTGAGAACACAATCTAGAATCTAAGAAACCATGTAGAGCTCTGATGTTTTGATTCAGATGAAGAGTGATGAGTGTTTGACCCTCTGTGGTAAGGGGAGGGAATGCTCACTCTGGACTGATGAATCTAGAGGTTGTCTAGAAAAAGCAGTAGGATTTAAGGTCACAGTAAATATGGGAGGATATCAGACATCAGCTACCATTGGCACCCATCAAACACCAAATATAGTTATTCCTTGACTGATTCCATGACTGAATGACTCACTGTAACCAACTTAAGCATACTGGATTTGAAAAGACAATGAATAATGTAAACAGAGATACATTTTTGGCATCAGACTACATTTCTTTTGGGATATAAGAATGAAGAAGAGATTCGGGCCAGCAATATTTATGATTGGTCGAATTTCAAACCACATCTTAATCTGTACATACTTTTTCATCTTATTGGCCATGGGAATTTAGCTTCCTCTGTATATTCCTACTTAGAGGACTGTACCCATCCAAACTCGCTTGGTTTTTTAATGAGACTGAGTGAAAAATGAGCTTTGGGTTTCATCATCACCTTCTCCCTTGATCTAAAATAAACATCTGCACTCTGATTTTAGTCATTCATGATTATTTGCCATTTTTTTTCTAGATAAACATTGCTTATGCACCAAGAACATGCCAGAACCCATACTTGATGCCATCCAGAAATGGACTGAAGTATCCAAACTAAAAATCCAGAACCTCACAGAGTCATCATGGTAGAAGTCCTTTGCTCTGCAAGTTGTAGAAACTACTATGATGTATAAATCTTAAAAAAATCAGATTCTTTAGAAACATCTTTATAGAGAAAAAAAGATGTTGATTATTTTATTGTTTTCCATTTAAAGTTTTATAATCAGTTTGAAGAAATTGAAAATTTTTTGATTCCTAAAATCAAAAAGTTCCCTAGACTAAAAATTTGTGGGTTTTTTTTTTTTTTTTTTTTGTAGCTGGAATGGCAGAGAAGATTTCTGCTTAAAATAATAAAAAAAAAAAATCACACTTTTGATTAATAAGAAATTTTTTTATCATTCGCTTCTCTGGTGTCAAAGTGACAGATTTAGTCTTTAAGGTGGACTAGGGACTTGCCCCTGCTCCTAGACTTCAGGCATGTATCAAAAGGACCTCTTAGGTATGAGCAGAAGAATGACTTTCTCTCGTATCTGCTTAGTCTTTACTCCATAGACAATAGGGTTGAGGGCAGGTGGGATGACAACATAGAGGTTGGCAAACACAATGTGAAAGGTCTGAGGGACGTTGTGTCCAAAGCGATGTGCAAGGATGGAGAAGAACGCTGGTATATAGAACATGAGGATGACACAGACGTGGGAACCACAGGTGCCTAGGGCCTTCTGGCGAGCATCCTGAAAAGGGAGGCGAAATACAGCACAGAGGATAAGGATGTAGGAAACCGCAATTAGAATCGCATCTATAATCACTATCATGATGGGAACACAAAACCCGTACCAGATATTAATGGAGATGTCAGCACAAGCTAGTCGGGCAACACCTATGTGCTCACAGTATGTGTGAGGGATGTTATGTGTCCTGCAGAAGGGTAGACGATTTACAAGGAAAACACATGGGACAAAAACACAGAAGCTTCTGAAGGTGATTCCCACAGCAATTTTGACAATGGTCCTGGGGGTGAGAATAGTGGTGTATCTCAAGGGTGAACAGATGACCACGTAGCGGTCAAATGCCATGGCCAGTAGTATAGCTGAGTCCAGAACAGAGCTGTAGTGCAGAAAGAATAATTGTGTGAGACAGCCAGGAAAGCTGATTTCCTGGGGACCAAACCAGAAGATGCTCAGAGATTTTGGAACACAGGTGGTAGACAGTGTAAGATCAGTAATAGCCAGCATGGAAAGGAAAAAGAACATGGGTGCATGAAGACTGTGCTCCACTGCAATGAGGTAGAGAAGGACACTATTCCCCACAATGGCCACAAGATAGATGAGGCAGAAGGGGACGCTGATCCAGACGTGGTACTGCTCGAGTCCAGGGATACCCAAAAGGGTGAAGGCACCCATGTTGTAGCCAGTTAGGTTGTATATGGCCATTGAAATCTGATTAACAGGTTCTGTGTCCTAAAACAAATTATATATAATTAACATATGCCAAGAAACAACTTCCCTTTGCTATTAAGAGGAATGCTTCTCTTTAAAAAGATTCTAAAATACTAGTACTTCTGATACTAAACACCAGGTCTCTCCAAAGTCTTCTTCACACTGCATAAAATGTTATTTCCATTTTAATGACTGAGTTTTGCCTAGGTTAATGTAACATGTTGCTGTATAGATATGAATATAGAGAAAAATAATCTAACTATAATCTGAGAAAAAATAAAATTAGAAAAGTAAAGCATTATTAAAAATTATTTACTTATTTTTTATTTGGGGCTGTGCTGGGCCTTTATTGCTGCGCATGGGCTTTCTTAGTTGTGGCAAATGGGGGCTACTCCTAGCTGTGGTGCATGAGCCTCTCATTGTGGTGGCTTCTCTTCTTGCGGAGCATGGCCTCTAAGGTGCGTGGGCTTTGCAGCTGCAGCATGTGGGCTCAGTAGTTGTGGTTCCTGGGCTCTAGAGTTGTGGCGCATGGGCTTAGTTGCTCCAGGGCATGTGGAATCTTCCCAGACCAGGGATCGAACATGTGTCCTCTGCATTGGCAGGAGTATGCTTATCTATTGTGCCACCAGGAAAGTCCAAAAAAGTAAGGCATTTCAATTGGAAAAATAAGGAGGCAATTTATAATTACAGGCTCCTCCCATAGACCAGTCTTATAAAGTATTATCTCATTTAGAACAATCTTCTGAGATTATTTTTATTCTCTTGATTTTCTTTTAACAGAAACTAAAACTCTGAGAGCTATCTTACCCAAGATCTCATATTTAGTAACTGGCAGAGCCAAGAACATTAAAGTCCGCAAACAACAACACTCTACCTCAGGTGACTTCTTCAATACTCCGTTAGATGAGAAGAATTGAGAAGAGGTAGTGGGCGTAGAGTTTAAGGAAAGACATAAACCTGTAACTGTAATTTGACGCACCAATCCTATTGTAGTTGCAATGATTTCCCTGACTCGAGAAAGTCTTGGGATTTGCAGACCATAATGTGCTCTGAGGCTGTGTTTAATGTCTCACCATGGAGGACAATCTGAGAGAGATATGTAGCCAGCCTCCAACACACCCTTAGGATTTAATACGGCAGTTATTTCAAATGTGCTTTGGATAAAGACAGAGATGATTTCTACTGAAAGAAATATAGAGTTAATACATTCTAAATTCTGAACCAAGATAAAAGCAAATAAGCAACCTCTATAGTAAGAGTTCTTTTCATTTGGAGAAGGAAATGGCAACCCACTCCGATATTCTTATCTGGAGAATTCCATGGGCAGAGGAGCCTGGGAGACTACAGTCCACGGAGTCACAAAGAGTCAGACGCAACTGAGCAACCAACGCTACTACTACCATAGTAAGAGTTAACAATTTTTGAGAACTCTCATTATACTACACAAAACTAAAGCTCCTTACATGAAATCATTTCTATGCTCCTCTTAACAATGACACAGATAAAAGCATTATCCACATTTTAAAGATGTAGCAACTGAAGCAGAGAGAAGTTAAGTAACTTGCCACTGCCACACAATGAGGAAATGGCAGAGCTGGGACTCAAACTCTAGGAGTCTTTTCCTAGACTCCTGTGTATATGACCAAAATTCTCTAAACAGTCTATGGAAAATTGTATATACATGACATCTGTACAGCAAAAGATTTAAGTTTTGGCACATAAAGAAAACAGCAAACTGGAAGCATATAGCAAATTAGTGTAATATTGAGCACATCACTTACGATTTAAAATGTAGATGTCTGGGGCTTCCCTTGTGGTTCAGTGGTAAAGAATCTGCCTACCAATGCAGAAGACATGCGTTCGATCCCTGGTCCATGACGATCTCACTTGCCCTGGAGTAACTAAGCCTCTGCACCACACCTGTTAAGCCTGTGCTCTAGAGTACTGAGCTCATGTGCTGCAACTACGGATGCCTGCATGCTCTAGAGCCTGGTACTCCACAACACAAGAGTAGACTCCACTTACCACAACTAGAGAAAAGCTGACATGGCAACGAAGACCAGCACAGCCAAAAATAATATAAAGAAATTTAAAACTTTTGTAAATGTAGCTTTCTGAATTCTTATACTTAAAAGCATAGCTATCAATGAAGTCTTTTAAAATAAAATCTGATTATATGTTGCTCACATGAAAAAGATCTAAAGCAAAGTACTCATGAAGGGTAAAACAAAAGGATAAACCAGGGAACATCAGACAACTTTATAGACAAATGACACAAATCTTATAAAATGAAAATAAGAAAAAGTAAAGTTTACCTTTCAATGTATTAAATGAAACAACAAATACTTTGCACTATTAAGAGGAACACTCCTAAGTGAAGGTGTAAGCCATACTGCCTGTAGATATCCATTCTTAGTACTCATTTAGCATAAATAATGTTTGTTAGAAATAACCTATTCATTTACCTAACTTTTTATTTTCTTATTATTATCTGTCACAGACTTCCTTGTAATTCCCTTTATTATCTGAAGATATATATCTGGCCATTATCTGCAACAAGTTTAACATCCTTGCCCTTTACCTACCCAAAATTTTCTTCTCAAAGTAGCACAGCATCATGCTGGATGACTTTATTTTGTTACTGATGATCAGCCCACCCAATTCCAGGGCCATATCTTTGAAGTATTGTAACCCCAGATTGACTAACCTCGTAAATCACAAATATGGTTTTATATCTGTCCTATGATGTGAGTCACCTATTACCAATCTGTTCCTGAAGAACCTCAATGCCTCTACAGCATTGACTTTGTCACTATCCCTTCAGTATCCATGTGTCTTTGCATCCCTCTTTATGTAGTTTAACATCTAAGAGTCATCATTTCAACTACTCTCTTAAAATTTTTGCTGCCCTCCCTCCACTGAGCTTCCATGATATGTAAATGGCAAAATATAGTTCCTAGATTAAAAAACCTAGTAAGTACTCCAGGTCATGATGGAAAAGTACTTCTTAGTTAAGTATATTTGTGTCCCCCAAATTTCATAATCATCAGCCTTAAACTTAATCCTCAATGCTGTCCAATGGTCCAACAACATGATCTTGTACAACTCAGTCTCCCTGTATGACCTTTTTTTTTTTTTTTTGGCTGCACCATGTGGAATCTTAGCTCCCTGACTAAGGATTGAACCCAGGCCATTAGTAGTGAAAGCACGAATCTTAACCACTGAACCACCAGGGAATTCTCTGGCTGTTTTCCCTACTCTCTTTTAAGCACATTCACCATCCCCAAATTCCTCTTTCTCAACAGATAATGTTTTATTTTACTTCACAGAGAAATTAGAACCATTAGATATTCCCTTGTGGCTCAGATGGTAAAGAATCTGTGTGCAATTCGGGAGATATAGGTTAAATCCCTGGGTCGAAAAGTTCCCCTGGAGAAGGGAATAGCAATCTACTCCAATATTCTTGCCTAGAGAACTCCACGGACAAGGGAGCCTGGCAGTCTATAGTCCATGGGATCGCAAAGGGTCAGACACCACTGAGCAACTAACACTTTCACATGTAAATCATGTATAGACACACTAGACAGCATATTCAAAAGCAGAGACATTACTTTGCCAACAAAGGTCCATCTCATCAAGGCTATGGTTTTTCCAGTGGTCATGTATGGATGTGAGAGTTGGACCATAAAGAAAGCTGAACTCCAAAGAATTGATACTTTTGAACTGTGGTGTTGGAGAAGACTCTTGAGAGTCCCTTGGACTGCAAGGAGATCCAACCAGTCCATCCTAAAAGAAATCATTTCTGAATATTCATTGGAAGGACTGATGCTGAAGCTGAAACTCCAATACTGTGGCCACCTGATTCAAAGAACTGGCTCACTGGAAAAGACCCTGATGCTGGGAAAGATTGAAGGCAGAAGAAGGGGAAAACAGAAGATGAGATGGTTGGATGGCATCACTGACTCTATGGACATGAGTTTGAGTAAGCTCCAGGAGTTGGTGATGGACAGGGAAGCCTGATATGCTGCAGTCCATGGGGTTGTGAAGAGTCGGACATGACTGAGAGACTGAACTGAACCGATAACTGAAAATGATGTATAGTGGAAAGTCCATGCAGCAAGGAAGACACAGCACAGCACTAAATAAATAAATTTTTAAAATTAAGAGAAAAAAAGAGACAGTCCTTTTATTCATACACAGAGAACCATGTATGTAAGCCTTTTGGAAGGATGCATCACAATTTATTGCATTTACTTGCCTATCATCTATCTTTCTTGAGGGTAAAGATTGTCATAGTCATAGTTTTATCTCCTTATTCTAGCTTAAAGTTTTACTGAATAAATGAGTAATGTTTACATTACTGCACACACACAAGCTCTTATTTGACATGAGTCTTTTGTGCATGTGCAGCCACATCATTCTCCATCCTACCTCTACTCTAGCCACCCTGTATTCATTAAAGTGCAGGTTAATGAATAAATAGCTAAAATAATGGGTTAATTAATTAATTAACAAACACACAACATATTTTTGCACATCTACCTAGAAGCACATGGAACATAGGGAAAGTCTACACAAAGTCACAGTACAGACACTGCTTAAGAACTCTGATTTTAGAGTCAAGTGTTCTGAATTTGCACTTAACCTCTGCTTCTTTTTTCACTATACTTAACACATTATTTGATTTCTTTAAAATGCCTGTTTCCTCATAGCATTTTCTGAAGAGATTTTCTACAGGAGAAACGTCCTCACCTCAATGACTGGAAAATAGTAGGCACTCAATAAATAGCAACTAGTATGTAATACCAACTAGTATGACAACAAATGGAGGAAAATGCACAGATAAAGCAGAAAGTGTCAAATCACAAAAAATACAGAGTGCTGTTCCAGTGTTCTGATCCAAGTTCCTAGACAATTTTGTTTCAGCTATTGAATTGTCCTCATGACAGCTCCAGTCCTGCTTGCTTCCTTTATTTCTCCATCCTTATTTCAGTCCTTAGACTTTATAATCTGGCTCCCTAGCCTGTGGACTATCTCATGGTGAAAGCTGGACTGAGCCCACCTTATCTTTTCTTGTTCCTCCTCTCAGGTCCTCTGTGTGTCCTTCAGTCAGCCCGCCCCAGGATCTGGCCTGAGTCATGACTGTGGCTTTCTAATCATACCTGACCTGTCCCCAAACCAACACTCACCAATCCCCAGCTCCTTCATAAGAATGGACAGAAACAGCACCCTTAAGGGGCCAATCTTCCTGGGATTTCAGAGGAGACATTCAGGCTGGTGAGCCCCTGAGGTACAGCAGGCATTAATCCAATTGTTGACTTGCAGGAGGCACAGTGAAGCTCTTCCCAGATGGTCTAGCTCATGACATTCTGAGGTCCCAAAGGTTGGGGTGGACTGAGTCCTTGCAGGCTCAGATCTTCCTGGACAAGCAATGTCTCAGGGAGCAGAATCTCCTTGGGCTTTCAAAACGGCTGGGAAAGCCATCGAGATGCTCTCTGTATTTCTTGTGTGTGTGTGTGTTCTGTGTTTTAGAGAACTTACATGTCTTTGAGTGATATTTTGTTTATGCTATAAATTTTCAAAGGTTATTTTCATAAAATGTAAATAAATTTAAAGAATATACATGGATTCTTCTTTCTGATACTTAAAAAGAAAATGGTCGAGTTATCACAAGTCATTCATCTTGATCAAACACTTGAGCTTTCATATAAAACTCCTTACACATACACTTGCCAGTCCTGCTGATTTTGAAATCTACTTCAAAATATCTTTAGAGTCATGTTCCTCCTTCAATAACCACTCTTCTGTCCCTCGTTGTTTCTGTTATTGGGCCCTTATTGATCTAAAATTCAATTCCACCCCACCAATCCATCCTCTCCTCTGAAGCCATAACATGCTGTGCTAAGTCAAGTCAGTCGTGTCCGACTCTGTGCGACCCTGTGGATTGTAGCCCATCAGGCTCCTCTGTCCATGGGATTCTCCAGGCAAAAATACTGGAGTGGGTTGCCATGCTCTCCTCCAGGGAATCTTCCTGACCCAGGGATAGAACTCACATTTCTTAATTCTCCTGCATTGGCAAGTGGGTTCTTTACGACTAGCACTACCTAGGAAGACCAAGAAACCATAATAATCTTTCTAAAATAGAAGTGTGATTGTCATTTCTGCAGAAAAATGTTTAGGATAAAGTAAGTAGCTTAGAAACTCTAGCAATTTCAGGCTGAAGAGGAAGTTAATCCTCTTTGGTTGCATCTTCTTCTACACATCTCTAAAACACTCTAAATTCCAACTGCTCTCTCTATATTTTCACATACACAAAATTTTGCAAGGATCTTCCTTCCGCAAATGTTGTTTCTCTTTTGAGACTATCTTTCCTACTCTTTTCTGACTCAGCTTAAACTCTAGCATCACTTCATTTGGACAGTCATCCCTCACTCACCCCTGTGTTTACTCCTGCCGTAGCACTAATCACACCATGTTGCAATTATCTGTGTAGTTCTCTGTCTTTAGTTTCAAAACACAAATTCCCTAATGGAAAGCTTCACTCTTTATGCTCATCACTGCCTTTCCATTGTTGTTCACAAACTAAGCATTCAATTTGTGTTCTCAACTATTACTAGTAGTAGAAAGAGCATCACCTGTTTTTATCATATTTGTTTATATAATATTTTGCATGTTGAAATTACTAGTAAAAGTCCAATTAGAAAATAATTTTATACTATTTGATATAAAAATACCTAAAACTTTCTGAAGTAAGAGCATAATGTGCTGTGCTGTGCTGTGCTTAGTTGCCCAGCTGTGTACGACTCTTTGTGTACAGGCTCCTTTCTGTAGCCTGCCAGGCTCCTCTGTCCATGGGGATTCTTAATCCTAAATCTTAATACTTTATTAGCTTATGATATCAAAAATTCAGATCCAACTAGGATAATTTGACAAAAGTGTACCTTAGATTAAAACCTCATTTTTATTGTAACATTTTTGTAGTCTTCTCTCAGTTCAAACTCTATCTCTAATCCTAATTTTTAGAAAAAATTCATATTCCATGACAAGCATGATTAGTAAAGAAGGAAACAAAGAACTGAGGACCCTAACACCTGTCCTCAATTTACCTTTTTCTTTAGGGAGGGCTTTATCCATGTTTTCTGTAAATTATTTATTCAGATAGAATGTTGGGAGAAACTATTGTTATTCTGCTAAGAATCAATGGTGACAACGATAATATGAGCTCTGTGGTTCATATATAGATTTCAGGGCATCGTGATGCTGATAGCCTGGCACGTATGTATGCCTGCTGTGTGCTCAGTCACTTAGTCACGTCCCACTCTTTGCAACCCGTGGACTGTAGCCCATCAGGCTCCTCTGTCCATGGAATTTTCCAGAGAAAATACTTGAGCAGTATGCGTATTGCTAACGTCCAATGACAAAACATCAGAAAGATGAGAATTCAGGTTATATATATATATATATATATATATATATAAACAACTAGGTAAGGTGGCTTTAAAAAGTGATAGTCCTATCTCAACAGGTGGAGTTAATTCCCTTCCCTTGAATATGATCTGGATTTAGTGACTCAACTCTAACAAATAGTACACGTGCATGTAAACTGTGTGTTTCTTCTGAAACTAGGCCACAAAAGACACCGAAGCTTCTTTCTCACTGTCACTCTTGAATTGTCCAATTTGGGAGGAACCAACCTACAGGCCATGAGGACAAGCATCTTGTGTAGAGAGAAACTGAAGCCTCTTACTAACAAATAGCACTACAAAAGTGGCCACCTTGAAAGCAGATCCTCCAGCTCCAGCCAACCCTTTTGATGCTTACAACCCCAATAACATCTTAACTTCAACCTAATAAGAGACCCAAGACAGAAATGCCTAGGTAGACCACTCCTGAATTCTTGTCAGTCAGACAGTTTGTGATCATAAATGTTGTTTGTTTGAAATTGCTAACTTTTTTTTATTTTTATTATTTATTTATTTAAAACCTTTAATTCTTACATGCGTTCCCAAACATGAACCCCCCTCCCACCTCCCTCACCATAACATCTTTCTGGGTCATCCTCATGCACCAGCCCCAAGCATGTTGTATCCTGCATCGGACATAGACTGGTGATTCGATTCTTACATGATAGTATACATGTTTCAATGCCATTCTCCCAAATCATCCCACCCTCTCCCTCTCCCTCTGAGTCCAAAAGTCCGTTATACACATCTGTGTCATTTTTGCTGTCTTGCATATAGGGTCGTCATTGCCATATTTCTAAATTCCATGTATATGTGTTAGTATACTGTATTGGTGTTTTTCTTTCTGGCTTACTTCACTCTGTATAATCGGCTCCAGTTTCATCCATCTCATCAGAACTGATTCAGATGAATTCTTTTTAACAGCTGAGTAATACTCCATTGTGTATATGTACCACAGCTTTCTTGTCCATTCACCTGCTGATGGACATTTGGAGTATAGCTGCTTTACATTGCTGTGTCAGATTCTGCTGTGCAGCAAAATGAATCAGTCATACATATACATATATCTTTTTTTTATATATATATATCTTTCCCATATAGGTCACCAGAGAGGACCGAGTAGAGTTCCTTGTGCTGTTCCATAGGTTCTCATTAGTTATCTGTTTTATACATAGTAGTGTTTAAATGTCAATTCCAATCTCCCAATTCTTCCCACCCCTCCCTTTCCCCATTGGTATCCATTTGTTTGTTCTCTACTTATGTTTCTGCTTTGCAAACAAGATCATCTATACCATGTTTCCAGATTCTACATATATATGTTAATATATGATATTTGGTTTTCTCTTTCTGACTTACTTCATTCTGTATGGCAGTTTATATGTCCAGAAATTGTTAATTTTTGACGTAATTTGTTATACAGCATAGATGACTAATATGAAAAGGAATGCAGGTTATCATTATATAGCTCCACCTAAGGATGAGGAGAAGGCAATGGCACCCCACTCCAGTACTCTTGCCTGGAAAATACCATGGATGGAGGAGCCTGGTGGGCTACCGTCTATGGGGTCGCAAAGAGTCGGACAAGATTGAACGACTTCACTTTCACTTTTCACTTTCATGCATTGGAGGAGGAAATGGCAATCCACTCCAGTGTTCTTGCCTGGAGAATCCCAGGGACAGGAGACCCTGGTGGGCTGCCGTCTATGGGGTCGCATAGCGTCAGACAGGACTGAAGCAACTTAGCAGCAGCAGCAGAAGGATGAGGAAGTGAAGGTCAAGGCAGAGTATATAGTTCTGGGCCGCTTGGGCTGCTTAAAGATATTCCACTATAATTTTATCAATCTTCAACAGAAGAGGTCACCTATTCTATATGTGTGAAATGCAGTAATCATCATGAATATCTGTAAAATAATTTTGAAATCACTTCTTTCACACCAGAACCATTGACTAAAACTAGGAATAATCTGTCAGGTCCTGGAAACTCAGGCATCACATCAGTTTCATCACATCACCACACATCACACCTGCTATTCAGAGATAAATATCAGTCCATTTACTTGCAGACACAAACTACTAAGGTCAATATTGTAAAATAAAATTTTAATATACAGAGAGTATTATAGGAAATACAAAGAAGTCCTTGGAAACTGAGTACAGGGGTAATACCACAGGCTAGGGATCAGAAGGATCTTGAGAAATAAGGTAACTTAATATAAATCCTGAGGATGAATAAGGATTAGAATAAGACACAGAAAAGATATTTGGTGCCAAAAGATTAGCGTGTGCAAAGGTTCAGCAGTGTCAGCGGTTATGATGTGTTCTGGAAATGTTTGTCATTTAGGAGACCCAGGTATATTTAGTGAAGTGCTGAGAAATGAAACTGCTGAGGTAGGCAGGCAACCAGTCATTCATTCACGCATTTTGTTGTTGCTCAGTCACTAAGCTGTGTCCGAATTTTTGTGGGTCCATGGACTACAGCATGCCAAACTCCTCCGTCCTCCACTGTCTCCCAGAGTGTGCTCAAATTCATGTTCCTTGAGTCAGTGATGCTATCTAACTATCTCATTCTCTGCCACCTCCTTCTTCTTTTGCCTTCTATCTTTCCTAGCATCAGGGTCTTTTCCAGTGTGCCGACTCTTCACGTCAGGTGGCCAAAGTATTGGAGCTTGTTTTAGCATCAGCCCTTCCAATGGATATTCAGGGTTGATCTCCTTTAGGATTCACTGCTTTGATTTCCTGGCAGTCCAAGGACTCTCAAAGGTCTTCTCCATTCATGCATGCAGGTCATCGATTGTTTCATACAGATACATTGAACACTGAGTACTGGCAAGACACCAAGCTAGACGTCAAGAACACAGTGAAAAGGGAAACAGACACAGTGCCTCTCCTCACGGACTGGTCACTCTAGTGAAGAAGGCATACATTATTCAAATCACCAACAAATTCTATGTGTAAAAATAATCACTTCTTCTGATAACTGATATGAATATAGAGTATAATAAAGACATCTGATCAGGCCTGGGAAAGATAGAAAAAGATTTTCTGAGGAAGATATTTGAAAGAATTCTAACTAAATGCTAATAAAATAGTGTTTATTGGGGTCTTGCAATGTGTCACAGAGTCAAACACTTAAAACATTATCAGATTTAGTTCTTACTCTCTTCCAATGAGGTAGGTATCCTTGTTGTTTCCACATTACAGATGAGACAAATGATACGTAGAAAGTCCATCCAGATTGTTCAGCTGTTTAGTGGAGAATTTTCTAGCTTAGGTAGTCTGACTCCTGAACCCTGCTTCTACTTCACATTATACTATGTTCTCTCCAGCAGGCTAAAGAAAAGTTGGAGAATATTCTAGATACAAAGAAAAGTATGTGCAAAGTCCTTTAGGTGAGAAGGAGGAAGACGTTGATATAAACTCTTTACGTACTTAAAAAATTATGAGCCTTAGAAGACTTTTTTGGTAAGGAACTGACCTTCCCAAGAAACTATCTTGAAAGACAACATTCAACTTAATAATATATTCCCTGCCCCAGTTTACAGTTCACTCACTCATACATTCATCCAACCATGATTTATTGAGGCATCTATAGGATGATTAGAAGCGGGACTAAGGTGAAAAGATGTATGGGTGAATACTGACTGTTGACTGCAATTTATCAGTTCCACCAGTTCCCTTTGGATGAAACTGGAAAGTTCTTTTAATTATCCAAGCTTCAGTTTCCTTGTGAGTACATGGAGCTCTTACCTATCTCACAAGTTTTCAGAATTGATGGTGATATTATTTGAAAGGCACTTTGCACATGGTTTGACAATCATTTTTAAATTTGATTTTACTTTACTGTGTAACAGGTGCTGTGGATGCAGGTATGACTAAGACATGTTTTACTGTCCTCAATAATGTCATAGATTAGTAGGGAAAACACACATGGAAGCAGGCAATTCCAACTCAAAGTGACAAGAGATATGATCTTAAAAAAACAGGGAGCTGTGAGAACACAGAGGAGGGTGCTGATACAATTTGGGGAGAGGTCAGGATAGTGAAGAATTTTTTTATCACAGCTGTGATTTAAAGGAAAAATAGGAGCTTTCAAGGGAAATCATGGGAATAGAAATATGCTAGGCAGAGAAAACATTATTTCAAATGCAAAGAAGCAAATGAGAACATGATGAGATCTGGGGAACTGTCTGAATCTTGATATGGGCACATCCTGAATGTGGCTGAGGCTGAGAAGCAGGAAGGAGGAGGTCAGAATAAGAGTTTAGGGAGGTGAGCAAAAACCTATTCCTTGTGCTTTGGAACTTGGATCTTATTATAAAGGCTAAGGGATAAAGGAGCTGATGGGAGGTTTAACTTGGGAGTATGACAAAATGAAACTAACATATTAGAACGTTCATTCTTGCTGTTGTGTGGACTTGCTACTAGAATCAAGTAAGATGCACTTAGATTGAAGCTATAGAGGCAACAAAATTAGTTTGAGAACTTTCTTTCAGTGCAGTCTAGGCAGAGATGATGAGGAGTTATATTTGCTAAGAGGATGCAGGAATGAATTAAATAATGCTCCCTCCAGGGCTTGGAGGTCTCTAGAATGCAAAATTTAAGGAGCTGCTCATTCTCAAGGTCTTAAGTGTTGGTTTGAGATTTTTTGCCAAGCGTACCTCTCCATGGCTTGCCTGCTCAGTACAGGGACAATCAAAACATTATTGCCAGTTCAGCAGAAAAGAGTTAAGTATTTTCTTTATTCATTTATCTGAAGGCCAGAGCAGACACCACGGCCCAGAGGTCATTCCCTTGGGACTTTCCAGGAGCAATAAATAATCCCAGTCTCACCCTGCCTTCCTTGGAGTGGGAATCTCCCTTATGAGGCCAAGGGAATGGATGGGGTTGAATGAACTAGGTGGGACATTTCCAGGGATCTTCGCCACACAGACACAGAGGCAGTGAGTGTAACCGCCTAGATTGTAAGAAGTCATTTCTGTGTCTGTGGCCTGCCCACATGGACAGCAGGTAAAGTAAATTTTTAGAGTGAACTTTTTCGACAGCTTTTTTCTATATTTTCATTGTCTGACTCTGCATTTCCCCCCTGTTCTCCCTACCGAAATCTCTCCCTGTCTCTAAGGAGGAATTTGTGCCCTTTCCCCAAAACAGTGACCAACACAGTGCCTTGTTCTCTTAGCTTCCTCCAGTGGTATTTTACAGTTGTGATGATCACATTCCTGCTGCTAAGTCACTTCAGTTGAGTCCGACTCTGTGCGACCCCATAGATAGCAGCCCACCATGCTCCCCCGTCCCTGGGATTCTCCAGGCAAGAACACTGGAGTGGGTTGCCATTTCCTTCTCCAATGCATGAAAGTGAAAAGTGAAAGTGAAGTTGCTCCGTAGTGGCCAACTCTTCGTGACCCCATGGACTGCAGCCTACCAGGCTTCTCCGTTCATGGGATTTTCCAAGCAAGAGTACTGGAGTGGGTTACTATTGCCTTCTCCGTATGGCTATCCTAGTGGGCATGAAGTAGAACAACAAAAAGGAATTGAAAAATCATTTCCCTTCGTTCTCATTCTCAAGTTCAAGGTGAGATTTGGATTCCAGAGGGAATAGCATGTGTGAAGTTCCAGAAGGACAAGAGAACATAGTCTGGAAAACCAATAGCAGCACAGGGTGGTTGCAGCAAAAAGGGCATGTGAGAGAAGGAGCGACAGGAAAGGGGAGGACTGGACACCAAGCGATAACTGGTTAGTACCTGTGATGCCACAAAATGCTCTGAAGTTATGCTAGGGTACTGGGTCTTCTTCCAATCAAGATAACTGTTAAATGATTATTAACTACAGGATTGACATGATCTAATTGAAGTTTAGTAAGACCAATATTGTTTCTGAATAAAACATAAATGGGAGAGAAAAATAAGTAAATAAAGGTAGCAAATTTCTAAAAGAGGCTGCTGAAAAATCCAGGGCAAAGGGAAGATTATGACTATTTTTAATGTGAAACATGAATAGATTGAGGATATTCAGAAGACATAATAAATAGTAAATATTTTTTAAATTATTTTTTTCCCTGGTAGCTCAACTGGTAAAGAATCCTCCTGCAGTGGAGGAGACTCTGATTTGATTCCTGGCTCAGGAAGATCTGCTGGAAAAGGGATAGATAGGCTACCAGATTGCTGGGAGAAATATCAATAAACTCAGATATGCAGGTGACACCACCCCTATGGCAGAAAGTGAAGAGGAGCTAAAAAGCCTCTTGATGAAAGTGAAAGAGGAGAGTGAAAAAAGTTGGCTTAAAGCTCAACATTCAGAAAACGAAGTTCATGGCATCTGGTCCCATCACTTCATGGGAATTAGATGGGGAAACAGTGGAAACAGTATCAGACTTTATTTTTGGGGGCTCCAAAATCACTGCAGATGGTGACTGCAGCCATGAAATCAAAAGACGCTTACTCCTTGAAAGGAAAGTTATGACCAACCTAGATATTATATTCAAAAGCAGAGACATTACTTTGCCAACTAAGGTCCGTCTAGTCAAGGCTATGGTTTTTCCAGTGGTCATGTATGGATGTGAGAGTTGGACTGTGAAGAAGGCTGAGTGCCAAAGAATTGATGCTTTTGAACTGTGTGGTGTTGGAGAAGACTCTTGAGGGTCCCTTGGACTGCAAGGAGATGCAACCAGTCCATTCTGGAGGAGATCAGCCCTGGGATTTCTTTGGAAGGACTGATGCTAAAGCTGAAACTCCAGTACCTTGGCCACCTTATGCGAAGAGTTGACTCATTGGAAAAGACTCTGATACTGGGAGGGATTGGGGGCAGGAAGAGAAGGGGATGACAGAGGATGAGATGGCTGGATGGCATCATGGACTCGATGGACATGAGTCTGAGTGAACACCAGGAGTTGGTGATGGACAGGGAGGCCTGGTGTGATGCGATTCATGGGGTCTCAAAGAGTCGGACACGACTGAGCGAATGAACTGAACTGAACTGAACTGAACCCCTATCCAGTATTCTTGAACTTGAAGAATTCCCCTACCCTACTCCAGTATTCTTAGTCTTCCCTGGTGGCTCAGCTGGTAAAGAATCCACCTGCAATTCAGGAGACCTGAGTTCAATCCCTCAGTTGGGAAGATCCCCTGAAGAAGGGAACAGTTACCCACTCCAGTGTTCTGGCCTAGAGAATTCCATGGACTGTATAGTCCATGGGGTCACAAAGAGTTGAACACGACTGAGCAACTTTCACTCCACTTCAAACAATGTTTTAAGTGAATGATGAAAAGAGAAAAGCCTTTAACATCAGAAACTGGTTGAATTCTATACCACTTAATAAGACAGAGAATTCAGGAGATTGTGGTAATCATAAGGAAAGGAAGAGAAGATAGACATTATTTTGGTTCATTTTGATTTTGAAGGTTCAGTGGAATAGCCAAGAGGAGTTATCAGATCGAGAGTTGGCTACATGGGACAGAAAGAATTTGAAGTAAAGCTTTGAACTTGAGAATTATCAGCATATAGGTGGTTATTGAATTCATAAGCTTATTTCATGCTAAACAAATTTAACCTTACAAAAAGCCTACAACTTAAGCACTATTTTTCTATTATTTTAGAAAGAGGAAATTGAAACAGGATCAAAGGACCTAAGCAAGAGCAAGATTTTGTGTTTTGATGTTTTTCACTGTAAAAATTGGGATAGTTTCATCTGATGCCTCTCATTTTCTTGGGGTTTGAAAAATCCCCTCTCCCCTCTAACTCTACCAATAATTTTCTTCCAGCAGAATTGAGGCCCTGAAATTCATAGGAATTGGATCCATTATTGAAGGCTTCCAGTTATTTATTTACAAAAGAAAGTTCTCTTAAATCAATATGATTACTTGATTTCTCACAACTTTTCTCTCCATGTTCTTATCCTCAGGTCACTGCATCCCTTTAGGGTAGACTAGAAGGATGACCTTGTCCCTGATCTGCTTTGTTTTGAATATGGGTTTGACTGCATGTGGAAATGCTACATAGAGACTGGCAAACATGGTGTGAAATGTGTGAGAGATGCTGTGACCGAAACGATGAGTGAGGCCAGAGAACATGGCTGGTGTGTAGAACATGAGGATGGCGCTGACATGAGAACCACAAGTACAGAGGGCTTTCTGAAGGGCATCTCTGGATGGAAGGTGGAAAGCAGCATGAAGAATGAGAGTGTAGGAAATGCCAATAAGGATCATGTCTGAGATAATAGTCATTATAGGCACAGCAAAGCCATACCAGATATTGATGGAGATGTCAGCACAGGTAAATTGGGCCACCCCTATATGCTCACAGTATGTGTGAGGGTTGATACATGTCCTGCTGAATGGCAAACGCATCACCAGAAAACCAACAGGCAAAATAACAGTAAAGCTTCAACTCACAATTCCCACCATGATCTTAACAATCGTCTTGGGTGTCAAGACACTAGTGTATCTCAAAGGGTATCAAATGGCCAAGTAACAATCAAAAGCCATGCCTAACAAGATGGCTGAGTTCGGAAAAAAGCTAAAGTAAAGAAAGGACAACTGAGTGAGGAAGCCAGAAAATGTGATTTCCTGAGCTTTTAACCAGAATATGCCAAGTGTTTTGAGGACACTTATAGTAAATAATATGAGGTCTCCAGAGGCCAGCATTGAGAGGAAGAAGAACATTGGTTCATGGAGGCTATGGTCCATAGTGATGAGGTAGAGAAGAATGCCATTGCCTACAAGGGCCATGAGGTAGATGGAGAAGAAAGGAATCCCAATCAAGACGTGGAACTGCTCCAGTCCTGGGATCCTTATCAAAATGAAGGAGTCTGGATTAAAACTGATCAAATTCAAAGTGGCCATCATGTGGATTGTCATTCACTGAGAACAAAATATCACATTTGATTCCTGGGACAAACTGTCAATGAGATGTCTGCGCTTTAAAATCATATCATTCCCCAGCTGCTGGAACACAGTAATCTGAGGACTGGCTCTGGCTCCTCATTCTCCTTCAGTCTCTACGTCTCATTTGCTGGCTCATATGATCCTTTTTTTTAAATTCCTATTTGGTCTGACTATTCCATTTCTTTTCCTCCCTCTCAAGTCATCTTCATCACTAATTAGAACCACAGAATAATTCTTCCAATGTCTTGCAAGTCCCTTCATCACCTTATGCTGTCAGATTTCTCTTTTGAAAATATGAAATTTTTAAGACACTATTCCTTAAAAGATATTCATATAGGCCCCTCCATATTTTTCCGTTATTCCTACATTTAATCATATATATTTCTATGTTTTCCAAAAATGCAATCTTGTCAACTTGTTGCTCCTGATCCTTACAAATGCCAATGATTCCAAGAAACCTTCTTTAGTATAGCTGAACCAATACAGTCTACTTCCCTGCTTGTATAATCACAGTTATTAATCATTTTACCAAACAATCAGGTAGTTAAATCTATGCATTATTTTCTTATTTATTTTCCTAGATCATCTTTCTTAGATATGTAGCCATCCTTCATTAATGATTGAAAACTCTTCTTAAGGACACATTTTCTGTCCGCATGTGTCTATTCAGACTGGGAGGAGGTAAGGTTTCACATACAATAACCATTCATACAGTCTCAGTAGTAAAATTGATATTTTAAGTCTGCCATTGTTTACGTTTTTTTTTCTGATTTTTTTTTTTTTTTTGCATCAAACCTTTCCCTTAGACCAAAAGGGGCGTGTGTGTATACACACAGAGAGGATTTAGTCTTTTACACAGAAGTCACTAGTCTGACTTCTGACCTTTGTAGTCACATATTTCTCTCTGACTATAAAATTTTCTATCTCCCTCTCCATTTATAAAAGCTATTGCAACTGCATTGGAATCATCCAGATAATCCAGTATAATCCCCCACTTTTAAGTCAGCTGATTATCAAGCATAAATCTTCTTTGACTTGTAAATAATGTATGCACAGTTTCCAGGAGAAAATGGAATAAGAATGTGCTTATCTTTGAGGGGCCAGCCACTACTCTGTCTACCACAGGACCTTTTATACCATCTGGATCTTTCCCAGTCTATCTCCACAAGACTTGTACCACCATTCCCACACTCAGATAACACTCACAGACCCCTGATTTTGAGGTTAGTGCTGGGTTAGAAAGTCAGGAGAAAGGTTGTCGTGGAGAACTCCAAGGATAAGAACATCAAGATGCAAGAAAGAACATAGAACAATTGAGAAGGACATATAAAAAGAAAGAAAGCAAGGGTACCCAGGTCATGAGATAAAGCATGGAGAGGTGAAGGTGAAGTCGCTCAGTTGTGTCCGACTCTTTGCGAC
Organism: Capra hircus; assembly: GCF_001704415.2. NCBI lineage: Eukaryota > Metazoa > Chordata > Mammalia > Artiodactyla > Bovidae > Capra > Capra hircus. The sequence continues at coordinate 34,569,083 of NC_030822.1, forward strand.
CCCGTGGACTGTAGCCTACCAGGCTCCTCCGTCCGTGGGATTCTCCAGGCAAGAATACTGGAGTGGGTTGCCATTTCCTTCTCCAGGGGATCTTCCCAACCCAGGGATCAAACCCAGGTCTCCCGCAGATGAAACATGGGGAGAAACAAATTTAATTCCAGCCAGGAAAGACAAACACATATGGTTGGCATAACTTTTACCTCATGTTGGTTTTCTCAGGGGATAGTGGGGACTCTGAAAAATGAGGGCTCTAAAACTTGGGGGATCCCCGGGACTTCAGTTCCAAGTCAGTACTATTAGTATCTAGTTGTCTATCATTTTCGTAGTCTATAAATGATAGCATACACTCATAGGATATGATTCTAGGTTTTCTTTTAAGTTTATTTTTAATTGGAAGATATTTGCTTTATAATGTTATGTTGGTTTCTGCCATACAACAATGTGAATCAGCCATAAGTGTGAAGTGTTAGTCGTTAAGTCGTGCCTGACTCTTTGCAACCCCATGAACTGCAGCCCACCAGGCTCCTGTGTCCATGAGATTTTTCAGGCAAGGATACTGGAGTGGGTTGCCATTTCCTTCTGCAGGAGATCTTCCCAACCCAGAGATCAAACCCGCATCTCCTGCACTGCAGGCAGATTCTTTACTGACTGAGCTACAAAGGAAGCCAAATCAGCCATTAGTATACACATATCCCCTCCCTCTTGAATCCCTCTCCCACCTACCCCTCATCCTACCCAATAGGTTGTCACAGAGCACTGGATCGAGCTCCCTATGTTGTACAGCAACTTCCCACTAGCTGTCTATACTACATATAGAAATGCATATGTTTCAGTACTACTCTCTCAATTTGTCCCACCCTCTGAGTTTTAGACAGAGGCAAGAAACCAAAAAGTGCTAGGTTTCTTCAGGGTATGGCTTGTGTAGACTAGCCATTTATAGACAATCAAAAAACACTCTTTGAAAGAATAATGAATTAAAGTATGTAGGCACCTGGATCTGAATCAGAACAGTGTGATGACGACATTGCAAATTCTAGGTCCCAGAAGATGATTTTAGGAACTGTTGGAGAAAAGACAGTTGATTGGTTAGGGATGCTAGTTAGTTCCAGAAGATATGGTTGCAGGACAGATGTGACTATCAGTCTTTCAAAGTCCTCCAAATTCTGATCCATTTGGTTTCTCAGCCCCAATCCTGCATCAAGTGAGGGTCTTTCTGGATCATTGCATCATCTTCTATTTCACTGAATGAGACTTTCTGGCCTCTACATGTTACTGTAATGAGATATTTTTTGGAAATAACTCAAAAAAATTTTTTTGAAAAAACTCAGTGACTTCTGAGCAAGATGAGGTAAACTTTTAAACTTTTATTACACAAACCACTCCCTTAGATCATTGTCTGTTTATTATATGCCTACCACATGGCTGGAAATGTATTATTAACATCCAGCTACCTAAACACTTTTGACATCCTTTTTTCTCATTTACCATACTTTCATTTTATTGATTATGTTAATGTTTTACAAAAAAAAAAAACTATCATAGATCCCAGTGTCATACAGAGACCTTTTATACTTGAATTGTATTTTATAACAGTGTAATGGATATATAATGCAGACTACATTTTACATATTGCAGAAAGGGCTGAAATACACTGTAGTTTTGTATTGCTAACTATTCTTTGCATTTTACTATAAATGCAAAGGTATAAATATCAAGTCCAGAATATTACAAGGAGAAACAGAACAGAGTGGCTATATGCTTGTTAGCTTGGTGTATCAATTAAGATAGATTTTTTTAAAAGGCTAAAATAAAATTCTGCTTCCCTAAAAAAATACCTATTCTTTTGACTCTGGCTGTGTGAGTGAGTTCATGAAAATCTCTCAGTTCCTTACATGAAACTGTCTTTCTCTCATTTCAACATGTCACAGTTGATATTTCATGGCAAAAAATCAAACTGAGCACACAGTAACAATGTAAAAAATATAACATTTAAAAATAAAAGCATATAACATATACACAAAAGAGCTATTTTTTAAAATAAAATTAAAATAGTAAAAGACTGAAAACATTTATGAACTAAACTGTTGCATCCAGAAGAGTCTGAGGAGACATGAAATTAAATGTAATGAGGTTTCCTGGGTGAAATTCTGGAACAACAACAACAAGAGAACATTAGGTAAAAACTAAAGAAATCTGTCATTTCTGTATGGGCTAAAGGATACTGTCTCTGACCCAGAAGTTTTGTGTTTTTTACCAGCCTCATGAAACTGTGACAGACTAACTTGCTGTCTTGCAAGTAGAGTACAATTTCAGACACTTACAGTTCTTGACAGAGACTATTTGACAAGATGTCCCTAAGAAACAGTGAGTCACAGAGATAGAAACTATCTTTACTATTGACTGTCCTCTCTATGAAACCAACAAGATTATAATTCTTTGGGACAAATATTCTTAATTATAAAGTGATTGTTGTAAATGCAGCAGATATATGCCATTCTAGAATGCTATATCAAAATAAGTAATATTAAGATGCAGCTCTTCCGAAAAAACATGTTATTTCCTAAACTTACAAAACATATACTAAATGCTCAAAAGATGTTAATTACTGTTAGCTGTTATATATAAATATATATATGAATGCATAAATTATATAGTTTATTATTGAAATTCTATAAACTTATCTATATAAATAAAGAATTACATACCAATATTTCTACTGTAAATACACTATAAACAGAATATATATTTCTGATACAAAGTATATCAGAGATTGACTTTGGTTAACATATTTTTAAGGGTTTCCCTGGTAGCCTAACTAGTAAAGGATCCGTTTGTAATGCGGAAAACCTGGATTCAACCCCTGGGTTGGGAAGATCCCCTGGAGAAGGGAAAGGCTACCGACTCCAGCATTCTGGTCTGGAGAATTCCATGGACTGTATAGTCCATGGGGCCGCAAAGAGTTGGACACGGCTGAGCAACTTTCACTCTTGCCATATATTTACCTTAATTAATACTAATGCATTAATATTGGCTCATTGATTATAACAAATGTGTCATACTAATGTAAGATGTTAATAATATCTTTATCATAAATTACAGGACTCTTTGCTCTATAAAATGTCTGGAATAGGTAAACCTATCAGAAACAAATTAGCATTTCCAGGAACTGACAGGAATAAGGTCTGAGCTGTGACTACTCTCAGGCATGTCAATTATTTGCAGGGTATAGGAAATGTTCTGGGAATAGAGGCCATGATTCAACAAACCTGTGAATATACTAAAAGCCACCGAATTGCATATTTTAAAAAGTTGAATTTTATCTCAATTGACAAATGAAATTAAGTAAATCTTGGCTCCAAAAGAGGAATCATTCTAAATGTGGAAGATCCTAAGACAGATTAATGCTATTTCCTATCTCCTGAATGCTAGTCTCTGCTATCTGTTTTATTTCCAGTATTTTAATTCCACTCTTACCATTCTGTCCAAATTCACCAAAGTAATATTTCATTTAGAAAGTCTTTCACCTTCATTGTCTCAAGCAGCACTTACAATAACCTCATAGACATGCCACCCACACACAAGTGTACACACACACTCATGCTTTACAGTTCAAACTGCAATTTGACACTCTGTGAAGCCTCTCTTAGAAATACCAGGCAGAATTATTCTTTTAGCCTCTGACTCCCACAGCATGGTGTATCGACTGTTTTATTGTAATTACTGATAGCTTCTCATGGTAAGAGGGCATGATTCCTTCCTCTTTTGACTTTGCTAACTCAAAGAAAGGGTCAAGCCTTGTCAGATTTTTTAAAAATCACGCAATATACATTTAAAACTTTTTTTTAATTTTGGCCACATTCTAGTTCCCTGACCAGGGATCAAACACACCTGGTCCCCTGAAGTGGAACCACTGGATTGCCAGGTAATTCCCCTTTGTCAGATTTTCGAATGAGAAATCACTACATACCCTTTTTCTTAGGATGACATATGAATATACAAGATTTTTAGAGACAGTGAAGGAGTGATGAGAAAGCGCTAAGGTGAAGTACAAACATGGATTTGACAACAAAAAGGTGATGAATAAAAGAAGCCTAAGAGGAACTGCTTTAGGAAGAACAATGGAGAGAGAGAGAGAAAGGGTAGGATTAAAAGTGAGAAAGAGTTCTAGTATTGGAATGGGCAATACAAAAGCAAGTTCAAAGAAACATTCAGGCTAAAAGCCTCAGAGTTGGTGCTGACCACCTCCTCTTCGATGCCCAGATTATCTGTCAATGGCTCTCTTCCATCTGGCTCTATCCCACATTCCTATGTGCCTTAGGGCCTCATGTTAAACAGAGGCGCATTGGTCCAAATGGTATGCAGGATGAAGTTGGAGCTGAGGAAAGGAATGACACAAAGGGAGGAGAATCTGTGCTCCCAAAGGAGACGAGGGAATAAACACCATATGAGGCAAAGTGTGAGCTTCAATTCTATATATTAAAGAAGCCTAAGTTGTATATGAAATACTGAAGCAACTGTGAGTCTGAGAAGGTTGCATTGGGAAGGTAAGTTTGGGTTAGATATTTCAGGATGGAGAGAAGGCTATTAATATGAAGGAATGGATGCAGAATAGGAACCAGGTAAGTGGAAAGTTCTGTGTCAGTGTTCAAAGAGGAGTAGAGGGCTGATGGAAAAAAATTGTCTAGAGTAGCTGGAGTGAATTGTGTTTTCCTGGGAAGTCAGAAGAGAGAAGGGCAGTTTGGAAGGTCACTTTCTAGGTAAGGATAGAGAGGTAGATGACTAAGTGATCCTTGGTTCCTGAGGATGATGCAAGAATCATAAATGATATAGAGGTTCTATCCTCAGACATTAAGGAAAAACAAAAATTTATTTTGCTGCATTTGGGGGATCACTTAAAAAGGACAAATTTCCTGGACAGAGCAGTCAGATAAAGGATTCAAAAACAGGTGGGGAAAAAGTCATTGATATATAAGGGATACTTTTTCTTGTAATTTTGCCAGAGACGACAGAAGCAGGAATCAGTGGGCAAGGAAATGGAAATCAGCTATTTTAAAAGTGAAAGTTCTGAAAACAGAGGTTGCTAGAGAGACAACTTTAAGCAGAGTGCTTGGAGTTGCTCTGGTTTGCTTGGTTGCTTGGTTTGGGGATGTGGCAACAGCAATAGGTATATATTGACCAATATGCCTGAATTGGAAGGAAGCAGAAATCACAGAAATGAGTGATAGAGAGATAATGTGAATAGAGTCTGCCTGTTAGAAGGGGAACTGAAACGAGAGAAGAAAATTGTGTGCAGGCGATGATGTGACTGGCAAAGGTGGGTGCATGTAGGAGAGGATGAGCATGTGGAATGATGCTGTAGAAAGAACGAGCACGATGAGTAATGCACACTACAGACAAGGAAAGAATGTGAGCACAGATCTATGATTGTAAATCCGTGATTATTACAATATTTGCTTGTGTCCTTCACAGTGTGAACTTGCATGGCTGAGTGGGTGGAAACTTACATATTCTCTTGTTTTCCTTTAACATTCACTACATGTCAACTCTGTCCCAGACATCGGTGAATAAGATACAGCCCTGACCCTTAGGGAGCTGATAATATATTGAGGCTGAAAATGTTTCAGTGTGATAAATCCTAGAGAGGGAAATACATAACTACAGGGGAATATGGGAGTACAGAGGAAGTACATAACACAGTCTTAGGAAATGAGAAAAGTCTTCTTGAATGAGATATTTAAATTGGCTAGATTAAAGGAGAGGATGGAGATAGAGGGAGTGGAATGTATAAAAGACTACCAAGAAAGAAGAGGCACTTCAGAGACATGCATCTTGACCAGTATCAGTGGAGAAAGCATAGACCATGATTCTGTTAGGCAATGGGAAATTATTATCAGTAATCAAGTAAGCAGAGTACTCAAAATTATCTTTAGGAAATATAATTTATTTATGGAGACTGGTTTAGAGACTAGAAGGACTAAAGGCTAGGATACCAGTTGGGAGGTCTTCAAATATTTAGATCTGGAGCCTGGAAAGCAATACAAATGGCAGCTATAGATTTGGGATGTCTTAGTAAATGAACCTAAGGCAGGTGACAAAATTGGCCAGGTAGACTGAAAAGTAAGGGGAGCATAGAGACAACCATAGAAAGTACCAACACCAAACCCTCCTTCAGGGACAGAGGAGCCCTTCATGAGGATAGAAAGAAAGGTCAGGGGCAAGAGACGAACCAGTGGAGGGTAGACATCAAAGCCAAAAGAAGCATCTAATGAAAAGTGTGACTTCGAAGAAAAGGAGAGAGACAGAACAGAAAGTAGTGAGACAGGGTAGGTGAATAAGAAATTTTACTGTAGGTGTTAAGTTTCTTGTTTGCTTTTAAGACTAAAAATATATGAATGTTCATAAATAATCCTGATTCAGGAAATTAGGAGTAATTACTGATAAATAAGAGAAGGGATAACTGATGGAACAAAGTCCCTGAGAAGGTAGGAAAGAAGGTTGATTCAGAGATTAGTTGGGGAAATTATTCTTGAAAATGCACATACATACTTTACATATATATATAGCTTCTCTGGTGGCTCAGACGGTAAAGCGTCTGCCTGCAATGCGGGAGACCTGGGTTCAATCCCCGGGTTGGGAAGATCTCCTGGAGAAGGAAATGGCAACCCACTCCAGTACTCTTGCCTGGAGGATCCCATGGATAGAGGAGCCTGGCAGGCTACAGTCCATGGGGTCGCAAAGAGTCGGACATGATTGAAGTGACTTAGCATGCATGAGAGTGTGTGTACGCATATGCACGCACTGTCACTTGAGTCATGTCTGACTCTTTGTGACTGCGTGGACTGTAGCCCGCCAGGTTGCTCTGTCCATAGAACTCTCCAAGCAAGAATGCTGGACTGGGCAGCCATTTCCTCCTCCCGGGGATTTTCCCTACCCAGGAATCAAACCTGGCTCTCTTACCTTGAAGGCAGATTCTTTACCATCTGAGCCACCAGGGAAGCCTCACATATGCAAATATTTATGGGGGTTTTGTGGGTTTTTTGGTGTGTGTGTATATGTATCCAGCTTGTTTCAAAAATTACTTGAGATAAGGCACAAAATTAAAATGGCAACTGTGTGAGGTAATGGGTATGTCAACTAACTTGGTTGTAGCAATCATTTCATATTGTATACATATATTATCATGTTGTATACCTTAAATATACACCATTTTTATTTGTTGATTACACCTCAATAAAGCTGGAAAATTAAATTTTAGAGCTATATATTTATTTTGAGAAAACTGATGTTTTAACAATCAATTGCGTTTGCCATTCTGTGTACATAGTACACTTCTCAGTCATGTCCGACTCTTTGCGACCCCATGGGCTGCAGCCTGCCAGGCACCTCTGTCCACGGGGATTCTCCAGGCAAGAATACTGGAGTGGGTTGCCATGCCCTCCTCCAGGGGATCTTCCCAACCCAGGGACTGAACGCAGGTCTCCCACATTGCAGGCAGATTCTTTACTGTCTGAGACACCAGGAAAGCCCAAGAATATTGGAGTGGATAGCCTATCCCTTTGCCAGGGGATCTTCCTGACCCAGGAATCAAACCAGGGTCTCCTGCATTACAGGTAGATTCTTTACCAGCTGAGCTACCAGGGAAACCCTATACTTCTCCATTTATTTGCATTAAAAAAATTCTTCTAACAATATTTTACAATTCTTAGTACAGAGGCTTTGAAAATTTGAGTTAAATATAAAAAGAAAATTTTCAATTTAGTCTTATAGTTGTTTGCTGCTAGTATAAAAATATAATTGATTTTAAATATATATATATAATTGATTTATATTGTCTTTGTACTCTCTAAATAAATAAATAAACAAATACATAGATAAGGGAGCTTTCTCATGCCTAAGTAAAGTAAAATATAGCTCTAAGAGAGGAGATATTGAAGTGTAAAAGACATCATCACTGCTTCCTCTGAGAGTGGAGGAAAGGAGACACAGATGCTTACAGAGATAAGACAAATTTACAGGAGTGGAATAATAAGATGAGAAGTTGGCTCCTGACAGTCTTTAAGTTTCAGTTAGGTAGGAGGGACATTCAGCTGAGAAGAAGGAATTTGGGCAGCAGTTAAAAGCTTTATAGTTGTGAGAAAAATTTAATAGGACTGAGGGGGGCAGGTGGGCTAATATGTTAAAGACCACAGATATGATTGTGCCATTTTCTTCACATCCTGACTAGTCAAAGCTTTGGTTTTTCCAGTAGTCATGTATGGATGTGAGAGTTAGACGATAAAGAAAGCTGAGCGCCGAAGAATTGATGCTCTTGAACTGTGTTGCTGGAAAAGACTCTTGAGAGACCCTTGGACAGCAAGGAGATCCAAACAGTCCATCCTAAAGGAAATCAGTCCTGAATGTTCTTTGGAAGGACTGATGCTAAAGCTGAAACTCCAATACTTTGGCCACCTGATGCGAAGAGCTGACTCATTTGAAAAGACTTTGATGCTGGGAATGATTGAAGGTGGGAGGAGAAGGGGATGACAGAAGATGAGATGGTAGGATGGCATCACTGACTCAATGGATATGAGTTTGAGTAAGCTCTGGGAGCTGATGTTGGACAGGGAGGCCTGGCGTAGTGCAGTCTATGGGGTCGCAAAGAGTCATATACGACTGAGCAACTGAATTGACTATGTGAGTTGAGGGAAGCACCAGTTACATTTAGATGAAGTTTGAGTATTTTCAGAGAATGCGGCAGAAACTAATTGGGATGGAGAAGTTATCAGTCCTGTGAGACAGACATCTAGACTAGAGAGGGAAGAAAGTAAAGACATTCTTACAACATTGGTTCATAAACATTAGCTGTAATCAGAATCACCTTGTGATCTTGCTAAAACAGAGACTACTGCTCCAGTTTCTGACTCATTAGGTGTGTGGCAGGGTCCGAGAACCTGCAAGATCCCTGGTGATGCTGACGATGCTGGTCTGGGGATGGCGCTTTAAGAAGCATTGCTCCACAGCTCCACACCTTCCTTCATATTCTAGGCGACAGCACCACACTGCAGAGCCACAGTGTTTTCAAACTCTGAAGATGCCTGAAGGTCTTATAGCCAAATGGGGTAGAGGGTCTGAATTATGACACTGAGACTGTCTGTGGACAGGGTCTAGAACTGTGTACTTTGCACAGACACTGGGTGTGATTTTTCTATAGAGAATATGCATGTGTACAGAACCCATCATGGTTGTAGAATCTGTGAGTGTGTGCAGACCTTGTGGCTGACTGCAAACCATTATGTGCACTCTGCTAATAAATACAAAGTCTGAAGCTATTTTTCCCCTATGGCACAGGTGAGATCTCTGCAGAAAATTATGGCCTTTTTGTCCGCTAACAACACAGCTGCTGTGAACAACTCTGATACTCGCCTGGCGGGCTGCTTCCTTCTTGGTATCCCTGGGCTGGAGGACCTACACATCTGGCTCTCCATCCCCTTCTGCACCATGTATGTAGCTGCCCTGGCAGGCAACGGAATTTTAATTTGTGTCATCCTCTCCCAGCCAAGCCTGCATGAGCCCATGTACATATTCCTGTCCATGTTGGCCAGTACTGATGTCTTACTCTCCACATCCACCATGCCCAAAGCCCTGGCCAACTTCTGGCTAAGTTCTACCCACATTTCCTTTGATGGCTGCCTAACCCAGATGTTCTTCATCCACTTCCTTTTTGTGGCTGAGTCTGCAGTCCTCCTGGCCATGGCCTTTGACCGCTATGTGGCCATCTGCTCCCCTTTGAGATATGCCACAATCCTCACCAGCACAACCATTGGGAAGATCGTGGCTGCCACGCTAGCCCGCAGCTTCATCATCATGTTTCCATCCATCTTTCTCCTCAAGCGCCTGCACTACTGCCGGGTCAATATCATCGCGCACACATTTTGTGAGCACATGGGCATTGCCCGTCTGTCCTGTTCTGATATCTCCATCAATGTCTGGTATGGGTTGGCAGCTGCTCTGCTCTCCACTGGCCTGGACGTCATCCTTATTGCTGTTTCCTACATTCACATCCTCCAAGCTGTCTTCCACCTCTCCTCTCGAGATGCCCGGTCTAAAGCCCTGAGCACCTGTGGCTCCCACATCTGCGTCATCCTACTCTTCTACATCCCTGCCCTCTTTTCTGTCTTTGCCTATAGGTTTGGGGGGAGACACATCCCACGCTATGTCCATATCCTCCTGGCCAATCTCTATGTGGTCATCCCACCTATGCTCAATCCCATTATTTACGGAGTGAGGACCAAGCAGATTTTGGAAGGGGCTAAACAGCTGTTTTCAATTTTTGTCAAAGAATCTAAATAAATGCTCCGGACTTGACTTCAACTTAATTCCTTTCTATCCGTCTTCTCATCTCTACATCTTCCATTTATCCCTGTGTTATTATCATCCATATTCCAATTATGTAAATACATGTTTTACTCAAATCCACATTTGACTTGGAAATCTATAGTAATAGCCAACCCCCTTTCTTCCATCTATTATTCAAATACCTCCTGGTTCCCCTCTAATTCAAGGAAAATCTAATTAGGAGAAATGCTCTAACTTAACTGAAATTTACCATATAAACAGGACTTTTCTTTATATCTACTTTCATTTTCTCCTTGATGTGGTAATCAATCACACATATAATTTTTTCATTTAGATTTTCCAGTTCAACATCTTTCTCACAATGGGAACCCTTGAGAATTGTCATGCTTATAAACTCACAGTCCCTTCAGATATTTATTATCAGCTATACATGTCCATAATTACACATGTTTAAATATCCGAGTTCAGAGATGCTAACACAGCATCATAATAGGTGAAGTAAACACATCCATTTACCACCAACTAAACGTGGCTCCGCTGGATCATAGAAAAGGAAGAGAGTTCCAGAAAAATATCTATTTCTGCTTTATTGACTATGCCAAAGCCTTTGACTGTGGATCCCAATAAACTGTGGAAAATTCTAAGAGAGATGGGAATACCAGACCACCTGACCTGCCTCTTGAGAAACCTGTAGGCAGATCAGGAAGCAACAGTTAGAACTGGACATGGAACAACAGACTGGTTCCAAATAGGAAAAGGAGTACATCAAGGCTGTATTGTCACCCTGCCTATTTAACTTATAGGCAGAGTACATCATGAGAAACGCTGGGCTGGAAGAGGCACAAGCTGGAATCAAGATTGCCATAAGAAATATCAATAACCTCAAATATGCAGATGACACCACCCTTATGGCAGAAAGTGAAGAAGAACTAAAAAAACTCTTGATGAAAGTGAAAGAGGAGAGTGAAAAATTTGGCTTAAAGCTCAACATTCAGAAAATGAAGATCATGGCATCTGGCCCCATCACTTCATGGGAATTAGACAGGGAAACAGTGGAAACAGGGTCAGACTTTATTTTGGGGGGCTCCAAAATTACTGCAGATGGTGATTACAGCCATGAAATTAAAAGACGCTTGCTCCTTGGAAGGAAAGTTATGACCAACCTAGATAGCATATTCAAAAACAGAGATATTACTTTGCCAACAAAGGTCCATTTAGTCACAGCTATGGTTTCCCAGTGGCCATGTATGGATGTGAGAGTTGGACTGTGAAGAAAGCTGAGTGCTGAAGAATTGATGCTTTTGAACTGTGGTGTTGCAGAAGATTCTTGAGGATCCCTTGGACTGCAAGGAGATCCAACCAGTCCATCCTAAAGGAGATCAGTCCTGGGTGTTCTTTGGAAGGACTGATGCTGAAGCTGAAACTCCAATACTTTGGCCACCTCATGCGAAGAGTTGACTCGTTGGAAAAGACTCTGATGCTGGGACGGATTGGGGGCAGGAGGAAAAGGGGACGAGAGTGGATGAGAAGGCTGGATGACATCACCGACTCAATGGACATGAGTCTGAGTGAACTCCAGGAGTTGGTAATGGACAGGGGGGCCTGGCATGCTGCAGTTCATGGGGTCGCAAAAAGTCGGACACGACTGAGCGACTGAACTGAACTGAACTGAACTGAACTGTGGCTTAGCTGGTAAAGAATCTGCCTGCAATGCGAGAGACCTGGGTTCGATTTCTGGATTGGAAAGATGCCCTGGAGAAGGGAAAGGTTCCCACACCAGTATTCTGGCCTAGAGAATTCCATGGACTATATAGTCCATGGGGTAGCAAAGAGGTGAACATGACTGAGCGACTTTAACTTCACTTCACTTCACTTCAAATACGAAAATACCATTTCAAAACTTTTATCAAATAAGCCTGGGCCACTTTTACCTGTTCCAGACAAAGCTTTCCTCAAAATGTAGATAATTGTATAGGAACACAGTAGTCTTTCCCATCCGAATATGTTTTGTATTTGAAAATTATACTCACAATTAAAATAAGTCAAATACCTACTCGTATAATAGACAGAGACTTACATATTCTTTAATAACTCATTATTTGTCTTGTGCTCAGCTGCGTCCTACTCTTTGCAGCCCCATGTACTGTAGCCCACCAGGCTCCTCTGTCCATGGGATTTTCCTGGCCAGAACACTGGAGCAGGTTACCATTCCTCCTCCAGGGGATCTTCCTGACCCAAGCATCAAACTTGCATCTTTTGTGTTTCCTGCTTTGGCAGGCAGATTCTTTACTCTTTTCATCTATTTTGTTGGGTCCTGAGACTATTTCTTCCTGTTTATTAGAGTTTTTCTTTTTAATGTTGGTGACTTTATATCTGGCCTAGAATGCATTCCTTGAGAAAAGAGGTTATTTTGAAAGGTTCTATAACTATTGCTCCAAACATAAGCACCTATACAAAGCAATTATGTATTGTATATGTGCATAAAATTTGTATTTTAAAGATTTTTTTAACATCACATTTATGCTCAACATTTATTCTTCTTTGAGTGAGCTCTTCTCAGCCCTGGAATTCAGTGTCAAGTAGAAGAAAGAACTGTGCTAGGTGCCAGGATAGTGAGTTAAAGCCAGGATCTACTGCTTATTCAATGAATTCTAGATGTTACATAGTCCCAGTGAACTTCATTTTCTCTTCATCTGTAAAGAAGATGAAGATGACATAAACAATTCACTTCAAGTGTTCAGTCATGTCTGACTCTTTGCAACCCCATGGACAGCAGCATGCCCGGCTTTGCTGTCCGTCACCAAATCCCAAGGCTTGCCTAAACTCATGTCCATCGAGCTGGTGATGCCATCCAACCATTTTATCCTCTATCATCCCCTTCTCCTCCTTCCTTCAATCTTTCCCAGCAGCAGGATCTTTTCCAAGGGGTGAGTTCTTTGCATCAGGTGGTCAAAGTATTGACGTTTCAGCTTCAGCATCAGTCCTTCCAACGAATGTTCAGGACTGGTTTCCTTTAGGATTGACTGGTTGGATCACCTTGCAGTCCAAGGGACTCTCAAGAGTCTTCTCCAGCACCACAGTCCAAAGCATCAATTCTTCGGCACTCAGCTTTCTTTATGGTCCAACTCTCACATCCATACATAGCCACTAGAAAATATATTTATTAGAGTAAGCATTCAATGAATGTTCAGTTCATTTTTCTTTCCACAATGCTCTCTGCATCCTGAAGACAATATAATGAAAGTTATAGAAATTATTAGCATTTATCATGTGGAGGAGAAACCAGGAGAAGTTTTGGGTTCTGGATCTTCATTTGAATTCAGAATCTTCTGTATATTATTTTTTTGACTTTGGGCAAGTTACTTCACCTCTCTATATCTCAACTGTCTCATATTTAAAAGAAAATACTAATAGTACTTTTCTCCTAATGAATTGATAAAAGATATATATTATATAGAATGCATATGAGATATACATATATGTATATATTCACATATATATCATTTAATAGTACTTGGCATATAATAAATGCTTTACAAAACAGCTTTACTTGTATTGTTGCTTTAATTAATAGCTCATCCAACTCAATAGCTCATCACCTCATAATTAATATAAGGTTGTCTTGATTAGAATTGATGCTTTTGAACTGTGGCATTGGAGCAGACTCTTGAGAGTCCCTTAGACCGCAAGGAGATCCAACCAGTCCATCCTAAAGGAAATCAGTCCTGACTGGAAAGACTGATGTTGAAGCTGAAACTCCAATACTTTGGCCACCTGACGCAAAGAACTGACTCATTTGAAAAGACCCTGATGCTGGGAAGGATTGAAGGCAGGAGGAGAAAGGGATGACAGAGGATAAGATGGTTGGATATCATCGCCGACTTGATGGACACAAGTTTGAGTAAGCTCCGGGAACTGGTTGATGGACAGGGAAGCCTGGGGTGCTGCAGTCCATGGGGTCACAAAGAATCAGACATGACTGAGTGACTGAACTGAACTGATTGTACATATATTTTATATATTTCATGCAATAAAGTCCAACTTCATTTTTTTAATGAGAAAAAAGAAAACAAGAATCAAAAATTTTTAGTTTAATATTTTAACCTAATGTTTACAATAATTGATTTCAAACAAATATAATTTTGAAATATCAAAATTAAGTACACTAAAAAATCTCTGAGGGCTTCCCTGGTGCTTCAGTGGTTAGCAATCTGCTTTGCAATGCTGCAGGCTCTGGTTCAATGCTGCAGGCTCTGGTTCAATCCCTGGTCTGGGAAGACCCAGACATGCTGTAGGCAACTAAGCCCATGTGCCCCAACTACTGACGCCCACCTGCTCTAGAACCCATGCTCCAGAGTAAAAGCATGTGTGTTCAGTTGTGTTGGACTCTCTGTGACTCCATGAACTGTAGCCCATCAGGCTCCTCTGTCCATGGGATTATCGCAGCAAGAACACTGAAGTGGGTTGCCATTTCCTGCTCCAGGGGATCTTTCCCTTCCAGGGACTGAGCCCATGTCTTCTGTGGCTCCTGCATTGGCAGGTGGATTCTTACCACTGAACCACCAGGGAAGCTTAACTTATTATTAAATACACCTCAGTTCAATTCTTCCAATTATTTTTAATTGATGAGTAAGCATGTTTTTGCTTTAAATTGTGATGGAAAAGTAAAGATCACTGAGGCTGAGACCTCAATATCACTATCTATTGGCCTGTTGAATTACTGAAGCCTAGTAATTTTTAAGGCCTTCCCACATATACTAAAAACCACTGAATTGCCCTCTGTAAAGTGGTGAATCTTATGTATTGTGAATCTCAACTTAATAAAAAAGTTAAATAACATGATCAATATCATACAAAAAATAAATGATGAGTGTATAGCTTAATGGGGCTTACCAGGTAGTGCTAGTGGTAAAGAACTTGCCTGTCAATACAGGAGACATAAGAAATGTGGGTTTGATCCCTGGGTGGGGAAGATCCCCTGGAGGTTGGCATGGCAACCCACACCAGTATTCTTTCCTAGAGAATCCCATGGACAGAGTAGCCTGGCAGGCTACGGTCCACAGGATGGCAAAGAGCCAGACACGACTGAAGCAACTTAGCACACACACATGCGCTGTTCTTTAAAATCCTGATACAGTTCTTTCTTGCTTAGAACACACATTTCTTCCCCTTCCCACTTTCTGATTCATGGTGCAGCATTCTAGACTTGGAATGACTGAACGTATTTGAATTCACGTTATAGGAGGTTTTTCTGGCTCCTCCTGCCACTTCCCCAGCCCCAGAAGCTTTTCTTACTTTCTGTTTTCTTCTGCACATGCAGGTATAGGCGAGTGAAGCCAGGAGGCCTTCATCCTCCCTTCAAAAGGTTTTGCCTCTCCACCAGACTTCAGTAGTTGGCTGATGTTGGATAGAGACGTGTAGAGAATTTTGCAGGTTTAAAATGTAACCCGTTTGCGGAGAAAGCATAGAAAAGCTGATCTCTGGCCATGAAGTGGTTGTGTAAAGGCCATTGTCCACCAGACCCTGGCCCAGGAAGGTAAATGGGATGGGAGAGGCAGCTTCTTGGATTAAGGCATTAATTCCTAGAATAAAGGAATTTAGTCATGAGATAAGAGGAGATTGAGAGGCCAGCAGCTTGCATTCCTTTCTCTTTCTGCTGCAGGAGTCCAGTTTCTTTTCTTTTCTTTAATTTAAATTAGCACTTTATTGAAATATAATTTATATACCATATACTACCTAAAAAGAGATACCTTTTTTCCTACGGTCTCCTAGGTCTGACTCAGGAGATAACTGATATACCACAGTAGCACACCGTTGTCTCAGACATCAGTCTGTCCTGGTTTTCCTTCTTGAAGTCTCTGGATATAATAAGTGCAGAACATCTTGTTGAAGAGCAGTACAATTCTCAGTATTCTAGAGTTCAGTTTGTCTCAAGTCTTTCCCACAGTTCAAAGGAACATAGAGTCTTTGTCTCCTCAACTAAAGCCAAAGCTTCATAGAGGACAAATCACCCTGCCATTCTGGTGAGTAGCTGCTAAGCTGCTAAGTCGCTTCAGTCGTGTCCGACTCTGTGCGACCCCATAGATGGCAGCCCACCAGGCTCCCCCATCCCTGGGATTCTCCAGGCAAGAACACTGGGGTGGGTTGCCATTTCCTTCTCCAATGCACGAAAGTGAAAAGTGAAAGTGAAGTCGCTCAATCTTGTCCAACTCTTTGCTACCCCATAGATGGCAGCCCACCGGGCTCCTCCATCCATGGGCTTTTCCAGGCAAGAGTACTGGAGCGGGGGTGCCATTGCCTTCTCCGTAAAAGAAGTCAGAGAAGGACAATCTCACTAACCTGACAATAACTCCACAGGAGAGGTTTTTATAGTGAGTGACTAAGTATGGAAAAACTCTAGAAATTCCATGATCTAGGGTATGGATCTTTTATGGCCTGAGAGCAAGACTTGAGTTCTTTTGACAGTGATGGAAAGCTTGGGTCATAATACTACAACTCTCAGAATGGTTCCCTGAGAATAGGGCTTCCCGCTTAGCAGCAGCAGCAGCAGCATAGCTCAGTTGGTAAAGAATCTGTCTGCAATGCAGGACACCTGGGTTTAATTCCTGGGTCATGAAGATCCCCTGGAGAAGGAAATGGCAACTCACTTCAGTATTCTTGCCTGGAGAATCACATGGACAGATGAGTCTAGCAGGCTACAGGCTATGGGATCACAAGAGTCTGACATGACTTAGCTACTAAACTATCACCACAGACTGGTTCAGAATTTGAAAAGGCATGTGAGTCAAAGCACCCCAACGATGAAATCAACAGGCAGAATTTAACGGCTCAGACTGCAATTCCTATAGCCCAATAACCAAGTTTTCAGTAATAAAATGTGAGGACACAGAAAAAAAATCACCGATCCTGAGACTTTTTTTTACTCCACCTTCCCCACTGACTTTGAGAACATGCCAAACTCACTTTAGATACTTGCTCACGCCTGCTGATCATGAATCCTTAATACTCAGCTCAGTGACCTGTATCTGCTAACTGCTCAGTAATGCATTTTCACTACCCTGATTCCCACAAGGGCTCACTGTGAACTGTGATATAGTTCACCAGACAAAGTAGCTGACACTTCCCACCCTAACCCCATCCATATATTCCTTTCTGGGGCACTTTTCCGTCCTGTGGGAGAAAAGAAAAACAGGTTCAATTCAGAAATCACAGAACATTGCCCCCTTTCAGAAAGGTTTATTATTACAGTCATAAAAGCAAGAGCAGGGTCCAGGCAGATTATTCTAGTGAACCAACAGGGGTCATGAGAAGATAAAAAAATAATAACTCCAAGTTGCAGAGTCTGACAGACTTGTAGGAGACATCGAGGAGTCTATATTATTTTCTTTCTGTGATCTGATCCCTGAAAAGGAAGTCATGTACTTCCCGCCACAAGCTAATTCTGAATAATTAGTACATTATTCTACAGTTATACACATATGAATACAGAAATGATCCCTGGCCTTGAAGAGTTCAATGTGTTATTCTTCAGCCTCTTGTTTCTTATCATTCCATACATAACTCCTTAGGGATATAATTACATTTTCTGGCTTGAACACTTGTACAGTGTGTTGACCCACAAATCTATAGTAAAATCTAGTGGCTACACTTTACTTAGAAGGGCTTCCCTGGCGGCTCAGAGGTTAAAGCATTTGCCTGGTATGAGGGAGACCTAGGTTCGATCCCTGGGTTGGGAAGACCCCCTGGAGAAGGAAATGGCAACCCACTCTAGTACTCTTGCCTGGAGAATCCCATGGAGGGAGGAGCCTGGTAGGCTACCGTCCACGGGGTCACAAAGAGTTGGACACGACTGAGCGACTTCACTTCACTTCACACTGTACTTGGAACTCAGTGTTTTAATCTTATCTGAATGATATTCAAGATATGCTAGTTTGGTTTAAAAAACAGCAACAACAAATGTGCATTTTTTTCCCCAGAAAATTGCTTTGTCTCTGTAATTCCTCACCTTGTGAACAGCTTCCCTGTCTATCCAATATCTTAATGCAAAAATCAATCTTAGAAATTTGGGATTAAAATATACACACTGCTGTATATATAATAGGTAACCAACAAGGACCGACAGGGAGACACACTAAATATCTTGTAATAACCTATAATGGAGGGGAATGTGAAAAAAGAATATATACATAAAACATACGTATGTGTGTGTATATTTATATATATGGGCTTCCCTCGTGGCTCACATGGTAAAGAATCTGCCTGCAATGCAGGAGAGCTGGGTTTGACCCCTGGGTTGGGAAGATCCCCTGGAGAAGGGCATGGCAACCCTCTCCAGTATTCTTTCCTGGAGAATCCTCATGTACATAGGAGCCTAGTGGGCTACAGTCTATGGGGTTGCCAAGAGTTGGACATGATTGAGAGACTAAGTACAGCACAGCACATATATATATATATCTGAATCACTTTGCTGTACATATGAAACACAGCATTGTAAATTAACTATATTCCAACAAAAATTTTAAATAGAAAAATCAATTTCAGATTCCTCCTTCTTCCCTCCTCCAACATGCTGCAGTCAGTGGGCCTAATGACTCCATCTTAGCAACTTGTTTTATCAGTTCCTTCATATTTTCACTCTACTGCTTTAGTTTAGTTTCATCTGGACTGTTTCAATAGTCGTTGATCTTGATTTCAGCATTGGGCATTTCCACGTCCCCAACTATCCAGCCACGCTCGCATCTATCCAAAATACAAATAACTGCATTTCCCATTGCCTTTGAGAGAATAAAATCAAACCCCATGGAATAGATTAATCGGGCTTCCCAGGTGGCGCTAGTGGTAAAGAATCTGTCTGCCAATGCAGGAGACATAAGAGATGAGGGTTTGATCCCTGGGTCGGGAAGATCCCCTGGAGGAGAGTATGGCAACCCACTCCAGTATTCTTGCCTGGAAAATCCCATGGACAGAGAACCCTCATGGACTACAGTGCCTACATAGGGTTGCAAAAATTTGGACACAACTGAAGGGACTTAGCACACACACACAATAGGAAATAGATGCTGCTGCTGCTGCTAAGTTGCTTCAGTCGTGTCTGACTCTGTGTGACCCCATAGACGGCAGCCCACCAGGCTCCCCCGTCCCTGGGATTCTCCAGGCAAGAACACTGGGGTGGGTTGCCATTTCCTTCTCCAATGCATGAAAGTGAAAGTGAACGTGAAGTCACTCAGTCGTGTCCGACTCTTCGTGACCCCATGGACTGCAGCCCACCAGGCTCCTCCGCCCATGGGATTTTCCAGGCAAGAGTTCTGGAGTGGGGTGCCATTGTCTTCTCCAGGAAATAGATGAACAGATATATTATAGGACAACAGCTATTCATTACCTGATCTGCCAGTTAATTTTAGGCAAACAAATGTAAATTGGGGTTCTCAGAGTTTCTTTGTAAAGCAGATATTTCACCTTTCACTAACTTCTCTGTGATAAATTGAATTTCAAGTGCAAAAATCAAATCTATAAAGTCATATGAAGATATCTTTTTAAGGGTTGGGGTGAGTGGATTGGGCTTGAATAAAGTAGAGATTCAAAAATGTGGAATAGGGTGAAGGAAATAAGAAAGATCAAGGAAAACTTGTTAGGAGAACTTGAAAGATAGACATTCTAAAAGTAGCAGTGTAACTTCTACCTTGAAATTCTGGAATAGCTATTCTCAAAAGAAAAACAATTCAGAAAAAGAAAACGCAAGTTGTATTTAATGCAATGTTACAAACTCTTTGGTTTATTAATCCTCATGTTTAAAAAAAAGCTTTCGATGAAATGAATTTTGAGCTAATTCTTGAGCTAGATATCATCATTCTTTTGAATCTATTCCTTGCTAGATACTAGTCTTCTTTAATATCAAGGCTCTCTTGAAGTATCTTTTTGGCTTTTTGCTCTGTTCCTTCAAGGTACTTTCCCTGGAAATATGTTTCTTCAGTGGGCTCCTTTGCATATCAGCTCACATTTCTCTTCTTACTCGTATTTTTCATCTCTTAATTTTACCTTTTCTTCCAAATAGATGTCATTAAGAGTGAGAGTAAAAGATCTGGCTATATGTCATGATTTACTTATCCTTAATTTCCACCTACACTTTGTCTTCAATTTCAGGTTGAGAAAACCAATTATTAACAAATTCATTGTCTTCTATCTGTACTCAATAGAATCTAGTTAAGCAATTTTCCTCCAAATTAAAGCAATAATTAGACATTTAATTTCCCTGGATTTAGGCATTGTCTGTCACCTCCAGACCTCTTCAACCTGATCAGTGCAGCCAGGTGATCTTTTCTTACATAACATTTAGACACTGAAAATATTTCATTCCCAACTACACCCTACCATCTCTCTCTCTTTCACACACACACACATACACACACAAAACTCCTTAATGATTTCCCAACAATGTCAAGACAATTCAATGAGGAAAGAATATGTCCTTGAGACAACAGGCTATCCACACTCAAAAGAATAAAACAGAACCTCTATCTCACACAGTAAAAATGAACTTAAAATAGCTCATAGTTCTAAGTGTAAGAGTTAAATTATAAAATCTTTAGAAAAAAATATAGGAGAAAGTCTTCATGACTTTGGGTTAGGCAAAAACTTCATAGACATGACATCAAACGTACAAGTGACAAAAAAAAACGGTTTTCATCAAAATTAAAAATCTAATCTTCAAAGGATGCAATCAAGAAAATGAAAAGACTACCCTTAGAATGGTAGAAGATATTTACAAATCACAGAACTCATAAAGGACTTGTATTTAGAATATATGAAAATCTAGAAAAAGACAAATAACCCAATTTAAAAAAAGACCAAGGACATGAATAGACATTTCTCAAAAAAGGTACACAGATAGTAAAGTGTATGAAACGATGATAAACACTATTAGTCCTTGAAAGTGAAAGAAAGAAAGTGAAGTCGCTCAGTCGTGTCCGACTGTTTGAGACCCTGTGGACTGTAGCCTACCAGGCTCCTCCATCCAGGGGATTCTCCAGGCAAGAATACTGGAGTGTATTGCCATTTCCTTCTCCAGGGGATCTTCACTGGAGTTGGTTGCCATTTCCTTCTCCAGGGGATCTTCCCGACCAGGGATCGAACCCGGGTCTCCCACATTGGAAGTAGACGCTTTAACCTCTGAACCAGGGAATGCAAATTAAAATAAGATGAGATAGCACTTCACACAAAGTAAGTTATTATAAGAGAAAACAAAACATATAATAACAAGTACAGGCAAAGATGTGGAGAAACTGGAACCCTTCTTACAAAGCTGGTGGGAATGCACAATATTAGAATCACTTTGGGAAACAGCCGGGAATTTCTTCACAAAAGTAAATACATGATCCAGCAATTCTATTCTTAGGTATATACCCTAGAGAAATAAAAAGCCTATGTTTATTTAAAAAAAATTGTACAAGAAAATTCATAAACACGTTATTCACAATAGCCAAAAAGTAAAAACAATCTAAATGTCTAAAAACTGACGGATGAACAAAATGTGAAAAACCCATCCAATAGAGTATTACTCAGGCGTCAAAGGAATAAAATACTCACACAAGATACAACATGGATGAACCTAGAAAATATTATGTTGAATCACAGAGCCCTCTGCTCTGACTTTTATCTGGATACCCTCATAGGTCCAGGCCCTCCTTCCCTAACTGCCTTCCCAAGTCAGTTTCCTTGGGGCAGAAAGTTTAGCCTTTCTTTTCTTCTCAGAATTGCTGTGCTCTTAAACCCCTACAGTTGAAGTTCCTGAAGCTTCATAAAGCTTGCTTGTATTCCTAAGGACTTAAGAAGAAACATTTACAGTCTCTCAGTTATATCAATTAAAATTAGATACAAAGTTATATCTGTAATACAAGTTCCAACTATATTCGTAATTTTAAATTGATAAACTTTAATGATCTTTTTGCAAAGCATGCCATTATAACGCCAAATTGTTATCTTTCCTTATTCGTATAACGTTATAAATACTTTTACTCAGATATTTTAATTGATATTTTAATACGGAGTACAGGTATGAGTATACTAACACTGACATGAGGTCAGGAAGCCAAACTGAAGACAACCTACAAGCACCATCCCTGGCCTTCAGGAGTTGGCCGAGGCCTCACCGTTTGCGGTTCAACCGGTAAGCGGAACCGCCTTCTTGAAGCTGGATGCGGCCTTGGAGTGCAGGACCCAACGCGGCGCTGGACAAATCAGCAGCATCTCCTCCCCCCGGCCCCGCCCCCGCCCCTTTCCCCCTGAGCCTTTC
This sequence comes from Capra hircus, assembly GCF_001704415.2. Classification (NCBI taxonomy): domain Eukaryota; kingdom Metazoa; phylum Chordata; class Mammalia; order Artiodactyla; family Bovidae; genus Capra; species Capra hircus. Next base: position 34,591,707 of record NC_030822.1, read on the forward strand.
TGCCTCGGTGGCGGCGGCAGCAGCTGTAAATCCTCGGCTCTGATCCAAGTCACAGATTGCAGGTTGGTGAGCGAATCCATTTTCCGGCCAGCCGCCGCTGTCCCCACTAGTGTTCAGAGTTTGACCCGTCCTACAGGTTGTTTGGGGGTGTTCGCGGGTGGAGGCCGACTGAGGGAGACCTCTGCAGTTTTGAGATGACTCAAGTTCAGGAAGGGAGTTAAGGAAGAGACACCTTTGGAGCTGGGAGTAGCCTGTGTAAAGGTGGTGATAATGAAACCCTGATTCTGGAAGCTAAAGGATATCGGGGAGTCACCTCTGAAAGTCCTGTTAGGGAATGACGTTGGGGAGTAACTGCCGACCTGGGGACTGGCTTGGATCCAAAGGTCAGCAGCCCCTCCCCCCATCTGCCTCGTTCCTGCTCCGGGAAGTGAGCACCGTTTATCCTGCCCCCACCCCCACCCCTCCGCCCCTGAGGCCCTGACTCCACCCTGAGCGAGCTGGGGGATGAGCCTTCCGGACGCACTCAGTCGGACCTGCGGGCTGCGTGCAATTTCCCCGTAGCGGGCAAGGCGGCGCCCCGCTGAGCTCAGGAGAAAAGACCTTTTCGTGAGCATTGTCTGTTCTTCAGAGACTATTTTAAAAGCCTTTCGTTTGCCTTGACTATCTGAAGCCTCTACGTGCCCTTCACCCGGAGATGTTTGCCCGCTGCGGCTGGACCACTTACTGTCACTTGAAGTGACAGGGCTGTAGAAGAAATGGGGTCCCTTACCTTGTGGGGCTCATGATACAGATAATTTATCTTTATTTCTTTCTCATCCTCACTGCGAATGAGCTCAGCGAGATTAGAGACAGCGTTTAATCTGTCAATGAAGATAGAAATGTGTGGTTAGGAGCATAGGAGCTGTGGCCAGAGTGCCTGGGCTTTTCTGGTGTCATTTGGGCTGCATTGAGCAGTAGCCGTTGGTGAAGGGCCTAATGGGATGTGGGCAGGGCTCACTCAAACCCTTATAACTGAATATTAGCTGAGTCAGCCTTGGCCACTTAGACCCAACCTGTGTTCCCCCTACCTGTTGCTTGAGCTTCAGCTTCTCTCTGTATAATGGACAGCATCATATTTACATTCTAGAGTTTTGGTGAGGTTTAAGTGAGGCAGAAGTTTAAACACAGGAGAGCGCCTGAAAAAGTCCGTAAATACTCAAAATATTAATCAAACTCAATGCCTACCTTAGAAAAGTACGAAATCAAAATTTTGGACAGAATACCAATTTACTGACTTTTACTCTGAAAGCCATTTTAATATCGAGTTGTGAGCTTTCATTCTAAAAGATGTTTCAGATCTAAGTATCAGTTCATTCTCTGCTCTTCCCTACCCACCTTCACCCCTTTCTATTTTGCACCCTAAACTGCAATTACCTGGGAAGAAAGCAAAGCATCTGAGGACTTAATGTGCATATGAATCGCCTGAGATCTTATAAAAACGCAGATACCGAATTGATCTCTCTGAGGCCCAGAAATTCTGGATTCCAGTGAGGCAAGTTAGCAGACCACTTGACCATTTTCTGGAGGCTGCTTCTAATGTAACTGGTCCCACCCAGTCCTGGATTTGGCTTCTTTCATTTGCTAATTTGGGCTTCCCGGGTGTTGCTAGTGGTGAAGAACTGCCTGTCAATGCAGGAGAGACATAAGAGATGCAGGTTCGATCCCTGGGTGGGGAAGATCCCCTGGTGGAGGGCATGGCAATCCACTCCATTATTCTTGCCTGGAGAATTCTCACGGACAGAGGAGCCTGGCAAGCTACAGTTCATGGGGTCCTAAAGAGTTGGACCAGGCTGTAGGACTTTCACTTTCATGTGCTAATTTGATCTGAGCTCTTCCCCTTAGGCTCTGGTATCTGCTTTCACACAGTGGGACTCATTTTTCTGCCACCCACACTGCTCTTGAGACATGGGACTCTGTTGGCTAGTCTTGTGTCATCTGGGCTGCATTGAGCAGTAGCCATTGGTGAAGGGCCTAATGGCATGTGGGCAGGGCTCACTCAAACCCTTACAACTGAATATTAGCTGAGTCTGTTTTCTTCCTTTCCCCAGGTTCAACTTCATGACAAGAGACATCAACTCTTACATAATCTTTTCTGTTCAAGAATCTTACTCTGCCTTGAATATCTCAAGTAGAGCATTAGATGGAAAAGTTATATAGAATTATAGGGCCACATACATAATTTCAATTTTTCTATTGGCTTCATTAAAACATTAGAAGAAATTGACTTTAATATATTTAACTTCATGCACCTCAAATATATTTAGACAATGTAATCAATATTTTAAAATCCATTAATGAAATGTTTTAGATTATTTTTTCTTACCAAATCTTTCTTACCAGATTATTTGCTTCTTACCAAATCTTCAATGTGTATTTTATACTTAAAACATCTGATTTTCAATTAGCCACATCTCAAGTGCTCAGTAGCCACATGTGACTACCATGCTTGACGACACATTTCTAATTTGTGTTCAGAAGATCAGAAAATTAAGCCTCAGTTTTTCTCATTGCATTTCTTCTGTTTTTTGTTAGATCTACTGAGTTGTCATTTACATTTAATAAGTTGGCAATTTGAAGCCTACAACTCCATCAGGTTTGACCATATGTAGTTGTCCAAACAACACAGTCATAATATATATAGGGGATTTCCATCATCCTCCATACTTTTCTGTGTCCCTTTGTAATTCATCCCCTTCTGGCAGCCCCGGGCCCTGGTATCCACTAGTCTGTTCTCAAATAGTAGACTTTTTTGTCATTTTTAGGATTTCATATAAATGAAATCATACAGCACCTTATCCTTGCTGTCTAGTTTCTTTCATTTTGCATAATTCTTTTGAGATTTATTTTGTTGTATGTATCAGTGCGCCCATTTTATTGTTTGGTAATATCCACTCAGGTCATGGTTTCAGATCACTAGATCCCTAGCAACGCCTTGTACTCACCTTACTTATCTCACAGATTGTTTTCTTGGTCTGGGGCACTTTCTCAGGCTCTTCTGTAAGGGCTTGTTACTGTCAGGCAACTTGATATTTTTTTAATCCTATTAGGCCCTCAAGAGGGGAAAATTGATGTCAATTACAGGACCTGTCACCAGATTCAGTGGGTCCACCACTTAGGGTACATAGCCAATGGACCACCAACTACTGATTAAAGTAGAAGTTTCTTACTTGTGACAAGGACGCAGGGAGAAGCTCTCAAAAACTGTCTTTCTGAACAGCAGGATCAAGGAAGTTTTGTGTCCGAGGTACATGGCTATTCATGAAATGGCAACAAAAATGGAAAGCAAACAGGTGCTTGGTGGTTTGCTCACACTGTGGTTATTTTGTTGATTGGAATGCACTGTAACGTTTGTGAACCATCTGGTATTTGGAACTTTTTGCATCTTTTTGCAATGGTTAGTTTCTGCAAAACAAAGCATACCTTGGTTTAACTCCATCAGTTCCCTGCTGCTGCCTAGCTAACAGATTTTGTTTTCTTAAATTTTGCCCACACTGAGCATGTTGTACACAGTATACATCCACCTTTGCTGGGGGCCAGTCAAGAGACATAGAATTATATTTGCTCTCAGTCAGGCTATGGCCTACCTTGTACATGAGGGTCACAGCTGGAATCAGAGGTAGTGTACCTTCAAGTAGGCAGTGCCTCTGTCAGCTGGCTCTTCTTTGGTGACCCAAACTAGACTCCTAGGCCCATTCCTGTATAGGCAATGGGAACATGTGGTTTCCAATGAGTGATTCAGTGGTGGAATACTATAAATAAATACTTCTAGATTTCTTTAAAATTATGTGATTTAAGACAACAGTAATATAATTTAATGACTGAAAACTTTCAAGAATGAGAAGATATTTTTCAATGAGGACATCTATATTAATTAAGCACAGACAAAAAATAAAGTTAGGGTCAGTTCCAATATCTTGAGTTGTCTCATCAGAGAAGCTACTAGCTTCCCTAATTAACCCTTATGTGAAGCATGGGAAAATGACTGGGCTAGGTCCAGCTTTCTCACCTTGTCCTTCAGTTCAGTTCAGTTCAGTCGCTCAGTCGTGTCCAACTCTTTGCGACCCCATGAATCGAAGTACGCTAGGCCTCGCTGTCATCACCAACTCCTGGAAATGCCATCTTATTAAATCTTGTAAATGACTTGAGATAGTGGATTTTTCCCCCCTAGGTCCAAAAGTAGGAGGAAGATATGAAAAGGGTGAGAAAGTGATGCATTCATCCTTATAACAAATACTTATATAGAGTTACCCATTCATCAGATTTTGCTGTATCCCTGTTCCTGGTAAAAATATCAAAGAGGCTCTTTTCATCGTGGTAGTAGGGCAGAGCACTAAAGATTGGCAAGCAATGGTGGTATAAATGTAGTGACAGCCAGTTTTTACTGAGACTCTTCTACACAGGCTCAGGTAATTTATGACAAGTGTGCTGTAAGGGAGGACTTGTCATCAGCAATTCACAAAATCACATCTCAGATCAGGAATTACCCCAGTGTTCCAGACCCAGAGACAGACAAATTCAGGATTCAGAGCTGCATCTGTGTTACCCCAGTGGGCAGTGCCCTCTCTTCTCATCTCACGATGTCAGGGAAAGGGAAGCATGGAGTCCCAGGGATGTGCCGTGAGGAATGAAGCAGAGCAGGGCTGGAGAAGGAGCCTGCAGATAGCTTAGGAAGTGCTGTAGGATGCTTTCAAACATCAGAAGGGAGCTATCAGTTGCTGAATCAGTACAGCTGAAAAATGAGACAAGCACCAGTCAGGAGTCGGTAGAAACAACCTGAGCCACTTTGTGATCTGAGTGTCTTTGCAGGTAGTGTGTGGGGGTAGGGGTTGCATAAAGGAAACATTCTCTTCTTTTAAGGACCAGACAACTGAGGTTTGGATTTGCATAAAACTAGATTATAACCTTTGCTTCATCAGTTATTCATTCCGAGACCTTTGGTAATTGAATATCTTTTTAAGAAGTTCACTTTTCACATTTGTAAAAAAAAAAGTGTTATTACATTTATCTGATTGAGTTATTATGGGATTAGATTCAGCCATTGCCTCTCACATAAAAAGCAATCAAAAAATGGTCTCTATGATTATTTTTTGTTTTCCACTATCCCTTGCAACAAATAACTTCATGAATACATACTTGCTTGCATTAATAATGATTGTCTTTGCTATGTGTTCAAAAGAGGATGTGTTTCCTGCTCACAGTCGTGAGTGGTACACTTCCTTGTATGGGGTTTATTTCAATCATCCCTATCTCCCCATATAAACTACAGCACCCTGCTTGACTCAGGTCTTTTCCCATAGCTGCCTTGTGTAAAAGCTGTGGAGTTGGGAGAGCTCTGAACCAGAAGTCACAAGATAGCCTCTCCGTCTTTTTTTTTTCCTGTCATATAATTTGTTTAAATTGAGATACAGTTCATATACCATAAAATTCACCCTTTCAAGGTATACAAATAAGTTTTTTTTTTTTAAATCACAAAGGTGTTTATTAGCACCACTGTCTAATTCCAGAATATTTTCATCACCCCCCCCAAAGTGATTCCAAATGCATTGGTAGGCATCCTCTATTCCCCGTCCCACCACCTCTTGGCAACCACTAATCTTCTCCATATTATTTTTAAATTTTATTTATTTATGCTGCACTGGGTCTTCATTGCTTTTGCACGGGCTTTCTCTAGTTGCAGCAAGTGAGGGTTACTCTTCGTTTTGGTGTGCTTCTCACTGTGGTGACGCCTCTTGCGGAGCGCAGGCTCTTAGGTGCGTGGGCTTTGGAAGTTGCAGCATACGAGCTCAGCTGTGGCGTGTGATCTCTAGGGCACAGGCCCAGTAGTTGTGGCACATGGACTTTGCTCCGCTGCATGTATAATCTTCCTGGACCAGGGACCGAACCTATGTCTCCTGCATTGTCAGGTGGATTCTCATCTACTGTGCCACCAAGGAAGTCCTAGACATTGCTTATAAAAAGGGTTCTATAATATGTGATCTTGTGTATTTGGTTTTACTCACCTAGCATGTTTTCACAGCTCATCCATGTTATTAAAGGTATCAATTCTTCATTCCTCTTTTTCCTCCACTTTTATCTTTTTCTCCTATCAGTGATTCTGAAATACTTTCCCCCAAATGCTATAAGACCTCTGTCCCAAACACCCCACCTGCATACTTCTGCCTAGGTCTGCTCTTAATGAATTAATTATCCTATCCCTAGACCATATATGACATCAACTGCCCACCTGTCTCTTCCTCTCCCATTCACATGGGCCCCGTAAGCCTCCTGCTAGAGTTTTGGACAGCCCTGGTAAAGTCTTGTCCCCAAAGCTCCAGGTCAGTGCTGGACTTTGAGCACCCTTAAGACTATCTTTGCAATCCATGGGGTCACAAAGAGTTGGACATGACTGAGCGACTAAACTGAACTGAACACCATCTTTCCTGGAGAAGGAAATTGTAATCCACTCAGTATTCTTGCCTGGAGAATTCCATGGACAAAAGAGCCTGGCAGGCTACAGTCCATGGGGTCGCAAAGAGTCAGACATAACTAAGCGCTAACACACACACACCATCTTTGGGGTTAAAGTTACAAGATTGAGGATGGAACTTTGAACTAGGACTCGACATGAGAAGTGTTGCCGGCTCTGTGATTTATAAGCTGTGTGATTTTTATAAAGTCACTTAGTTTCTCTGCTTATCAAAAGGCCAAAAAATAATTTATTCATAGTTTTCCTATGAGGGATAAAGCAGGGGAATATGGTTTTGAAATCACAGCTGGTTATAAAAGTGTTGGTTGTAAAGATGTGACATCATCTTATTGTGGTCATTGTGATTTCTTTGGGTTTTTCTGGGAAAGTGACCATGAGAGATGAAAGGGCTCTGTGTAAAGCTCTGTTAGAAGGTGGTTGTGTCTTCCCAATAAATGATAACCTTTGAATTGGAGGTTAGGTCCTGGAGAGCCGTGCCAACATGATGGCAAAGAGAGGTGAAGAAGCTGCTGCGAAAGATCTAATCATCTATGGAGAGATGAGGAGATTCTGGTTTTCTTCATCGAAAGTTGAGGACCTGTGTGTCAGGCACTGAACTCATTCAGTAATAAGCAAAACAGTCTCTGATCTCATGGAGCTTATATTCCAGTGGGAGGATTCAGACAATTAAAGATGCGTATTGTTGTTTAGTTGCTTGGTCATGTCTGATTCTTTGTGACCCCATGAACTGTAACCCACCAGACTCCTCTGTCCATGGGAGTTCCAGGCAAGAACACTGAAGGAGGTTGCCATTTCCTTCTCCAGGGGATCTTCCTGACCCAGGAACTTGCATCTCCTTCATTGGCAGGCAGGTTCTTTATCACTGAGCCACCAGGGAAGCCCCCCTAAGGAAATGTATTAGGTGGTGATAAAAAGAAAAATAAAGTCATTGAGTATATGAAAAGTGATGGTGTGGGTGGCTGTGCCTTCACTAGGCTTGATAGAGGAAACCCTTCTGGTAAGGAAACATGTAGGGAGAAAGTTGAAAGAAGTCAGAGAGTCATGTGGATATCAGGGTGAAGGGGCTTCCTTGCAGTAGGAACAGCAAGTGCAAACATCCCGAGGGAGCAGCATGTTCTGGTGCTTTGAACACTGAGGATGTGTGTCAGTGGGCTGAGAAAAGGTTAACCAGATTGTGACTCACCCAAGTCCACTTCTGTCCAGGATCTCATTGTCCCTTTATCCAGTGAGTAAAAGGAAATTGTTTTGTTGCTATAATGAGGGTGCAAATTGATGTCTAATGTGAGGCAGGGGCAAAGAACATGTTTGAAGTTAGAATGAGAAGTTCCCATTACCCCAGTGCTTGACCTCTTTATCCAGAACAGTCAGCCTCCCTTTGTCTGCCTCATTTCTCACCCTGAACCCTTTTTTGTTTGCCCATCTACCCAGGATTCCAAACGCAGGAAGTACCTTAGAAATAAGGGCTGAGCAGGCAGAGGCCAGGAAAGTGGCTACAATGACTTCCGCAGTCCTGGTGGACATCCAAGATGAAGTGACCTGCCCCATCTGCCTGGAGCTCCTGACCGAACCCCTGAGCATAGACTGTGGACACAGCTTCTGCCAAGCCTGCATCACCGCAAACAACAAGGAGTCCGTGCCTGGCCAAGAGGGCCAGAGCAGGTGTCCCGTGTGCCAGACCAGATACTGGCTTGGAAACCTGCGGCCCAATCGGCACCTGGCCAACATAGCCGAGAGGCTCAGGGAGGTGGTGTTGGGCTCAGGGAAGCAGCTGAAGGTGATTCTTTGTGCGCACCATGGAGAGAAACTCCAGCTTTTCTGTGAGGAGGATGGGAAGCTCATTTGCTGGCTTTGCGAACGGTCTCAGGAGCACCGTGGTCACCACACATTTCTCATGGAGGAGATAGCCCAGGAGTACCAGGTGGGTGCCCAGGTAGGGGGAAGACAGGCAGGAACAGGCTGCTTGGTAGATTTCAACTTTTTTTTATGCTCTAATCTAATTTCTTTGTAGTCCTCCCATTTACCTAGAGGGTGAACCTAGAAAAAGCCCTTCTGACCAAGAGCAGAGACGGTCTCTGTCTTGCTTACCAGGATCGGCTCTGCATGAGTAGAGACTGCTGAAGAAGGCCAGCAGGGGGCTAGACAGGGTGAGTGCAGGGGATATATTGGCAGTGAGAGTAAAGAACTCAAAGTGATTCCTGGTCAGGTGGTTCCCCCACAGAAAAGAGAATGTGCCTATTCTCACTGGTTTCCATCCCTTGTTTGTCAAAGGTAACTTGACCTCAGTTTTTCATTCCAGGGCTGGCATCTCCTGAGGTCAGCGTAATCTCTCCCCCATTCATTCCATGTCTCAGCACTGAGACAGTTTGACACTTGACCCTAACTTGACTTGATGTGTTTCTTCCAGGAGAAGTTCCAGGAGTCTCTGAAGAAGCTGAGGCAAGAGCAGCAGGAAGCTGAGAAATTAACAGCTGTTATCAGAGAGAAGAGGACATCCTGGAAGGTAAGAGATTCTTCTGAAGGTGTCCTGGAACAGAAATCAAGCCAGGGCATGGGAGCTGAAGGCAAAGGAGACCCGGTTTTATCTGTTCCCCAGTTTGGCTAGATAAGCTTCCTTTTGCCCAGTTCTTCACAGCAAGCCTTCCAAACAAGCGTATTGTTCTTGGTGCAGAGTAAGGGGGAGAGAAAGGGGAATAGAAATGAACATATCAAAGGGAATTTAGGTTTCTGAAGATAATCATATGGGGAAATAACCATAGTCATTGGCAGCCCTTAATTAAGGATTCTGGACCTTGTTCTATAGTTTCAAAAGTTGGAAAAATAGGTCAGGCACAGGCCAGTCATTCTTATATCAATATTGAAAACTGGAAGAGGAGGCTGATACCTAGTCCTGACAGGACAGGAAAGGTGTTTAGAATCTGAACCACCCCCAGAAATCAAAGTCTCTGTCTTAGAAGCCTAGATAAGGCAGCCTGGGGCCAGTGGCCTGAGAAGAGCTGAAAGGAGAACAGAAAGAACGAGCAGGTTCTGCAGGGCCTACTCCCTCATTTGTTCCTCCAACCCAATGAGACCTTCCAGGAAAGCAGTACAGAGCCTGCCTCCCTCACCTCTCCCCTTATACAGGAGACCCTCAGCTCAGCAGACTAGCAGCCTCTTTCTTTTCCATGTTCCTTAAGAATCAGGTGGAACCTGAGAGACACAGGATCCAGAAACAGTTTGATCAGTTGAGGAACATCCTGGACAAAGAGGAGCAGCGACAGCTGAAGAAGCTGGAGGAGGAGGAGAGGAGGGGGCTGAACATCATAGCAGAAGCTGAGGTAGAGCTGGTCCAGCAGAGCCAGTCCCTGAGAGAGCTCATCTCAGACCTGGAGCGCCGTTGTCAGGGGTCAGCAACAGAGCTCCTGCAGGTAAGAATGGGAAAGGGGCCAAGACCAAGAGAAAATAACTCTCCTTCCCTTCTGGGACTCCTATCCTGGTAAAGGAAAGAAAAAATTTCCTTTGATCATATATCGTGTCTTCGCTATTTAGACAGTTCAAGCTTTATCCATGGATAAAGCACAGGATAATTAAAAGTACAAATGATAAGGTTTGTCTCATATTTCCTATGTATAAAGGATACTCCAAAAGTCAAGTTAATACTATGTCAAAGATCTTGTATAGTGAGTGATATTTTATAGCATCATTTCTCAGTCTTGGTACTATTGACCTCTGATGCTGTGTTGGGATTGGTCAGGTTCCTTTCACCCAGATTAGTCACAGGCATACACAACCAAACTCAAGTACTTTAGAGATTTTTTTATGTAATCACCAACTCTTCTTTGCTGTGACTCCGTTCTATAGGACAGACTCATTGAACATGTTATAATAGGAGTTCAAACAGAGCTTTTGAGGAACAAAGAAAGAACTCTGGTTTCTGTGTGTATATAGACTGGGAGAGTGCAAGCTGTCAAATCCAGAAATCTGATAGAGAGATTTGAACTGAGGTGGAAATCTGAGTGGCTATTTCTTCATAGAGTGAATAGTGTGACTGTTAAGTTGAAGCAAGATGTACCTTGAGACATTCTGAAACCTTCAGCCTATTCCTTATTTTCTGTTTGGTTTCTTGCTTTCCTCTTGCTGTCTTTCCTAGTGGAATAATTATTTCTTTACTTATTCTTGGGCCCTAGTATTGAGGTCAGTTCAGTTCATTCACTCAGCCGTGTCCGACTCTTTGCAACCCCAGCACACCAGGCCTCCCTGTCCATCGCCAACTTCCAGAGTTTACTGAAACTGACGTCCATTGAGTCAGTGATGCCATCCAACCATGTCATCCTCTGTCGTCCCCTTCTCTTTCTGCCTTCAATCTTTCCCGGCATCAGGGATCAGGGTCTTCTCAAATCAGTTCTTCACATCAGGTGGCCAAAGTATTGGAGTTTTAGCTTCAGAATCAGTCCTTCCAATGAACACCCAGGACTGATCTCCTTTAGGATGGACTGGAGTGTCCATCCTTGCAGTCCATAGTTCAAAAATATCAGTTCTTTGGTGCTCACCTTTCTTTATAGTCCAACTCTCACATCCATACATGACTATGGATGGATATACATCCATACATGACTAAAGCTATGGAAAACCCATAGCTTTGATTAGACAGACCTTTGTTGGCAACGTAATGTCTCTGCTTTTTAATATACTGTCTAGGTTGGTCATAACTTTTCTTCCAAGGAGCAAGTGTCTTTTAATTTCACGGCTGCAGTCACCATCTGCAGTGATTTTGGAGCCCAAGAAAATAAAGTCAGCCACTGTTTCCCTATCTATTTGCCATGAAGTGATGGGACCAGATGCCATGATCTTAGATTTCTGAATGTTGAGCTTTAAGCCAACTTTTTCACTCTTCTCTTTCACTTTCATCAACAGGCTCTTTAGTTCTTCTTCATTTTCTGCCATAAGGGTGGTGTCATCTGCATATCTGAGGTTCTTGATATTTCTCCTGGCAATCTTGATTCCAGCTTGTGCTTCTTCCAGCCCAGCGTTTCTCATGATGTACTCTGCCTATAAGTTAAATAAGCAGGGTGATAATATACAGCCTTGACGTACTCCTTTCCCTATTTGGAACCAGTCTGTTGTTCCATGTCCAGTTCTAACTGTTGCTTCCTGACCTGCATACAGGTTTCTCAAGGGGCAGATCAAGAGGTCTAGTATTCCCGTCTCTTTCAGATTTTTTCCACAGTTTGTTGTGGTCTACACAGTCAAAGGCTTTGTCATCGTCAATAAAACAGAAGTAGATGTTCTACTGGAACTGTCTTGCTTTTTCGATGATCCAACGGATGTTGGCAATTTAATCTCTGGTTCCTCTACCTATTCTAAATCCAGCTTGAACATCTGGAAATTCATGGTTCATGTACTGCTGAAGCCCAGCTTGGATAATTTTGAGTATTACTTTACTAGCATGTGAGATGTACAATTATGTGGTAGTTTGAGCATTCTTTGGCATTGCCTTTCTTTGGGATTGGAATGAAAACTGACCTTTTCCAGTCCTGTGGCCACTGCTGAGTTTTCCAAATTTCCTGGCATATTGAATGTAGTACTTTCACAGCATCATCTTTTAGGATTTGAAATAGCTAGAATTCCATCACCTCCACTATCTGTGTTCATATTGGGATCATGGGTTAGTTCATATTGGGGTCATGGGTAGTTATTTTCCACCACTTGGAGCTTTTCCTCATTCACTGCTTCTGGTTTCATGTCTTTAGCTTATTCTTCTTGCTTTTTTCTTCATCTTTTGTGTTTGGTTGCCCTAATGCTTGCTTCTAACCCCGCTTATTCTAACCCCTTTACAAGTGTCCTCAAATTGGAAACATTGCTTCATAAGTACAAATGGATAATCAGTTTGTTTAATTGTTAGTTGAGGCCCCTGCTCGACTCTTCTACCCAGAACACCCAGTGGTCATTTTGACGAGAGTGTTATCTTAGTCAATTTTTGTAGAACTTGCCCATCACAAACACTTCCTCCTCCTCTTTTCTGTATCTGTTTAACATTGTTGCCCATGAAGATTTGACAGCTGGACACATACCTGCAGCTTTCAAGTTTCAAAATGTGAACCTGAGAATAAAGCTAAGCTAAGAGGAAAAGGCGCAGAGTGGCACCCTGACTTGATCATTTGAGTGTCTTATTATAAGTATGCCTTAAGATTAGTACAGCCTTGGGACTCCCCTGGTAGTCCAGTGGTTAAGACTCCTTGCTTCCACTGCAGGGGGTGCAGGTTCAATCCCTGGTCAAGGAACTTAAGATCCCACATGCAGTGTGATATGGCCAAAAAAAAAATTTTTTTTTTACAAACCTGAATCTACATCTGCCACTTTATATATCCAAGCCAGTTTTAGTTGTGTTTTTACAAGATACAACCAAAAATAGCTCCACTACTATGAAAATAGTTATTCTTGTATTGCACAGATCAAACCATTGGCCTTTTCTTCTACTGAATTGAAATGTATAGAGCAGAAGTTAGAAAGGTTATTTAAGAGGCCCTGAGATGAAAGTTGGACTGTGAAGAAGGCTGAGCGCCGAAGAATTGATTCTTTTGAACTGTGGTGTTGGAGAAGACTCTTGAGAGTCCCTTGAACTGCGGGGAGATCCAACCAGTCCATTCTGAAGGAGATCAACCCTGGGATTTCTTTGGAAGGAATGATGCTGAAGCTGAAACTCCAGTACTTTGACCACCTCATGTGACGAGTTGACTCATTGGAAAAGACTCTGATGCTAGGAGGGATTGGGGGCAGGAGGAGAAGGGGACGACCGAGGATGAGATGGCTGGATGGCATCACGGACTCGATGGACGTGAGTCTGAGTGAACTTTGGGAGTTGGTGATGGACAGGGAGGCCTGGCGTGCTGCGATTCATGGGGTCTCAAAGAGTCAGGCACGACTGAGTGACTGAACTGAACTGAACTGAGATAATTCTACTCAAATGAATCAGGCAGTGGTAGTAATGATAGTAAAGAGCAGTGGCTAAAGGAAGTTGAGGGTGTTAAATGGACTACTTTGGTCTAAGATGGGATGTTGGGGTGAATATCAGTTTTAAGGACAGTACTTTGTCTGCCTTTCGTGACTGAATGCTGATGTCATTGAAAAAGATGGAAAGTTACAGAAGAGGCTTTATGGTTGCAGAAAAAGTAAGTTTTCTTTCAGACAACTTGAAATTGTGATTCTTGCGGCTTATGTTGTTGTTCTAGTCACTAAGTCGTATCTGACTCTTTGTGATCCCATGGACTGTAGCCTGCCAGGCTTCTCTGTCCATGGGATTTCCCAGGCAGGAATACTGGAATGGGTTGCCATTTCCTTCCCCAAGGGGTCTTCTTGACCCAGGGGATTGAACCCGCATCTCCTGCATTGGCAGGTAGATTCTTTACCACTGAGTCACTAAGGAAGCCTGTATCTCATGTACTGGGGTATATAAAAGAAATGTGAGCATCATCAACAGGTGTGTGTGTTGAAATCAAGAAAAATACAAAGTCAGCAAAGCAACATAGAGAGTTAGGGGAGGTGGGATTTGAGAACCAGCCGCATTTAAGGTCTTGTATCCTCAGCAACCTGAATGTAAGCATCTAGATCACAGAAATTAGGACTTAGTCATGTAAGAGCATCTAGGACCAGGCACAGTGCCTGGCAAATCATAGATGATGTACATATATAACATCACACACACACACACATTTATAAAAATAAATGCACTATGGCATGGGTCGAATCATTTCCTGATAGGCCTGGATTGGGCCTCAGGGAGAGTCTGCTTTGAGTTCTTGCCTCTGCTTTGTGGCCTCCTATTGGATCATCTCTATCCCCAACATACCATGGGGTGGTGAGGGTGGGATGATAGACATGGATGTGGCTGCAGTAGAGGACTGGTCTATTGCTCCTTGTCTTAACCTCTCTCTTTCTCTTCTAGGATGTGAGTGATGTTGCAAAAAGGTATGTATAGAACATGAGGTGGTTCCCTTGGGTTGACAAAAGATCCCTATACCCTGTTAGGAGGGTTAGGAGGCTCCTGTAGTAGTTATCTTACAGTCAATGAGAAAGGAAAAAAAGTCACCAGGCAGGGAAGATTTAGGACTGTGGTGTCTTGAATTGCTTAGCATGAGAATTTGGGGTCCTCCAGAATAAAGGGAATGGCTTGGTTTCTATGTTAGGAGAAATTGGGTTGCAGTAGGTCATAAATTGAGGACAGTGGTGTCCTTAATCAAGGGTTACAGTATCACTGACTCACCTTGTACCTTGTGATAGAACAAACTTCTGTATACTTGCTTCCAGCCCTGATTCCAGTACTTTATAGCTACCTAAAAATACACAGCGATTTTCTTTGCCCATATACTTTTATTAGAGGGAAATTTCCCATTTGCATTTGTTTTTCAGGGTTCAGGAATCAACTCTAGGGACCTCTGCTTAAGTTTCCCTTTCTCTCTTGGCTTTGGAACAATCCATACCTTGCTACCAAGTTTTCCTCAGACTAGCATTTCTCAGTTACAATAAAAACATAGACTGAGGTCTTGAAAAAGGTGGCTTTGGCCCCGGAACAAGAACATACTTTGTATCACATACTGTAGAATTTCATTCTTCAAGGCAACCCCTAAAGTTGCCCACATACCTGGTACCTTGAGGCTCCTACGGACATGTGACCTGTGGAGCCTGTTGTCCCTTTGGAAGTTTTCACTCTCAGTCTGGGATGAGGACATTTCCTCTCTCCAACTGAGGTAACATTCCCGGAGACTAAGGGACTGTTCTGAGGGTCTTTCTCCCTAGGCATCTGTAATACATTAAGACGTAAACCACAGACTCTTCAGAGGGAACCCCTTGTCTGATAACTGTGAAAGCCCCAATAGCAGGTCCTGATGTCCTGCTTGTCCACACAGATACCTGTAGACTCTCTAAGAAGTCACTGATGTTTTAAATATTTTGTGTCTCTTTTAGAGGTAGCAAAAAATTTCCCAGCCATTATTTTATTTAATGTTATACAGTCTCTGGGCTTCCCAGGTGGCTCAAGAGGTAAAGAATCTGTCTGCCAGTGCAGAAGATGTGGAGTCAGTCCCTGGGTCAGGAAGGTCCTCGAAGGAGGAAATGGCAGCCCACTCCAGTACTCTTGCCTGGAGAATCCCATGGACAGAGGAGCCTGGCAGGCTACAGTCCATGGGGTTGCAGAGTTGGACACGACTTAGTGACTTAGCATGCATTCAGTCTCCAGGATGCAAAGAAGAAAAAATAGCTGTGTTTCACAAAACAACAAACCGAACAAAGAAACCAAAATGAGGCTTTGAGGGATAAATCCTATCAACTTTTTAAAAAATTGTTGTATAGTTGAATCAAAAGAGTATATTAGTTTAAGACATAGTGAGACAATATTTTTATACATTATATTCCATTTAAAGTTAATATAAAATAAAATATTGGCCATATTCCCCATTCTGTACAAAAGATACATGCACCCCAGTATTCATTGCAGCACTGTTTACAATAGCCAAGATGTGGAAGCATTCTAAGTGTTCATCAACAGTTGACTGAATAAAGATGTGGTGTAGATATTAATAGATAAATATAGATACAGAGACAGATAGAGATACTATTTTTGTGACTCTGTGCTCAGTCGTGTCCAACTCTGTGCAACCACATGGACTGTAGTCCGCCAGGCTCCTCTGTCCATGGGATTCTCCAAGCAAGAATACTGGAGCAGGTTGCCATGCCCTCCTCCAGGGGATCTTCCCAACCCAGGAATCAAACCTGTGTTTGTTGCATCTCCTGCATTGGCAGGCAGATTCTTTACTACTAGTGCCACCTGGGAAACCCAGATATAGGTACTACACAGTCATTAAAAAAAGCATGAAAATCTTATCAACATGTACACATATGGTGAGAAGCTAGTTTTTAGTCCAGGTCTTCTGGCTCCTATGCCAGAGCTCTTTGCAGAATGATGCTAATTTTCTTCAGGAAAGAATGTTGCAGTTCACCAGTGGGCCTGGGACACAGGAATTAGAGGCATCCAAGTTTAGTCATGTTGGAGTTTCATAATATCTTTTCTCTCTAGGAGTGAGTTCTGGACCTTGAAGAAGCCAGAGGCTCTCCCCACCAAGCTGAAGAGTATGTTTCGAGCTCCAGATCTGAAAAAGATGCTTCGAGTGTTTAGAGGTGAGGAGTTTCAGGGAACAGAGTTTGGATGGGGGATCATGGTGGTAGGAGGAAATGGAAAGAATGCAGGGCGTGCTTGGTATTTGGGAACAGTGGCAGAGGGAGTGACACAGTATGCTGAGGAAGATGCAGTTCATATTTAAAAGGGGAATGAAGTGGCCAGTTCACAACCGTAGAGAATTCCCTGACACTCCCCTCACCCAGGGGACGGCAGACTTGAGACTGCTGGTGTGATTGACTCTTTGTCGTTACAGAGCTGACAGATGTCCAGAGCTACTGGGGTAAGTAGAAACTGCGGCCTCTTTAAGCTGATGTGTGCTTATCCTCCCCACTCATAGCCACACACACTCTCAGATATGCGGTGTCGCTATTCCCCCCACCACCCAGCTCCATTTCCTCCCACTCGTAACCTGTGTTTCCTCTTCTCAGAGTCATAAGACCATGTACCCATGCTCTGCTGATGCTGTACTTTTCTCCCACAGTGGACGTGACCCTGAATCCACACACAGCTAATTTAAATCTTGTCCTGTCTAAGAACCGGAGGCAGGTGCGCTTTGTGGGCGCTCAGCTGTCCGGGTCTCATCTGGAAGAGCATTACGGCTGTGGTGTCCTGGGCTCTCAGCACTTCTCCTCAGGGAAGCATTACTGGGAGGTAGATGTGGCCAAGAAGACTGACTGGATCCTGGGGGTGTGCAGTGATTCAGTGGGACCTGCTTTCTCTTTCAACCAGTTTGCAAACAATCGGAATGTTTACTCCCGATACCAGCCTCAAAGTGGGTACTGGGTGATTGGATTACATCACCAGCATGAATACAGAGCCTACGAGGAATCGTCCACTTCCCTGCTCTTATCCATGACAGTGCCCCCTCGCCGAGTTGGGGTGTTCTTAGACTATGACGCAGGCACAGTCTCCTTTTACAATGTCACCAACCATGGCTTCCCCATCTACACCTTCTCTAAGTATTACTTTCCTACAACCCTTTGTCCGTATTTTAATCCTTGCAACTGTGTGTTCCCGATGACTCTGCGTCGCCCAAGCTCGTAAACATCCTGAGTTGATACCTTGTACCCCAAGTCTCTCCTGCATCTCAGTTTATCCTTTCTTCCCTGTTGACCATTTGGTGAAGATTTTTCTTTGTTGATGCAGTATTAGAAAATACTCTTCTATCTGATGTCAATTTATGTACTGAATGGAAAATTTTCAACATATATTGTGTCTATAATTATTGAGATAATTACATGTCACTTTTATTCTGTCACTGAGTATATTGATATGTTTTCGTTTTTAAAACCAACACACATTTCTGGAATAAACCACTATTATTCATAAGCAATACTGGATTTGTCTTTGCTCGTATGTTGTTTAGGTTTTGTTTTCATCTCTGTTTATAAAATAAATTGACCTGTAACTTTATATTCCTGTAACATTGTTGTCAGCTTTTATAAAATGCAATATATGAGCATAGAAATCGCTGGGTTTCTTCTGTAAGTATATATAAAATTGAGTGCTAAAATCCACTGAGTGTTTTTTTGTGTGTGTAAGTATATAAGATTGAGTGCTAAAACGTTAATTTTGGTAGTTTTAAATTCAATTTAAAGAAAGGTTCTAACTTCAATTTTCACTACAAACTTCGTGGATTTTAAAAATCTAATGTACTAATTGGAAAACAAAAATTATTCTAAATGGATTGAAATAAAAACAGGGGAGAGGAAGAAAATGACCAATCCATACAGATTTTTCTGCCACAATGTGGGGAAAATGTAAAGAGAAAATAATCAATATAAAGCACTTTTTGGAAGAGAACGATTTCTTCTAGTTTCTTCATACCTCCTTTTCTTTATGTTCATGAACAGCTTGTGAACAAGTGCCTTTGGTAGACAGGTGCTGTATGCTTTTTGAGCCAACTATAAAATTATGATGAGGTGGCTGTGAGGATGGAAACAAATATCAAGGAGTTGAATATCAAGAGCTTGGCTGTCCATTATGGTAGCCAAGAGGTTCTGGTGGCTCTTGAACACTTGTCTGAATTGAGCTGTGTCATACATATAAATTGCACACTAAGATTTTGAAGACAGTTCAAAAAAATAAATATCTTAATATCTTTCACATTATGGATAGCAATGATAATGGGCTTCCCAAGTGGCTCAAGAGTTGAAGAATCTGCCTGCCGTGCAGATGACCTGGCTTTGATCTCTCGGTCAGGAAGATTCCCTGGAGAAGGGAATGGCTACCTACTCTTACTATTCTTATCTGGAGAATCCCATGGACAGAGGAGCCTGGCTGGCTATACAGTCGCTTAACACATGACATGTTATGTTTTAAGCGGCTCAACACCCACACACTCATTCACAGTAGTGAAATAGTTCAGTTGTATGGTAGGTAGTAAATGGTTATTTTTTTTTTTAACTGCCAAACTATTTTCCAAAGTAATTATACCATTTAACATCTGTTTTATCATTGTAGAAGTTATTCTACATCCTTGCTATAACTTGATTTTGTTTGCCTGTAAGTGTTTTGCACGAGTGAAGTATCTCATTGTGACTTTAATCTGAATTTCTCTAATGCCTAGGGATGCTGAATATCTTATTTTTCTTTCTTTTTGTCAACTGTGTGTTTTTTTGATGAAGTGTCTTTTCAAGTCTTTGATCCTTTTTTTAATTGTTGCTTATTTTCTCATTGCTGTTTTGAGAGTTGTTTTTTATACATTCTTGATATGTTTCTCATTATATACATGCTTTGCATATACTTTCTCCTAATATTTGTCTTTCCTATTTATTTACTCTATTAAGAGTCTTTCAAAGAGGATGAGTTCTTAATTTTAATAATGTCCAAATTAGCAAGTTTTTCTTTTATGGATCTTGATTTTGATGTTTTGTCTAAGAACTTTCCTAACAAAAGGTCACAAAGAATTTTTATTTAGTTTTCTAGAAGTTTAGATTTTATACTAAGTCTATGAAGCACTTTGAGAGTTAAAAAAGAAAATGGAGCACGGTATGTGTCAAATCCATGTCTTTGATATGGATCCAATCATTCCAAGCACTATTTGTGGAAAAGACATCCTTTTCCATTGAATTGGCTTTGTAGCTTCATCATGTCTCAATTGATCATATATATATGTGAATCTTTGCCGGGAGCCAGCACGGGAGATCCCACCCATGACAAGGTCATGCAGGACTCGAGGGAATCCCTGGGCCATCTGACCCATGACAAGGTCATGCGGAAGAGTCCTGATGAGCAAGCCCTCAGGACTCAACGGACCCCCTGGACCTGCTCAAGCATCTACCCCCGAACCAGAATCTGTCTGTCTTACTATTTTATGTCTTCCACCAGCTCTTCTGACATTAGCAAGGGGCTGTCTCTGACCAAAACAGTTAATTTAGGGCTCTAGTTGGTAAATCTCCTGGGCATGAAAGGAGTGTTTCAAACCCTCTGTTGGCATTCTAGCTTAAATGGCAGCTTTATCCAGACTCTTGCAACATTGTTGAGCCTATGCAATGCTTGCTGCCAAGTTCTCACATCCGTTATCCATTGTGTTCCTGGGAGTGCATATAGTCAGGATGTAGAAGAAGCAAGTAATAGCCTTAGCATTAGCAACATTAGACTTTGAGTTAATGAGTTCTTTCTTTGCTGTAACCTGCTAAATCTTTGCTCCATAAGAATGTAACTCTGTACTTTAAGGGTGATGCAGGCTAAGGATTTAAGAAGAAACACTTCAAGGAAAAATCATTGTTCTGGTGTTCTGGCTGACCAACCTTTATCAAAAGGAGGTCATGGAATATCAACAGGTCTCCGGAATAGAAGATGATGTACAGAAAAGACTTGCAGAAAGGAACCTGATATCGATGAAAGTTATTACTGATAGAATGTTGAGTTGACTCTGCATTTTTCACCTTGCTGTATGTATAACTCAGGGTATAAAAGCCCCAAGAAGAATAAAGTAAATGGGCCTCGCTCGAAGAAGCTTGGTCACCCCATGTCTCTTTATCTCTTTATCTATCTTTCTTCATTCGCCGACGTCGTCCATCCTGAGGACATCCCTGGACTCTGCTGAGGCTGGACCCCGGCAAATCTTTTTCTGGATTCTGTCCTTTCCCATTTATCTACTTATCTATATGGATATCAGTACTGTATGTATTGGCTATTGCGGTTTCATAATTTATCTTGAAATAAGTTAGTATTAAGTTTTCTGTCTTTTGCTCTTTTCCAAATTTGCTTTTACTCTCCTATATCTTTTGCAGACACATGTGCTGTTGTGCCTTAATTGACCTCATTATGACCTCTGTCCACATGGTCTTTTATTCATCTATCCTAAGCTTTCTGAATGGCCACTGGGTTCCAAGAAGGCAAATGAAAGCTACAAGGTCCATATGCCCTGGAATTCACACATCACTTCAAACTTATTCTGTTGATCAAAGCAACTCACAAGGCCATCTCTAATTCAGAGGGTCGGAGAGTAGGCTACTGCTCATGTATAGGGGAGTGGCATGTGTGTATAGCAGATGGAACAATGATTGACAGCCATTTTTGTACACGGTCAACCACATTTGGTTAAGTAGCAGGTTGATAATGTTCAAAAGCTTGACAATACACTCTGCTGGAAAAATTATGAGAAAAAAGACACTCTTACTGCAGTAGGTTGCCACTGTCTTCTGCAAGGGCTCTTCCTGATTTGGATTGAACCCACATCTTCCTCATTGCAAGCAGATTCTTTTATCCCTAAGCCATTAAGGAAGCCTCTATACATTGCTGCTGCTGCTGCTGCTAAGTCACTTCAGTTGTGTCCGACTGTGTGCGACCCCAGAGACGGCAGCCCACCAGGCTCCCCCATCCCTGGGATTCTCCAGGCAAGAACACTGGAGTGGGTTGCCATTTCCTTCTCCAATGCATGAAAGTGAAAAGTGAAAGTGAAGTCGCTCAGTCGTGTCCAACTCCAGCGACCCCATGGACTGCAGCCCACCAGGCTCCTCCGTCCATGGGCTTTTCCAGGCAAGAGTAATGGAGTGAGGTGCCATATACATTGCTAGTAACAATAAAAAACTGTGCAATCACTATGAGGGAATTTTCAATATCTAGTAAAACTAGTATACAAATGCAATTATTGTTTAACCAAGGTAATTGTGTTTCTAGTAATTAACTTTAAGATTTATTCATAGAATTACCCAACTAAAGAAGAAATAAAAAATGAAAAGATTCTTTGATTATAATGCAACCATATCACAAGATCACATGTAGTTGGGATCCCAAAGTAAAATGAGACTGAAATCTGGCATATTAGGTAAAAATCATAAATTTACATGTTCAAAACTCTTGCAAAACCTCAGAGTATAAAAAACAAGGAACGCTACGTCTAGATACATCACAATCAAAATTAACATAAATTGAAAATACTCAATGCAGTTAAAGAAGGCAGGGAAGAGAAATACAAATGTCCAAGTTAATAAAGACTCACGACTCTTCTATGAATTGTTAAGCATGCACTTTTATATTGCCTCATGTAATAGTTAAACATAATTCATGACTCAAATTTGAAACTTATGAAAACTCAGGAGATGAATACTGTATAACTTCAATGGAATTCTTTTCATGACCAGAAAAACGTTAAAAATCATTGGTGCCTTCAAATTACAACTATATTCCTGTTGAAAATAGATTTCATATTAATTAAAATGAACCTGCAGCAAGGCTAGATTAGGTGGAAAAGGCTTTTATATCAGAAAAACCTGAGAAAAGCAAAAATGCAGAGAAGTAGAAGAAAGAGTGGCAGATAGGCAATGGTCATAGAGGTTTAGCCCACGTGGGAAGAGGGTGAGGCTGCTAGAGACAGCTCTGTCCCTGGAGTCCTGATGTGCTTCCCTCAAGGGCTCCACAAAGGAAGATAAACAACCCTACTCCTGACCGTCACATAATAGATCTCCTGTCTGTCTGATTCTATAGCCTCAGCTGAAAGGTGGTGAGTTAATTCAACATCTGTTGAGTGGGTTGTTTTCCAGAATCAAGGAAAGACTGTGCGTGTGTGTTACTCGCTCTATCATGACCAACTCTGAGACCCCATGGACTAGCTCGCCAGGCTGCTCTGTCCATGGAATTCTTCAGGCAAGAATACTGGAGTGGGTTGCCACTCCCTTCCCTGGGAGATCTTCCCGACTCAGGGATTAAACACAGGTCTCCTGCATTGCAGCAGATTCTTCACCATTTGAGCCACCAGGGAAGACCCAGATAAGGACTGGGCCGGTGTCATGTCCCAGACAGGCCGGCAGGGACAGGACTCTGGGAGACTATTGATATATGTGGACAAGGAATGGTAAAGACCAGAGGCGCAGATCTGATTGGTTATAGCAGATGAATGGAATCTGGAAAGGGATGTTGAGAGCATGTAGGGGCTAGATGAAGGATCCTGAAGTGTGGTAAATAATGAGAAACAATTCAATAAATGACAAACATCCTAATAATTAGATGAGAGATGAGAAAACAGAAAACATATTTACTTAGACTATAGTCTCCTCTTGGAAAACTATGAAAGGAGCCCTGAGAATGGCAGAAGACTGTGGCCACCTACCCTGTACCAGACATTTTAAGGAGCTTTGAGGAAACAGTCAGGGAATCTCAAAAGATATGAGAACTAGGAGCCAATTTTCCTCCCCAGAATGATAAATCAGGGGCACCAAGAGGAGGAGCTGGAGTGGAAGAAATAATGAGCATAAAATATACCTTAGCTACTGAGCTAGATATTCTAAGATATCCCTTAAATAGTCTCAGAAACCCCAAGAAGAGGTTATTCATTGTTTGGCTCCATTTCTCTTCATTCTGTGAAAGGTAGATCGCCATGGCTGTCTTCTCAGAAGTATCATCTGGGTCCATGACACCTGGAACATTTCACAAAACTCATCTGCTTACATATCCACCATTCTCTCAAACCATCTCTCTAAATAGGACTCAGGCACCTGGTATGATGCCTGAAATATAGTCACTGCTCAAAATATACTTGTTGAATGATTAAGCTCATGAATACAAGTGTTTAGTAGGAAGTAATTGTTGAAATCATATATTCATTTCTATCAACTGAAGAATCTTCCCTGTACCAATTACTGCAACCCCCTGCCTTCCAGCAATAAATTCTTTCTTTTTCCAATTTCATTTATTTCTAAGTTTAGCCCTTTAAGGTGAGAACATCAGGGGTGCCTCATCTCTGCCATGGAAACCCTGTCTATGTTACCCCTTAAAAATTTTCATGACTCCCTTCACAAGTAAGCAAACTGTAGGTAGTGAAGTTAGAGGATTTAAATTCATTTCTATCCATTGTTTATTGTGAAATTTGACAGGTGATTCACAGTCTCTGGGTCTCACTTTCCTTAGGTGTGAAACAGAGATAACATCTACTTCCTAGAGTGAATTTCTACTCCCTACATAAAGAATACATAACATGTAACCTGCATATTACAATCCCTGGTATAAAACAATGCTTAATAAATATCAGTGATTTTTTTGTGGCTTTACTATATTTAGATCCATTCTACTTCTGGAATATGAATAATCTTTTAGCACCAAACTCTTCAGTCAAGTGCTAATAAACTTTCACAGGTAACCATTCTAAACCAGTATAATTGTTATACACTACTTGCTTCAAGACAGCTAATGGCTACTCCCCACGTAAAAGATGGAGTCTAAGTGTAAGCTGTGATCAAGGCCTTTAACAATCATGGATATCTGCCTGTACAACCCCCTATGAAAATCTTAAGTACCTGTTACTATGCTCTAGAAGTGTTCCAGGAGCTCCCTTTATTGCAGTGATCTATATATTTACCTTGTGTTGTGCTAGTATATGTTTCACTTCTAATTCATAATTTATGATAAGCTCATCATTTCAAGGTCAAGTTCAAGTATCAATATGTTAACAGGTTTATCAGACATGAATACTGATTTCTTCCTTGCACTTAAATTTTCTCTTTGAAAGAGAAATACATATAATCGCACCTCTCTGTTTAGTTGGAGGTAAGTGTAGTTGGCTATCTCTCAATGGCGTGCAGACCATATTCTTTCACCCTTGCCTATTTCCTATGATTTGCATGTTCAACAAAGATGGAGAGTGTGAGATAGGCCAAAAGCTCTTGGTATATTTTTCACAAAGTGTGTTTGTGTGGTGGCGCTGGTTTAGTTGCCAAGTCGTGTCTTACTCTGGCGACTCCTTGGACGGTAGCCTGCTGGACTCCTCTGCCCATGGAATTCTCCAGGCAACAATACTGGAGGGTGTTTGTATGATTCCTGTTAATGAATATATTAAAGAATATATGTTTTCCTCGATCTCTGTGAATAGGAAGTGCAGTCCCATGTCATCTGCTCCAGATATGACTGCTTCTAACCACAGCAGTGTTAGCCACACAGTCTTCCATTTGCTGGGCATCCCTGGCCTTGAGGATCAGCATGTGTGGATCTCCATCCCCTTCTTCATTTCCTATGTCGTTGCCCTGCTTGGGAACAGCCTGCTCATCTGCATTATCTTCATGGAACAGAGCCTCCATGAACCCATGTATCTCTTCCTCTGCATGCTGTCCGGAGCAGACCTTGTCCTCTCCACGTGCACAGTCCCTCAGGCTTTGGCCATCTTCTGGTTCAATGCGAGGGAGATCTCCCTGGATCGCTGCATCACTCAACTCTTCTTCATCCATTCCACCTTCATCTCTGAGTCGGGGATCTTGCTGGTGATGGCATTTGACCGCTACATAGCCATATGCTACCCACTGAGATACGCCACTATTCTTACACACACACTAATTGGGAAAATCGGTGTGATTGCCTTTCTGAGAAGTTATTGTACAGTTTTCCCCATAATATTTCTTTTGAAAAGGTTGACTTTTTGCCAAAATAATGTCATTCCACACACCTATTGTGAACACATTGGCTTGGCCAAATACGCTTGTAATGACATTCAAGTGAACATCTGGTATGGGTTTTCTGTCCTCATGTTAACAGTGGTCTTAGATGTCCTATTAATTTTTGTTTCTTACATTCTGATTCTCCATGCTGTCTTCCACATCCCTTCCCAAGATGCTCGTCACAAGGCTCTCAACACGTGTGGCTCCCATGTCTGTGTCATCATTCTCTTTTATGGACCTGGAATCTTCACAATCCTTACTCAGAGGTTTGGCCGCCACATTCCACCTCATATCCACATCTTGTTGGCTAATGTCTGCATGCTTGCTCCACCTATGCTGAATCCCATCATTTATGGGATCAAGACCAAGCAAATCTGGGAGCAGGTAGCTCATGTGTTGTTTATAAAGAAGAAATAACTTTAGCATAAGATGTGAGTTTTCAGAATCTCTAGGTATCTGTGAAGAAGTCTATGGAAGTGGTGGGAGGGATCAGCTGAAACACTAGGAAACAGCTCTGTGAGTCCTGTCTGAGAACAAGTTCACCCCGAGATTGCAGAATTTAGTTTTCTGTTGTCAAAACAACCTGGCAGAGTGAAGCCATGTTTAACTAACTAAGCAACCTCCTTCAAAGACCCTGGAACAGGATGGATTGATTTTCAGAAGTCATCTATAATTAATAACACTATAGTATAATCTTCAGAATTAGATGAAGGAAGAACAGTATTCTAGCTTGGGATTTTGCTCAGCTACACCTATCTGAGTTTCTCCAGCTCTGAAACAAACCTCTTTTACATACAAACTGCTGTGCCTCAGTGTCTCTCATTCTAGCTACATAACATTCTTAGAATCAGTGATTCCTGGATTTTACAGTTATTCCTATTATATCATAATTTATATCCTACTGACATGCATGTCTACAATAAGAAGATGTAAATACAAATATAAATACAAATACAAATATGTTTCATATTTTGTAGAACAACTCTTGAGGAGACTGAGGAGATTGAGAATGATCTGAGAAAAATAGCATACTGTACATAGTTCTATTTTAATACGTCTTTGACTAAAATCTATAATTTTTGTAGAAAATGTTAGAAAAAAGAAAAACATGAAATGAAACTCATGGACTCATAAACTAAACAGCCCTTAAGCAATTTTATCATTAAAATTTTTTTCTATAGTTGTACATCTGTATCTATATACTTATATATCTATGTCTGTCTCCATCTATATCTAAATCTATATCTTAATTTGTGTCTGAATCTATTTTTAACTTTATCTATCCTTGTGCTATAAGGAAATATGATACATGTATAGATGTATAGATTATGGATGATACTATAAACATGGATTATAACATCATTTTTTCTGGCAGAACATTGCTGATACTGGGAACAAAAGTCAACAGAAAGCTTGACTTTTTGCGAAAATAATGTCATTCTACACTCCTCTTGTGAACATATTGGCTTGGCCATGTATGCTTGTAATGACATTTGGGTGAACATCTGGTATGGGTTTTCAATCCTCATGTTAACCGTGGTCTTTGATGTCCTATTAATTTCCAAGGTTTATGAATTTATAAACTCATTACTATCTTTATATAATATTTCATTGCAGGGTTTTACAGTAACTTATTTAACCAAGCATTCCCTTTTTAAATCCTTTTACCTGGTATTATGACTATATATTCACAAATTTAAGTCTCATTCAATTTGTTATTTAAGTACACAGTCCAGGTGTGTTCTAAATAAATTATTTAAAGTATTGTCTTTCAATATAAAATGCAAATACTCAATGTAAGACAGTTGGGAAACAGCAAAAATATTTTTTAAAATTCCTAGTCAGGAGAAAACCAATGATAGCTTTTCTTTATGTTATCCCATCTTACATTCTTTGTTCCATGGATATGTAAGTTCATACATTTTCAATATTATTGGCTATTTAGAGCTTTCCATTTTTAACTGTATGTACAAGATTTCTCTGAACATATCTAAGCTTGCTCTGATCTTTCAATTTTTATTTTAAGAATAAAGTCTCAGAAATGCTATTGTGGATTGGATTTTTAATGAATCCCATAAAATTACTCTCAGAAAAGATTCATAATGTATCTTTCTTCACTAATAATGAGGCTGAGTATTTTCGTTTTTAAGAACAAAAGAACAAAAATGATATTGTACTATAATTTTAATTTATTTTTAATTGCTATTGAGATTAAACCTCTATTGAAGAGTCATATTTCATCTTATGAAGTAATGATAGCTACCATTTGTTGATGACTTGTGTTACAGCTCCATGCTAAGCATTTTTTGGACATTACCTCACATCGTCTTCATTTGGACCCCTTAAAACCATATTACAGATGAGGAAATGGAAGTCTACTAGGGAAATGGCAAAGGCAGGAACAAATCTTTTTCTTGTGTCAAGTTTGTTTTCTTGGCTACTAAATCTCTGAAATGGTTCTGATTGTTTTCTGCTTTTGCCCATTGACGTCTCGAATACTCCAGTTGTCCTTATTGCTCTTTATTATTTTTTACAAATAACATAACACTCTGTGTTTTCACTGTCACATTTTGAGTATTTGCCTGCTTTTAGTTCATTGTTAATATTTTTATAAACTTTTAAATATTAATAGCTATGTATAAGTCTTTTCTCTTGTTTCTTTTTTATTGGTTACTCCCAGAAAATTTTCCTTAAGCTTGAGAGCTTTGAAGCTTTGAGTATTATTCACATCTGTCTACTTTCACCTCCTCATTCTTAAATTTAGGATTATTTAATCAACACTATGAAGTTCATATGAAGATTAAATAGGCTAATATATGTAAAGTGTCTAGAATGGTGTCAGGCATATAGTGTTACATGTATTTGATGTATAATAATAATTATTATATTTTTGTTTGTCTTAAGATATCTTTATTTCACATTCAGCAATTTTTTAATAAAGCTTTTTATTCTGAAATAATTTTAGATTAATTATCATTAATAAATAATTAAATGTAAGTTTTTATTTCTCTAGACTAAATACTTAAGCACAAAATTCTGTGTTGTAGGATAAGTTTGTGTTTATTTTTATAAGAAGACACCAGACTGTTTTCCTGAGTGGCTCCATTTTAATATATTCCCACCAGCAGTGTATGAGTGATTCACGTCTTCCGTTTCCTCATCAACATTTGGTGTCAGCACTATTTTTTGTTTCAGTTAGTTTGTTTTTCATTGTAGTTTTAATTGGCATATTTCTAAATGTTAATGATGTACATTTTTCATGCTCTTATTTGTCATCTGAACACTCCTCTTTAGTGAAATGTCAGTTCATGTGTTTCGCCTGTTGTTTTCTTCTTTTTAATTTTTATTTATTTATTTAGGGCTCTACCAGATCTTAGCTATGGCACATGGGATATTCGATCTCCATTGCAGCATGTAGTATCTTTGGTTGCAGCATGAAAATTCTTAGTTGCAGCATGTGAGATCTAGTTCCCTGGTGATAGATTAAACCTGGGCCCCCTGCCTTGGGAGCATGGAGTCTTAGCCACTGGACCACCAGGGAAGTCCCATTGCCTGTTTTTTAACTGGATTCTTTTTTTTGTTTTTAACTGTTAAGTTTAGGGAGTTTTGTTTTTTTTTTTTAATATAATCTAAATAAAAGTTATTTGTCACATGTACGGTTTGCGGATAGGTTTTCCCAGCCTGTAGCTTGTCTTTTCATCTTAACAGAGACTTTTTCAGAGTAAATGTTTTCAATTTTTAAAACTTCTTAAAGTTTTTTAAGTTGATAAGTCTAATGTATTAAATTTCGCTTTTATGAGTTCGGCTTTTGTTGTCACTTCAAAACTCTTTACCTAGTTCTAGTTTCTAGGGATTTTCTTTCTTACAAAATTTTTCTAAATGTTTTATAAATATTTATTTTATATTTAAGTCAGTGATCAACTTTGCATTAATTTTTGTATAAGGGGTTAAATTTGGGTCAAGATTCATATTTATTTATTTTTTTCCTTTGGATGTCCATTGCTTCTTGGTTAATGTAGCCAAATATTAACCTTTAACATGAAGTACAGTGACTCATCACGGTAGTTTTTTTTCAATTGTTTTAAGTATTTTGTCTTTTTTTTTTTTCTTTCCTTATAAAATTTTGGAATGAATGTATCTATATCTACAAAAATTCTTGCTGAGATTTTGATAGAACTTTATTTCACATATATATATATTCTGTAAAAATGGATACCTGATCTCCCTTATTTTGAGTCTTCAAATTCATGTCTGTTATGCCTCTCCATTTATATGCTTCCTTTTATTTTTTATCAGCACTTCCTAATTTTCAGCATACATATCCTATCCATAGTTTTCTAGCTTTATACCTATGACCTTTTTTCTTTTGCTCCAAGTGTTATTTGTTTTTTGTTTTGTTTTTGTTTTTTTTTTTTTTTTTTTGCAGGAAGGAGGTTTATTTACCGCTGAATACAGGAACCCAATTAAATTTGAGGAGATTCTGAAGCACTGGAGTAGAACCAAAATCCCAGAAGAGACACTGTTTTTGAAGACAATGGTCTGCTTTTCTGGTTGCCTGATGTCCTCTGCCAGCCTACAGAAGTTGTTTTGTGGAGTTTGCTCAGCGTTGAAATGTTCTTTTGAGGAATTTGTGAGGGAGAAAGTGGTCTTCCCATCCTATTCCTCCGCCATCTTTGATTCGATCCCTCCAAGTGTTATTTGGATGTAAAAAACAGCATGTGTCAGCGTGAAACATAGGTCATAACTACTAATCTATTCATCTAACTCTATAACTTGTTGTCTGTTGATTTTATTCTAGTTTTCGTTATCTAAACGAAAAAGGAATAATCAATTTCTTAAAAGTGGTCAAAGGATAGGTCCACTTATAATGGATACAGAAATTTTTGCAAGAAAGTTATTAAAATTGTAACAATTTGGGGGACTCTCTTTCTGAGTTGGATTTGTCCTTCGTCTCTAAGTATGAGTCAGAAGATGGGAAAGGGCAGAAGGGATAATTACACCTTGGAAAGCAATTTCCAAAAGTGGCATTTTTTTCTTATGTAATGTGTTTTCTACGAGTACAGGAGAACCCAGGATTTCCTCAATGAATACAGCACAAAAAATTAGCCTAGGGACTTCTCTTGTGGTGCAGTGGATAAGAATCCGCCTGCCGAAACAGGGGACACAGTTTCGATCCCCGGTCCAGTAAGGTCCCACGTGCTGCGGAGCAACTAAGCCCATATGCCACAGTTATCGAGTCACAGCTGCTGAGTCCGCATGCTGTAACTACTGAAGCCCACGCACCTAGAGCCCGTGCTCTGCAACAGAGCTGCCGCAAAAGCCTGGGCACTAAAATGAAGAGTAGCCCCCACTCACTGCAACTGGAAGAAGCCCCCACCCAACAAAGATCCAGTGTAACCAAGCATAAGTAAATACATAAATTTTTTAAAAGGGATTAAAAAAAAATTAGTCCTTTAATTGTACTTCCTCAATAAAGCAAAATAAATAGATTAATAAATAAAACTTTTCATGGAGACATAATGTGCTAGGATTATCCTGTGCCCAAGAAGGTGGGAGACGTTTGATAGGCGCTTCTCTGCTCAAGGTTATTCCCATCAGGTGTGGTTTCATCTCCCATCTCCTAGGAGACGGTGTAATGCTTTTGTGGAGCAAGTAGAACACTGGACAGGAAGGGCTGATTCAAATTGGTTGACTGGGGGACTTTCCTGGTAGTCCAGTGGTTAAGACTGTGTACTCCCAAAACTGTGGCTCAGGTTCGATCCCTGGTCAGGGGACTAGATCGTACGTACCGCAATGAAGACTGAAGATCCCACAAGCTACAACTAAGATATATCACAGTCAATAAATAAGTATTTTTTAATGGTGGACTGATTGAGGGCCTGTGCACAATTATGAAAGTGGTGGAGACCCTCCACTTCCAGCTGGTCTAGGAGCAGATGGCTAAACAGAGCTTCTCAACCTCAGCAATTTGGACAGGACACACGTGGGAATCATCATGTGCATTATAGAACGGTTGGCTGTATCCCTGGTCTCTGTCCACTAGATGGCAGTAGCATCCCCTACAACCAAATTTGTCACAGAAGCCAAAGCCCCCCCGCCCCCCGCCCCGCCCTGAAAACCCCTGGGTTAAAACATTACTCTCTCCCCAGTGGCCCTAAGGGACCGCTGCCAACTTGGCCCAGAGTTCCTGCACTCTTCCTCTTCCTGCCAGGCCAAGATTTCACTTTCGTTTCTCTGCCAGCTCCTCATAAGAAGCTGCTTCATGCAGACTGAGCCTTGTTTGGTGAGTGAATTCTGACCATGATTGCCCCTGCTTTTCTTCACCACTGAAACCAAGAGTCTTGTCTGGAAGCTGAAGGTGTGTGGGAGGTTTGTGGAGGCACAGAGGGCGGAAGACTCTGGAAGGAAAGTACTAGGCTTAATTGGATGAGTTTAGATTGTGGCTCAGGCTTGCTCCGAAGGTCAAAAAAGCCAACTTGCAGGCGACCTGCTAAGTGCAGACAGATGGCAGCTCTGAGTCTAGAGGAGGAACGGCCTGGAAAGAAGTGAGTGTGGAAGAGGCAGAGGGCCTTGCTTGCTTCCTGGAGGAGCACTTATTTCTCCAGGCTGAGTCCATCCACGTCTCTTTCCTATACCATAGCTTTGATTGTCTACCTTCCTGAGAGGAAATAGAATCCTATCTCTCTGTGTCTCTGTGTGTGTTTATCTGTGTGTGTGTCTCTCTCTCATAATGAGATGAACAGAAAATCTGCTCACCTCCACCTCATTAGAAGAAAACCTGGTGAAGGAGGTCCCTGTTTTCCAACTGTGTGATGCCCCAGCTTCTTGTATGGAGCATCAGACAGAATGGAGCCTTGGGAACATGGCCAGGGGCAATGTGGAAGTTGATCCTTTGGCCCTCCTCCTGGCACCACTGAGGGGCTGTCTGTGGCCCTCCTGACATCCCCTCAGCTTCTGTCCTGCCTGAGGATGGCAGGTTGGATGTTATGACTACTGCCCACCTCTGTGGCTTCCATTTGTCATGTGTCCTGCTGAGGTCCAGTCTCAGGAATCGGCTTGCACTTCCCTGGATAGACCTGCTGCTCTCTCTTCATTAGTCTCTCCTGCCTTGGAGCTCTTCCTCCTTCTTCTTCCACTTAGGCACACTTTTGCAGTGATTGCTCCCTCAATTACTTATTATTTATAATAGGCCACTAATTAATAAGGAGTTGATTATTGCTCAGAAGGAGCCCAAAGACTCAGTGGTCTTACAAAGAAGTTTGCTCTTATCGATTGACACTAAGCATGTCCCATCTTAAGCTCGCATTTCACAGTGACTGATATCTTTTTTTATTGTTATTATCCTACCTTATTTTTTGTATTTTAAAATTTATTTTATTGAAATGTAGTTGATTTACAATGTTGTGTTAATTTCTGCTAGGCAGAAAATGATCCAGTTATACATATATATTATTTTTTATATGCTTTTCCATTAGGTTTATCATAGGATATTGAGTATAGTTCCCTGTGTCATAGAATGGGACCTTAATGTCCATTGATAGAAGAATGGATAAAGAAGCTGTGCTACGTATACACAAGGATTGTATCTTACTGACATTCTGATACATGGCCTCTCTGTTCTGTGTGCCCACTTTTCAGAAGTCATTGTTACTGCCTTTCTGTGAGTCTATGCCTTACTCTTGAATAGGATCCACTTCTCCCCAGATAACAAGTGTCTTCTCAGGGTCAAAAACAAGCTGCAATAAATAGGAAGAAAATAGATTTATTCATTTATTTTTAAGATGTAGTTCATAGGAACTAACGCAGGCTGCTGGCTTTTAAAAGTACAGTGAATATCTATTCAACATACAATAAATGTTAAATACATATAGTAGCTTACATTATAGCTGGGAAGAGATTGTAAACAAACAAAACTAATGTAGTATATAAGAAGATGATTAATATTATGGAGGAACATTTTTTAAATGTTGACTCAGGCTGAGGGATCTGCAAAGACCCAGTAAAGGTCTTGCAATTTTAAGTAGTGCTCTTGAAGCCCCATTGATTTATTTTTTACAAATTTTGGTCACACCCTGTGGCATGTAGGACCTAGGTTCCCCAACCAGGAAAACTTGCATCTCTTGCATTGGAAGGTGGAGTCAACCACTGGACCAATAGGGAAGTCCCAAAGGCCTCATTGTGAAAAGAAAATTGAGCACAATCTTATGAATGTGAGCGACTTAAAGGCCTTCTTTTCTCATTGGCCGTTCCTGACTCAAGAAACAGAGAAGTGTCTGGGATGTTGTCTAGAAGCTCCTAGGGCCAATCTTCCCTGCACTCCACTTTCTAGAGACACTTTCATTTTACTGTCTAATCTGCAGAGGAGCATAGAGTTTACAATATCGTGAATCCAGATATTAGGAGAAAACGCAAGTGTAGGATGCATTCATTTGACACCATGGCAACTGTCTGACTTGGGAGTTCTATCAGGTAGATACTCCTTGTATTCCCTTCTCCATGTCCCTGAAAGATGGCTGCTCTGCTCTTGGGGTCATTCTTGGGTCTTGGTTGGGTCACTTCCCATGTTTGGGGGCTCTGGTTCCTCTGCACCTTTCTCCTTTTGCAGCCATTTATGGTGACATCCACTTTGACATCTGTTCCTTGCAGCCAAACTCTAAACAGGAGGTCCAAGCGCCACAGTAGAATGCATGTTCTACTCTTCCCTCCTCTGTAGACTCTTAGTGTTTCTCAGTATTGAGTGGATTCTCAATAGAATGAAAACATATCATGCCAATGTTGGCTCATACCTTCAGCTGTAAGCTAGGGTGGACAATGTCATATTATGTAAACCCCTGGTCTTGCCAGTTATCAGAGCCTGATCTGACACATAGTCACTGTAGCCAGGGGTTAACAACATACGGTCTTTAGACAATTTTCAGTATCTCTACCATTGGCTAGATTATACCCACCAGCTTTACTTCTCACCAGGTTCACTTCATGGATGATTGGTGAAGTGGACAGATTTCTAGACCTAAATTTATCTCCATGCAGCTTTCATCATGCCCCTCTCCCCGACTCTTTAGAGCAAGGGTAAGTGTATAGTTTATGAATCCCTCAGATCTTTGTTTCAATATCAAACCTTTGCAACTGTATTCGTTTCCTAGGACTGTCACAAAGAAAAATGTATCACAAACTGGGTTGTTCAAGGAACAGAAATTTATTTTCTCACAGTTCAGGAGGCTAGAAGTCCAACATCAAAGTGGTTGTAGAGTTGTTTCTTTTCTGTAGGCTCCAAGGAGGAACCTATTCCATGCTCATCCCCTAGTTTCTGGAGGCTTTCAGCAATCTTAGTCATTTCTTGCCTCGTGGCTACACTAATCCAATCTCTGCCACCATCGCCACATGGCCTTCTTTCCAGTGTGTGTGTGCACTCTCATCTTCTTAAAGGATATTGGTCATTGTGTTTATAGCCCACTTTGTATCAGTATAATCTCATCTAAACTTGATTACATCTGCAAAGACCTTGTTTTCAAATAAGCTCACATTCAAGCAAGTGAATGCATCTGCATAGGAGACAAAAAAATCCATCATAGCAAGTTCCAAGATATTAATATCTACCAAGATATTCCTTTATTTTTATTTTCGTAATCTTTTGCTTCATAGTTCCTTGTACTAAGGAGTCCAGGTTCGGAGAGTCAGCATCGCCATGCTACCACTCTGCGACAGGACCTCTGAGTGACCACTAGCACTAGTTTCAGCTTTGGTTTGCCATTCCCACTCATGTATCTTGGCAGGGCAGAAACCAACCAGGTTCACTTAGCCTAGCAGGGGCATAGGGGAGAGGAGACCCAGAAGTCAGTATGGCCGCCTCTGGTGGGCTCTCGGTGAGGGGCCATATTGTGGTATAGTAGGTACGTCATCTCTCTCTTCAGGTCATTTGCAAGAGAACAAGATCAGGTGGATATGTATAAAACTAACATAGTTTAAGTAAGTTTTGTGCCAACAGACTGATTTCCTTGTAAGAACCAGAAGCATTACCTTGTAAGAACGAGAAGCATAGCTTCCAGGACCCTATAGGTGACCCTATAAGAGTTACAACTTCTGTGAGGAAGCTGAGGTCTCTGTTTACCAAAAATAACAAAAATAAAGAACTAGGAGAAGTCTTCCTAGACATACCAATGTCTTCCTTTTTACAGGAAGAAAAAACTTAAGCCTGATGATAATCCTTCATTCCCATATACACAATCTCTAACTCCCAAGCCTGTCATTTTGTCTCATCTCTCACTCTCTTCTGCTTCTCTCCGTTGTTTCCATCAACTTTTCCTACAAACTTCCATCATTGAACCTCTGCTCTTTGGAAGGACACTTCACATCATGTAGGAAGTGTAAAATTTCTGGTCCCTTCTGGGTTCTTGCAATTCTGAAAGCCTAGCAGCTCTCTGCATACCAGTCAGACTGACCTTTTAAAGCAGGTTGAAGATGCTGTGCCTTTCACTAACAGGACATTAACATATGTGACTCCTTCTCGCTAAAATATTTTTTTCCTCTCATTTCATGTTCCCTGCTCATCATTCAGCTTTCCATTCAAATCTCACTTATTCAGCAGCAATATCTTCGATATTCTCCTATTTGGAAAATTATTTGATTTCTCAAAAATATGCACCTCTAAGTGATAGTATTTATCACACCCACCAGGCCTCTGAAAGAGGACCCTGAAGACACTATGAGTGAAGTGAGTGAAGTCGCTCAGTCGTGTGTGACTCTTTGCCACCCCATGGACTATATAGCCCACCAGTCTCTTCTGCCCATGGAATTTTCCAGGCAAGAATACTGGGGTGGGTCACCATTTCCTTCTCCAGGAGATCTTTCTGACCCAGGGATTGAACCTGAGTCTCCTGTATTGTAGGCAGACGCTTTACCATCTGAGCCACCAGGGAAGTCACCCCAATTCAACTTATTGATTTGAATGATCTTTGTAAGTCACTTGATTCTATTTATGCATCTGAATAAAGGGAGTACTCATTTCACAAAGATTTTTATATGCAGAATAAATAGGTTGAAGTGACTTATAAATTCTAACTGGCTAGACAATTGTTACAAATAACTGTGAAAAGAACAGAGGCAGAAGGCAAAGGAGAAAAGGAAAGATATACCAATTTAAATGCAGAGTTCCAAAGAATAGCAAGGAGAGATAAGAAAGCCTTCCTCAGAGATCAGTGCAAAAGAAATAGAGGAAAACAACAGAATGGGAAAGACTAGAGATCTCTTCAAGAAAATTAGAGATACCAAGGGAACATTTCATGCAAAGGTGGGCTCAATAAAGGAAAGAAATGGTATGGACCTAACAGAAGCAGAAGATACTAAGAAGAGGTGGCAAGAATACACAGAAGAACTGTACAAAAAAGAGCTTCATGACCCAGATAATCACGATTGTATGATCACTCACCTGGAGCCCAGCATCCTGGAATGTGAAGTCAAATGGGCCTAGGAAGCATCACCACTAACAAAGCTAGTGGAGGTGATGGAATTCCAATTGCTCTATTTCGAGTCCTAAAAGATGATGCTGTGAAAATGCTGTACTCAATATGCCAGCAAATTTGGAAAACTCAGCAGTGGCCACAGGACTGGAAAAGGTCAATTTTCATTCCAATCCCAAAGAAAGGCAATGCCAAAGAATGCTCAAGTTCAGTTCAGTTCAGCTGCTCAGTCGTGTCCGACTCTTTGTGACCCCATGAATCGCAGCACGCCAGGCCTCCCTGTCCATCACCATCTTCCAGGGTTCACTTAAATTCACGTCCACTGAGTCAGTGATGCCATGCAGCCATCTCATCCTCTGTCATTCCCTTCTCCTCCTGCCCCCAATCCCTCCCAGCATCAGAGTCTTTTCCAATGAGTCAACTCTTTGCATGAGGTGGCCAAAGGACTGGAGTTTCAGCTTTAGCATCAGTCCTTCCAAAGAACACCCAAGACTGATCTCCTTTAGAATGGACTGGTTGGATCTCCTTGCAGTCCAAGGGACTCTCAAGAGTCTTCTCCAACACCACAGTTCAAAAGCATCAATTCTTCGGCACTCAGCTTTCTTCAAAGTCCAACTCTCACATCCATACATGACCACTGGAAAAACCATAGCCTTGATTAGACGGACCTTTGTTGGCAAAGTAACGTCTCTGCTTTTCAATATGCTATCTAGGTTGGTCATAACTTTTCTTCCAAGGAGTAAGCGTCTTTTAATTTCATGGCTGCAATCACCATCTGCAGTGATTTTGGAGCCCCCCAAAATAAAGTCTGACACTGTTTCTACTGTCTCCCCATCTATTTCCCATGAAGTGATGAGACCAGATGCCAAGGTAAGAGAAACCCAAGTAAGACGGTAGGTGTTGCAAGAAGGCATCAGAGGGCAGACACACTGAAACCATAATCTCAGGAAACTAGTCAATCTAATCACTCTAGGACCACAGCCTTGTCTAACTCAGTGAAACTAAGCCATGCCCTGTGGGGCCATCCAAGAATGCTCAAACAACTGCACTCATCTCACATACTAGCAAAATAATGCTCAAAATTCTCCAAGCTAGGCTTCAACAGTATGTAAACTGTGAACTTCCAGATGTTCCAGTTGGATTTAGAAAAAGCAGAGGAACCAGAGATCAAATTGCCAACATCCATTGGATCATCAAAAAAGCAAGAGAGTTCCAGAAGAACTTCTGCTTTATTGACTATGCCAAAGCCTTTGACTGTGTGGATCACAACAAACTGTGGAAAATTCTTAAAGATATGGGAATACAAGAACACCTGACCTGCCTCTTAAGAAATCTGTAGGCAGGTCAGGAAGCAACAGTTAGAACTGGACATGGAAAAACAGAATGGTTCCAAATAGGGAAAGGAGTACATCAAGGCTGTATATTGTCACCCTGCTTATTTAACTTCTATGCAGAGTACATCATGAGAAACATTGGGCTGGATGAAGCACAAGCTGGAATCAAGATTGCTGGGAGAAATATCAATAACCTCAGATACGCAGATGACACCACCCTTATGACAGAAAGTGAAGAACTAAAAAGCCTCTTGATGAAAGTGAAAGAGGAGAGTGAAAAAGTTGGCTTAAAGCTCAACATTCAAAAAACTGAATTAAGATCATGGCATCTGGTCCCATCACCTCATGGCAAATAGGTGGGGAAACAGGGGAAATGGTGTCAGACTTTATTTGGGGGGGCTCAAAAATCACTGCAGGTGGTGACTGCAGCCATGAAATTAAAAGACTCTTACTCCTTGGAAGATAAGTTATGACCAACCTAGACAGCATATTAAAAAGCAGACACATTACTTTGCCAACAAAGATCCATCTAGTCAAAGCTATGGTTTTTCCAGTAGTCATGTATGGATGTGAGAGTTGGACTATAACGAAAGCTGAGTGCCGAAGAATTGATGCTTTTGAACTGTAATGTTGGAGAAGATTCTTCAGAATCCTTTGGACTGGAAAGAGATTTAACTTGTCCATCCTAAAGGAAATCTGTCCTGAAAATTCACTGGAAGAACTGATGCTGAAGCTGAAACTCCAATACTTTGGCCACCTGATGCAAAGAACTCACTCCTTGGAAAAGACTCTGATGCTGGGAAAGATTGAAGGTGGAAGGAGAAGGGAATGACAGAGGATGAGATGGTTGGATGCCATCACCAACTCAATGGGCATGAGTTTGAGTAGACTCCTGCAGTTGGTGATGGACAGGGAGGCCTGGTTTGCTGCAGTCCCTGGAGTCACAAACAGTCAGATCCAACTGAGCAACTGAACTGAACTGAGATAATTGTTAGTCATAAAATTACCTTCCTCTTATAATGTTTACTCTGTCTGTGGGTGTCTCTGGGGAGTGAGTATAAGTACGTAGAAGAACTCCTTATGGAAAGGTATATTGGGAGAGACAGATAGAAAAATTGATTGATTGACCCATAGATAAATATTCACTGGAAACCTATCTGTGCTCCTAAAGCTCACCTATAGGAGAACAGCTAATTAACGGAAAGAAAAGAGGAAATGCTGAATTTTTTTTTTTTTAAGAAAGGTCTAATTTCCTCTGGGGAAGTGAGAAGATCCTTTATGTATTCATCAAACATTATGCTCCCTGTGCTAGGCATTAGGGATACAGCAGTGAATAAAAACAGTGCCTAATTTACACAGGAGCCTGGTGGGCTGCAATCCGTGGGCTCATGAAGAGTGAGACGCAACTGAGCGACTTCACTTTCAGTTTTCACTTTCATGCATTGGAGAAGGCAATGGCAACTCACTCCAGTATTCTTGTCTGGAGAATCCCAGGGACAGGGGAGCCTGGTGGGCTGCCATCTATGAGGTCACACAGAGTCGGACACGACTGAAGCGACTTAGCAGCAATCTACACAGATTGCATTTTCAGAGTAAGATACTTCAAGAAAGGTATCAATATATTATACGGTGATAATAAGGAAAGATGGTAAGTGCACACAAAGTGATGTATTGATGCTTGTGCTGTAGATGAGTTAATCACATAAGGCCCTTCAAAGGAGAGACCATGTAAGGAGGGAGCCATATGAAGCATAACAGGAAGTCATGCAAATATCAAGGGAAAGATCATTGTAGGGTGAAAGAAAAGCAAACTGCAAAAGCCCTGAGGCATTAGTGGCTTTCCCAGGCCATTAAATTCCATTTGTTCTTTCTTGTTCTTCAGTATTTAAGTCTTAATCAGTTTTTAATGTCTGCATGATTGAAATCTTTTTTATCTATGCCAGTCTTACATATCTCTTTTCAATCTGCCCATCCATCCCAGAATCCTTAAGCAAGAAGAGCTCCAGATAGGAGGAAGCCAGGGAGCAGCTGCTATGGCTTTAAATACTGCGGTGAACCTACAGAAAGAGGTATCCTGTCCCATCTGCCAGGAGCTTTTAACAGAACCCCTAAGTCTAGGCTGTGGTCACAGCTTCTGCCAGACTTGCATCACTGACAGCAAGGAGACAGACATCAGCCTAGGAGGAGACAGCAGCTGTCCTGTGTGTGGTGCGCGGTACTCACTTGGAAACCTGTGGCCTAATCTGCATCTGGCCAACATAGTGGAGAGACTCAGAACAGTCAAGCTGAGCGCAGAGGAGGGACAGAAGACAGGTCTCTGTGTGCACCATGAAGAGAAACTCCTGCTCTTCTGTAAGGAAGACAGAAAAGTCATTTGTCGTCTTTGTGAACGATCTCAGGAGCACCATGGTCACCACACCCTCCTCATGGAAGAGGCCGTCCAGGAAAGTCAGGTAGGGCCCAGGACGGAAATTAGTACTTGGTGGAAACTCTCGCCTTTTCAACTGCTCTGTTTGGCACCGTAGTAGTGAGCTCTGTAATCTCCGATGTATGTCTCTCACAGTATGCTCAACTTCCAATGTCTGAAGGACATTCCTGTGTTTTTCTTTAGTTACATAAAGGAGAAGCCAAAAGTATAGACTCTTGGCTGAAAGTGAGAGGTTTTCTTCTTTTGTCTCTTTTGTTGTGTTGATTGGCAATTCCTTCACCAGATTAGCTCTAGTTGCTGAGATTAGCTCTCAGCAGAATGGGTGCTGTTGAAGACTGTGGATTGAACATATAAAAAATGTCAATAAGAAACAAGGACATTCCTTGCCGAAGCAGAATCGATAATTACTGTAAAAAAAAGAATTGGCAAGGATAGTGACTTTCACCGCTTAGGAATAAACAATGCATTTACCTTCTCAGAATTTTTTCTATCCTGTGTCATCGATTTTAATGATCAGATTCAAACTGATTTCCATAAACTGGTCTCTTCTGAGATCAGCATGATTTCTTCCCTGTTTATTCTCTGTCCAGGTGCTGAAAAAGCCCAAAGTTTGATGCTGGTGTGGTTCCTCCCTTATAGGAGATGCTCCAGGCGGCTCTGACGAGGCTGAGGAAGGAGCAGCAGAAGGCTGAGAAGTTGGAAGCTGACATCAGAGAAGGGAGAACTTCCTGGAAGGTGGGCGGAGACTCTTCTTAATGGATTTCTGAGTCAGGGGTCAGCACAACCGTCTGTCATTCTGTCCTAATCATGAGGAAGCCCCTTCCTCTTGTTGCCTGGCATTAAATGAGTCCAGGTGCTATTTTATTTGTTCTCTCCTTGGTCCTTTCTCTGTGAGAAGTAGGGGCTAGAGAGTGGATATGTTTCAAACATACACAGAGTTTCGGAATTCAGCATGAAGACTGACTTTATGGTGAGTCTGTGTTATGCTCAGTTGCCTCAGTCATGTCTGACTCTTTGTGACTCTATGGACTATGGCCTGCCAGGCTCCTCAGTCCATAAGATTCTCCAGGCAAGAATACTGGAATGGGTTGCCATATTCTTCACAGGGGATTTTCTTATCTCAGGGACTGAACCCAAGTCTCCTGAGTCTCCTGCATTGCACACATGTTCTTGAGCCACCAGGGAAGCCTTCTATGGTGAAGAAGGCTGGAGAATTCTGTCTTCCACTCCTCCTGCAAGTCTCTGACACCTTCAGTGGAAGACAATGGCAAAAGACTGAGCTTTTTCTCAAGGTTCGAACTTAGGGACTGCAGTAATGCAGGGAGGCATGAGTGTCTAGGACAGCTATCCAGAACTCAGACCTCACTCAGATTTTACATTTTGGCCCAGGGTTGGCAGATAAGATTGTTTGAAACCTTTTTGATTTGTACTGAGGGAAAATAATTGAAAAAAAAATCTGAGCTTTCCCCAAAATTGCTTGCCTACTTTAACTTCCTTCCTGGTAAGAAGCCCCTGAAAAATATTTTCCTGGCTCTTAATCCCTTACACAAGTAGGCTCCCCAGCTGACAGATTCATTCCCTCTCCTCCTTGTCTAACCTTACAGTATCAGATTCAGACTGAGAGACAAAGGATACAAACAGAGTTTAATCAGCTTAGAAGCATCCTAGACAGTGAGGAGCGAAGAGAACTGCAGAGATTGGAGGAAGAGGAGAAGAAGACCCTGGATAGCTTGGCTGTGGCGGAGGCTGAGCTGGTGCAGCAGGGCGAGCTGCTGAAGGAGCTCATCTCAGACCTGGAGCGCCGCAGTGAATGGTCAACTGTGGAGCTGCTGCAGGTGAG
Organism: Capra hircus; assembly: GCF_001704415.2. Classification (NCBI taxonomy): domain Eukaryota; kingdom Metazoa; phylum Chordata; class Mammalia; order Artiodactyla; family Bovidae; genus Capra; species Capra hircus. Next base: position 34,634,287 of record NC_030822.1, read on the forward strand.
GGGGGCCATCCCACCTGCAGTTCTGAACCCGTGTCAGTTACCTTCTCATCTGTGTCCTTGGGTTCTAATCCTGTTGTTGTCACTAAGAGGCTCCTTTGAAATATATATCAAGCTTATTTTCACTCATACTGATGGCTTTTCTAATGTTGAAGCAACCTGGAATTTCTGGGATAAATTCAAGTTGACTGTGATGTATAATGGGGCTTCCCAGGTGGCGCTAGTGGTAAAGAACCTGCCTGGCAATGCAGGAGACATAATAGGTCTGGGTTTGATCTCGGGAATGGCAACCTACTCTAGTATTCTTGCCTGGAGAATCCCATGGACAGAGGAGCCTGGGAGGCTACAGTCCATAGAGTCGGAAAGAGTCAGACACAACTGAATCGACTCAGCATGCATGGACGCATGATGTATAATCTTTTATATTTTGCTGGATTAAATTTTCTAGTGTTTCACTGAAAAAGTTTCATGTCTATATTCATAAGGGATATTAGCCTGTAGTTTACTTTTCTTGTAATGTCTTTGTCTCATTTTAGTATCAGAATAGTATTGGCCTCATGGAATGAGTTGGGAAGTGTTTCCTCCTCCTCTGTTTTTTGGAAGAATTTGTGAAGTATTTGTATTATTTTGCCTTTAAAACTATCAGAAATTCACCAGTGAAGCCATCTAGAACTGGACTTTCCTTTGGAGGAGGTTTTTGCTTTTCAGTCCAATCTCTACATGTTTAGGTCTATTCAGTTTTTCTATTTCTCTGTGAATCAGTGTGGATAGTTTCTGTGTTTGAAGGAATTTGTCCATTTAATTTATATTATCTAGTTTGTTGGTATACAATTTTTCATAGCCTTTATATTCTTTTAATTTCTGTTAATTCAATAGTACTGTCTCTTCTTTAATTCTTATTTTAGTAATTTGCCTCCTATGTATTTTTTTCTTGAGATATTTAGCTAAAGGGTTATCTATTTTATTGATTTTTTTCAAATAATTTCAAATAACTTTGACTGCTCTGTTTTTCTCTATAGTTTTCCTATTCTTTGCTTCCTTAATCCTGCTGTTTTATTTATTCTCCTTGACTTGTGTTTTCTCTCTTCCTCCTAGGACATGAGTGGAATCATGAAATGGTGCGTATGGGTGAGCAGGAGTCATGCTCATGTGGTATGAAGAAAGGTTTGTAGCCATGAGAGTTATCTGGTCAATCAGAATGAAAAATCTCCCCAAACAATGAAGTTTTGATGTAGTATTATTTTAAATTGTAGTCACAGATGAGGATTTTAGTGTTCTCTATCTTTTGAGAATGAGCCGGATTCTATGTTAATGAATTCAGTAGTTGGAATTCACGGTTAGGGTCTATAAGGGTAAAGAGGATAAAGGATTTTACTGTTAGACTCTTGTGACTTCACTCATTTAATTCACCCTCCGTCCTTCTTTGGTTTCTTTATTTCACTGGTGCTTGTGTTAGCACATGGGCCTTGTCAAGCCCTAAAATAGTTATGCGGGTCAGCTTTAAAGAGGAAAAAAAAAAATTAAAGCTTTGTTTTGTTTTAAATTTTGCCTACCTAGAAGTAGAGTGGGACTACGTCATTCCACAAGGTTCTCTTTAGATTTCTAAAAGCAGACCTGAGCCTTGAGGTTATTGGTTTTGACTCTGGTGGCAATAATTAATCTTTTCCAAGTCACACATTTTAGAAACTTATATGGGAAAGTGTAGTCTTTGTGTCTAAAGTTTGCTGATCCACCTAGCAGCACCAAATTCTTTACAAACACATGAAGTTCTAACCATTTTCTTTTCAGTAGTCATAACTTCTCCTTTGCCAGAAGTTTTTAACTTTTTCCCAGAACTCCTAAAAATTTCCAATATTGTTTGTGGGCCACACCCCTGGAAGTAAAGCTTTGAACCAGGGCACAGGCTTATTGGCTCTCCAAAAATAGACCCATACCACAGTCAGAATCTGTAGCCTCCCTATTGATCTGCCTGGGAACGTCCATCTGGGAGACCCATCGTGTGTGATGACTTTTCCATATTAGTACCATTTTAGAGGTAGCAAAGGGTTTCCCTGGTGATTCAAACAGTAAAAGAATCCATCTGCAATGCAGGAGACCTGGGTTGGGAATACTCTGCAGGAAAGCATGGAGGCATATTCCCTCCAGTATTCTTGCTTAGAGAATCCCCATGGACAGAAGAGCCTGATGGGCTATAGTCCATGGGGTCACAAAGATTCGGACATGACTGAGCAGCTAAGCACAGCACAGCACAGCAGAACACAGAGGTAGCAAAAGCCTTTCCTATACAGTATTTCACCTAGTTTCTTATTCATTCCATGAAGTATCGAAAGAAGGGTTAATATATTCCATTTCTAGAAGGAGACAGCTTTTTGTTTAATTTTTTTAAGTGAAGGTCTTCTTCCTAAGTGGGCAGGTAGACACGAGCACATTTCTTTTGTCTGTGGTGTCAGAGCCATCGCTTCTCCCCTCCTCGGGTTTCTCAGGGAAGAAGGTTTAAGTGCGTCAGTGCATGGAAGGAGAGGAAGGCAGTGGTATTAAAAGGATGGTGTGTACGAGATGTAGGGTCAACATTTTTATCATCTCTAGGAGTGAGATCTGGACACTGAAGAAGCCAAAAACGATTTCCAAGAAACTGAAGAATGTATTCCGTGTTCCAGATCTGCGTGGAATGCTGCATATGTTTAAAGGTGTGGAAGCCAGGGCAGGAGTGTGGATATGGGATTCTTGTGGTGCCAGGGACTAAATTTGGGCACAAGTTGGGGTAGAAAGAAGGAGGGTATTCAGAGAAGGGGTATTGCTGAAGAGGATGTGATTATATAAAAGGGAGAATGGCTAGGTTTCTGGTTCATCCTCTCATTCACCACTTCATAGCTTCACAGTGGTCCTACCCCCTGCCCTCACCCTAGAAAAGAAGTAGGTATCAGTGCTTAGTCACTTGCATCAATCAACATCACTGAATCTTTTATCATTTCAGAGCTAACACGCGTCCAGTGCCACTGGGGTAAGAAGATTTATTGGGTCTTCAAATTACTGTGTTCTGACCCCATTTCAGAAGTCTGCAGTTTCAATTAGATTTGATCATAGCCCCACGTGTTCACCTCCTGATACATACATATAATATGTCACTCTAATGTTTGAACCCTTTTCCCCAGTCCATCAGCACAAGTTCTTCACAGTCAATTCCCAAGTTCCCTCTTCATAATGTCACTGGATAAGCTTACCCTGTATTTGTTATATGTTTTTATTTTTATTTTTTTCCTCTGCAGTGGACATCACATTGAATCCATTCAACCTAAATTTGAATCTTGTCCTTTCAGAAGATCAGAGACAAGTGCTATCTGTGCCAATATGGCCTGTTAAGTATTATAATTATGGTATCTTGGGCTCCCAATATTTCTCCTCAGGGAAACACTACTGGGAAATAGACGTATCCAAGAAGACTGCCTGGATCCTAGGGGTATACTGTAGAATACGTTCCTGTAATATAAAGTGTGCTGTTCAACGAAGCAAGAGTTCTGAAAATGCTTACTCCATATACAGACCTCAATTTGGCTACTGGGTTATAGGGTTAAAGGATAAATTTAGGTATGAAGCCTTTGAGGACTCTTCCACCACTCATCCTGACTCAAGAGTCTTGACTCTTTCCATGACTGTTCCTCCCCGTCATGTTGGTGTTTTTCTAGACTATGAAGCAGGCACTGTCTCATTTTTCAATGTTACAAACCATGGGTCACTCATCTATAGGTTCTCTAAGTGCAACTTTTCTCGGAATGCCTATCCATATTTCAATCCTTGGGACTGCCCAGCTCCCATGACACTGTGCCCTCCAAGTTCCTGAAACTTCCGTTCCCTCTCCCACTTCTTATAGTGACCCTGGCCATGGATTTCACCTTCTATACGTGAGCCCATCTGTGCCATTCACACCATCTCTTCCTTCCGGTCTCCCATCTCTACTTTAGAACTCGTGCTCATCTTTGGGATGCAGAGTGCATCTGCTTTAAGTTAGCAGACATGCTAATTCACCTGTTGACTCTCTTGTATTCTCAAAGAGAGACCTCTAATCCCTTCTGAAGACAACACAGTAATGGTATAACGTCTTTGCCCTCATAATCCTCCATATATTTCTTTTTTGATCACCAACCTAAGAAACATGGCAAAGCCTGTCTGCCACCCTCTATGATATCCAGGACAATCTACAATCACTCCCCACCTACTACCATCAACTAAGTATTTGAGCGAATGTCTGTTGCCCAGGACATACTCAGTTTATCAAAGGGTCATGGAAAGGAAAACACAAGCAATATCTGTACACAGAATAACAATTTTATGTTCAGAGTGTTGGAGTTCTAATCCTGTCTTGACTTGTACAAAGTGTGTAATGATGAAAAAATTCTGACCTTCTTTTTTCTTAAATACAAACTAGGGTTTAAAGCTGTGCCTAACTCTTAAGATCATTGTGTAAAACTAAATGTCAGTGTAAAACAACTATTTAAGTGTCCTGCACAATTTAATAAAGATTTGCTCTGTGATTACTGAAAAATATAAGCTGTGTCAATGTCCTGTGTACATATTTGTGCCCTTCAGATGAACAATAATCGACCTATCCAGGCTCATTTTTCAAGTTGCCAGACTTGGCTGGCAAGACCACTCCAGTTCCTATCTTGGTTTACAGAACTTTTATATACTGAGGCTGTTCTATTTGGGACCATTTTTAAGGTGCTTTACTGGAAATGGGTCACAAAAGGTATAAAAGTATGAGTTTCTGAAATCTGTCTAGCAGAGGAAGCCATGTCTAGGGACAGCTGTTCTTATTAAGGATAGAGTTTTGGTTTTCAGGCCTTTCGCTTATGGTAAAACACTTGAGTATATCACAGAATAGGGCTTCTTAATGGGCACAGTGATAAAGAATCCACCTTTTTGATCCACTTAAAATAGAACGCCTGTTCAGTTGGGTGGGGAAGATTCCCTGGAGGAGGAAATGGCAATTCAATCCAGTATTCTTGCTTGAAAATTTACATGAAGCCTGGTGGGCTACAGTCCATGGGGTCAAAAAGAGTTTGACAAGACTGAACACACACACACACATTCTCTAGTATATGCCATACCATGCACTTTTCTGTTCTGTTCTTTTTCTTTGTAACTAGTTTCAAATTTATGATGAGAAATTGACCTAGGATAGCAAAGAAGCAAGCTTTGCTTTGAGAAGTATACGTTATAAGTTAGAGTAGACTACTATACAGAGTCTACCCCAAATTATAGAAAAGTAGTAACTTGTCCCAGTGGAATGATACAGCATGTAATCTGGAAATGGTCTATATATACACACTCATACACACATGCACACATGTACACATACATATAATTACGTGTATAAATATACGTATGTACATAGAGCATCTTTATACCAGTAAATCTTCAAACATACCACATAAAGAACAAATTCCTATCAGGTCATTAAAGGAATACATAACCTTATGAGATACACCCAACATTTCATGGCTGACAGTGCAGAAGATAGGATGATTAGGCCTAGGACTGTGTTTCTCCAGCACAAGTGCTCTATCAATAGAATACTCCCCAAGAAAAGGTAGGAGCCAGATTCCCTAGGATGTGGCATAGAAGGGAGAGCCATTAATGAACCAAGAGCAGGTCACAGTAATGGCTAAAATTAAGTTGAGCTATTTCATAGCAGGGTGCTTCTACAGGTCACATGTTATAGTGGGGGAAAACTGTGGACAGTTAAGAGCTTGGGCTTTGAAATAACATAGAATTTTGTTATCATACTTATTAGCCCTTATTAAAATTAACTTGATTCAGTTTTTCATAAGAAATAAAAGTACTAAGACTTACCTTATAGGCCTATTGTGGGAATTAAATAATAGAATATTTGTAATAACTTTATCTCCTAGCAGTAAGCACTGATCCAGATTGTTATCAGTTAATTTTCTTTTTGACTAGAAATGCATGTTAAGAATGAATAGGAATCTACTTTTTTTTTTTTCATTTTAAACAAGTTTATTTAAACAACAAGATGCTTGACTTGAAGGGAAAACTGTCTAGGATTCATTTCTTTTAGAGTAATTTATCCCTACTTAATGACAGATTGCTCTACATGTAACACCTATGTACAAAAAATTATAAAATTGTCCTTGGTTTTACAGTGATAAACGAACAACATTAAAATTCTCCAATCAAACAAGGCATGCAAGAATTTTTATGTTGTTCTTTTTGTTTGTTTGTTTGTTAAACAGTGAGAGCAAAATAACTTACTGGAGTATAAAGATAAGAGCTGATGAGCAGGCCACTAATGGAGAAAAGTGGGTATTTTCACAGAATCAGTATTTTTCCCCAAGCCATCTCCGTTTGATGTTGAGCAAAACATACCACTGGCCATTTAGTTAAAAAAATGCAACATGCTTGTGCACATACATCAGTTACTTCAAGTACAAGAAAGGAATGGGTACAGGGGAAATGAAAGAATAGAGAATCTATACTGTAGTAGTCAGGATGTGGTGGAACAAAATTGTGGTTTTCTAACAGAATGTCTTCTTGGTCTGGAGGCAAAGAATTCTGGTGTAAAGTAGCAGGTTCTGCTTTTAGTAGACACTTCCTTCCTGCTGCCGCTTCTACTATGTCACTTCAGTCGTGTCGACTCTGTGTGACCCCATAGACGGCAGCCCACCAGGCTCCTCTGTCCCTGGGATTCTCTGGGCAAGAACACTGGAGTGGGTCGCCATTTCCTTCTCCAATGCATGCATGCATGCTAAGTCACTTCAGTCGTGTCTGACTCTGTGCGACCCCATAGACAGCAGCCCACCAGGCTCCTCTGTCCCTGGGATTCTCTGGGCAAGAACGCTGGAGTGGGTTGCCATTTCCTTCTCCAACTTCCTGCTGCTGGAATATGTCATTGTATCTTTATCTTCCATCTTTGACTGTGCAGGTGTGTCTGTTTCATTGATTGGCTGCCCATCAACTTGGAATCTGATCTGCCCCATTAATAAATCTTGTCATTCACAATAGGCATTTATTAGCTTCCTACATGGTGTATGCCTCTTAATCTTAAACTACACTACAGAACCATCCTGCTCCACCACCTTCAAATTAATTTGATTGCTGTTCTCAGTCTTGACATCTTCCTTGGGCTTTTTGTCCACCATGTTGAGGACTGGAGTCTCCTCAGCTTCTGCTTCACAAAAGGACCCAGTGAGCACACAAGCAGCACCAAAAGTGGAAGAAGAAAGGGTAATCTACTTTATTTTTTTTTTTTAATTTTATTTATTTTTTTATTTTTTAAATTTTAAAATCTTTAATTCTTACATGCGTTCCCCTTCATGTTTAGGGTAATCCACTTTAAACATTAGTAACTTTGCTTTGCTTTGATAAGGAAAAACTTGATTAGGGACTTTCTTGGTAGTCCAGTGGTTAAGAATCCATCTTCCAATGCAGGGTACAAAGGTTCAATGCCTGGTCAGGGAACGAAGTTCCCACGTGCCATGAGGCAACTAAGCCCAGCACAACAAATACTGAGCCTGTGTGCTCTGGAGCCCATGCACCACACTAGAGAGAAGCCATGTGCCGCGACAAAAGAGCCCACATGCCTCGGGGAAGATCCCACATGCCACAGCTAAGACCTTATGCAGTCAGATAAATAAATTCATATTAAAAAGAATAACCCGATTAAGGAATTACAAATCATTTTGGATAATTTTTTTCTTAAATCTTTAAATACTTTTACTTTACAGATAGTTTTCTGAATTTGTTTTCTCTAAACATTCTATGTGATTCTACTATTTAATCCTCTGCTATCAATCACATGGGCTCTTTTATGGTGGTAAGAATATTTAACATGAGATCTAACCTCTTAGAAAATTGTTAAGGAGTTGCTGTTCAATTAATGTAAAGTGTCAGTTACACAAGATGGATAAGTTCTAGGATCTACTGTACAGCATTCTGCCTGTAGGTAACAATACTATATTGTGCATGTAATAAAAATATCTTCATTGTAAAAGGAAGTTTTATCTCTTCGTAACTACCCAAGCCTTTATTTTAATTATGGGAACTGCTTCTTTAATGTAAGAATATACTAGCTAAAAGTTGATTTAACATTTTTTTTCTATTTTTGCTGTAGTTCTCTTTCACTGGAAAACTGTTTTTCTGTTTGCCCAGATACATCTCCATTTTTCAGGGTCCTGGTTCACACTATGATCTACCATGAAAGAAGACGGTTCAGGAGTTCTGTTCTGGGCTCCCTCAGCCAAGGTATAGGTCAGTGTTTCCTGCTCCTGGCCAGCCTCACTCTTTCTAGTGAGGTGGAAAGCTGCAGTCATCCTCAGAATGAAGTCAAGCCTGGTCTCATCCTCCAGTGAGATAGAAGGACAAATGTTGCTACAGTGAGCACACGCACAGCACATGGTGGCAGCCATGCGTCTTTTGGCTTTTTCATTTCCAGTTCTTTCCCAACCTACTTGAGAGCTGAGAGAGAAAAAAAAAAAAAAGGACTACTTGTCCAAACAATATCTGTTCTGAGCCTTATTTTCAAGGATATAAGAAGTGCTTTGATGGGAAAATAGGGGAAAGTCAGAGCTTAATAATTTAACACCTGTTAGTGTAATAATGTAATATTAAGTTGGCCAAAAAGTTCATTTGGATTGTCTGTACTATCTTATGGAAAGACCCCAATGAACTTTTTGGCCAGCTTCATATTTCTGCATGACTCTCCACATAAATTTCCAGTGCCCAGTCGCTTCTTGGTTTGGAAGCCCTGAAGGTGTGACAGGTGCCCTGCTCTGCAGTTTCTTCTGTGTTCACAAGTCCTGCAAGATATCCAAGTTTAAAATCAGGGATCTACTACAGTTCCCCCCAAATCACTAGCCCTGCTCATCCTTCTTGAGCCCCATCTGCAACCCAGATACAGAGCTCAGCTGAGAGATCAGAAGTAAGAAGAACATGTAGGAAGAATTTCCATCAGGGACATCTTTACACTTTTAATAAAACAAAGAGATGCTTGATCGGCTTTAATCATGTGAAAAAATATCAGAAGTAGCATGATAACAAGATCCTGAGACCTATGAGAAAACGAGGTTAAAATAGAAGTGACTATCTTATTACCTCTCTTCTTGGGAGGCTTTGATGCAACCCAGACTGACTCACTCAATGGTAAATCCAATCAAAGCTCTTTTTCTTCATTTCATTTTCTTAGTTTACTCTGACTTTCTCATATCTGAACAGATCTTACTAGATTAAGATTGATACATTGAACATTATTATCCCTGCAACATCTTCCTTGTACCTTTAACTGTACCAATTGACTGTTTGGCACACATTTTTGAACAATTCAGTCATGTCATTATTCTTAACAGAGTTCCTGTGCCACCTAATGCAGAATTGGAGAATTGTTTCATGGGCTTCCCTTGTGACTCAGCTGGTAAAGAATCTGCCTGCTATGTGGGAGACCTGGGTTCAATCCCTAGGTTGGGAAGATCCCCTGGAGAAGGAAAAGGCTACCCACTTCACTATTCTGGCCTGGAGAATTCCATGGACTAAGTCCATGGGGTCGTAAAGAGTCAGATATGACTGAGTGACTTTCACTTTTCAGTACTGTATTAGTGTTCTCCAAAGAACAGAGTAGTAGAATTAATATGATATATATATTAGTTAATGTACATACATGCATGCTATGTTGCTTCAGTTGTATCTGATTTTGCAACCCTATGGACTGTCACCAGTCTCCTCTGTCCATGGGATTCTTCATAATTATGTATACATATATATATAAATGCATATATATATGTGTGTGTATAATATTTATCAAGATGAATTAACTCACTTAATCAAGGAGCCTTAGATGTTCCATTATCTGCCCAAGGCAAACTGGAGACACGGGAAAGTTGGTGGCTGGTGCAATTTGGTTCAAGTCTAAAGGCTTGAGACCAGGGTAGCCACTGGTGTAAGTCCTCTTCCAGGGAGAGAAGAAAATCTATCTATCTCCTAGCTCAAAGTAGACAGGAAGATGCAAAAACAGTGAATTCTTCCTTCTTCCATATTTTTCTTCTTTATAGGCCCTCAACAAATTTTTTGATGCCTACTTAATTTAGGGAAAGTTAACTTCTGCGTCCATACATCAAATTCTAATCTTATCTAGAAACAGCACCCACACAGACATACCCAGAAAGAATGTCTAATCTAGGCAACCAGCAACCAGTCAATATGACACACAAAATTCACCATCAACTATTTTCCTGCTTCATTTTGAAGCAGCTTCATCTGAAGCTATTTGAGAACAGCTTCTAAGAGAAGAGCTGAGAGGAATTAAATACACTCACTGACCCAAGGAGGCTAAGACATAAAAGCCTTGTCTTTTCTGAGGGGCCCTATGTGGTCTATAGTTTCTCTCCTCCTTTCCTGTCCAAACTCCACCCCCTAGAATTTAACTTTCATTTCCCCTCATCTTCTACTTCGGATCATCATAGTGGAGGTCAGGCCTCTGGTATGGTGAGTGAATCGTGAACACATCTGCCCAGGGCCTGTCTTCATCCTTCTCCAGGGAATCACAACTTCTCCATTCTTATCTGAGGATAGCTCAGTGGTTTGTGGAGGGCAGAGTTTGAGACAGACAAAAAGAATAATGGAATCTGCTTGGGTGAGTTTAATTAGATGTCTAGAAGCTGTTCTAAAGGCAGAAATGGGCCGGCCTGCAGGCTTCCTGCTGAGAGTGCTGACTGAAGATCAGTCTTGGGGAGGGGAAGTCTTAGGAGAAGGGGGGTTGGAAGAAGAGAAAGGCTTGGTTTGTTCCTTAGAGGGACTGTTTGTTTCTCAAGGCTGAATCTACCCACAATGCCTTCCCATTCTGTAAGTTTCAATTGCGGCTTGCTGAGACAGTCAGGATCCCTGATTTTTCAAGAGGTAGAAAATCCCTTCTAACACCAGTAGGAACAAAGGCCAAGGGGTCTTTGAGTTCTGCTATCTTAATTTGTATCAGTGTATCACTTAGTAGTATTTCTGCATGACTGTATCAACAAATTCTCACAGCCTCTGCCTGTCTGTGCTCAGAGGCCTGATGATGTGACAGCTGGCAGACTCTCCTCTGTGGTATTCAATGGTCCAGACACAGGGAACTGCTGCACTTACGTCCCTAACCTGCTCATGCTTCTCTTTGAGCCGGCTCTGCCACCCAGAACCAGCTCAGCGGAGAGATCAGGGCAAGAGGAACACCTGCGAAGAATTTCTAGAAGTGACATGTGAGATCTAAATTTAACTTTTAAATTTTTCTTACTTGATTGGTATTCATGATATTAAAAGATGTCAGAGAAGCATGATTTTTTTTAATTTTAATTGGAGGCTAATTACTTTACAATATTGTGGTGGTTTGAGAAACATGATTATAACCACATCATGAGAACCCAAATGGAAGTAAGTTAGAGGAGCCTCTGTGTTTATTCCCCTTCTTCCTTATAGAAAGTCCAGCTATACCCACTGTACTCAGGAACAGAGACACAAGTCAACTCTCCTTCCTCACCAGGACTTCCCCTTTTCTGACCAAATCTTACTTCATCAAGGTTGACTTTAGAGATTATCATCTCTGCTACATATTTCTTTTTCCCTCTCACCGTTAGTCAGTGTTAGACCCTTGTTTTCTGAGCTCATGCATCTCACCTCTGTGAGACCAGTTACTACAAGGTGTCAGAACTGATTTGTTAATTTACTGCTTCAGGTTTTATTATACTAGTATTGCAATGAGTTTATGTTAAATAATAGCAGATGAATGCCTGGGAAATAATACAAAGTACAATTTCACTTTCCAATTCTATTTAGGAAAAAATTACTCTTTTCATACAATATCCATAATTTGTGGTTTTATTGTACTTAAGAGAAACAGTTTCACTGCAATCACAAAAGAAGAAAGTTCTGTCTATAAATTTCCTGTTTGAACTTTTACATAATTATTGTTCGAGTTAACGAATATAGATTATAACCCCTAAGATACTGTGACTTTGTATTCTCATGAGCTCAGATGTCAAATGACTAACTTGTAAGGTGCAAACATTTGAAATATTATCTAAAATACGCAGATGCCACTCATGTTCCCACATCTGTCTCTCTGATTGTGGGTGTGTCCTTGGGTCACTGTTTAGTGAGTGGTGGGGTCATTCTTCACATGTAAAGACTAGTTCCTTCCATGTCTGTCATGCTTCAGCAGCTTTGACATTCAGTTCAGTTCAGTTCAGTCGCTCAGTCGTGTCCCACTCTTTGCGACCCCATGAATCGCAGCACGCCAGGTCTCCCTGTCCATCACCATCTCCCGGAGTCACTCAGACTCACGTCCATTGAGTCAGTGATGCCATCCAGCCATCTCATCCTCTATCGTCCCCTTCTTCTCCTGCCCCCAATCCCTCCCAGCATCAGAGTCTTTTCCAATGAGTCAACTCTTCGCATGTGCTGGCCAAAGTACTGGAGTTTCAGCTTTAGCATCATTCCTTCCAAAGAAATCCCAGGGCTGATCTCCTTCAGAATGGACTGGTTGGATCTCCTTGCAGTCCAAGGGACTCTCAAGAGTCTTTTCCAACACCACAGTTCAAACGCATCAATTCTTTGGCGCTCAGCCTTCTTCACAGTCCAATTATCACATCCATACATGATCACTGGAAAAACCAAAGCCTTGACTAGACAGACCTTAGTTGGCAAAGTAATGTCTCGGCTTTTGAATATGCTATCTAGGTTGGTCTTAACTTTCCTTCCAAGGAGTAAGCGTCTTTTAATTTCATGGCTGCAGTCAGCATCTGCAGTGATTTTGGAGCCCCCCCCAAAATAAAGTCTGACACTGTTTCCACTGTTTCCCCATCTATTTCCCATGAAGTGATGGGACCGGATGCCATGATCTTCGTTTTCTGAATGTTGAGCTTTAGGCCAACTTTTTCACTCTCCTGTTTCACCTTCATCAAGAGGCTTTTAGCTCCTCTTCACTTTCTGCCATAAGGGTGGTGTCATCTGCATATCTGAGGTTATTGATATTTCTCCCGGTGATCTTGATTCCAGCTTGTGTTTCTTCTAGTCCAGCGTTTCTCATGATGTATTCTGCATAGAAGTTAAATAAGCAGGGTGACAATATACAGCCTTGATGTACTCCTTTTCCTATTTGGAACCAGTCTGTTGTTTCATGTCCACTTCTAACTGCTGCTTCCTGACCTGCATACAGATTTCTCAAGAGGCAGGTCAGATGGTCTGGTATTCCCATCTCTCTCAGAATTTTCCACAGTTTTTTATGATCCACACAGGCAAAGGCTTTGGCATAGTCAATAAAGCAGAAAGAGATGTTTTTCTGGAACTCTCTTGCTTTTTCCATGATCCAGCAGATGTTGGCAATTTGATCTCTGGTTCCTCTGCCTTTTCTAAAACCAGCTTGAACATCAGGAAGTTCATGGTTCATGTATTGTTGAAGCCTGGCTTGGAGAATTTTGAGCATTACTTTAGTAGCGTGTGAGATGAGTGCAATTGGGCGGTAGTTTGAGCGTTCTTTGGCATTGCCTTTCTTTGGGATTGGAATGAAAACTGACCTTTTCCAGTCCTGTGGCCACTGCTGAGTTTTCCAAATTTGCTGGCATATTGAGTGCAGCACTTTCACAGCATCATCTTTCAGGATCTGAAATAGCTCCACTGGAATTCCATCACCTCCACTAGCTTTGTTCATAGTGATGTTTTCTAAGGCCCACTTGAATTCACATTCCAGGATGTCTGGCTCTAGATGAGTGATCACACCATCGTGACTCTCTTGGTCATGAAGATCCTTTTTGTGCAGTTCTTTTGTGTATTCTTTCAACCTCTTCTTAATATTTTCTGCTTCTGTTAGGTCCAGACCGTTTCTGTCCTTTATTGAGCCCATGTTTGCATGAAATGTTCCCTTGGTATCTCTAATTTTCTTGAAGAGATCTCTCGTCTTTCCCATTCTGTTCTTTTCCTCTGTTTCTTTGCATTGATCACTGAAGAAGGCTTTCTTATCTCTTCTTGCTATTCTTTGGAACTCTGCATTCAGATGCTCATATCTTTCCTTTTCTCCTTTGCTTTTTGCTTCTCTTCTTTTCACAGCTATTTGTAAGGCCTCCCCAGACGGCCATCTTTTTTTTTTTTTTTTTTCATTTCTTTTCCATGGGAATGGTCTTGATCCCTGTCTCCTGTACAATGTCACGAACCTCATTCCATAGTTCATCAGGCACTCTATCTATCAGATCTAGGCCCTTAAATCTATTTCTCACTTCCACTGTATAATCATAAGGGATTTGATTTAGATCATACCTGAATGGTCTAGCGGTTTTCCCTACTTTCTTCAATTTAAGTCTGAATTTGGCAAGAAGGAGTTCATGATCTGAGCCACAGTCAGCTCCCGGTCTTGTTTTGTTGGCTGTATAGAGCTTCTCCATTTTTGGCTGCAAAGAATATAATCAATCTGATTTCGGTGTTGACCATCTGGTGAAGTCCATGTGTAGAGTCTTCTCTTGTGTTGTTGGAAGAGGGTGTTTGCTATGACCAGTGCATTTTCTTGGCAAAATTCTATTAGTTTTTGCCCTGCTTCATTCCACATTCCAAGGCCAAATTTGCCTGTTACTCCAGGTGTTTCTTGACTTCCTACTTTTGCATTCCAGTCCCCTATAATGAGGAGGACATCTTTTTTGGTGTTAGTTCCACAAGGTCTTGTCGGTCTTCATAGCACCTTTCAACTTCAGCTTCCTCAGCATTACTGCTTGGGGCATAGACTTGGATAACTGTGATATTGAATGGTTTGCCTTGGAGACGAACAGAGATCATTCTGCCTTTTTGAGATTGTATCTAAGTACTGCATTTTGGACTCTTTTGTTGACCATGATGGCTACTCCATTTCTTCTGAGGGATTCCTGCCCACAGTAGTAGATATAATGGTCATCTGAGTTAAATTCACCCATTCCAGTCCATTTTAGTTCACTGATTCCTAGAATGTCGACATTCACTCTTGCCATCTCTTGTTTGACCACTTCCAATTTGCCTTGATTCATGGACCTAACATTCCAGGTTCCTATGCAATATTGCTCTTTACAGCATCAGACCTTTTTTCTATCACCAGTCACATCCACAGCTGGGTATTGTTTTTGCTTTGGTTCCATCCCTTCATTCTTTCTGGAGTTATTTCTCCACTGATCTCCAGCACCTACTGACCTGGGGAGTTCCTTGTTCAGTATCCTATTATTTTGCCTTTTCATACTGCTCATGGTGTTCTCAAGGCAAGAATACTGAAGTGGTTTGCCATTCCCTTCTCCAGTGGACCACATTCTGTCAGACATTTGACATTTTGACCTTAGGGCCTTAGAGTGCTGCAGGTAAAATAAATACTGTGACTATGTGGAAGGATGCATGCTCCGATCCACCCTTCTCTATCAGTTCTTGGTACATTCATCTCAAAATTAGTTGGATCTTGAATGGGATGAGAAATATTTGGAGGTCCCACAACCATGTTTGGATCACAGCTTCAGTAATAAAATGATATAATGATTACCTCTGAATTTGTCATTCATCAGAGCTCCATCTGGACCATAGAATTTGCAGCCAGAGGTAAGCTATACATGACTTCTAGGCTGTTTTTTGTATCTCTACCTTTGTTGTTGTTGTTTAGTCACTGAGTTGTGTCTGACTCTTCGTGACCTAATGGACTGCAGCATTCCAAGCTCATCAGTTCTTTACTAACTTCCAGAGTTTGTTCAAATTCATGTCCATTGAGTCAGTGATGCTATCTAGTCATCTCATCCTCTGCTGCCCTCTTCTCCTTTTGTCTTCAATCTTTCCCAGCATCCGGGTTTTTTCCAGTGAGTTGGCTCTTCATATCAGGTGGCCAAAGTATTGGAGCTTCAGCTTCAGCTTCATCATCAGCCCTTCCAGTGAATATTCAAGGTTGATTTCCTTTAGTATTGACTGGTTTGATTTCCTTGCTGTCTAAGGAAGGTCCAAGGGACTTGCAGTCCAAGAGACTCTCAAGAGTCTTCTCCAGCCCCACAGTTCAAAAGCATAAGTTCTTCGGTGCTCAGCCTTCTTTATGATCCAACTCTCACATCCATACATGACTACTGGCAAAACCATAGCTTTGACTATACCTTTGTCAGCAGACCTTTCTCAGCAAAGTGATGTATCTGCTTTTTAATACACTGTCTAGGTTTGTCATAGTTCATCTTCCAAGGAGCAAGCGTCTTTTAATTTTGTGACTGCAGTCACCATCTGCAGTGATTTTGGAGCCCAAGAAAATGAAATGTGTCACTGTTTCCATTTTTCCCCTATCTATTTGCCATGAAGTGATTGGACAAGATGCCATGATCTTAGTTTTTTCAATGCTGAATTTTAAGCCACTTCTTCCACTCTCCTTTTTAACCCTCATCAAAAGGCTCTTTAGTTCCTCTTCATTTTCTTCCATTAGAGCGGTATCATCTGCATATCTGAGATCATTACTATCTCTCCTAGAAATCTTGATTTCAGTTTGTAATTCATCCAGCTTGGCATTTCACATGATTTACTCTGCATGCAAGTTAAATAAGCAGAGTGACAATATACAGCCTTGACATACTCCTTTCCCAATTTTGAACCAGTCCATTTTTCCATGTTCTAACTGTTGCTTCTTGACCCACAACAGGTTTCTTAGGAGGCAGGTAAGGTGGTCTGGTATTCCCATCTCTTTAAGAATTCTCCACAGCTTGTTGTGATCCACACAGTCAATGGCTTTAGTGTAGTCAGTGAAGCAGTAGTAGATATTTTTCTGGAATTCTCTTGCTTTTTCTATGATCCAATAAATATTGGCAATTTGATCTTTGGTTCTTCTGCCTTTTCTAAACCTGCACATCTGGAAGTACATCTGGAAGTTCTCGAATGATGTACTGCTGAAGCCTAGCTTGAAGGATTTGGAGCATAACCTTGCTAGCATGTGAAATGAATGCAATTGTAAGATAGTTTGAAAATTCTTTGGCATTGTCCTTCTTTGAGATTAGAAGGAAAACTGAGCTTTCCAGTCTTGTGGCCAGTGTTGTATTTTCCAAATTTGTTGACATACTACTGTAGACTTTAACAGCATCATCTTTTAGGATTTTAAATAGCTCAACTGGAATTCCATTACTTCCGCTAGCTTTGTTTGTGGTAATGCTTCCTAAGGCCCACTTAACTTCACATTCCAGGATTTCTGGCTCTAGGTGAGTGACCACACCATCAAGGTTGTCCTGACCCTTTTTGTACAGTTCTTCTGTGTATTTTTGCCACCACTTCTTAATCTCTTTTGCCTCTGTTAGGTCCTTACCATTTCTGTCCTTTATCATGCCCATCTTTGCATGAAATTTTCCCTTGATATCTCCAATTTTCTTGAAGAGATCTCTCATCTTTCCCATTCTATTGTTTTCCTCTACTTTTTTGCCTTTTTTATTAAGGAAGGCCTTCTTATCTCTCCATGTTATTCTCTGGAACTCTGCATTCAGTTGGGTATATCTTTTCCTTTCCTTATTGCTTTTCACTTCTCTTCTTTCCTCAGCTATTTGTAAAGCCTCCTCAGACAACTTCTTTGCCTTCTTGCATTTCTTTTTTTGGGGGTGGTTTTGGCCACTGCCTCCTCTACAATGTTGTGAACTTCTGTCCATAGTTCTTCAGGCACTCTGCCTACCATATGTAATTCCTTGAATCTATTTGTCACTTCCATTGTATAATTATAAGAGATTTTATTTAAGTCATACCCAAATGGCCTAGTGATTTTCCCTGCTTTCTTCCATTTATGTCTGAATTTCACAACAAAAAGATGTTGATCTGAGCCACAGTCAGCTCCATGTCTTGATTTGGCTGATTGTATAGAGCTTCTCCATCTTCAGCTGCAAGAAAATTCAGTTCAGTTCAGTTGCTCAGTCATGTCTGGCTCTTTGTGGCTCCATGGAATGCAGCATGCCAGGATTTCCTGTCCATCACCAACTCCTGGAGCTTACTCAAACTCATGTCCTTCGAATATAATCAATCTGATTTGGGCATTGACGATTTGGTGATGTGAATTTGTAGACTGTCTTTTGTGTTGCTGGAAAAGGATATGTGCTATGACCAGTGCATTCTGTTGACAAATCTTAGTCATTGTCCTGTTTCGTTTTGTACTCCAAAGTCAAACTTGCTTGTTATTCCAGGTATCTTTTGAGTTCCTACTGTTGAATTCCAGTCCCCTGTGATGAACAGAACATCTTTTGGCTGTTAGTTCTAGAAGGTCTTGGAAGTCTTCCTAGAACCAGTAAAACTTCAGTTTCTTCTGCATCTGTGGTGGGGAGCATAGACTTGGATTACTGTGATGTTGAATAGTTTGCCTTGGAAATGAACTGAGATCTTTTTGCCAATTTTGAGATTGCACCCAAGTACTGCATTTTAGACTCTTTTGTTGACTATGAGGGATACTACATTTCTTCTAAGTGATTCTTGCCCACAGTAGTAGGCATAATGGTCATCTGAATTAAATTTCCCCATGCTCTTCCATTTCAGTTCACTGATTCCTAAGGTGGTGATATTCACTCTTGCCTTCTCCTGCTTGACCATGTCCTGTTTCCCTTGATTCATAGACCTAACATTCCAGGTGGCTATGCCATATTGTTCTTTATAGCATCAGACTTTACTTTCACCACTAGACCCATCCACAGCTAAGTGTTGTTTCTTCTTTGGCCCAGCCACTTCATTCTTTCTAGAGCTATTAGTAATTGCCCTCCATTCTTCCCCAGTAGCATATTGGACACCTTCTGACCTGGGGGGCTCATCTTCCAGTGGCATATTTTTTGTTTTTTCATCCTGTTCATGGTCATGGAGTTCTTGTGGCAAGAATACTGGAATAGTTTGCCATTCCCTCCTCCAGTGGACCACATTTTGTCAGAACTCTCCACTATGAGCAGTTGGTCCTATACAGCAACTTATTGTTTCTCTTATATTGGAGAGCTTACATTTACCGTCAAACTTTGGCAACCATTAAGACATGGACTGTCTTTTGAGATTGTCTTTATTTTCCTTTATTGCTTCACAGCCCCATTTTCCTCAAGTCCTTGACAGAACTTTTGAGTCTAGACTATAATTACCGGCCATGTGAATCCAGGTTGAGGAATGAGATTGACTGCACTACCGCTCTGTGATACTCCATCTGACTGACCTCCACCAGTGGTTTCCAATCGGGATCACAAATTCCACCCGCTTAACCTCATAAGGCATAAAATATCAGGTTTGCTAAGCTTAGCTGAAGGTATTAAAAAATACATCACTGAGCATGAGTGTTTCAGGTAAGCTCTCAGAAATGGTCCTTATGGGAGGTATGACATCCCCATCATCTCAGCTTTGTAAGGAGCCAAACTAGATTGGATATATGTGACATTCCCATTGGTGGGATAAACCTAGTGCTACAAAGGACTGATTACCTTTCAAAAGACTGTGAACACCAGCTTCCAGGGACACAAAAGAGACATATTTGTTGATAAGAGTCACAATCCTCTTGTGAAAAATAAGGTGTGTGCTTACCAACTGACATTCAAGGTCTATATAAAGTCTTCCTAGCCCCAATGCACTTTACGTGCAAAGTTGCTTCAGTCATGTCTGACTCTATGTGACCCTATGGACTGTAGCCCACCAGGCTCCTCTGTCCATGGGATTCTCCAGGCAAGAATACTGGAGTGGGTTGCTGCACCCTCCTCTAGGAAATGCACTTTACCTGAGACTAATTTTGCTATCAATAATGTGGTCTTGACTGCTGACCTTCCACTTTGTTGTAGGTTTCCCAGAAAATAAAAGACACGTGCACACACTTAGGAGAGTAGCAGTTCAATATTGTCTTTGCAGGATGGAGTCCAAGACTGATGTTGACCCTGTTCCCACATATCTCATCCAACTCCCAATCTTGCCCTCTTACCTGCTCTTCTCTCTCACTTTTATCTGCTGCCCTGCCTTTCCTTCATTACCCTGTCCCTCCAGCTAAAATCATCTCTCTCCTGAGGAGTTGTGCCTGCATCCTACCTGATCTTCCCAATTTCACACTGTGTCTATCCAACATCTCACAGCCCAAGGGCATAGCTGGTCATGCCCCTACTCTTCTCTGATGGCAAAACATTATAACTTCTCCTGACTCATGGAGATGGGCTCCTAAATGTTACATATTTTAGGAAGTATCATATTTAATGGCACTTCAGCCTCTTGTGATACCAAGTGAAAGTGTTCATCGCTAAGTCATTTCCAACTCTTTGCATCCCCGTGGACTGTAGCCCACTAGGCTCCTCTGTCCATGGAATTCTCCAGGCAGGAATACTGGAGTGGGTTAAGGGATCTTCCCAACCCATGATTGAACTTGGGTCTCTTGCATTGCAGCTGATTCTTTACCAACTGAGCCACCACCAAGATCCTAACAGTTTTCTACCCACCAATCACACAGGCATTTAGTAATCTATGTTAGATGTTATGTCTTCTAGGAACAGAATTGTTTCCTCCATCTAAACATTTTTCCACTTTCTCATTGCATATTTCTTTCTTCTTCCTCAACTTTGAGTTCAACCCTTATGTTTCCTAGTGGAAATATTTGGATAATCCCTATTTACCCCATTATTTAAAATCTAACATGTATGTCTCTATACTAGTATATTTTACACCTGCTCTTTCATAAATATATAGATACATATGAAATATATATATAAACATATGACTAAAGTTTGATTTATTGTTACTTTCCAGGTGAATGTCAAGTGTACAGTGATTTAAGCCCTCTTTTTAGATTCATCTTACTTTGTATAGATATTAGTCCTGTTACCAGCACATAATTCTTCATCAGCAATAATTAGTTGAATGATCTGGCCTAATATTTTGAGGGTGTTTTCCTCAGGACTGATATTCATTTCATCAGTGTTTATATGCTTTTAAATATCTGACTTCTGTGATCCTCTGGATCTATTTATACTAGCTCCTTCCCCACCATCCTCATACAATACATAGTTAGATTTCTATCAATATCTTTGACATATTTTCAGGTCAAGGTGAAATCACTGTTTACATAGTCAAGACTTTGCAGAAGTTCCCAGTTGGTTTCCATATCTTCATTTCCATACTACCCATTGCTCTTAAGTATTAACTAGGTTCATGAAATCTCTTTTCTTTTCTTTTCTTTTCTTTTCTTTTCTTTAACTCAGTGGGGTAAGAGAAAGTTCTCTGTAGGTTCAACTTCATTTT
The DNA here is from genome assembly GCF_001704415.2 of Capra hircus. Classification (NCBI taxonomy): domain Eukaryota; kingdom Metazoa; phylum Chordata; class Mammalia; order Artiodactyla; family Bovidae; genus Capra; species Capra hircus. The sequence continues at coordinate 34,655,488 of NC_030822.1, forward strand.
GTGTATTGAAGTTACATGATCATTGTAAGTCATCATCTCCATTTATACATCAGATAAAGAATTTTCTCTTATGTATACAAACACATTGTCATATATTAGTCATGATGCAGTGGGAAATCATTGTGTGTGAAAGTTGCTCAGTCATGTTCTGGTCAGAACATTGGAGTGGGTAGCCATTCCCTTCTCCAAGGGAGTTTCCCAACCCAGGGATCGAACCCAGGTGTCCCATGTTGCAGGTGGATTCTTTACCAGCTGAGCCACTAGGGAAGCCCAAGAATACTGGAGTGGGTAGCCTATCCCTTCTCCAGGGGATCTTCCCTACCTAGGAATTGAATAGGGTGTCTTGCACTGCAGGTGAATTCTTTACCAGCTGAGCTGCCAGGGAAGCCCGGAAATCATTGTAAATGTACAGCAAATGATGGCAATGGTTACAATGTAAGTAATTTTGTTAGAGCAGGTCTTTGTGATGAGAGAATATGTGAGGAGAGAGTTTCAGTTCAGTTCAGTTCAGGTCAGGTCAGTCCCTCAGTTGTGTCTGACTTTGTGACCCCATGGACTGCAGCAGTCCAGGCTTCCCTGTCCATCACCAACTCCTGGAGCTTGCTCAAACTCATGGCCATAGAGTCCGTGATGCTGTCCAACCACCTCATCCTCTGCCATCCCCTTCTCCTCCTGCCTTCAATATTTCCCAGCATCAGAGTCTTTCCCAATCAGTCAGTTCGTCATGTCAGGTGGCCAAAGTATTGGAGCTTCAGCTTCAGCATCAGTCTTTCCAGTGAATATTTAGGACTGACTTCCTTTAGGATGGACTGGTGAGGAGAGAGTTTACCGAAATATCAGAGTCATACTAATATCAATGGCAGCATCCAATGCTGAGAGAAGAGTGGATATAAAAGCCCAAAGGCTTTAAGTATTTTCCACTTTTTGATATTGAGCATGCTTCTTGGGCATGGGAAAGAAAAAGATGGTGGGTCATAAAGTATCTTAGTAGGAAAGGTATTAGGACAACTTTTGTTTAGTAAAATTAAATAGCAAGAATCACTGCACCAGATATAGATGGAATTTGTCACATAATATGAACCATGAACTGATAGTAAAGTGTTTAACATTATTATACAATGATTTTTTGGCCCTGTCACTGGGATCCTTGTTTCTGAATGTTTCTTTTTATATCCTTCAATAACCTGACCTTGGCCTGTATTTGATTTACAAGCAGCAACTAGAGATGGGAATACCAGACCACCTGACCTGCCTCTTGAGAAACCTGTATGCAGGTCAGAAAGCAACAGTTCAAACTCGACATGGAAGAACAGACTGGTTCCAAGTAGGAAAAGGAGTACGTCAAGGCTGTATATTGTCACCCTGCTTATTTAACTTATATGCAGAGTACATCATGAGAAACACTGGGCTGGAAGAAGCACAAGCTGGAATCAAGATTGCCGGGAGAAATATCAAGAACCTCAGATATGCAGATGACACCACCCTTATGGCAGAAAGTGAAGAGGAACTAAAAAGCCTCTTGATGAAAGTGAAAGAGGAGAGTGAAAAAGTTGGCCTAAAGCTCAACATTCAGAAAATGAAGATCATGGCATCTGGTTCCATCACTTCATGGGAAATAGATGGGGAAACAGTGGAAACAGTGTCAGACTTTATCTTTTTGGGCTCCAAAATAACAGCAGATGGTGACTGCAGCCGTGAAATTAAAAGACACTTACTCCTTGGAAGGAAAGTTATGGCCAACTTAGATAGCATATTGAAAAGCAGAGACATTGCTTTGCCAACAAATGTCCATTTAGTCAAGGCTACGGTTTTTCCAGCAGTCATATATGGATGCGAGAGTTGGACTGTGAAGAAAGCTGAGTGCCGAAGAATTGATGCTTTTGAACTGTGGTGTTGGAGAAGACTCTTGAGAGTCCCTTGGACTGCAAGGAGATCCAACCAGTCCATTCTAATGGAGATCAGCCCTGGGTGTTCTTTTGAAGGAATGATGCTAAAGCTGAAACTCCAGTACTTTGGCCACCTCATGAGAAGACTTGACTCATTGGAAAAGACTCATGCTGGGAGGGATTGGGGACAGAAGGAAAAGGGGATAACAGAGGATGAGATGGCTGTATGGCATCACTGACTCGATGGACATGAGTTTGAGTGGACTCTGGGAGATGATGATGGACAGGGAGGCCTGGCATGCTGCAATTCATGGGGTCGCAAAGAGTCAGACACGACTGAGCAACTGAACTGAACTGAACTGAACAAAGTACCATGTATTTCTACTTTTCTTACTCTACTCCAGTTATCTTTCCCAATCATGCAAGGATCTGTATAAGAAAGCCCTCAGAAGTCAGGATAGGTAGGAGCAGGGGAAAAGTTACCATAGCTTCAGGAAAACTGGTGAACCTACAGGAGGAAATGACTTGCCCATTTGCCTGAAGCTTCTGACAGAACCCCTGAGCCTTAACTGTGGTCACACTTTGTGCCAAGCTTGCATCACTGTAAATAACAAGGGGTCCATGATCAGACAAAAGAGAGCGTGTAGCTGCCCTGTGTGTAGAACCAGTCACGAGCTTGGGAACCTGAGGCCTAATTGGCACCTGGCTAACATAAGTAGAGAGGTTCAGAGATTTCAAGGTGAGCCTGGGGTAGCAAAAGAGAAACTCCTGCTCTTCTGTGAGAAAAATGGGAAGGTCATTTGCTGGCTTTGTGAGCTGTTTCAAGTCACCACATATTCCTCATGGAGGAGGTTGTCCAAAAGTACCAGGTAAGAGACCATAACAGAGGGAAGACCAGTAAGAAACTGGTAATTAAGGGGAAATGTCTATTTTGCATTGGAGTTTAATTACCTGGACACCAAGAACCTGAGGCCTATGACCTCTTCTCTTCCTATGCCCACCTTCTGATGTCTGAGAAACATTTCTGTGCATTTCTCCAATTATAACATTATAACTCTATGTGCAGACTCTTAGCCAGAAGTAGATATTCATGTTCCTTGTGTTACTACATGGAGATCTGGTACCTAGGAGAAGCTCTCATTACCCCTTTGAACAGGAGGAATAACTAAGACTCTTGCTGGATTAATGTGTAAGATGTTTCCCTGCTGCAGGATCAGGTTTCTTCTTTTTTTTTTTTTTTTCTTCAAGGCAAAGTTTATTTTTTTTTTTTAATTTTAAAATCTTTAATTCTTACATGCGTTCCCAAACATGAACCCCCCTCCCACCTCCCTCCCCACAACATCTCTCTGGGTCATCCCCATGCACCTGCCCCAAGCAAGCTGCACCCTACGTCAGACATGGACTGGCGATTCAATTCTTACATGACAGTATATATGTTAGAATTCCCATTCTCCCAAATCATCCCACCCTCTCCCTCTCCCTCTGAGTCCAAAAGTCCGTTATACACATCTGTGTCTTTTTTCCTGTCTTGCATACAGGGTCGTCATTGCCATCTTCCTAAATTCCATATATATGTGTTAGTATACTGTATTGGTGTTTTTCTTTCTGGCTTACTTCACTCTGTATAATTGGCTCCAGTTTCATCCATCTCATCAGAACTGATTCAAATGAATTCTTTTTAACGGCTGAGTAATACTCCATTGTGTATAAGGAATCAATCTTCTCTTGGCAAGTATATAGTGACTTTTACTGTTTGAGTCATAAAGAACACATATCCTACCTCAATTTTTTCTTTCCAAATCACAGATTCTAAATGCTGCTCTCAGTTTCTGTAAAGTCTATTCTCCTTGGAAATCAGACTCATTTTTCCTCATTTATGCTCTACAGTGATGTGAGAAAGCCCATAGATTGACTCTAGTGTGATTTTTTTCTCACAGGGGAAACTCCAGGAATCTTTGGAGAGACTAAAGGGGGAACAGCAGAAAGTTGAGATGCTGGAAGATGAAATTCAAGAAGAGATTTCTACCTGGAAGGTGTGAGGAGATGCTTCTTGAAGGAGTTAGACATCTGGGCAAGACTTTGGATTGGTCACAAGGAACTGCCTTTCTCTTTGTTCCCTGATAGCTGTGTCATTTGACTTGTATTTTTCTTTGTCCTTTCCCTGATAGGAATGAGTGCTGAAAAGTGAATATATCACAAATGAACACAGATAGCGGAAGGGAGGTATTCATACAGAGGGACTCTCTTGTGAGGATGATTAGGGAATTGCATATCCATTCCTGTCCTGTCTATTAGTCTTGGGGAGACACCTGGCAATGGCTCTTGGTTCGTCCTCAGTGTCAACTCTTTGGCAGAGGGTGGAGGGAAGGGGTCAGGAGTAATCCAAGGAGGCACAAGTGTCCTGGACAGCTGTGTAATGTCCGAGTCATACCCTCAAGAATTTCATTTGGACTCAAAGTTTACCTCACTAATGCAGACTTGAGGCCATTATTTTGCAATGTGATGGAGAGAAAAAAAAACAGGAAAAGTCATGTTCCCCAAGAAATGTTCCTCCTCCTCTCTCTCTCTCTCTCTCATTCCTGTAGAATCAAATACAGCATGAAAGAGAAAATATTTAGACAGAGTTTAAAAAACTGAGAGAGATCCTGGACAGTGAGGAGCTGAAGTAACTGCAAAACCTGAAGACTGAGGAGGAAGCTGGTCTGGGTAACCTGGCCGACTCTGAGGATAAGCTAGTCCAGCAGAACCAGTTGGTGAGCAATCTCATCTCACATGTGGAGCATCAGTTGCAGAGGTCAACCACTGAGATGATGCAGGTAAGACTGGGGAAGAAGCCTCAGCATCTGAGACATGAGGAAAATGTCCTTCTCTTCTGTGTTGCTGTGTCTTTCTGCTGTTCTCACTAAGGTTGCTTTGGAACCTACAGTCCCCCTTCTCTGCATCTATTTCAGAGGCTGTAAGAATAAGTCAATGCAGGAATAACAAGGGAAATTTTTATTTTTTTTAAGAATAAAATATTCAGTGCAGAGCTTTGTGGAGAGAAGATTCATTGTGTTTGATGGTTTTCTAAAGGCTCCTGTTTGTTATCTGTGAGCTGGTATTAAGCATTTATCAGATCCCTCTACATGTTCCAGCTTTGCCGCAGACAAATTCATTTCAGATATCAAGAGGCTTTTTTTTCTCCTCAAGCTCTTGAGATTTTTTCCCACTTTCTCTGTTTCTGAAGAAAATTTTTGAAAGATTCTTATTTATTCTTTAAGTATTCAATGGAATTCACTAGAGAAATTATCTCACTCTGGTTATTTCTTATTTAAAGTGTTTAAAATGTTTTACTTGTTTTATAATTATTTAGATCTTTTACAATCCTGGAGTCAGTTTTTGCATCTCTTTGTGGGGATTTGTCTATTCTAAGTTGTATGGTTTGTAGGCATAAAATTAGTTACAGTAATTCTTTATTATCCCCTTAATTTCTATAATATTCACAGTAATGTCTCCTCTTTTATGCCTGATTTTGGTTATTTGCTTTTTCACTTTTTTCTTGATCAGTTTAGTTATGCTTTGTTAATTTATTGATTTAAAAAACATAACTGTTTCGCTATTTTGTCTATTTTAAAGCTTTTATGATTTATTTATTTCTACTCTTACATTTACTGTTTTCTCTCTGTGTGTGTAGATATATTTGTCCGTGTGTGTGTGTGAGTGCTAGTTTAATTTACTCTGCTTTCTTAGTTTCTTGAACTGGAAACTTAGATCACTGATTTGAGACCATTTCTTCTGATGTAGTGTTTAATGATATAAGTGCATTTAAGTAATTATATTTTATACATTTTGATTGTTTAGCTTTAATCGTTACTCAATTCAAGTTATTCACAAATTTTCTTTGCAGTTTTCTTTTTTGGTTTGTTTGTTAAACCTTGGATATTTTAAAGTGTGTTGTTAATGACAAAATACTTGGTCATTTTTTAATTTCACTTCTTCTCTGGATTTCAGCTGTAATTCTGTGGTAATCAGAGAAATATGCTTTTCATTAGTTCAAACTTTTAAGTTTATTGACATTTGTTTATGACCTAAGATACTGGATGTTCAGAAAAATTTTTGTTATGAATTTAAAAACAAGATGTGTTCCTCGTTCATTGGGTAATATGGTTGTAGTTGTTACTTAGGTCAGTTTAGTTGATAATATGGTGCATGTCTTGATGGTTTTCCATACAGGCTGTCCTCTCATTATTGAGATTGAACTATTGAAATCTGAAACTGTTACTATGGAATCATGTACTTCTCGTTTTATTTTTGCTTTGAATACTTTGAAGCTCTGCTGTTAGGTGCATTTACATTTATAACTGGTATATTTGTTTAATGTACTGAACTTTTTATCATAACATTTCCCTCTCATTCTCTCATAAGATTTATCTTAAAGTCTATCTTGTCTAATAATATAAATGTTTGACCTGTTTTTTATTACTGCTTGCATGTAATCTCTTTTACCTTTGCCCTTTTGTGCTTTGATTATGTCTCTTATAAGTAGCAGTATTTAAATTTTGCTTGTTATCCAGGTCAACAATTTCTAATTTCAATCGAGGCATTAATATATGACATTTAATGCAATTATTGATATGTTTATATTTAAATTTAGTATTTTGCTGTTTGCCTTCTATTGGGCTACTGTAGTTTTCATTTTTCTGTTTTCTCCTTAATTACCTTCTTTTGTGTTAAACAGATATTTATTGTATAAAATTTTGTTTTCCTATTTTCTCATTGTATTTCTTTAGCTTTTACTTGGTGGGTTGCTCCAGTAATTTCAATATATTTCCTGTCCTATCCTGTTCTACTTCAGAATAATTTCAACTTAGTTTCAGTAAAAATAGAAACTCCTGCAGCATGGCTTCATTTCCTTCCAGCAACTACACAGTGGTGCTTTTAATTTTGGCATCTGATCCTGTAGGCTAAGGGCTGAAGGCATTCAAATATTTTGCTATAACTGGATGAGAACTTCAAGAGTTTAATCAAGAGGTTTATGTTTCTTTCAGAAACTGAGGAAGAAAGTCAATATAGATTGAATAAGTAGAATTAGAGAAAGACACAAATCAGATTCTGAGGACAATATTTGAGTTTCAAATTAAACTAGAATTAAAATTGCAATCTCTCCCACCCCACCCTTTATCCTTTGTCTGTGCTGTGTGTGTGCTAAGTTATGCCGGTTCTTTGGGACCCCATGGATTGTAGCTCGCCAGACTCCTCTGTCCATGAAATTCTCCAGGGAGGAATACTGGAGTGGGTTACCAATTCTTCTCCAGGGGATCTTTGACCCTGGGATTGAACCCTAGCCTTCTGTGTCTCCTACATTGCAGGCAGATTCTTACCACTAATACCACCTGGGATTCTTTCTCTATTCTAGTTTAATTTAATTTTTGTCACATACACAAAATAGCCATAATGAGGAGGGAATTTTTTTTTTCTTTGAGACTGAGATGTTGTCCTAGTTTTTGGTGACAAAGAGGAAATAAATCTGAAGCAAAAGAGATTAAATACAGTGGTACATACCAGTTCAAAGAAATAAAACATTAAATGTGATAAGAAGGTTAGATGGCTAAAAAATAGTAAGGACCTGATTATACAGACTCAGTAGAGGCTAAAGTGCAGGTAAATGCTCTAGTTTTGGGGCAGTGAGTGCATACTGGTAACATTATGAACAAGGAGTAAAAAAGGAGACAGCTTGGTTGATGAATAATGTTACATATTAGACATTCAAAATTACTGATTCCTGTGGCTCATTTACTAATGAATATATTAATATGCATTTAAAAGACAAAGTTGAATAACAATAAAGAATTGGAAACCAACTGCTCATGTGTGTATGCTGAATTTAAGGGAGTGGAAGACATCGCTAATAGGTGGTGTGTAAAATAAGAAGAGAGAGACCTAAAAACACCTACATTAATACATTTGTTTGCTTGTACCCTGAACAAAAGCCATATAAATGACTTGAGGAATATTTGGATTATATTTTCATGTTTGATTCTCCAAAACCTAGTTTAATGCTTGGCCTATGATAGTATATCACTTCAGTTTTGTTGAATAAATGAAAGAACCACGATTTCTTCAAATCATCTCGTGGGTCACCAGAATCCCAGGTCTCTTGTTTTTCCCATAAATATGTCTAATTTCCAGATAACTAGAAGCCTGTTGCTTCCATCAGTGTTGGGGGTGTTTTATCTTTTTTGGAAACTTGACAATATCACATGAGTCTTCTGGAACAACTGGCTTCACTCTTGTTTTTACTTTTTGGCTGTTACATAGAGACCATCTCTATTCCCACAATCAGGACTGATGGGAATGAGAATAAGCTTTGTAAGTGGGGAACCTATTACTTCTTGACTCATGTTTTCTCTTTTCTCACTAGGATGTGAATGCCATCATGAAAAGGTGAGTATGGGAAACCAGAGATGATCATTTTGTACTGAGAACATTACGTAAAGCTACTAGAGTTATCTAATGGTTAATTAAGATAAAACCATGCTCAGGACACAAAAACGGAGCATAGATTTACTTTAAGCTTCTGTTCAGAAATCATGGCTAGATTATGCTATAAACACTGAGAATGGATCAGAAACTATAGTAGAGAAATTTGGTTGTAAGAAGTTTCAGGTCAGTGTCACTGTTAGGAATAAAGCATTGGAGTGTCAAGTCCCCATTACTTCATAAATTTAATTCACATTCTGTGTCACTGTGCAACTCAGGTTCCCATATTTAGTATGTGCTTGACTTATGGAAAGGTCGAATCTCTTTTATCTGCCAAACACCTAGAATTGGAGACAGTTTCTTTATATGTAAATTTTCCCCTGGGTATGGAAGAGATCAGATCCCTCTATAACTTTCTATATGGATTTCCAAAAACAAACATGAATCTTAAGGAATATTTTGCCTTGCTACAAATCATTGATCCATCTTGGTCACATACTCTAGAAGCCAGAATAGAAAGACAGTATCCTTGTCTTTGAATTTGCACACCTACATGGCAGCATCAAGATCTTTACAAACACATAAAATTCTGACCACTCTTCATTTAGTATTCATACTGTCTTCTTTCCCCAGGGTTTGTAATTATTTCCAGCGATCGTGAAATCTTAGGGCATTCTGAGGGCCTTCGTATTAGGGAGTCTCCTTTGAAGACATGAGGACTCTTTAGACAGTGTGTTCTCATACCTAATATATCTCAAACACCCAGGAGCCAGCTTCTGCAAACTCACTTTCTGAAATCTCCCTCAGAACACATATTTATGCAGTTACTTTTCCACAAGTTAAAATTTTTAGGTATGGATGATTTATTTTGATAAATGTATTATTTTGTGTAATTTCATATAATCTAATAGTGATAGGGACTAGTTAATGATTTCATTTTGGAAGGAAGAACCTTTCCTTCTGACAGTCAAGACTGCCAGAGTCCAACTCCAGCAGCCAGGGATTCAACCTGAAGACATGAATGGTGTCGGTGAATGAGACAGCCTCTCATTTTTCTATGGACTGCCTGTTTATTCCAAGTTTAAGATTCTCTTTTATACTTTGACAAAAACATTAGGCCAGAGGTTTGACATTTTCAGTTCCCTCTCTCACACATTTATTATCTCCATAAATCACTGTTGCTCCTCAGAGTTCCTGCTTCAGTGATTCTCTCAGAATCAACTTTATCATCTATTATCTACCTCCTCTAACGTGAGAGTTGGACTGTGAAGAAGGCTGAGCGCTGAAGAATTGATGCTTTTGAACTGTGGTGTTGGAGAAGACTCTTGAGAGTCCCTTGGACTGCAAGGAGATCCAACCAGTCCATTCTGAAGGAGATCAGCCCTGGGATTTCTTTAGAAGGAATGATGCTAAAGCTGAAACTCCAGTACTTTGGCCACCTCATGCGAGGAGTTCACTCATTGGAAAAGACTCTGATGCTGGGAGAGATTGGGGTCAGGAGGAGAAGGGGACGACAGAGGATGAGATGGCTGGATGGCATCACTGACTCCATGGGCATGAGTCTGAGTGAACTCCGGGAGTTGGTGATGGACAGGGAGGCCTGGCGTGCTGCGATTCATGGGGTCGCAAAGAGTCGGACACGACTGAGCGACTGAACTGAACTGAACTGAACGTGTCCTATAGTTAACTTGTGATTACACTGTAACTCATGCTACATTCCTCAGTTTACTACTTATCTTCCTAAGTCCTGTTTGCCCCTAACATCCTGAGCTCACTATCTCTTAAAAAGGCTTCTAGCTATAGTGTCTCTAAAAAATTCCTAACTTCTATAAGCTATAGTAAAATATGCTAACTTTACAACATTCCTTAAATCTTTAACTTCTAACTGTTTTAATTATTTCTAAGCCCTAAATTCAGTAAACTCCTTTGCCATAAACATTCTCCTCGCAAATAGGCTTCAAGCTGCGGCCTATGTGCTCATCCTGGAACACTCTTTTATAAAAGTCCTTGAACAAATGTCGATGATTAACTTGATGAATTATTTTCAGAGCAATGCTGCAGAAGGCTTTGTGCCTTCTCATGCTCCTCTCAAGAACAATAAGCACCTTAATATTCCTTTTCAGTCAACTCAGCTGCGGAGAGGAAAAGACAAGTCAGAATCACAAGGCCTTCCCATGGAAGACAGTGTAACTAAGAAGGTGGCCATGAGCACATTCAGTCATCCACTCTATCCTCTCCCAGGGTGTCCAGGGATGACCATTCTAGTGCACCAAAGGGGTGAAAACCTTGCAAGTTAGTGGTTTTAGAGGGATAAGTAGACGTGTGTGGGTCAATTTTTATTTTCTCCAGAACTTCATTGCGATGAAGCCAAAAACTTTTTCCAAGGAACAAAAGAGAGTTTCAAGCTCCTGATCTGAGAGAGATACTGCGAGCGTTTAATAGTAAGGAGTGCTACCCAACTGAATGTATGCGGTATTCTTGTGATGGAGGGAAAATGGCGAGAAGGCTCCAGTTTCTAGGTGTGGATAGAGTCAGTGAAGTCCAAATACTTTGTGCTGTTGATGTGGTCAAATTTATGGGGAGTGAGCAGGGACTTGGTTCATCCTCTCTTTCACTGGTTTACTATCTAAGCGTAATCCTTACCATAATCTGAAAGAAAGTACATTTCACTGCTGACCCCTTTGCTTATATTTAATATTATGCATTGTTATCATTTCAGAGGTGAGAGATATGCAACACTGCTGGGGTAAGGAGACATTACAGTGTCATCAAGCCACCTATTTTCATCATCTTTTAGAATTTTTTATTTTCTTGTAGATCTCAGTTTAAGCCTCATGTTTTTACTCCCAACACACACAAACATGTTTTTTCACGCAAGTTATTCTATAGATCCCTTTTACAATGTCACAAATCAAATGATATCATAGCCCTCACCTTATCCTGTAATTTTTCTACAGTTCAGGTGACCTTGAATTCTTTCACAAGTAATCCAAATGTTGCCATTTCTGAGGATCGGATGCAAGTGAGATGTGTCTGCAATTTGGAAGCAAGCAATGCATCTCAGAATGTTGACTTTGAAGATTATGGTGCCCTAGGATCCCCAGCGGAGAAGGCAATGGCACCCCACTCCAGTACTCTTGCCTGGAAAATCCCATGGATGGAGGAGCCTGGTAGGCTGCAGTCCATGGGGTCACTAAGAGTCAGACATGACAGAGTGACTTCACTTTCACTTTTCACTTTCATGAATTGGAGAAGGAAATAATAACCCACTCCAGTGTTCTTGCCTGGAGAATCCCAGGGATGAGGGAGCCTGATGGCCTGCCGTCTATGGGGTCGCACAGAGTCGGACACAACTGCAGTGACGCAGCAGCAGCAGCAGCAGCAGCAGCAGCAGCAGCAGCAGCAGCAGCAGGATCCCCAATTATCACATCAGGGAGATGTTACTGGGAGGTAAATGTATCAGAGAAACATACCTGGTCCTGAGGGCCTATGGTAGCAAAAGTTAGTCTATATTTAGTCCAGGTTCAACATATTTTACATGGGACATAGAGGCATATGGTAAAAACTTCCATAAAACTATCAATAACATAACATGTCCACCTAGAATCAGTGAACATTGTCAAAATGTTTACTCGAGATACCAGCCTAAAAATGACTACTAAAAATGGGTTAATTCATGATTCTATATATAATGCTTTTGATGAGTCTTCCTCCTCAGATCCCTTGATTTTAACCCTCTCCCTGAGTGTATCTGCCTGTCGTATTGTAGTTTTCCTAGTCTATAATGCTGGAACTCTTTTATTTCTAAACATCACAGACCATGGCTTCTCATCTATAAATTCTCTTCATCTGTCCCTTATTGGAATTACCCATATTTAAGTCCTCTGAAATGTGATGCCCCCATGACTCTGTGCTCACCAAACTCTTGAACCTTCTCACACTCACTTCTCTGTAGTGTCTCATACTATGGGTACATCTAATACATTGGAGCTTACCTGCACCATTCTTACCTTTTTCCATGCACCCTCTTGTCTTTCCTGTGTGATTGTTCATGATTCATCAATAGGGTTTATGATTTGCCTTTTATCATGTTTATCTTGATATTATGTTTGCATGCAGGGAACATCTTAATTCACCATTTTCAACCCCAAGAGAAATGATAGGTGCCCCCATAAATTACGATTTTATCAAGGGACCACCTCTGCCAAATTTTTACAATCATTTCTTAATAAGTGACTAAAAAGAGAAAGGAAAGCTTTTCAACAATTTTTGATATATTATCAAAGACATACCTAGTATAGGAGTCATTCACTAAAGCATGAGTACTGAGCAGTATCTCACTTTTCTCATTATGCCCCTTATTCGTCCAGCCCCGGTGGATCCAGGGTAATTCGAAGAGGGGATGGAGTTGGCGTCCTAGGAAAAAACTTATTTAATTACAGATATCTAGAGAGATTAGAAACGGATAGCATAGTAGGAAATATTAATGGAGAAAAAGAGGCTGAATAACTTGGTTTATGTGGGATACCAATAAAATTCCAAGACAAGGAATTTGCACCATCTACGTTGGGCCACCGGCGCCACTTGAATATCAGAAGGTGCCCCTCCCTGGGCTCCTTCTCTCCTGGAACTTAAAAGCCGGGGCAAGTAAGTAGACGTGGTGAGCATTCACGCTCCAGATGGGAATTCAGCCAGACAAACGGGGAGCAAGAAAGAAACAACACAGGGGAATCATTCTTTCCAGAAACTGATCCATTTTCTTTATTTTCAGGTTTGCTTATATACCTTTTTTTACACATAGAGACAAATGGAAATTTTTAAGTCACGTAGGGGTCAGCAGCCCTCACCTTTATCAAAATCAGGTGCTTCATATAAATGTATAAAAAAAGGTCTTAGGGGTTTTACATCATCTGGCCATGAGGCCTGCTGACATTTTATGATCCTTTCTTTCTGATAACCAAAAAACTTATTTTTTCCAAGGGTGTTTTTTCTTAAACCAGGCGCCACCCTCTGAAGGTAGCAGATAAAGTTGCATTCCTATAGAGTGGGGATGTAGTGGGTTATAACTAAGAAAGGAATTTATTTAACCTAAGGTTAACATGATTAATCTTAAAGGTTAATAGTTATTTCTCCTATATGCTAGTTATATCCATTATAAGGGCAGGGAATATGGAGATTTACCAGCAAACATCAGCCCAACAAATGAAAACCCTTCACCAATGTTCCCCTTAAGATCTATTTAGTCTTAAGATAGTGATAAAGTTGCATTTTTACATAGCAAGGACACAGTGATTTATAACAAAGTACAGTGATCTATAACAAAAGAGAAAACTCAAAAGTCTAGTATTGCTAACATCAAAAACTACTATATTTCCTTTTCTATATTCCAAATACATTAATATATTCCCAGGTGCCTAAGGATATGGAGGCCTGGCGGCAATCATTGACTCAACAATGAGAAAAGCCTTATGCTAATTAAGATTTTCAAAATACTCCAAACTCTCTGTGCTGTTTATGGTTGACAGGTAGTAAACAATCATGTGCATAGTGGCAGGAGTATGGATAATCCTGTCACACAAGCTAGTCTGCCAGCAGAGAGGTTTGACCTGAGACACCCTTGTCACGCCCAGGAATTTTTATTGACTGGAGCTGCAAGTTTACTCCTTCTCCGAGAGAACCGGTGGGGAACAGCCCCCCATAAAGTCAGAGGTGTAGGTGAAAGCATGAAACAGTAAAATAGGTAGACTCTGGTTTTGGGGGTAGATGCTCGGGAACAGGGGGTTTCCTGAGGCTCGATCCTGCCTTTGCATATGCCGAAGCCTCCTTCCTCATGGCCTTTGCCATGGGCGGAGTTCCTCACGCTGGCTCCCCGCAAGAAAACATCATAAATGATACGTGCTAAGAGTGGAAGTTTTATGCCCAGAGTATCTTATTTCAAGTCCTGTCGCTTCACATATTGGCAGTGTGACCTAGAATACATCACTAATTGCTGCGTTTAGTTTCTGAATGTAATCTTGATAGATATAAAAACTGTACAATACATAAATTATCAAAAGATAAATTATATTAAGTATAAAGCATCTTAAGTGTCTCAACTTAATAATAAATATTTGATCTATTAAATGCTAAAAAATATAACCTGTGTCAGTGTCTCATTAAACAGGTCTCTGCTTTCAGGGACACAAAGATTATTTTTACTGACACCACATTTTTGAGAGCCTAGATCACCATTGTGATGCTGTCAAGACTATTTCAACTCTGCGTGTCATAGAAAAGCATGCGGGCCTATGTGTGTGTCTGTCTGTGTTTGTGGGATTATAGTTATAGTTTTATTATAATTTCAGTATTGCTACATACTTGCTGTTATTAAGTAAACTAGATTCTATGAGATCTAGGATATTATTTCTACCAAAAAAAGTTATATGGAATTTACCTAATTAGTATTGCATATTAAACAATACAATGTTTGTTTCTGTAACTTTTAGCACAAAAGGTAATCTAATATAATGTTTACTCATTTTATTTTTCCTTCTCATTGTAACTGAAATAAGTTATTTTCAGAATATATATTAGCTTATTTTTAACATTATGATCCTTTCTCTGCTTTAGAAACAGAATGCATTGATAAAACAGAACTATGGATGGAGGTTCATGACATTGTACAGGAGGCAGTGATCAAGACCATCCCCAAGAAAAAGAAACACAAAAAGGCAAAATGGTTGCCTGAGGAGGCCTTACAAATAGCTGAGAAAAGAAGAGAAGCAAAAGGCAAAGGAGAAAAGGAAAGATACATCCATTTGAATGCAGAGTTCCAAAGAATAGCAAGGAGGGGTAAGAAAGCCTTCCTCAGTGATCAATGCAAAGAAATAGAGGAAAACAATAGAATGGGAAAGACGAGAGATCTCTTCAAGAAAATTAGAGATACCAAGGGAACACTTCATGCAAATATGGACACATGCAAATAAAGGACAGAAATGGTATGGACCTAACAGAAGCAGAAGATATTAAGAAGAAGTGGCAAGAATACACAGAAGAACTATGCAAAAAAGATCTTCATGACCCAGCTAAACATGGTGGTGTGATTGTTCACCTAAAGCCAAATCCTGGAATGCAAAGTCAAGTGGGCATTAGGAAGTATCACTGTGAACAAAGCTAGTGAAGGTGATAGAATTCCAGTTGAGCTATTTCAAATCCTAAAAGATGATGCTGTTAAAGTGCTGCACTCAAAAAGCCAACAAATTTGGAAAACTCAGCAGTGGCCACAGAATTGGAAAAGATCCGTTTTCATTCCAATCCCAAAGAAAGACAATGCCAAAGAATGTTCAAACTACCACACAATTGCACTCATCTCACACACTAGTAAAGTAATGCTCAAAATTCTCCAAGTCAGGCTTCAACAGTATGTGAATCGTGAATTTCCAGGTGTTCAAGTTGGATTTAAAACAGGCAGAGGAACCAGCGATCAAATTGCCAACATCCATTGGATCATTGAAAAAGCAAGAGAGTTCCAGAAAAACACCTATTTCTGCTTTATTGACTATGCCAAAGCCTTTGACTGTGTGGATCATCACAAAGTGTGGAAAATTCTTAAAGAGATGGGCATACCAGACTGCTGGACCTGCCTACTGAGAAATGTATATGTAGGTCAAAAATCAATAGTTAGAACTGGACATGGAACAATAGACTGGTTCCAAATTGGGAAATGAGTATATCAAGGCTGTATATTGTCACCCTGTTTATTTAACTTATATTCAGAGTACATCATGCGAAATGCCAGGCTGGATGAAGCACAAGCTGGAATCAAGATTGCCGGGAAAAATATCAATAATCTCAGATATGCAGATGATACCACCCTTATGGCAGAAAGTGAAGAAGAACTGAAAATCCTCTTGATGAAAGTGAAACAGGAGAGTGAAAAAGCTGGCTTAAAACTCAACATTCAGAAAATTAAAATCATGGCATCTGGTCCCATCACCTCATGGCAGATAGATGGGGAAACAGTGGAAACAGTGGCTGACTTTATTTTTTGGGACTCCAAAATCACTGCAGATGGTTATTGCAGCCATGAAAGTAAAAGACGGTTACTCTTTGGAAGGAAAGTTATGACCAATCTAGACAGCATATTAAAAAGCAGAGACATTGCTTTGTCAACAAAGCTCTGTCTAGTCAAGGCTATGGTTTTTCCAGTAGTCATGTATGCATGTGAGAGTTGGACTATAAAAAAAGCTGAGCACAGAAGAATTGATGCTTTTGAACTGTGGTGTTGGAGAAAACTCTTGACAGTCCCTTGGACTGCAAAGAGATCAACCCGGTCAATCCTAATGGCAATCAGTCTTGAATATTCATTGGAAGGACCAATGTTGAAGCTGAAACTCCAATATTTTGGCCACTTAATGTGAAGAGCTGACTCATTTGAAAAGACCCTAATGCTGGCAAAGATGAAGGAAAGAGGAGAAGGGGGCAACAGAGGATGAGATGGTTGGATGGAATCACTGACTCGATGGACATGAGTTTGAGTAAGTTTTTGGAATTTTGATGGACCTTGAACTGGCGTGCTGCAGTCCATGGGGTCTCAAAGAGTTGGACACAACTGAGCAACTGACTGAACTGAACTGAGTGTTCAAAATTTTTAAACAGTTCATACAACTCCATATCAGACACACACACACAAACCCGAAAAATAACACTCTTTGGCTCATGTGTTTTGAAATTGCTGTTGATCTGTATCATTATCATTATTACAGTTTGTCTCTCCGAAGAAAAAACACAGAATTATTTCTTCACTGTATTAGTCAGGGTACTTCAGAGAAGTAGAATATGTATCTATATATCTATCTATTTTCATCATAAATATTTATTTGAAAGTGCTTAATTATAAGGAATTGGCTCACATAATTATAGACTTTGAGAAATCCCAGTCCTGTCATCTGCAGACTGGAAATCTATGTAACTCAGTCCAAGTCTGAAGCTTGGGGCCACAGTACAGTCTAGTCTGAAGACCATGGAAAAGCTGCATCTCAGCTCAAGCATGCAGGCAGGAACAGGAAGAGCAAATTCTTCCTTCTTCCACATGTTTGTTCTTTTCAGGTCCCTCAACAAATTGAATGATAATATTCACCCACCCTGGGGAAGGTAGCCTACTGAGTCCACAGATCTAATTCTGTTCGCATCTGGAAATGACACCCACACAGACACACCCAGAAACAATGTCTGACACAAATGACCAGTCAGTGTTAACACACAAAATTAGCCATCAAACTAATTTGCCTGCTTCATTTTATAAGACTCTAAGGATTATATGATAAACAGCATTAGATGCCATTGTCCAACAAATAACCCTCCTACAGTTTCCTCTTTTTTCAACCTATTTAGGAAAAGTCTCATTTTAGCCATATGGCATCCAGCTTCTGAATGTCTGTGTCAATGAACCACCCACTCTGTGATCACCCCTCTGACTGACCACCCTGAGTGATTTCAGATTTGTTGAGCCATTTTCTCCAACGTGACCTAATAAGACAGACTGTCCACATTCACTTACTTCAGCTGGTGGACACAGGCCAGGGGAGAGCCTGCCAGTGTTGCTGCCTCAGGGGAGCCCTCAGTGTGGGTCCTCACTGGGGAAAAGAGGGTACTTTACTCCCTCCTCCTGACAGCTCCTTAATATGGAACAATACATGGTGAGTGTCTGAAATTGCATTGCTTATGAAGCCTGATTTTCCAAACGATTTATTATTTTGAAGAGACTTGAGAACAGCTTCCAGGAGAAAAGCTGAGAAAAGAATAAAATGTACTCCCTGACCCACCAGGCTCAGGAATAAAAGCCTTGTTTCCCCACAGTGTCCTAGGTAGACACCTCTTACTGGTCTATAGTTTCTCTCCTCCTTTCTCACCCATACTCCACCCTCTAGAATTTAGCTTTCATTTTCACTTGTCATCCATTAGAGATCTTAGTGGAAGTCAGGTGCTGGTGTGATGAGTGAATCTGGAACACATCTGCCCATTGCCTGTCTTCACAACTTTTGCATTAAGATGTGAGGGTTGCTGAGTGGTTTGTGGAGGGAAGAGTTTGAAAGACACACAGAAGAAAAAACAAAATCTGCTTGGGTGAGTTTCATTTGTTGTCTGTTCTAAAAGAGGAAATGGCCCAGCCTGCAGGCTTCCTGGTTAGAGTGCTGACTAAAGATCAGTCTGTGGGAGGTAGAGTCTTACAATAAGGGATGTTGGAAGCTTCTGACCAATCTTATTTCTTCAATGTTGACTTTGGAAATTATCATCTCTACTACATATTAGTTGTCACTCTCTCAGCTATAGTCAGTGTTAGAATCTTGTCTTCTGAGCTCACACAGTTCACCTCTGTCAGGCCAAAAACTACAGAATTTTAGAATTGATTTGTTAGTTTGCTGTTTCAGGTTTTAATTTGCTAGTATCACAAGGAGTTTATGGTGTATAATAATAGATGACTGCCTGGGAAATAAAACAAAGCAAAATTTCATTTTCCAAGTAACATATAACAATCCATAATCTGTGGCTTTACCCTACTTAGAGAAACAGTTTTACTGGAATCACAAAAGAAGAAAGTTCTATATATAAATTTACTTCGAGGAATTTTGCATAATTATTTTCTTTTTATGTCCTTTTTACTTATCTATAGCTGTTTCCTCTGAGGTATTTTAACTCTGTGCTCAGATGTGAGAAAAACAACATGTAAGATTCAATCACCTGACACCATGGCAGCCAAGTGGCCTACAGTTTTATCAGGCAAATGCCATCATGTTCCCACATCTATCTCTCTCATTGCATTGGAGCCCTTGGGCCGCTGCTTAGGGAGAAGTCGAGGGGTGGGTTCAGCCTTCGTGTATAAAGACTAGTTCCTTCCATGTCAGTTGTGCCGCATCAACTTTGACGTATTAGCTCTTTGGAGCCCTGAAGGGAATATAAATTCTGCAGCCTCATGGCTGAATGCTTGCTGTGTATCTCCTGTCTCTATATGCTTTTGGTGTATCTCAAAATTGGTTGGATTGAAGAGAAATAGCTGGATGCTCGTTACCATTTGGAACTCAGCTTGAGTTGATAAAATGAACTTGCATTGATATAATGTCCACCTCTGATCTTGTTCTTCATCAGAGTCTGGTTGGGTCATAATCTTTGCAGCCATGGGCAAACTGCATATGGCTTCTGAGCTATTTGGGTATCTGTAGCTTTAACTGGATAGCATTTCTGCTTCACTTTCAGCCTCATTCTTTATTAGGTTTCCTTCATGTAGGATGAACATGGCACAGATGGAATTTCAATAGGCCTCAATTTATCTCTATTCAGCCTTTATGAGTTCCACATCCCTTGGGCAGAGCAAAGGGAAATTTATTAGCTGCTTCATACTGGAGATCTTTCTTTCACCAGCAAACTTTGGCAACCATCGAGATATGGACTATCATCTGAGAAGTTCCCTTTCCTTGTCTGTTGTTTCATAGCCCCATCCGCTTGAAGCCCCCACAGAACATCTGAGACTAGACCATGGCCAGAGAGCCACAGTGATTCCAGGTTGAAGAGCGAGCCTCTCTGTGCTGTCACTTTGTGCTGCCCCCTCTGACTGACCACTAGCAGTGGTTTCAAATCTGGATCACAAATCCCACTTACACAATCTCATAGCACATAAGCTACTGAAAGGTTGCTGCTATGAGCTGAGAATGATGCAGGATTCTTGGCCTCTGGAGGAGAGGAATTCAATCTGGGGCCAGTGATGTGGCTTGATCACTCAGAGCTTTTTGTATAAAAAAGTTTTATTAAAGTATGAAAGAGGGAAAGCTTCTGATATAGACATCAGAAGGGGACAGAAAGAGTGTCCCCTTGATAGTCTTAGAAGGAGTTATATACCGATTAGCAAGCTGCTAATTAGAGAAAGGAAATGCCTCAAAACTGAGAGAGTTTCACCAGACCTCTCACCCACAACATGCACTGTGAGATAGCACTGGCGCAAAATGAGTCATCCTTGGCCATAAAACAAATGACATGAATCTTGAAGAAAGGCAGATTTCCAACAAATGCATAGTTCATTCAGTCAGATCAGTTCAGTTGCTCAGTCATGTCTGACTCTTTGCAACCCCACAGACTGCAGCATGCCAGGCTTCCCTGTCCACCACCAACTCCCAGAGCTTGCTCAAACTCATGTCTATTGAGTCGGTGATGCCATCAAACCATCTCATCCTCTGTCGTCCCCTTCTCCTGCCTTCAATCTTTCCCAGCATCAGGGTCTTTTCCAATGAACACAGATCACTAACATAGCTTAAGAAAGACATTTACATGAGAAAAATGCATTGGTTAGCTCAAGGTTTGAGATAAGGTTAAGTTCAGAGGGAGCCAGGTATCACCATGACCGCACAGGATTAGAAGAGAAAAGAAAAAAAAAAAAAGCCTGCCATTGAAGTTTTATTTCCTCCTGCCACTTGAGGCCCTTTGGCCTTCCTATCAAGGCTATTGATACTCTCACCGGCGAGTTTACTAAGCTTAGCTGGAGGTATCAGGACAGGAGACACAACACTGGGCATAAGTGCCTCAGGTGAGCTCTCAGAGATGATCCTTACAGGAGGTGCATTATCCCCATCATCTCAGCTTTGTAAGGAACCACACTAGATGGATGTGTGTGAACCCACCACAGGTGAGATAAGCCTAGTGAGCTGATTACCTTGTAAAAAGACCGGGAGCACCAGTTTTCAGGTACCTAAAAGAGACATATTTGATGATGACAGTCACAATCTCCTTGTGAATAATGAGCTATATTCTAACCAACTGTGTTTATTTAAGAACTATATAATGCCCTCCTACTCCCAAATGCAGTTTATATCAAACTAATTGTGTTATCCATAATGCATTCTTGAAAGGCTGCAGAACTTCTACTCAATTGTAATCCAATAGGTTTCCCAGAAAACAACACACATATACACTCACACAGACTTAGGAGAATTATAGCCAGTATTATCTTTATAGGAAGAAAGAGCCCAGACCTGATGTTAACCGTTGTTACTACATATCTAATCTAGAACAGCATCCTACCTTTTTATCTCTCACTCTCATATGCTGCCCTGCATTCCCCTCATCACCCTGCTCTCAAACTATCATCATCTCTCTCCTGAGCAGCTGCATCCTACCTGATCTTCCGAATGCCACACTGGATCCATCCAGCACTTCACAGCCCAAGGTCCCACCTGGTCATGCCCCTACTCTTCTCTGATGGGAAAACATTGATAACTTCTCCTGACTTTCGGAGGTGGGTCTGCAAATGTTACGAATTCTAGGAAGTATCATAATTAATGTCACTGCAGCCTCTTGTGATATCAAGGGCCTGGCACTTTTCTGTGCTCCTGTCACACTGGCCTTTTGAAACCTATATACGAGGTTGTGTCTTCATTTCCTACACCTAAAATGTTTATACTCCCTTTCCTCCCATGTTTCCTTCATCTTCCTTGAGTTCAGCCCTTATGTTTTCAAGTTGAAATTCTTGGATAACCCCCTTTTTTTTTTACCCCTATTATTTGATCTCTGATAAACATATATGTCTCTATAGTGGTATCTTTATATATGATCTTTTGTATATATAAGACTGAATTTTTATTTACTACTACTTTCCAGGTGAATATCAAGTTTACAGTGTTCTAAATTATCTTTTTGAACTCATCTTACTGTGTATGGATATTAATCCAGATGCCAGCACGTAATTCTTCATCAACAATAGTTAGTTGAATAATATGACCTAATATTTTGAGATTTTTCTTCTCAAGACTGACATTCATTTCATCTATGTTTATATGTTTTTATATCTCTGACTTCTGTTATTCTATGAGTCTGTTTATACTAACTCCCTCCTCACCATCATACACATACTTCTTTTAGACTCCTATCAATGCTCCTAAGAATATTTCTGGGCCAAAGGGAAATCAATATGTACACACTCAAGACTTTGTAGAACTATCCAGCTGGTTTGGATTTCTTCATTTCCACACACCCCTTCACATTGCCTCTGAAGGAGTGCCGTCAATATATTAGGGTCAACCCATTCAGTGTATTAAAGATGCATGATCTTTGTAAGTCACTGGCTCTATTTACTCATCTGATGAAGGATTTGCTCTAATCATATGTATAAACACATTGTAATATACTATGTCATAATAATATGGGAAATCATTGCAAATGTCCAGCAATTAATGGCAGTGGTTATACATAAATACTTTAGTTAGAGCAGTTCTTTGTGATGAAAGAACATCAGGAAAGAGTTTACCAAAGCATAAGAGAGAGTCATACTGATATCAGGGGAAGCATTTCATATTGAGAGAAGAGTGGATATAAAATCCCAAAGACACTAAGTGATCTCAGCCTTTCGATACTGAAGATACTTCTTGGGCATGGGAAAGAAAAATCAGGTTGAATGGTGTGTCATACAAGTATCTTAGTAAGAAAGGCTTCAGGTCATACTTTTGTGGCTGCTGCTGCTGCTAAGTCACTGCAGTCGTGTCTGGCTCTGTGCGACCCCATAGGTGGCAGCCCACCAGGCTTCCCCATCCCTGGGATTCTCCAAGCAAGAACACTGAAGTGAGTTGCCATTTCTTTCTCCAATGCATAAAAGTAAAAAGTGAAAGTGAAGTCGCTCAGTCATGTCCAATTCTTAGCGACCCTATGGAATGCAGCCTACCAGGCTCCTCTGTCCATGGGCCCACTCCTGTGGAGTGGGGTACCATTGCCTTCTCCTATACTTTTGTTAAGTAACATTAAATAATAAGAATCATTAAATTTACTGAGCTGATAGTAAAGCATTAAATTATGAAATGTCCTTTTGACTTGGTAACCAAGATCCTTGTTTCTCCACGTTTTCTTTTCTGTCCTTCAATAATTTGACCTTGGCCTGTACTTGATTTATAAGCAATTAGTACCATGTTTTTCTACCTTTCTTATTCTGTTCCTTTTTATCCTTTCCAATCCTGTAGCAATCTGTGAGCAAGAGAACACACGGAAGTCAGGACAAGTAGGAGAAAGTGAGCAGGTGCTATGGCTTCAGAAAAATTGGTGAACCTACAGGAGGAGGTGACCTGCCCCATTTGCCTGGAGCTTCTAACAGAGCCCCTGAGCCTTGACTGTGGCCACAGTTTCTGCCAAATCTGCATTACTACAAACAGCAAGGAGTCTGTGACTGGACAAAAGGGGCGAGAAAGTGCCCTGTGTGCAGAATGAAGTATAAATCTGGGAAACTGAGGCCTAATTGGCACCTGGCCAACATAGTGCAGAGGGTCAGGGAGGTCAAACTGAGCCTGCAGGAGCAAGAGAAACATCTCTGTGCTCACCATGGAGAGAAACTCCTGCTCTTCTGTGAAGAGGATGGGAAGGTCATTTGCTGGCTTTGTGAGCGGTCCCAGGAGCACCGTGGTCACCCTACATTTCTCATGGAGGAGGTCGCCCAGGAGTACCAGGTAAGAGACCACAATGGAGAGAAAACAGGGCAGAAAATTATAGTTGATGAGAACTGTCTACTTTACATTGGACTTTACATTGTAAAGTCCATTACATTGGACTTTAATTACCTAATCACCATGAACCTGGGGCCTGTGATTTTTTTTCTTCCTATGCTCACCTTCTGATGTCTGAAGGACATAAATGTGCATTTTTACAATTACAAAGTAATAACTCTATACACAGACTCTTAGCCTAGAAGTATACATCCATGTACCTTGTGCCAATACATAGAGATTCATGCCCAAGAGAAGCTTTCCTTAATTCTTTGAACAGGAGAGGTAACTAGGACACCGGGTGGATTGAAATGTAAGCTATTTCCTTGTTGCAGGATCAGGTTTCTTCTTAAACAACCAGTCTTCTCTAGGTGAGGAGATGATGACTTTTCTCTCTTCAGTCTTACAGAACACCTTCCCCACCTCAGGTCTTCTTTCAAACAATAGAGTCTAATTGCTGTTCTCAGTTCCTGTAAAGCATATTCTCTTTGGAAATCAGGCTCATTTCTCCTCCATTTATCCTCTACAGTGATGTTAGGAAAATCCATAGCTTGACTGTGATGTGATTCTTTTCTCAACAGAAAAAACTCCAGACAGCTCTGGAGAGGCTGAAGCAGGAGCAGCAGGAAGCTGAGGAGTTGGAGTCTGACTTCAGAGAAGAGATTGCTGCCTGGAAGGTAGGAGAAGACACTTCCTGAAGGAGTTAGACAGATATCTGGGCAGGACCTTAGGCTGATCACAAGGAGCTACCTTCCTATTTGTTCCCAGACAGTTAAGTCATTTGAATAGTCCTTTTCTTCATTGTTTCCCTGATAAGAGTGGGTGCTGAAAAGTGGACATAAAGCAAATGAACATAGATATTGGAAGGAAGGTATTCTTTTAGAGGGAGTCTCTGGTGGGGATGACTAAGGAATTTCATGTTCCATTCTTGACATATTCATTACCCTTTGACTTTTCTGAAAAAGACATCTGACAATGGCCCATGGTTCTGTCCTCAGTGTTCACTTTTTTGGCAGAGCTTGGTTGGTGGGGGTCAGAAGCAATGCAGGGAAGCATGAGAATTCTGAATAGATGTGTGAAGGCTGGAATCTTTTTGGCTCTTGGTTGTTCTTAACAATGCAGACTTGGAGGCGTTATTTTGAAATGTGATAGGAAAAAAAAAAAAAAGCAAATTCAGCTTTTCCCAAAATTGTTTTCTTCCTCTCTCTCTTTCTCTCATTACTGAAGAATCAAACACGACATGAGAGACAAAATGTCCAGGCAGAGTTTGAAAAACTGAGAGCAATCCTGGACAGTGAGGAGACGAAGGAACTACAAAAGCTGAAGGTTGAGGAGACAACCACTCTGTGTACCATGGCAAACGCTGAGAATGAGCTGGCCCAGCAGAGCCAGTTGGTGAGAAATCTCATCTCAGAAATAGAGCATCGTCTGCGGGGATCAACAATGCAGATGCTGCAGGTAAGAGTTGGGAAGAAGCCCGAGCATCTGAGACACAAGAGAAATGAAGCAAAGTGTCCATTGCTTTCAAGTTGCGGTGCTCCTTCTGGTGCTGTCACTCCCCCGCGTCCTTCACTCCTTGAAACTATAAGTTTGTTCTCTAAGTCTGTGAGTCTGCTTCTGTTGTGTAAATAAGTTCATTTGTATCTTTTTGAAAAGATTCTTCATGTAAATGATACCTATAATATACACTATATTATATGTCTGACTTCACTCAGTATGACCATCTCTACTTCCATCCATGTTGCTGCAAATAGCCTTGTTTCATTCTTTTTAATGGCTAACATTGCATTGCACATATGTATCACATCTTTATTCATTCCTTGGTTAATGGACATTTAAGTTGTTACCATGTCTTGACTATTGTAAATAGCACTGCAGTGAATGTTGGGGTATGTATCCTTTCAGATAATGTTTTTCTCCAGGCATATACCTAGGAGTGGCCTTGCAGGATAATGCTGCTGTGTGACCCCAGAGACCGCAGCCCACGAGGCTCCCCTGTCCCTGGGATTCTCCAGGCAAGAATACTGGAGTGGGTTGCCATTTTCTTCTCCAGTGCATGAAAGTGAATAATGAAAGTGAAGTCATTCAGTTATGTCCGACTCGTAGCGACCCCATGGACTGCAGCCTACCAGGCTCCTCCATCTATGGGATTTTCCAGGCAAGAGTACTGGAGTGGGTTGCCTTGGATCATATGGTAGCTCTATTTTCAGTTTCTTAAGGAACCTTTATTGGCTTCACCTATTTACATTCCCATCAACTGTGCAGAAGGGTTCCCTTCTCTCCACTCAGTCTCCAACATTTATTGTTTGTGGGTTTTTAGATACTGGCCGTTCCAACTGGTGTGAGGTGATTTGCGTTTCTCTAATAATTTTGATTTGCATTTCTCTAATAATTAGTGATGTTGAACATCTTTTCAAATACCTCTTGGCTATCTGTATGTCTTCTTTGGAGAAATGTCTATTAGGTCTTCTGCCTGTTTTTTGATTTGGTTATTTGTCTTGATGATATTAAGCCACATGGAGACAAATCCCATATAATTCACGTCATTTGCAAATATTTTCTTCCAATCTGTAGCTTGTCTTTTCATTCTATTTAAAACTATTGAATTTGATTCGGTCCCATTTGTTTATTTTTGTTTTTATTTCCTGTACTCTGGGAGATAGATCCAAAAAACATATTGCTGTGATTTTTGCCAGAGAGTGTTCTGCCGACGTTTTCCTCTAAGTGTTTTATAGTGTTTCATCTCATATGTACATCCTTAGTACATTTTGAGTTTTTTTGTGTGTGTGGTGTTAAGAAGTGTTTTAATTTCATTTTTACATGTAGTTGTCCAGTTTTCCCAGTTTGGTGGTTTCCCTTCCTCTGCAATTTTTGGAACAGCTTCAGAAGAATTGTTGATGACTTTTCCCCATGATAGAATTCACATGTGAGCACATCCGGTCCTGGACTTCTGTGCATTGGATTTTTTCAGTCGCAGCTTCAATTTCAATACTTGTGACTGGTCTGCTCATCTTTTCTATTTCTTTCTGGTTAAGCCTTGGGAGATATCTTTCTAAGAATTCATCCACTTCTTTGAGGTGGTCCATTCTGTTGGCATGCAGTTCCCGTAGTAATCTCTTATGATTCTTTGTATTTCTATGGTATCAGTTGTAACTTCCTTGGTGGCTCAGACGGTAAAGGGTCTGCCTACAATGTGGGAGACCCAGGTTAAATTCCTGGATTGGGAAGATCCTCTGGAGAAGGAAATGACATCTCACTTCAGTACTCTTGCCTGGAAAATCCCATGGACGGAGGAGCGTGGTAGGCTACACTCCGTGGGGTCCCAAAGAGTCGGACACAACTGAGTGACTTCACTTTCACTTTCAGTTGTAACTTCTCCTTTTTTTATTTCTAATTTTATTTATTTGAATCCTTTCCCTTTTTTTCTTGATGTGTCTGGCTAAAGGTTTATCAATTTTGTTTATCTTCTCAAAGAACCAGCTTTTAGTTTTATTGATCTTTGT
Source organism: Capra hircus (assembly GCF_001704415.2). Taxonomy (NCBI): domain Eukaryota; kingdom Metazoa; phylum Chordata; class Mammalia; order Artiodactyla; family Bovidae; genus Capra; species Capra hircus. The sequence continues at coordinate 34,682,824 of NC_030822.1, forward strand.
TATTGTTTTCTTTGCCTCTACTTCATTTATTTCTGCTCTGACCTTTACGATTTCTTTCCTTTTACTAACTTGAGGTTTTGTTTGTTCTTCTTTCTCTAGTTTCTTTAAGCATCAGGTTATGTTGTACATTTGAGAATTTTCTTGTTTCTTGATGTACGATTGAATTGCTATAAACTTCTTTCTTAGAACTTCTTTTGCTGAATCCTGTAGGTTTTGGATCATTACTGTGCTTTTATTTTCATTAGTCTCTGGGTACTTTTTTATTTCCTCTTTGATTTCTTCAGTGGTCCCATTGGTTGTTTAGTAGCATATTGCTTAACCTCCACAGACATTTTTTTTTGCATTTTTTTCTTATAGTTTATTTTTTTAATATAAATTTATTTATTTTAGTTGGAGGCTAATTACTTTACAATATTGTATTTTTTTGCCTCCTTATAGTTTATTTCTAATCTCATAGCATTGTGGTTGGAAAAGATGCTTGATATGATTTCAATTTTCTTGAATTTACTGAGGCTCTCTTTGTGGCACAGTATGTGATCAATCCTGAAGAATGTTTCATGTGCACTTGAGAAGAAGGTGTATTTTGCTGTTTTGGATAGAATGCTCTATAAATATCAATTAAGTCCATCTGGCCTAATGTGAGATTTAAAACCTGTGTTTCCTTATTGATTTTCTGCCTGAATGATCTGTCCATTGATGAAAGAGGGGTGTTAAAGTCCCCTGATGTTATTGTGTTAATTGTCAGTTTCTCCCTTTTTGGCTATTAGTATTTGCCTTATATATTGAGATGTTCCTATGTTGGGTCAATATATTTTAAAAATTGTAATATCAACTTCTTGGATTGATCCCTTGATCATTATGTAGTGTCTTCATACATCTCTTATAACAATATTTATTTTAACTTCTATTTTGTCTAACATGAGTATTACTACTACAGCCTTTTTTTTTTTTTTAATTTCCACTTCCATGGAATACCTTTTTCCACAAACTGAGAGGTTCCAGATATAGTAGCTGGGTTTAGAAAAGGCAGAGGAACCAGAAATCAAATTTCCAACATTCATTGGATTATAGAGAAAATGATGGAATTCCAGAAAAACATTTACTTCTGCTTCATTGACTGTGCTAAAGCCTTTGGCTCTGTGGATCACAACAAACTTTGAAAAAATCTTTAATTATATGGAATACCAGACCACCTTACCTACCTCCTGAGAAACCTGTATGCAAGTCAAGAAGCAATAGTTAGGACCAGGCATGGAAAAACAGACTGGTTCAAAAATGGGAACGGAGTACATCAAGGCTGTATATTATCACCCTGCTTATTCAACTTACATGCAGAGTACATCATGCAAAATGCTGGTCTGTATCACTCACAAGCTAAAATCAAGATTGCAGAGAGAAATATCAACAATCTCAGATTTGCAGATGATGCCACTCTAAAGCAGAAAGTGAAGGGGAACTAAAGATCCTCTTGATGAAGGTGAAAGAGGAGAGTGAAAAAGTTGGCTTGAAACTCAACATTCAAAAAACTAAGATCATCACAGCCACCTCATCATCACTTCATGGCAAATAAAAGCAGAAAAAATGGAAGCAATAACAGATTGCATTTTCATGGGCTCCAAAATCATTGTGGACAGTGACTGCAGTCATGAAATTAAAAGATACGTATTCCTTGGAAAGAAAGCTATGACAAACTCAGGCAGTGTATTAAAAAACAGAGACATCACTTTGCCAACAAAAGTCCATAAGGTCAAAGCTATGGTTTTTCCAGTTCAGTTCAGTTCAGTTCAGTCGCTCAGTCGCGTCCGACTCTTTGTGACCCCATGAATCGCAACACGCCGGACCTCCCTGTTCATCCATCTCCCGGAGTTCACTCAGACTCACATCCATCGAGTCCGTGATGTCATCCAGCCATCTCATCCTCGGTCGTCTCCTTCTCCTCCTGCCCCCAATCCCTCCCAGCATCAGAGTTTTTTCCAATGAGTCAAGTTTTCTCATGAGGTGGCCAAAGTACTGGAGTTTCAGCTTTAGCATCATTCCTTCCAAAGAAATCCCAGGGCTGATCTCCTTTAGAATGGACTGGTTGGATTTCCTTGCAGTAGTCATGTACAAATGCGAGAGTTGGACCATAAAGAAGACTGAGTGCTGAGGAATTGATGCTTTTGAATTGTGGTGCTGGAGAAGACTCTTGAGAGTCCCTCGGACTGCAAGGAGATCAAACCAGTCAGTCATATAGGAAATCAACCCTGAATATTCATTGGAAAGACTGATGCTGGAGCTCCAATATTTTGGCCACTTGATACAAAGAGCCAACTCATTGGGAAAGACCCCGATGCTGGGAAAGATTGAAGGCAAAATGAGAAGGGGAGTGGCAGAGGATGAGATTGTTAGGTAACATCCTTGACTTGGTGGACATGAATTTGAGCAAACTCTGGGACATTGTGGAGGACAAAGGAGCTTGGTGTGCTGTAGTCCATGGGGTCCCAAAGAGTCAGACATCATTTAGCAACTGAATATCAACAACAATCTTTTTCCATCCCCTCGTTTTCAATCTGTATGCGTCCCTAGATTTAAAGTGAGTTTCTTGTAGACAGCATACATATGGGTCTTTTTTTGTATCCATTCAGCCAGGTTATTCCTTTTGTTTGGAGAGTTTAATCCATTTACATTTAAGGTAATTATTGATATGCAAGTTCCCATGGCCATTTTCTTAATTGGTTTTGTTTTTGTAGGTCTTTTTTCTTCCCTTTCTCTCTTACTCGCTTCTTCTGTGGCTTGATGAACACTTTAGTGTGTTTGGCTTGCTTTTTCTTTTTTGTGTACACATCTATTATAGTTTTGGCATTTGCTGTTGTAGAGACATTTTCATACAGCAGTATATATACTTACAAGACTTTTCAGATTGCTGATCTCTTGCCTGCCTAGACAAGTTCCTTTAGCATTTGTTGCAAAGCTGGTCTGGTGATGCTAAATTCCCTTAGCTTCTGCTTTTCTGTGAAGCTCTTTATATCTCTGGCAAATCTGAATGAGATCCTTGCTGGGTAGAGTGTTTTTGGTTGCAAATATATTATGCTACTTCCTACTAGCCTGCAGAGTTTCTGTTGAAAACTCAGTTGATAGCATTATGGGAATTGCCTCATATGCTATTTGTCATTTTTCTATTGTTGCTTTTAATATTTTTTCTTGCTTTTAATTTTTGTCACTTTGATTACTATGTGCCTTGGCATGTTCCTCTTTGTGTTTATCCTGCCTGGGACTCTCTGCTTCCTGGACTTGCGTGGCAGTTTCCTTTCCCATGTTAGGGAACTTTTTAGCAATTATCTCTTCAAATATTTTCTCAAATCCTTTATTTTTCTCTTCTCTATCTGGGACCCTTAAAAAGCGAACATTTGTGCATTTAATGTTGCCCCAAAAGTCATTTTTTGTTGTTGCTGTATTTCTTTATTCTGTTCTGCAGCAGTGATTTCCACCACCCTGTCTTCCAGGTTGCTTATTCAATCTTCTGCCTCAGTTATTCTGCTATTGATTCCTTTTAGTATAGCTGTCATTTCAGATACTGTATTATTCACCCTTGTTTGTTTTTTAGTTCTTCTAGATCTTTGTTGAACATTTCTTGCACCTTCATCCTTGCCTCCATTCCTTTTCCAAGATCCTGGATCATCTTTGCTATCATTATTCCAAATTCTTTTTCTAGAGGTTGCCTATCTCCATGTCACATAGCTCTTTCTCTTCGGTTTTCTCTTGTTCCTTCATCTGGGACATATTCTTCTGTTGTTTTACTTTTTGTTTTTCTAACTACCTCTGATTGTTGTTTCCATTCTATAGGCTGATGGATTATAGTCTTGCTTTTGCTGTCTGTCTTCTGGTGGATGAAGTTATCTAAGTGCTTTGTGCAAGCTTTCTTATGGGAGAGACTGGTGTGTGTGGAACTGAGTCTCATCCCTCTTGTGATCAGGGCTAGGGATAATGGTGGCCCCCAGGAGAGCTCACTCCAATGAGTGCCAGTGTCTTTGCCACAATGAAAAGCCATCCCATGCTTCTGCAGGAGGCCTAGCAAGTAGACCTCACCCAATCTCTTATGGGGTCACTACTTTTCTCCCTTTAGTCCTGGTGCATACAAGACCTTGTACGTACACTCCAAGAGTGGAATTTCCGATTCCCTCAGTCCTGTGGAATTTCTGTGATGAGACTCCTTTGGCTTTCAAAGTCAGATTCTCTGGTGACTCCTCCATTGCTGGACCCCAAGGCTGGGAAGCCTGACTTGGGCTCAGAATTTTCTCTCCTGTAGGCTAACTTCTGTAGTTTTTTTTTTTTTCCCCCCAGTTTGTAGTTTGCTCACCTGTTGTGTATCAGATTTGATTTCGTTGCAATAGCACCCCTCCTCCCGTCTCACTGTTTTCTCTTTTGTCTTTGAATGTAGAGTATCTTTTCTGGTAGGTTCCAGCATATTTTTTTATCAATGGCTGTTCAGTGGTTGTGATTCGGATGGTCTCTCAAGAATGGGGTGAGTACACATCCTTCTACTCCACCATCTTGAGACCAATCTCCTAGAAATAGTTTCTTGGGCCCATATATTGTTTTTTTTTATTTGTATGTGTGTATATATTTGTGCACATGTGTGCAGGGGGAGCTGCTGATTCAATTTACTATTCCTTTCTTGAAGTGAAAATTTAGACCACTGATTTGAGACAAGCTCTTTTGATATAGTGTTTAATGGCAAACTGCATTTAATTAATTAATTGTATTTCATACATTTTGATTATTTAATGTTTGTTTTCTTTCAGTTTGACTTATTCTCAAATTTCCTTTTCAGTTTTTTTTTTAATTTTCTTTTTAAAATTTTGATTCTGTGTTAAACCTAGGGTATTTTAAAGTGTGTTGTAAATGAGAAAATGCTTGGTGATTTCTGAGTTTCACTTCTCTGAGGATTTCAAATTTAATCTTGCCAAAATCAAAGAACACACATCTTTAGTATTTTAAACTTTCGTGTTTATTGTTACTTTTTATGGCCTAAAAAATTGTATATCTAGAAAAATTTTTACTATGAATTTTAAAAGATTATGTGTTTCTCATTTATAGGGTAAAATGGGCTGCAGACATCAGTTAGGTCTAGTTGGTTGGTAGCATTGTTCATGTCTTCTGTAAATTTGAATGTTTCCATATAAGCTGTTCTTTCATTAATGAGAGTGAGTTATTAACATCTGCAACTGTTATTATTGAATTGTGTGTTTTTCCTTTTGGTTTTGCTTTGAGTATTTTGAAGCTCTGCTGTTAGGCACATACACATTTATAACTGTTGTATTTTTTTGATAAACTGAATCTTTTATAATTATAAAATCACCCTCATGTCTTTTCATAATACATCTTAAAGTATATTTTGTTTAATATTAGCATAAATATTTGACCTTTTTTTTTACTACTGCTTGCATGGTATATATTTTTCTATCCTTTTACATTTGCCCTTTTTGTGCCTTGACTGTGTCTCATGTAAATAGCAATAGGTGAATTTTGCTTTTTATACAGGTTGACAATCTCTGATTTCAATTGCTGCATTAATACATGAAATTTAAAGCAATTACTAATATGCTTATATTTAAATTTGCTCTTTTGCCATTTGCTTTCTATTACTATATGGATATTGTAAGTTTCATTCTTTTCATTCTCTTTAGCTAGTTTGTTTTGTCTTAAACATATATTTCTAGTATAAAATTTTAGGTCTGACTGTATTTTTTCAGTTTTTTTCCTAATGGTTGGTGTAATATATACAATATGTTTCCTGCCTGATATGATCTACTTCAGACTGATACTAACCTAAACTGTTTCATTACCTTCCAGCAACAACACAAAAATATTTTCTCTTTAATGTGGGTAACTGCATTCAAACATTGTTATAACTGGGAGAAAAAACTCTCTTTTCTTCTAGAGTTTATATCAGGAGGTTTGTGTTTCCTTCATAAACCGGGAAAATAAGTCTGTAGGGGTTGAATAAATAGAATTAAAGAAAGACACAGACCAGATTCTGAGAATAATGTTTGAGCTTCAGAATTAAACTATGATTAAAGTTGCAACTGCCACCCTAATTACTTATTCTTTCTCTACTTATTGTAGTTTTATTTGATTTCTTTGTCATATACACAAAAGAGCACTAATACAAAGGTGTTTTTTTTTTTTTTTTTGGAAACTCAGCTATTCTAGTTTTTGGTGACATGGAAATAAATCTTTAGTAAAAGAGATCAAATAAAGTGGCAGATTCCTGTTCAAACAAATAAAACAGTAAAAGTGATGATTAAGACAATTAGATGGCTAAAAACTGTTAAGGACCTGGACTGAACAGACTCAGCAGAGACTAAATTGCAGATAAATGCACGAGTACTTGAACAGTAAGTGTATATTGATAGCATTATGAAAATGGGGTACAAGAGAGAAGACAATTTGGTTGGTGAATAATAAGTTACATATTAGACATCCTACATTATTGATTTCTGTAGCTTATTTACTACTGAATAAATTAATATAAGAGACAAAGTTGAGTGAAAAAGAAAGAGTTGGAAATCAACTGCACATATACAGATGCTGACTTTAGGGAATAGACGAGATCACTAAAAGACAGATTATAAAATGAGAAAAGAGTAAAGTTTTTCAGATTTTTCCTGAAAAGCTTATATTGATATATATGTTTGCTTGTACTCTCAACAAAAGCCATCTACGTAGCTTGGAATATTAAGATTATGATTTCATTTCTGATTCTCCAAAGCTTGGTTTAATGCTTGCTGTACAATAGTGTCACTTCACAGTCCAGTTGAATAAATGAAAGAACAATGAATTATTCAGATCACCTCATGGGGAACCAGAATTACAGATCTCTTGTTTTTGCCATAAATATGTCTCATCTCCAGACACTAGAAGCCTCATACTTCCACAAGGGTTGAAGCTTTTTTACATTTTTGGAAACCTGACAACATCACATGAATCTCCTGGAATTATGGGGCCTCACTTTTGTCTTTACTTTTTGGCTCTTATATTGAGATCATCTCTATTCCCACAACCAGGGGTTGATGGGGATGTGAATAAGCTTTGTATGTGGGGGAACCTATACTTCTTGACTCATGTTTTCTCTTTTCTCACTAGGATGTAAATGACATCTTGAAAAGGTATGTGTGACAGACCAGAGATGGTCCATTCATGCTGTGAAAATGAAAGAAAAACCCTAGACATAGCTGGTGACCAGTTAGAATAAAACAATGTTCAGGGCTGAAAAAATGGGGTATAGATTTACCTTAAATTTTTATTCACAAATCATGGCTAGGTCGTTCTATAAATACTGAGAGTGAAGAAGATTTTTCTACAGTAGGGAATTTTGCTTGTGGAAAGTTGCAGAGTTAGGGTGAATAGTAATATTAGGTTAAGGAATTGCACTGTCAGACTCCACAAATATTTCATTCACATTATGTCACTATGCAACTCAGGTTCCCATATTTAGTTATGCTTCTCAGGGGAGGTTTGAGTCTTCTTTATCTGCCAAGTACCCAGAACTAGAAACAACTTCTTTGTATTTGAATTTCTTCCCTGGGTATGTTAGAACAGGTCCTTGTATATCTTTCTGTTTAGATTTCCAAAAGCACATGTGGGCCTTAAGCTAGAATTGAAGTCAGCACCTTTGTGTCTGAATTTGCACTCCTACATGATAGCCTCAAGCTGTTTACAAACACGTGAAAATCAGGTCACTATTAGTTTAGTATTCATAATGGCTTTTTCTTCAAGGTTATTTGTCTCTGGAGAACCTGAAATCTCAGCATATTCTCCTTATCAAGAAACAGCCTTTGAAGATTTGAGGATTCTAGACAGTATTCTCATTCTTGATTTATCTAGAGCACCCAGGAGCCAGATCCTGTCACCTCAACTTTCTGACATTTTCTTGGAAATACATATCTATGTAGTGACTTTTCCACAAACTGATTTTTTTGAGATACCAAATATTTATCTTGTTAAATTCATTATTTCATACAATTTCCTATGTGTGTGCATGCTAAGCCACTTCAGTCGTGTCCAAATCTTTGAAACCCCATGGGCTGTAGCCCACCAGGCTCCTCTGTCCATGGGATTCTCCAGGCAAGAATACTGGAGTGGGTTGCCATGCCCTTCTCCAGGGGATCTTCCTGACCCAGAGATCAAACCCAGGTCTCTTATGTCTCCTGCATTGGCAGGAGGGTTCTTTACCACTGTTCCCACCTGGGTATCCCATAATTTCATATGATTTCTAGGAAATAGAGAGGGAGAGGTCAATGACTTCATTATAGAAGAAAGAGACTGTCTTTCTGAGAGGTCAAGACCATCCCAAGTCACACAGAAGGTAACTGAAAAGATGGACATGAGCAGCAATTCTTCTGTCTCCAAGTTCATGCATCCATTCTCTACCTCCCCAAGGTCTGCAGGGAAGACTGTTCAAGTGCATCAATGGGGTGAAAATTTTGAGTCTGTGGTTTTAGAGGGATAGATAGTGAGAGATGTGGACATCAATTTTTGTCATCCCTAGGAGTAAGACTTTGACTCTGAAGAAGCCAAACCCGATTCCCAAGGAACAGAGAACTGTGTTTCGAGCTCCTGATCTGAGAGACATACTGCGAGAGTTTAGTGGTGAGGAGTGCTACCCAAGTGGGTGTCTTTGGGTTTTCTGTGATGGAGGGAAAATGGAGAGGAGGCTCCAGCTTCTTGATGTGGATAGAGACAACAAAACCCAGATACTATGTGCTTATGATGTGGTCATTTTATGGTGAGTGACAAGAGATGTGGTTTTATCCTATCTTTCACCAGTTCGCTACCTCACCAGAGCCCTTCCCCTAATTTGAAAGAAAATAGATTATAGGACTGAATCTTTTGCTTATATTTAATATTGTGGATTTTTAACATTTCAGGGCTGAGAGATATGCAACGCTACTGGGGTAAGGACATTTTCATCAAACCACCCTTTCTCATCATCTTTTCGAAATTTTCATTGTCTAGTAGACCTCATGTTTTAACATCCATTTTCCCTCCCAATATATACAAATGTATTATCTTTCCACTAAAGTTATTCTCAATAGAGTTTTCAAAATGTCTGAAATAAAACTACATCACGGCCCTCACATAACCCTCTCATTTTTCAACAGTTGACGTGACCGTGAGTCATACAACGGGTAATCGAAATATTGCCATTTCTGCTGATCGAAAACAAGTGATATATGTGTACAAAGACCAAAGAAATAATCGACATTGGGAAGAAGTTGATTACGATTGTGGTGTCCTGGGATCCCCAGTTATCACATCAGGGAGACATTACTGGGAGGTAGACGTGTCAGAAAAACGTGCCTGGATCCTGGGCGTGTATGGTGAAAAAGCTGATGGAAATCATCAAAATGTTTACTCGACATACCAACCTAGAAATGGCTACTGGGTCATAGGGTTAAGCTATGATTCTGTATATAATGCTTTTGATGAGTCTTCCTCCTCATATCCCATGATCTTAACCCTCTCCCTGAGTGTTCCTCCTCGTCGTATTGGGATTTTCCTAGACTATAGTGCTGGCACACTCTTATTTCTCAATGTCACAAACCATGGATTTCTCATTTATAAATTCTCTTCATGTTCCTTTCCTCAAAACACATTTCCGTATTTCAATCCTATGACCTGTAAAGTCCCCATGAATCTGTGCTCGCCAAGCTTTTGAACCTTCTCACATCCAGCTCTCTGTAGTGCCTCTTACTATGAGTGGATCTAACACATCTGAGCTTATCTGCACCATTCTTACCTTTTTTCCTTACTGCCTCCCCTTTCTTCCATTAGAATGTCCTTCATTCATCAATAGGGTTTACAGTTTGCATTGTGTCATATTTTCCACAATATCATGTTTGCATTAGGAGAAAATCTGAATTTACCATTTTTCCTCCACCAAGGGAAAATGACTGATTCCCCATAAAGAAAGACTAGTATCAAGGCAGCACTTCTGACAAATTTTCACAATCTCATTTCCTCTGCCACTGACTAAGATGAGGAAGAAAAGCTTCTCAATAACTGTTGCATATTATTGAGGACCTGTTGTAGGAGTCATTCATAAACAGATGCATCTTAAACAGTGTCACTGTTTAACTATCATGTTTCTTATTCATCAAGAAATTAAGTAGACAATATATCTCATATGTACTAAGAGTGTAAGTTTTGTGTCCAGAGTGTCTTGAGTTCAACTCCTTTCTCTTCATATTATTAGCAGCATAACCTAGAATAACATCCCTAAAATCTGTCTTTATTTTCTTAAAGTAATCTTGATTTAAAAAGCTGCACCATACATAAGATCATTGTCAGAAGATAAATGCTATCACATAGAAAGCACCTAAGTGTCTCAACTTAATAATAAATACTTTATCTATTAATTAATGAAAAATATAAGTTTTATCTCAGTGTCTCATTCAACAGATTTGGGTCTTCAGGGACACAAGGGTTCTTTCTACTAATATCTAAATTTTCATATCCTAGGTACCTCTTTGTTGCTGTTAAGACCACTCTAGCTTTTCTGTCATAGAAAAGCACATACATATGTGTGTGTGATCACAGTTAAAATTTTATTATGATTTTGGTGTTGCTACATTCAGGCTTTTATGAAGCAAACTAAATTATATGGGATCCAGTTCCTCACTTACAAAAAGATTATACAGAATTTACATAATTACTATTGTGAACATGAAATCATAAAATCTTTGTAATAAGTTCTGTAACTCCTAGGACAAAAGTGGCAGTAAAACATGTCATATATTCATTCTGATTCCCTCTCACTGTAACTGAAATAAATCATTTTCAGAATACATGCTGCTTTATTTTCAACATTATTACCCCTCCAGTTTTAAGAAATACAATAAATTAATTAAAGAATGACATTTGCTTTAAATTTTGCCTAATGGTAAAATGTTTATGTGTAGCTGCTTTATTTTTTTTTAAAGTTCTGCACTAATCCTTTTTCCTTGAAATTGGATTTTAATTTGGGCTCTGTTTCCCCAGCTTTGTTTCCCTGGTGGCTCAGCTGATAAAAATCCCGCCTGCAATGTGGGAGACCTGGATTTGATCCCTGGGTTGGGAAGATCCCCTGAAGAAGGGAAAGGCTACCCACTCCAGTATTCTGGCCTAGAGAATTCCATGGACTATATAGTCCATGGGGTTACAGAGTTGGACGCAACTGAACAACTTTCACTTTCCCTTTCCCCAGCTTTACAAAGCTATCATTTATCGTGATACATTAGGACTCAGAAGTGTAATTGTAGAATTTCTTAACAATGGCGTAGGTAGGTGTTTTGTGTGCCCTGGTCAACTTTAGTTTTACAGTGAGACATAAGTTGTCAGGAATGAAGAAAAAAGTGTTATCTTCCTTTAGTGAGATAAGAGGGGAATTATTTCTGCAGGGGATGTTCATTCAGGGTTTGGTGGGATCCCCAAGTCTTTTCAAATTTTTAATCCCAATTCAGCCTCCAATGGAGTTGAAGTTTAAAAACAAATGCCAAAGTGGATCAAGTGTACCTGCTCTCATTTCTGCTAGTTCCCCCAAATTCCCAGCTTCTTTAACTTTGGACAATCTTGAATTCACAAGGGATTCTAATGAGAATTTTTTTTTTTTTTTTTTCAGTTTCTGCCTCTCTGGTGTGTATGCATACATCCACATCTTAAAACTCATCCTTGGAAACAGGGGGAAACTGGTCTTTTAAATTTATCCTTTGCCTTCCTTTCATCCCATTGCTACAATGAGTGATGCTCTGATACACTAGGAAAAATCTATACTCTTGAATTATTGACAAATCACTCTCCAGGGTCATTGATAACTGTTCGCTTACTGGGAGCCCAATCTTTCAGTTCAGGATGAAGCAACTAGTTAAAAGAGAATGAAGACCTGAATTTTTGTATTTAAAAAGAAAAGATCTGCACCCTGAGGGGCATTCACTTTCTAGTAGTGGCTCCTGGCCCCAGAAATAAAGCCCTCTGCTGAAGGTATATAACATTGATAAGTAGCTTCCAGTCAGATACTCTCTTCTCAGAGAAAGGACAAAGTAGGTGTCCTGGAACTTCTTCAGTAATTGGTGCTCAGAAAACAGGACAGTTACATGTGAGAAAATGAGAATTAAACATTATCTCACACAAAATTTTTGTTCTTTGCAGTAGCAGTGTTAGTCGCTCAGTCGTGTCCACCTCTTTGCAACCTCACGAACCATAGCCCGCCAGGCTCCTCTGTCCATGGGATTCTCCAGGCAAGAATACTGGAGTGGATTGCCATTCCCTTCTCCAGAGGATCTTCCTGACCCAGGGATCGAACCCAGGTGTCCTGCTTTGTAGGCAGATTCTTTACCATCTGAGCTACAGGGAAGATTTTTGTTCTTTGCAGGCCCTCAACAGATTGGATGATGTCCACCCACACTGGGAAAAGCAAACTACTTTACCAAGAACACATCCAATTCTAATCTCATCTGGAGACAACACCCACACAGACACACCCAGAAAGAATGCCTAATCTGGTCACCCAGTGACCAGTCAAGTTAACACATAAAATTAACCATCTCACTAATTTTTTTAATTCATTTTTATCATGTTGAAATTATAGGAATTCTATGTTACATAGTATTAGATGACATTGTGCAACAAATGATACTTCATACACTTTCATCTTCTTAGTCTATATGAAAAGTGTCATTTTGGCTATATTGCACCCAACTTCTGAAAGTCAGCATCAGTGAACTCCCACTCTGTGATCACCCCTCTGACTGACCACCTCCGTGATTTCAGATTTGTTGGGCCGTTTCCTCTAACACGACCTAATAGGACAGACTGTCCACATTCACTTACTTCAGCTGGTGGACACAGGCCAGGGGAGAGCCTGCCAGTGTTGCTGCCTCAAGGGAGCCCTCAGTGTGGGTTCTCACTGGGGAAAAGAGGGTACTTTACTCCCTCCTCTTGATAGCACATTTGTAAGGAAATGAGGCAAGGTGGGTCTGTGAAATTACATTGCTCAGGAAGCCTAGTTTTCCAAACGATGGGTTAGTTTGGAGAAACATGACAGCAGTTTCCAGGAGAAGAGCTGAGTCCAGTTCAGTTCAGTCGCTCAGTCGTGTCTGACTCTCTGCAACCCCATGAATCGCAGCACGCCAGGCCTCCCTGCCCATCACCAGCTCCCGGAGTTCACTCAGGCTTGCGTCCATCGAGTCAGTGATGCCATCCAGCCATCTCATCCTCTGTCGGCCCCTTCTTCTCCTGCCTCCAATCCCTCCCAGCATCAAAGTCTTTTCCAATGAGTCAACTCTTCACATGAGGTGGCCCAAGTACTGGAGTTTCAGCTTTAGCATCATTCCTTCCAAAGAAATCCCAGGGTTGATCTCCTTCAGAATGGACTGGTTGGATCTCCTTGCAGTCCAAGGGACTCTCAAGAGTCTTCTCCAACACCACAGTTCAAAAGCATCAATTCTTCAGTGCTCAGCCTCACTGACTCAGCAAACTCAGGCACAAAAGCCTTGTCACTTCCCAAAAGCTCTATGTGGATACCTCTTATTGGTCTATAATTTCTCTTCTCCTTTCCTGTCCAAACCCCACCCCCTGGAATTTAACTTTCATTTCCCCTCATCTTCTACTTCGGATCATCATAGTAGAGGTCAGGTCCCTGGTGAAATGAGTGGATCCTGAACACTCCTGCCCAGGGCCTGTCTTCACCCTTCTCCGAGGAATCACAACTTCTCCATTAGGATGTGAGGCTAGCCGGCTGGTTTCTAGAGGGCAGAGTCTGAGAGACAGAGAAGAAAAAAATGAAATCTGCTTAAGTGAGTTTAATTAGATGTCTGGAAGCTGTTTAAAGGGGGTAATGGCCTAGCCTGCAGGCTTCCTGCTGAGAGTGCTGACTGAAGAGCAGTCTCAGGGAGGGGAAGTCTTAGGAAAAGCGGGTTTGGAAGAAGAGAAAGGCTTGGTTTGTTCCTTGGAGGGACTATTTGTTTCTCAAGACTAAAATCTACCCGCAACTCCTTCCCATTCTGTTAAGTTTCAATTGCAACTTGCTGAGGTCAGTCAGGATCCCTCATTTTTCAAGAAGTAGAAAATCCCTTCTATTAACAAGAACAAAGGCCAAGGGCTCTTGAGTCCTATTATTTTCATTTCATTCAGGGTATCACTGTAGTATTTCTGCATGATCGTATCAATAAATTCTCATTCCTTAGGCCTGTCTATGCTCAGGAGCTTGGTGATGTGACAGCTGGCAGGCTCTCCTCTGTGGTATTCGCTGGGCCAGACATGGAACTACTGCACTTCCTTACATCCCTATGCTGCTCAAGCTTCTCTATGAGCTGGATCTGCCACTCAGAACCAGCTCAGCTGAGAGATCAGGAGCAAGATGAGCACCTGGGAAAAATGTCTAAAAGTGATGTCTGGAAGCATCTAACTTCTAGTAACAGGGACATCTAACTTTCCCTTTTAAAATCTACTTACTTGATTGGTGTTCATGATATAAAAAGATGTCAGAGAAGCATTATTATATCCACATCACTAGACCCTAAAGGGAAATAAGTTAGTGCAGCCTCCGCATTTATTTCCCTTCCTCCTTATAGAATGTCCAGCTGTACCCACTGTACTCAGGCACAGAATGTGAAATTGGAAAGTGCCAGTCACTCAGTCAAGTCCAGTTCTTTGCGATTCTATGGACTGTAGCCCACCAGGCTCCTCTGTCCATGGAATTCTTCAGGCAAGAATACTAGAGTGTGTTGCCATTCCCTTCTCAAGGGATCTTCCCGACCCAGTGACTCAAGTACAGACACAAGTCAAATCTCTTTCCTCACCAGGAGTTCCCCCTTTCTGATCAAATCTTTCTTCATCAGTGCTGACTTTGGAGATTATCATCTCTGCTACATATTCCTCATTCCTTCTCAACCATAGTTGGTTTTAGACCTTTGTCTTCTGAGCTCATACAGTTCACCTCTGTCAGGACAGTTACTCTAGGGTCTTAGAACTGAGTTGTTAGTTTACTGCTTTGGGTTTTATTTTACCAGCATTGCAAGGAATTTATATTAAATAATAGTAGATGACTACCTTGGAAATAAACAAAGCACAATTTCACTTTACAGTTCTATTTAAGAAGAAAGACTCTTTCCATACAATATCCATAATTTGTGGTTTTATCGCACTTAGTGGAAACAGTTTTACTGCAATCACAAAAGAAGAAAATTCTGTCTATAAATTTCCTATTTGAACTTTATATGTGTACACTTGTATACACACATAACCAAAACCAAAACAGTCGAAAAAGAAATTAAGAAAGTAGAAGAGATTGATCTGGTGAGCAAAGGAAAGCAAAAATGATATCAACCAGTTAAAAACAAAACTAAAACCTAAGCTGGAAAACAAAACTAAAGCAATATGACAGCTGGGGAATAAAGCAATGAAAGCAAAACAGACTAATAAATATGGTGAGAAAAAGAGAGAAAAGGAAGAAAAGAAAGAAAGAAATGAAAAGTTAAATAGAAGTAGGTAAAGAAGATTTATACGTACTAAAGAATAACTACAACAGGAAAAGAATAAGAAAAGCAAGCAAAATATATATGTAGAAAAATAATAATAATAAATTTTTTTAATTAAAAAAAATGGGGGGAAAAAACCTTCACAACTGCAAAAGGCCAATGTAGAGGCAGACAAAATAAAGGAAATGAGAAGCTTGATTAATAACAACAAAAATTCTCCAAAGTTTAAATAGATTTAATAGCATTAATAAAATCAACAACTACAGCAACAGAGGGAAAATAAGGAAAAGAGAAAAAAAAAATCCAGAAACAATGACAGAACAAGTTAAAATATAAGAATAATAAACGTTTTTCTTGGATGTTATCTGTTAGCGTCTTTTCCCTCACTGTCATAGTCCACCTCACCTCCCTAGAATGCCCTCCAATACTGGGCTAGTCTCTAGACCTGTTTCTAATCTGGCCCTACTCCTGCATTTTCTTGTCTCTAATGTCTGCATCGGCCTGTGCTAGCGCATTTTCTTTTGCAGGACCTCTCGTTGTCCTTATATATATCCCGTAGACACAAAGTCTGACTAGTTGATCACGTGAATTTAATCTGCAGCTTTTACCACTTGTGGGAAGGTTCTGGGTTCTCTTCCTTAGCCACACTACCCCTGGATTTCAACGGTGGTTTTATCTGCACCTCTGCCTGTGAGTGGTCTATAGGGCTTTGCTCCTGAGGCTGCTCTGGAGGACTTGGGTTTGCCCCAGGGAGGACCTGGTATGGGGGCAGTGCAGCTGCTTGGATCGCAGGGGCCCTGGCAGTACTGGGTACTAAGAGGAACCAGTGGCTAGGACAACAGGGAATAAGGGGCCCTTAGAGTTTTTCCTAGCCTCTAGCTGCTCTGTCCAAGTGGGGCTCATTCGAGGGGGTGGCACAGGAGCTTGGACCCATGGCGATGCTGGATACATAGAGGTGCCAGTGGCAACTGTCACAGAAGATATGGTGCTATTAGGGTTTTGCCGAGTTCCTCTTTCCACGGAGTTCTTCAGGCAAGAACACTGGAGTGAGCTGCCATTCCCTTCTCCAGGGGATCTTCCTGAACCGGGGATCAAACCCAGGTCTCCTGCAATACAGGCAGATTCTTTACTATCTGAGCCACCAGGGAGGCCCACAACTTGCTTCTGGCAGCTCTGTCCCAGTGAGGATTGAGCATGGAGATGACACAGCTGCTTGGCTCGTGGGAACTCTGGTGGTGTCAAGTGCTCAGGGTCATCAACTGCCTCAGCCGCAAGAGCTACAGTCCTATTAAGAGTCTTCTCCTAGCCTCTAAGAGGAGTCACTCAGTCGTGTCCTGCTCTTTGCGATCCCATGGACTGTAGCCTATCAGGTTCCTCCATCCATGGAATTTTCCAGGCAAGAGTACTGGAGTGGGTTGGTTTTCCCTTCTCCAGAGTATCTTCCTGACCCAGGGATTGAACCCATATCTCCCACATTGCAGGCAGACACTTTACTGTCTGAGCCACCAGGGAAGCCTCTGGGAGCTGGCAATTAGAGGGCCTCTTTGATTAGGCCTTCTCTGTTGCCTGACCCATTCAGTCATTTACAGGACTCCCCCCTGCTCCAGTTGGGGTCCTTCCCTGTTTCTTGGGACCTCCGGGACTTACAGGACCCTCCCCCACTCTGGAGGCCTTCTCTGTTTCTCAGCACATCAAGCACTTAAAGGGCCACCCTGGCTGGAGTCCTTCTCTGCTGCTTGGTGCATCAGGCACTTGCAGGGCCAGTCTCTCTGGGGTCTTTGTCTCTGTCTCTGGACAGGGTCCCCGCTGTCCAGTGATGATGCGTGGGGAGAGAGAGGCTATGGAGATGGCTCTGTCTCCTGTGTGTGACTCAGCAGTATCACCCTGACTCCATGTTTGCTTGGCTTTCCTTCACAAACATTTCCCACTGCATCTCCTCCCACAATCCCCTTGGGCTGTCTCCCTGCAGTCAACAGCAAAGCTTGCCCTGGGATTGCTCTCCAAGCTCTGTGCTCCAGCTCCCAGTTGCTGCACTTTCTAGGGGACTTCTGTCCCTGTCCGGAGTATATATGGCTGCAGCAAGGGTTGTCTGTGTGATTATCATTCCATTCAGACTGCGACAGACCAGCTGCTTCACTTTCAACAGCCTCAAATGCTTCACCTCTACCCGAAACAGTTGTCCCGATGTGTGGATCTGACCCCTGCTTCAGTTCCTCCACCCTCCAGGGGTAAATCCAGTCCTACTCTCCTCTTTTCCACCCTTCTTCCTTTGTCCTCTTGAGTTTTGCATGGTTTTACATATACTTTTCTGCTGGTCAGGTATTCCTGTCCATTCTTAGCTGGTGTTCTGCACGATCTTCTGTGTCTGGAGGCGTATTCCTGATGTATCCACGGAGACAGATGTGCTTCACATCCACCTACTCCTCTGTCATCTTGGATCTAAGTCCTCTTTTTACATTCATCTTACTTCATATAGATATTAGCCCTACTACCAGCACACAATTCATCAATGATAATTAGTTTAATGACCTGGACTAATATTTTGGGATGTTTTTTCTCAAGACTGACATTCATTTTATCTATGTTTATATGTTTTTAGATATCAGACTTCTATAATTCAATGAATCTTTTTAGGCCAAGGTGAAATCACTATTTATATAGACAGAACCTAGCAGAGTTCACTCATTGCTCTGAGTGTTAATCGGATCCGTGAAGTTTCTTTCCTTCACTCAGTGGGATAGGAGACAGGTCTCTGAAGGAGGACCCCTAACATATTAAGTTCAGCCTCATTCTGTAAACTGAATACACATGATCTTTGTAAGTCATTGTCTCCATTTATACATTAGATGAAGGGTTTCCTCTTATACATACAAACACATTGTCATATATGAGGTCATGATGATATGGGAAATCATTGTCAGTGCATAGCAAATGATGGCATGGTTACACTGTAAATACTTTAGATAGAGCAGGTCTTTATGATGAGAGACTATGTCAGAAGACAGTTTACTGAACTATAAGAGAGAGTCATATGGATGTCAGTGGCAGCATCCGGTGCTGAGAGAAGAGTGGATCTAAAAGCCCCATGGCTCTAAGTGGTTTCAGTCTTTTGATACTGAGACTGCTTCCTGGGCACTGGAAAGAAAAAGCAGGATGGATGGTGCATCATATAAGTATCTTAGTAGAAAAAGTATCAAGGCAACTTTTCTTTGGTAAAATTTAAATAGCAAGAATCACTGCACAGATAAGGATGGAATTTGATATGATATGAATCAAGAACTGATAGTAAAGTGCTTAAAATTATGATGAAATGTCATTTTGATCAGGTCCCTTGTTTCCCTCATTTTCCCTTTCCCGTTTCTCTATAATTTCTTTTAGGTCCTCCATATTTCTTGGCCTGTATAACATTTATAAGCAATTATGATCATGCACTCTACCTTTCTTAATCTGCCCCTTTTATCTTTCCCAATAATGCAAATATCTGTGAACAAGAGAATGCTCAGAATTCAGGACAGGTAGGAGGAGGGGACAAGTTGCCATGGCTTCAGGAAAATCAGTGAACCTACAGGAGAAGTTGACCTGCCCCATTTTCCTGGAGCTTCTGACAGAACCCTGAGCCATGACTGTGGCCACAGCTTCTGTCAAGCCTGCAACACTGCAAACAACAATGAGTCCATGATTGGCCTAGACGGGGAGAGCAGGTGCCCTGTATTCAGAATCAAGTATGAACCTGGGAACCTGCAGCCTCATTGGCACCTGGCCAGCATAGTGGAGTGGCTCAGGAAGGCCAAGGTGAACCTGGAGGAGCAAGAGAGAAATCTATCTGTGCCATGGAGAGAAAGTCCTGCTCTTCTGTGAGGAGGATGACAGTCATTTGCTGGCTTTGCAAGCGGTCTCAGGAACACCATGGTCACCATACATTCCTCATGGAGGAGGTTGCCCAGAAGTGCCAGGTAAGAGATCAGAATGGAGGAAACACAAGGCAGAAATGGTACTTGAGGGGAAATGTCTACTTTGCACTGGACTTTGATAACTTGTTCACCATGAACCTGAGGCTTGTGATCTCTTTTCTCCATATGCTCAGTTTCTGATGTCTGAGGGACATTTCAGTGCATTCCTCCAATCATAAAGTAATAACCCTACACACGGCTCAGACAGTAAAGAATCTGCCTGCGATGCAGGAAACTGGATTCCCTCCCTGTGTTGGGAAGATCCTCTGGAGAAGGGATTGGCTACCCTCTTCAGTATTCTTGCCTGGAGAATTCCATGGACAGAGAAGCCTGGCAGGCTATAGTCCATTGGGTTGCAAAGAGTCCGACATGTCAGAGAGTGACCAACACTTGGACACTTCGACCCTACACACAGACACTTAGCCAGAAGTAGACATTCATGTACCTTGCGCTAATAGGTGGAGATCTGATGTTCAAGAGAACATTATTCCTTTGAACATGAGGGTAACTAGGACACTAGGTGGAAGAGATAGAAATTGTTTCCTTGCTATAGGATCAGGTTTGTCCGAGAACAAAGAGAACCAGTCTTCTCTTGGCAAGTGTATGGTGACTTCTATTGCTTGAGTTGTAAAGAACACATACCCTATCTGATTTTTTTCCCCCAAAGTCACGGATTCTAATTGCTGTTCTCAGTTCTGTAAAGTCTATTCACTTTGGAAAACATCTTCATTTGTCTACCATTTATTTTCTACATTGATGTTGAGAAAACCATAGCTTGACTCTGATGGGATTCTTTATTCACAGTGGAAACTCCAGGAATTTTTGAAGAGGCTGAGGAGGGAGCAGGAGGAAGCTCAGAAGCTGAAGGCTCAAGTCAGAGGAGAGATGAATACTTGGAAGGTAGGAGGAGGCACTTCCTGAAGGAGTTAGATATCTGAGCAGGACCTTGGGTTGATCACAAGGAGCTGCCTTCTTCTTTGTTCCATGACAATTAGTCACTTAGCTAGTCCTCTTCTTCACCATTTCCATGATAGGAGTGGGTGCTGAATAGGGAATATATCACAAAAGAATACAGATATTGGGAGGGAGATGTTCACAGAGAGGGACTTTCTGGTGAGGATAACTGGTGAATTTCACATTCCATTCCTGCCATGTTTATTAGCCTTTAACTCTTCTTGGAATCCATTTGGCAATGTCTCATGGTTCTGTCCTCAGTGCTCAACTTTTTGGCAGAGGAAGGAGGGAGGGGGTCCGGAGTAATGCAGGGAGGCATGACTATCCTGGACAGATGTGTGATGGCCAAGCTATACTCATGAGGATCTCCTTTTAGCTGAGGGTTAGCCTCGGTAATGCAGACTTGAGGCCATTAATGTGAAATGTGCTGGTGGTAGCGGTTTAGTCGCTAAGTCGTGTCTGACTCTTGAGACCCTATGGACTGTGTAGCCTGCCAGGCTCATCTGTCCATGGGATTCTCCAGGCAAGAATACTGGAGTGGGGTGGCATTTCCTTCTCCAGGGGATCTTCCTGACCCAGGAATCGTATCCGGGTCTCCTGCATTGCAGGCTGATTCTTTACCAACTGAGCTACTAGGGAAACCCTTGAAAAGTGCCAGAGAGAAAAAAAAAAAACAGGAAAAATCCGTTTCCTCAAGCATTGCTTTCCTCATCCTCTCTCTCTCATCCCTAAAGAATGAAATACAACATGAGAGAGAAAATATCCAGGCAGATTTTTAAAACCTGAGAGAGATCCTGAACAGTGAGGAGTTGAAGGAACGGCAAAACCTGAAGACTGAGGAGGAGGTTGGTCTATATAACCTGGCTGACTCTGAGAACGAGCTGGTCCAGCAGAGCCAGTTGGTGAGAGACTCATCTCAGATGTGGAGCATCATTTTCAGGAACCAAAGAACGAGATGCTGCAGGTAAAACTGAGGAGGAGGCCCTGCACTTGAGACCTGAGAAAAATGAAGACAACATTCCATCTCTTCTGTGTGGCTGTGCTCTTTCTGGTGTTGTCACTGAGGTTGCTTTGTGCCCTGCAGCCCCCTACCCTCATAGCCCCATTGGTAAAGGATCCTCCTGCAGTGCACAAGAACCTGGTTCACTTTCTGGGTCGGGAAGATCTGCTGCAGAAGGGATAGGGTACCCACTCCAGTATTCTTGGGCTTCCCTTGTGGCTCAGCTGGTAAAGAATCTGCCTGCAATGCAAGAGTCCTGGGTTCAATCCCTGGGTCGGGAAGATCCCCTGGAGAAGGGAAAGGCTACTCACTCCAGCATTCTGGCCTGGAGAATTCCATTGACTGTGTGTGTAGCCCATGGGTTTGCAAAGAGTCAGACATGACTGAGTGACTTTCACTCTTACTCTCATGCAGCTCAGGTTCCCATATTTCATAGATGCTTGACTTATGGGAAAGTAGAATCTTCTTTACCTGCCAGAGACCTAGAATTGGAGACAATTCCCTTACATTTTAATTTTCCCCTGAGTATAGAAGAGAGCTTGTATCTTTTTGTATAGATTTGCAGAAACAGACTTTATTTTAAAGAATATTTTTGCCTTGCTGCAAATCATTGATCCATTTGGTCACATACTCAAGAAGTCAGAATGGAAAGACAGCATCATTGTGTTTGTATTTGCACACCTAAATGTCAGCGTTAAGATCTTTACAAGCACATGAAATTCAGACCACTCTTCATTTAGTATTCATAATGTCATCTTTTCCTGGGGTTTGTAATTATTCCCAGGTATCATGAAATCTCAGGGTATTTTGACACCCACCCTTTTGGGGAGTAGCCTTTGAACGCATGGGGACTCTTGACACACACTAATATGTCTCAAACACCCAGGTTCTACAAACCTGAGTGGAGTTTTATGCCTGGAGTATCTTATTTCAAGAAGTGTCTTCACATATTAGCAGTGTGACCTAGAATAACATCCTTAACTGCTGTGTTTATTTTACTAATGTAATCATGATATAAAAACTGTGCCATACATAATATTATTGTCAGATGATACATGATATTTTCTCCTTGGAAAGACTCTGATGCTGGGAAAGATTGAGGGCGGGAGGAGAAGGGGACGACAGAGGATGAGATGGCTGGATGTCATCACTGACTCGATGGATATGAGTTTGAGCAAACTCCGGGAGATGCTGAAAGTCAGGGAAGCCTGGTATGCTGCAGTCCATAGAATCGTAGAGTCAGACATGATTGAGCAACTTAACAACAAAATGATACTAAGCGAGAAGCATCTAAGTGTCTCAATAACAAGTATTTGACCTATTGAATACACAAAATACCAAAAAATACAACCTGTCAGTGTCTCATTAAACAGGTTTGTGCTTTCAGGGACACAAGGATTCCTTTCACTGATGAATCATTTTCCAGATCCTAGATCACCTTTGTGCTGCTTTGAGATTGCAATGAAAACTGACATTTTCCAGTCCAGTGGCCACTGCTGAGTTTTCCAAATTTGCTGGCATATTGCGTGCTGCACATTCACAGCATCATCTTTCAGGATTTGAAATAGCACAACTGGAATTCCATCACCTCCACTAGCTTTGTTCATACGATGCTTTCTAAGGCCCACTTGACTTCACATTCCAGGATGTCTGGCTCTAGGTAAGTGATCGTACCATCATGATTATTTTGGTCATGAAGCTCTTTTTTGTACAGTTCTTCTGTGTTCTTGCTACCTCTTCTTAATATCTTCTGCTTCTGTTAGGTCCATACCATTTCTGTGCTTTATCAAGCCCATCTGTGCATGAAATGTTCCCTTGGTATCTCTAATTTTCTTGAAGAGATCTCTAGTCTTTTCCATTCTGCTGTTTTCCTCTATTTCTTTCCATTGATCACTGAGGAAGGCTTTCTTATCTCTTCTTGCTATTCTTTGGAACTCTGCAGACCACCTGACTTGCCTCTTGAAAAACCTATATGCAGGTCAGGAAACAACAGTTAGAACTGGATGTGGAACAACAGACTGGTTCCAAATAGGAAAAGGAGTACGTCAAGGCCGTATATTGTCACCCTGCTTATTGCAGAGTACATCATGAGAAACGCCGAGCTGGAAGAAGCACAAGCTGGAATCAAGATTGCCAGGAGAAATATCAATAATCTCAGATATGCAGATGACACTACCCTTATGGCAGAAAGTGAAGAGGAACTGAAAAGCCTCTTGATGAAAGTGAAAAAGGAGAGTGAAAAAGTTGGCTTAAAACTCAACATTCAGAAAATGAAGATCATGGCATCTGGTCTCATCACTTCATGGGAAATAGATGGGGAAACAATGGAAACAGTGTCAGACTTTATTTTTTGGGCTACAAAATCACTGCAGATGGTGACTGGAGCCATGAAATTAAAAGACACTTACTCCTTGGAAGGAAAGTTATGACCAACTTAGATAGCATATTTTAAAGGCAGAGACATTACTTTGTCAACAAGGGTCTATCTACTCAAGGCTATGGTTTTCCCAGTGGTCAGGTATGGATATGAAAAATGTACTGTGAAGAAAGCTGAGCGCTGAAGAATTGACGCTTTTGAACTGTGGTGTTGGAGAAGACTCTTGAGGGTCCCTTGGACTGCTAGGAGATCCAACCAGTCCATTGTGAAGGAGATCAGCCCTGGGTTTTCTTTGGAAGGAATGATGCTAAAGTTGAAACTCCAGTACTTTGGCCACCTCATGCGAAGAGTTGACTCATTGGAAAAGACTTTGATGCTGGGAGGGATTGAGGGCCAGAGGAGAAGGAGACGACAGAGGATAAGATGGCTGGATGGCATCACTGACTCAATGGGCATGAGTCTGAGTGAATTCCGGGAGTTGGTGATGGACAGGGAGGCCTGGCGTGCTATGATTCATGGGGTTGCAGAGAGTCGGACACAACTGAGCAACTGAACTGAACTGAACTGAACTGAACTGAACTGCTCCTATTAAGTAAACAGATTCTTTACCAACTGAGCCACTAGAGAAGCCCTACTAAGTAAACTAGATTCTGTGAGATCCAGGATCTTATTTGTGAAATATATATATACAGAATTTACCTAGTTATCATTATGTGTATTAAATAATACAACATTTGTAATAACTTCTGTAACTTCTAGCTCAAAAGTGGTACTCTATATAATGTGTATTCATTTTCTGCTTCCCTCTCACTGTGACTAAAATAAGTCATTTTCAGAATAGATATTAGACTATATTCAACATGATAACCCTCTCTAGGTTTTAGAAACAGCATACATTGATGAAAGAATTACAATTTTATTTAAATCTTACCTAATTATAAAATACATGTTTCTGGATAGTGCATTTTATTTTTTCAAAATATTGTACAATAATTCTATTTCTTTGAATTCAAATTTCAATTTAGACTCTGTTTGCCCCAAAGTTACCATTCACAGTGATACATTAAGACTCAGAAGTATAATTGTGAGATTTCTTAACACTGATTTAGGTAGGTATTTTTGTGTCCTGGTCAGCCTTACTTTTTTAATGAGTTAAAAGTTCTCAGGAATGAAGGAAAAAGTATATCTTTCTTCAGTGAGATAAGAGGGGAATCACTTCTGAACTGGATGTTCATTCAGGGCTTGGTGGGATCCTCATGTCTTTTGGAATTTTTAATCCCTATGAAGTCAAAATTATTTTTTTTAAGTGGATCCAGTTTATTATCTCTTATCCATACTCGTCCCTAAGAATTCTCAATTTTCTACCTTTGGATGAACTTTGACTTGACAAGGGTTTCCAAAGAGGAATTTTTCCAGTTTTTGTGTCTGTGTGTGTATGCACACATCTGTGTCTTAGCACTCACCCTTGGAAACAAGGGAAAATTGGTCTTTTAAATACTTCCTTTGATCTCTGCCTTCCTATCTTCCCAATGCTACAATGACTGGCATTCTGACTCACTAGGAAAATTCTGTACTCTTGAATTTTTGACAAATGACTCTCTAGGGCCACTGATGCTGTTTCATTTACTGGAATGCTCAGTTCTCCAGTTCAGGAGGAAGTACCTAGTTAGGAGAAACTGAGGAGATGGATTTTTGTATACAACAGAAAAGATCTGCGCACAGAAGGGCATTCCCTTTTAAACAGGACTCCTGGGTTTCCCTGGTAGCTTGGCTGGTAAAGAATCCACCTGCAATGCAGGAGACCTTGGTTTAATTGGGAAGATCCCCCAGAGAATGGAATGGCTACCCACTCCAGTATTCTGGCTGGAGAATCCCATGGACAGAGAAGCCTGGCAGGCTACAGTCCATGAGGTTGCAAAGAGTCAGCCATGAATGAGTGACTTTCACTGGCATGAGAAGTGAAGCCCTTTCCCAAAAAGAATATGACACTTATAAGTCTTTCCCAGTCACATGTTCTTTTCTTGGTTAAAGACTGAAGAAGGTGCCCTGGAAGCTCCTCAGTCACTGGTGCTGGGAAAACTGTGGAACTGCACACATGAGAATGAGAACCGTACATTTCCTCTCACCATATACAAAGGCAAACTCAAGATAGATTAAAGGCCTAAATGTAAGCCCTGAAACCACAAAGCTCATAGACGAGAACATAATTAGACACTGTTTCACATAAATCATGGCAATATGTTTTTGAATTTATATCCAAAGGCAAAGGAATAAAAGCAGAAGTAAACAAATAAGACTGAATTAAAAGCATTCACACAGTGAAAGAAACATTTGACAAAATTAGATATACTGAATGGGAGAAAATTTGCAACTGAGATGAATAATACTGGGTTAATACCCGAAATTTTAAACAGTTCATACAACTCAATATCAAAAACAAACAAACAAACACAAAATATCACTGTTTGGCTCATGTCTGGAAATTGCTGCTTATCGGTGTCATTATCTTTATTATAGTTCACCTCTGCCAAGAAAAAACACAGAATTCTTTCCTTAGTGTATTATTCAAGGTACTTCAGAGAAACAGAATATCTATTTATATATCTATTTTCATCGTGAATATTTATTTGAAGATTCTTTAATGTAAGATATTGGCTCACATAATTACAGACCCTGAGAAATTCCAGTCCTGCCGTCTGCAACCTGGAAATCTATGTAACTCAGTCCAAGTCCAAAGCTTGGGGCCACAGTACAGTCTAGTCTAAACGCGGTAGAAGAGTGCATCTCAGCTCAAGTAGCCAGACAGGAGCAGGAAGAACAAATTCTTCCTTCTTCCACAAGTTTGTTCTTTCCAGATCCCGCAACAAATTGAATGATGATGCTCACCCACCCTGGAAAAAGCAAACTACTTTACTGAGTCCACAGATCTAATTCTAATCTCATCTGGAAACGACACCCACACAGACACATCTAGAAACAGTCTGACACAAATGACCAGTTGGTGTTAACACACAAAATAAATTTTACAGCTTCATTATATAAGATCCGAAGGATTATATGTTAAACAGTAGTACTCTTGCCTGGAAAATCCCATGGACGGAGGAGCCTGGTGGGCTGCAGTCCATGGGGTTGGGAAGAGTTGGACATGACTGAGGAACTTCACTTTCACTTTTCATTTTCCTGCATTGGAGAAGGAAATGGCAACCCACTCCAGTGTTCTTGCCTGGAGAGTCCCAGGGACAGAGGAGCCTGGTAGGCTACCGTCCATGGGGTCGCACAGAGTCTGACATGACTGAAGTGACTTAGCAGCAGATGTCATTGCTCAACAAATAACCCTCCTACAGTTTACTCTTCCTCAACCTATTTAGTAAAAGTGTCATTTTGCAACATAGCATCTAGCTTCTGAATGTCAGCATCAGTGAATGACCACTCTGTGATCACCTCTCTAACTGACCACCTGAGTGATTTCAGATTTGTTGAGCCATTTCCTCTAACATGACCTAATAGGACAGACTGGTCAGATTCACTACTTCAGATGGTGAACAGGCCAGTAAAGAGCAAGCCAATGCTGCTGCCTCAAGGGAGTCCTCAGTGTGGGTCTTCACTGGGATAAAGAGGGTACTTTACTCCTGCATCTGACAGCTCTTTAGTAAGGAAACAAGACAAGGTGGGTGTGTGACATTGCATTGCTTAGGAAGCCTAAGTTTTCCAAAGGTCTGATTATTTTGAAGAGACTTGAGAATAGCTTCTCGGAGAAGAGCTAAGAATAAAAAGCACTCACTGACTCACCAAGCACAGGCACAAAAGCCTCGTTAGTTTCCAGAGGCCCTATGTGGCTGCCTCTTACTGGCCTTATAGTTTCTCTCCTCCTTTCCTAGCCAAACTCCACCCACTAGAATTTAACTTTCAGTTTCCTTCAGGCTCTTGGTGAGGCGAGTGAATCCTGAGCACATATGTTCAAGACATGTGTTTACTCTTCTCCAAGGAATGACAACGTCTCCATTCATATCTGAGAATAACTAAGTGGTTTGTGGAGGGCAGAATTTGAAAGATACACAAGAAAAAACGGAATCTGCTTAGGTGAGTTTTATGTGTTGTCTGTAAGCTGTAGCCCTGGGATTTCTTTGGAAGGAATGATGCTAAAGCTGAAACTCCAGTACTTTGGCCACCTTATGCGAAGAGTTGACTCATTGAAAAGACTTTGATGCTGGGAGGGATTGGGGGCAGGAGGAGAGGGGGACGACAGAGAATGAGATGGCTGGATGGGCATCACTGACTCGATGGACGTGAATCTGAGTGAACTCCAGGAGTTGGTGATGGACAGGGAGGCTTGGCGTGCTGCGATTCACGGGGTTGCAAAGAGTCAGACATGACTGAGCGATTGAACTGAACTAAACTTAAGCTGTTCTAAATGGGGGAAAGGTTCAGCTTGCAGGCTTCCTGGTTAGACTGCTGGCTGAAAATCAGTCTGGTAGAGAGAAAGTCTTAAGAGAAAGGGGGTTGGAAGAAAAGAAAGACTTTGTTTGTTCCTTGGAGGGACTGTATTTCTATAGGCTGAATCTACCCACAGAGGCTTTGAATTCTGTAAGTACGAATCAAACATACTGTGAACAGCCAGAATCTTTGGTCTTTCAGAGTTAGACCGTCCCTTTCCTCAATAACAGGTCAAAGGCTGAAAGGTCTTCCAGTCCTGATATTTTCATTTCTATCAGTGTAGAAATACAGTATTTCTGGATGGCTGTATAGATCATTTCTCATTCCCCAGGTTTTCCTGTGCTCAGGAATCAGATGCTGTGACATTTGGCAGGCTCTGCAGCCTCTCATGAATTCTCTTGTCCAGACACAGGGAAATGCTGCACTTCCTTACATTCCCTAACCTGTTCATGCTTCTCCTTCAGTGGGATGTGCCACCCAGAAGCAGCTCAGCTGAGAGATTGGGGCAAGGAGAACACATGGGAAAAACTTCCAGAAGTGCCATCTGGAAGCATCTAATGTCTAGTAACAGTGACATCTAACTTTAAGTTTTAAAGACTTGTTACTTGATTGTTACTAAGGATAGCAAAAGATGTTAGAGAAGTATTCTTATACCACATCATGAGACTTATGAGGGAAGTTAAGTCAGAGGAATCACATATTTATCTACCTTCCTCTTTCTTATAAGGGTACAGCTGTACCCACTGTGCTCAAGCCACAGAAACAGAAGTCAAATCTTTCTTCTCACCATGACCTCTTCTCTGTTGACCAAATCTTATTTGGACATTATCACCCCTGCTACACATTCCTTGTCGCCCTCTCAGCCACAGAAGATGTTAGAAACAGCTTCTGAATTTGCAGTGAACCTGTCACGGTCATTACTACATGATTTTCAAATAGATTTGTTACTTTACTGCTTCAGGTTTTATTTTGCAAGTGTTGTGAGTAGTTTACACTATATAATAGTAGAAAACTGCCTGGCGCATAAAACAAGGCACAATTTCACTTTCCAATTTGATTCTCAAAAATGATGGTTTCCCATGCAACATCAGGAACTTGTGGCTCTCTCACATTAAGAGAAACAGCTTTGCTGCAGTCACAGAAGAAAGTTCTGCTTATAAATTTCCTGTTTGGACTTTTACATAATTATTGTAGTTTTATGTCCTTTTTTGTTGATCTGTAGTTGGTACCTCTGAGATACTATGAGTTTGTATTCTGGTGAGCTCAAATGTCAGATGACCAACCTGCAAGGTGCAATCACCTGAAGGTTTTATCAGGCAGAGGTGACTCATGTTCCCACATCTGTCTTCCTGCTTGTCGGGGGAAGGTTGGGTCACTGTTTAGGTAGTGGTGGGGTATCATACGTCATATGTGAGAACTAGTTTCTTCTGTGTCTGTGGTGATCGCTGCTTTGACATTAGCTCTTATCTCTGCAGAGAAAGTAAATCTGCCTCCCCATGTCTGAATGCATCTTCTGATCCTCCCTTCTCGATAGGTTCTTGATGCAGCTGAGCATTGGTTGGATCTTGAATGCATTGAAATATAACTGGAGGTCCCTCACCAGATTTGAATAATAGTTTTAGTCATTGATTTGAGTCATGTTGACCTCTGATTTTATTAATCAGAGAGTCATCTGGGGTACTTGATCTTTGCAGCCAGGGGCAAAGTACATATTTTCAGTATCTGTAACATTAGCTGGATTATATTTCTGGTTCACTTTCAGCCTCATCTTTTTTATATATAATCATTGGAGGCTAATTACTTTACAATTTTGTGGTGGATTTTGCCATACATCAATATAAATCAGCCACGGATGCATGTGTTCACCCCACTTTTGAACCCCCCTCCCACCTGCCTCCCTACCCCAGAGGGATGTCTGTCTTATGTATAGAGTCGTTAATGTCTTTCTAAATTCCATATACATGTCTTAATATACTGTATTGGTGTTTCTCATTCTGACTTACTTCATTCTGTATATTAGGCTCCAGTTTCCGCCACCTCATTAGAACCGACTGAAATGCATTCTTTTTTATACCTGAGTAATATTCCATTGTGTAATTGTATCACAACTTCCTTATCCACTCGTCTGCCAGTGGACTTCTAGGTTGCTTCCATGTCCTAGCTATTGTAAACAGTGCTGCAATGAACACTGGGGTACATTTGTTTCTTTCCATTCTGGTTTCCGTGGTGTGTATGCCCAGCAGTGGGATTGCTGGTTCGTATGGCAGTTCTATTTCCAGCTTTTTAAGGAATCTCCACACTGTTCTCCGTAGTGGTTATACTAGTTTGCATTTCCACCAACCATGTAAGAGGGTTCCCTTTTACACCCTCTCCAGCATTTATGGTTCGTAGACTTTTTAATTCAGCCTCATCTTTATCAGGATCCTTCATGTAGGATGAACATGGCACAGCTGGAGAGTTTCAGTAAGTCTCAGTTTAACTCTGTGCAGGCTGTATAGCTTTCATCGCCTTGTTCCTGGTGAACAGAGACTCATTAGCTGTCTCACACTGGAGATCTTTCTTTTGTCATCAAACTTTGGCAACCATTCAGAGAGGAATATCATTTGAGAACTTCCTTTTCTTGTTTGTTGCTTCATAGTCCCCTTTGCCTGGAACCTCTGATAGACCCTCTGAGTTTAGACTATGGCCACAGAGCCATAGTGAGCCCGGGCTGAGGAATGAGCATCTCTGGGCTACCACTCTGCGATAGCCCCACCGACTGACCACAAGCAGTGGTTTCCAATCTGAACCACCAATCCTACCCATACAACCTCATAATATATAAACTGCCAGGTGGGCTAAGCTTAGCTGGGAGTTACAGGACAGGAGACATAGCTTTGGGCACAGCTGCTTTAGTTGAGCTCTCAGAGATGTTCCGTACAGGAGGGACATTATCCCTGTCAGCTCAGCTTTGAAAGGAACCATACTAGATGGATGGATGTGAACCCACCACAGGTGAGATAACTTTAGTTCTGTAAAGATCTGAATCCATTGTAAATGACCATGAGCACAACTTCTAGGGACCTAAAACAGACATATCTGACAGAAGACTCACAATTCCCTTGTGAAAAATGAGATGTATCTTCATCAATCATCATTTAAATTCCATGCAAAGTCTTTCTAGCCCAAATGCATTTCATACATCAGGTTAGTCTTGCTGTCAACAATGTGGTCATGAAAGGCTGCTGACTTTCCACTTTGTTGTAATTCAATAGGTTTCCCAGAAACACAAAGCACATGCAACAATAACAGCAGCAACAACAACAACAACAAAAACCTTAGAAAAAAATAAGGGCAATCTGATCTTTACAGGAAGAAAATGTTCAGGACTGATATTAATGCTTTTTCCCACATATCTAATTCAGCTCCCAGTTCTGTCCTTTTACCTCCTCTCATCTCTCACTCTCACCTGCTGCTCAGAATTTCCTTCATCATCTTGTCCCTCAAGCTATCGCCATCTCTCCCCTGAGCAGCTGAGCCTGCATCCGACCTGATCTTCCCAATTCCACACTGGGTCCATTCAACATCTCACACCCCAAGGCACAGCTTGTCATGCCCTTACTCTTCTCTGATGGGAAAACATTGATAGCTCTTCCTGACTCTCAGAAATGGGTCCCCAAATGTTACATAATTTGGGAAGTGTCATATTTAATGTCACTGTAGCCTCTTGTAATACAAGACTAGCAGTCTTCTGTATACAGCCACATTGGCCTTTTAAAACTCATACAAGATGATATGTCTTCCAGAAACAGATCATTTCCTTCACCTAATACATACTTTTTCTCTTTCTCTTTTCATGTCTCCTTCATCTTCTTAGTTTTCAGTTCAATCCTTGTGTTTTAATTTGGAAGTTTTGGATAATTCCATCTTTCCCCCAAGTCTTTGATTTCTGAACAACACATATGTCTCTCTAGTAGTGTTTTCTCTATCTCTTTATATATATATGCAAGTGTTAGTTGCTCACTTGTGTCTGACTCTTTGCATCCCCATGGACTGTAACCTGCCTAGCTTCTCTGACCATGGAATTCTTCAGGCAAGAATGGGCTGCCATTCTCTTCTCCAGGGGATCTTCCTGGCCCAGGGATTGAAACTGGGTCTCCTGCATTGATCATAGACTCTTAACCATCTGAGACACTAGGGAAGCCTGGGATATGTATGTATATATATATATATAAAACTGAATTTTAATATGCTATTACTTTCCAAGTGACTAGTAAGCCCATTCATTCTAGTTTAAACACTCTATTTCCACTTTCTATGTATGGATATTAGTCCAATTGACAATACACAATTTTTTTGGCAATCATAATTAGTTGAATGATCTTGCCTAATATTTTGAGAATTTTTTTCTCAAAAGCAACATTAATTTCATCTGTGTTTCTATTTTTTTATGTATCTGACTCATGTGATCCTATGAATCTATTTGCACCATCTCACACCTCACCATCCTCATACTTTCATGTTATTAATCTCCTATCAATGTCCTTGGTTGGCACATTTCTGGACCAAAATGAAATCAATATTTACACACTTGAGACTACCCAAGACCTCTTAGCTGGGCTAGGTCTCCTTACTTCTACACCCTCAGTGCCTTGGTTTAATTGGGTCCATGAAGTCACCTCTGTTTGTCTTTGACTAACTCACTGGGTTAAGAGACCTGTCAAGGAGGACCCTGAATTCCCATTCTGTGTATTGATGATATATGCTTTTTGTAGGTCACTATCTTTATTTTCACATCTGATAAAGGAATTTTTTTTACTATCTACACAAAACTATTGTCATATATTATGGCACGATAATAAGGGAAATCATTGTAAATATTCAACACATGGTGGTAAGAGTTACCATATAATAAGTCATCAGAAGGGCCTATGTGATAAAAGAACATGTAAAGAAAGAGTGACCTGAAGTATGAGAGAGTCATACTCCAGTCAGAATGGATATCATTTAAAAGGCTACCAATAATAAATGCTGGGGAGGGTGTAGAGGAAAAGGAATCCTTCTAGACTCTTGGTGGGAGTGTAAAGTTTTGCAGCCACTATGGAAAAAATTATGGAGGATTTTAAAACAAATAAAATAGCATTACAGTATAATCCCACTCCTAGACATATATCCAGATTAAATTCTAATTCAGAAAGATGCATGCACCACCCCAGTACTCATTGTAGCACTATTTACAATAGCCAAGCCATGGAAGCAACCTACATGTCCATCAACAGATAAATAAAGGATACATACAATGGAATACTAGTCATAAAAAGGATGAAATAATGTCATTTGCAGCAACATGGATGGACCTGGAAATTATTATATCCAGTGAAGTAAGACAGAAAGAGAAAGAGAAATATTGTGATATCACCTATATTTAGAATCTTAAAAGAAAGATACAAATAAATTGATTTACAAAACAGAAATAGACTCATAGACATAGTAAACAAACTTATGGTTACCAAAGTGAATGGGTAACGGAAACAAATTAGGAGTTTGGTATTAACATATACAATCTACTACACTTAAAATGGGTAAAAAAGGGTTTTCTATATAGCACAGGTAAGTATACTCAATATCTTATAATAAATTTTAATGGGAAAAGAATATGAGAAAGAATATATACACATATATCTGTATATATATATCTGTTTGTGTGTGTGTATATATATATATATATACATACACATATACATATGCATGCACGCCCAGTCTCTCAGTTGTGTCCGATTCTTTCAGACTCCATGGACTCTCCTGTCAGGATCCTCTGGCCATGGGATTTTCTAGGTGAGAATGCTGGAGTAGGCTGCCATTTCCTATCCCAGAAATGTTCCTGACCCAGAGATCAAACCCATATCTCCTGCACTGGAGGCAGACTCTTTACCACTGTGCCACCTGGAAAGCCCTACACACACACATACACACACATGCACACACACACACACAGACATGCACGTGTATGTGTGTGCACCCTTAGTCATTTGAGTTGTGTCCGACTCTTTGAGACCCTTTGGACTATAGCCCTCCAACTTTCTCTGTCTATGGGATTCTCCAGACAAGAATAATGGCATGGGTTGCCATGCCCTATTCCAGAGAATCTTCCCAACCCAGGGACTGAACTCAGAAGCCTATATTTATATAGGCTTCCCTGGTAGTTCAGGTGGTAAAGAATCCACCTGCAATGCAGGAGACCAGACCCAGGTTCAATTCCTGGGTTGGGAAGATTCTCCGGAGGAGGTCATGGCAACCCACTCCAGTATGCTCGCTTGGAGAATCCCCGTGGACAGAGGAGCCTAGCAGGCTACAGTCCATGTGGTCGCAGACTCAGATACAACTGAGCAACTAAGCATAGCACAGCACAGAATATATATATATCAGAGAATGCGATGGCACCCCACTCCAGTACTCTTGCCTGGCAAATCCCATGGACGGAGGAGCCTGGTAGGCTGCAGTCCATGGGGTTGCTAAGAGTCGGACATGACTGAGAGACTTCACTTTCAATTTTCACTTTCCACTTTCATGCATTGGAGAAAGAAATGGCAACCCACTCCAGTGTTCTTGCCTGGTATATCCCAGGGACGGAGGAGCCTGGTGGGCTGCTGTCTATGGGGTCACACAGAGTTGGACACAACTAAAGTAACTTAGCATATATATATATATATACATATAAATAAAATCACTTTGCTGTACCTTAATACTAACACAACACTCTAAATCAACCACACCTCAATTAAAAAAAAAAAAAAAGAGTGAGTAATACTGATACACCATGACGAGACAAGAGCAGGTATAAAACCAAATACTTACCTGGTTTAGGGCTTTTTACATTGAGGATGTACTTTTAGCATGGAGGAGAAAAAGCAGGATAGATGGTGGGTCACTCACAGATCTCAGTAAGAAAAGCTCACTAGTTTTTGTTTTGGTAAAGAAAAATAGCAATCAACGCATAGATAAGGATAGATGAAATTTGTCATGTGACATGAACTGAAAATAAAATGTTTAGAATTATTATAAAAAGAATCATTTTACCAGGTCACGAAGCTCTTTTTTATTTTTTATCCTTTTATTTTTTTATTTTTTCTCCTTCCACATTTGTTCTTGGGTCATCCTTGATTTCTGGATAACTAGTGTCATTTTGCTTCTACTTGTCTTAATCTACACTTGTAACCTTTCCAGTCATTCAAGGATCTGTGAACGAGAGAACTGTCAGAAATCTAGACAGTGAGGAGCAGGTCAGCCACTGCCATGGCTTCAGGAATCCTGATGAACATACAAGAGGAAGTGACCTGCCCCATTTGCCTGGAGCTTCTGACAGAACCCCGGAGCCTTGACTGTGGCCACACCTTCTGTCAAGCCTGTATCACTGCAAACAACGAGGAATCCATAGTTGGCCAAGAGGGGAAGAAAAGCTGCCCTGTCTGCAGAGTTAGTTTTGAGCCTGGGAACCTGCGGCCTAACAGGCATGTGGCCAATATAGTGCAGAGGCTCCGAGAGGTTAAGGTGAGCCCAGAGGTGGAGCAAGAGAGAAATCTCTGTGCTCACCATGGAGAGAAACTCCAGCTCTTCTGTGAGCAGGATGAGAAGGTCATTTGTTGGCTTTGCGAGCGATCTCAGGAGCACCGAGGTCACAACACATTCCTCATGGAGGAGATTGCACCACAGTACCAGGTAAGAGACCAGAATGGAGGAAAAAACAGAGCAGGAGATGGTACTTGAGGGAAATCTCTACTTTGCATTGGGCTTTAATTACCTGGCTACCAGGGACTTGAGGCCTGTGATTTCTTTTCTTCCCATGCCTACCTTCTGACGTGAAGAAAATTTCTGTGCATTCCACCCAAGTATAAGCAAACAAATGGACTCTTAGGCAGAAGTAGACATTCATGGACCTTGTGCTAGCGCGTGGACATCTGGGGCTGAGAGAAGCTCTCATTACCCTTTTAAACATGATAGGTAACTAGGACACTGGGTGGGTTGAGGTGTAATTTTTCTTTCTTACAGAATCTAGTTTCTTTCAGAACAAAGAGAACCAGTCTTCTGAGTCTCAAAGAACACATTCAACATCAAGGTCTTCTTCCAAGGCACAGATTCTAGTCACTTTCACATTTTTTGTAAAGTCTATTCTCTTTGAAAATCAGCCTTATTTATCCACTATAGTGATGCTGAGAAAGCCCCTATCTTGACAATGGTGTGATTCTTTTCTCACAGAAAATGCTCCAATCATGTCTGCAGAGGCTGAACAGGAAAAAACAGGAAGCTGAGGAGTTAGAAATTAAAGTCAGAGAAGAGATGTCTACTTGGAAGGTATGAGGAGATGCTTCATGAGGAAGTTAGGTATCTATGAAGGACCTTGGGTTGGTCACAAGGAGCTGCCTTTTTCTTTGTACCATGACAGTTCAGTCATTTGGCTCATCCTTTTCTTCAGCCTCCCCGTAATCAGTGTGGTATTAAAAAGTGACCATATCACAAATAAACATAAATACTGGAGGGGGAGTGTATATAGAGAGGGTCTCTCTGATGAGGATGGCTAGGGAAGTTTATATTCCATTCTTATCCCTTAACCTCTCAGGGAGATATCTGACAATGGCTCATGGTTCTGTCCTCAGTGTTCAACTTTTGGGGAGAGGGTGGTGGGAGGGGGTCAGGAGTAATGGAGGGAGGCATGAGCATCCTGGACAGATGTGTGAAGGCTGCCCACACCCAGAGATCCCATTTGGCTCTGAGTTGTCCTCAACAGTGCAGACTTGGGACCATTATTTTGAAATATGGTGTAGAGGGAAAAAATATAAACAAAGTCAGGTACCCCAAGTATTGCTTTCCTCTTTCTATTTCACTTCCTTTTGGGCTTCCCTGATAGTTCAATTGGTGAAGAAACCGGCTGCAATGCAAGAGACCCCAGTTCAGTTCCTGGGTTGGGAAGGTCCCCTGGAGAAGGGATAGGCTACCCACTCCAGTATTCCTGGGTTTCCATTATAGCTCAGCTGGTAAAGAATCCACCTGCAATGCGGGAGAGCTGGGTTCAATCCCTTGGTTGGGAAGATCCCCTGGAGAAGGGAAAAGCTATCTAGTCCAATATTCTGGCCTAGAGAATTCCATGGACTATACAGTGCACGGGGTTGCAAAGAGTCAGACATAACTGAGAGACTTTCACTCCTTGTGGGAACTTCCCAAGCAGAATAGTTATTTTTCTGGATCCCAGCCCCAGGCCAATGGTCCAAGTACCTCTCTCTGTCTTTTTCTCATTCCCTAAGACTCAAATACAAACTGAGATACAAAGTGTCCAGGGAGAGTTTACAAAACTAAGACAAATCCTGGACAGTGAGGAGGCGAAGGAACTGAGAAAACTGAAGGATGAGTTGGGAGTTATTCTCAAAGTGCTGGCAGAATCTGAGAATGATCTGGACCAAGAGAAGCTGTTGGTGAACAACCTCATCTCAGATGTGGAGCGCCATTTGCAGGGATCAACAATGGAGCTGCTGCAGGTAAGACTGGAAAGGAACCCAGCATCTGAGGCATGAGAGAAATATGTTCCTGTGATCCTTCTGATGCCCTCGCGGAGGCTGCTTTGACCCTGCAATATACCTTCTCTGCATCTATTCAGAGGTTGTAAGAATAACTAAATTCAATGTAGAAATAACAAGGGAAGTTCTATTTTTATTGTCATCAAGCTCATTGCAAACACTTCTTTGTCGAGAGAAGATTATTGTGTTCAGTGATTTTCCGTAAGGCCTTGTTTTCTGTGGCCCAGCGCTGAACATTTATCAAGTACCTTTTCATGATTCAGATTATCACAGACAAATTCACTTCAGATTCCAAGACGTATTTTTTTCCTCAATGTGTTGAGATTCTCTACCTTTTTCTGTTTGTGAAGACAGTTTATGAAGAACTGTTATTTATCTTTAAATACTCAATATAATTTAGCAGCATCGCCATTTCACTCTGGGTTTTTCTTATTGGAAATGTTTAAAATATACATATTTTTTCTTTCTTTTTTACTTGTATTAAGATTATTTAGATTTTTGTAACCTGATAGTCCTTTATTGTATATTTTTGTAGGAAGTTGTCTATCCTAAGTTGTCTTGTGTGTAAACATAAAGTTAGTTATAACAATTGCTTATTTATTTTTTTAAATTTTAAAATCTTTAATTCTTACATGCGTTCCCAAACATGAACCCCCCTCCCACCTCCCTCCCCATAACATCTCTCTGGGTCATCCCCATGCACCAGCTCCAAGCATGCTGTATCCTGCATCAGACATAGACTGGCGATTCAATTCTTACATGATAGTATACATGTTAGAATGTCATTCTCCCAAATCATCCCACCCTCTCCCTCTCCCTCTCCTTCAGGTTACTGAAGTTATGACTTGAGGGCAAATTTCCCATTTTTGAGCTTGTGTGTTATGAGGATTTACAATATATTGTTCCATTAAAGCCAATAAAGTTTAATCAATGTTTAATATTGGTTTAGAAAATTTAAGGTGTTCTGAATCACAGTAGCTTTTTCAGGTTAAAACTATTTTATGATATTGCCAAAATAATGACAGGAAATGTACTTGTTAAACTGTTAAACTTCTTTTTTTTGGCTATGAAGATCTGAACTATCTGCTGAAGATTTGCTCTTAATTGAGTTGAACTTTTTAGGCAGAGCAAAGCAAGGCTGTGTCAATTCAGCTTGTGCGTAGTAATTTCCACTGGGGCATCAGAGTCTTGCTGAGCTGAATCTGCTTCTTGTTGGTTCAATATTTCTTATGAAGAAGAGCTTGAAGTATAGAGCTTGAATTATTTAAAATACTAAGTCATTCTAGTTTCCATTTTATTAACAGGATGTTGCAATCAGTTGTAAACTAATAGTCTTATAAAGTGATTGGCACAAAGACTTCTTGAACAAAACTTCAGTTAAGTACAAAAAGTATCTAATTTGGAGACTTAAATTTTTCCTATAGTCATAATAATGGCTTTTACATTGAAAGACTAATAGGAATTCTACATATATTAATTCTTTTATAAAATCTAGATTCAAATCAGTGTACTCTCCATTTCATTGCCTTACCTGAATTAGTCCTGTTGGGTTG
This sequence comes from Capra hircus, assembly GCF_001704415.2. Taxonomy (NCBI): domain Eukaryota; kingdom Metazoa; phylum Chordata; class Mammalia; order Artiodactyla; family Bovidae; genus Capra; species Capra hircus. The sequence goes on from NC_030822.1 coordinate 34,722,134, forward strand.
GTAATAGATTTTTTTTTTTTTTAATGTACCCAAATTTGATTTAAAAGTAAACTCTAGTTATTAAGCACTTTTAAAAAGAAACCCAGAAGCACATTTTTTTCTGCACAAACCAGTTACAAAGTTCAAAAGTGTGTCTTATGCTTTAAGACTCAGTTTTTAACTTTGTAAACCACATCTGAAAAACATGGCACTTCTGCATTACTGTGTTTAATTTCTTTTCCTTTTTTTTCTTCTTTCCTATTTTGGTTAAGAGGATAGTAGAAAAAGATTTTCTGGCATTCTTGTTCATTCGGTTAATTTGTATACAGTTCCAATTGCCAGTTGCTCAGATAACAAGTGACAAGGCAGAATTCTTTAAAGCATTAAAGTTCCTTAAACCTAAGGCTAAATCTTGAATACATTATTGAATTCTTTAATATCCTGATGGCTAGCAGATTGACAGCTGCACATTTGGCATGCTTTGGTTTTTTGTTTTGGGGGGTTTTTTGGACTTTATTTTTCATTGCAGATTTATTTGGCAATGTACAGTAAATTTTGTAAACTTGCATCAAGTTTATGAATAAAGAACCATTTAAAAAATAAAAAAAAATAAAAAAAACAAAAAACAATTGCTTATTGTACCTTTAATGTCTACAGTACTCAGAGCAAAGTCCCTTTTTGTATTCCAGATTTTGCTCTTTCATTTTTTCCCTACTCCTTTTAGTTACTTTAGTCAATTATATTATTTTTTTCTAAAAGCATTGTTTCATTGATTTTGTGTATTTTGTAAATTTTCTTACGCATTTATTTCTGCTCTCACCTTTATTGTTTTCTTTGTGTGTTTGCACACTTTTCGTGTGCATGTGTGCATGTGTAATGTGTGTGTGTGTGCACTGTTTTTTAATAACTTTTCTTTCCAAGTAGATCACTGATTTCAGAGCATCTTAATAAGAAAAGCAGCAGTGTCTTAGTTTTTTTCCATTCATTTTGATTTAGCGTTTGTTTTTATTAACATAAACTTATTTTCCTATTTCCTATGCAATTTCTTTTTGTTAAAACGTAGATATTTGAAGATGTGTTGTTAATTAGTAATACTTGGTAAGTGTTGAATTTTACTTCTGTAGATTTCAAATTTAATTCAATTGTAATCAGAGAGTATATATTTTATTCCTTTAAACTTTTAAATTCACTGATAACTGTTTATGGCCTCAGATATCATATGTCAGGAAAAATGTACATATGAAAAGATTGTATATTCTCCATTCATTGGGTGAAATGGTCTATAGATGTCAGGTCAAGTTGGTAGATTGATTTGTCCATGTCTTCTATAATTGGGTGGCTTCCATATAAACTGTTCTCTCCTTACTGAGAGTGAGTTGAAATCTGCAACAGCTATTGTGAAATTCTGCATTTTTCCTTTTAAATTTGCTTGGTGAATTTTCAAGCTCTATTGTTAGGTGTATGCACATGTATAATTGGTTTATCTTTTTGAGGTACTAAAACTTTTATCATTATAAACTTGTCCTCTCATTCGTTCATAACTTTTATTGTTTTAAAGTCAATTTTTTCTAATAATAATATAAAAACTTGAAATCATTAGAGCTTGCATGATCCATAGTTTTTCTCTTTTTACTTTTGCCTATTTGTATCTTTACATCTAAAATACATCTCTTACAAGTGACAATCACTAATTCTTCCTTGTTATCCCATCCAACAATCTCTAACATTTTAATTGGGATATTAAGATGATGGCTTTAATACAAATCCTGATATAGCTGTATTTAAACTTCACTACTGGCTTTCTATTTGGCTACTGTAGTTTTCATTCTTCTCTTTCTTCCTAACTAGCTTCTTTTGTGTTAAACAAATATTTCTGGTATAAAATTTGAAGCTTTCCTATTTTCTAACTGTAGTAAAAAAAAAAAAAAATTCCACTCTGTGGTTGCTCTAGTGATTATACAGTGTTTCCTATCCTACCATGATCTACTTCACACTAAAACTAACTTATTTTCAGTAAATAGAGAACCTTCCTGTAACATTGCTTCATTTCTTTCCAGCAACAACACAATGATGATTTTACTATGGATACCTGATTCTGTGTAAACTAATCACTGCAGGCTTCTGAACTTTTGGTTACACTGGAAGGGAAAGTTCTCTTCTGGAGTTTATATCAGGAGATTCATGTTCTCTATAAACTGAGAATAAAGTCAGTAGAGGTAGAATGAATAGAACTGGAGAAAGACACAAGCCAGCCTCTGATGACAAGGTTTGAGCTTAAGAATTAGACTTTGAATGAATTTGCAATTGACCACCCCCATCATCATTTATTTTCTCTCTACTTATTCTAATTTTACTTAATTTTTGTGATACACACACAAGAGCTTTAACACAGAGAATTTTTATCAAAAACCACTGGTTGCTCTTGTTTTTGTTGACGTGAAGGAAATAAAGCTTCATGAAAAAGAGATCAGATAAAATGTTACATATCTATTCTAACTAATAAACTAATAATATATGTGATGAATAAGAAGATTCCATGGCTAAAAACTGTTAAGCCATGGACTAAGCAGACTCAGTACAGACGACAGTATAGATAAATGCTCAAATTTTTGGACAGTGACTGAATGCATACAGTAACATTGTACAAATGGGGTACAAGAGAGGAGACAATCTGGTTGATGAATAGTAAGTTACATATTAGACGTCCTAAGTTACTGATTCTTGTGGCTTATGTTTAACCGAATATATTAACAAGCATTTAAGAGACAAAGCTGAGTAAAATTAAGGCATTAGAAATCAACTGTACTTGTGTGTATGCTGGATTTAAGAGAGTGTGAGATCACTTATAGTGTATCAAATGAGATGAGAGAGATGAAACCACCACCTACAATCATACATTTGTTTGCTTGTACTCTCAACAAGTGCAGTATAAATAGCTTGAGGCATATTAGGATTATGAATTCATCTTTGATTCTCCAAAGCCTGGTTGAATGCTTGGTAAATAATAATACATCACTGTGCACTTTTGTTAAATAAATGGAAGAACTGTGTGTTATTCAAATCATCTCATGGGTCACCAAACTTACAAGCTTTTTGTTTTTCCCATAAATATGTCTCATCTCCAGATACTGGAAGTCTCCCTTATGCTTCTACAAGGGTCAAAGCCTTTTACCTTTTGGGAAATCTGACATCGCATGTGTCTTCTGGAATGACTGGCTTTACTCTTGTCTCTACTTTTTGGCTCTCACATTGAGACCATTTTTATTCCCACAATCGATGGCTGATGGGGATGTGAATAAGCTTGGGAAGTGGGGAGACATTACTTTTTGACTCATGTTTTCTCTTTTCTCACTAGGATGTGAATGTTATCCTGAAAAGGTATGTGTGGGAAACCAGAGATAGTTCATTTATGCTGAGAAAATAAAATAAATCCCTTACAGTTATCTGATAGCCAATTAGGATAAAACAATGCTCAAGGCAGAAAAACGACGATAGTCTTATTTTAAATTTCTGTTCATACATCAGAGCTAGATTGTTTTATAAACATTGATAATGGACTGGATTCTATATTAAAGAATATTGATTGTGGGAAGTTGCAGAGTTTGGGTCAGTACCAGTATTAAGAACAAGGCATACAGTATCAGATCCCCACGACTTCATAAATTTAATTCACACTGTGTGTCAATATGCAACTCAGGTTCCCATATTTAATAGGTGCTTGACTTGTCATGTGAAGGTTGAGTCTTCTTTTCCCGCCAAGCACCTAGAATTGGAGACAACTCCTTTATATTTTAATTTCTGCTCCCAGAAGAGACAAAGTCCTTGTATGTTTTTCAGCTTAGGTTTCCAAAAACAGATTTGAATCTCAAGGGATGTTTTGGCCCTGGAGCAAACTATTGATCAATCTTGGTCACATACTTTAGAATCCAGAACAAAAAGATAACATCATCGTGTCTGATGCTACATGGCAGCATCAAGATCTTTGCAAACACAGGAAAGTCAGACTACTTTGTTTATTATTCATAATGTCTTTTTCTCCAAGGGTTTGTAATTATTCCTAGTGATTATGAAATCTCAGGGTATTCTGAGAGCCTCTCTATTGGATAGCAGACTTTGAAGATCTTGGGGCTCTAGAGAGTGTTCTCCTACCTGGTATGTCTCAAATACCCAGGAGCCAGATTCGGCAACCTCACTTTCTGACTCCTTCCTGGAAACACATATCTGTGCAGGGAATATTCCACAAATTATTGTTTTTAGATACCAACATTTTGTTTTGTTAAATCCATTGCTTGATATAATTTCATATGATCCCTAGGAGGTGGAGTGTGGTGGGTTAATGATTTCATTATAGAAGGAAGAAACTCCCCTTCTGACATTTTAAGACCATCCAGGTCACACAGAGGATAGCTGGGAAGGTAGACATGAACACGTTCTTTCTTGCTCCAAGATGAGGCATCCACTCTCTTCTTTCCCAAGGCATCCAGGAAAGACAATTCAGGCCCATAAACAGGGTGAACATATAGCAAGCCAGTGGTTTAGGGGAAAAAAAATCACATTTGTGAGCACCAACTTTGTCTTCCCTAGGAGTGAAACCGTGGCTCTGAAAGAGCCAAAAACTTTCCCCGAGGAACAGAGGAGAGTGTTTCGAGCTCCTGATCTGAGAGAGATACTGCGTGTGTTTAATGGTGAGGAATGCTACCCAAGTGGGTGCAGGAGGGCTTCTCTGATGGAGGGAAAATGGGTAGGAGGCTCCAATTTCTATGTGTGGATGGAGACAGCAAAGCCAGACACTCTGTGCTAGTGACGTGGTCATATTTATGGGCGATGACGGGGGGCTTGGTTCATCCTGTTGTTCACCATTTCACTACCTCATCATAGCCATTCCCCTCAACTGGAAGGAAATAGATTTCAGGGCTGATTCTACTGTTTATATTTATTTTTTTATTGCTTATATTTAATATCGTGGATTTTTTTTTATCATTTCAGAGCTGACAGATATGCAACACTACTGGGGTAAGGAGACATCACAGTATAATCAAGACACCCTGTTCTCATCATCTTTTATAATTTTTCATTTTCTAGTAGGTCTCATGTTTTAAGCCATGTTTTCCCTCCTAACACATGCAAACATATTACTTTTCCAGTCAGGTCATTCTAAAGATCCCTTTCAAAATGTCACAAGAAAACTACATCATTACCCTAACCCAAGCCTGTATTTTTCAACAGTTCAGGTGACCCTGAATTCTCCCAAGAATGCAAATGTCATTTCTCCGGATCAGAGACAAGTGAGATATGCATCCAGTTACCAATGCTATAATGCATATTCAAAGGATAATTATGAAGATTTTGGTGTCCTGGGCTCCCCAGTTATCACATCAGGGAGACATTACTGGGAGGTAGACGTGTCAAAGAAACGTGCCTGGATCCTGGGGATATGTGATGAAAACTGTGAAAATATCATGAAGTTAACATTACAACTTGGAAAATATGGAAATAGAAATTGTCAAAATGTTTACTCATTACATAAACCTAAAAATGGAAATTGTGGAAATGGTAAAAATGTTTATTCAAGATATCAACCTAAAAATGGCTATTGGGTCATAGGGTTAAAACAGGATTCTGTGTATAATGCCTTCTTAGATATTGGGATTTTAACCCTCTCCCTGGGTGTTTCTCCTCATCGTGTTGGGGTTTTCCTAGACTATGAGGCTCGCACTGTCTTATTTCTCAATGTCACCAACTATGGGTTTCCCATTTATAAATTTTCTTTATGTTCCTTTCCTCAGAAAGTAGTTCCATATTTCAATCCTATGAACTGTGATGCCCCCATGACTGTGTGCTCACCAAGCTGTTGAGTCTTCTTACACTCACACCCACTCCTCTATAGTGCCCCTTACTATAGGTGCATCTAACACACCTGTGCTTCTCTGCAACATTCTTACGGGTTGGCCTTGCTGCCTCTCGTTTTTTCCATTTGAACATCCTTCATTCATTAGGAGGGTGAACAATTTCCCTTGTGTCTTATTTTCCCCAATATCATGAATGTGTTAGAAAATCTTAATTTTCCGCACTCCATGCTAAAATGATGGATGCCCCATAAAGAAAGAGCAGTATGATGTAATACCTTTGCCAAATTTTACAATCTCATTTACTCCGCCACTGACTGAGAAAATGAAAGAAAGCTTTTCAAAAATGTTTGTATATTCGACCTAATATAGGAGTCCTTCACTAAAGAGTGAGTGCTGAGCTCTGTCTCAGTTTATCCATGATGCCCATGTTCATTAAGAAATTGAGGGAAGAATATCATAAATGACATGTACTGACAATCATAGTTTTGTGTTCAGAGGGTCTAAGATCAAGCCCTGTCTCTACATATTAGAAGTGTAAACTTGAATAGCATATTTAAGTGATGTTTATTTTCTTAAAATAATCTTAATATAAAATTGTACCATACATAAGATCATTATGAAAAAATAAATGCAACTAAGTGTAAAGCATATAACTGTCTCAATACTAAATATTTTATCTATTAATTACTAAACAATAATACCTATACCATTGTTTCATTAAACAGATTTGTTCCTTCAGGAATACTATGGTTCTTTTCACTGAAGTCTCATTTTTCAGATCCTAGATACCTTTGTGCTGCTGTCAAGACTATTCTACCCCTTCCTGCCATGGAGAATTGTGTGACTGTATATTTGTGTGATCAAAGAGTTTTATTATAATTCTTATGTTTCTACATAATAGCTCTTATCAAGTAAACGAAATTCTATGGAGTTCAGTTTCTTATTTAAAAAATCACCTGATTAATATTGTGACAATTAAACAATATAACATTTGCCATAACTTCTGTAATTTCTAGCCCATAGGGGAAGCCCAGTATAAATGTCTATTCCTTTTTGATTCCTCCTCACTGTGATTGAAATAAATTATTTTCAGAACATGTTACTTTATTTTCCACAGTATTTCTTTGTTTTAAGAAACTAAATAAATTGATTGAAGAATTGCAATTTTTTTTCTCAATCTGCAGTTCAGTTCAGTTCAGTCACTAAGTTGTGTCCGACTCTTTGCGACCGAATAAATCACAGCACGCCAGGCCTCCCTGTCAATCACCAACTCCCGGAGTTCACTCAAAATCATGTCCATCGAGTCAGTGATGCCATCCAGCCATCTAATCCACTGTCGTCCCTTCTCCTCCTGCCCTAATCCTTCCCAGCACCAGAGCCTTTTCCAATGAGTCAACTCTTTGCATGAGGTGGCCAAAGTACTGGAGTTTCAGCTTTAGCATCATTCCTTTCAAAGAACACCCAGGACTGATCTCCTTTAGAATGGACTGGTTAGATCTCTACGCAGTCCAAGGGACTCTCAAGAGTCTTCTCCAACACCACAGTTCAAAAGCATCTATTCTTTGGCACTCAGCTTTCTTCACAGTCTAACTCTCACATCCATACATGACCAGTGGAAAAACCATAGCCTACTAGACGGACCTTTGTTGGCAAAGCAATGTCTCTGCTTATGAATATGCTATCTAGGTTGGTCGTAACTTTCCTTCCAAGGAGTAAGTGTCTTTTGATTTCATGGCTGCAATCACCATCTACAGTAATTTTGGAGCCCAGAAAAATAAAGTCTGACACTGTTTCCACTGTTTCCCCATCTATTTTCCATGAAGTGATGGGACCCGATGCCATGATCTTCATTTTCTGAATGTTGAGCTTTAAGCCAACTTTTTGACTCTCCACTTTCACTTTCATCAAGAGGCTTTTGAGTTCCTCTTCACTTTCTGCCATAAGGGTGGGGTCATCTGCATATCTGAGGTTCTTGATATTTCTCCCGGCAATCTTGATTCCAGCTTGTGCTTCTTCCAGCCCAGCGTTTCTCATGATGTACTCTGCATAGAAATTAAGTAAGCAGGGTGACAATATACAGCTCAGATCATAAACTCCTTATTGCCAAATTCAGACTTAAATTGAAGAAAGTAGAGAAAACCGCTAGACCATTCAGGTATGACCTAAATCAAATCCCTTATGATTTTACAGTGGAAGTGAGAAATAGATTTAAGGGACTAGATCTGATAGATAGAGAGACTGATGAACTATGGAATGAGGTTCGTGACATTGTAGAGGAGACAGGGATCAAGACCATTCCCATGGAAAAGAAATGAAAAAAAGGGAAATGGCTGTCTGGGGAGGCCTTACAAATATCTGTGAAAAGAAGAGAAGTGAAAAGCAAAGAAGAAAAGGAAAGATATAAGCATCTGAATGCAGAGTTTCAAAGAATAGCAAGGAGAGATAAGAAAGCCTTCCTCAGCGATCAACGAAAAGAAACAGAGGAAAAGAACCGAATGGGAAAGACGAGAGATCTCTTCAAGAAAATTAGAGATACCAAGGGAACATTTCACACAAAGATGGGCTTGATAAAGGACAGAAATGGTATGGACCTAACAGAAGCAGAAGATATTAAGAAGAGGTGGCAAGAATACACAGAGAACTCTACGAAAAAGATCTTCATGACCCAGATCACCACAATTGTGTGATCACTCACCTAGAGACAGACATCTTGGAATGTGAAGTCAAGTGGGCCTTAGAAAGCATCACTATGAACAAAGCTACTGTAGGTGATGGATTTCCAGTAGAGTTATTTCAAATCCTGAAAGATGATGCTGTGAAAGTGCTGCGCTCAATATGCCAGCAAATTTGGAAAATTCAGGAGTGGCCACAGGACTGGAAAAGGTCACTTTTCATTCCAATTGCAAAGAAAGGCAATGCCAAAGAATGCTCAAACTACTGCACAATTGCACTCATCTCACCCTCTACTAAAGTAATGCTCAAAATTCTCCAAGCCAGGCTTCAGCAATATGTGAACTGTGAACTCCCAGAAGTTCAAGATGGACTTAGAAAAGGCAGAGGAACCAGAGATCAAATTACCAACATCCTCTGGATCATGGAAAAAGCAAGAGAGTTCCAGAAAAATATCTGCTTTATTGACTATGCCAAAGCCTTTGACTGTGTGGATCACAATAAACTATGGAAAATTCTCAATCTTACCTAATTACTCAGTTCAGTTCAGTCGCTCAGTTGTGTCCAACTCTGCACCCTATGAATCGCAGCATGCCAGGCCTCCCTGTTCATCACCATCTCCCAGAGTTCACTCAGACTCACGTCCATCGAGTCCGTGATGCCACCCAGCCATCGCATCCTCACTCGTCCCCTTCTCCTCCTGCCCCTAATCCCTCCCAGTATCAAAGTATTTTCCAATGAGTCAACTCTTTGCATGAAGAGGCCAAAGTACTGGAGCTTCAGCTTTAGCCTCATTCCTTCCAAAGAAATCCCAGGGTTGATCTCCTTCAGAATGGACTGGTTGGATCTCCTCGCAGACCAAGGGACTCTCAAGAGTTTTCTCCAACACCAGAGTTCAAAAGCATCAATTCTTCGGTGCTCAGCCTTCTTCACAGTCCAAATCTCACATCCATACATGACTACTGGACAAAACATAGCCTTGATGAGATGGACTTTAGTAGGCAAAGTAATGTCTCTGCTTTTCAATATGCTATCTAGGTTGGTCATAACCTTCCTTCCAAGAAGTAAGTGTCTTTAAATTTCATGGCTGCAGTCACCATCTGCAGTGATTTTGGATCCCCCAAAAATAAAGTCTGACACTGTTTCCACTGTTTCCCCATCTATTTACCATGGAGTGATGGGACCGGATGCCATGATCTTCGTTTTCTCAATGTTGAGCTTTAAGCCAACTTTCTCCCACTCCACTTTCACTTTCATGAAGAGGCTCTTTAGTTCTTCTTCACTTTCTGCCATAAGGGTGGTGTAATCTGCATATCTGGGGTTCTTGACATTTCTCCTGGCAATCTTGAATTCAGCTTCTGTTTCTTCCAGTCCAGCGTTTCTCATGATGTACTCTGCATAGAAGTTAAATAAGCAGGGTGACAATATACAGCCTTGATGTACTCCTTTCCCTATTTGGAACCAGTCTGTTGTTCCATGTCCAGTTCTAACTGTTGCTTCCTGACCCTCATACAGATTTCTCAAGAGGCAGGTCAGGTGGTCTGGTATTCCCATCTCTTTCAAAAATTTCCAATTTATTCTGATCCACACAATGAAAGGCTTTGTCATAGTCAATAAAGCAGAAATAGATGCTTTTCTGGAACTCTCTTGCTTTTTCCATGATCCAGCGGATATTGGTAATTTGATCTCTGGTTCCTCTGACTTTTCTAAAGCCACCTTGAACATCAGGAAGTTCACAGTTCATGTATTGCTGAAGCCTGGCTTGGAGAATTTTGAGCATTACTTTACTAGCATGTGGATGAGTACAATTGTGCAGTAGTTTCAGTATTCTTTGGCATTGATAGGATACTGAAAGAGGAATTCCCAGGTTAGTGGGTGCCCAATATGCTACTGGAGATCAGAGGAGAAATAACTCCAGAAAGAAAGAAGGGATGGAGCCAAAGCAAAAACAATACCAAGCTTTGGATGTGACTGGTGATGGAAGCAAGTTATGATGCTGTAAAGAGCAATATTGCATAGGAACCTGGAATGTTAGGTCCATGAATCAAGGCAAATTGGAAGTGGTCAAACAAGAGATGGCAAGAGTGAATGTCGACATTCTAGGAATCAACTAACTAAAATGGACTGGAATAGGTGAATTTAACTCACATTACCATTTTTTCTACTACTGCAGGCAGGAATACCTCAGAAGAAACGGAGTAGCCATCCTGGTCAACAAAGAGTCCAAAATGCAATACTTGGAAGCAGTCTCAAAAATGACAGAATGATCTCTGTTCATTTCCAAGGCAAACCATTCAGTATCACGGTAATCCAAGTGTGTGCCCCAACCAGTAACGCTGAAGAAGCTGAAGTTGAATGGGTTTATGAAGACCTATAAGACCTTTTAGAACTAATACCCCCCAAAAAATATCCTTTTCATTATAGGGGACTGGAATGTAAAAGTAGGAAGTCAAGAAACACCTGGAGTAACAGGCAAATTTGGCCTCAGAATGAGGAATGAAGCAGGGCAAAGACTATTCGAGTTTTGCCAAGAAAATGCATTGGTCATAGGAAACACCCTCTTCCAACAACACAAGAGAAGACTCTACACATGGACATCACCAGATGGTCAATACTGAAATCAGATTGATTATATTCTTTGCAGTCAAAGATAGAGCTCTATACACCCAACAAAAACAAGACCAGGAGATGACTCTGGCTCAGATTATGAACTCCTTATTACCAAATTCAGACTTGAATTGAAGAAAGTAGAGAAAACCGCTAGACCATTCAGGTATGACCTAAATCAAATCCCTTATGATTTTGCAGTGGAAGTGAGAAATAGATTTAAGGGCCTAGATCTGATAGATAGGGTGCCTGATGAACTATGGAATGAGGTTCGTGACATTGTACAGGAGACAGGGATCAAGACCATCCCCATGGAAAAGAAATGCAAAAAAAGCAAAATGGCTCTCTGGGGAGGCCTTACAAATAGCTGTGAAAAGAAGAGAAGCAAAAAGCAAAGGAGAAAAGGAAAGATATAAGCATTTGAATGCAGAGTTTCAAAGAATAGCAAGGAGAGATAAGAAAGCCTTCCTCAGCGATCAATGCAAAGAAATAGAGGAAAAGAACAGAATGGGAAAGATGAGAGATCTCTTCAAGAAAATTAGAGATACCAAGGGAACATTTCATGCAAAGATGGGCTCGATAAAGGACAGAAATGGTATGAACCTAACAGAAGCAGAAGATATTAAGAAAAGGTAGCAAGAATACACAGAGGAACTGTACAAAAAAAATCTTCATGACCTGGATAATCATGATGGTGTGATCACTAATCTAGAGCCAGACATCTTGGAATGTGAAGTCAAGTGGGCCTTAGAAAGCATCACTATGAACAAATCTAGTGGAGGTGATAGCATTCCAGTTGAGCTGTTTCAAGTCCTGAAAGATGATGCTGTAAAAGTGCTGCATTCAATATGCCAACAAACTTGGAAAACTCAGGAGTGGCCACAGGAATGGAAAAGGTCAGTTTTTATTCCAATCCCAAAGAAAGGCAATGCCAAAGAATGCTGAAACGACCGCACAATAGCACTCATCTCACACACTAGTAAATTGTTGCTCAAAATTCCCCAAGTCAGGGGCCACAGTACAGTCTAGTCTAAATGCAATAGAAGAGAGCATCTCAGCTCCAGGAGGCAGGGAGGCACAGGAAGAATGAATTCTTCCTTCTTTCACATGTTTGTTCTTTCCAGATCCTGAAACAAATTGAATAATGATGCTCACCCACCCTGGAAAAAGCAAACTACTTTACTGAGTCCACAGATCTAATTCTAATCTCATCTGGAAATGACACCCACACACACACATCTAGAAACAGTCTGACACAAATGACCAGCTGGTATTAAAACACACAAATTTAATTTTACAGCTTCATTTTATAATATCCTAAGGATTATATGTTAAATAGTATTAGATGTCGTTGCTCAACAAATAACCGTCCTACACTTTATTCTTTCTCAACCTATTTAGTAAAAGTGTCATTTTGCAACATAGCATTCAGCTTCTGAATGTCAGCATCAGCGAACGACCACTCTGTGATCACCTCCCTAACTGACCACCTGAGTGATTTCAGATTTGTTGAGCCATTTCCTCTAACATGACCTAATAGGACAGACTGGCCAGATTCACTACTTCAGCTGGTGGACACAGGCCAGTAAAGAGCAAACCAATGCTGCTGCCTCAAGGGAGTCCTCAGTGTGGGTCTTCACTGGGGTAAAGGGGGATACTTTACTCCTGCATCTGAAAGCTCTTTAGTAAGGAAACAAAACAAGGTGGGTGTGTGAAATTGCATTGCTTAGGCAGCCTAAGTTTTCCGAAGGACTGATTCTTTTTTTTTCTTTTTTTTTAAATTTTTTTTATTTTTTTAATTTTAAAATCTTTAATTCTTACATGCATTCCCAAACATGAACCCCCCTCCCACCTCCCTCACCATAACATCTCTCTGGGTCATCCCCATGCACCAGCCCCAAGCATGCTGTATCCTGCGTCAGACATAGACTGGCGATTCGATTCTTACATGATAGTATACATGTTACAATGCCATTCTCCCAAATCATCCCACCCTCTCCCTCTCCCTCTGAGTCCAAAAGTCCATTATACACATCTGTGTCTTTTTTGCTGTCTTGCATACAGGGTCGTCATTGCCATCTTTCTAAATTCCATATATATGTGTTAGTATACTGTATTGGTGTTTTTCTTTCTGGCTTACTTCACTCTGTATAATCGGCTCCAGTTTCATCCATCTCATCAGAACTGATTCAAATGAATTCTTTTTAGCAGCTGAGTAATACTCCATTGTGTATATGTACCACAGCTTTCTTATCCATTCATCTGCTGATGGACATCTAGGTTGTTTCCATGTCCTGGCTATTATAAACAGTGCTGCAATGAACATTGGGGTACATGTGTCTCTTTCAATTCTGGTTTCCTCTGTGTGTATGCCCAGCAGTGGGATTGCTGGGTCATAAGGTAGTTCTATTTGCAATTTTTTAAGGAATCTCCACACTGTTCTCCATAGTGGCTGTACTAGTTTGCATTCCCACCAACAGTGTAGGAGGGTTCCCTTTTCTCCACACCCTCTCCAGCATTTATTGCTTGCAGATTTTTGGATCGCAGCCATTCTGACTAGTGTGATGTGGTACCTCATTGTGGTTTTGATTTGCATTTCTCTAATAATGAGTGATGTTGAGCATCTTTTCATGTGTTTGTTAGCCATCCGTATGTCTTCTTTGGAGAAATGTCTATTTAGTTCTTTGGCCCATATTTTGATTGGGTCGTTTATTTTTCTGGAATTGAGCTGCATAAGCTGCTTGTGTATTTTTGAGATTAGTTGTTTGTCAGTTGCTTCATTTGCTATTATTTTCTCCCATTCAGAAGGCTGTCTTTTCACCTTGCTTATATTTTCCTTTGTTGTGCAGAAGCTTTTAATTTTAATTAGATCCCATTTGTTTATTTTTGCTTTTATTTCCAGAATTCTGGGAGGTGGATCACAGAGGATCCTGTTGTGATTTATGTCTGAGAGTGTTTTGCCTATGTTCTCCTCTAGGAGTTTTATAGTTTCTGGTTTTACATTTACATCTTTAATCCATTTTGAGTTTATTTTTGTGTGCAGTGTTAGAAAGTGATCTAGTTTCATTCTTTTACAAGTGGTTAACCAGTTTTCCCAGCACCACTTGCTAAAGAGATTGTCTTTACTCCATTGTATATTCTTGCCTCCTTTGTCAAAGATAAGGTGTCCATATGTGTGCGGATTTATCTCTGGGCTTTCTATTTTGTTCCATTGATCTATATGTCTGTCTTTATGCCAGTACCATACTGTTTTGATGACTGTGGCTTTGTAGTAGAGCCTGAAGTCAGGCAAGTTGATTCCTCCAGTTCCATTCTTCTTTCTCAAGATTGCTTTGGCAATTCGAGGTTTTTTGTATTTCCATACAAATCTTGAAATTATTTGTTCTAGTTCTGTGAAAAATATGGCTGGTAGCTTTATAGGGATTGCATTGAATTTGTAAATTGCTTTGGGTAGTATACTCATTTTCACTACATTGATTCTTCCGATCCATGAACGTGGTATATTCCTCCATCTATTAGTGTCCTCTTTGATTTCTTTCATCAGTGTTTTATAGTTTTCTATATATAGGTCTTTAGTTTCTTTAGGTAGATATATTTCTAAGTATTTTATTCTTTTCATTGCAATGGTGAATGGAATTGTTTCCTTAATTTCTTTTTCTACTTTCTCATTATTAGTGTATAGGAATGCAAGGGATTTCTGTGTGTTGATTTTATATCCTGCAAATTTACTGTATTCATTGATTAGCTCTAGTAATTTTCTGGTGGAGTCTTTAGGGTTTTCTATGTAGAGGATCATGTCATCTGCAAACAGTGAAAGTTTTACTTCTTCTTTTCCAATTTGGATTCCTTCTTTTCTTTTTCTGCTCTGATTGCTGTGGCCAAAACTTCCAGAACTATGTTGAATAGTAGCGGTGAAAGTGGACACCCTTGTCTTGTTCCTGGCTTTAGGGGAAATGCTTTCAATTCTTCACCATTGAGGATAATGTTTGCTATGGGTTTGTCATATATAGGGTTTATTATGTTGAGGTATGTTCCTTCTATTCCTGCTTTCTGGAGAGTTTTTATCATAAATGGATGTTGAATTTTGTCAAAGGCCTTCTCTGCATCTATTGAGATAATCATATGGTTTTTATTTTTCAATTTGTTAATGTGGTGAATTACATTGATTGATTTGCGGATATTGAAGAATCCTTGCATCCCTGGGATAAAGCCCACTTGGTCATGGTGTATGATCTTTTTAATGTGTTGTTGGATTCTGATTGCTAGAATTTTGTTGAGGATTTTTTCATCTATGTTCATCAGTGATATTGGCCTGTAGTTTTCCTTTTTTGTGACATCTTTGTCAGGTTTTGGTATTAGGGTGATGGTGGCCTCATAGAATGAGTTTGGAAGTTTACCTTCCTCTGCAATTTTCTGGAAGAGTTTGAGGAGGATAGGTGTTAGCTCTTCTCGAAATTTTTAGTAGAATTCAGCTGTGAAGCCGTCTGGACCTGGGCTTTTGTTTGCTGGAAGATTTCTGATTACCGTTTCAATTTCCGTGCTTGTGATGGGTCTGTTAAGATTTTCTATTTCTTCCTGGTTCAGATTTGGAAAATTGTACTTTTCTAGGAATTTGTCCATTTCTTCCAAGTTGTCCATTTTATTGGCATATAACTGCTGATAGTAGTCTCTTATGATCCTTTGTATTTCTTTGTTGTCTGTTGTGATCTCTCCATTTTCATTTCTAATTTTATTGATTTGATTTTTCTCTCTTTGCTTCTTGATGAATCTGGCTAATGGTTTGTCAATTTTATTTATCCTTTCAAAGAACCAGCTTTTGGCTTTGTTGATTTTTGCTATGGTCTCTTTTGTTTCTTTTGCATTTATTTCTGCCCTAATTTTTAAGATTTATTTCCTTCTACTAACTCTGGGCTTCTCCAATTCTTCCTTTTCTAGTTATTTTAGGTGTAGAGTTAGGTTATTTATTTGACTTTTTTCTTGTTTCTTGAGGTATGCCTGTATTGCTATGAACTTTCCTCTTAGCACTGCTTTTATAGTGTCCCACAGGTTTTGGGTTGTTGTGTTTTCATTTTCATTAGTTTCTATGCATATTTTGATTTCTTTTTTGATTTCTTCTGTGATTTGTTGGTTATTCAGAAGTGTGTTGTTCAACCTCCATATGTTGGAATTTTTAATAGTTTTTCTCCTATAATTGAGATCTAATCTTAATGCATTATGATCAGAAAAGATGCTTGGAATGATTTCGATTTTTTTGAATTTATCAAGTTTAGATTTATGGCCCAGGATGTGATCTATCCTGGAGAAGGTTCCATGAGCACTTGAGAAAAAGATGAAATTCATTGCTTTGGGGTGAAATGTCCTATAGATATCAATTAGGTCTAACTGGTCTAATGTATCATTTAAAGTTTGCATTTCTTTGTTGATTTTCTGTTTAGTTAATCTGTCCATAGGTGTGAGTGGGGTATTAAAGTCTCCCACTATTATTGTGTTATTGTTGATTTCCCCTTTCATACTTGTTAGCATTTGTCTTACATATTGTGGTGCTCCTATATTGGGTGCATATATATTTATAATTGTTATATCTTCTTCTTGGATTGATCCTTTGATCATTATGTAGTGGCCTTCTTTGTCTCTTTTCACAGCCTTTGTTTTAAAGTCTATTTTATCGGATATGAGTATTGCCACTCCTGCTTTCTTTTGGTCTCTATTTGCGTGGAATATCTTTTTCCAGCCCTTCACTTTCAGTCTGTATGTGTCCCTTGTTTTGAGGTGGGTCTCTTGTAAGCAGCATATAGAGGGGTGTTGTTTTTGTATCCATTCGGCCAGTCTTTGCCTTTTGGTTGGGGCGTTCAACCCATTTACGTTTAAGGTAATTATTGATAAGTATGATCCCGTTACCATTTTCTTTATTGTTTTGGGTTCGGGTTTATACACCCTTTTCATGTTTCCTGTCTAGAGAATATCCTTTAGAATTTGTTGGAGAGCTGGTTTGGTGGTGCTGAATTCTCTCAGCTTTTGCTTGTCTGTAAAGCTTTTGATTTCTCCTTCGTATTTGAATGAGATCCTTGCTGGGTACAGTAATCTGGGCTGTAGGTTATCACTTTAACCTACATCACTTTAAGTATGTCTTGCCATTTCCTCCTGGTCTGAAGAGTTTCTATTGAAAGATCAGCTGTTATCTTTATGGGAATCCCCTTGTGTGTTATTTGTTGTTTTTCCCTTGCTGCTTTTAATATTTGTTCTTTGTGTTTGATCTTTGTTAATTTGATTAATATGTGTCTTGGGGTGTTTCGCCTTGGGTTTATCCTATTTGGAATTCTCTGTGTTTCTTGGACTTGGGTGATTATTTCCTTCCCCATTTTAGGGAAGTTTTCAACTATTATCTCCTCAAGGATTTTCTCATGATCTTTCTTTCTGTCTTCTTCTTCTGGGACTCCTATAATTCGAATGTTGGAGCATTTCATATTGTCCTGGAGGTCTCTGAGATTGTCCTCATTTCTTTTAATTCGTTTTTCTTGTTTCCTCTCTGATTCATTTATTTCTACCATTCTATCTTCTATTTCACTAATCCTATCTTCTGCCTCCGTTATTCTACTATTTGTTGCCTCCAGAGTGTTTCTGATCTCATCTATTGTGTTATTCATTATATTTTGACTCTTTTTTATTTCTTCTAGGTCCTTGTTAAACCTTTCTTACATCTTCTCAATCCTTGTCTCTAGGCTATTTATCTGTGATTCCATTTTGATTTCAAGATTTTGGATCATTTTCACTATCAATATTCGGAATTCCTTCTCTGGTAGATTCCCTACTTCTTCCTCTTTTGTTCGGTTTGGTGGACAACTCTCCTGTTCCTTTACCTGCTGAGTATTCCTCTGTCTCTTCATCTTGGTTATATTGCTGCATTTGGGGTCGCCTTTTTATATTCTGGTAATTTGTGGGGTTCTCTTTATTATGGAGCTTCCTCACTGTGGATGGGGTTCTATCAGTGGCTTGTCAAGGTTTCCTGGTTAGGGAGGCTTGTGTTGGAGTTCTGGTGGGTGGAGCTGGGTTTCTTCTCTCTGGAGTGCAATGGAGTGACCAGTAATGGGTTATAAGACATCAAAGGTTTTGGAATAATTTTGAGCTGCCTGTATGTTGAAGCTCAGCGGAGTGTTCCTGTGTTGCTGGAAAATTTTGTGTGGTATGTCTTGTTTTGGAACTTGTTGGTCCTTGGGTGGAGCTTGGTTTCAGTGTAGGTATGAAGGCATTTGATGAGCTCCTATTGCTTAATGTTCCCTGAATTCAAGAGTTCTCTAATGTTTTCAGGCTTTGGATTTAAGCCTCCTGCTTCTGGTTTTCAGTTTTATTTTTACAGTAGCCTCTAGACTTCTCCATCAATATAGCACCGATGATAAAACTTCTAGGTTAAAGATGAAAAGTTTCTCCACATTGAGGGGCACTCAGAGAGGTTCACTGAGTTACAAGGAGAAGAGAAGATGGAGGGGGTAGTTAGAGGTAACTGGAATGAGATGCGTTGAGATCAAAAGAGGAGAGAGCAAGCTAGCCAGTAGTCACTTCCTTGTGTGCGTTCCATAGTCTGGACCACTCAGAGGTATTTACGGAGTTATACGGGGAAGAGGAGAGGGAGGAAGTTGACAGAGGTGGCCAGGAGGATAAGAGAGAGGAATGAGAAGGAGACAGACAAATCCTGCCAGTAACCAGTTCCTTAGGTGTTCTCCACCATCTGGAACACATAGAGATTCACAGAGTTGGATAGAGAAGAGATGGGGGAGAAAAGAGACAGAGGCCACCTGGTGGAGAAAAAGGAGAGTCCAGAGGAGGAGAGAGTGGTCAAGCCAGTAATCTCGCTCTCAGGTAAACTTGGGTAGTGAAGTTTGGGTTTTTAAATGTACAAAATTGACAACAAAAACCTAAGAGCAAAGATTAAAAATCTAGAGTAGAGGTTGGATTTTCAGAAATACAATATTAAAGAAAAGAAGCAGAAGGAAAAAGGAAGAAAGAAAAAAGAAAGAGAGAGAGAGAAAAAAAAAGAAAAAAAAAACACACAAGAATTATTTAAAAAAAAAAAAACCCATCCACCATCCAAAGACTATATACGGTGTTTGCCTTTTTTTTTAAATAGTAATAGTAGGTTATAGAAATAAAAATTAGAGGAGAAATAGAAGACTTAATTTTAAAAAAAGTTAGAAAAAAAAAGGAAAAAAAAAGGAATGATTTTAAAAATATTAAAAATATATCTAGCCCTTCTCTGATGTTCTGGGCTGTGTGGGATCACTTCCAAGGTGGTTCCCTGTTTAACTTCTGTTTGCTGGTTTTTTAGGCTCACTAGTTCAGTCGCGCCGTGGGGAGGGGGGATGCTGCAAACAAATAGCACTGTCATGTGCACACAGTGTCTCAGCCCCGCTTGACCTGTCCCTTCTCACGGCGCACAAACCGCTCTGGCTCTACGATACTCAGCCGGGAACCATCTGGGGCCGGCCCTAGGCTGCGTGCACTTCCCTGGTCCAAGCCGCTCAGGTTGAGCGCTCAGGCAGCCCTCAGAGGCACAGATTCGGCTGGGACTGCGCTTTGTGCCCTTCCCAGGTCCGAGTAGCTCAGGAGTTTGGCGAGTGCGATCGCCGAGACTTGTCACCTTTTCTGCCGCTGCTGCTCAGCTTTCTGGGTGGACCGCTGGCGGCCCCCGTGAGGCAGATGGTGACTGTCCAGCACCCCCAGAAGTCTTAGCAAAGGAGCCTGCTTGCAGTTAGGTAAGTAAAGTCTCTCCGGGTCTGCAATTGCCCCTTTCCAGCCCTTACAGCTCTGGCTGCCTGTCCCCGGCGGGGGATGGTCTGCAGCTGGCTTATTCCGTTCCATCCTTTGTTCTGTGCTCTGTCCTGGAGGTGTCTTATGTTCGAGCTTTTCACGTGGTAGCTATCCCACAGTCTGGTTTGCTAGCCCAAGTTAGATCGTTCTGGTTGCGTGTGGGGCGTTCCTGCCCGATTCTTACAAAGCACTGCAGCCCACGCCTCCCGCGCTTCCCTGCCCTGCCCCCACTTCCCAGTGGCGGATGCAGGCGTCTGTGCTGCTTTTCCGCTGGGGGAGTTACTGTTGGGCTTGTAATCTGTTGGTTTTAATTATTTCTTTATTTTTTTCTTCCTGTTATGTTGCCCTCTGTGTTTCCAAGGCTCGCCACAGACTCGGCAGAGAGAGTGTTTCCTGGTGTTTGGAAACCTCTCTTCTTAAAATTCCCTTCCCGGGACGAGCTTCCCTTCCCAGGACGGAGCTCCCTCCCCACCTCCTTTGTCTCCTTTTTCATCTTTTATATTTTTTCCTACCTGTTTTTGAAGACAATGGTCTGCTTTTCTGGTTGCCTGATGTCCTCTGCCAGCCTACAGAAGTTGTTTTGTGGAGTTTGCTCAGCGTTGAAATGTTCTTTTGAGGAATTTGTGAGGGAGAAAGTGGTCTTCCCGTCCTATTCCTCTGCCATCTTTTTCCGAAGGACTGATTCTTTTGAAGAGACTCAAGAATAACTTCTCAGAGAACAGCTGAGATAGTGAAAGGTTTTTGTTGAATCATGACTCCGGGATTCTTGGCCTCCGGAGGAGAAGAATTCAATCTGGGGCCAGAGAGGAACCTAGATTGCTCAGAGCTTTTGTTAAATAAAATTTTATTAAAGTATAACGGAGATAGAGAAAGCTTCTGACATAGATATCAGAAGGGGGCAGAAAGAATAACTCACTGCTAGTCTTCAGCTGTATGTTATATGGTCACCAGCAGTCTGTTAATGAAAGAAAGGAGTATCTTAAAACTCAGGATGGCACTAGGCCCCTCACCCATAAGATGCCTTTTGGGATAATCTTGGCACCAAATGATTCACCTTGGGCCATAAAATGATTAATTTGAATCTTGAAGAAGGGCAGATCACCATACAAATACTTTCATTTACATAGATTAGAAGAACAATATCTGAGTATAACATACTGGTTTAGCAAGAAGGTTCTGAGCCAAAAGGTGGAACCGACTTGAAGACAGAGTTTGGGGTAAATGCATAGGACATTAGCATAGCTTAAGATAAACATTTCCATAAGAAAAAGGCATTGGTTAACGTCAGGAAAAACCAGGTGTCACTATGGCAACACAGAATTTTAAGAGAAACTTCCTTTTAAATTTGTATAGATAAGGAAAAAATATCCCTAGTTTGTTTCTTCCTGCTGCTTGTGAGATAAAAATGTCTTGACACTTGCAAGCTATTTCCTCCGTTTGGAGACCCCTGGCCTTCCTGCCTGTTACCCTATCATTTCCCCCCTCCCCCCTTTTTTAGGAGAATTATGTTGCCTAGGGAAAAGGGGCATCATTTTTGTTCCATAACTGCTTCGGAGCTGAGAAGGGACGTTGTCCTTAAATTGGCGAGGCAACATATTCTCCTAATCCTCATATTGAGGATATCTGATCCAGGGGCCCCAAATAGTAGTTGGAGGAAGTTGCAGCAGTACCAGGAGTTTGAACAATCATTTGTAACTTAAAAACTTTCATTTAGCTAGAAACAAATCCAGTTATACAGTTACAGATGCAAGGCAACATAGTCATTAAAACAAGTTAAAATCAAAATTAAAAGTCACATTATGTCCATAGTTAAAGTGCTACCTGTTGTACCAGTCCATTTTAGGTTTGGTAGATGTCATCAGATGAAGAAGAGGCATCATATGTGATTGTTGTCGAAGGTGTTCAGAGACTTGGAGAACATCTTTTTCTTGAAGTGGAGAAGTCCACCACGGGAAGCCTTCCACTGATGAAGAGGGGAGTGCTCCACAGACCCAGCAGTTAGACCGATTGTGGAATGCAGCAGAGGAGTGAGCCCGGGACAGGAAGGCATTGTCCTGAGGATCAAATGGCAGACTCAGGATATCTGGAGTCAGCAGAAGTAAGCTCACATAGGTTATTAGGCCCATCTGAAAAGTACAAAGTCAGAGCATAGAAAGTAAAGACATAAAAAGATATCACTTCATTTTGGTCAGGGTGCCACCTCTTAACTCGAGTGTGATGTACCCACGAATCATTTCCTGGCACTTTGACAGCTGTGGGAGAAGAAAGAATAGCCTGGTAAGGGCCTTCCCAGAGGGGCTCAAGGGGTGGGCCCCCAAATCCCAAAGCTTTTATGAGGATCTCAGTTCCTGGCTCAAATAGAGGCTTGCTTGACTCAGAGACCCGGACAGGAGTCATCTCCCGGAGTTTTGTTAATGTCTGTTGGAAAGCTGAGAGCTGAGTTACATAACTAATTAATTTCAAGGCTTCAGGCTCTATAACAATGTCTGTACATAAGAAAGGTCTTCCATAAATACATTCTAAGGGGGACAGTCCCTGCTTTTTGGGGGGCAGTTCGAGCCCTCATTAAGGCTATGGGTAGGACTTTAATTCAACTGTCCTGCGTCTCTTGAGTTAATTTGTGCAGATATCTTTTGATAATGTCATTAGCTTTTTCAACCTTTCCTGAGGATTGGGGTCTCCAGGAACAGTGTAAGTGATACTCTATTCCTAGAGCTTTAGATACCCCCTGAGTGACAGCAGCTTTAAAGGTGGAGCCATTGTCACTCTGAAGGCTTTGTGGCAGCCCAAACCTGGGGATAATTTCATGGATTAAAATCTTTATAATCTCCTTACCTGTTTACTATGACAGGGAAAAGCGAACAAGCTTCCTCTATCATAGCACAGAGCAAAATATCATCTACATACTGTAACATCACCGCTTCAGAGCTATTAAAGTTTTGTAGATCCCGTGACAAACTTTGTCCAAATAAGTGAGGACTATTACAAAATCCCTGGGGCAAAACTGTCCAGGTTAACTGAGCAGCTGGCTGCACAGGGTCTTCAAAGGCAAATAGAAATTGACTTTCCTCCGCCAAAGGCACTGAATAGAAGGCATCTTTTAAATCAATTACTGAGAAATATTTGGTTCGGTCAGGAATTTCAGACAATAGAGTATAAGGATTAGGCACCACGGGGTGTAAAGGAACTACAGCCTCATTTATTATATGTAAATCTTGCACTAGTCTCCATTCACCATTTGATTTTTTATACGCAAAATAAGAGTCTTGCAAGGACGGTTACAGAGAATTAATAGTCCCTGTTCCTTTAAATTTTCAATGATGGGTTTTATCCCTTCCTTAACCTCAGGTTTCAGTGGATACTGCTTCTTTTGTGGAAATAAGTGCGGGTCTTTGAGCTTGACAACTACAGGAATAGCATTTTGTGCTCGACACACGGATTTCCATCAGCACATACTCTAGGATTTACATTTTGTTCAACTAAAGGGAGAGAAAGGGAGGGCTCCATATTCATAAAAACAGAGGCATGGACCTTGCTAAGTATATCCCTCCCCCAAAAGGGTGAGGGAGACTCTGGCACAATCAGAAACTCGTGTGAAAATAGCACAGAATCTCAGTTGCAAGATAAAGAATAACTGAAATAATACCTTTTGGCTCATTCAGACAGTCCCATTAAGGAAGTGGATCGGGAAGAAAGTGGGCCAGGGGCTTCAGTAAGCACAGAGTAAGTTGCCCCAGTATCTAAAAGAAAATCGACGGATTAGCCCCCCACAATTATTAATACCCGGGGTTCCTCAGGTGTAATTAGGACGGGAGCTTGTGTGGGGACCCCTGTGCACCTTCAGTCCTGATTGTCTTGAGAGTCCAACCCCGGAGACCTCAGCCTGAGGGCAATCTCTCTTCCAGTGTGGTCCTTTGCAGACCAGAGGTGGATCCAGGGGCGGCTTAGATGCCTGAGGGTAATCCCGCTTGAGGTGCCCCTCCTCTCCACAGAAATAGCAAGCTCATACCTTTTCACCTGGGTCCCTCTGGGCATTTTTCTCGGGCTGTTTAAGAGTGTTTTTCATAGCCATTGCGAAGACTTCCGCCTTTTCCTTTGTCTTTTTTTGCCTTTCTTCTTTTCCTCATACACCCTACTGTAATAGACTGTCTGAGCCAGTTGTAACAGAGTATCTAAAGACTGATTTGGTCCATACGCCCATTTTTCTAGCTTATGGTGGATATCTGGAGCTGACTGAGTGAGAAATCTATCTTTTAAGGTCCCTTTTCCCTTGTTCCTTACAGAACCAATCTAATTGTAAAACAGTATTGTACTTAAGAGACCCTCCAACAGGCCACCGTTTGCCGTCCTCCAATGGATACCTTGGCCATGCAGTATCGCATAGGAATACCAGGTGTGTCTCCTTTAAGCCCTGGGGATCAAACCTATCCCAGTTTTTCAGGATACAGTTCAAAGGAGTGAGGCTGGAGTTGTTAGCTCCCATCTGTAAGAGAGAAAAAAAGCAACCAGCACCATTTTTCTACCGGAGGCGTCCCTCCCTGCTCTAGATGGGTGTGTAGACAGACTTTACACCAAAAGCTTTCCTTCCTGGTCGGACTTAGTCTGTCCCTTACCGATGCAGGTGCTGTCCTCAACCCTCCCAGTTCTACCACCGAGATGGGGTGGAGATGTGCCAGGGGTAGACCTAATAGCATCTCTACCTGATGTCCAGCTCTTCACATTTAACCTTGCTTTCCTCTGATGCCACCCAGGTTGCAATCAGAGTAACCTTCCGGAATGCCTCCCAAACTAAGACTGCTGGGGGAAACATTCGTCACCTGAGCGCCTGTGCATGATCCTGACCACAATGAGACCAATATGAACATAAAGCTGAGATATTCTTTTCAAGCATCACCACACCAGTATGAGAGTCTCCTCTGGTCCACTAAGAGCCAGAATTACCAAAGGAAAAAAAAAAAAAAAAGCCATTGCAGTCCCAATCTGAGTAACCTTGAACCTCAGAGATGTTCTTGGGGCTAGAGCTCCATCTAGCTTCTGAACTTCCGATTCCTAGCGAGGCTAGGCGCTTCCTGACTACCAATCCAAGTTTGGGACCTAAGCCACAGTACACAGTAACAGTATAGATCACAAGTCCCCTGAAAGTCTAAGATCCGATAGATTAGTTAGTACTTCTAATTCCCAAGGAGTTATGAAATGGTCAAAGAAACCGAAAAGTTTGACTGAGAAAGGAGTGTTCGGTCTACACACTTTGGCCATTTCCGGTCGGTCCCCAAAGGAGTCATTGGGTGCTCCTTGGCATTGGCAGGTTGGTAACCCCGGACAGGTTTCTGCCATAAGTCATATGAGATCACTGTGGAACCTCAGAGCAAGGCTCCTTATTTGCTTCACGCAGGGCATGTCATTCATTCACACAAGCACACCGCATAGTAAAGCACAGCAGAAAACGTGTTCGCTAAGAGAACAAAGAACTAGAGCTCCAAGCATCCTTACCTTGTCCTGAAGGATCCCGGACGAGCCCCCAGGATGAAAGGTTGTTGTGGAATCACGACGCTGGGATTCTTGACCCCCGGAGGAGAAGAATTCAATCCGGGGCCAGAGATGAGGCTTGATCACTCAGAGCTTTTGTGTAATAAAGTTTTATTAAAGTAGAAAGGAGATAGAGAAAGCTTCTGATATAGGCATCAGAAGGGGGCAGAAAGAGTACCCTGCTGCTTGTCTTCAGCTGGATGTCATGTAGTCACCAGCAGTCTGTTAATCAAAGAAAGGAATATCTTAAAACTCAGAATGGTACCAGGTCCCTCACCATAAGATGCATTTTGGGATAATCTTGGCACCAAATGATTCACCTTGGGCCATAAAATGATTAATTTGAATCTTGAAGAAGGGCAGATCACCATACAAATAGTTTCACTTCCATAGATTAGAGGTACAATATCTGAGTATAACATACTGGTTTATGAAGAAGGTTCTGAGCCAAAAGGTGGAACCGAGTTGAAGACAGAGTTTGGGGTAAATGCATAGGACATTAACATAGCTTAAGATAAACATTTCCATAAGAAAAAGGCATTGGTTAACTTCAGGTGAAATCAGGTGTCACTATGGCAACACAGAATTTTAAGAGAAATTTTCTTTTAAATTTGTATAGATAAGGAAAAAATATCCCTAGTTTGTTTCCTCCTGCCTCTTCAGTTCAGTTCAGTGGCTCAGTCGTGTCCGACTTTTTGCAATCCCATGAATCGCAGCACACCAGGCCTGCCTGTCCATCACTAACTCCCGGAGTTCACTCAGACTCAAGCCCATTGAGTCAGTGATGCCATCCAGCCATCTCATCATCTGTTGTCCCCTTCTCCTCCTGCCCCCAATCCCTCCCTGCATCAAAGTCATTTCCAATAAGTCAACTCTTCGCATGAGGTGGCCAAAGAACTGGAGGTTCAGCTTGAGCTTCATTCCTCCCAAAGAAATCCCAGGGCTGATCTCCTTCAGAATTGACTGATTGGATCTCCTTGCAGTCCAAGGGACTGTCAAGAGTCTTCTCCAACACCACAGTTCAAAAGATCAATTCTTTGGCGCTCAGCCTTCTTCACAGTCCAACTCTCATGTTCATACATGACTACTGCCGCTTAAGAGGGATAAAGATGTCTGACACTTGCAGGCTATTTCCTCCATTTGGAGACCCCTGGCCTTCCTGCCTGTTACCCTCTCAATAGGAATAAAAAGCACTCACTGACTCACCGAGCACAGGCACAAAAGCCTCCTTACTTTCCAGAGACCCTACCTGGCTGCCTCTTACTGGCCTTATAGTTTCTCTCTTCCTTTCCTGGCCAAACTCCAGCTACTAGAATTTAACTTTCAGTTTCCTTCAGGCCTCTGGTGAGGTGAGTGAATCCTGTCCAAGACAAGTGTTTACTCTTCTCCAAGGAATGACATCTTCTCCATTCATATCTGAGGATAACTGAGTGGTTTGTGGAGGGCAGAATTTGAAAGATACACAAGAAAAAACGGAATCTGCTTAAGTGAGTTTTATTTGTTGTTTGCAAGCTGTTCTAAACGGAGGAAAGGTGCAGCTTGCAGGCTTCCTGATTAGGCTGCAGACAGAAGATCAGTCTTGGGGAGAGAAAGTGTTACGAGAAGGGTGGTTGGAAGAAAAGAAAGGCTTTGTTTGTTCCTTGGAGGGACTGTTTATTTCTGTAGGCTGCATCTACCCACAGAGATTTTGAATTCTGTAAGTACTGTTGTGTGTTGTGTGTTAGTCAGTGAGTCGTGTCCGACTCTCTGTGACCCCATGGACTGTAGCCCTCCAGGCTCTTCTCTCTGTGGGATTCTCCAGGCAAGAAGTAGTGTTAAGTACTGTCAGGTAGGTAGAATAGGGAAAAGGAGTCCAAAATGGCGGTGGCTAAAAGACAAGGAAGGGAAAAGCCCGCGAATACAGAACATAAGAAGGTCCGAGGACCGGAGTGAGGACCTCAGGTGAAACAAACAACACTCCTGGGTGGCCCAGTTTACAAAGGACAGGCCCAGGGAGAGAGAAACATATAAATCGAGGAGCCAAAGCTACCTCTCTCTCTCTCTCACTCTTCTGCGCGCTGGGGCACTCTTCTCCTCGTGTCTTTGGATCCACGTGCTTCAGGCCTCGAAGATGGATTTTCCTGCTGTCTTCTAAATAAAATAGTGCTGTAACACTGAGCTGTAACACTGATTTGTCTAAGAGCTATGACATTGTCCTTTTGAGACCTGACAGCTATAACATGGTCTATCCAAGACCTGAGAGCTGTGACACGCTGAGGGGGCTTTAATGTCCATCACTCCAAATCTCTGTTGTGACGAGACAAAAAACCGAGGAGCATACACTCGCGTGACAGTATGAATCGAACATACTGAGAACAGCCAGAATCTTTGGTCTTGAGTTAAAAAGTCCCCTTCCTCATAACAGGTCAAAGGCTGAAGGGTCTTCCAGTCCTGATATTTTCATTTCTATCAGTGTAGGAATACAGTATTTCTGGATGGCTGTATAGATCATTTGTCATTCCCTAATTTTCCTGTGCTCAGATATCAGGTGCTGTGACATCTGGCAGGCTCTGCAGCCTCTCATGAATTCTCTTGTCCAGACACAGGGAAATGCTGCACTTCCTTACATTCCCTAACCTGTTCATGCTTCTCCTTCAGTGGGATGTGCCACCCTGAAGCAGCTCAGCTGAGAGATTGGGGCAAGGAGAGCACTTGGGAAAAACTTCCAGAAGTGCCATCTGGAAGCATCTAATTTCTAGTAACAGTGACATCTAACTTTTTTTTTTTTAACCTTTATTTAACTTTACAATACTGTATTGGTTTTGCCATACATCAACATAAATCCGCCTCGGGTGTACACGTGTTCCCAATCCTGAACCCCCCTCCCACCTCCCTCCCCATACCATCTCTCTGGGTCATCTAACTTTAAGTTTTAAAGACTTGTTACTTGATTGTTACTAAGGATAGCAAAAGATGTTAGACAAGTATTCTTATACCACATCATGAGACTTATGACGGAAGTTAAGTTAGAGGAACCACATGTTTATCTACCTTCCTCTTTCTTATAAGGGTACAGCTGTACCCACTGTACTCGAGGCCTGTTATGCTCCAAGCCCGTATCTCCGAACCGACCGAGAGAGCAAGTCCACCACAGTAATGCAAAAGCAAGAAGGGAGTTTATCTCTAGCACGCTAGGGCCCAAGTCTCATCCCACACAAGGGAATCTGAAGGGTTAATAGGGTAGCAGAGATGTGCCTGCAAATGGGTCTCTCTGCTCAGGCTGAGCGTCCTTGCATACGAGGCGTTCTGCCAAAGAGTCTGGATACAGCCTTGAGTTTAATGGTCCCTTGCAAATGAGGGAGCATTCCCATCTTGAGATAAGAGGGAGATGAGGGCTTTGTGCAGACTCTGCAGTAGACAGAGATTTCACTCCCCTTTGCTGTACGATAACATGTATGCACCTGTGCTGTGCTGAAAAGGCTTATTCTTACAGCCTGGAATCCTGCCTAAGGAGGGCTTTATAATAATAAACGGCAATTAGTTTGCCCAGTTCTTGTCCCTCTGGCCAGAGTGTATGTCTCTTGTGTGCGTCTTGTATGTCTTGTATGTTCTGTGTCATTTCACTCATAGTAACCAACAGGAATCCAACAAGAGCCCCAAACAAAGGAGTATGGCGGCTTATATACAGGCAGTTCTTTGTCTCAGTTACAGGAGTAGCTGGCTTTATATGATTGGCCAGGCAGGATGAGCGCATACCTTGTCTCTTTCTGGTAAACATGACTCAGGTCCTAGAGACCGTCGTTTGGTCCCTAACATTCCCCCCTGTCCTTAGATCATATAGAGGAATGTTCCTCTCGGTCCTGAGACACAGTTTGATATTGTTGTCGTAACACAAACAGTTGTACTGTATTTATGCATTTTTTTACAAAGGCTATAAGTCTATTGATAATATATGGGCCAAAGGTAAGCATCAGTAGAAGTATTAGCAGGGGTCCCAGCAAGGTGGAGATTAGGGTGGTCAACCAAGGGGATTGTTGAAACCAAGACTCAAACCATCTTTGTTGAGCCTCACGTTTTTGTTTACGTTGGGCTAGTCCTTCTCTTACTTTGGCCATAGATTTTTTTAACTATTTTGTGTGATCAGCATATAAAAAAAACACTCTTTTTTTTAGGGCAGCACAGAGTCCTCCCTGTATCTCCCCACAGATCTTTCAGTTATGCCTGGGCGCACCTGAACATGCCCAGAATGCATGATTTCGGAGCTTGCCCCTCTTCCAGGGTACATTTACCACCGGCTTAAGGTCAAAGTATAAGTCTGGCCACCAAGTATTTGGTGGATGTATTGCGGTGGTGGAGTTAAGCATCTCACATGTTAGTCCATTTTGCAGCTTCTAGGTGATTTTGACAGGTTGATGCGGGTTCACGCTGGCAGCTCTGGAGCAGAGTAACTGGGTCATCCACAAGACGGCCCAGCCGAGCTGTCCTAGTCTTGTTGGCGCCTTTGAAGCTTTGGCCTCAGGGGGTTGGATGGGTGCAGAGATGTTTTTCATTTTTTCTTAGCGTCTTTTTGCTCTGCTGAAGCAGCTGGGCATACGTGGTTGCAATGCACCCAAGGCCCGATACCGTCGACCTGGCCTTATCTCGGTGAAATCTATTTTCCAATGTTGCCCTGGTCTTTTTTCCCGATACCTCAGTCCTGCATGTTGTCCTTTTTTTGGCCTCATCTGTTGACACACCTTACAAGCATGCACTATGATCTTTACAGTTGTCTGGTGCCGGGGAAATCGCAGGCGCGCAGTTTGAAAGAGCATCAGAGTCTTTTTTTTTTTCCCAGATGAGTAGACAAGTGTAAATGCTCACATAGTTGCCGTCCCAACTGAGCAGGGAGTATCAAGTAGCCGTCTGAGTCTCGGTACCATCTATCTTTACCTTTTTGAAGGTTGGTGTGTTTTTGGATCCAAGTAAGGTCTGTGGATGAATACTCAGGGGTTGGGGACAGAGTTCCCATACCTGGAGGTGGAAGTCCGATCGCCAACACAGGGGTGATGAAATCTTCATCAGCTACTTTTTGAGCTGCCAGGTCTGCAGCACGATTCCCTCGTGCCGTGGGGCTGTCACCCTTCTGATGTCCAGGTACGTGTACTATTGACACAGCCTGAGGCATCTGTACAGCCTCTAAAAGTCTACGGATTTTAGGCAAGTTTTTAATTTTTTTTTTTTAGCTGTCAAAAACCCCCGTTCCCGATATATCGGGCCCTGGATGTGTACTGTGCCGAAAGCATAGCGACTGTCAGAGAAAATAGTTATTTTTTTTCTTTTGGCTCTCTCTAATGCTTGCATCAGGGGAATTAACTCTGCCTTTTGTGCTGAGGTATCCGAGGGAAGGGCCTCTGCCCATATCATCTGTCCAGAGTCATCTACTACTGCGGCTCCTGCCCGTCTCTGTCCATCTTTTACATAACTGCTGCCATCTGTGAACCATTTTAGCTCACTGTTATCCAGTGGAGTATCAGTTAGGTCCTTTCATATTGCTGTTACCCCAGCCAGTATCTCATCACAATCATGGAGGGGGCTAATTTCTTCCAGATTGGGCAAAAGAGTGGCCGGATTTAGAGTGCAGGGCGTTTGGAAATGAATCCGTGGGGTGTCAAGTAGCAAGGCCTGGTAGTGCGTCAACCGGGCATTAGAAATCCATTTACCTGGGGGTTGCTTTAAAACTCTCTCTATGTCGTGAGGAGTGTAGATCAAGAGTCTCTGTCCATAAGTCAGTTTATCAGCATCGTGGACTAACAGCGCTGTGGCCGAGATGATATGGAGGCAAGGTGGCCATCCGGCTGCCACTGAGTCCAGTCTCTTGGAAAGGTAAGCTACAGGTCGCTTCCATGGTCCCCATCTCTGTGTTAGTACCCCTTTCCCTATCCCCCGCTTTTCATCTACAAATAATTGGAAAGGCTTAGATGGATCAGGGAGGGCAAGGGCAGGAGCATCTAGCAAGGCTCGCCTGAGCTCTTGGAAGGCCTCTTTCATTGGCTCAGTCCATTTTCAGTCCTTGTTTTCTTTGGTCCCTTCATATAGGGGCCTGGCCTTTTTTGCAAACCCCAAGATCCATAACCGGCAATATCCCACAGTTCCCAGAAATTCTCTCACTTGTCTAGGGTTAGCCGGCTCAGGGATCTGGAGGGTGGTTTCTTTCATAGCCTGTGTTAGCCACCTCTGGCCCTGTTTTATCTTATAACCGAGGTATGTAACCTCTTGCTTGGCAATCTGGGCCTTTTTGGCACTAGCCCTGTAACCTAAAGTCCCCAAGGTTTGGAGAAGGTCACCTGTTGCCTCTTGGCACTCTTTCTCTGTAGCCGCTGCCAGCATAAGGTCATCAACATATTGTAATAAAACAATGGTAGGGTGTTCAACCCGATACTCACGGAGGTCTTCGTCCAGGGCCTCATTAAATAACATGGGCGAGTTTTTGAAACCCTGTGGTAAGGGAGTCCATGTCAGCTGCACAGGGGTCTGACCACCATCTTCCTGCCATTCGAAGGCAAAGATCTCTTGGCTTGTGGGGGCAAGAGGCAAACTGAAAAAGGCATCTTTTAAATCTAAAGCAGTGTACCAAATGTAGTTTGGAGGCAAGTTGCTTAGCAATGTATAAGGGTTAGGAACCATAGGATGAATATCATTCACCCATTTGTTGACTTCTCGTAGATCTTGAACCGGTCTAAAATCAGTTCCCCCAGGCTTTTTTCACAGGCAACAGGGGAGTGTTCCATGGGGACCGGCACCTTTTTAGGACCCCAGCATCTATGAGGCGTTGTAGATGAAGAGTAATTCCTTGTCGAGCCTCTTGACTCAATGGGATACTGTCGTACCCTCACCGAGGAAGCACTGGCTTTCAGTTCCACAATGATAGGGGGCCTCTGTTTGGCTAGCCCCATTCCTGCTGTTTTAGCCCAGGCCTGAGGGTATCTTTGAACCCATGATTGTACTTCGGGGCTTATTGTCGCTGGGGCCTCTGGCAAGTAGAGTCTGTATTCATCTTTTAATGCCAGAGACAAGACCTGAAGAGGATGCCCGGTCTCATCTAAAACCGACACTAGTCCATGGTCGAAATGAATTTGGGCATTTACTTTAGACAGTAAATCCCTTTTCAGCAAGGGCGCTGGACACTCAGGTATCACCAGAAAAGAATGGGTTACCTGGTGGGCCCCAAGTTCACATGCCGTTTTGTAGTCCATCCATATTGTTTAGTCCCGCTTGCTCCCTGCACCCAGCTACTTTTTTTAGACATGGGTCCATCTTTTTGGTTTAAGACTGAGTATTGGGCTCCCGTGTCCACCATGAAGCAAACTGGTTTTCCCTCCACATTTATAGTTACCTAGGACTCGGGGAGGGGCTGCTGGGCTCTCATTTAGTTCCTGCCTCACTGAATTTATTTTGGCCAAATTAGTTGGCTTTTTGGCGGCCGCTCTAAGGCCGGCCATGAGAGTCCGGCGGTACACTTGGAGATCCCCCCATCCCCCCCCACCCCCCGCCAAGAGACCCCGGCGAGCCCCCCGCGGGGGGGGGGGCGCCGGGAGGGGGCAGAGCGCAGCGACGAGGGCTGGCTCCCTCGGCCCCGGGAGTCATTGAGTGCTGCTCCCAGGGGGCTGTAACCCTCGGGGAGGGTGGACCCGCCACTGCGAGATGGCGGGGCCCCCTGGGCCACCTTTTTTTTTTTTTTTTGCCGGGCCTTTTTAGCCATCCCGGAGCCGGTGGCGGTGTACCGCTGCAGTGGAAATGCGCCCGGCGGCGCCTGGTCGCCCCCACCCTTGGCCCCGCCCACCTACCCCCGCGATCCTCCCCCCTTTTTCTCCCCCTCCCCCGCCCCCCCCCCTCCGGCCGCCTGGAGGCGGAGGGAAGAGTGGCGAGGGGTCAGGAGGAACGGGGAGCGGGAAAGATCCGCCAGGCCGCCGGCATGGCAAGGCCCGCCGCCAGGTTGAATCCTCCAGGCGGACTGCGCTGACCCCACCCGTTTACCTCTTAACGGTTTTACACCCTCTCGAACTCTCTTTAAAGATTTTTTTAACTTTCCTTTACTGTACGTGTTGACTATCGGTCTCGTGCCGGTATTTAGCCTTAGATGGAGTTTACCACCCGCTTTGGGCTGCATTCTCAAGCAACCCGACTCCGGCAAAACCCGGGCCCGGCGCGCCGGGTGCCGTTACCGGCCTCATACTGTCTACGGGCCTTGAACTCTCTCTTTAACTGCCTGGATAATTTGGGGATTGAAGGTTCCCTCTTGTGGCCATCTGACGTCAAAGGTGGGCCACTCGGCAGAACAGAAAGTCACCAGTTTGCTCTTCTTCACCAGTAACGAAAGATTCTGAGCTCTAGACTTGAAATCAGAGAAGTGGTTAATCATAAGAGATAAAGGAGTAGAAGTTGTTTGTACCATGATCACAGAAAAGTACACTGGGAGCCAACAGAGCACACAAAGAACAATGCAGACACCACAAATAGACAAACAGATAACAAACGCAAGGTGGCCACCGACAATGCACTCAGTCTTACCTGCAGGATGTTCACAGAGCCAGCCGGCTCCCCAGCATGAAACCGGGCCCCGGCCTTACGCTGGACTTAATCCAGTTACCAGAGCCAGCTGCCTCCCCAGCACGAAACCAGGCCCTGGCCTTACGCTGGACTTGCCTCTGCACTTTACAGCCAGATGCCTCCACAGTACGATACTGGGCCCTGGACTTAATCTGGGCTTCTGCAACATTAGCACTGGTGCTCAGAGCTCTTATGTCCTAACAAGGTTACTCCCTTCTACCAGGAGAGTTGTCCTCCCCGGCGGGATGGAGATCCCGGACGAGCCCCCAAATGTTATGCTCCAAGCCCGTATCTCCAAACCGACCGAGAGAGCAAGTCCACCACAGTAATGCAAAAGCAAGAAGGGAGTTTGTTTATTCCTAGCACGCTAGGGCCCAAGTCTCATCCCACACAAGGGAATCAGACAAGAGCCCCGAACAAAGGAGTATGGCGGCTTATATACAGGCAGTTCTTTGTCTCAGTTACAGAAGTAGCTGGCGTTACATGATTGGCCAGGCAGGATGAGCGCATATCTTGTCTCTTTCTGGTAAACATGACTCAGGTCCTAGAGACCGTCCTTTGGTCCCTAACAAGGCACAGAAAGAGAAGTCAAATATTTCTTCTCACCATGACCTCTTCTCTGTTGACCAAATCTTATTCGGACATTATCACTCCTGCTACACATTCCTTGTTGCCCTCTCAGCCACAGAAGATGTTAGAAACAGCTTCTGAATTCACAGTGAACCTGTCATGGTCATTACTACATGATTTTCAAATAGATTTGTTACTTTACTGCTTCAGGTTTTATTTTGCAAGTGTTGTGAGTAGTTTATACTATATAATAGTAGAAATCTGCCTGGCACATAAAACAAAGCACAGTTTCACTTTCCAGTTTGATTATCAAAAATGATGGTTTCCCATCTAACATCAGGAATTTGTGGCTCTCTCACATTAAGAGAAACAGCTTTGCTGCAGTCACAGAAGAAAGTTCTGCTTATAAATTTCCTGTTTGGATTTTTACATAATTATTGTAGTTTTATGTCCTTTTTGTTGATCTGTAGTTGGTACCTCTGAGATACTGTGAGTTTGTATTCTTGTGAGCTCAAATGTCAGGTGACCAACCTGTAAGGTGCAATTACCTGAAGGTTTTATCAGTCAGAGGTGACTCATGTTCCCACATCTGTCTTCCTGCTTGTTGGGGAGACGTTGGGTCACTGTTTAGGTAGTGGTGGGGTATCATACGTCATATGTGAGAACTAGTTTCTTCTGTGTCTGTTGTGATCACTGCTTTTACGTTAGCTCTTATCTCTTCAGAGAAAATAAATCTGGCACCCCATGTCTGAATGCATGTTCTGATCCTCCCTTCTCGATAGGTTCTTGATGCAGCTGAGCATTGTTTGGATCTTGAATGCATTGAGATATAACTGGAGGCCCCTCACCAGATTTGAATAATTGCCGGGGTCCAGCCATGGTGGATCCAGGGAATTCGAAGGGTGGACGGAGTCAGTGATTGAGTTAGAGAGAGATAGATAAGGAAAGAATGTTGTAGATAAGAAAATAGAGGAGAGAAGAAAAGAGGCTGATGTTCCCTGGTTTATACAGAAAATCAATAAAGTCTCAAGACAAGAGACTTGCACCATCTACGTAAGGCCACAGGTGCCCTCCTGGTCTCCCTAGGGAGTGAAGGTGCAGGGCGCCTTCTCGTTCAGGTCTCAGAAACCCAGGCAAATAAGCAGACATGGCAGACCTCTCTATTCCAGATGGGAACTAGCCTGAAAGAGAGTGAGAGGAGGAGAGAATGATTGACACAGGGAGACCAAGCTGTTTCAGTGAGTGAGGCCCCAAAGCTTTATTATTTTTAAAGGACTTTATACCTTTCCCACAAATGATGTTGTGTATATTATCTTCTGGCCTTGGAGGCTTGTGAAACATTTTAAGACCTCTTTTGATAAAGGCTGCTCAACCAGAAAACTTATTTTCTCTTGAAGGGTTTTTTCTTCATATTTCTAATCTATGTCAGCCTCAGAAAGTATCAAACAAAGTTACATTTTCATGAAGCAATGCAGGGAGTTACAACAAAGAAAGAATCAATTAGCTCAAAAGTCTGATGTGGTTACTTTCAAGGCTACACTTGTTTTTCTTACATCCTAACTATGTTAACTAATGCACTCCCAGGTGCACAGTGGATAAGAGATATGGGAACTTAGCAACAAGCATTGGCTCAACAGTGAAATCTTACACCAGCTCTACTCTAATAACTTTTAACTCTTTGAAAGACTTTATGTTTTAGGCTTCCTGAGCCTCTCACGGTTGGGGGGCTGAAAATAATCACATGCGTAGTTGTAAAAGTCTGGGTAAGGCAAGTTAGAGAGCCATCAGAGGGGTTTGAGCTGAAACACTCCTTTCAAATGCAGAAGACTGAAGCCCTAAGTTAACATTTTCCAGAGAGTGTCAGAAGAGTGGAAAAGCACAGTACAATAAAATCAGGCTGACTCTGGTTTCTTTTTTTAGGGGGTAGATGTTCAGGAAAACTCAGGGGGAACCCCTGAAGCCAGATCTCACCTTTGCGTTTTGTCGGGCTTCCTTCCTCATAACCTTTGCCTTGGGCGGGATTCCACACACTGGCTCCTGGAAAATAATAGTTTTAGTCATAGATTTGAATAATGTTGACTTCTGATTTTATTCATCAGAGTTATCTGGGGTACTTAATCTTTGCAGCCAGGGGAAAAGTGCATATTATCAGTATCTGTAACATTAGCTGGATAATATTTCTGGTTCACTTTCAGCCTCATCTTTTTTTTTTTTTTAAATAATCATTGGAGGCTAAATACTTTACAGTCTTGTGGTGGATTTTGTCATACATTGATATAAATCAGCCACGGATGCACGTGTCCCCCCGCCCTTTTGAGCCCCCCTCCCACGTGCCTCCCCACCCCATCCAGAGGGATGTCTGTCTTATATATGGAGTCGTTACTGTCTTTCTGAATTCCATATATATACTCTGTGTGTGTATATATATATATATTTCTTGTTTGTTGCTTCATAGTCCCCTGTACCTGGAACCTCTGAATTCCATACGTATACAGTTAATATACTGTATCGGTGTTTCTCTTTCTGACTTACTTCACTCTGTAGATTAGGCTCCAGTTTCCTCCACCTCATTAGAATCGACTGAAATACATTGTTTTTTATACCTGAGTAATATTCCATTGTGTAATTGTATCACAACTTCCTTATCCACTCGTCTGCCAGTGGACTTCTAGGTTGCTTCCATGTCCTAGCTATTGTAAACAGTGCTGCAGTGAACACTGGGGTACATTTGTTTCTTTCAATTCTGGTTTCTGTGGTGTGTATGCCCAGCAGTGGGATTGCTGGGTAGTATGGCAGTTCTGTTTCCAGTTTTTCAAGGAATCTCCACACTGTTCTCCATAGTGGTTATTCTAGTTTGCATTTCCACCAACCATGTAAGAGGGTTCCTTTTTCTCCACACCCTCTCCAGCATTTATGGTTTGTAGACTTTTTGATTCAGCCTCATCTTCATCAGGATCCTTCATGTAGGATGAACATGGCACAGCTGGAGAGTTTCAGTAAGTCTCAATTTAACTCTGTGCAGGCTGTATAGCTTTCATCGCCTTGTTCAGGGTGAATAGAGACTCATTAGCTGTCTCACACTGGAGATCTTTCTTTCGTCATCAAACTTTGGCAACCATTCAGAGAGGAATACCATTTGAGAACTTCCTTTTCTTGTTTGTTGCTTCATAGTCCCCTGTGCCTGGAACCTCTGATAGACCATCTGAGTTTAGACTGTGGCCACAGGGCCATAGTGAGTCCAGGCTGAGGAATGAGCATCTCTGGGCTACCACTCTGTGATACCCCCACCGACTGACCACAAGCAGTGGTTTCCAATCTGAATCAACAATCCTACCCATACAACCTCATAGGATATAAACTGCCAGGTGGGCTAAGCTTAGCTGGGAGTTACAGGACAGGAGACATAGCTTTGGGCACAGCTGCTTTAGTTAAGCTCTCAGAGATGTTCCTTAGAGGAGGGACATTATCCCTGTCATCTCAGCTTTGTAAGGAACCATACCAGATGGATGTATGTCAATCCACCACAAGTGAGATAAGTTTAGTTCTGTAAAGATCGGAACGCTTTGTAAATGACCATGAGCACAACTTCTAGGGACCTAAAACAGACATATCTGACAGAAGACTCACAATTCCCTTGTGAAAAATGAGATGTATCTTCATCAATCATCATTTAAATTCCATGCAAAGTCTTTCTAGCCCAAATGCATTTCATACATCAGGCTAGTCTTGCTGTCAACAATGTGGTCATGAAAGGCTGCTGACTTTCCACTTTGTTGTAATTCAATAGGTTTCCCAGAAACACAAAGCACATGCAACAATAACAGCAACAACAACAACAACAACAAAAACCTTAGAAAAAAATAAGGGCAATCTGATCTTTACAGGAAGAAAATGTTCAGGACTGATATTACTGTTTTTCCCACATATCTAACTCAGCTCCTAGTTCTGTCCTTTTACCTCCTCTCATCTCTCACTCTCACCTGCTGCTCAGAATTTCCTTCATCTTGTCCCTCAAGCTATCACCATCTCTCCCCTGAGCAGCTGAGCCTGCATCCGACCTGATCTTCCCAATTCCACACTGGGTCCATTCAACATCTCACACCCCAAGGCACAGCTGGTCATGCCCTTGCTCTTCTCTGATGGGAAAACATTGATAACTTCTCCTGACTCTCAGAAATGGATCCCCAAATGTTACATAATTTGGAAGTGTCATATTTAATGTCACTGTAGCCTTTTGTAATACAAGACTAGCAGTCTTCTGTATACAGCCACATTGGCCTTTTAAAACTCATACAGGATGATATGTCTTCCATAAACAGATCATTTCCTTCACCTAATACACACTTTTTCTCTTTCTCTTTTCATGTCTCCTTCATCTTCTTCAGTTTTCAGTTCAATCCTTATGTTTTAAGTTGGAATTTTTGGGTAATTCCATATTTCCCCCCAGTCTTTGATTTCTGAACAACACATCTGTGTCTCCAGTAGTGTTTTCTCTATCTCTTTATACACACACACACACAGAGACACAGACACACACACACATATACACACAAGTGTTAGTTGCTCAGTTGTGTCTGACTCTGCATCCCCATGGACTGTAACCTGCCTAGCTTCTCTGACCATGGAATTCTTCAGGCAAGAATACTGGAGTGGGCTGCCATTTTCTTCTCCAGGGGATCTTCCTGGCCCAGGGATCAAAACTGTGTCTACTGCATCGATCATAGATTCTTAACCATCTGAGACACTAGGGAAGCCTGGGATATGTATATCTATCTATTTCTCTATCTATCTATCTATATATATATATATAACTGAATTTTAATTTACTATTACTTTCCAAGTGAATAGTAAGCCCATTCATTGTAGTTTAAACCCTATGTTTCCACTTTCTCTGTATGGATATTAGTCCAATTGACAATACACAATGTTTTGTCAACGATAATTAGTTGAATGATCTTGCCTAATATTTTGAGAATATTTTTCTCAAAGCAACATTAATTTCATCTGTGTTTCTATTTTTTTAATGTATCTGACTCATGTGATCCTATGAATCTATTTGCACCATCTCACTCCTCACCATCCTCATACTTTCATGTTATTAATCTCCTATCAATGTCCTTGGTTGGCACATTTCTGGACCAGAATGAAATCAATATTTACACACTTGAGACTACCCAAGACCTCTTAGCTGGGCTAGGTCTCCTTACTTCTACACCCTCAGTGCCTTGATTTAATTGGGTCCATGAAGTCACTTCTGTTTGTCTTTTACAACTCAGTGGATTAGGACATTTTCAAGGAGGACCCTGAATTCCCATTCTGTGTATTGATGATATACGCTTTTTGTAGGTGACTGTCTTTATTTTCACATCTGATAAAGGATTTTTTTTTTGCTATCTACACAAACCTATTTTCATATATTGTGACATGATAATAAGGGAAATCATTGTAAATATTCAACAAATGGTGGTAAGAGTTACAGCATAAGTCATCAGAAGTGACTCTGTATGGGAGACAGCAAAAAAGACACAGATATATAGAACGGAGTTTTGGACTCTGAGGGAGAGGGAGAGGGTGGGATGATTTGGGAGAATGGCATTGAAACATGCATACTATCATTTAAGAAACGAAGCACCAGTCTATGTTCGATACAGGATACAGGATTCTTGGGGCTGGTGTACGTGGATGATCCAGAGAGGATAAGGGTGGGAGCGAGGAGGGGCGTTCAGGATTGGGAGCTCGTATACACCCGTGGCGGATTCATGTCAATGTACGGTAAAACCAATACAGTATTGTAAAGTAAAATAAAGTACAAATAAAATTATAAAAAAATAAGTCATCGGAAGGGTCTATGTGATAAAAGAACATGTAAAGAGAGAGTGACCTGAAGTATGAGAGTCATACTCCAGTCAGAATGGCCATCATTTAAAAGGCTACCAATAATAAATGCTGGGGAGGGTGTAGAGGAAAAGGAATCCTTCTAGACTCTTGGTGGGAGTGTAAAGTTTTGCAGCCACTATGGAAAACATTACGGAGGATTCTAAAACAAATAAAATAGAGTTACTGTATAATCCTATAAGCCCAATCCTAGACATATATCCAGATTAAATTCTAATTCAAAAGGGTACATGCACCACCCCAGTACTCATTGCTGCACTATTTACAATAGCCAATTCATGGAAGCAACCTACATGTCCATCAACAGATAAATAAAGAATACATACAATGGAATAGTAGTCATAAAACAGGACGAGATAAAGTCTTTTGCAGCAACATGGATGAACCTAGAGATTATTATATCCAGTGAAGTAAGACAGAAAGAGAAAGAAATATTGTGATATCACCTATATTTGGAATCTAAAAAAAAAAATGAAACAAATAAATTTACTTACAAAACAGAAATAGATTCATAGACATAGAAAACAAATTTATGGTTACCAAAGGGGATGGGTAAGGGAAACAAATTAGGAGTTTGGAATTAATATATACAATCTACTACACTTACAATGGGTAAACAAGGGTTTTCTATATAGCACAGGTAAGCATACTCAATGTCTTATAATAAACTTTAATAGGAAAAGAATATGAGAAAGAGTATATATACATGCGTCTGTGTGTATATACACATACACATATACATATGCATGCACGCCCAGTCTCTCAGTTGTGTTTGATTCTTTCACACTCCATGGACTCTCCTGACAAGCTCCTCTGACCATGGGATTCTCTAGGCAAGAATGCAGGAGTGGGCTGCCATTTCCTACCCCAGAAATGTTCCTGACCCAGAGATCAAACCCATAAATCCTGCACTGACAGGCAGATTCTTTACCACTGTGCCACCTGGAAAGCCCTACACACACACACACACACACACACACACACACACACACACGTGCATGTGTGTTCACACTTAGTCAGTTCAGTTGTGTCCGACTCTTTGAGACCCTTTGGACTATAGCCCTCCAACTTTCTCTGTCTATGGGATTCTCCAGACAAGAATAATGGCATGAGTTGCCATGCCCTTCTCCAGAGGATCTTCCCACCCAGGGACTGAACCCAGAAGCCTATTTATATATAGGCTTCCCTGGTAGTTCAGGTGGCAAAGAATCCACCTGCAATGCAGGAGACCCTGGTTCAATTCCAGGGTTGGGAAGATTGCCTGGAGGAGGTCATGGCAGCACAGTCCATCTTGCCTGGGAAATCGCCATGGACAGAGGAGTTTAGCAGGCTACAGTGCATGTGGTCACAGAGTCAGACATAACTGAGCAACTAAGCACAGCACAGCACAGAATATGTATATATATATATTGGAGAAGGTGATGGTACCCCACTCCAGTACTCTTGCCTGGAAAATCCCATGGACGGAGAAGGCTGCAGTCTATGGGATCGCTACAAGTCGGACACGACTGAGCAACTTCACTTTCACTTTTCACTTTCATGTATTGGAGAAGGAAATGGCAACCCACTAAGTGTTCTTGCCTGGAATATACCAGGGACGGGGGAGCCTGGTGGGCTACTGTCTATGGGGTCACACAGAGTCGGACATGACTGAAGCAACTTAGCGTATATATATATAATCACTTTGCTGTACACTTAATACTAACACAACATTCTAGATTAACTATATTTCAATTAAAAAAAAAGAGTGAGTAATACTGATACACCATGACGAGACAAGAGCAGGTTTAAAAGCCCAAATATTTAAGTGGTTTAGGGCTTTTTACATTGAGGATGTGCTTTTAGCATGGAGGAGAAAAAGCAGGATAGATGGTGGGTCACTCACAGATCTTAGTAAGAAAACCTCACTAGTTTTTGGTTTTGGTAAGAAAAATAACAATCAATGCATAGATAAACATAGACAAAATTTGTCATGTGATATGAACTGAAAATAAAATGTTTAGAATTATTATAAAAAACCCACTTTATCAGGTCAAGAAGATATTTTTTACTTTTTTATCCTTTTTTTTTATTTTTTCTCCTTCCATATTTGTTCTTGGGTCATCCTTGATTTCTGGATAACTAGTGTCATTTTGCTTCTACTTGTCTTAATCTACACTTGTAACCTTTCCAGTCATTCAAGGATCTGTGAACGGGAGAACTGTCAGAAACCAAGACAGTGAGGAGCAGGTCAGCCACTGCCATGGCTTCAGGAATCCTGATGAACATACAAGAGGAAGTGACCTGCCCCATTTGCCTGGAGCTTCTGACAGAACCCCGGAGCCTTGACTGTGGCCACACCTTCTGTCAAGCCTGTATCACTGCAAACAACGAGGAATCCATAGTTGGCCAAGAGGGGCAGAAAAGCTGCCCTGTCTGCAGAGTTAGTTTTGAGCCTGGGAACCTGCGGCCTAACAGGCATGTGGCCAATATAGTGCAGAGGCTCCAAGCGGTTAAGGTGAGCCCAGACGTGGAGCAAGAGAGAAATCTCTGTGCTCACCATGGAGAGAAGCTCCAGCTCTTCTGTGAGCAGGATGAGAAGGTCATTTGTTGGCTTTGCGAGCGATCTCAGGAGCACCGAGGTCACAACACATTCCTCATGGAGGAGATTGCACCACACTACCAGGTAAGAGACCAGAATGGAGGAAAAAACAGAGCAGTTGATGGTACTTGAGGGAAATCTCTACTTTGCATTGGGCTTTAATTACCTGGCTACCAGGGACTTGAGTCCTGTGATCTCTTTTCTTCGTATGCCTACCTTCTGACATGTGAAGAAAATTTCTGTGCATTCCACCCAAGTATAAGCAAACAAATGGACTCTTAGGCAGAAGTAGACATTCATGGACCTTGTGCTAGTGCGTGGACATCTGGGGCCGAGAGACGCTCTCATTACCCTTTTGAACATGATAGGTAACTAGGACGCTGGGTGAAATGAGGTGCAAGTTTTTCTTTCTTACAGAATCAAGTTTCTTCCAGAACAAAGAGATCCAGTCTTCTCTTGGTGAGGGGGCGGTGACTCCTATATCTTGAGTCTCAAGAACACATTCAACATCAAGGTCTTCTTCCGAGTCACAGATTCTAGTCACTTTCACATTTTTTGTAAGGTCTATTCTCCTTGAAAATCAGCCTTATTTATCCACTATAGTGATGCTGAGAAAGCCCATATCTTGACAATGGTGTGATTCTTTTCTCACAGAAAATGCTCCAATCATGTCTGCAGAGGCTGAAGGGGAAAAAACAGGAAGCTGAGGAGTTGGAAATTAAAGTCAGAGAAGAGATGTCTACTTGGAAGGTATGAGAAGATGCTTCGTGAGAAAGTTAGGCAGGTTATCTATTATGCCGGACCTTGGGTTGGTCACAAGGAGCTGCCTTTTTCTTTGTACCATGACAGTTCAGTCATTTGGCTCATCCTTTTCTTCAGCCTTCCCGTAATGGGTGTGGTATTAAAAAGTGACCATATCACAAATAAACACAAATACTGGAGGGGGAGTGTCTATAGAGAGGGTCTCTCTGATGAGGATGGCCAGGGAAGTTTATATTCCATTCTTATCCCTTATCTTTTCAGGTAGATATCTGACAATGGCTCCTGGTTCTGTCCTCAGTGTTCAACTTTTGGGGAGAGGGTGGTGGGAGCGGGTCAGGAGTAATGGAGGGAGGCATGAGCATCCTGGACAGATGTGTGAAGGCTGCCCACATCCAGAGATCCCATTTGATTCTGAGTTGTCCTCAACAGTGCAGACTTGGGACCATTATTTTGAAATATGGTGTAGAGGAAAAAAATATAAACAAAGTCAGGTACCCCAAGTATTGCTTTCCTCTTTCTATTTCACTTCCTTTTGGGCTTCCCTGATAGTTCAATTGGTGAAGAAACCGGCTGCAATGCAGGAGACCCCAGTTCAGTTCCTGGGTTGGGAAGGTCCCCTGAAGAAGGGATAGGCTACCCACTCCAGTATTCTTGGGTTT
The DNA here is from genome assembly GCF_001704415.2 of Capra hircus. Taxonomy (NCBI): domain Eukaryota; kingdom Metazoa; phylum Chordata; class Mammalia; order Artiodactyla; family Bovidae; genus Capra; species Capra hircus. The sequence goes on from NC_030822.1 coordinate 34,766,599, forward strand.
CCCTTATAGCTCAGCTGGAAAAGAATCACCTGCAAGGCAGGAGACCTGGGTTCAATCCCTAGCTTGGGAAGATCCCCTGGAGAAGGGATAGGCTACCCACTCTAGTATTCTGGCCTAGAGAATTCCATGGACTGTATAGTCCATGGGGTTGCAAAGAGTCAGACATGACTGAGAGACATTCTCTCCTTGTGGGAACTTCCCAAACAGAATAGTTATTTTTCTGGCTCCCAGTCCCAGGCCAATGGTCCAAGTACCTCTCTCTGTCTTTTTCTCATTCCCTAAGACTCAAATACAAACTGAGATACAAAGTGTCCAGGGAGAGTTTACACAACTAAGACAAATCCTGGACAGTGAGGAGGCGAAGGAACTGAGAAAACTGCAGGATGAATTGGGGGTTATTCTCAAAGAGCTGGCAGAATCTGAAAATGATCTGGTCCAAGAGAAGCTGTTGGTGAACAACCTCATCTCAGATGTGGAGCACCATTTGCAGGGATCAACAATGGAGCTGCTGCAGGTAAGACCCGGAAAGGAACCCCAGCATCTGAGGCATGAGAGAAATATGTTCCTGTGATCCTTCTGATGCCCTCGCGGAGGCTGCTTTGACTCTGCAATATACCTTCTCTGCATCTATTTCAGAGGTTGTAAGGATACCTGAATTATTCAATGTAGGAATAATAAGGGAAGCTCTATTTTTATTGTCATCAAGCTCATTGCAAACCCTTCACTGTCCAGAGCAGATTTATTGTTCAGTGATTTTCATAAACCCTTGTTTTCTGTGGCCCAGTGCTGAACATTTATCAAGAACCTTTTCATGATTCAGATTATCACAGACAAAGTCACTTCAGCTTCCAAGAAGCTTTTTTCCCTCAATGTGCTGAGATTCTCTACCTTTTTTCTGTTTTTAAGACAGTTTATGAAGAACTGTTATTTATCTTTAAATACTCAATATAATTTATCAGCATCGCCATTTCACTCTGGGTTTTTCTTATTGGAAAAGTTTAAAATATACATATTTTTTCTTTCTTTTTTGCTTGTATGAAGATTATTTAGATTTTTGCAACCTGTTAGTCCTTTATTGTATATTTTTGTAGGAAGTTGTCTATCCTAAGTTGTTTGGTGTGTAAACATAAAGTTAGTTATAACAATTGCTTATTGCACCTTTTCTGTCTATAGTACTCAGAGCAAAGTCGCTTTTTGTATTCCAGATTTTGCTCTTTCATTTTTTTCCCTACTCCTTTTAGTTATTTTTGTCAATTATATTATTTTTTTTTCAAAACCATTGTTTCATTGATTTTGTGTATTTTGTAAAGTTTCTTATGCATTTATTTCTGCTCTCATCTTTATTGTTTTCTTTGTGGCTTTGTACACTTTTGCGTGTGCATGTGTGCATGTGTAATGTGTGTGCACTGTTTTTTAACAACTTTTCTTTCCTAGTAGATCACTGATTTGAGAACATCTTTATGAGATAAGCGGCAGTGTTAGTTTCTTTCCATTTATTTTGATTTAGTGTTTGTTTTTATTCAGGTAAACTTATTTTCCTATTTCCTATGCAATTTCTTTCTGTTAAAACATAGATATTTGAAGATGTGTTGTTAATTAGTAATACTTGGTGAGTGTTGAATTTTACTTCTGAGGATTTCAAATTTGATTCAATTGTAATCAGAGAATATATATTTTATTCCTTTAAACTTTTAAATTCACTGATAATTGTTTATGGCCTCATATATTGTGTGTCAGGAAAAATGTACATATGAAAAAATTGTATACTCTCCTTTCATTGGGTGAAATGATCTATAAATGTCAGGTCAAGTTGGTAGATTGTGTTGTCCATGTCTTCTAAAATTGGGTGGCTTCCATATAAACTGTTCTCTCATTATTGAGAGTGAGTTGAAATCTGCAACAGCTATTGTGAAATTCTGCATTTTTCCTTTTAATTTTGCTTGGTGAATTTTAAAGCTCTATTGTTAGGTGTATGCACACGTATAGTTAGTTTATCTTTTTGATGTACTAAACCTCTTATCAATATAAACTTATCCTCTCATTCGTTCATAATTTTTATTGTTTTAAAGTCAATTTTTTTTCTAATAATAATATAAAAACTTGAAATCATTAGAGCTTGCATGACCCATAGCTTTTCTCTTTTTACTTTTGCCTATTTGTATCTTTACATCTAAAATACATCACTTATAAATGACAATCACTAATTCTTCCTTGTTATCCCATCCAACAATCTCTAACTTTTTAATTCAGATATTAAGATGATAGCTTTAATACAGATACTGATATAGCTGTATTTAAACTTCACTATTTCCTTTCTGTTTGGCTAATATAGTTTTCATTCTTCTCGTTCTTCCTAACTAGCTTCTTGTGTCTTAAACAAATATTCCCGGTATAAAATTTGAAGCTTTCCTATTTTCTAACTGTATTAAAAAAAAAAAATTTTCCCCCTGTGGTTGCTCTAGTTATTATACAGTGTTTCCTATCCTACCATGATCTACTTCACACTAAAACTAACTTATTTTCAGTAAATACAGAACCTTCCTGTAACATTGCTTCACTTCTTTCCAGCAACAACACAATGATGATTTTACTATGGATACCTGATTCTATGTAAACTCATCACTGCAGGCTTCTGAACTTTTCATTACACTGGAAGGGAAAGTTCTCTTCTGGAGTTTATATCAGGAGATTCATCTTCTCTTTAAACTGAGAGTAAAGTCCGTAGAGGTAGAATGAATAGAATTGGTGAATGACACAAGCCACCTTCTGAACGAGGTTTGAGCTTAAGAAAGACTTTGAATACATTTGCAATTGACCCCCGTCCCCACCATCATTTATTTTCTCTCTACTTATTCTAATTTTACTTACTTTTTGTGATACACACACAAGAGCTTTAACACAGAGAATTTTTATCAAAAACCACTGGTTGCTCTTGTTTTTGTTGACATGACGGAAATAAAGCTTCATGAAAGAGAGATCAGATAAAATGGTGCATATCTATTCGAACTAATAAACTAACAATATATGTGATGACTAACAAGATTCCATGGCTAAAAGCTGTTAAGCCATGGACTAAGCAGACTCAGTATAGACTACAGTGTGGACAAAGGCTCTAGTTTTTGGACGGTGACTGAATGCATACGGGCAACATTATACAAATGGGGTTCAAGAGAGGAGGCAATCTGGTTGATGAATAGTAAGTTACATATTAGACATCGTAAGTTACTGATTTTTGTGGCTTATGTTTAACCGAATATATTAACAAGCATTTAAGAGACAAAGCTGAGTAATACTAAGGCATTAGAAATCAACTGTACTTGTGTGTATGCTGGATTTAGGAGAGTGTGAGATCACTTATAGTGTATCAAATGAGATGAAAGTGACCGAAAAACCACCTACACTCATACATTTGTTTGCTTGTTCTCTGAGCAAGTGCAGTATAAATAGCTTGGGGAATATTAGGATTATGAATTCATCTTTGATTCTCCAAAGCCTGGTTGAATGCTTGGCAAATAATAATACATCACTGTGCACTTTTGTTGAATAAATGGAAGAACTGTGAATTATTCAGATCATCTCATGGGTCACCAAACTTACAAGCTTTTTGTTTTTCCCATAAATATGTCTCATCTCCAGATACTGGAAGTCTCCCTTATGCTTCTACAAGGGTCAAAGCCTTTTACCTTTAGGGAAATCTGACAACATTGCATGTGTCTTCTGGAATGACTGGCTTCACCCTTGTCTCTACTTTTTGGCTCTCACATTGAGACCATTTTTATTCCCACGATTGATGGCTGATGGGGATGTGAATAAGCTTGGAAAGTGGGGAGACTTATTGCTTTTTGACTCATGTTTTCTCTTTTCTCACTAGGATGTGAATGTTATCCTGAAAAGGTATGTGTGGGAAATCAGAGATAGTCCATTGATGCTGTGAAAATAAAATAAATCCCTTGCAGTTATCTGACAGCCAATTAGCATAAAACAATGCTCAAGGTAGATGAATGGAGGACAGTCTTATTTTAAATTTCTGTTCATACATCAGAGCTAGATTGTTTTATAAACATTGATAATGGACTGGATTCTATATTAGAGAATATTGATTGTGGGAAGTTGCAGAGTTTGGGTCAGTACCAGTATTAAGAACAAGGCATTACAGTATTAGATCCCCACGACTTCATAAATTTAATTCACACTGTGTATCAATATGCAACTCAGGTTCCCATATTTAATAGGTGCTTGACTTGTCATGTGAAGGTTGAGTCTTCTTTTCCCGCCAAGCACCTAGAATTGGAGACAACTCCTTTATATTTTAATTTCTGCTCCCAGAAGAGACAAAGTCCTAGTATGTTTTTCAGCTTAGGTTTCCAAAAACAGATTTGAATCTCAAGGGATGTTTTGGCCCTGGAGCAAACTATTGATCAATCTTGGTCACATACTTTAGAATCCAGAACAGGAAGGTAACATCATTGTGTCTGATGCTACATGGCAGCATCAAGATCTTTGCAAACACATAAAAGTCAGACTACTTTGTTTATCGGTCATAATGTCTTTTTCTCCAAGGGTTTGTAATTATCCCTAGTGATTATGAAATCTCAGGGTATTGAGAGCCTCTTTATTGGACGGCAGTCTTTGAAGATCTTGGGGCTCTAGAGAGTGTTCTCCTACCTGGTATGTCTCAAATACCCAGGAGCCAGATTCGGCAACCTCACTTTCTGACTCCTTCCTGGAAACACATATCTGTGCAGGGAATGTTCCACAAATTACTTTTTTTAGATACCAATGTTTTGCTTTATTAAATCCATTGCTTCATATAATTCATATGATCCCTAGGAGGTAGAGTGTCGTGGGTTAATGATTTCATTATAGAAGGAATAAACTCCCCTTGTGACATTTTAAGACCATCCAGGTCACACAGAGGATAGCTGGGAAGGTAGACATGAACACGTTCTTTCTAGCTCCAAGATCAGGCATCCACTCTTCTTTCCCAAGGTCTCCAGGAAAGACAATTCAGGCCCATAAACAGGGTGAACATATAGCAAGCCAGTGGTTTAGGGGAAAAAAAATCACATTTGTGAGCACCAACTTTGTCTTCCCTAGGAGTGAAATCGTGGCTCTGAAAGAGCCAAAAACTTTCCCCAAGGAACAGAGGAGATTGTTTCGAGCTCCTGATCTGAGAGAGATACTGCGTGTGTTTAATGGTGAGGAATGCTACCCAAGTGGGTGCAGGAGGGCTTCTCTGATGGAGGGAAAATGGGTAGGAGGCTCCAGTTTCTATGTGTGGATGGAGACAGCAAAGCCAGACACTCTGTGCTAATGATGTGGTCGTATTTATGGGTGGTGGTCGTATTTATGGGTGGTGATCGTATTTATGGGTGGTGGTCGTATTTATGGGTGGTGATGGCTTGGTTCATCCTGTCTTTCGCCAATTCACTACCTCATCATAACCATTCCCCTCATCTGGAAGAAAATAGATTTCAGGGCTGATTCTATTGCTTATATTTATTTTTTTATTTTTTTTTATTGCTTATATTTAATATTGTGGATTTTTTTTTATCATTTCAGAGCTGACAGATATGCAACAATACTGGGGTAAAGAGACATCACCGTATAATCAAGACACCCTGTTCTCATCATCTTTTAGAATTTTTCATTTTCTAGTAGGTCTCATGTTTTAAGCCATGTTTTCCCTCCCAACACATGCAAACATATTACTTTTCCAGTCAAGTCATTCTAAAGATCCCTTTCAAAATATCACAAGAAAACTACATCATTACCCTAACCCAAGCCTATATTTTTCAACAGTTCAGGTGACCCCGAATTCTCCCAAGAGTGCAAATGTCATTTCTCCGGAACAAAGACAAGTAAGATATGCATCCAGTTACCAACACTGTAATGCATATTCGAATGATAATTATGAAGATTTTGGTGTCCTGGGCTCCCCAGTTATCATATCAGGAAGACATTACTGAGAGGTAGACGTGTCAAAGAAACGTGCCTAAATGTAAAGATATCATGAAGTTCCTATATGACTGTGAAAATTATGGAAATAGAAATTGTCAAAAAGGTTATTCAAGATATCAACCTGAAAATGGCTTTTGGGTCATAGTGTTAAAACAGGATTCTGTATATAATGCCTTTGAGCCTTCCTTCTTAGGTTCTGGGATTTTAACCCTCTCCCTGGGTGTTTCTCCGCATTGTGTTGGGGTTTTCCTGGACTATGAGGCTCGCACTGTCTTATTTCTCATTGTCACCAACCATGGGTTTCCCATTTATAAATTTTCTTCATCTTCCTTTCCTCAGAAAATAGTTCCATATTTCAATCCTATGAACTGTGATGCCCCCATGACTGTGTGATCACCAAGCTGTTGAGTCTTCTTACACTCACACTCACTCCTCTATAGTGCCTCTTACTGTAGGTGCGTCTAACACACCTGTGCTTATCTGCAACATTCTTACCCATTTTCCTTGCTGCCTTTCTTTTTTTTCCATTTGAATATCCTTCATTCATTAGGAGGGTGAACAATTTCCCTTGTGTCATATTTTCCCCAATATCATGTATGTGTTAGAAAATCTTAATTAATTTTCCGTACTCCATGGTAAAATGATGGATGCCCCATAAAGAGCAGTATTGATGTAACACCTTTGCCAAACTTTACAATCTCATTTACTCTGCCACTGACTGAGAAAATGAAAGAAAGCTTTTCAACAATGTATATTAGACTTAGTGTAGGAGTCCTTCACTAAAGAGTGAGTGCTGAGCTGTGTCTCAGTTCATCCATATGCCAATATTCAGTAAGAAATTGAGGAAAAAATATCATAAATGATATGTACTAAGAATGAGTTTTGTGTTCAGAGGGTCTAAGTTCAAGCCCTGTCTCTACATATTAGAAGTGTAAACTTGAATAGCATATTTAAGTGATGTTTATTTTCTTAAAATAATCTTGTTATAAAATTGTACCATACATAAGATCATTGTGAAAAAATAAATGCAACTAAGTGTAAAGCATATAACTGTCTCAATAATAAATATTTTATCTATTAATTACTAAACAATATAACCTATACCAATGTCTCATTAAACAGATTTGTTCCTTCAGGAATACTGTGTTCTTTTCACTGAAGTCTCATTTTTCAGATCCTAGATTCCTTTGTGCTGCATCCAGACTACTCTAGCTCCTCCTGCCATAGAGAAGTGTGTGAGTGTATGTTTGTGTGATCAGAGAATTTTATTATAATTCTTATGTTTCTACATAATAGCTCTTATCAAGTAAATGAAATTCTATGAAGTTCAGTTTCTCATTTAAAAAATCACCTGATTAATATTGTGACAATTAAACAATACAACATTTGCAATAACTTCTGTAATTTCTAGCCCATAGGGGTAGCCCAGTATAAATGTTGATTCCTTTTTGTTTCCTTCTCACTGTGATTGAAATAAATTATTTCAAAATACATGTTACTTTATTTTCCACAGTATTTCTTTGTTTTAAGAAACTAAATAAATTGATTGAAGAATTGTAATTTTTTTCTCAATCTGCAGTTCAGTTCAGTTCATTTCAGTTGCTCAGTTGTGTCCAACTAATTGCGACCCCATGAATTGCAATTGAGGCCTCCCTGTCCATCACCAACCCCCGGAGTTCACTCAGACTCACCTCCATAGAGTCGCGGATGCCATCCAGCCATCTCATCCTCTGTTGTCCCCTTCTCCTCCTGCCCTCAATCCCTCCCAGCTTCAAAGCCTTTTCCAATGAGCCAACTCTTCACATGAGGTGGCCAAAGTACTGGAGTTTCAGCTTTAGCATCAGTCCTTTCAAAGAACACCCAGGACTGATCTCCTTTAGAATAGACTGGTTGGATCTCCTTGCAGTCCAAGGGACTCTCAAGAGTCTTCTCCAACACGGCAGTTCAAAAGCATCAATTCTTCAGCACTCAGATTTCTTCACAGTCCAACTCTCACATCTATACATGACCACTGGAAAAACCATAGCCTTGACAAGATGGGACTTTTGCTGGCAAAGTAATGTCTTTGCTTATGAATATGCTATCTAGGTTGGTCATAACTGTTCTTCAAGGAGTAAGCGTCTTTTGATTTCATGGCTGCAGTCACCATCTACAGTGATTTTGGAACCCAAAAAAATAAAGTCTGACACTGTTTCCACTGTTTCCCCATCTACTTCCCATGAAATGATGGGACCAGATGCCATGATCTTCATTTTCTGAATGTTGAGCTTTAAGCCAACTTTTTGACTCTCCACTTTCACTTTCATCAACAGGCTTTTGAGTTGCTCTTCACTTTCTGCCATAAGGTTGGGGTCATCTGCATATCTGAGGTTCTTGATATTTCTCCTGGCAATCTTGATTCCAGCTTGTGCTTCTTCCAGCCCAGCGTTTCTCATGATGTACTCTGCATAGAAGCAAAATAAGCACGGTGACAATATACAGCTCAGATCATAAACTCCTTAAAGCCAAATTCAGACTTAAATTGAAGAAAGTAGGGAAAACCACTAGAGCATTCAGGTATGACCTAAATCAAATCCCTTATGATGTTACAGTGCAAGTGAGAAATAGATTTAAGGGACTAGATCTGATAGATAGAGTGCCTGATGAACTATGGAATGAGGTTCGTGACATTGTACAGGAGACAGGGATCAAGATCATCCCCATGGAAAAGAAATGAAAAAAAGGGAAATGGCTTTCTGGGGAGGCCTTACAAATAGCTGTGAAAAGAAGAGAAGTGAAAAGCAAAGGAGAAAAGGAAAGATATAAGCATCTGAATATAGAGTCCAAAGAATAGCAAGGAGAGATAAGAAAGCCTTCCTCAGCGATCAATGAAAAGAGATAGAGGAAAACAATAGAATGGGAAAGACGAGAGATCTCTTCAAGAAAATTAGAGATACCAAGAGAACATTTCAGAGAAGGCAATGACACCCCACTCCAGTACTCTTGCCTGGAAAATCCCATGTACGAAGGAGCCTAGTGCGCTGCAGTCCATGGGGTCGCTGAGAGTTGGACACGACTCAGTGACTTCACTTTCAGTTTTCACTTTCATGCATTGGAAAAGGAAATGGCAACCCACTCGCGTGTTCTTGCCTGCAGAATCCCAGGGACGGCAGAGCATGGTGGGCTGCCGTCTATGGGGTCGCACAGAGTTGGACACGACTGAAGCGACTTAGCAGCAGCAGCAGCAGCAGCAAGAGAACATTTCATGCAAAGATGAGCTCGATAAAGGACAGAAATGGTCTGGACCTAACAGAAACAGACGATATTAAGAAGAGGTGGCAAGAATACACAGCAGATCTCTACGAAAAAGATCTTCACGACCCAGATAATCACGATGGTGTGATCACTCACCTAGAGCCAGACATCCAGGACTGTGAAGTCAAGTGGGCCTTAGAAAGCATCACTAGGAAGAAAGCTAGTGGAGGTGATGGAATTCCAGTTGAGCTGTTTCAAATCCTGAAAGATGATGCTGCGAAAGTGTGGCACTCAATATGCCAACACATTTGGAAAACTCAGCAGTGGCCATAGGACAGAAAAGGTCAGTTTTCATTCCAATCCCAAAGAAAGGCAATGCCAAAGAATGCTCAATCTACCTCACAGTTGCACTCATCTCACACGCTAGTAAGTAATGCTCAAAATTCTCCAAACCAGGCTTCAGCAATACGTGAACTGTGAACTCCCAGATGTTTAAGTCGGACTTAGAAAAGGCAGAGGAACCAGAGATCAAATTGCCAATATCCTCTGGATCATGGAAAAGCAAGAGAGTTCCAGGAAAACATCTGCTTTATTGACTATGCCAAAGCCTTTGACTGTGTGGATCACAATAAACTGTGGAAAGTTCTCAATCTTACCTAACTGCTAAATACATGTTTTTGGATAGCCACATTATCTCACATTTTAAACATTTTCTGTAGTAATTCTATTTCACTTGAGTTGAATTTCACTTTGTGGTCTGTTTGAAAGTGCAAGTCCCTCAGTTATGTGTAACTCTTTGCGACCCCATGGACTATAGCCTGCCAGGCTCCTCTGACCATGGAATACTTCAGGCAAGAGCACTGGAGTGGGTAGCCATGCCCTTCTCCAGGGGATCTTCTTGACTCAGGGATCGAACCCAGGTCTTCTGCATTGTAGGCTGATTCTTCTCTGTCTGAGCCAACAGGGAAACCCATGGTCTGTTTGTCCAGTTTTAAAAAATTCACAGTGATTACATTCACAGTGATACATTAATACTCAAAAGTGTAGTCCTGGGATCTCTTAACAGTGGTGTAGATAAATGTTTCTGAGCCCTGGTCAGACTTTTGCATTGAGATGAAAGTTCACAAGAAGGAAGAGAAAAGTCTGCTATCTTCCTTTAGTGAGATTAGAGAAAGAATTATTTCTGAAATGAATCTTCTTGCAGGGACTGAGGGAAGCCCCATGTCTTTTGGAATTTTTTCCCCAGTCTTCCTCCAACCAAATCATAGTTCATTTTTTCGTTCTAAAGAAATAAAATGGATTATTTAAGCTATCATTGCTTTTATTCTTGTTTGTTCTCAGGAATTCTCAACTTTCTCATTTTAGGAAGAACTTGATGGGAGAAGGGTAACCAATGAGGACTTTGCCAGTGTTTCTGTGAGTGTGTGTGTGTGCGTGTGTGTGTGTGTGTGTGTGTGTGTGTAGGCACAATCAATATCTTAGTACTGATTCTTGAAAACAGACATTCTTCTAAAGAAGACATAGATTTCTAAGAGGCACATGAAAATTTTCTTAACATTGCTAATCATCAGCTTTGATGAAAATCAAACCGACAAAGAAATATCACCTAACATCTGTCAAAATGACTATCGTCAAAAACATCACAAAGACAAAGAGAAAATAAATAGCACAAATATCAAATGTTGGTGAGGAGGAAGGAAAAACAGGGAACACTGGTACAGTATTGATGAAATTTTTAATTGGTGGAGGCCCTATAGGAACAGTACAGAGGCTCTTCAAAAAGCTAAGAGTAAAAATACCATATGATTCAGCAATTCCACTCCTGGGTATGTGTCTGAAGAAAATGAAAATATTAATTCAAAAAGATATATGCACCCCAAAGTTCACAGCGGTATTATTTATGATGGACAAGATAGGGAAGCAGCCTAAGTGTCCAAACAGATGAATGAAGTTGTGGTGTATATACACAATACAAGTCTGACTATGGATCAGAAGAGTCCAGGTTCGACTCCTGGCTGGCTCGTAGTGCGCATCATCATTGGGGGGCTTCCCCGGCAGCTTAGCTGGTAAAGAATCTGCCTGCAGTGCAGGGCCCCCCGTTTGATTCCTAGGTCGGGAAGATCTGCTGGAGAAGGAATAGGCTACCACCCCCTGTATGCTTGGGCTTCCCTTGGCTCCGCTGGTAAACAATCTGCCTGAAATGTGAGAGACCTGGGTTTGCTCCCTGGGTTGGGAAGATTCCCTGGAGAAGGGAGAGGCTACCCACTCCAGTATTCTGACCTGGAGAATTCCATGCACTGGATAGTCCATGGGGTCTCAAACAGTGGGACAGGACTGAGCGACTTTCACTTTCACTTTTCATACACAATGGAATATTACTTACCTATAAAATAAAGTGAAATTCTGCCATTTACAACATACATGGACCTAAAGTGCATTCAGTTCAGTTCAGTTCAGTCGCTCCGTCGTGTCTGACTCTCTGCGACCCCATGGATTGCAGCACGCCAGGCCTCCCTGTCCATCACCAACTCCCGGAGTTCACTCAGATTCACGGCCATCGAGTCAGTGATACCATCCAGCCATCTGATCCTCTGTCGTCCCTTTCTCCTCCTGCGCCCAATCCCACTCAGCATCAAAGACTTTCCCAATGAGTCAACTCTTCGCATGAGGTGGCCAAAGAACTGGAGTTTCAGCTTTAGCATCATTCCTTCCAAAGAAATCCCAGGGCTGATCTTCAGAATGGACAGGGTTGGATCTCCTTGCAGTCCAAGGGACTCTCAAGAGTCTTCTCCAACACCACAGTTCAAAAGCATCAATACTTTGGTGCTCAGCCTTCTTCACAGTCCAACTCTCACATCCATACATGACCACTGGAAAAACCATAGCCTTGACTAGACGGACCTTAGTCGGCAAAATAATGTCTCTGCTTTTGAATATGCTATCTAGGTTGGTCATCACTTTTCTTCCAAGGAGTAAGCGTCTTTTAATTTCATGGCTGCAGTCACCATCTCTAGTGATTTTGGAACCCCAAAAATAAAGTCTGACACTGTTTCCCCATCTATTTCCCAAGCTTATTGAAAAAAGTCAGATAATGGAAGACAAATTTTTTATCACTTATATGTGGAATCTAAAAAATAAAACAAACATATAAAAAAGAGACACAAATCACAGATATAGAGACCAATCCGGTGGTTACAACTGGTGACTGGGAAGCAGGGAGGAGTGAGCTATTTATATAGGATTAAGAGATACAAACTACTATGTATAAAATAAATAAGGTACAAAAATATATTGTATACCATGGGCAAATCTACTTGTTGTTTGTAATAACTTTAAATGAACTACAATATATAAAAACATAGGGCTTCCCAGGCGGCGCTAGTGGTAAAGAACCCTCCTGCCAATCCACGAGAGATGTAATAGATGCAGGCTTGACCCCTGGGTGAGGAAGATCCTCTGGAGGAGGGCATGGCAATCCACTCCGGTATTCTTGCCTGGAGAATCCCATGGACAGAGGAGCCTGGCAGGCTACAGTCCATGGGGTCACAAAGAGTTGGACACAACTGAGTGACTTTCAGTTTCATATTTAAAAATTGAATGTTTCAAATTTAAATACTGAGAAGATCTGCTTGATCCACTTGCCCCCACCCCACCCCCCCAATAGCAGAGCCTATGTCTCAAGGGATCCTGGATTCAATGAAAGAGTTCATCATCTTGGTGATAACAGCAAATCTAACAGAAACAAGGCAACAATGACCTTGGTGGCATAAGAAAGTGAATGTCCCTCGGTCATGTCCAACTCTTTGCAACCCCATGCCAGGCTCCTCTGTCCATGAGATTATCCAGGGAGGAACACTGGAGTGGATTGCCATGCCCTCTACCCGAGGATCTTACCAACCCAGGGATCAAACCTGCATCTCTTACCTCTCTCCTGGACTGGCAGATGGGTTCTTTACCACTAGCGCCACCTGGGAAGCCCTACAGAGATGGTGGAGGCTGGAAATTGCCACCTCTCAAATACAACCAGAGGCAAAGCGGATAAAAGCGCTCAAAACCTTGTCGCCACCTACTGGAAAACAAAGGAAAAGGCTGTCTCAAAATCTGTCGTTTAATTTCGCAGGCACAGAGAACATTCTTCAAACAGTGTGAAGGACAGTAAACCATTCAACACAGAGAAAATGACAATTCTTCAGAGACCAAACTTAAAGTAACAGAATGTTTTGGTCTAACTGATAGAGAATTCAGAATAGATCTTGAAGAAACTCAAAGAGATAAGAAAACTAAGAAAAGCAGTTGAATGAGCTCGGAAATAAAATTACAGAACAGAGGAATGCTTTACCAAAAAGACTGAACCTAAGGAAAAGCCAAACAAATTCTGGAGCTGAAGAACACACACATACACACACACACTCAACGGGGTAAAGAATTCATTAGGAAACCATAGAAAGAGGGAATTTGTGAACTCACAGAAACAAATATAAGAATAATACAAGTAGAAGAAGAAAGAGAAATATGATACTAAAAAATGAGGAACACTTCTCTGGTAGCTCAGTGGTAAAGAATCCCCCAGCGAATACAGGAGACAGGAGCTCGGTCCCTGATTCAAGAAGATCCCACGTGCCACGAAGCAACTAACCTTACAGCGTGTGCTCTGCAAGGAGAGGCCACTGCAGTGAGAAGCTCGCATATCGCAACTAGAGCAGACCCTGCTTGCTACAAATAGAGAAAGCCTGTGTGGCGACAAATATCCAGCACAGCCTTGCTGCTGCTGCTGCTGCTAAGTCGCTTCAGTCGTGTCTAGATGGCAGCCCACCAGGCTCCCCCGTCCCTGGGATTCTCCAGGCAAGAACACTGGAGTGGGTTGTCATTTCCTTCTCCGAAGCGTGAAAGTGAAAAGTGAAATTCAAGTCGTTCAGTCGTGTCCGACTCTTTGTGACCCCACGGACTGTAGCCTACCAGGGCTTCTCCGTCCATGGGATTTTCCAGGCAAGAGTACAGGAGTGGGGGTGCCATTTCCTTCTCCAGGGGATCTTCCTGACCCAGGGATTGAACCCTGGCCTCCCACATTGTAGGCAGATGCTTTTACCATCTGAGCCAGGGAAGTCTGAAGAAAGGCAAATTCCAAAGCAAATACATAGTTTCATTAACATAGTTTATGAAAAACATTTTCCTAAGAAAAATGCAAGGTTTGAGAAAAGTTAAATTCAGGTGGAAAAATGTGTCATCATGGCAAAACAGAATTTTAAGAGAAACCTTCTTTTAACATTGTATAGAGAAGGAAAACATTCTGACACGGGTAGTGTGTTTCCTCCTGCCTCTTAAGGGAGACATAAACAATGTCTGACACTTGCAGCCTATTTCCTCCGTTTCGAGACCCCTGGCCTTCCTGCCTGCTCCCCTCTCAAAAGTCTGCTGACTTTTCACTTTATTGTAACCCAGTACGCTTCCCAGAAAAACAAAATACACACACATAAACACACAACACAAAACCAACAACAACAATAAAAAAACATAGACGATCTAATTCTAATCCCATCTGGAAACAACACCCACACAGGCACATCTAGAAACAGTCTGACACAAATGACCAGTTGGTGTTAACACACAAAACTCATTTAACAGCTTCATTATATAAGATCCTAAGGATTATATGTTACATAGTATTAGATGTCATTGCTCAATAAATAACCCACCTACAGTTTACTCTTCCTTAAACTATTTAGTAAAAGTGTCATTTTGCAACATAGCATCCAGCTTCTGAATGTCAGCATCAGTGAACGACCACTCTGTGATCACCTCTCTAACTGACCACCTGAGTGATTTCAGATTTGTTGAGCCATTTCCTCTAACATGACCTAATAGGACACACTGGCCAGATTCACTACTTCAGCTGGTGGACACAGGCCAGTAAAGAGCAAGCCAGTGCTGCTGCCTCAAGGGAGTCCTCAGAGTGGGTCTTCACTGGGGTAAAGGGGGTACTTTACTCCTGTATCTGATAGCTCTTTAGTAAGGAAACAAGACAAGTTGGGTGTGTGAAACTGCATTGCTTAGGAAGCCTAAGTTTTCCAAAGGTCTGATTATTTTGAAGAGACTTGAGAATAGCCTCTCAGAGAACAGCTGAGATAGTGAAAGGGTGATGTTGAATCACGACGCCGGGATTCTTGGCCCCCGGAGGAGAAAATTCAATCCGGGGCCAGAGATGAGGCTTGATCGCTCAGAGCTTTTGTGTAATAAAGTTTTATTAAAGTATAAAGGAGATAGAGAAAGCTTTTGACATTGGCATCAGAAGGGGCAGAAAGAGTACCCCGCTGCTACTCTTCAGCTGGATGTTATATGGTCACCAACAGTCTGTTAATGAAAGGAAGGAATGTCTTAAAACTCAGAATGGCACCAGGTTCCTCAACCGTAAGATGCATTTTGGGATAATCTTGGCACCAAATGATTCACCTTGGGCCATAAAATGATTAACTTGAATGTTGAAGAAGGGCAGATCACCATACAAATAGTTTCACTTACATAGATTAGAAGAACAATATCTGAGTATAACATACTGGTTTAGCAAGAAGGTTCTGAGCCAAAAGGTGGAACCGACTTGAAGACAGAGTTTGGGGTAAATGCACAGGACATTAGCATAGCTTAAGATAAACATTTCCATAAGAAAAAGGCATTGGTTAACTTCAGGTGAAACCAGGTGTCACTATGGCAACACAGAATTTTAAGAGAAACTTTCTTTTAAATTTGTATAGATACCGAAAAAATATCCCTAGTTTGTTTCCTCCTGCCACTTAAGTGAGATAAAAATGTCTGACACTTGCAGGCTATTTCCTCCGTTGGAGACCCCTGGCCTTCCTGCCTGTTACCCTCTCATTCCCAGCTTTTCTTTTAGGAGAATTATGTTGTCTAGGGAAAAGAGGCGTTGTTTATGTTCCATAAGTGTTCCCGAGCTGAGAAGGGGCGTTGTCCCTAAATTGGCGAGGCAACATATTCTCTTAATCCTCATATTGAGGATATCTGATCCAGGGGCCCCAAATAGTAGTTGGAGGAAGTTGCAGCAGCACCAGGAGTTTCAACAACCATTTGTAACTTAAAAGCTTTCATGCGGCTAGAAACAAATCCAGTTATACAGTTACAGATGCAAGGCAACATAGTCATTAAAACAAGTGAAAATCAAAATTGAAAGTCACATTATGTCCATAGTTTAGGTGCAACGTGTGGTACCAGTCCATTTTAGGGTTGATAGATGTCATCAGAAGAAGAAGAGACATCACATGTGATTGCTGTCGAAGGTGTTCACAGACCTGGAGAACGTCTTTTTCTTGAAGTAGAGAAGTCCACCACGGGAAGCCTTCCACTGATGAAGAGGGGAGTGCTCCACAGACCCAGCAGTTAGACCGATTGTGGAACGCAGCGGAGGAGTGAGCCAGGGCCCATCTGAAAAGTACGAAGTCAGAGCATAGAAAGTAAAGACATAAAAAGATGTTACTTAGTTTTGGTCAGGGCGCCACCTCTTACCTCGAGTGTGATGTACCTGCGAATCAATTCCTGGCACTTTGACAGTTATGGCAGAAGAAAAAATAACCTGGTAAGGGCCTTCCCAGAGGGGCTCGAGGGATGGGCCCCCAGATCCCCAAATTTTTATGAGGATCTCAGTTCCCGGCTCAAATGGAGGCTTGCTTGACTCAGAGGCGCGGTCAGGAGTCCTCTCCAGGAGTTTTGTTAATGTCTGTTGAACAGCTGAGAGCTGAGTTACATAACTAATTAATTTCAAGGCTTCAGGGTCTATAACAATGTCTGTGCATAAGAAAGGCCTTCCATAAATACATTCTAAGGGGGACAGTCCCTCCTTTTGGGGGCAGTTCGAGCCCTCATTAAGGCTATTGGTATGACTTTAATGCAATTGTCCTGCTTCTCTTGAGTTAATTTGTGCAGATGCCTTTTGATAATGTCATTAGCTTTTTCAACCTTTCCTGAGGATTGGGGTCTCCAGGAACAGTGTAAGTGATACTCTATTCCTAGAGCTTTAGATACCCCCTGAGTGACAGCAGCTTTAAAGGCGGAGCCATTGTCACTCAGAAGGCTTCGTGGCAGCCCAAACCTGGGGATAATTTCATGGATTAAAATCTTTATAACCTCCTTAGCCTGTTTACTACAACAGGGAAAAGCCTCAATCCATCCAGTGAAAGTATGTACCCAAACTCGTAAGTAAGAATATCCATTCGCTTTTGGCATATGAGTAAAATCAATTTCCCAGTCTTCTCCAGGATACTTTCCACTTCGTCGTAATCCAGATTTTGTTAGCTTTTCAGTCTTTGGGGTATTTTTCTGACAAACCTCACACCTTTGATAATATTTTTTAAAGTTTTCAGTACATTTTTACCTTCAAACAAACGAGAAGCCATTTGGTAAGTACTCTCTGCACCCAAATGAAAACTGTGATATTTACTCTTAAGAATTTTCCATTGAGCATTTTCAGGAATTATTAATCGTCCATCCTCAGACTGTAACCATCCTTTATCATGTAACCATCCTTTATCAGTAATCTTTGCTCCTCTTTTCTCATATCTTTCTAATTCTTCCTCAGTATATTGTGGCTTTTCCTGTTCCACAGGACCTGTCCAGATGAAAGGCGTCTGCAGTGAAGGGGTTTCCTAAAGAGCCGCTTTTCTGGCCTGACAGTCAGCCAGCTGATTACCTTCAGCTACTTTACTCCCCTCTCTGCTGTGCCCTTTGCAATGCATAACAACTACTTCTTTAGGACAATATATAGCAGTTAAAAGTCTCTTTCTCTCTCTGAAGTGCTTAATAGGTTCTCCTGTTGCCATTTTAAACCATCTTTCTTTCCATACTGCAGCATGAGCGTGTAAAGTCAAATAAGCATACTTAGAATCCGTGTAGATATTTACCCGCTGCCCTTTGCTTAACTCTAGAGCTCGGGTCAGAGCCACAAGCTCCACTAACTGGGCACTGATTCCCTGGGGGAGAGATTTTGCTTCCAAAACCTGTTCAGCAATCACCAGGGCATAACCTGCTTTATGCTTTCCATCCCGAAGAAAAGAACTGCCATCTGTAAATATTTCCATGTCAGGACTGTCTAATGGGGTATCCATTAGATCCTCCCGAGCTGCCTAGTTTAAAGTTAGGAATTGAGAACAATCGTGATCAGGTGTTTCATTTTCCTTCTCAGGAAGCAAAGTGGCAGGGTTTAAATTTCCACAAACTTGAAGCTTAGTTACTGGTCCTTCTAACAACAATGACTGATATTTCAAATCCTGAAAGATGATGCTGTGAAAGTGCTGCATTCAATAAGCCAACAAATTTGGAAAACTCAGCAGTGGCCACAGGACCGGAAAAGGTCAGTTTTTATTCCAATCCCAAAGAAAGGCAATGTCAAAGAATGCTCAAACTACCACACAATGGCACTCATCTCACATGCTACTAAAGTAATGTTCAAAATTCTCCAAGCCAGGGTTCAGCAATACGTGAACCGTGAACTTCCTGATGTTCAAGCTGGTTTTAGAAAAGGCAGAGGAACCAGAGATCAAATTGCCAACATCCACTGGATCATGGAAAAAGCAAGAGAGTTCCAGAAAAACATCTATTTCTGCTTTATTGACTATGCCAAAGCTTTTGACTGTGTGGATCACAATAAACTGTGGAAAATTCTGAAAGAGATGGGAATACCAGACCACCTGACCTTCCTCTTGAGAAATCTGTATGCAGGTCAGGAAGCAACAGTTAGAAGTGGACATGGAACAATAGACTGGTTCCAAATAGGAAAAGCAGCAAGTCAAGGCTGTATATTGTCACGCTGCTTATTTAACTCATAAGCAGAGTACATAATGAGAAACGCTGGACTAAAAGAAACACAAGCTGGAATCAAGTTTGCTGGGAGAAATTCAAGAACCTCAGATATGCAGATGACCCCACCCTTATCACAGAAAGTGAAGAGGAGCTAAAAAGCCTCTTGATGAAAGTGAAGGAGGAGAGTGAAAACGTTGGCTTAAAGCTCAACATTCAGAAAACGAAGATCATGGCATCTGGTCCCAACACTTCATGGGAAATAGATGGGGAAATAGTCTGGAAACAGTGTCAGACTTTATTCTTTTGGGCTCCAAAATCACTGCAGATGGTGACTGCAGCAATGAAATTAAAAGACGCTTACTCCTTGGAAGAAAAGTGATGACCAACCTAGATAGCATATTCAAAACCAGGGACATTACTTTGCCGACTAAGGTCCGTCTAGTCAAGGCTACGGTTTTTCCTGTGGTCATGTATGGATGTGAGAGTTGGACTGTGAAGAAGGCTGAGCACCAAAGGATTGATGCTTTTGAACTGTGGTGTTGGAGAAAACTCTTGAGAGTCCCTTGGACTGCAAGGAGATCCAACCAGTCCATTCTGAAGGAGATCAACCCTGGGATTTCTTTGGAGCGAATGATGCTGAAGGTGAAACTCCAGTACTTTGGCCACCTCATGCGAAGAGTTGATTCATTGGTAAAGACTCTGATGCTGGGAGGGATTGGGGGCAGTAGGAGAAGGGGACGACCGAGGATGAGATGGCTGGATGGTATCACGGACTCGATGGACATGAGTCTGAGTGAACTCCGGGAGATGGTGATGGACGGGGAGGCCTGGCGTGCTGCGATTCATGGGGTGGCAAAGAGTCGGACACGACTGAGGGACTGAAATGAACTGAACTGAACTGACTGATATTTAAGAAGCCTACTGTCTTTCATCCAAATATTAACCTTAGAATTTAAGATTCCACTCACATCATAAGAAGTCAGTACAGCAAGGTTTTGGCCATTAATTATTTTTAAAGCTTCAGGTGCTAATAAAGCTGCTGCCCCAATTACTCTTAGGCAGTGGGGCCACCCACGTGACATACATCTAATTCTCTGCTTAGATAAGCAATAGGTTGCTGGTGAGGCCCTCCGGGTTGTGTCAAAACTCCCAAGGCCAGACCTTTCCTTTCAGTGACAAACAAATTAAATTCTGACCCTGTGGGCAAGCTCAGAGCTGGAGCTTACAGGAGAGCAGTCTGAAGAACCTTCAAAGCCTTTTGAGTTTCTGGAGACCAAACCAGTTTGTCAGTTTGGGCCTGATGAGTTTCAGCTGTGAGTTTATATGAAGGCTGGGCAAGTTCCCCATAACCCGGAATCCAAATGTGACAGTAACCTGTGAGTCCCAAAAATCCTCTCAATTGTCTCAAAGTCATAGGTAGGGGATGATTTAGTATAGGTTTAATTCTCTCAGGGCCTATGGCCCTAGTCCCTTCCAATATAATTAGGTCCCAATATCTAACTGATTGTTGACAAAGCTTAGCTTTTCTCTTGATGCCTTGTAACCACAGCCTGCCATAAAGTATAAGAAATCTTCTGAGGCTCACGAACAAGCTTCCTCTGTCTCAGCACAGAGCAAAATATCATCTACATATTGTAACACCACTGCTTCAGAGCTATTAAAGTTTTGTAGATCCCATGACAAACTTTGTCCAAATAAGAGACCACTATCATGAAATCCCTGGGGCAAAACTGTCCAGGTTAACTGAGAAGCTGGCTGCATAGGGTCTTCAAAGGCAAATAGAAATTGACTTTCCTCCGCCAAAGGCACTGAATAGAAGGCATCTTTTAAATCAATTACTGAGAAATATTTGGCTAGGTCAGGAATTTCAGACAATAGAGTATAAGGATTAGGCACCACGGGGTGTAAAGGAACTACAGCCTCATTGATTGCATGTAAATCTTGAATTAGTCTCCATTTACCATTTGATTTTTTATACCCAAAATAGGAGTGTTGCAAGGACAGTTACAGGGAATTAACAGTCCCTGTTCCTTTAAATTTTCAATGATGGGTTTTAACCCTTCCTTAACCTCAGGTTTCGGTGGATACTGCTCCTTATGTGGAAATAAGTGCGGGTCTTTGAGCTTGACAACTACAGGAATAGCATTTTGTGCTCGACACACAGATTTTCCATCAGCCATGCTCTAGGATTAAACTTTGTTCAACTAAAGGGAGAGAAAGGGAGGGCTCCATATTCATAAAAACAGAGGCATGGACCTTGCTAAGTATATCCCTCCCCCAAAAGGGGTAAGGGAGATTCTGGCACAATCAGAAACTCGTGTGAAAATAGCACAGAATCTCAGTTGAAAGATAAAGAATAACTGAAATAATGCCTTTTGGCTCATCCAGACAGTCCCATTAAGGAAGTGGATCGGGAAGAAAGTGGGCCAGGGGCTTCAGTAAGCACAGAGTAAGTTGCCCCAGTATCTAAAAGGAAATCAACGGATTGGCCCCCCACAATTATTAATACCCGGGGTTCCTCAGGTGTAATTAGGACGGGAGCTTGTGTGGGGACCCCTGTGCACCTTCAGTCCTGATTGTCTTGAGAGTCCGACCCCGGAGACCTCAGCCTGAGGGCAGTCTCTCTTCCAGTGTGGTCCTTTGCAGACCGGACATGGAGCCAGGGGCGGCTTAGATGCCTGAGGGTAATCCCCCTTGAGGTGCCCCTCTTTTCCACAGTAATAGCAAGCCCATCCCTTTTCACCTGGGTCCCTCTGGGCATTTTTCTCGGGCTGTTTAAGAGTGTTTTTCATAGCCATTGGGAAGACTTCCGCCTTTTCCTCTGTCTTTCTTTGACTTTCTTTTCCTCATATTCCCATCCATAACAGACTGTCTGAGCCAGTTGCAACAGAGTATCTAAAGACTGATTTGGTCCATACGCCCATTTTTGTAGCTTATGGCAGATATCTGGAGCCGACTAAGTGAGAAATCTATCTTCTAAGATCCCTTTTCCCTTCTACCTTACAGAACCGGTCTAATTGTAAAACAGTATTAACTTAAAAGACCCTCCAACCGGCCACCGTTCCCCGTCCTCTAATGGATATCGTGGCCATGCGGTATCGCATAGGAAGACCAGGTGTGTCTTCTTTAAGCCCTGAGGATCAAATCTATCCCAGTTTTTCAGGATACCGTTCAAAGGAGTGAGGTTGGAATTTTAGCACCCATCGTCTGTAAGAGAGAAAAAAAGCGACCAGCGCCATTTTTCTACCGGAGCCGTCCCTCCCTGCTCTAGACGGGGGTGTAGACAGACTTTACACCAAAAGCTTTTCCTTCCTGGTCGGACTTAGTCTGTCCCTTACCGACGCAGGCGCCGTCTTGACCCTCACGGTTCTACCACCGAGCTGGGGTGGGGATGTTCCAGGGGTAGACCTGATAGCATCTCTACCTGATGTGCAGCTCTTCACCTTTAACCTTGCTTGCCTCTAATGCCACCCGGGCTGCAATCAGTGTAACCTTCCGGAATGCCTCCCAAGCTAAGACCGCTGGAGGAAACATTCGTCACCTGAGCGCATGTGCACGACCCTGCGTATATTCCTGACGACAATAAGACCAATATGAACATAAAGCTGAGGTGTTCTTTTCAAGCACCACCACACCAGTATGAGAGCCTCTTCTCGTCCACTAAGAGTCAGCGTTACCAAAGGAAAAAGAAACCCATTGCAGTCCCAATCTGAGTAACCTTTAACCTCAGAGATGTTCTTGGGGTTAGAGCTCCATCTAGATTCTAAACTTCCAATTCCTAGCAAGGCTAGGCACTTTCTGACTACCAATCCAAGTTTGGGACCTAAGCCACAGTACACAGTAACAGTATACATCACAACTCGCTTGAAACTCTATGATCCGATAGATTAGGTTAGTACTTCAAATTCCCAAGGAGCTATGAAATGGTCAAAGAGACCGAAAAGTTTGACTGAGAAAGGAGAGTTCGGTCCACACGCTTTGCCCATTTCTAGTCGGTTCCCAAAGGAGTCACTGGGTGCCTCTTTGCATTGGCAGGTCGGTAGAAACCCCCGACAGGTTTCTGCCATAAGTCATATGAGATCACCGTGAAACCGCAGAGCAAGGCTCCTTACTTGCTTCACGCAGCGCAAGACATTCATTCACACAAGCACACCGTAGAGTTAGTAAAGCACAGCAGAAAACGTGTTCGCTAAGAGAACAAAGAGCTAGAGCTCCAAGCGTCCTTACCTTGTCCTGAAGAATCCCGGACAAGCCCCCAAGATGAAAGGTTGTTGTTGAATCACGATGCCGGGATTCTTGGCCCCCGGAGGAGAAGAATTCAATGCGGGGCCAGAGACGAGTCTTGATCCCTCAGAGCTTTTGTGTAATAAAGTTTTATTAAAGTATAAAGGAGATAGAGAAAGCTTCTGACATAGGTATCAGAAGGGGGCAGAAAGAGTACCCCGCTGCTACTCTTCAGCTGGATGTTATATGGTCACCAGCAGTCTTTAATGAAAGGAATGTCTTCAAACTCAGAATGGCACCAGGCCCCTCACCCGTAAGATGCATTTTGGGATAATCTTGGCACCAAATGATTCAGCTTGGGCCATAAAATGATTAACTTGAATCTTGAAGAAGGGCAGATCACCATACAAATACTTTCATTTACATAGATTAGAGGAACAATATCTGAGTGTAACATACTGGTTTAGCAAGAAGGTTCTGAGCCAAAAGGTGGAACCGACTTGAAGACAGAGTTTGGGGTAAATGCATAGGACATTAGCATAGCTTAAGATAAACATTTCCATAAGAAAAAGGCATTGGTTAACTTCGGTGAAACCAGGTGTCACTATGGCAACACAGAATTTTAAGAGAAATTTTCTTTTAAATTTGTATAGATAAGGAAAAAATATCCCTAGTTTGTTTCCTCCTGCCGCTTAAGAGAGAGAAAAATGTCTGACAGTTGCAGGCTATTTCCTCCCTTTGGAGACCCCTGGCCTTCTTGCCTGTTACCCTCTCAATAAGAATAAAAGGCACTCACTGACTCACCGGGCACAGGCACAAAAGCCTCCTTAATTTCCAGAGGCCCTATCTGGCTGCCTCTTTCTGGCCTTATAGTTTCTCTGGTCCTTTCCTGGCCAAACTCCACCCACTAGAATTTAACTTTCAGTTTCCTTCAAGCCCCTGGTGAGGGGAGTGAATCCTGTCTGAGAGGCGTTTCCTCTTCTCCAAGGAACAACAACTTCTCCATTCATATCTGAGGATAACTGAGTGGTCTGTGGAGGGCAGAATTTGAAAGATACACAAGAAAAAAACGGAATCTGCTTAGGTGAGTATTATTTGTTGTTGGCAAGCTGTTCTAAATGAAGGAAAGGTTCAGCTTGCAGGCTTCCTGATTAGACTGCTGACAGAAGATCAGTCTTGGGGAGAGGAAGTGTTACGAGAAGGGTGGTTGGAAGAAAAGAAAGGCTTTGTTCCTTGGAGGGACTGTTTATTTCTGTAGGCTGAATCTACACACAGACATTTTGAACTCTGTAAGTACTGTTGTGTGTTGTGTGTTAGTCAGTGAGTCGTGTCCGACTCTCTGTGACCCCATGGACTGTAGCCCTCCAGGCTCTTTTGTCCGTGGGATTCTCCAGGCAAGAAGTAGTGTTAAGAACTGTTAGGCAGGTAGAATAGGGAAAAGGAGTCCAAAATGGCGGTGGCTAAAAGACAAGGAAGGGAAAACCCGCGAATATAGAACAAAAGAAGGTCCGAGGACCGGAGTGAGGACCTCAGGTGAAAAAAACAACACTCCTGGGTGGCCCAGTTTACAGAGGACAGGCCCAGGGAGAGAGAAACATGTGAATCGAGGAGCCAAAGCCTGCTAGCTCTCTCTCTCTCTCCCGTGCGATGGGGTGGTCTTCTCCTCCTGTCTTTGGATCCACGTGCCGTCAGGCCTCAAAGATGGATTTTCCTGCTATCTTCTAAATAAAATAGAGCTGTAACACTGATTTGTCTAACACCTATAACACGGTCCATTCAAGACCTGAGAGCTATAACATGGTCTATCCAAGACCTGAGACCTGTGGCACGCCAAGGGGGCTTCAATGTCCATCACTCCAAATCTCTGTTGTGAAGAGACAAAGAACCGGGGAACATACACTCGTGTGACAGTACGAATCGAACATACTGAGAATAGCCAGAATCTTTGGTCTTGAGTTAAAAAGACCCCTTCCTCAATAACAGGTCAAAGGCTGAAGTGTCTTCCAGTCCTGATATTTTCATTTCTATCAGTGTAGAAATACAGTATTTCTGCATGGCCGTATAGATCATTTCTCATTCCCTAGGTTTCCTGTACTCAGCTATCAGATGCTGTGACATCTGGCGGGTTCTGCAGCCTCTCATGAATTCTCTGGTCCAGACACGGGGAAATGCTGCGCTTCTTTACATCCCCTAACTGTTCATGCCTCTCCTTCAGTGGGATGTGCCACCCAGAAGCCGCTCAGCTGAAGATTGGGGCAAGGACAGCACTTGGGAAAAACTTCCAGAAGTGCCACCTGGAAGCATCTACTTTCTAGTAACAGTGACATCTAACGTTTTTTTTTTTCTTTTAGGCTTTATTTTACTTTACAACACTGTATTGGTTTTGCCATACATCAACATGAATCCACCACGGGTGTACACATGTTCCCAGCCCTGAACACCCCTCCCACCTCCCTCCCCATACCATCTCTCTGGGTCATCTAACTTTAAGTTTTAAAGACTTGTTACTTGATTGTTACTAAGGATAGCAAAAGATGTTAGAGAAGTATTCTTGTACCAGTCATGAGACTTATGAGGGAAGTTAAGTTAGAGTAACCACGTGCTTATCTACCTTCCTCTTTCTTATAAGGGTACAGCTGTACCCACTCTACTCGAGGCACAGAAACAGAAGTCAAATCTTTTTCTCACCATGACCTCTTCTCTGTTGACCAAATCTTCTTTGGACATTATCACTCCTCCTACACATTCCTTGTCGCCCTCTCAGCCACAGAAGATGTTAGAAACAGCTTCTGAATTTGCAGTGAACCTGTCATGGTAATTACTACCTGATTTTCAAATAGATTTGTGACTTTACTGCTTCAGGTTTTATTTTGCAAGTGTTGTAAGTAGTTTACACTATATAATAGTAGAAAACTGCCTGGCACATAAAACAAAGCACAATTTCACTTTCCAATTTGATTCTCAAAAATGATGGTTTCCCATGCAACATCAGGAACTTGTGGCTGTCTCACATTAAGAGAAACAGCTTCCTGCAGTCACAGAAGAAAGTTCTGCTTATAAATTTTCTGTTTGGACTTTTACATAATTATTGTAGTTTTATGTCCTTTTTTGTTCATCTGTAGTTGGTACCTCTGAGATACTGTGAGTTTGTATTCTCATGAGCTCAAATGTCAGATGACCAACCTGTAAGGTGCAATCACCTGTAGTTTTTATCAGGCAGAGGTGACTCATGTTCCCACATCTGTCTTCCTGCTTATCGGGGAGACATAGGGTCACTGTTTAGGTAGTGGTGGGGTATCATACTTCATATGTGAGCACTAGTTTCTTCTTGTCTATGGTGATCACTGCTTTGACGTTAGCTCTTATATCTGCAGAGAAAGTAAATCTGCCTCCCCATGTCTGAATGCATGTTCTGATCCTCCCTTCTCGATAGGTTCCTGATGCAGCTGAGCATTGGTTGGATCTTGAATGCACTGAGATATAACTGGAGGCCCCTCACCAGACTTGAATAATAGTTTTAGTCATAGATTTGAATCATGTTGACCTCTGATTTTATTCATCAGAGAGTGATCTGGGGTACTTGATCTTTGCAGCCAGGGGCAAAGTGCATATTTTCAGTATCTGTAACATTAGCTGGATTATATTTCTGGTTCACTTTCAGCCTCATCTTTTTTTTTTTTTCTACATATATAATCATTGGAGGCTAATTACTTTACAATTTTGTGGTGGATTTAGCCATACATCGATATAAATCAGCCACGGATGCACATGTGTTCCCCCCTTTTGAACCCTGCTCCCACCAGCCTCCCCACCCCATCCAGAGGGATGTCTGTCTTATATATAGAGTCGTTACTGTCTTTCTAAATTTCATATACATGTCTTAATATACTGTATCGGTGTTTCTCTTTCTGACTTACTTTACTCTGTAGATTAGGCTCCAGTTTCCTCCACCTCATAGAACCGACTGAAATGCATTGTTTTTTATACCTGAGTAATATTCCATTGTGTAATTGTATCACAACTTCCTTTTCCATTCATCTGCCAATGGACTTCTAGGTTGCTTCCATGTCCTAGCTATAGTAAACAGTGCTGCAATGAAATCTGGGCTACATTTGTTTCTTTCAACTCTGGTTTCTCTGATGTGTATGCCCAGCAGTGGGATTGCTGGGTCGTATGGCAGTTCTATTTCCAGTTTTTTAAGGAATCTCCACACTGTTATCCATAGTGGTTATACAAGTTTGCATTGCCACCAACCATGTAAGAGGGTTCCCTTTTCTCCACACCCTCTCCAGCATTTATAGTTTGTAGACTTTTTGATTCAGCCTCATCTTTATCAGGATCCGTCATGTAGGATGAACATGGCACAGCTGGAGAGTTTCAGTAAGTCCCAATTTAACTCTGTGCAGGCTGTATAGCTTTCATCGCCTTGTTCAGAGTGACCAGAGACTCATTAGCTGTCTCACATTGGAGATCTTTCCTTTGTCATCAAACTTTAGCAACCACTAAGACAGGAATATCATTTGAGAGCTTCCCTTTCTTGTTTGTTGCTTCATAGTCCCCTGTGCCTGGAACCTCTGATAGACCCACTGAGTTTAGACTATGGCCACAGGGCCATAGTGAGTCCAGGCTGAGGAATGAGCATCACTGGGCTGCCACTCTGCGACACCCCCACCAACTGACCACAAGCGGTGGTTTCTAATCTCAATCACCAATCCTACCCATACAACCTCATGAGATATAAACTGCCAGGTTGGCTAAGCTTAGCTGGGAGTTACAGGAGACATAGCATTGGGCACAGCTGCTTTCGTTGAGCTCTTAGAGATGTTCCTTACAGGAGGGACATTATCCCTGTCATCTCAGCTTTGTAAGGAACCATACTAAATGAATGTATGTGAACCAACCACAGGTGAGATAAGTTTAGTTCTGTAAAGATCGGAACTCTTTGTAAATGACCATGAGCACAACTTCTAGG
This sequence comes from Capra hircus, assembly GCF_001704415.2. Taxonomy (NCBI): domain Eukaryota; kingdom Metazoa; phylum Chordata; class Mammalia; order Artiodactyla; family Bovidae; genus Capra; species Capra hircus. The sequence goes on from NC_030822.1 coordinate 34,794,791, forward strand.
GACCTAGAATAGACATATTTGACAGAAGACTCACGATTCCCTTGTGAAAAATGAGATGTATCTTCGTCAATCATCATTTAAATTCCATGCAAAGTCTTTCTAGCCCAAATGCATTTCATACATTAGGCTAGTCTTGCTGTCAACAATGTTGTCATGAAAGGCTGCTGACTTTCCACTGTTCTAATCTAATAGGTTTGCCAGAAACACAAAGCACATGCAACAGAAACAGCAACAACAACAACAACAAAAAAAACCTTAGAAAAAAAAGGGCAATATGATCTTTATAGGAGGAAAATATCCAGGACTGATATTAATGCTTTTTCCCACATATCTAATACAACTCCCAGTTCTGTCCTTTTACTTCCTCTTATCTCTCACTCTCACTTGTTGCCCAGAATTTCCTTCATCATCTTGTCCCTCAAGCTATCACCATCTCTCCCCTGAGCAGCTGTGCCTGCATCCGACCTGATCTTCCCAAATCCACACTGGGTCCATTCAACATCTCACACCCCAAGGCACAGCTTGTCATGCCCTTGCTCTTCTCTGATGGGAAATCATTGATAGCTTCTCCTGACTCTCAGAAATGGGTCCCCAAATGTTACATAATTTGGGAAGTGTGATATTTAATGTCACTGCAGCTTCTTGTAATACAAGACTAGCAGTCTTTTGTATACAGCCACATTCAATTCAGTTCAGTTCAGTCGCTCAGTCGTGTCCGACTCTGCGATCCCATGAATCTCAGCACGCCACGCCTCCCTGTCCATCACCAACTCCCGGAGTTCACTCGGACTCGCGTCCATCTGGTCAGTGATGCCATCCAGCCATCTCATCCTCGGTCGCCCCATTCTCCTTCTGCCCCCAATCCCTCCCAGCATCAGAGTCTTTTCCAATGAGAAACTCTTCATATGAGATGGCCAAAGTACTGGAGTTTCAGCTTTAGCATCATTCCATCCAAAAAATCCCAGGTTTGATCTCCTTCAGAATGGACTGGTTGGATCTCCTTGCAGTCCAAGGGACTCTCAAGAGTCTTCTCCAACACCACAGTTCAAAAGCATCAGTTCTTCGGCACTCAGCCTTCTTCACAGTCCAACTCTCACATCCATACATGATTACTGGAAAAACCATAGCCTTGACTAGTTGGACCTTAGTCGGCAAAGTAACGTCTCTGCTTTTGAATATGCAATCTAGATTGGTCCTAACTTTTCTTCCAAGGACTAAGCATCTTTTAATTTCATGGCTGCAGTCAGCATGTGCAGTGATTTTGGAGCCCAAAAGAATAAAGTCTGACACTGTTTCCACTGTTTCCCCATCTATTTCCCATGAAGTGATGGGACCAGATGCCATGATCTTCGTTCTCTGAATGTTGAGCTTTAAGCCAACTTTTTCACTCTTCCCTTTTACTTTCATCAAGGGGCTCTTTAGTTCCTCTTCACTTTCTGCCATAAGGGTGGTGTCATCTGCAGATCTGAGGTCATTGATATTTCTCCTGGCAATTTTGATTCCAGCTTGTGTTTCTTCCAGTCCAGAGTTTCTCATGATGTACTCTGCATAGAAGTTAAATAAGCCGGGTGACAATATACAGCCTTGACGTACTCCTTTTCCTATTTGGCACCAGTCTGTTATTCCATGTCCAGTTCTAACTGTTGCTTCCTGGCCTGCGCACAGGTTTCTCAAGAGGCAGGTCAGGTGGTCTGGTGTTCCCATCTCTTTCAGAATTTTCCACAGTTTATTGTGATCCATGCAGTCAAAAGCTTTGGCATAGTCAATAAAGCAGAAATAGATGTTTTTCTGGAAGTCTCTCACTTTTTCCATGATCCAGCGGATGTTGGCATTTTGATCTCTGGTTCCTCTGCCTTTTCTCAAACCAGCTTGAACATCAGGAAGTTCACGGTTCACGTATTGCTGAAGCCTGGCTTGGAGAATTTTGAGCATTACTTTACTAGCATGCGAGATGAGTACAATTGTGCGGTAGTTTGAGCATTCTTTGGCATTGCCTTACTTTGGGATTGGAAAGAAAACTGACCTTTTCCAGTCCTGTGGCCACTGCTGAGTTATCCAAATTTGCTGGCATATTGAGTGCAGCATTTTCACAGCATCGTCTTTCAGGATTTCAAATAGCTCTACTGGAATTCCATCACGTCTTCTAGCTTTGTTCATAGTGATGCTTTCTAAGGCCCACTTGACTTCACGTTCCAGGATGTCTGGCTCTAGATGAGTAATCACACCATCGTGATTATCCGGGTCGTGAAGATCCTTTTTGTACACTTCTTCTGTGTATTCTTGCCATCTCTTCTTAATATCTTCTGCTTCTGTTAGGTCCATACCATTTCTGTTCTTTATCGAGCTCATATTTGCATGAAATGTTCCCTTGGTATCTCTAATTTTCTTGAAGAGATCACTAGTCTTTCCCATAGAACTCATACAAGAGGATATATCTTGCAGAAACAGATCATTTCCTTCACCTAATACGCACTTTTTCTCTTTCTCTTTTAATGTCTCCTTCATCTTCTTCAGTTTTCACTTCAATCCTTAAGTTTTTAAGTTGGAAGTTTGGGATAATTCCATGTTTCCCCCCAGTCTTTGATTTCTGAACAACACATATGTCTGTCTAGTAATATTTTCTCTATCTCTTTATATAAATATATATATACACACAAGAGTTAGTTGCTCAGTTGTGTCTGACTCTTTGCATCCCCTGAACTGTAACCTGCCTAGCTTCTCTGAGCATGGAATTCTTCAGGCAAGAATACTGGAGTGGGCTGCCATTCTCTTCTCCAGCGGATCTTCCCAACCCAGGGATCGAAACTAGGTCTACTACATTGATCATAGATTCTTAACTATCTGAGACACTAGGGAAGCCTGGGATATGTATATATAACTGAATATTAATCTGCTGTTACTTTCCAAGCAAATAGTAAGCCCATTCTTGTAGTTTAAATCCTTTGTTTCCATTTTCTATGTATGGATATTAGTCCAGTTGACAATACACAATGTTTTGTCAACGATAATTAGTTGAATGATCTTGCCTAATATTTTGAGAATATTTTTCTCAAAGCAACATTAATTTCTTCTGTGTTTCTATTTTTTTGTGTATCTGACTCATGTGATCCTCTGAATCTATTTGCACCATCTCACTCCTCACCATCCTCATACTTTCATGTTATTAATCTCTTATCAATGTCCTTGGTGGGCATATTTCTGGACCAAAATGAAATCAATATTTACAGACTTGAGACTACCCAAGACCTCTTCGCTGGTCTAGGTCTCCTTACTTCTACACCCTCAGTGCCTTGGTTTAATTGGGTCCATGAAGTCACCTCTGTTTGTCTTTGACTAACTCAGTGGGTTAGGAGAACTCTCAAGGAGAACCCTGAATTCCCATTCTGTGTATTGATGATATACGCTTTTTGTAGGTGACTGTCTTTATTTTCACATCTGATAAAGGAATTTTTTTTACTGTCTACACAAGCCTATTGTCATATATTATGGCATGATAATAAGGGAAATCATTGTAAGTATTCAACAGATGGTGATAAGAGTTACAGTGTAATTAGTCATCAGAAGGGTCTATGTGATAAAAGAACATGTAAAGAGAGAGTGACCTGAGGTATAAGAGAGTCATGCTCCAGTCAGAATGGCCATCATTTAAAAGGCTATCATAGTAAATGCTGGAGAGGGTGTAGAGGAAAAGGAATCCTTCTAGACTCTTGGTGGGAATGTAAATCTTTGCAGCCACTATGGAAAAAATTACAGAGGTTTTATAAAACAAATAAAATAGAGTTACTGTATAATCCTATAATCCCGCTCCTAGACATATGAATGCATAGATAAGCAGAGATGAAATTTGTCATATGACATGAACTGGAAATAAAATGTTTAGAATTATTATAAAAAGAATCATTTTACCAGGTCAGAAAGCTCTTTTTTTTTATTTTTTATCCATTTATTTATTTTTTATCCTTCCATATTTGTTCTTGGGTCATCCTTCATATCTGGATAACTAGTGTCATTTTGCTTCTACTTGTCTTGCTCTACACTTGTAACCTTTCCAATCATTCAAGGATCTGTGAACGAGACAACTGTCAGAAATCTAGACAGTGAGGAGCAGGTCAGCCACTGCCATGGCTTCAGGAATCCTGATGAACATACAAGAGGAAGTGACCTGCCCCATTTGCCTGGAGCTTCTGACGGAACCCCAGAGCCTTGACTGTGGCCACACCTTCTGTCAAGCCTGTATCACTGCAAACAACAAGGAAGCCATAATTGGCCAAGAGGGGCAGAAAAGCTGCCCTGTCTGCAGAGTTAGTTTTGAGCCTGGGAACCTGCGGCCTAACAGGCATGTGGCCAATATAGTGCAGAGGCTCCGAGAGGTTAAGGTGAGCCCAGACGTGGAGCAAGAGAGAAATCTCTGTGCTCACCATGGAGAGAAACTCCAGCTCTTCTGTGAGCAGGATGGGAAGGTCATATGTTGGCTTTGCGAGCGATCTCAGGAGCATCGAGGTCACAACACATTCCTCATGGAGGAGATTGCACCACACTACCAGGTAAGAAACCAGAATGGAGAAAAAAACAGAGCAGGGAATGGTACTTGAGGGAAATCTCTACTTTGCATCGGGCTTTAATTACCTGGCTACCAGGGACTTGAGGCCTGTGATCTCTTTTCTTCGTATGCCTATCTTCTGACATGTGAAGAAAATTTCTGTGCATTCCACCCAAGTATAAGCAAACAAATGGACTCTTAGGCAGAAGTAGACATTCATGGACCTTGTGCTAGTGCGTGGACATCTGGGGCCGAGAGAAGCTCTCATTACTCTTTTGAACATGATCGGTAACTAGGACGCTGGGTGAAATGAGGTGCAAGTTTTTCTTCTTTACAGAATCAAGTATCTTCCAGAACAAAGAGATCCAGTCTTCTCTTGGTGAGGGGGCGGTGACTCCTATATCTTGAGTCTCAAGAACACATTCAACATCAAGGTCTTCTTCCAAGGCACAGATTCTAGTCACTTTCACATTTTTTGTAAAGTCTATTCTCTTTGAAAATCAGCCTTATTTATCCACTATAGTGATGCTGAGAAAGCCCATATCTTGACAATGGTGTGATTCTTTTCTCACAGAAAATGCTCCAATCATGTCTGCAGAGGCTGAAGGGGAAAAAACAGGAAGCTGAGGAGTTGGAAATTAAAGTCAGAGAAGAGATGTCTACTTGGAAGGTATGAGGAGACGCTTCCTGAGAAAGTTAGACAGGTATCCATGCAGGACCTTGGGTTGGTCACAAGGAGCTGCCTTTTTCTTTGTACCATGACAGTTCAGTCATTTGGCTCATCCTTTTCTTCAGCCTTCCCGTAATCGGTGTGGTATTAAAAAGTGACCATATCACAAATAAACACAAATACTGGAGGGGGAGTGTATATAGAGAGGGTCTCTCTGATGAGGATGGCCAGGGAAGTTTATATTCCATTCTTAGCATGTTTATTAGTCTTCTCAGGTAGATATCTGACAATGGCTCCTGGTTCTGTCCTCAGTGTTCAACTTTTGGGGAGAGGGTGGTGGGAGGGGGTCAGGAGTAATGGAGGGAGGCATGAGCATCCTGGACAGATGTGTGAAGGCTGCCCACAGCCAGAGATCCCATTTGGCTCTGAGTTGTCCTCAACAGTGCAGACTTGGGACCATTATTTTGAAATATGGTGTAGAGGAAAGTATATTTAAAAAGTTACCTACCCCGGGTATTGCTTTCTTCTTTCTATTTTACTTCCTCATGGGCTTCCCTGATAGTTCAACTGGTGAAGAATCTGCCTGCAATGCAGGAGACCCCGTTTCAATTCCAGGTTGGGAAGGTCCCCTGGAGAAGGGACAGGCTACCCACTCCAGTATTCTTGGGTTTCCCTTATAGCTCAGCTGGTAAAGAATCCACCTGCAATGCAGGAGAGCTGGGTTCAATCCCTAGGTTGGGAAGATCCCCTGGAGAAGGGAAAGGCTATCAATTCCAGTATTCTGGCCTAGAGAATTCCACGGACTATACAGTCCATGGGGTTGCAAAGAGTCAGTCAAGTCATGACTGAGAGACTTTCACTCCTTGTGGGAACTTCCCAAGCAGAATAGTTATTTTTCTGGATCCCAGCCCCAGGCTACTGGTCCAAGTACCTCTCTCTGTCTTTTTCTCATTCCCTAAGACTCAAATACAAACTGAGATACAAAGTGTCCAGGGAGAGTTTACAAAACTAAGACAAATCCTGGACAGTGAGGAGGCGAAGGAACTGAGAAAACTGAAGGATGAGTTGGGAGTTATTCTCAAAGAGCTGGCAGAATCTGAGAATGATCTGGTCCAAGAGAAGCTGTTGGTGAGCAGTCACATCTCAGATGTGGAGCGCCGTTTGCAGGGATCAACAATGGAGCTGCTGCAGGTAAGACTGCAAAGGAACCCCAGCCTCTGAGGCAGGAGAGAAATATGTTCCTGTGATCCTTCTGATGCCCTTGGAGGCTGCTTTGACTCTGCAATATACCTTCTCTGCTCTGTTTCAGAGGTTGTAAGGATACGTGAATTATTCAATGTAGGAAAAACAAGGGAAAGCTCTATTTTTATTGTCATCAAGCTCATTGCAAACACTTCACTGTCTAGAGAAGATTTATTGTATTCAGTGATTTTCCATAAGCCCTTGTTTTCTGTGATCCAGTGCTAAATATTTATCAAGTACCTTTTCATGATTCAGATTATCACAGACAAATTCACTTCACATTCCAAGAAGTTTTTTTTTCCCTCAGTGTGCTGAGTATCTCTACCTTTTTTCTGTTTTTGAAGACAGTTTATGAAGAACTGTTATTTATCTTTAAATACGCAACATAATTTACCAGCATTGCCATTTCATTCTGGGTTTTTCTTATTGGAAAAGTTTTAAATATACATATTTTTTTCTTTCTTTTTTACTTGTATTAAGATTATTTAGATTTTTGCAACCTGTTAGTCCTTTATTGTATATTTTTGTAGGAACTTGTCTATCGTAAGTTGTCTGGTTTGTAAACATAAAGTTAGATATAACAATTGCTTATTGTACCTTTAATGTCTATAATACTCAGAGCAAATCCCTTTTTGTATTCCAGATTTGCTCTTTCATTTTTTCCACACTCCTTTTAGTTATTTTTGTCAATTACGTTCATTTTTTTCAAAACCATTGTTTCATTGATTTTGTGTATTTTGTAAATTTTCTTATGCATTTATTTCTGCTCTCACCTGTATTGTTTTCTTCGTGTGTTTGTACACTTTTGCGTGTGCATGTGTGATATGTGTGTGTGTGTGTGCACTGTTTTTTAATAACGTTTCTTTCCTAGTAGATCACTGATTTGAGAGCATTTTAATAAGATAAGCAGCGGTGTTAGTTTCTTCCCACTCATTTTGATTCAGTGTTTGTTTTTATTCAGATAAACTTATTTTCCTATTTCCTATGCAATTTCTTTTTGTTAAAATGTAGATATTTGAAGATGTGTTGTTAATTAGTAATACTTGGTGATTTTTGAATGTTACTTCTGCTGTAGATTTCATATTTAATTCAATTGTACTCAGAGAGTATATATTTTATTCCTTTAAACTTTTAAATTCACTGATAATTCTTTATGGCCTCAGATATTGTATGTCAAGAAAAATGTACATATGAAAAGATTATATATTCTCCATTCATTTGGTGAAATGGCCTATAGATGTCAGGTCAAGTTGGTAGATTGTATTGTCCATGTCTTCTATAATTGCTTGGTTTCCATGTAAACTGCTCTCTCATTATTGAGAGTGAGTTGAAATCTGCAACTGCTATTGTTAAATTCTGCATTTTTCCTTTTAATTTTGCTTGGTGAATTTTAAAGCTCTATTGTTAGGTGTATGCACATATATAATTGGTTTATCTTTTTGATGTACTAAACCTCTTATCATTATAAAATTATCCTCTCATTCGTTCATAATTTGTATTGTTTTAAAGTCAATTTTTTTCTAATAAGAATAGAAAAACTTGAAATCATTACAGCTTGCATGATCTATAGTTTTTCTCTTTTTACTTTTGCCTATTTGTATCTTTAAATCTAAAATACATCTCTTTTTTTTTAATACATTTCTTATAAATGACAATCACTAATTCTTCCTTGTTATCCCATCCAACAATCTCTAACTTTTTAATTGGGGTATTAAGATGATAGCTTTAATACAGATACTGATATAGCTGTATTTAAACTTCACTACTTGCTTTCTATTTGGCTACTGTAGTTTCCATTCTTCTCTTTCTTCCTAACTAGCTTCTTTTGTGTTAAACAAATCTTCCTGGTATAAAATTTGAAGCTTTCCTATTTTCTAACTGTATTTGAAAAAAAATTTTCCCCCCTGTGGTTGCTCTAGTGATTACAGTGTTTCCTATCCTACCATGATCTACTTCACACTAAAAGTAACTTATTTTCAATAATCACTGCAGGCCTCTGAACTTTTGGTTACACTGGAAGGGAAAGTTCTCTTGACATGAAGGAAATAAAGCTTCATGAAAAAGAGATCAGATAAAATGGTGCATATCTATTTGAACTAATAAACTAATAATATATGTGATGATTAAGATTCCATGGCTAAAAGCTGTTAAGCCATGGAGTAAGCAGACTCAGTATAGACTACAGTGTGGACAAAGGCTCTAGTTTTTGGATGGTGACTGAATGCATACTGGCAACATTATACAAATGGGGTTGAAGAGAGGAGGCAATCTGGTTGATGAATAGTAAGTTACATATTAGACATCGTAAGTTACTGATTCTTGTGGCTTATGTTTAACCGAATATATTAACAAGCATTTAAGAGACAAAGCTGAGTAATACTAAGGCATTAGAAATCAACTGTACTTGTGTGTATGCTGGATTTAAGAGAGTGTGAGATCACTTATAGTGTATCAAATGAGATGAGAGAGACCAAAAAACCACCTACAATCATACATTTGTTTGCTTGTACTCTCAACAAGTGCAGTATAAATAGCTTGGGGAATATTAGGATTATGAATTCATCTTTGATTCTCCAAAGCCTGGTTGAATGCTTGGCAAATAATAATACATCACTCTGCACTTTTGTTGAATAAATGGAAGAACTGTGTGTTATTCAAATCATCTCATGGGTCACCAAACTTACAAGCTTTTTGTTTTTCCCATAAATATATCTCATCTCCAGATACTGGAAGTCTCCCTCACGCTTCTACAAGGGTCAAAGCCTTTTACCTTTCGGGAAATCTGACAACATCGCATGTGTCTTCTGGAATGACTGGCTTCACTCTTGTCTCTACTTTTTGGCTCTCACATGAGACCATTTTTATTCCCACGATTGATGGCTGATGGGGATGTGAATAAGCTTGGGAAGTGGGCAGACTTATTCCTTTTTGACTCATGTTTTCTCTTTTCTCACTAGGATGTGAATGTTATCCTGAAAAGGTATGTGTGGGAAACCAGAGATAGTCCATTGATGCTGTGAAAATAAAATAAATCCCTTACAGTTATCTGATAGCCAATGCTCAAGGCAGAAAAATGGAGGATAGTCTTATTTTAAATTTCTGTTCATACATCAGAGCTAGATTGTTTTATAAACATTGATAATGGACTGGATTCTATATTAAAGAATACTGATGGTGGGAAGTTGCAGAGTTTGGGTCAGTACCAGTATTAAGACAAGGCATTACAGTATCAGATCCCCACGACTTCATAAATTTAATTCACACTGTGTCAATATGCAGCTCAGGATCCCATATTTAATAGGTGCTTGACTTGTCATGTGAAGGTTGAGTCTTCTTTTCCCACCAAACACCTAGAATTGGAGGCAACTCCTTTATATTTTAATTTCTGCTCCCAGAAGAGACAGAGTCCTAGTATGTTTTTCAGCTTAGTTTCCAAAAACAAATTTGAATCTCAAGGGATATTTTGGCCCTGGAGCAAACTATTGATCAATCTTGGTCACATACTTTAGAATCCAGAACAGGAAGGTAACATCATTGTGTCTGAATTTGTACCTACATGGCAGCATCAAGATCTTTGCAAACACATGAAAGTCAGACTACTTTGTATATTATTCATAATGTCTTTTTCTCCAAGGGTTTGTAATTATTTCTAGTGATTATGAAATCTCAGGGTATTCTGAGAGCCTCTCTATTGGACAGCAGTCTTTGAAGATCTTGGGGCTCTAGAGAGTGTTCTCATACCTGGTATGTCTCAAATACCCAGGAGCCAGATTCGGCAACGTCACTTTCTGACTCCTTCCTAGAAACACATATCTGCGCAGTGAATGTTCCACAAATTATTCTTTTTAGATACCAAAGTTTTGTTTTATTGAATCCATGCTTCATGTAATTTCATATGATCCCTAGGAGGTGGAGTGTGGTGGGTTAATGATTTCATTATAGAAGGAAGAAAACTCCCCTTCTGACATTTTAAGACCATCCAGGTCACTCAGAGGGTAGCTGGGAAGGTAGACATGAACACGTTCTTTCTTGCTTCAAGATGAGGCATCCACTCTCTTCTTTCCCAAGGTCTCCAGGAAAGACAATTCAGGCCCATAAACAGGGTGAACATATAGCAAGCCAGTGGGTTAGAGGCGGAAAAAATCACATTTGTGAGCACCAAATTTGTCTTCCCTAGGAGTGAAACCGTGGCTCTGAAGAAGCCAAAATCTTTCCCCAAGGAACAGAGGAGAGTGTTTCGAGCTCCTGATCTGAGAGAGATACTGCGTGTGTTTAATGGTGAGGAATGCTACCCAAGTGGGTGCAGGAGGGCTTCTCTGATGGAGGGAAAATGGGTAGGAGGCACTTTAAGCCACGTTTTCCCTCCCAACACATGCAAACATATTACTTTTCCAGTCAGGTCATTCTAAAGAGCCCTTTCAAAATGTCATAAGAAAACTACATCATTACCCTAACCCAAGCCTATATTTTTCAACAGATCAGCTGACCCCGAATTCTTCTAAGAGAGCAAATGTCATTTCTCCGGATCAGAGTCAAGCAGGATATGCATCCAGTTGGCAACCCTATGATGCATCCCGCTGCCAACTCTCTGATGCATCCAGTTTCCAACGCTTTGGTGCATGGGGATCCTTTTCAGGATTTTGATGTCCTGGGCTCCCCAGTTATCACATCAGAGAGACATTACTAAGAGGTAGACGTGTCACAGAAAAGTGCCTGGATCATGGGGATGCTGTTCTGCTAAGTCATTTCAGTTGTGTCTGACTCTGTGCAACCCCACAGACGGCAGCCTACCAGGCTCCCCTTTACCTGGGATTCTCCAGGCAAGAACACTGGAGTGGGTTGCCATTTCCTTCTCCAATGCGTGAAAGTGAAAAGTGAATGTGAAGTCGTTCAGTTGTGTCCGACGTTCAGCGATCCCATGGACTGCAGCTTTCCAGGCTCCTCTGTCCATGGGGTTTTCCAGGCAAGAGTACTGGAGTGGGTTGCCATTGCCTTCTCCAGGATCCTGCAGGTATGTGGTGAAAAATGTGAAGATATCATGAAGTTACCATTAGAACTTGGAAATTGTGGGAATGGAAATTTTCAAAATGTTTATTCAAGATATGAACCTAAAAATGGAAATTGTGGAAATTGGCAAAAGATTTCTTCAAGGTATCAACCTAAAAATGGCTATTGGGTCATAGGGTTAAAACAGGATTCTGTGTATAATGCCTTTGAGTCCTCCTTCTCAACTCCTGGGATTTTAACCCTCTCCCTGGGTGTTTCTCCTCATCGTGTTGGGGTTTTCCTAGACTATGAGGCTCGCACTGCCTTATTTCTCAATGTCACCAACCATGGGTTTCCCATTTATAAATTCTCTTCATGATCCTTTCCTCAGAAAATAGTTCCATATTTCAATCCTATGAACTCAGGCCCCATGACTGTGTGCTCACCAAGCTGTTGAGTTTTCTTACACTCACACCCACTCCTCTATAGGGCCCCTTACTGTAGGTGCATCTAACACACCTGTGCTTATCTGCAACATTCTTACCGGTTTTCCTTGCTGCCTCTTTTTTTTTTTCCATTTGAACATCCTTCATTCATTAGGAGGGTGAACAGTTTCCCTTGTGTCATATTTCCCCCGATATTGTACGTGTTAGAAAATCTTTATTAATTTTCCATATTGCATGGTAAAATGATGGATGCCCCATAAAGAAAGAGCAGTATTGATGTAATACCTTTGCCAAATTTTACAATCTTATTTACTCTGCCACTGACTGAGAAAATGAAAGAAAGCTTTTCAACAATGTTTGAATATTAGACCTACTATAGGAGTCCTTCACGAAAGAGTGAGTGCTGAGCTGTGTCTCAGTTTATCCATGATGCCCATATTCATTAAGAAATTGAGGAAAAAGTATCATAAATGATATGTACTAAGAATGAAAGTTTTGTGTTCAGAGGGTCTAAGTTCAAGCCCTGTCTCTACATATTAGAAGTGTAAACTTGAATAACATATTTAACTGATATGTTTATTTTCTTAAAATAACCCTTTTATAAAATTGTACCACACACAAGATCATTGTGAAAAAACAAATTCAACCAAGTGTAAAGCATATAACTGTCTCAATAATAAATATTTTATCTATTAATTATTAAACGATATAACCTACACCAATGTCTCATTAAACAGATTTGTTCCTTCAGGAATACTGTGGTTCTTTTCACTGAAGTCTCCTTTTTCAGATCCTAGATTCCTTTTTGCTCCATCAAGACTACTCTAGTGCTTCCTGCCATAGAAAATTGTGTGTGTGTGTGTGATCACAGAATTTTATTATAATTCTTATGTTTCTACATAATAGCTCTTATCAAGTAAACTAAATTCTATGGAGTTCAGTTTCTCATTTAAAAGATCACCTGGTTAATATTGTGACAATTAAACAATACAACATTTGCCATAACTTTTGTAATTTTGAGCCCATAAGGGGAAGCCCAGTATAAATGTTTATTCCTTTTTGTTTCCTTCTCACTGTGATTGAAATAAATCATTTTCAGAATGCATGTTACTTTATTTTCCACATTATTTCTTTCTTTTAAGAAACAGAATAAATAGATTGAAAAAATTGCAATTTTTTCTCAGTCTTACCTAATTGCTAAATAAATGTTTTTGGATAGCCACATTATCTCACATGTTAAACATTTTCTGTAGTAATTCTATTTCATTGAAGTGGTCTGTTTGAAAGTGTGAGTTGCTCAGTTACATTTAACTCTTTGCAACCCCATGGACTATAGCCTGCCAGGCTCCTCTGACCATGGAATACTTCAGGCAAGAATACTGGAGTGGGTAGCCATGCCTTTCTCCAGGGGATCTTCCTGATTCAGGGATCAAACCCAGGTCTCCTGCATTGTAGGCTGATTCTTTTCTGTCTGAGCCACCAGGGAAACCCATGGTATGGTTGTTCAGCTTTAAAAAAATTCACAGTGATTACATTCACTGCTGTTGCTAAGTCACTTCAGTCATGCCTGACTCTGTGTGATCCCATAGACCGCAGCCCACCAGGCTTCCCCATCCCTGGGATTCACAGTGATACATTAATTCTCAAAAGTAGTCATGGGATCTCTTAACAGTGGTGTAGATAAATGTTTTCTGAGCCCTGGTCCAACATTTGCATTGAGGTGAAAGAAAGAGGAAGAGGAAGAAGGAAGAAAAAAATCTGCTATCTTCCTTTAGTGAGATTAGAGAAAGAATTATTTATGAAATGAATCTTCTTGCAGGGACTGATGGAATCCCCATGTCTTTTGGAATTTTTTCCCCAGTCTTCCTCCAACCAAATCATAGTTCATTTTTCCTTTCTAAAGAAATAAAATGGATTATTTGTTTAAGCTGTCACTGCTTTTATTCCTGTTTGTTCTCAGGAATTCTCAACTTTCTCATTTTAGGAAGACCTTTGATGAGAGAAGGGTTATCAAGGAGGACTTTTCCAGTGTTTCTCTGTGTGTATGTGTGTGTGTGTGTGTGTGTGTGTATGCACAGTCAATATCTTAGTACTGATTCTTGAAAACAGAAAAAACTTGGGCTTTTAAATTTTCTCTTTGACCTCTGCCTTCCTGTCTGCCCACTGCTACTATAACTAAAGTTCTGACTTACTAGGGAAAACCTCTACTCTTGAATTATTGACAAGTGACTGTCCAGGGACATTGATTCCTTTTCTTTTAATGAAATGCCCCATTGTCCAGTTCAGGATCAAGTACCTAGTTATGAGAAAATGAAGATCTGAATGTCTATATACAAAAGAAAAGATCAGTTCACTGTGTGGCACTCACTTTCTCACAGAGGTTCCTAACCCCAGGAATGAAGCCACATTCTGCTGAAAAGAATAGGAATCTATCAGTTTCTCCCAGTTACAGATTCTCTTCTCAGTAAAAGACTAAAGAAAGTGTCCTGAAATTTCATCAATAACGGATGCTAAGAAAACTGGACAGCTATATGTAAGAAAATAGATTTGAACATTTCCTCAGACCGCATACAAAAGTAAATTAAAAATGGATTAAAGCCCTAAATGTAAGCCCTAAAACCATAAAACTCCTAAAAGAGAATGTAGGTAAGACAGTTTTTCATAAAAAATCATTGCAATATGTTTTTGAATCTGTCTCCTAAGGCAAAAGAAATAGAGGCAAATTCAAAAACAAAAAAAGAATGAGACCTAATTAAAAGCTTCTGCACAACAAGCAAAACAACTGGCCAAATGAAAGGACAACATATGGAAAGGGAGAAAATATTTGCAAATGATACGACCACTAGGGGTTAATATCAAAATTTATGAATAGCTCATAGAAAAAAACACCAAGACCCCAATAACAAATCAATAGAAGCCTGGAATAGACATTCTTCTAAAGAAGACATAGATTTCCAACAGGCACATAAAAAATTCTTAACATTGCTAATCATCAGGTTTGATGACAATCAAACCTACAAAGAAATATCACCTAACGTGTCAAAATGACTATCGTCAAAAACACCACGAATATAAAGAGAAAATAAATAGCACAAATACCAAATGTTGGTGAGGAGCAAGGGAAAACAGGGAACACTGGTACAGTATGGATGAGATTTTTAATTGGTGGAGGCCCTATAGGAACAGTACAGAGGTTCTTCTTAATATTTAAACACTCCAACAGAATCAAAGTCAAAAATAAAGTGGATCAGGGATATCTGCTCTCATCCCTACTTGTTCCCCAAAAGTCCCAGTTTCTTTAACTTTGGACAACCTTTGATTTGACAAGAGATTCTCAGGAGGATTTTTTTCCCGTTTCTGTGTCTGTACGTGTATGCACATACTCGTATCTTAGCTCTCATTCCTTCAACAAATTGGATGATGTCTAAGCAACTTGGGGAAAGCAAACTACTGAGCCTTCAGCTGCAATACTAATCTCGTCTGTAAACAACACACTCACAGACACACCCAGAAAGAATGTCTAATCTGGGCACCCAGTGACTAGTCATGCTGACGTGTGTGCTCACTTGTGTCTGACTCTTTGCCACCCCTTGGATGGTAGCCTGCCAGGCTTCTCTGTCCATGAAATTGTCCAGGCAAGAATACTGGAGAGGGCTGCCATTTCCTACTCCAGAGGATCGTCCCAATACAGGGATTGAATCTAAGTCTCCTGGGTCTCCTGAATAGGCAAACAGATTCTTTACCACTGAGCTACCTGAGAAGCCCCTTGTTGACACATAAAATTAACCATCTCACTAATTTTCCTACTTTATCATTATTATGTTAAGGTCATAGGGATTATATGTTAAATAATATTAGATGACATTGCCCAATAAATGACACTCCTACACTTTCATCTTTCTCCGCCTGTTTAGGAAAAGTGTCAGTCTGGTCATATCACATCCATCTCCTAAAAGTCGGCATCAGTGGACTCTGTGGTCCCCCTCTGACCGACCACCTGAGTGATTTCAGATATGTTGAGCCAGTTCCTCTAACATGACCTAATAGGATGGACCGGCCAGATTCACTTACTTTAGCTTATGGACACGGGCTGGGGGAGAGCACAGCAGTGTTGCTGCCTCAGGGAAATCCTCAGTGTGGGTCTTCACTGGGGTAAAGGGGCGTACTTTACTCTTTCCTCCAGACGGTTTCTTAGTAAGGAAACAAGACAAATTGGGTGTCTATGAAATTAACTTGCTCCGTAAGTTTAGTTTTCCAAAGGATAGAAGAGACAGGAGAACAGTTTGCAGGAGGAGAGCTGAGATAGAAAAACCTATCACTGCCCTACCAGGCTCAGGCACAAAAGCCTTGTCATTGCCCCATAGAACCTATTCGGTAAGCTTCCATTGGTCTGCAGTTTATCTTGTCCTTTCCTGCCCTTACTCCACACCCTTGAATTTAACTTTCATTTCCCCTCACCTTCTACTAGGACTCTTCTTAGGGGCGCTCAGGCCTTTGATGCGGTGACTGAATCCTGAAAACATCTGCCCGGGTCCTGCCTTCACTCTTCTCCGAGGAATCACAACTTCTCCACTGGTGTCCGAGGAAAGCTGTGTGGCTTGTAGAGGACAGAGTTTGAGAGACACAGTAGAAACGATTAAATCTTCTTGGGTGAGTTTTGTTGTGTGAAAGCTGTTCTAAGGAGGGTAAAGCCAACTTGCAGACTTCCTGCTGAGAGTGCTGACTGAAGATATGTCTGGGGAAGGGAACTATTACAAGAAGCAGGGTTGGAATAAAGCAAATGACTTTATTGTTTCTTCCCTGGAAGGGATGTTTATTTCTCAAGGCTGAATCTACCCACAGCTCCTTCCCATTCTGTGAGTGTGAACTGCACCTTGCTGAAGACAGTTCTTTATCTGCATGACCGTGTAGGTAAATTCTCATTCCCTAGGCTTGCCTGGGCTTGCCTGGATGCTATGGCATCTGGCAGGCTCTGCAGCCTCTCGTGGATTCTCTTGTCCAGACACAGGGAACTGCTGCACTTCCGTACATCCCTAACCTGTTCATCCTTCTCCTTGAGCCGGATCGGCCACCTCGGGCCAGCTCAGCTGAGAGATCAGAGGCAAGGGGAGCACAAGGGAAGAATTTCTAGAAGTGACATCTGGAAGCTCTAACTTCTAATAACAGTGATATCTAAGTTTTATTTTTAAAATCTTACTTGATTGGTATTCAGGATATAAAAGGATGTCAGAGAAGTATTCTCATAACAACACTGTGAGACCCACATGGAAAGTAATTTAGAGGAGTCTCTGCAATCCCCCCTTTCCTCCTTCCTAAAGAACCTTCACCTGCACCCACCTTTCTCAGGCACATGATGACGCGAGTCAAATCCTTTTCCTCGCCTCAATTTGCCTTCTTCTGACCAAGGCTTATTTCGTCAAGGCTGACTTTGGACACAGTCACCTCTGCTACCTATTCTTGTCGCCCTCTCAGGCAGAGTCAGTGTTAGACTCTTGTCTTCTGAACTCATACAGTTCACTTCTGTCAGGCCAGTTGCTACAAGGCTTTAGAATTGTTACTTTAATTTTTCAAGTTTTACGTTGCTAGTATTGTAAGGTATTTATATTAAACAATAGTAGATGACTTCCTGGGAAATATTACAAAGCCCACCTTCACATTCCAATTCTATTTGGGAAAAGTGAAGTTTTCTCATATAACATTCACAACTTGTGGCTATATTATGTTTAGAGAAACAGTTAAACCGCAGCCACAAAAGAAAGTCATCTCTATGATCTTACTATTTTCCCTTTTGTGTAAATATTGTCTTTTTATGTCCTTTATGCTTATCTTTGGCTGTTATATCTGAGGTGTTTTCAGTTTGTATTTTCATGAGCTCCAAGTCAAAAGATCGAAGGTAAGGATCAACCTTCTGACATTATGCGAGTCAAATGACGTGAAGTTTCATCAGGCAGATGCCACTCCTGTTCCCATATCTATCTTCCTGTTGCCAAGCGAAGCCTGTATCACTGCTTAGAGAGTGGTGTGGGGTCATCCTTCAGGTATGAGGTCCAGTTCCTTCATGTCTCTTGTGGATCTAGCTGCTTTAATATTAGGTCCTTGGAGCACTGCAAGGAAAATCCATTTTGCCATTTCCTGTCTGAATGCATGCTCTGAGCCTCCCTTCTTGATAGGCTCTTGATGCATCTCAGCAGTAGCTGGATCTCGAATAGGATGAGAAATAATTGGAGGCCCCTCACCATATTTTAAGCAAAGCTTTAGCCATAAAATGTTATAATGTCTACCCCTGACCTTGATATTCATTAACGTGTTATCTTGTGCACCTACCAAAAGGCACTTAATACATCCAGACTAGTTTTACTGTCAAAAATGTGGCCTTAAGGTGAAAGGTTGCTGCTGAGCCATGAAAGACACCCGGATTCTTAGCCTCCAGAGGACGGGAATTCAATCTGGGGCTAGTACAAGGCTTGATCTCTCAGAGCTTTTGTTTAACAAATTTTTATTAAAGTATAAAAGAGATAGACAAAGCTTCGGACATAGACATCAGAAGGGGGAAGAAATAGTGCCCCTCTTGCTAGTTTTAGCAAGCTGTTTTACGTCTGTTAGAAAGCTATTAGTCAGATAAGAGAGACACCTCAAGGCTGAGGTAGTTTCACCAGGCCCTTCTCCCACAATATGCGTTTTTGAGATAGGATGGCATGAGGTGTATCATCCCCCAGCCACAAAACCATTGATATGAATACTGGTTTGTTGAGTTATTATCTGCCCTAGAATTGAGAAAAGAAAACAAAAGTTAGTCTGAGGTGGAACCACTTTGAAGAAAGGCAAATTGAAAGTGAAAGTGAAGTCATTCAGTCATATCCGACTCTTTGTGACCCCATGGACTGTAGCCTACCAGGGCTTCTCCGTCCATGGGATTTTCCAGGCAAGAGTACTGCAGTGGGGTGCCATTTCCTTCTCCAGGGGATCTTCCTGACCCAGGGATTGAATCCTGGCCTCCCTCATTGTAGGCAGATGCTTTTACCCTCTGAGCCAGGGAAGTATGAAGAAAGGCAAATTCCAAAGCAAATACAGTTTCATTAACATAGTTGATGAAAAACATTTTCATAAGAAAAACGCAAGGTTTGAGAAAAGTCAAGTTCAGGTGGAACAAGGTGTCATCATGGCAAAACAGAATTTTAAGAGAAACCTTCTTTTAACTTTGTATAGAGAAGGAAAACATTCTGACACGTGTAGTGTGTTTCCTCCTGCCTCTTAAGGGAGACCTAAACAATGTCTGACACTTGCAGCCTATTTCCTACGTTTGGAGACCCCTGGCCTTCCTGCCTGTTCCCCTCTCAAAAGTCTGCTGACTTCACTTTATTGTAACCCAGTAGACTTCCCAGAAAAATAAAATACACACACATACACACACAACACAAAACCAACAACAACAACAATAACAAAACGTAGAAGAGTAAGCCAATACTACCTTTACAGGAAGAAAGAGTCCAGGACTGATGTTGCCCCTTGTCCCCACACATCTAGTCCAACTCCCAATCTTGTCCTTATACCTCTTCTTATCTCTCACTCTCACCTGCTGCCCAGCATTTCCTTCATCACCCTGTCCCTCGAGCTATCATCATCTCTCCACTGAGCAACTGTGCCTGCATCCTACCTGATCCTCCCAATTGCACACTGGGTCCATCCAACATCTCACAGCCCAAGGGCACAGCTCGTCATGCGCCTACTCCTCTCTCATGGGAAAACATTGGTAACTTCTCCTGACTCTTGGAGACGGGTCCCTGAACGTTACATCATTTGGGAAGTGTCATGTTTGATGTCACTGCAGCCTCTTGTGATGCAGAAAGCCCAGCAGGCTTCTGTACACCAGCCACACTGGCCTTTTCAAACTCATACAAGATGTGTCTTCTGCACACAATTCATTTCCTCTACTTGGTAGGTTTTTTCTTCTTTATCATTCCATGTTTCCTTTGTCTTCTTCAGTTTGCACTTTCTCTGTTGTGTTTTCATGCTGAAATTCTTGGATAACCCTTATTTTCTCCAATTATTTGATTTCTAAACAACATCTGCACCTTTTTGGTAATGTTTTCCACGTTTGTTCTTTTGTATGTATACAAGTATATATATATATATGCCGGGGTCCAGCCCCGGTGGATCCAGGGAATTCGAAGGGCGGACGGCATTGGCGTGGAAAAGCAGAGCACAAAAGCCGGCAGATTTTTGTTGGGGTACATGCTTAGGAATTTCCAGAGGGGTCCCTGAAGTCTGAGCACGCCTTGCATATGTCAGCTTCCTTCCTCATGACCTTGTCGTGGGCGGGATTCCTCACACTGGCTCCCGGCATCTCACCCTTTTTAATTTTAAATAATTAATTATTTATGTTTAAAATCAGGTGCAGTTCGGTTGCGAGATTCCGAATGCTCTGCCGAAGAATCTAGACAATACAGGGAAGAATGATTATGAGGAGCAATATTATAAACAGTAGACAGAATAGTCTTTCCAGAAATGAAGTTAGAGAAAGTGTGGGAAAAGTCATTGGCTTCTCCTGCGGTGGTAAAATCTAATCGGGAGTGTTCCAAGGTCTGAATCTGATTATGAAGTTTTCCTAAGTCTAAACTAATATCTGAGCTGTTCCAAAACACCTAAAACTTGATTTTTTAACATATTGGGCATTTACACTTGTTAAGTCAATGACTGCTGCCATACAGTTGTTGTAACACAGCAAGAACATAATTATCATATCAATAAGTTGTTACAGTTACAGGACATTTTTAAAACCACAAAAGAGCAGACATTACTTTGAGGAGTTAAACAAGATGAAAACATCCATGGTTCACAAGTCGCTACATTAGGTACATTAAGTTTTCTGGAATCATTGGTGAAAAGAAGAACATAAGGAGAGGATAGACAAGCCAAAATAGAGTAAATAGAGTCATTTTCTGGTTGGAGTTTGCGCTGCAGCAGCTGTTAGTCCCGCCAGGATCTTGATGTTTCTTTTGCCTCTTCTGCGGGTGGGAGCGGAGGCCTTCACCCCGCCCTCTGACACTGGCGCTGTTACGGGGCTGCGAGTGCGGTGCACTGGGTTCCGTCAGTCAGGCTGGCCCCGCCCACAGCTTTTGGTGCGCGGCTGTTTCCCGCGGCGGTGGCGGCAGAGAAGTTCCCTTTTTCTTTTCTGGCGAATCAGTCTGTCCGGGATCCAAACGTGGAAAAAATATAAACACTTCCTCGACCCGCAGTAAATTCTGGGTTGGGATCTTTTTGTTATCTGGAGAGGAGATCTTTCCACTTTATCAATGGTTTTACATCTTACTGTTCCAGATGAATCGGCATTTAATTTATTACAGAAAGAGCATGTTGTAAAATCTGATGGGGGAAAACTATACTTAATTTCTCCTTTTTTAATTTTTGAATTAACAAAGCACGTGAGGGTAAATGATGCAAGATATGATCACAAGAATTTTCTATAGCAATCTGCCAATCAACATCAAACATTTGAAAAGCATCAAGTTGTTCTCTGTTATATGGAATTACAATGTTTGATGGCTCTTTACTAAACAATTTAATAAATCAGTATACTTGAATTAATCTTTTTAATTAATATGTCAGTAATTTTTCCTTAGGCAGAGGCCATTGTTTCACCCACACCGGATCTTGAGGTATCCATGTAATGGGGTCGGCAGCAGAAACAATGGCCTCCATTATAAATTTGGATATCCCAATTTAGCACGTAGCTTGCGAGGAGTTGGGCAAATTGGCTCAATTATTCCTGTCTGTTGTTTACCCAATCGTTTTGATGGATCATAGCCGATCTGCAGCATCTGAGAGGTCACTTTATCATCAGGGCTAAAAAGTAACACTCCCATTTGAGATAGCATGTCCCTCCCCCACAGGGTAAGGGGGAGCGAAGGAAGGACATAAGGTTAGAAAGTTCCACAGGTATCCTCAAATTGCCAATCTAAAATTTTTGCACTTTTAACTACTGTGGGGGCTTGAGGGCAAATAAAACAAAATTTGACTCCTGAAATCTATCAGAGCAACTTGTCAAATCACTATTTTTGTAAAAGAATTGCAGTTGATCTTTATTGAATGGAATTACTATAATTGTTACTTATTTTCGAAAAAGTTCTACACTTCTTTTTTTTTTTTTTTTTTAAATTAATTGTTCCACCAAGTTGGGATAAGATAAAACTATTTTTTTGGGGTCATTGGTAGATGGAACCAATGGGCCTTCTTGTCACAAGCATCCTGTAGGTATACATTTTGTGGCAAGAATAATTTAATCTCCTCTTTTGGCAATATTAATCTTAATTACTGATCATTTAAAGCCTCATTCACTTTAACAAAAGCCAACTCTGTCTCACTAGTCAACCTTTTTTTTAGAACTGGGATTAGGATTGTTTTTTTCAGCAATCAAACAAAAGGCTTTAAATCTACAGAAGTCAGTTTTAAATGTGGGCATATCCAATTAATATCACCTAATAATTTTTGGAAATCATTTAAAGTTAGTAAACAATCTCTCAGCAGCTTTAAAAGGACATTATCAGTTTTAAAACTTTTGGCAGACCCAAATATAAGAAGCAAGAAAAGCTTTTTTAATGATCTTTTTATAACCCAAATCTGGTCTATAGCCTTTTAGATGACAAGTAACCATTTAATCTTTGCTTGACTACTTCCAGCAACGGGGAGCTCACTATTCACCAAGGTTTTAAACTCTCTCTCACCTCTTACTCTATAGCATTTTTATCCTGCATACCACTTTTTTTAATCCCACCAACTCCTTTTCAGTAGTATATTTTGGCCAGGAGCTGCGCTAGTCTCTCAGCAATGTAAGAAACATCTTGTCTATTGTCTAACAGCCATGACATTTTATATCTTTGAATTAAAAAATCTTTTAAAGGCCTAGAAGCTGCAATTTTTTGCACCCAAAAAGCTAGATCTAGATCCTCTGGGGCTTTTTTTGTCTGGTTTTTCTGTTTGGTAATAAGGTAAAAGCAAAAGCTGTGCTATTTTTTTTTATTATTATTATTAATTGCACAGTTTTAGCAGGTGGTGAGATCAAAACTTCAATTTTTTCAGTATAATCAGAATTTACTACACAAGACACTACCGAAATTTTTTGAGAAGAAAGCAAGCTATGCCCCAGCACAAGTCTTACAATGTCCTCAGGCAGGGGACTAGACACTGGAATCTGAGTCAGGAGTTATTTTTATTAAGGTGGTGAAACTGAGGTCCAGGCCTGAGCTACCTGGGGTTGTTTGGTAAGGCTTGTTATCTCTGTTTAGCAGGACATTTTGGCAAAAAATGTTCTATTTGGCCTCAAGAGAAACATTTTGCATTTGTAAAGTCCTTTTTATTACGAATATTTTTTTTTTTTTCTGTTTTTCTTCCTTTTTCTTTTTTTTGTTGGGTGAGGCCCCTCCTGAGGGGATTTTATGCAAGGAGCAAGCTCTGTTTTAAAAGCTCTTTTGCTCAAAAATATTGTCACTATCGTTTTCAAACTTAAGCAATGTTCTGGGAGGCTTTGGATATAAAGTGGGGAGTTCTTAAGCCCTGGGGAGGCGCAAGCAGAGGTTGCAGTGGTCGCCTTAAATAAGATAACTTTTTTAAAGGTTTGGTTTGTGTAGAGGGGGAGGGGGCTCTCCAGGGTGCTCGGCCGCTGCTCGGCCGCTGCGTCCTGTAAGCACCCTCCTTCCTCGGGAGGAAGAGTAGTCTCTCTCCTTTTGTTTGCCAATGGCAGAAAATATGATATGCATAGAAGGTGGAGACCCACTACCATTTACCACTGTAGTCTCTCCAATAGGCTATCTAACAGCCTCATGAAAGGGGTCCAGAACATTTGTAATCATATTTTACAGAGCAAAAGCATTTACAGGCCCATGCAAAGTATAATAAGTTTTTAGCTGTTTTGTTAGCTTCACCCAAGTATCTAAATCCCTTTTTTGGAAACCAAGGACATTGTTCTCGTAACAGTAGCCTTTTAATCTTTAATTTGTCTTTTTTGTTTAACAGTTACAAAATTACTTGTATAAAGAGGTGTCATTGTTTTGAGTCATTGTTACCTGTGTCAGAAAATTAAGAGTTATAGAAAAGTCTGCCTTGACAAAAAGGTTTTACCTTAGCCAAGGGGGGTTTTGTTTTAAACCCTAAAATAGCAGGTTTCTTTTCAACCTCTAGAGCACCAGGTTTTTCTTAAACCCTTGAACACTTCCCACTCTTCCTCACCCTGTCTATCCTACAGGGGGGTCCGCGGCACCCTGAGTGGGGTCCTAGCTGTCCCGAACACTCAACACTGGGGGAGTACCCGAAAGTACTCTGGGGGGAGTGATTAAGTCACTCCGGGGGGAGCAACAGAGAGTGCTCCAGGGGGAGCTTTTGCTCCAAGGAACCTACCTTCGAAGTCCCTGTTCGGGCGCCACTTGCCGGGGTCCAGCCCCGGTGGATCCAGGGAATTCGAAGGGTGGACGGCATTGGCGTGGAAAAGCAGAGCACAAAAGCTGGCAGATTTTTGTTGGGGTACATGCTTAGGAATTTCCAGAGGGGTCCCTGAAGTCTGAGCACGCCTTGCGTATGTCAGCTTCCTTCCTCATGACCTTGTCACGGGCGGGATTCCTCACACTGGCTCCCGGCATATATATATATATATATATATATATATGCACCTAAGGCTGAATTTTTATTTACGATTACTTTCTAGGTGAATATCAAGTTAGTAGTGGTTTAAATCTTCTGTTTAGACTCATATTTCTTTTTATGGATATGAGTCTAGTTTCTAGCCTATTTTACTTATTAGTGATAATTAGTCGAATGATCTTGCCCAATATACTGAGACTTTTTTTTTTCAAGACTGACATTTATTTCACCTGTATTTATATGTTTTCAGATACCTGATTTGTGTGATTGGTTGAGTATACTGATACTACCTCCCTCCCTATAATCCTCTTACACACACACATCTCTGGGCTCCTATCAGTATCCTTGACCTATTTCCAGTCCAAGGGGAAATCACTATTTACCCACTAAGACTTCCCAGTACCTCCCAAGTGATATGCATCTCTTCACTTCTTCACTTCCACACTCCCAGTGCATTTGATGTTAATTCAGTCCATGAATTTGCCTTTGTTTGTCTTTGATTAGCTCAATGGGTAGGAGACAGGCCCCTGAAGAAGGACCACTAACACATTAGGTTTAGTTCCACTCTGTGTATTGAAGATATGTGATCTTTGTAGTCACCATCTCTCTTTACATATCTGAATATGGGTTTGCATTCACCATGTACAGACACACATATCAAATATTATATGTGTGTGCTCAGTTGTGATCGACCGTTTGCAACCTCATGGACTGAAGCCCGCCAGACTCCTCTGTCCATGGGATTTTCCCAGCAAGATTACTGGAGTGGGTTGCCATTTCCTCCTCCAGGGGATCTTCCTAACCCAGGGATTGAACCTGAGTCACCTGCATTGCCCATATTGGCAGGCAGCCAGATTCTTTACCACTAAGCCCCCTGGGAAATCTTGTGCTATATTAAAATTATGTCATGACAATAAGAGAAATCATTGCAAACATCCAACAAATGATGACAATGATTACATTGTGATAAGTCTTCAGAGCAAGTCTATGTGATAAGAGGAGAGTTTACTGAAGTACAAGAGACAGTCATACTGATATTTTGATACTGAGGATATACGGGCCTTGGAAAGATGTTGGGTCCCATAAGGATCTTAGTGGAAAAAGTGTCAGGTCATCCTTTTGTTTAGCAAAATTAAAGAATAAAAATAATTCCACATATAAGGATATAATTTGTCATGTAACATGAATCAAGAGGAAAGTATTTAAAATTATTATGAAATGTCTTTACAGATTTCTATTCAGTTCACTTCAATTCAGTCCCTCTGTCGTGTCCGACTCTATGCGACCCTGTGAATCGCAGCACGCCAGGCCTCCCTGTCCATCACCAACTCCCGGGGTTCACTCAGACTCACGTCCAGTGAGTCGGTGATGCCATCCAGCCATCTCATCCTCGGTCATCCCCTTCTCCTCCTGCTCCCAAACCCTCCCAGCATCAGAGTCTTTTCCAATGAGTCAACTCTTCGCATGAGGTGGCCAAAGGACTGGAGTTTCAGCTTTAGCATCATTCCTTCCAAAGAATACCCAAGGCTGATCTCCTTCAGAAAGGACTGGTTGGAATTCCTTGTAGTCCAAGGGACTCTCAAGAGTCTTCTCCAACATCACAGTTCAAAAGCATCAATTCTTCGCAGTCAGCCTTCTTCATAGTCCAACTCTCACATCCATACATGATCACAGGAAAAACCATTCCCTTGACTAGACAGACTTTAGTCGGCAAAGTAATGTCTCTGCTTTTGAATATGCTATCTAGGTTGGTCATAACTTTTCTCCCAAGGAGTAAGCGTCTTTTAATTTCATGGCTGCAGTCACCATCTGCAGTGATTTTGGAGCCCAGAAAAATAAAATCTGACACTGTTTCCACTGTTTCGCCATCTATTTCCCATGAATGATGGGACTGGATGCCATGATCTTCGTTTTCTGGATGTTGAGCTTTAAGCCAACTTTTTCACTCTCCTCTTTCACTTTCATCAAGAGGCTTTTTAGCTCCTCTTCACTTTCTGCCATAAAGGTGGTGTCATCTGCATATCTGAGGTTCTTGAATTTCTCCCAGCAATCTTGATTCCAGCTTGTGTTTTTTCCAGTCCAGCGTTTCTCATGATGTACTCTGCATAGAAGTTAATAAGCAGGGTGACAGTATACAGCCTTGATGTACTCCTTTTTCTATTTGGAACAAGTCTGTTGTTCCATGTCCAGTTCTAACTGTTGCTTCCTGATCTGCATACAGATTTCTCAAGAGGTAGATCAGGTGGTCTGGTATTCCTATCTCTTTCAGAATTTTCCACTGTTTATTGTGATTCACACAGTCAAAGATTTTGGCATAGTCAATAAAGCAGAAATAGATGGGTTTTTTTTGGACTCTCTTGCTTTTTCCATGTTTCTGCCAAATATCAACATATGTCAGCTATAGATATACATATGTCCTTTCTCTTTTGAACCTCCCTTCCACCTCCCTCCCCATCCCGCCCCTCTAGGTTGCTATAGAATCCTAGTTTGTGGTCCCTGAATCATAGAGAAAATTCTCATTCAGTTAAAAAATAAATAAAATATTTTAAAGTATCATGAAATGTCCTTTTTGCCAGCTCACCAAGCTTCTTATCTTGTATCTTGATGGTTCATTTTTGTTCCTCAATAATCTGATGTGGGACTGTACTTGTTTTATTGACAACTAGTATCTTGCATTTCTGTCTTTCTAACTCGGTCCCCTTTTAACCTTCCAACACACAGGGATCTTTGAGAAAGAGAACCCTCAGAAGTCAGGACAAGCTGGACGAGTTGAGCAACTCTCATGGCTTCAGGAATTGTGGTGAGCCTACAGGAGGAGGTGATGTGCCCCATTTGCCTGGAGCTTCTGACAGAACCCCTGAGCCTTGACTGTGGCCACAGCTTCTGCCAAGCCTGCATCA
Organism: Capra hircus; assembly: GCF_001704415.2. Classification (NCBI taxonomy): domain Eukaryota; kingdom Metazoa; phylum Chordata; class Mammalia; order Artiodactyla; family Bovidae; genus Capra; species Capra hircus. The sequence continues at coordinate 34,822,205 of NC_030822.1, forward strand.
CTGCAAACAACATGGTGTCCATGAATGACCCAGACGAGGACAGAAGGTGCCCTGTGTGCAGAATTAGTTATGAGCCTGGGAACTTGAGGCCTAATAGGCATGTGGCCAACATAGTACAGAGGCTCAGAGAGGTCAAGCTGAGCCCAGAGGTGGAGCAAGAGAGACATCTCTGTCTGCGCCATGGAGAGAAACTCATGCTCTTCTGTGAGGAGGATAGGGAAGTCATTTGCTGGCTTTGTGAGCGGTCCCAGGAGCACCATGGGCACCACACATTCCTCATGGAAGAGGTTGCCCAGGACTATCAGGTGAGAGAGCAGAATGGAGGAAAGACAGACCACAAAGTGTTACTTGAAGGGAAATCTCCACTTTGCATTGGACTTTGTTTACCTGGTCACCATGGACTCGAGGCTTGTGATCTCTTTTCATCCTATGCCCACCTTCTGATGCTGATGGACGTTTCTGTGAATTCCCCCAATTACAAAGCAATGATCTTACACACAGACTTTAGGTCAGAAGTGGGTAGAGATCTGATGCCCAAAGAAGCTCTCATGATGACTTTGAACAGGAGGGTAATGAGGACATGGGGTAATGAGGAGGGTAATACGGACATTGAGGTATAAGTTTTTCCCTGCTGCAGGATCAGGTTTCTCTAGACTAAAGAGAACCAGTCTTCTTTGCAGAGAGAATGCTGACTCCAATCTCTTGACTCTTAAGAATACATTCCCCACCTCAGGTTTTCTCCCAGGTCACATATTCTAATAGCTGTTCTCTACAGTTTTTGTAAAGTAGATTCTCTTTGGAAATCAGCCTCATTTCTCTCATTTATCTTCTGCAGTGATGCTGAGAAAGCCCATAGCTTGACTCTGGTGTGGTTCTTTTCTCACAGAAGAAACTCCAGGAAGCTCTAGAAAAGCTGAGGGAGAAGCAGCTGGAAGCTGAGGAATTGGAAGTTAAAGTCCGAGCAGACATTGCCGCCTGGAAGGTAGGAGAAGGCACTTCCTCAGGGAGTTAGACAGATATCTTGGACAGGACCTTGGGTGGTCACAAGTAGCGGCCTTCCTCTTTGTTCCCTGACAGTTGTCGTTTGATTAGTCCTTTCCTTCATCCTATCCCTGATGGGGTGGGCTAAAAAGGGAATGTATCACACATGAACATAGATACTGGAAGGGAGGTATTTACCAGAGGGCATCTCTCATGAGGATACCAAGGGAATTTCCTATTCCATTCCCACGATGTGCTTCTGTCCTTGACTCTTCGGGAGGAGACATTTGGCAATAGCCCACAGCTCTGTCTTGGGGTTAGGGTTAGGGTTAGGTTTGATGCCTTGGTTGGGAAGATCCCCTGGAGAAGGGATAGGCTACTCACTCCAGTGTTCTAGCCTGGAGAATTCCATGGACTGTATAGACCCTGGGGTTGCAAAGTGTTGGACACAACTGAGTGACATTCACTTTCACTTTCATAGTTCTGTCAAACATAACTGAGCAACTTACACCTGTCCTCAGTGTTCAACCTTAGCAGAAGGTGGTGGGAGGGAGTCAAGAGTAATGCAGAAAGGCACGAGCATCCTGGACAGCTGTGTGAAGACTGAGTCACAGCCAGGGTTCCCATTTGGCTGTGAGTTGTCTTCAACAATGCAGATTTGGGACTATTATTTTGAAATGTGATGTAGAGAGAAAAGAACTATCCTGTGAGCTTCCCTAATCACTGCTTCCCTCCTTTCTCTCTCCCTGTCTTCCTCTCTCTCTTTCTCTTACTCCTGAAGGATCAAATACAACGTGAGAGAGAAAATGTCAAGGCAGTGTTTCAAAAACTGAGAAAGAACCTTAAATATGAGGAGGTGAAGGAAATGCAAAAACTGAAGCGTAAGGAGGAAGTTGGTCTTCGTAACCTGGCAGACTCTGAGCATGTGCTAATCCAGCAGAGCCAGCTGGTGAGAAATCTCATGTCAGATGTGGAACGTCGTCTGAAAGGGTCAACAATGGAGATGCTGCAGGTAACACTGGGCAAGAAACCCCAGCATCTGTGATACGAACACTTGAGCTTTACTGTTCATAGGATATATAGCTTTCTATGTTTTTAACTTCACTCTTCTTGTATCATTGAATGTAAAATATATGGCCTGTAGATGGCAATAGTGACTTTTTATCAGGTCAAAAAAATCTTCCTTTTAACAGGGGTATTAATACAATGCCATTTAATAATGCAATCATTGATCTGGTTATATTTAAATTTATCATTTTTTTATTTGCATTCCATATGGCTAGTTTTCATTCTTCTCATTCACTTCAACTAGCTTCTTTTTTGTTAAATATCTCTGGTATAAAATATTGTTTTCTTACTTTCTAACTATGTATATTTTTTTCATTTTTTCCTAATAGTTGCTCTAATGATTAGAATGTTTCCTATCCCATCATGATCTACTCCTGATTAACACCAATTCATTTCAGTAAAAATAGAAACTTCCTGTACCACTGCTTCATTTCCTTCCAGCAACAACACAATGATGTTTTAAATATTGCACCCAATCCTACAGGCTAATGCCTGCAAGCATCTGAACTTTTCAGAACAATGGGAAGAAAAATTCTCTTTTCTTCTGGAGTTTCTGTCAGGAGATTTTTGCTTTCTTCAGTAACTGAGAATAAAATCAATATGAATGATAGTTGCTCAGTCGTGTCTGACTCTTTGCAACCCCATGGACTATATCCCACCAGACTCCTCTGTCCATGGAATTCTCCAGGCAAGAATACTGGAGTGGGCTGTCATTTCCTTCTCCAAAAGTCAATGTAGGTGAAGTAAATAGGATTGGGAAAATACACAGACCAGATTCTGATGACAAGGCCGGAGCTTCAAAATTAAGCATTGATTAAAGTTGTAACGGTATTCACAAAAGGTTCTACTTATTGCAGTTATATTTGATTTTTGTCATATACTAAAAAAAATAGAAGAGAGATTTTGTTTTTTGTTTTTTGTATGTGGACCCAGCTGTTGTACTAGTTTTAGGCAACATGGAAATAAGTCTAATATTAAAGACACCAAATATACTGATTAATCTGCTCAAAGAAAACAACATCTCTGATGATTAAGAAGATTAGATGGTTACAAACTGTTAAGGACTTGAACAAAACTGACTCAGTACAAACTAAAGTGCAGATAAATGCTCTAGTTATAGGACAATGATTGAGTGCTTATTGGTAACATTATGAAAATGGGATACAAGACAGGAGACAGTTTAGTTGATGAATAGTAAGTTACAGATTAAAGGTCCTAAATTACTGATTCTTGTGACTTATTTTTTACTGAATAAATAAATAAGCATTTAAGAGACAAAGGTTGCTGGGAGAAATATCAAGAACCTCAGATATGCAGATAACACCACCCTTATGGCAGAAAGTGAAGAGGAACTAAAAAGCCTCTTGCTGAAAGTGAAAGAGGAGAGTGAAAAAGTTGGCTTAAAACTCAACATTCAGAAAACGAAGATATGGCATCTGGTCCCATCACTTCATGGGAAATAGATGGGGAAACAGTGGAAATAGTTTCAGACTTTATTTTGGGGGGCTCCAAAATGACTGCAAATGATGATTGCAGCCATAAGATTAAAAGATGCTTACTCTTTGGAAGGAAAGTTACGGCCAACCTAGATAGCGTATTGAAAATCAGAGACATTGCTTTGCTAACAAAGGTCCGTCTAGTCAATGTTATGGTTTTTCCTGTGGTCATGTATGGATGTGAGAGTTGGACTGTGAAGAAGGTTGAGCACAGAAGAATTGATGCTTTTGAACTGTGGTGTTGGAGAAGACTCTTGATGGTCCCTTGACTGCAAGGAGATGCAACCAGTCCATTCTGAAGGAGATTAGTCCTGGTTGTTCTTTGGAAGGACCGATGCTAAAGCTGAAACTCCAATACTTTGACAACCTCATATGAAGAATTGACTCATTGGAAAAGACTCTGATGCTGGGAGGGACTGGGGGGCTGGAGGAGAAGGGGGCGACAGAGGATGAGATGGCTGGATGGCATCACTGACTTGATGGACTTGAGTCTGAGTGAACTCCGGGAGTTGGTGATGGACAGGGAGGCCTGGCGTGCTGTGATTCATGGGGTCGCAAAGAGTCAGACAGGACTGAGCGACTGAACTGAACTGAACTGAACTGAAGAGTCAAAACTGAGTAAAAGTAAAGAATTGGAAATCAACTGTGTGTGTTATGCTGAAGTTAAGGGAGTGAAAAAGATCACTGATAGTGTGTAAAATGATGCTAGAGACACATGAAAAACATGTACATTAAGACATTTGTTTACTTCCAGCCTCATAAAAGCCATGTAAATAGCTTTAGGAATATTAGCATTATGTATTCATTGTTGATTCTCCAAAGCATGGCTTAAACCTTGGCAAATAATAGTATAATACTTGATACTTCTGTTGAATATATTAAAGAACCATTAAATATTGAAATAGCCTCATGGGACATCTTATGCCTTTTCAGGAAAGCGAATATGTTGGTTTTTATGTTCTCTCATCAGCACATACTAAAAGCCTCCTGCTTTTACAGGTGTCAAAGCTATTTCACCTTTGTTGAAAATGTGACAGCGTTACAAGGGTCTTCTAGAATGAATGGCCTTGCTCTTGTCTTTACTTTTGCTCTCACATTGAGACCATCCTATTCACACACTCAGCGGCTGGTGGGAATATAATGAAGCTTTCTAAGTGGGAGGACCTATTACTTCTTGACTCATGTTTTTTTCCTTACTAGGACGTGAACGACATCATGAAAAGGTACGTGTGGGAGATCAGACATAGTCCATTTATGGAATAAAAATAATTAAAACCACTGGCTAGATTTATCTGGTGGCCAATTAGAGGAAAATAATGGTCAAGGCAGAAAAAATGGTATATAGATTTCCCTTCAATTTCTGTTCACAAATCAAGGCTAAATTTTTCCTAATGATTAAGAATGGACCAACTTCTACTGTAGATAATTGCGGTCATTGAAAGTCATAGAGTTTAGTCTGTACCCTAATAGGAATAAGACGTTGAAATAACAGACTCCTGTGACCTCAAATATTTAATGCACACTTGGTGTCCTTATGCAACTAGCTTTCATATTTAGTAGGTGCTTGAATTACCTTGGGAGAGTCATGTCTTCTCAAGCACCCAAATTGGAGACAACTCCTTTATATTTGAATTTTGCCTTGGGTATAGAAGAGACTTGGCCCTTCTATATCTTTCTGATTAGATTTCCAAAAACAGACTTGAATATCAAAGACTGTTATGGCTGTGCTGCAAACAATTGCTCCTTCTTGCTCACAGAGTCTAGAAGGCCGAATGGAAAGGTAGCATCCTTGTGTTTGAATTTGCACGTGTACATGGTGGCAGCAAGATTGTTACAAACACATGAAATGTCAACCACTGTTGCTTAGTATTCCTAATGTCCTGTTTCTCAAGGGTTTGCCATTATTCCCAGAGAACCTGGGATCTCAGGGTATTCTGAGAGCCTCTGTTTTGGGGAGCAGACTTTGAAGATCTCAGGACTCTCTAGACAGTGTTCTCATACCTGGTATGTCTCAAACACCTGGGTGCCAGGTCCTGCTCCCTAACTTTCTGACACCTCCCTAGAACATGTATCTATGCAGGGATTTTTCCACAAATTAATTTTTTGTGTTACCAAAATATTATTTCAAATAATTTGATATGCTTTCTAGGAGCTAGAGAGGGAGAAGTTAATGACTTCACTAAAGAAAGAATAACTGTCCTTCTGACAGGTCAGTACAGTCCCAGGTCGCACGGAGGTTAACTAGGAAGGTGGACATTAACACATTCCTTCTGGCGCCAAAGTCAGGTGTCCAGTCTCTCATTTCCCAGGACAGTTCAAGGGCATCAGTGGAGTGAAAGTCACTAGTTTTAGAGGAACAAGAAGTCAGTCGTGTGGGGGTCAATCTTTGTCTTCCCTAGGAGTGAAACTTTAACCCTGAAGAAGCCCAGAACTCTCCCCAAGGGACAGAGGAGAACATGTTCAGCTCTTGATCTGACAGACATACAGCAAGTGTATAATGGTGAGGAGTGCTACCTAAGTGGGTGTCTGTGGAATTCTTGTGATGGGGGTAAAACGGGGAGGAGGCTCCAATTTCTAGATGTGGATAGAGACAGCAAAGCCCAGATACTTTGCATTTGATGATGTGGTCCTATTTATGGAAAGTGACCAAGTGTTTGCTCATCTTTTCTTTCATCACTTCAGTACCTCACCACAGCCCTTCCCCTAACCTGGAAAAAACAGATTTCAGAGCTGACTCTCTTGTTTATATGTAACATTATGGTTTATTATTATTATTTCAGGGCTGACAGATGTGCAACGCTACTGGGGTAAGGAAACATCACAAGATCATCAAGCTACCCTGTTTTCATCATCTTTTAGATGCTTTCATTTTCTATTAGGTCTCATATTTTAAGATGTCTGTTTCCACTCCCAACACACACACACACACACACACAACCTCTCCATTCAAGTTATTTTAAAGATCCCTTTTACAGGGTTACAAATAAACCTACATTGTAGCCCTAAACCAACCCTGTGATTTTTCCACAGTTCACATGTTCCTGAACCTTCTTGCTAAGACCTTGCCATTTCTGAGGACCAGAAGCAGTTGAGATATCTGTACAATTTGGAACCAAATGTATATAAGAATGATGATTTTGGCGATTATGGTGTCCTGGGCTCCCCAGTCATCACATCACAGAATAATCACTGGGAGGAAGATGTGTCAGAAAAAGCTGCCTGGATCCTGGGAGTATATGGTGGCAAACAGCATGGATATAAGATGAAGTTTCTGTTTGAAAACAAGGGAAATTGTCAATATGTTTATTGGAGATATCAACCTAAATACAGCTACTGGATTAGAGGGTTAAAAAATATGTTCAGTTTGAATATGATGCTTTTGATGAGTCTTCTTCCTCAGGTCCCTTGATCTAAACCCTCTCCCTGAGTGTTCCTCCCCATTGTATTAGAGATTTCCTAGACTATAATACTGATGTTGTCTTATTTGTCAATGTCACAAACCAAGGAATTCTCATCTATAAACTCTCTTCATGTTCCTTTACTCAGAAAATGTTTCCATATTTCAATCCTGGGCAATGCAATGCTCCCATAACTCTTTGATGGCCAAACTCTTGGACTTTCTTAGATTTACACTCACTTGTTTGTATTCTCTTGATATATGTGCATCTAAGACACGTTTGCTTATCTACTAATACCCCACCTCTCCTTCTTGTTCAATTTAAATCTCCTTACTTCATCAAAAGGACATAGAAAAGGCAGAGGAACCAGAGATCAAATTGCCAACATCTGCTGGATTGTTGAAAAAGCATGAGAGTTCCAAAAAACATCTATTTCTGCTTTATTGACTATACCAAAGCCTTTGACTGTGTGGATCATAATAAACTGTGGAAAATTCTTCAAGAAATAGGAATACCAGACCATCTTACCTGACTCTTGAGAAACCTATATGCAGGTCAGGAAGCAACTGTTAGAACTGGACATTGAATAACAAACTGGCTCCAAATAGGAAAAGAAGTAAGTCAAGGCTGTATATTTTCAGCATGCTTATTTAACTTATATGCAGAGTACATCTTGAGAAACACTGGGCTGGAAGAAGCACAAACTGGAATCAAGATTGCTGGGAGAAATACCAAGAACCTCAGATATGCAGATGACACCACCCTTATGGCAGAAAGTGAAGAGTAACTGAAAAGCCTCTTGATGAAAGTAAAAGAGGAGAGTGAAAAAGTTGGCTTAAAGCTCAACATTCAGAGAACGAAGATCATGGCGTCTGGTCCCATCACTTCATGGGAAATAGATGAGGAAACAGTGGAAACAGTGTCAGACTTTATTTTGGGGGGCTCCAAAATCACTGCAGATGGTGACTGCAGCCATGAAATTACAGGACACTAACTCCTTGGAAGAAAAGTTATGACCAACCTAGATAGCATATTGAAAAGCAGAGACATTACTTTTCCAACAAAGGCCCATCTAGTCAAGGCTATGGTTTTTCCTGTGGTCATGTATGGATGTGAGAGTTGTAGTGTGAGGAAAGCTGAGCGCCGAAGAATTGATGCTTTTTACTGTGGTGTTGGAGAAGACTCTTGATAGTCCCTTGGACTGGAAGGAGATCCAACCAGTTCATTCTAAAGGAGATCAGTCCTGGGTGTTCTTTGGAAGGACTGATGCTAAAGCTGAAACTCCAGTACTTTGGCCACCTCATGCGAAGAGTTGACTCATTGGAAGAAACTCTGATGCTGGGAGGGATTGGGGGCAGGAGAAGAAGGGGACGACAGAGGATGAGATGGCTGGATGGCATCACTGACTCGATGGACATGAGTTTGTGTAAACACTGGGAGTTGGTGATGGACAGGTAGCCCTGGCGTGCTGTGATTCATGGGGTCACAAAGAGTTAGACACGACTGAGCGACTGAACTGAACTGAAGTATATATTGACATCATGGGTGAATTACTCTATGCAGAGGTAAGCAGGTATAAAATCTGTGAGCAGCAGTGGACTCTGTGTATGTGCTATGGCCATGGGGAAAAAGAGCAGGCTAGATAACAGTATGCCAAGTGAAAGAATCCAGACTGCAAATATCGTGTATTAAGCTATTCATTTTTATGAACTGATCAAAAGGAAATCTGTAAAAATGTGAAGAAGATCAGTGATCATCTAAGGCTCAGATCACAATGAGGATGACTGTTATAGTATCAGATTTGTTTTCAAGTGATGGAAATGCTCCAAATTTGCTTGTGGGTCAGAGACGTAGCCATGTGGGAAACTACCTTTCTCTCTCTCTCCTTCAATCTACAACCATTAAAACATTCACAGCTCAACAAAGGGACCTCCATCCAACACAGGGTGACACTGAAGAATTCTGAACATGAAAGATGGGTGGCCTGGAAGACTCAGTAGGTGGAACCAAGGGAACGGTGGGGGTGGGGCCTGAGATCGCTGGCTTCTGACCATGAAAGCTGAGCCCACTGCTCCAGAGGAGCCAGCAGCAGCAGGCAAGGCAGCACACATGACTCTGGCATCACGCATGGACACACAAACCCCACTTCCAAAGAAACCTGACAGTAGCGTCCGTGAAGACCGGGCCCACACCCTCACCCTTGCTGCTGCTGAGGCGTAGAGCACCCCAGCTCCTGCACCCTCATCCATGGTGGTGGGGCCCTTGAACCTTTACAACAAAAGTCAAGGTGGGGATGGGCTGCTCAGTCCAGCTCAGTCCAGGTCCTTCCAGCTCTGCCTCTCTTCCCCACAATGGAACCTGTTTCAAGGGATTTCGGATGTAAGGAAAGAGCCCGCCATCCTGATGGAGAAAGCAGCTCTGGCACAAACAAGGCAGCAATGACACAGCTGTCACAAGATAGAGCAATGGAAGTGTGGAACTATCCACACCTCTTGCAGAGACGGTGGAAGCTGGAAAGTGCCAGCTTGCAAATGCAATCAATCACAAGTAACCGCAGATACTAGAAGCCAAAAGCTTATGTGATGTTGCCACCTACTGGTAAATAAAAAGAAATAGACTATATTGAATCTGTCATTTAATTTCAAAAGTGCAAGCAGAGGGAAAATGGATCAAACAATATGAAGAATTATAGTAACACCACACCACAAAAAGAAAAAGATAATTTTCTAGATGCCAAATTTAAAATAACTGGTAGTCCAGTGGGTAAGAATCTGACTTCTAATTCAGGGGTCCCAGGTGCAACCCCTGGGCTCAGCAGGGAACTGCTGCTGCTGCTGCTAAGTCGCTTCAGTCGTGTCCGACTCAGTGCGACCCCACAGACGGCAGCCCACCAGGCTCCCCTGTCCCTGGGATTCTCCAGGCAAGAATACTGGAGTGGGTTGCCATTTCCTTCTCCAATGCGTGAAAGTCAAAGGTGAACTAGGATCCCATATATCTGGAAGCAACTGAGCCCGTGTGCCACAACTACTGAGCTTGCATGCTGTGCTTGCCTGCTGTAGAACCCATGCTCCAAGACAAAAGAAGCACTTGACTACTGCAACTAGAGAAAGCCCAGACACCACAGCGAAGGGCCCGAGCACCACAAGGAAGACTCAGCAGAGTCAAATATAAATAAATAAATAAACAGAATAGTATGATCGAACTGTTGGAGAATTCAGAATAGTTGCCATGAAGAAATTCAAAGAGTTATAAGAAAACTCAGAAAAGTAATTTAATAAGCTGAGGAATAAAATTAAAGAACCTCGAAAGAATACTTTACCAAAAAGACTGAAACGCTAAAGAAGAGCCAGACAAAAATTCTAGAGCCAAAGAACACATTAAATGAGATGAATAATTCATTAGAAAGCATTTAAAATAGACCAGATCATAGGAAGACAGAATTAGTGAGCTCATAAATAGAAAGCTAGGAATAATACAAGTAGACGAGGAAAGAGAAATAAGATACATTTTTTAAAAATGAGGAAATCCTACAAGAATTACTGGAAACTTTTAGAAAGGGCATCATTAGCATAGTGGGTATCCTTTTAGGAGAAGAGAGGGAAAAGGGAGAAGAAATATTATTTAAGAAATAATAGCTGTGAACTTCCCAAACTGGGAGTAAGAACTTGATATACAAGTCTATGAAGTTAAGAGAACATCTAAAGACCTCATTGCAAAAAGGTCTTTTCCAGGACAGGATAATAAAATTGTCAAAATTCAATGCAAAGAAAGAATTTAAAGGCAGCCAGGGCAAAGGGGATGGCAACCTACAAAGCAGCTCCTACTGGACCATCAGCAGATTTTCAGCAGAAACCCAGCAGGCCAGGAGGAAGAAGAATGACATTTGTAAAATACCCAGAGATAAAACTTGTCACTCAAGAATACTCTGTCCAGCAGAGTTATTACTCAGCTATCATTCAGTTATTATCCAGCAGAGTTAGTATTCCCCCACCAGATATGGCAGGGAAATCCTTACCCAAGCAAGAAAAAGCTGAGCGAGTAGATGAACCCTAGACCTTCCTTAGAAGAGATGCTAAAAGGAGAATCTACCAGAATCAAAATGGCAAAAATGCACAAAACATTCAGCAAGGTGATAAAGAGACAGAACCAGAGAATTACAGAGCTTTTTTTATCCTGTCACTAATCTACTCTTCTTGTATCACAATGATGTGATAACTTCAGGTGAACGGGAAAGGAACTTAGCCGTACATGTACACGTGTCCATTCTCCCCCAAAACCTTCTCTCATCTAGGCTGGCATATAACATTGAGTAGAGTTCCATGTGCTATACAATGGGTCTTTGGTTATCCACTTTGAACACAGCAGTGTAAAACATCATTTTAATCATCTAATTTTCTTTACTTATTAAACATCCTGACCCAGTGCCTAAAGATTTGAAAAAAAGATAACTTCAAAAAAAGTATTTAAAATAACTGAGTGTTTGAAGTTTGGATAATAATAGCAATATAATAACAATTAGTATTACAGCAGCATCGAGCTGCATCCTCCAGCCTGCAAGCCTTGTACTTGCTGAGTCTCAAGACCAAAGAGAAAGCCCAAAGTCAATGACAGAGACATGTTCAATAGACAGAGGAAACATTATGTGTGTGAAGCAAGGTCCTGGAGCAACTCCCACTGTGTGTAGCAGATAGAAGACAGAACACAGCAGCAGTCTTGCTTTTGGACAGAACTGCCAACAGCAGTGTTGAGGAGCTAGGGAAGCTGTCTGAGGGGTGAAAGTGAGGTGTGTCTGACTCTTTGCAACCCCATGGAGTATAAAGTCCATGGAATTCTCCAGGCCAGAATATTGGAGTAGGTAGACATTCCCTTCTCCAGGGGATCTTTCCAACCCAGGGATCTAACCCAGGTTTCCCACATTGCAGGTGGATTCTTACCAAGAATACTGGAGTGGGTAGCCTTTCCCTTCTCCAGTGAATCTTCCCCACCCAGGAATCAAACTGGGATCTCCTGCATTGCAGGTGGATTCTTTACCAGCTGAGCTACCAGGGAAGCCTTAAAGATAGAGCATCCTTAATATTGATTTCTCGATTACCAGAGAAACCAGCAGAGGGTCTAAGGACCTTCATGGGGTAAAATCTTCCCTTTGAAAAACTAGCATGGTGGAGTCATTCTTTTTTTTTTTTTTTTTTTTTGGTGGAGTCATTCTGATCTAAGGATTAGAACAATCACTAACAAGGGCCAGGGGGAAGGAAGTACACAGGTTTTTACTGATTAGGCTCTAAGTTTAAGAGGGAAGATCAATCATGTGTGTAGAATGTAAGGAAAGTACATTCATGTATGTAGAATGGTTGAGCAGAGGATAATCCAGAGAGAAAGTCTGCTCATACAGGCAACCAATGATTATTTAGGCCATGAAATGTCTTGACAAGTTTCTAAAGCACTTCCCAAATGCAATTATTATCCTTGACAAAGTGAAAATAAAATTAAGTCAAAGGAAGTTTAAGGTCACCAGCCCAAAGTCATATAATTAGCGAGCATTCAAATCAGATTTTGAATTGAAATTTACCTCACTCACAACCACTTAGGGAGAAAAAAGCAATATTTGTACTGTCTTTTAAAAAGTTTTGCTAATTATATTGAAGAGAAGGGTATAAAGTTGTTTTGAAAACAAGTCCATTTTGTAAAGAAAAATTCTGATTTTTTTCTAATGTAGACTAAAGGGTTAGCTGATTCTTAATCTCACCTTTAATCATTATACTCCCTCGACTCTAAGTTTATTTATCTTTACAATTAGTGACAAACAAACAAAAAACAACAAAGACATAGCATGTAGTAGAATTTCTGGAAAGTTTCTACTTCCCAGACTTTTATATGATAAATACTTCATAAAGAGAATTCCCTCCCAATAATTTTTCTCTTTTAAAAGAAATCCAGGAGTTGTCTGTCAAAAACTGACTAAAGAAAGCATTTACATAAATCTTTTTTGTTTGCTTCTTTGCTTTGGTTTTGATTTGGATTTTGCTCAGAGAATCAGCTTGAAATCTTTGTGTACTTCTCCTTGTTTCTTACCTAGGCATGGTACAGAGCAGTCTATGCCACACAAATCTTTTCTTCTGTCCCTTGGGTTCCTATAAACAGTGGTGTTATTCAGCTCCTTGAGGACTTGTAGGAACCTATATAAATCCTACTCAGCAGGGTAAGAAGTTGTACAGAAAGCTGAAGGCACTGGCAAGAAGACACAGATAAAATAACATAGTGATAGAATACCAGAAAAATGGGATAGAAGTAAGACTAAAGAGGGAGAGTTATTTCTATGAACTGGACAAGCATGTATGTATTACTGTTACTGAACTCAGGTTTTGTTGCTCTTTGCTCAAAAGCCAGTACTCAAGAAACAAGTGTCACATGGAGAGGGAAGTTCGCTTTATTCTGGAGGCTGACCACCTGGGGAGAAGGTGACTAGACTCACGGCTCAGAATGAACTCTGAAAATTCTACTTTACTGTAAAAGTTTTTAAAGGGAGAAAGAAATTAGTTGCAGTTAGTAATTTGAGAAAGAGATCAGAGTCTTTGTTATCTTCCACTGTGTGCAGACTTTGTTCTGCACAATAAATCACAGATTTATTGGTGATGAGGGAGGTGTTCCAGGATTCATGCTTAGCATGATGTTATCATCCTCCACCTGGGTAAGGGCCTTAGTTCCTGCCGAATAACTCAATGATATTGTCATGTTTCTCCCTTGATGAAGAACCACAATCCTGCTTTATCGTTGCACTATTGTTTATGATTTCTCCTTTGTTTCTTCAGTCCCTCACTGTTCTGGTTAGCAACTGCTTGAATCTGCCTTTTGGAACTCATGGAAGGTCTTATGAGGCTGCCTGAAGTCCATTTCCTACAAACAAGAATCAGGGACATGAAAAGGATTTGTACCCACATGGTGCCCACAGGGTTCTGCTCAGGTTCATTACTAAAGAGATAAGTGAAGGAAGAATAGGGATGACTGAGCTTGGAAGATCACGGTCTACAAATGCATAAAAATTTTACCAAGGCACTGATTACTGAAGAAAATTTTTTTATGGGTAACATTATTTTGGGAGGAAGGGCACCAAAGAAAATATTTATTAATGATGAGAAAGCTGCTGGACCTCTGAGTATAGAGAGAGGATAGTAATAAATCTGCAGAGATGTTGGCTTTCATCATCTGGGACTTCTTCCTTTCCTGTTCTCTTCCTGCCTCCCCAATCTATTAGTCTTCATATCAGTTAAGATAACATCTATTATGATCTTCAGTCACTTGGAGATTGCTGAGTACCAATTTTTGCTTTCTGATGGAGGACTGAAGTAGCAAGATTTGAGCTTTTCAACTGCAAGATTAAAGAAAGCACAAGAAAGTTTTACCAGCTAAAAAAATAAAGTTTTACCAGCTAGCAATGTTATAAAACAAACTGATGAAATAGTTTATCCAAATAACTGTAGGGGAATAAAATGATTTTTCCTTTATCCTTCTAGATTCTTGACAAAACCTCCTCTGTAATAAAAGACAGATTAACAGGGGGAAAGAAACAGAAGTTTAAGAACATGCATATGTCCTGTATACATGAGACACACCAAGGAAAACAGAGTAATTCATAGAAATGGCATAAGACATCACCTTAAATAACTCTGCAGCTAAAGACAAAGAAAGATTACCAGGGGTCTGTTAATAGGTTACAGGGAAAGCACAGTAAACAAGATCAGAAGACAAGGTCAAAAATGGTTATGGGGCAGAGGATGAGATGGTTAGACAGCATCACAGATTCAATGGACATGAACTTGGGTGAACTCCAGAAGATGATGAGGGACAGGGAGGCATGGGATGCTGCAGTCCAAGGGGTCAAAAAGAGTTGGATATGATTTAGCAACTCAACAACAGCAAAAACTGTTATGTAGATATAGGTCCTAGCCTTGTCTATTGATAAGAGTTTCCAGAGATTCACTCATCCTCCTCTTCTCATACAGAGAGGAAGATACCTTTACAAATGGACTGTCCCTCACAAATGTAAATATCTCTTCCAGAAGTGCAACTGTTCCAAGCTCACTCTGCTTGCTGTGCTCCAGCCCAATGAATCTGAGAGACAAGGTGTTGAGGCAAGAAAGAGACTTTAACTGGGGAGCCAGCAGACGGAGAAGATGGCAGGCTAGCACTTCAAAATAACCATCTTATTGGGGGCTGGATGCCAGATTATTTTATAGATCAGAGAGAAAGAAGCAATGAGGAACTAAAGTCAAAAGGCAGAACAAAGAAGGAGATGCAGTGGGGAAGAGAAGTTAAAGGGTCTTCAGTCTTGCAAAACATCTCCAAGGGAATGCCCAGCCTTCTGAAGGGGTGTGCTAATTTCTTTTATTCACAGTTGGGCAGGGACAAGCTATCTCCCAGAGCTGAACAAAGGCTCTTAATTTACAGTCAAGCAGAGAGGCAGGGTCCTTCAGGCAAATCATTGAATACAATCATAATAATAAAAGCAAGTCAAAAAAACAGTTTCCAGCATGTAGTCAAAATTGGCTTCCTCCCTGCAAGATAAATTTTACCCAGTTTTCAGAGATTGTACTATGTCTGCAGTGTTTTTTTTGTTTGTTTTTGTTTTTTTTTTTTTTTATAAATAATCAGCTTAACAGGCATATTTTGGATAGAAATTTTGCTTTCCCGCACATCAATCAATATGAACTTTTAAAGCATTTCTGCAACCTATTTCCTGATGTAAAGGATCCAACTGCTTTATGCACCAAGAGCGTTTTTGCTTTAATCCAATCCTATGAGGCTCTTTCCACAGGAATCAGTCAGTTCAGTACAGTACAGTTCAGTCAGTCGCTCAGTCGTGTCCAACTCTTTGTGACCCCATGAATCGCAGCACGCCAGGCCTACCTGTCCATCACCAATTCCCGGAGTTCACTCAAACTCATGTCCATTAAGTCAGTGATGCCAACCAGCCATCTCATCCTCTGTCGAACCCTTCTCCTCCTGCTCCCAATCCCTCCCAGCATCAGAGTCTTTTCCAATGAGTCAACTCTTTGCATGAGGTGGCCAGTGTACTGGAGTTTCAGCTTTAGCATCATTCCTTCCAAAGAAGACCCAGGGCTGATCTCCTTCAGAATAATGGACTGGTTGGATCTCCTTGCAGTCCAAGGGACTCTCAAGAGTCTTCGCCAACACCACAGTAAAAAGCATCAATTCTTCGACGCTCAGCTTTCTTCACAGTCCGAATCTCACATCCATATATGACCGCTGGAAAAACCATAGCCTTGACTAGACAGACCTTTGTTGGGAAAGTAATGTCTCTGCTTTTCAATATGCTATCTAGGTTGGTCATATCTTTTCTTCCAAGGAGTAAGCGTCTTTAAATTTCATGGCTGCAATCACCATCTGCAGTCATTTTGGAGCCCCAAAAATAAAGTCTGACACTGTTTCCACTGTTTCCCATCTATTTCCCATGAAGTTGAAGAATCTAAGCTACTCCATTTTGTTAGCAGAAAAACTCCATTTTATAAGGTTCCAGGAAAAGAGCCTTT
Organism: Capra hircus; assembly: GCF_001704415.2. Taxonomy (NCBI): domain Eukaryota; kingdom Metazoa; phylum Chordata; class Mammalia; order Artiodactyla; family Bovidae; genus Capra; species Capra hircus. The sequence goes on from NC_030822.1 coordinate 34,838,693, forward strand.
GGAAATCCAAAAGCCTTTGGAAATCCAATGACCTCACCCTACCGCCCACGAGCCAATCGGACCCCAGACCAAAATCTCCTGACTTAACCTAGACAATAGGGACCAATCAAGAACCAACACACAACCCTTCGAAAGAAAGTGACCAATCAGACGTTCCCCTACCTAGAAATCCTTTTTTTCCATGTATACTCCCTATATAAGCAATGTAATCCAAAACCCAGGGCTCCTCCCTATAGCCGCTGCGTCTCTATCAGTGGGAGCCTCAGCTCGAGCTTGGTAATAAAAACTCTCTTGCTTTTGCATCGGATATCGGCTCCCTGGTGGTCATTGGGAGATTTCGCAACTTGGGTATAACAAAGTGATGGAACCAGATGCCATGATCTTCATTTTCTGAATGTTGAGCTTTAAGCCAACTTTTCCTCTCTTCTTTTACTTTCATCAAGAGGCTTTTTAGCTCCTCTTCACTTTCTGCCATAAGGGTGGTGTCATCTGCATGTCTGAGGTTCTTGATATTTCTCTCGGCAATCTAGATTCCAGCTTGTGCTTCTTCCAGCCCAGCGTTTCTCATGATGTACTCTGCATAGAAGTTAAATAAGCAGGGTGACACTATAGAACCTTGATGTACTCCTTTTCCTATTTGGAACCAGTCTATTGTTCCATGTCCAGTTGTAACTGTTGTTTCCTGACCTGCATACAGGTTTCTCAAGAGGCAGGTCAGGTGGTCTGGTATTCCCACCTCTCTCAGAATTTTCCACAGTTTATTGTGATCCACACAGTCAAAGGCTTTGGCATAGTCAATAAAGCAGAAATAGATGTTTTTCTGGAACTCTCTTGCTTTTTCCATGATCCAGTGGACGTTGGCAATTTGATCTCTGGTTCCTCTGCCTTTTCAAAAACCACCTTGAACATCTGGAAGTTCACAGTTCACGTACTGCTGAAGCCTGGCTTGGAGAATTTTGAGCATTACTTTACTAGCGTGTGAGATGAGTGCAATTGTGTGGTAGTTTGAGCATTCTTTGGCATTGCCTTTCTTTGGGATTGGAATGAAAACTGACCTTTTCCAGTCCAGTGGCCACTGCTGAGTTTTCCAAATTTGCTGGCATATTGAGTGCAGCACTTTCACAGCATCATCTTTCAGGATTTGAAATAGCTCAACTGGAATTCCATCACCTCCACTAGCTTTGTTCTAGTGATGCTTTCTAAGGCCCACTTAACTTCACATTCCAGGATGTCTGGCTCTAGGTGAGTGATCATACCATCATGATTATCTTGGTGATGAAGATCTTTTTTGTACAGTTCTTCTGTGTATTTCATTGCAGTTTATTCCAGAAAACATTTCTTAATATTTTACTGTATGTTATTTTGACAGATATCTGAGCACTGAAGTTTTAAAAATTTAGCTTATCAAATGTATTTTTCTGACCCCTCTGCCAATATATACCATCCCTAAAAGCTTGTAAAGGGCTTCCTTGGTGGTTCAGATTGTAAAGAATCTGCCTGCAATGTGGTAAAGAATCCTGCAACCAGGATTGACCCAGGTTCAATCCCTGAGTCAGGAAGATTCCCCTGCAGAAGGGATTGGCTACGAACCCTGGTATTCTTGCCTGGGGAAATCCATGGACAGAGGATCCTGGCAGGCTACAGTCCATGCGATTGGGTCACAAAGCGTTGGACACCACTGAACAACAAACACTTTCACTTTCACTAAGAGCCTGTAAAAGGTTTTTGTTTTTTTTTCTTTTCTCAAGATTCCTAGGTTCTGAAGACGGACATCTTTCCTCACTCTGCCACAGTTCCTTCATTTCTTTGTGATTTCATACACTCAAAAGACCCAATAGGAATTGTTGTCTGAAAAAGAAATGCGCAAGGTGAGAGTTATGAGTCAAGTTTTATTTGGGGCAAAAGGAGGACTGTAGTCCAGAAGACAGCAATTTCAGATATCTCTGAGAAACCATAATCTACAGGACTCTAGGGGGCTTTCCTTGGACAGACCCCTCCTCCATTTTCTGCTTTAGCTCCTCTCTGAAGTAGCTAAATAACAGTATCAGAGGCACATTTCCTGTATTGTTTCACTGCTGTGAAAACCCCTCACCAGTTAACTACTTGATGACCGTGAGCTTATAGCCCTAGGCCTATTGGAGCCTGCTGCTGCTAAGTCGCTTCAGTCGTGTCAGACTCTGTGCGACCCCATAGACGGCAACCCACTAGGCTCCTCTGTCCCTGGGATTCTCCAGGCAAGAAAACTGGAGGGGGTTGCCATTTCCTTCTCCAGTGCATGAAAGTGAAAAGTGAAAGTGAAGTCGCTCAGTCGTGCCCTAAGTACTGCTAAAGTTAACCCCTGTGACTCCACCCTGTTCCTCACCATCAGCCAATCAGAGAATCCTGCACGTCCTGATCCCCTACCCTGCAACACTCCCTTCCTTACCTGGTTCTTAACAGCGCTTTGCTGAAACTCTGTGGGGAGCTTGAGGATTTTTAGGGTTTTAGCTACCCCAGTCTCCTTGCATGGCTCTGCGATAAATCTTTTTTTGCTCCAAACTCTAGCATTTTGGTGTGTTTATCCTCACTGTGCATCAGGCACACAGTGCCTTGCACTAAGGAGTTTTGCAAGTCAACCTAGGAATCCGTGTCTGTGGCAGGTTGACCCCGGGCACCGCAGTTGTCCCTTTCCTGAGCTCCCAGCAGCTACTGAAGCCCATTTCTCTTCAGGGATCTCAGAGGGACCGTCCGCAACAACTGCTGACTGCCCACCGCATGAGGCTGTTTGGAACTGAGAAACATTTGGAGCTTTGGTCCACATTAGTTGTCCTTGGGGGTGAGTCACTCCAGCTGGTGCAGGCTGGGAATTCTCTCCACTCCATTTGGACAGCTTCCTTTGTGGGAAGTGAGCTTCTGAGTCTATTGTGAGGCCTCTATCTGAGAGTGGAAATTAAATCTTAGACTACACCTCTGATTTTGTCTGTGTGACTGTAGCTTAGTTCTTGTTTGTAGTTTTGTGTGTATCATTTTAGGTTGTGTTGACTTAAGAAAATGCACAGTGTGAGAGTTGCATGTTAAGTTTTATTTGGGACAAAATGAGGACTGCAGCCTAGGAGACAGCACCTCAAGTAGCTCTGAAAAACTGCTCCAGAGAGGCGGGGAGAAATTCAGTGTATATGTGATTTTGGTGAAAGGGGAGTATATGCAGTCAAGCATGTATTTTTTTGAGAAGGTTTCTTCTAGTCATGAGGAACAGTCATCACCATGAAGGACTTTAGCGCTTTTCTAGATATGAGGAGACACAAGAATTGGGTTCTTATAATCAGTTTCTGAGAATATCTAATTTGAAAACCTGTCTGGCCAATTTTTCCTCTAGCACAGAATGCCTCATTTCTTCTCTCCACCCTGAACTCAAGGGGTACTGAAAATCAGCAACTGCAGCAGCGCATGATTTAATCTCTTTAGAGGTAGAGGGCAAGTGCCAATTTGTGATTGACAGGTGAGCCACTTGTGGTCCATTCTCTTTGTGAGCCAAGCCACTCCAGAGCCTCCATCTGGGAATAAAAGTGGAATTTCCAGCCTTGTCTGATTCTTTGTTGTGTCTTAGTACTTACATTGGCCAGTTGAGATGTCTTTAGTGAATAAAGGGGCTCTTGTGTGAGAAGACAAGGGTATTCTTCACTATTGCATTGGTTTGAAGGAGGAAACAGAACAGGCTCTATCTTGAAAGCAGGACTCCATCTTAGGCTGGACCATGGACTCTGAGCTATATGCCCAGTATCTAAGGAAACAGCATACCAGCTGGAAAACCAGGCCCCTGGAAGGAATAGCCCCAGGGCTCTCCATCGCCTAAAAGAATACCCTAATTATCTGTGAAACAGAATAAAATCATACATTCTATTATGCTTATTGGGGTATTACCACAAGTTATTGATACTTGTCCTCTGTTAACTACCTAGGCTTAAGGCATATGAACCACTGGTTAACTTTTATTGTATCTATCTTTTTCCTTTGTTCAGACTAGTTTTAGGGAACTTGGGGAGGTGGATTTGGGCTTGTACGCTTAAGGTATATAAGGTTTTCACAAAAACTGGTCGGGGTCCTTGGCTAAGAGAAGACTCTGCCTTGGGCCCGCCAGTGTAATAAACTGCACTCCACTATCTGCATTGTCCTTCTGAGTGAGTTTGTTTCCCGGAACGCGTGGCTACAACAGGTTCGCCTGTGGTGGTGATCTCGGTGAGCAGGAGCAAGCTGCAGCATGGAGCACGATCTAATTCCCCATCTAGGAACTCAATCTGGATAGCTTGGGTGAATAGGAATCCTAGCCACCAGCCTAGCAAGGACTAGAGGCTAGAAACTAACTTTCCCTGGATCTTTGCCTCCAGTGAAAAATGCATTTATCATGGAGGCTGAAACTGTAAATGCAGGTACAAAGTTTATTATTAGAGACATAGCACAACAGCATGTGGGATAACATAGAGAAACAATTTGTTTAGTTGAGAGAGGCAAAGGCAGAGATGCACACCCAGAAAGAAAGAGTGTGGGCATCCACTCTGGTGAGGATTTATATAAACATATAAACATATTCGAGAAGGAAATGGCAATCCACTCCAGTATTCTTGCCTGGAGAATACCATGGATAAAGGAGCCTGGCAGGCTACAGTCCATGGGGTCGCAAGAGTTGGACACGACTTGTGACTAAACCACCACCACCACCATATAAATATATATATTTATATATAGTGACCTATATATAAGTATATAGGTCAGTTCTTCAGGGTCTTTGTCTTCCTTCAGGCCAATTATCTGGTTTCTTTTTCCCACACCTGACCTGCTCTGGGACTCTCCCCTGGGGTGCACATGTGCCCCTCAGTCAAGACAAATCAAGTGAAGGCTTCTGGGAGGAACAAGACTTATTATGGCTTGACAGTAATCCCTTGACTTTTGACCCACAAGGAGACTTTCTGCACATGTGTAGTGTCTCCCTTATCCCAAGAGAAAGAGGAGGGAGATCCCTTAAACCTTTCCTCAAAGAAGGTTTTGCCCCCTCTTTGTCCTTGCCATTGCTATTACTTTACAGTATTTACAAGAGACAAATACTGGCCATTTACTCTGCTTCTGTTGTTACTTCCATTTTGGAGAGCAAACAGGAGGCTAATTATAAATTCCTTAACTGGAGCTCATCTATCTCTTGTCCCAGGAAATGCAACAGAAGGCTAGTTGTAAATGTCTAACCTGGAGCCCATCTATTTCCTACATCAGTGGAACTTTGGTTTCCCTTTTGAGCTAGCCTTGGAGAAGGAAATGGCAATCCGCTCCAGCACTCTTGCCTGGAAAATCCCATGGACGGAGGAGCCTGATAGGCTACAGTCTATGGGGTCGCAAAGAGTCAGACACGACTGAGCAACTTCGCTTCGCTTCAGTCCAAACTGAACATCCTAGATTTGGGAAGGGAGAAGGCAATGGCACCCTACTCCAGTACTCTTGCCTGGAAAATCCCATGGATGGAGGGGCCTGGTGGGCTGCAGTCCATGGGGTCGCTAAGAGTCGGACACGACTGAGCGACTTCACTTTCACTTTTCACTTTCATGCATTGGAGAAGGAAATGGCAACCCTCTCCAGTGTTCTTGCCTGGAGAATCCCAGGGATAGGGGAGCCTGGTGGGCTGCCATCTATGGGGTCGCACAGGGTCGGACACGACTGAAGCGACTTAGCAGTAGCAGTAGCAGTTGGTCATTCTTCAGCTTCATCTCTGATAGGGCATTGGTTGGGGTTGCCTCTTTTTGGACTGACTGGGCATTTGTTGGGAATTTTCCTTTTTTAGGGCTAGGCAATTCTGACCCTGAACAATCATTCTAAATTGTTGTTTGCGTGATATTTGCTAATGGTGATGATGAATAATTAAGTGTGGATGATCAGAGCTCTGGTCATCTTATAGTCCCTTGGGGTAGTTTTGCAAATTTAAGAGACCCTTTAGCTGCGCTCCCTAAATGAAAAAATTGCCTCAGTGCTTCCTGAGATCTGCAGGGCAAAGGCCTCTAATGGCTTGTCTATTGTATCAGAATGGATCTTTTGCAATTGCTTTTATCTTGCAGGGGGTGGGGAGGGTGGGGGTTGGGGGTGGTATTGTGTGTGAATGAATGTCTCAGTACCCAAGTCCAAATTCCTTTCTCTCTTCCTGGTTTTGTTAAGAGTGGCCTGAGAGTGTGAGCAGATGATATGTATTATTGTCTAATACTGTTACTTGGTTTTCTTTCTTTTTTTTTAAACTGAGTTGAATACTTGGAAACTGGAAAAAGAGAGTTCCTTGAATATACCTCAAGATGGCTGGGTTTTGTATAAGTAGAAAAAAATTTGCATTCTATCCTCCTGTGCCTTTGAGATGTAAATGATCTACCTAGGCCCTCTGGAGCTTACCTGTGTTGCTAGGATCTGAAGAAAAAAGCGATGTAGACATATCATTAAAAAAAGACCCCTCATAACTGCTAGGAGTGCTCCCTCAGCCAAAGTTTACATAAGTTTCATAAGAGATCATCAAGAAAAAACAGTAAAACAGTAATTATCTAAGCAAGCAAATTTAATGTATTCCAACTATTCTTTCTAAGCCAGCACATTTATATTGTTGTTGTTGTTTAGTCACTAAGTTGTGTTTGACTGTTGTGACTCCATGGACTATAGCCTGCCAGGCTCCTCTGTCCTTGGCATTTCCCAGGCAAGAAAACTGGAATGGGTTGCCATTTCCTTCTCCTAGGGATCATTCTGACCCAGGGATAGAACCTGCATCTCCTATGTTGCAGGTAGATTCTTTACCACTGAGCTATATAGGACTTTGTTGTGTCAGTTGCTCAGTTGTGTCTGGCTCTTTGCAACCCCATGGACTGAGGCATGCCAGGCTTCCTTGTCCTTCACCGTCTCCTGGAGTTTGCTCAAACTCATGTCCCTTGAGTTGGTGGTGTCATCCAACCATCTCATCCTCTGTTGTCCCCTTCTCTGCTCTTCAATCTTTCCCAGCATCAGGGTCTTTTCCAATTAGTAGTCTCGTCACATCAGGTGGCAAAAGTATTGGACACCTAGAACTTTAAGCACTTACAATTCAAATATTTAAAATGTTAGACAAAATGAGTTTCAAGTTCATGTGAAAGGGGAAATACTATATTGTTGATACTTGGTATTAAGGTTAGTTTGTTGATTAATTTGGTCTAATTAATTTGGTCTAATTAATTAATTAGGTCTTTAGCGTTGTCAATTTTCATGCTTTCACAAAGTAACATTTTCACTGAGCCTAGGTTTAGTAGAAGAAAAAGGAAATCTTGTGATATCTGTTGCAAATCTGTCGGTGAGAAAAATAACTTGGTGTGGTGAAATTTTTGAGTTAATTAAACTATAGGAATAATTATGGTCTGAAAATTATCTAAAATAATCTCTCCAGATTTTGGTAAAAATTACTTGCCCTCTTGGTTTTCATTAGAAATTAAGGTGTTTAAAAGTTGGGGATTCTAATTTAACAATGTAATTAAAGTTACTAGACATAATAAAACATTTCACTATATAGTAGAAAAGTGGGTTATATATTTTGAGAAAAAATAAGTTTTATGCATGGTCAGACTTATTTTAGTTTAAACTTAATTGGGTAAACGGATTTTGTTATTAAAGTAGATTGGTGAAGTGAAGTCACTCAGTCGTGTCCGACTCTTTGCGACCCCATGGACTGTAGCCTACCTGGCTCCTCCATCCATGGGATTTTCCAGGCAAGAGTACTGGAGTGGGGTGCCATTTCCTTCTCCAAGAGTGCCTCCCAACCCAGGGATTGAACCCGGGTCTCCCACGTTGTAGGCAGATGTTTTACCATCTGAGCCACCAGGGAAGCACCACAAGTAGACTGGTACAGGACTAGATTTGGTTCCTTTCTGCCAAAAGAACAAGTTTACTTCAAATGCTGCTTTTGATAATATATTGTGTGAACTTCCTTGCCTTTCAATGATATGATTTTGTTTTGAAATATTCAAAGTGACCTATGATTCTACCAGACCAAATGTTCTTAAAACTTTTTGATGTTTTTGCTGAACTTCTTATCCAATTCTGGGTTTCCCAGGTGGCACTAGTGGTAAAGAACCTGCTTGCCAAAGCAGGAGAAGTAAGAGACCTGGGTTCAGTCACTGGGTCAGGAAGATCCCCTGGAGGAGGGCATGGTAACCCACTCCAGCATTCTTGCCTGGAGGAGCATCCCATGGACAGAGGAGCCTGGCGGGCTACAGTCCATGAGGTCGCAAAGAGTCTACAGGACGGAGCAACTAACACACACACACTATCCAATTCTAATTAAATTTCTTTTGACTTCAGCTTGCTCTGGGATGCTTCAGAGGGCCCCTAAGTCATGAGATATTCCTTCCAGGCAAATACTGGAGTGGGTTGCCATTTCCTTCTCCAGGGGATCTTCCAGACCCAGGGATCAAACCCAGGTCTTCCACACTTCAGGCAGATTCTTTTCCATCTGAGCCACCAGGGAAGCTCAGCACACTGAGTGGCTTACCAGGAAGTCTTCACCAGATTTGGGAATGAGCATTCCTAGCACCACGGGATGAAATGGTCATGAAATACCCCCCAAACCAGGATCAAATTTATAAATACAAAAAGTCCTTGCCAGCTGGAAACTGACACTTGCTCTCTACCTCTACAAGGATTAAATCATGAGCCACTGCAGTTGCTGACCTTGAACATCCCCTGAAAGGAGTTTCAGGGTGGAGATTAGGAATGGGGCACTCTGTGCTCAGGGGTAAAACTGGCAAAACAGGCTCTCAAATAGAAATTTTAAGAAGATTTTTATGAGCCTAAATCATCACATCTTAAAAAGCATTAAAATCACTAATGATGATGCCTTTTTTAGCCGTTTAGGAGAGAAATGCATTTGGATATAAAAATGGAGTAGCTGTCAGACTCAGACGTGCCTAGTCATTCTCACAGCTGTGTCTGTTGGAACTGTAACCCAGCAGAACCCTGTAGGTACCTCTATCAAGTGCATGATTAACCTCCTTATCTGAACCTGTATTCTTTTTCTGTTCAAAACTTATTCTCCTCAACATTGAGAATTATCAAAGAAAAAGGGGGAATTGTAACCCAGCAGGAGCCTAAGGGGCCTTCCCAGGACAGGCTTTTCCCCATATCTTCTACTTTAGATATACCTAGATAGACGTATTTGATGCAATAATGTGACTGATAATGTTAACCCTGTAATATCACCCTGTTCCCTCACCCTCAGCCACTCAGAATTGTATACTCACTGATCTCATACCCTGAAACCCCCTTCCCTTACTTGGTTTTTAAAAATTCTTTGCTGAATTTGCCCCTGTGCCGGGAGCTCAGAGTGGTGGGTGGGGGGAGGGCAGTGAATGTAGCACAGAAACTTCTCACCTTGCAATAAATACTTCTCTGCTCCAAACTTCAGTGTTTCCGTGTGTTTGGCCTCACTGCATCAGGCACACAAACTTGCTCTAACAAAATTGTTCCAAAGATGTTGGTATACATACGATCAGTATACATATGATTTTGGTGAAGGGAGAATACATGCAATCAAGCTCATATTTCTTTGTAGAAGATTACTGCTGGTCACCAGGGGCAGAGGTCACTATGAAGAATTTTAGTGCTTTTCTAGATACAAGAAGAGGCAAGAATTGGGCTCATGAAATCTCCTGAAAACATCTAACTATCTGAAGACATGTTCTGCCAGTTTTTCCCAGAACACAGTGTCTCATTCTTGATCTTCACCCTGAACTCCTTTCAAGAGGTGTTCAAGTTCAGCAGCTGCAGTGGCTCATAATTTGATCTTTGCAGAGGTAGAATGCAAATGCCAATTTATAGGTGACAGTATATTGTATTGCTTTTTAACTTTATCAGTCTATGCTCTCTCTTCTCCAAACTTTATTGTATGAAAGAATATCCTATAGTAGTTTTTTCTCTCTAGCTATTCTCTGCAACAGTGATAAAACAGTCCTATACTTTCCTGCTACAAGGGCATAACCACTTTCTGGACAGATAAAAAAGTCCTTGGGTTAAAAAAATGACTGATTTATGCTCTCAACTAGGTGAATGACAAGCTTTGAGCTAAAACAAGCAAAAATAATAAAGCGTTTGTGAGCTCACTTCCTGTTTATCTCTTAACCAGATCTCTCATGACAATATATCACATGATGATTTTACATGGTTGTAGAACTTTAATCTTATGTTTCCCACTTTTCACAGATTTTGCAACAAACTCTGGTCTTGTGGCTGCCTCCTCCAGTCATGTTTTTGGTTACTAACTCCACCCAAGTCCCCTTCTACTTCATCCTCAGGGGCATCCCTGGCTTTGAGGTCTTCCATACCTGGATTTCCATCCCATTCTGCTGTTTCTACACTATCTCTATTGCAGGCAACACCACCATACTGGCTGTCATCAGGGCAGAGCCCTCTCTGCATGAGTGCATGTACTTGTTTCTCTCCATGTTGGCCCTAACAGACCTGGGACTTAGCCTCACCATTTTGCCTACAACTCATGAGGATCCTCTGCTTCAGTGCCTCAGAAATGAGCTTTGACGCTTGCTTTACTCAGTTCTTCTTCCTCCATGGATTCTCCTTTATAGAATCTTCTGTGTTGTCGGCCATGTCTTTTGACCACTACTGGCCATTTGCCACCTTCTCCATTATTTTCCCATCCTCACCAGGAAGGCAATCTGCAGAATAGGTCTAGCCGTCATTTGCCGCTGGCTTCTGGCTGTCCTTCCTGCATTGTTCCTGTTGAAAAGGCTCCCCTTTTGTGGCTCCCCTCATCTCTCCCACTCCTACGGCCTCCATCAAGACACGGTTCACCTGGTGTGTGCTGACACCACTACAAATAATGGGTATGGATGTGTTGTAGCTCTGCTTATTATCATACTGGACCCCTTGCTCATTGTGCTGTGCTATGCACTCATCCTGAGACACGGCCTCAGAATTGCATCCCTGGTTGAAAGGCTCCGGGCCCTCAATAACAGTCTGTCCCACATTTTGGCTGTTTTGGTCCTTTACGTGCCCATGGTGGGTGTGTCTATGACTCACCGCTTTGCCAAGCATGCCCCCCAGCAATTGTACATGTCAGTATGGCCAGTGTCTATGTACTAGCACCTCCTGTGATGAACCCCATTATCTACAGTGTTAAAACCAAAGAGATCCGTTGCAGGATCTTTTATCTCTTTGCTCATAGACAGTTGGAATAGAGTGTTGAGAAGTGGGCTTTTGGTATTACTCCGTAAAATAATAGTTTGAGAAACTTGAAAAATTATGGTTTGGATGTCTAGTCATATATGAATCAGGAAGCAGGGCTGGGAATTAAACACAATATTGCGTTCATTGGATTTGTAATTTAAGCTAAGTTGAACCACCTGTATGTGGCAGAGCTGCTTCATTTACACGCACTTTTTGCACACTAAGTTCCTCAACATTTTTATCCTGGAATTGCCAAGCTTCTAGTTCAAGATGTGAAATATGTTATAGAGTGAACTACCTAAGTTAGGTAACCCCTCAAAAGTCCTTCAAATGGGGACATCCTGTTTTTAACAGTGTCTCCTCTTGTGAAGCCCTCCCCTAACATGCACATGAAGCCTCTAAGTTGCTTCCATTTACACTGTTTCTTCTCAGAAAATGCCCTGAGAAGTAATTCTGGATTCAAAAGAAAACACAAAACAAAACAAAAACTCACTAGGCATCAAATGTGGGGTCTCTCATGATTCAGTATAAGTTGTAGGGTTTCTCCTTTTCACCTCTCAGCTTCTAAGTGGCAATTATTTCATCTTATATTTTTTAGACTTTAGATGTGTACTGGGACATTAATTTGGGAAATGGGTGTTCACAGTGAAAATTTGTTGAGAAGGAGATCAGAAGGACCTTGGAAATAAACCGGCTTCCCCTTTTGCATTCATTCATTCATATACTTTTACTTGCTTTTCTTATTTTTTGGGCTAGGACCTACAGTTCAATGATGAATGAATGTTGACATGGTCTTTGATATGTTCCCAGTCAAACAGAGAATGTATTCAATATTTAACCATTAAATGCGACGTTAACTGTGTGCTTTTTCTTACTTAGCTTGAGCAGATTGGTATCTCTAATTTATTACTACCATGACTGGATAGTGGATTTCGTGTAATGCATTTCTGCCTACATTGACATGAGCATTTGACTTTTACCCTCTTGTTTCTTATTTAACTCAACTACACTAGCAGTTTTATAACTGCAATATCCTAGTATTTTTTCTGTACTTAAAGCCTATGTTGTTACCTTGAATTTTTTAACATGGTATTTAGTATATATTCATACTTTAAAATACAACTAGTCTTTCTTTTGTGATTCTCTTAAGCCAAAACTTAATCTGTTTTTTGACTTATTATCATTTTTAGTTTTAGTTTGTCAATAAAAATCTGTTTCTATTTGTCTTCATCTAGAGTTGATGCTTTTGAACTGTAGTGTTGGAGAAGACTCTTGAGAGTCCCTTGGACTGCAAGGAGATCCAACCAGTCCAATCTGAAGTAGATCATCCCTGGGATTTCTTTGGAGGGAATGATGCTGAAGCTGAAACTTCAGTACTTTGGCCACCTCATGTGAAGAGCCGGTTTATTTCCAAGTTTCTTCTGATCTCCTTCTCAACAAATTTTCACTGTGAATACTCATTGAAAAAGACTCTGATGCTGGGAGGGATTAAGGGCAGGAGAAGGGGATGACAGAGGATGAGATGGCCGGATTGGCATCACTGACTCAATGGACGTGAGTCTGAGTGCACTCCGGGAGTTGGAGATGGACAGGGAGGCCTGGTGTGCTGTAATTCATGGGGTCTCAAAGAGTCGGACATGACTGAGTGACTGAACTGAACTGAACTGAACTGAGTGCATGTTAAATATAAAGTTATTTTCTTTTATACATTCCATACTTGATATGATGGCTGCTGTGAATTCCTTGTCTATTACATTCAATATCTGGATTATTTTGGAGCCGATCCCCAGAGATTATTTTTCTCTGGAATATGCACCACATTTCTAGTTTCATTTTATGTTGAATACTCTTAAATTGTATCTAAAATCCTTCAACCATGTTTCGAATAAGATGTTGAGATTCTGGATTCTGTTTATATCTCTGAAGAATTTGATTGGTTTTTATTCAGATAGTTAACTTATGGAACTCAAATTCTCAATTCACCCCTGCATTTTGAAGGACCTAAAGTCTTTGTTCAGTTTTTTTAGCCTTACATAGGCTGCTTGATAGCTATCTCAAAAGTGTACAGTTCAGATATTTCCTGAGTTTATATGCACAAATTTGTATTCTTCTTCTTGCTCTCTCTTTTACATACCACTTGCTCTCTCTTCCTACCACCTTCTAGATAATCTGGCAGCTCCCAAACATTCCTTTTCTTTTTCAAACCAGTAAGTCTGCATGTTGTTTACTGAGTTTTAACTGACCCATCTCCTATCAATAGAGATCTCTGTCAAGCTAAAAGTCATAAAACAAAGAAACTCTCTCAATAATGTTCTCTTTTTCTAAGTAAGTGTAACTTTTCTATAAGTACACTGTAGATTCTCTTTTGTCACTCTCTAGTGCTTTCATAGTTTAAAAAAAAAACACATTTGTTCAAGGTTTATAATGTTGATCTATGGGTTAAAAGTGTTGTTTGTTAGAATAAATACCTTTAGTGATTGAAATACATAGTCTTATCTATAGCTGAATTGCTGGATTGTAGGGTATATTGTAATACAAACTGTCATATTGTGTTCAAAGTGGTTGTGACACTGCATCCCCTCATACTTAAGGAAGACGACAATGATGATATGGAGTATGGTGGTTAATGCAGAGATATTCAGATGTATTTTTAGGTATATTATTCAATCAAAGTTGGAGAGGATTCGAGAGAGTGAAGTCACAGTGCTTATATGACAAACACAGCATAGGTAGGGGTACTGTTTTCAATATTGAAAAGAAATTAACTCCCTTATCCAAATGTATTTTCTCTGTCCAATTCTCTTCCCAATTCTTCTACAGATCCAATATCCATCCTTATACTCTTTCTTTGACTCTCTGAACTAACCCAATTTCCTTGGTTGATAATTTGTTTGTTTGTTTTATAAAGCATTAGATTTATAAGCCTCCAGAAGCCTCTGCACAAGCTGGAATCAAGGTTGCCCAGACACCAAATGACACCAAATGACACCACCCTTATGGCAGAAAGCGAAAAAGAACTTAAGAGTCTCTTGATGAAAGGAAAAGAGGAGAGCGAAAAAGTTGGCTTAAAACTTAACATTCAGCAAACTAAGATCATGGCATCCAGTCCCATCACTTCATGGCAAATAGATGGGGAAAAGATGGAAACAGTGAGAGACTTTATTTTGGGGGGGGGGAGGGGGCTCCAAAATCACTGCAGATGGTGACTGCAGCCATGACATGAAGACACTTACTCCTTGGAAGAAAGGAGACAACCTGGCAGCTTATTAAAACCAGAGACATTACTTTACCAACAAAGATCTGTCTAGTCAAAGCTTTGGTTTTTCCAGTAGTCATGTATGGATGTGAGAGTTGGACTATAAAGAAAGCTGAGCGCCGAAGAATTGATGCTTTTGAACTGTGGTGTTGGAGAAGACTCTTGACAGTCCCTTGGAGAGCAAGGAGATCCAACCAGTCTATTCTAAAGGAAATCAGTCCTGAATATCCATTGGAAGGACTGATGCTGAAGCTGAAACTCCAATACTTTGGCCACCTGATGTGACTCATTGGAAAAGACCCTAGTTCTGGGAAAGATTGAAGGTGGGAGAAGAAGGAGACAACAGAGGATGAAATGGTTGAATGGCATCACCGACATGATGGACATGAGTCTGAGCAAGCTTTGGGAGTTGGTGATGGACAGGAAAGCCTGGTGTGCTGCAGTCCATGGGGTCACAAAGAGTCGGACACGACTGAGTGACTGAACTGAACTGAACTGAACTAAGGCTCTGAATTTAAGCTCTAGTCATTAAATGTCATGCCTAGAGAGGAATCCAGTGAAATATTTCTTCCTTTGGCCCGTGGATATTTTCTCCTTTGAGAAAATCTTAGGCCAAAGTAAGAGTTACTGTGGTTAAAATGTGGTAGTGGAGACAGATTAAATACCAGTCTTGTAAATTTTAGAAAGGAAGAGGAGATAGGAATAATTACTGGCCAGTCCTTCTCAAAGGAGCCATATTTTGTTCACAAGACCATAAAAATTGCTGAATTTCATTATGTGATACAGCAATTGTGTTTACATGAAGAAGAGTAGATAGATGCATTATCCTCAAGATGTTCAGTTCAGCTAAACTGTAGTCACATTTACATCTGTAGAACTGTATTTTTCACTCTTTTACACACCTTAGGCATTATTCAGTAAAATAAAGTCCTTATCTGACTTCATGAAACTTTCAGTTGGGGGTGCAGTGTGGGGCTGTGTTGGAGATGACTAATGACAGTGTTAGTAAAGAGCACTATCCCCACTGTGCTTCACTTCTTCAGCTTCCACTAGGTGGTGCCAGTGGTAAAGACCCCTTCTGCCAATGCAGGAGACATAAAAGACGGGGGTTTGATCCCTGGGTCAGGGAGATCTCCTGGAGGAGGGCATGGCAGCCCACTCCATTATTCTTGCCTGGCGAATCCCCATGGACAGAGGAACCTGGCAGGCTACAATCCATAGGATTGAAAGAGTCAGACATGACTGAAGGGACAGCACACACACATGTATTTTAACTTTCTAATGGGTACAGTTCTCACCTCTAGGAGTACTCCTACTTCTAGCCAGGACTTCCTGAGAAATTCTAGCAGTCATCTTCCCGGAAACATTGAAACATCAGAATTAATCTACCTTTCACAGTAATAGCCACAGCATTCATAGGTTATGCCACATCTCGAGGTCGAATATCCTCTTGATGTACGGCAGTCATTACAAATCTCTTTCCAGCAATTCTCTTCATGGATACTAGTCTAGTTGAATGAGCCTGGGGGTAGTTCTCAGTTGACAAAACCACTCTCTTAACTGCTTACCTTTCCCTTTATGCCTCAATGTCCCAGGAGGAATCTCATCTGATTCAGACAAAATTCCACCTCATCCATACTACACAATCAAAGACACCTTGGATGTCTTATTCCTAATTCTAGCATTGTTAATGTTAATACTATTCTCAGTGCATCTTTTAGGAAATTCAAAGTATACTTCAGATAACTCCATCAAAACTTCCCTTCACATCAAACTACATGATACATCTTATTCACCTATGCAGTCTTACAGTCCATTCCCAATAATTCAGTGGATGTACAGGCTTTAGTCTTTCCAGTTCTGATTTTAGCAATTATCTCAATACTTTATGCATGTATGCTAAGTTGATGCAGTCATGTTTGTCTCTTTGCGACCCTATGGACTATAGCACACCAGGCTCCTCCGTCCATGGGATTCTCCAGGCAAGAATACTGAAGTGGGTTGCCATGCACTCCTCCAGGGGATCTTCCCAACCCCAGGTTCAATCCCAACCCAGGGATTGAATTCCTGTCTCTTACATCTCTCCTGCATTGTCAGGCAGGTTCTTTACCATTAGTGCCCACCTGGGAAGCCCCAATACTTTATACATCAAAATAACAAAGCATAACATTTCAATCCCTTAGCCAATGACTATTCTGTGTGCTGGCAGCTGATCTACAAACACTAGCAAGAATTGGAGGAATATTGAGTATTCATTTGTCATCACTGCACAATTAGCATCTATTTTTAAATTTCTCCTAATTCTCATACTCCACCACTAGCCAGTATCATTGAAAACCACTACCTGAAATGTATTTATATATGTAACCAAATCTTACCATATATTCTTTATCCATTCCTCTGTTAATGGACGTTTACATCACTTGCATGTCCTGGCTTGCAAAGGTTCTACAGTGAAAACTAGAAGTATGGAATCTTTTGGAATTGTGTTTGTCTCTGGGTATATCCACAGGAGTAGAATTGTTCGATCATATAATTGTTTTATTTTTAGTTTTTTAAAGGAAGCCCTATGCTGTTCTCCATAGTGGCTGTACCAATTTGCATTCCCACCAACGGTCTAGGAGTGTTCCCTTTTCTCCACATCTGCTCCAGCATTTATCATTTGTAGATTTTTACTTTTTAATGATCATTCTCTCAGGTGTAAAGTAATGATGGCAGTGATTACATTGTAAACAACTTAGAGCTCTGCCATCTTAATGTTTCTTCCTCAAACCCTCTGTTTAGATTCATCTTTGTGTTTGTTGATATTATTCCCGTTGCTAGCATATAATTTGTCAATGATGATTAGTTGAATGATGCTGCCTATTATTCTTCATCTGTTTCTATATTTTTTTAATGTATCTGACATGTGTGATCTTATGAGTATATACACTATATCTCTCCCCACAATCCACAGGCATGTCACATCTTCAGACTTCTACCAATGTGCTTGGCACATTTCCAGGCCAAGGTGAAATCTGAATTTGCATACTCAAGACTTCCCAAAAACTCTCAGCAGCTCTGATGTCCTCACTTCTTTACACCCACCTCTGTATTGCTCTGGGTATCACTGGGTCCATGAAGTTATCTGCATTTGATTAACTGAGTGGAAGAGGAGATAGGCCTCTGAAGGAGGATCTCAAATACATGAAGTTCATCTCTATTCTTTGTATTTCAGATGCGTGATATTTATAAGTCACTATTTCTAGTTGCACATCTGATAGAAGCTTTGCTCCCTCTTGCAAAGGTAAAGTAAATGATGGCAGTGATTATATTGTAAACAACTTAGAGCACGTCTTTATTATGAGAGAATGTGTAAGGAAAGCGTTTATTGAAGTATGAGAGAGAGTTATATGAAAATCAGGGCTACAATTCCATGTAAGACCAGGTATGTATGCCCAAAGGCATAAGTGGTTTCAACCTATTCATACTGAGGATAATTTTGGGGCATAGGAATGAAAAAGCAGGATAGACGGTGAATCATACAAGTTTCTTGGTAGAAAATGTCTCAGATCACCCTTTCGTTTAGTAAAATGAAATAATAAAAATCATTACACACATAAAGATGGAATTTGTCATGTGATATGAAAGAGTAAAGTGCTTAAAATTATCACAAAATTCTTTTCACCAGGTCATCAAGCTCTTTCCTTTGTTTTTTCACATTTTCTTTTTTGTCCTTCAGTAATTTGGTTTTGGACTGTACTTGATTTATAGCCTGTTAGTATCATGTACAGAGAAGGCAATGGGACCCCACTCCAGTACTCTTGCCTGGAGAATC
This sequence comes from Capra hircus, assembly GCF_001704415.2. Classification (NCBI taxonomy): domain Eukaryota; kingdom Metazoa; phylum Chordata; class Mammalia; order Artiodactyla; family Bovidae; genus Capra; species Capra hircus. Next base: position 34,856,962 of record NC_030822.1, read on the forward strand.
CCAGGGATGGGGGAGCCTGGTGGGCTGCCGTCTATGGGATCGCACAGTCGGACATGACTGAAGCGACTTAGCAGTAGCAGCAGCAGTATCATGTATGTCTACCTTTCTTGCTCTCCCCCTTTTAACCCACAGAAGCCAGGAGAGGTAGGAGCAGGCAAACAGCTGTCATGGCTTCAGTAATCCTGGTGAACTTACAGTAGGAAGTGACCTGCCCCATTTGCCTGGAGCTTCTGACAGAACCCTTGAGCCTTGACTGGCCACAGCTTCTACCAAACCTGCATCACTACAAACGACAAGGAGTCAAATATTGGCCAAGAGGGAGAGAGTAACTGCCCTGTGTGCAGATTCAATTATGAGCCTGGGAACCTGCGGCCTAATAGGCATGAGGCCAGCATAGTGCAGAAGTTCAGGGAGGTCAAGGGGAGCCTGGAGAAGCAAGACAGAAATCTCTGCACCACTGAGAGAAACTCCTACTCTTCCGTTGGAAGATGGGAAGCTCATTCTCTGGCTTTGCGAGTGGTCCCAGGAGCACCGTGGTCACCACACATTCCTCGTGGAGGAGGCTGCCCAACAGTAGCAGGTAAGAGACCAGAATGGAGGGAAGAAAGGCCAGAAAATGATACCTAAGGGGAAATCTTGACATTGGACTTTACCTGGTCTCCATGAACCTAAGGCCTGTGATTCTTTCTTTCCTATGTTGTTGTTCAGTCACTAAGCCGTGTCCCACTCTTTGCAACCCCAAGGACCGCAAGCATGCCAGGCCCATCTGTCCGCCATCGTCTCTCAGAGTGTGACTGTTTATGGAATTCTCATGGAGTGGTTTGCCATTCCCTACTCTAGTGGACCGTATTTTGTCAGAACTCTTCACTATGACACATCCACCTTGGGTGGCCCTGCACTGCGTGGCTCATAGATTCATTGAGTTATGCAGCCCTTTCACCATGACAAGGCTATGATCCCTGAAGGGGATATTCTCCACCGTGAACTGCTCTCTTCTTCTTTTTCTTTCATTCTCAATATCTGAAAAACATTTCTGTACACTCACCCACTTACAAAGTAATAGCCCTACATACAGATTCTTAGTCAGAAGTAGACATTCATGCATCTTGTGTTAATAGGTGGAGATCTGTGCCCAGGAGAAGTTCTCATTACCCCATTGAACAGGAGGGAAACTAGGACATTGGGAAGATTGAGGTATACTTTCTCCCCGCTCTAGAACCAGGTTTCTTCCAGAACAAAGAGAACCAGTCTTATTTCTGGTGAGAGAAGATGGTGATTTCTATCTCTTGAGTTGTAAAGAACACATTCTCCACCTCAGTATTTTTTCAAAATCAGATTCTAATTGCTGTTCTCAGTTTATGTAAAGTTTATTTATTTATTTATTGGAAATCAGCCTGACTCCTCCATCATTTATCCTCTACAGTCTTGCTTAGAAGGCCCTTTCTTGACACTGATATGATTCTTTTCTCACAGAAAATGCTCCAGTCATATCTGGAGAGGTTGAAGAGGGAGAAGCAGGAAGCTGAGAAGATGGGATTTGACTTCAGAAAAGAGATATCTACCTGGAAGGTAAGAGGAGAAGCTTACTGAGGAAGTTAGATAGATATCTTGGCAGGACCTTGGGTTGATCTCAAGGTGCTGCCTTCTTCTTAGTTCCCTGACAGTTAAGTTATTTGACTAGGCTTTTTCTTCATCCTTTCCTGATAAGAGTGGTGGCTGAAAAGAGAACATATCACAAATGGCCACAGATATTTGGAGGGAGATATTCTTATAGAGGGACTCTCTGGTGAGGATGACAAGCAAATTTCATTTTCCATTCTTGTCATGTGTTTTAAGCTTTGACTCTCAGAAGACATCTGGCAATGGCTCATGGCTTTGTCCTTGGGGTTCAACTTTTTGCAGAGGGTGATGGAAGGGGATCAGGAGTAATGCAGAGAAGCATGAGCATCCTGGACAGATGTGTGAAGCCTGCTCGCACCCAGGGATCCCGTTTGGCTCTGAGTTGTCCTCAACAACTTGGGGCAGATTTGGGGCCATAGTTTTGAAGTCAAATAGAAAAAAAAAGGACAAAGTCAGTTTCACCATGAATTGCTCTCCTCCTCTTTCTCATTCCTGAAGAATCGAGTATAACATGAGACAAAATGTCCAGGCAAAGTTTAAAAAACAGAGTGATCCTGGACAGTGAGGAGCTGAAGGGACTGCAAAAGTTGAGAAATGAAGAGTAAGTTGGTTTACAGAACATAGCAAATTCTGAGAATGAGCTGGTCCAGTAGAGTCAATTGGTGAGAGATCTCATCTCAGATCTGGAGCATCATTTGCAGGGATCGGCAATGGAGATGCTGCAGGTAAGGCTTGGAAAGAAGTCTGAGGATCCAAGGTATGAAAAAAAATGAAGACTAAGTTTTCATCTCTTCTGTGTTGCTATACTCTTTGTGGTGTTGTCAGTAAGGTTGTTTTGGGCCTCCAGTACCGCTTCTTTGCATCTATTTCAGAGGTTTTAAGAATAAGTGAATGCATGAATTGAATGCAAGAATAATGGGGAAAATTTTTTTTTTAATGTGTCAATTTCCCTGTAAATATTTGATTGTGGAGAGAAGATTCACTGTGTTTGGAGGTTTTCTAAAGGCCCCTGTTATCTGTGATCTAGTGTTAAGCATTTATTGGATGCTTCTTCATGATGCAGCTTGGTCATAGACAAATACACCTCAGATTCCAATAGGCTTTTTTTCTCCACTCAATGTGTTGAGATTTCCTCCCTTTCTCTATTTCCGAAGAAAGTTTTTAAAGGATTGTTATTTATTCTCTAAATATTCAATGGAATTAACTATTGAAGTATCTCACTCTGGGTGTTTTCTATTGAAAGGGTTTAAAATATCTTGCTTGTGTTAGGATCATTTAGATTTTTTTTACAGTCCTTGAGTCAGTTATTCTATGCCTTGTAGAAAGTTGTCTATTCTAAGTTGCCTGATTTGTAAGCATACAGTTGGTTATAACAATCCTCTATTATCCCTTTAATTTATATAATAATCACAATAATGTCTTTTATTCCTGATTTTGGTGATTTGCTTTTTCACTTTTTTTGGTCACTTTAGCTATGCTTTGTAAATTTATTGATCTTTTAAAAAAACATTGTTTTAGTTATTTTGTTTTTAAGCTATCATTTTTGTTTATTTTTAAACTTTCTTATTCATTTATTTCTCTGTTACATTTATTTTTTTCTTTGTGTGTGTTTTTGTGTGTGTTGGGGTGTGGGTGGGTGGGTGTGCTGGTTTAATTTGCTCTTTCTTTCTGTTTATTGAATTGGAAACATCACTGATTCGGGACCATCTCTTCTGATATAGGGTTTGATGATATAAGTATATTTAACATTTCATATATTTTGATTGTTTAGTTTTAATTTTCATTCAGCTCAACATACACTCAAATTTCCTTCACAGTTTTCTTTTTCTTTAAATTTTGTTTGTTTGTTAAAACTTGGATATTTTAAAATATGTGGTTAATAAGAGAATACTTGGTGATTTCTGAGTTTAACATCTGTTGCAGATTTCAATTTTAATTCTGACATAACTAGAGAACAACTTGTGCATGGGTGCTTGCTCATTCGGGACTAACTCTTTGCAACCCTAAAGACTGTAGCCCACCAGGCTCTTCTGTCCGTGGGATTTCCCAAGCAAGAACACTGGAGTGGGTGGCCATTTCCTTCTCCAGGGGATCCTCCTGACCCAGAGATTGAACCCGAGTCTGCTGCATCTCCTGCACTGCAGATGAATTCTTTACCACTGAGCCACCGAGGAAGCCCATTAGAGAATATATATTTTTTATTATTTCAAGCTTATAAATTTATTGACACTTGTTTATGGCCTAAAGTACTGTATACCAGAGAAAATTTTATTATGAATTTGAAAATATTGTATGTTTCTCATTTGTTGAGTAAAATTATCTTTATATGTCAGTTAGGTCAACTTGGTTGATAGTATTGTATGTGTCTTCAATATATTTGATGGTTTATATAAGCTGTTATCTTATTGACAGTGAGCTATTGAAATATGCAACTATTATTATTGAATTGTGTATTTCTCCTTTTATTTTTGCTTCAAGTACTTTGAAGCTCTGCTGTTCCGTGCATCTGTATTTATAACTGTTGTATATTTTTGATGTAGTGAATATTTTATAATTATAAAATTTCCCTCTCATCTTCCCATAATATTAATCTTGAAGTATTTTATCTAATATTAATGTAAATCTTTGATCTATTCTTTTTTATTTCTGCTTGCATTTCAAGCATGGTATATATTTTTCTATCTTTTTTAACTTTGCCCTTTTTGTACCTTGACTATGTCTCTTGTAAATAGCAAGAAATGAATTTTGCTTTTTATCCAGTTCAACAAATCTCTGATTTCAATTGAGGCATTTATGCATGACATTTAATGTAATTGTTGATGTGACTGTGTTTAAATTTACTATTTTACTGTTTGCTTTCTATGTGGCTATCGTAATTTTCATTCTTTTTCTCCTTAACTAGCTTATTTTGTATTAAACGAATATAAACTAGTATAACATTTTGTTTCCCTGTGTTCATGGTGGTATTTTTTCAGTTTTTTTTCCCCTACTGGTTGGTCTAGTGATTAAAATGTGTTTCCTATCTTATCTAGATCTACTTTAGACTAATATTAACTTAGTTTCAAAAAAATCGAAACTTTCTTCAGCATCCCTTCATTTCCTTTCTGCAACAATGTAGTGATCCTTTTAATATGAGCATCTGATTCTGTGCAGGCAAATGCCTGCAGGAATCTGCACATTTTGCAACATCTGGGAAGAGAAGCTCTCTTCATCTGGAGTTTATATCAGGATGTTTGTGTTTCCTGTATAAACTGAGAAAAAGAATCAATATAGGTCAAATCAGTAGAATTGGAGAAAGACACAGATCAGATTCTGAGGACAGTGTTTGAGTTTCAAAATTAAATTTTGATTAAAGTGGTGACTGCTTCCCCTGCTCCAATCCTGTATTCTTTCTCTACTTATTCTAGTCTAATTTGATTTTTGTTATGTACACAAAAGAGCCCTAATGTAGAAAGTTTTTTGTTTTTTTTTTAAATTCAGATGTTGTCATAGATTTTGGTGACATGGGGAAAGTGAATCCTCAGTAAAGGAGACTAAATATAGTGGTACATACTGGTTAAAATAAATAAAACATTAAATGCGGTGATTAATAAATAAAACATTAAATGTGATGATTAACATGTCTAAAAAATGTTAAGCATCTGGACTAAACAGACTCAATAGAGACTAAACTGCAAGTAAATGCCCCCAGGTTTTAGAAAATGAGTGTATATTGGTTCGGTTCAGTTCTGTCGCTCAGTCAGGTCCACCTCTTTGCGACCCCATGAAACACAGCATGCCAGGCCTCCCTGTCCATCACCAGCTCCTGGTGTCTACACAAACTCATGTTCATTGAGCCGGTGATGCCATCCAGCCATCTCATCCTTTGTCATCCCCTTCTCCTCCTGCCTTCGATCTTTCCCAACATCAGGGTCTTTTCAAATGAGTTAGCTCTTCAGGTGGCCAGAGTACTGGAGTTTCAACTTCAACATTAGTCCTTCCAGTGAACACCCAGGACTGATTTCCTTTAGGATGGACTGGTTGGATCTCCTTGCAGTCCAAGGGACTCTCAAGAGTCTTCTCCAACACTACAGTTCAAAAGCATCAATTCTTCAGTGCTTAGCTTTCTTTATAGTCCAACTCTCACATCCATACATGACCACTGGAAAAACCACAGCCTTGACTAGACGGACCTTTGTGTATATTGATAACTTTATGGAAATGGGTTACAAGAAAGGAGACAACAAGTTACATATTAGATATCCTAAGTTACTCTTCCCTGTGGCTTATTTACCACTAAATAAATTAATATATATTTAAGAGACAAAGGTGAGTAGAAATAAAAGTGTTGGAAATCAACTGCACATGTGTATGCTGAATTTAATGGAGTGGAAGAGATTGTTAATTGTATACAAAATGAGAAGAGAGACACCTGTAAAGTACCTACATGGATATATTTGTTTGCTTGTACCCTCTATGAAAGCCATATGAATAGCTTGAGGAATATTAGAATTATATAGGATTATGTATTCATCTTTGATTCTTGAAAGCTTGGTTTAATGCTTGGCACAAAATTTGTATATCACTTCAATTTTGTTTAATAAATGATAGAATCATGAATTATTCAAATCATCTCTTGGATCATCAGAATTGTAAGCTTCTTCTTTTTCCCATAAATATGTCTCATTTCCATATACTAGAAGCCTCATGCTTCCACAGAGGTTGGAGATTTTCTACCTTTTTAGAAATCTGACAACATCACATTCTGGAATGATTGGCCTCATTCTTGTATTTACTTTCTGGCTCTCACATTGAAACCATCTCTATTTCCACAATCAAGGGCTGGTGGGGATGTAAATAAGCTTTTTAAGTGGGGACACCTATCACTTTTTGACTCATATTTTCTTTTTTCTCAGTTGGATGTGAATGGCATCATAAAAACATCTGGGAAGCCAGAGATGGTCCTTTTATACTGGTAAAATAATTTAAAGCTAATAGAGTTACCTGATGTGTAATTAGGATAAAACAACGCTCAAGGCAGAAAAACAGAGTATATATTTAGCTTACATTTCTGTTCACAAATCATGACTAGATTGTTCTGTAAACTTTGAAAGGAAGTTGAAGAGTTTGGGTCAGGGCCAGTATTAGGAATAAGATATTGCAGTATCAAAACCCTGTGACTTCATAAATTTAACTCACACTGTGTGTAACTGTGTAACTCAGGTTCCCATATTTAGTATGTGCTTGGCTTATCATGTGGAGGTTGAGTCTTTACCTGTGAAGAACCTAGAATTAGAGACAACTCCTTTATATTTAACTTTCTGCTCTGGGAATAAAAGAGATACAGTTTTCCTTTATCTTTCTGTTCAGATTCCCCCCAAAACAGACTTGAATCTTAAGGAATATTTTGGCCTTGATGCAAAGAGTTGATTCATCTTAGCCACATAATTTAGGTGCCAGAATGGAAAAGTGCCATCCATGTGTCTGAATTTGCACCAATGTGTCAGCATCAGACTCTTTACGAACACATGAGATCCAGCCCACTCCTCATTTAGTGTTCATAATGTCTTATTTTCCAGTGGTTTGTAATTATTCCCAGCGATCATGAAATATCATGCTGTTCTGAGAACCTCCCTATAAGGGAGCAGCCTTTGAAGATTTGGAGACTCTAGACTGTGTCTCATACCAGATATGTCACAAACACCCAGGAGCCTGATCCAGCTACATCACATTCTGACATCTTCCTGGGAACACATATCTATGCAGTGATTCCACAAAAGAAGTTTTTTAGGTACCAAAGTTTTGTTAAATGTATCATTTCATATAATTTCTTATTATCTCAAGGAGGAAGAGAGGGAGAGGATAATGATTTCATTTTGAAAAGAAAACTGTCTTTCTGACAGGTAAAGATTATCTCAAATCACCCAAAGGTAGCTGGGACATGAGCACATTTCTTCTGGCTCCAAGGTCAGGCATCCACTCTTCCCTTTCCGAGGGTTTCCAAGAAGACAGTTCAAGTGCATAAATGGAGTAGAAGTAAAACTCAACAGTGTAGGGATCAATTTTTGTTTTCTCCAAGGGTGAGACCTTGACTCTGAAGTAGCCAGAAACTTTCCCAAAGGAAGAGAGGAGAGTATTTTGAGCTCCTGATTTGACAAACATACTATGAGTGTTTAATGGTGAGGCATGCTGCCCCAGAGGGTGTCTGTGGGATTCATGTGATGGAGAAAAACTTAGAAGACTCCATTTCTAAGTGTGGTAGGGAGAGGGAAGCCAGACACTATGTGCTGATGATATGATTGTTTCTATGGGGAGTGACCAGAAACTTGGTTCATCCTCTCTTTTACCAGTTCACTACTTCACCATAATCTGGAAGAAAATAGATTATAGTGCTTATTCCTTTGCTTATATTTAATATTGTGGATTTTTAAAAATCATTTCAGAGCTAACAGATGTACACTACTGAGATAAGGAAATAAGGAGACAGTATTATCAAGCCACCTTGTTCTCAGCATCTTTCAGAATTTTTCATTTTCTAGTTGGTCTCATGTTTTGAGACCCATGTTTTCCCTCCCAACACAACAAACATTGTCTTTGCACTGAAGTTACTCTATAGATCCCGTTCAAAATGTCTGAAATAAAACTACATCATCGCGCTAACCCAAAAGTGAAAGTGAAAGTGAAAGTTGCTCAGTCCTGTCCAACTCTTTGTGAGCCCATGGACTCTACAACCCATGGAATTCTCCAGGCCAGAATACTGGAGTGTGTAGCCTTTCCTTTCTCCAGGGGATCTTCCCAACCCAGGGATTGAACCAAGGTCTCCCACATTGCAGGTAGATTCTTTACAAGCTGAGCCACAAGGGAAGCCCACCCTAACCCAACCCAACCCAACTCAACTCTATGATATTACCATAGTTCACATGACCCTCCATAATCCCACTGTTGCTGCTGCTGCTGCTAAGTCGCTTCAGTCGTGTCCGACTCTGTGCGACCCCACAGATGGCACATAATCCCACAGGTAAATCAAATATTGCTATTTCTGTGAATCAGAACGTAACATTTCTGCACAATAGGAGATAACACCTGTCAATGGGATATAACTGATTGCCAAGGTCATAACTGATTGCCCAAAATAGTCCCTAGCATTGTGGTCAATTAATCTATGGCAAAAGAGGCAAGCATATACAATGGAGAAAAAAGCAGTCTATTCAATAACTGGTGCTGGGAAAAACTGGATCAGTTCAGTTGAGTCGCTCAATCATGTCCAACTCTTTGGGATCCCATGAATTGCAGCACGCCAGGCCTCCCTGTCCATCACCAACTCTAGGATCCATCAAGTCAGGGATGCCATCAAGTCAGTGATGCCATCCAGTCATCTCATCCTTGGTTGTCCCCTTCTCCTCCTGCCCCCAATCCCTCCTAGCATCAGAGTCTTTTCCAATGAGTCAACTCTTCGCATGAGGTGGCCAAAGTACTGGAGTTTAAGCTTCAGCATCATTCCCTGCAAAGAAATCCCAGGGCTGATCTCCTTTAGAATGGACTGGTTGGATCTCCTTGCATTTCAAGGGACTCTCAAGAGTCTTCTCCAACACCACAGTAAAAAGCATCAATTCTTCGACGCTCAGCTTTCTTCACAGTCCAACTCTCACATCCATACATGACCACTGGAAAAACCATAGCCTTGACTAGACAGACCTTTGTTGGCAAAGTAATGTCTCTGTTTTTGAATATACTATCTAGGTTGGTCATAACTTTTCTTCCAAGGAGTAAGTGTCTTTTAATTTCATGGCTGCCATCACCATCTGCAGTGATTTTGGAGCCCCCCAAAAATAAAGTCTGACACTGTTTCCACTGTTTCCCCATCTATTTCCCATGAACTGATGGGACCAGATGCCATGATCTTCGTTTTCTGAATGTTGAGCTTTAAGCCAACTTTTTCACTCTCTACTTTCACTTTCATCAAGAGGCTTTTTAGTTCCTCTTCACTTTCTGCCATAAGGGTGGTGTCATCTGCTTATCTGAGGTTCTTGATATTTCTCCTGGCAATCTTGATTCCAGCTTGTGCTTCTTCCAGCCCAATGTTTCTCATGATGTACTCTGCATAGAAGTTAAATAAGCAGGGTGACAATATACCGCCTTGACATACTCCTTTCCCTATTTGGAACCAGTCTGTTGGTCCATGTCCAGTTCTAACTGTTGCTTCCTGACCTGCATACAGGTTTCTCAAGAGGCAGGTCAGGTGGTCTGGTATTCCCATCTCTTTCAGAATTTTCCATAGTTTATTGTGATCCACACAGTCAAAGGCTTTGGCATTGTCAATAAAGCAGAAATAGATGTTTTTTGGAACTCTCTTGCTTTTTCGATGATCCAACAGATGTTGACAATTTGATCTCTGGTTCCTCTGCCTTTTCTAAAACCAGCTTGAACATCTGGAAGCTCACGGTTCATGTATTGCTGAAGGCTGGCTTGGAGAATTTTGAGCATTACTTTACTAGCATGTGAGATGAGTGCAACTGTGCAGTAGTTTGAGCATTCTTTGGCATTACCTTTCTTTGGGATTGGAATGAAAACTGACCTTTTCCAGTCCTGTGGCCATAGTTGAGTTTTCCAAGTCTGCTGGCATATTGAGAGCAGCACTTTCACAGCATCATCTTTCAGGATTTGAAACAGCTCAACTGTAATTCCATCACCTCCGCTAGCTTTGTTCGTAGTGATGCTTTCTAAGGCCCACTTGACTTCACATTCCAGGATGTCTTACATATAAAAGAATGAAGTTAGAACACTTTCTCATATACAAAAATAAACTCATAATGGATGAAAGACTAACAATAAGACTTGAAACCTTAAAAATATCAGAAAAAAACCATAAGCAGAACACTGACAAATTGTAGCGATATTTTGGGGGGATCTGTTCTGGGGCTTCCAAGGTGATGCAGTGGTAAAGAATCTTCAGGAATGCAGGAGATGGGGGTTCAACTCCTGGGTGGGGAAGATCCCTTGAAGTAGGAAATGGCAATCCTCTCCAGTATACTTGCTTGGAAAATGTCATGGACAGAGGCGTCTGGCAGGCTACAGTCCATGGGGATCACATGGCTGAGCTACTGAGCACTCCTAAGTCAAAAGGAAAAAAAAACCAAAAAAACAAAAAACAAATGAGACCTAACTTAAAACTTTTTGTAGCAAAAGGAACTATTGACAAAATGAAATACAAACTAGAAATAAGAGAAGATTTTTACAAATTATATGTCTGATAAGGTATTAATATCCAAAATGTATTAATATAGGCAGCTCATACAACTCGATATCAAAACAATCCAATTAAAAAGTAGGCAGAAACTATTTTTAGGGCAGCAAAGGAGACACAGAGAGAACAGACTTGTGGACACTGGGGAAGGAGAGGGTGGGATGAATTGCGAATGGCATTGAAACATACACATTACCACATGTAAAATAGAAAGCTACTGGGAATTTGCTGTATGATGCAGGGAGTGCAAACCAGGTGCTCTGTGATAACCTTGAGGGGTGGTGTGGAGTGAGAGGTGGGAGGGAGATTCAAGCGAGGTGGGGGGAAGGAGGGACGTGTATATACCTATGGCTGATACATCTTGATGTGTGGCAGAAACCAACACAACATTGTAAAGCAATTATCCTCCAATTTAAAATAAATCACATGTAAAAAACACAAATGAGCACAAAACCTCAAGAGACATTTTTCAAAAGATACACAGCTGGCCAATAGGAACATGAAAAGGTGTACAACATTGTTAGTCATCAGAGAAATGTAAATTAAAACTACAATGAGATATCATGTCACCTTCACCAGAAAGGCTATCATCAAATAGAAGAGGAAGGCAGAAGAGAAAACTCAGAGTGAAATGTGAATATGGAACATTGCTGACTTTGAAGATGGAGGAAAGGGACTAGATGCTAAAAAAAGTTAGTGAACAGATTACCTTCTAGAACTTTCAGAATGGAACACAGTCATCTTAATCCCTTGATTTTGGCCCAGTGACACATATGCAAGAATTTTGAATTACAAAACTATAAGATAGTAAATTTGTGCTATTTTAAGCACAAATTTGTTTTAGCAGCTATAGGAAAAAAGTATTCCACATCCAACAACAAAAAAAAGTATTTGTATTTTTTTAAGAACATATGCACATCTTAACCCATCAACTGTGTGGATCACAATAAACTGGAAAATTCTGAAAGAGATGGGAATACCAGCCCACCTGACCTGCATCTTGAGAAATTTGTATGCAGGTCAGGAAGCAGCAGTTAGAACTGGACATGGAACAACAGACTGACTCCAAATAGGAAAAGGAGTACATCAAGGCTGTATATTGTCACCCTGCTTATTTAACTTCTATGCAGAGTACATCATGAGAAATGCTGGACTGGAAGAAACACAAGCTGGAATCCAGATTGCCGGGAGAAATATCAAGAACCTCAGATAAGCAGATGACACCACCCTTATGACAGAAAGTGAAGAGGAACTAAAAAGACTCTTGATGAAAGTGAAAGTAGAGAGTGAAAAAGTTGGCTTAAAGCTCAACATTCAGAAAACTAAGATCATGGCATCTGGTCCCATCACTTCATGGGAAATAGATGGGGAAACAGTGGAAACAGTGTCGGACTCTATTTTTGGGGGGCTCCAAAATCACTGCAGATGGTGATGGCAGCCATGAAATTAAAAGACACTTACTCCTTTGAAGAAAAGTTATGACCAACCTAGATAGTATATTCAAAAGCAGAGACATTACTTTGCCGACTAAGGTCTGTCTAGTCAAGGGAATGGTTTTTCCAGTGGTCATGTATGGATGTGAGAGTTCGACTGTGAAGAAAGCTGAGCGCTGAAGAATTGATGCTTTTGAACTGTGGTGATGGAGAAGACTCTTGAGAGTCCCTTGGACTGCAAGGAGATCCAACCAGTCCATTCTGAAGGAGATCAGCCCTGGGATTTCTTTGCAGGGAATGATGCTGAAGCTGAAACTCCAGTACTTTGGCCATCTCATGCGAAGAGTTGACTCATTGGAAAGACTCTGATGCTGGGTGGGATTGGGGGCAGGAGGAGAAGGGGATGACAGAAGATGAGATGGCTGGATGGCAGCACTGACTTGATGGATGTGAGTCTGAGTGAACTCCTGGAGTTGGTGATGGACAGGGAGGCCTGGCGTGCTGCGATTCATGGGGTCACAAAGAGTTGGACACGACTGAGCGACTTAACTGAATCTGAATCCATTATTGAGAAAATCAAAAGACTACATTGATTTAGTCATATATCATATTTATCTTACTTATTATACAAATATACAGTATTATAAACATATAAAGTAGTTCCATATGAATGTATAGATTCCATGCATTCAAGTGTGTGTATGTGTTCTTGTAAGTTCAGAAATTGATTTTAAAGCTATCATGGTAATGCAAAGTGCCAGGAAGTTTAAAAATTTTTGGAAGAAAAGGTTGGAGCACTTATATTCCAATATCAAGACTAGAAAATTTTAAGGGTAAAGAAAAGTGAAAGTGTTAGTCACTCATTTGCATCTGACTCTGTGACCCCATGGACCGCAGTCCACCAGGCTCCTCTGTGGAATTTCCCAGACAAGAATACCGGAGTGGGTTACCATTTCCTTCTCCAGGGGATCTTCCCCACCCAGGGATTGAACCTGAGTCTCCCACATTGCAGGTAGACTCTACCAACTGAGTCATCAGGGAAGTTTTTAAGTGTAAACCTGCAATATTTATGCAAGTTTATACAACTAGACTAATTAATGAAAGTCAAAAGTACAGGAACATTCTTAGGCCTATGAGAATTCTGTCTCAACAGACTGAATTTTCTAGACTGAATCTCTCAGGGATCCAATAGCCACAGTGTACTGAAACCATCAAACTTCATTCCATCTCAAGGGAGAGAAGTTAATATGTTTGATTGTATTCCTTACCTGGCAATGGGAAATGAAGGGGATATAACCTGTGTTGTCTCTCCTGGGGATATAAGAAAATGCATAAATGTTTTCTTTCATCTCTTTCAGAATCTCCTCCAGCCTAAAATTTTGCTTTCTTCCTTTAAATTGAAACTACTATTTCTGTGAAGCAAGACACAGAAGACAGAGCTTGGTGAGTTGAAAACTATAATCAACTAGAAAGAAGATAAATGCTACACTGGCTCTATGACCTTATCAAATAACATTGCCTTGAGTTTATTTAGTGTCCAAGTAGAGGCTGTGCCCTGGAGGACATGACTCTGGGAGGAAGATGTTCCCAAGTACTGTGACCGGTAATGGCAGGGGATTCATAAGCAAAGAAGAGCTCTCTGGGTAAAAGGCTGAGGTCAGTCAAATGATTTTGACTAAAGCAGCAGACCATGGTTTGGATGTTTCTTTTTTGACTCCCTTTTGTAGTTTTAATGATTAGGGGTTTATTTTCTCCTTTTATTATAATTTTTTTTCCTGTGACCCTGAGGAAATGTGCTTCTTTTCAAGAGGCAGTAAATCTATCCTCCAAAGGACTGAGTTGCAATCTAGCTTAAATTTACAGTTACATTTCTGAGCTTTCTTGATCTATTTATTCTTCATGCTACAAGAGATCATGTTACCATCTTTTTAAGGGAGGATTGTGCAAGGTCTATTGTCCTCTTTATTCTAAAAAGTTCAGTGCCTGTAGGAGTTCAGTCTGCATCAGCTCTGGAGGAGTAATTTAGAATATATATTCTTGGGTTTCCCAGGTGGCTCAGCGATAAAGAATCCACCTGCAATGCAGGAGATCCAGGAAGATTCCACAGGCCCATGTGCCACAACTATTCAGTCTGCACTCTAGAGCCCAGGAGCTGCCACTATTGAGCTCATCTGCTGCAACTGCTGAAGCCCGCACAACCTAGATCCCACGCTCCACAAAAAGAGAAGCCATAGCAATGAGAAACCCACAGGCTGAAACTGGAGGGTAGCCTCTGCTCTCCATAGCTAGAGAAGAGCCCACACAGCAACAAACACCCAGCACAGTGAAAAATAAATAAAATGATTATTATGTTTTAAAAGCAAAGCAACCTTAAAAAAATAGAATATATTTAAGGGGCAGAGAGCTGTCTTTGGACAGTGGGGACTAGTTCCATTCCTCCTAAGTAGATATTTTGTTCACTTAAGCTAATCCAGGGCTCTTGCAACAACCAAAACCATCCCTATGAGAAGCTCACTATATAAAGCTTTGAGCAGGAGTAGGAAAGAGAGATCTCAAAATTCTACATGGCTCAATCCACTTCTGCCTCCTTGCCCACAAAACTCTAGAAAACTGACAAATACAATGATATAGAGCTGTTATAGTTTGTCCACAAAATCCACTTCCTTCCTTAAAATCTTTTTGAATGACTTTGCAAATATGTGATGGAGTATAAGAGCTAAACCTCTCCAAAACTGGCCCAAAGATGACTCAAGTTGTGCTGGGCCTTTCTGTTGCTGTGCTCCCTGGTCACAATGTTACTGATTCTCTTTTCAAAAGTACTTTATAAAATAATCACAGAATAGAGTTAAAACTCAAGTGATATTTCCAATGTAAAAGTCATCTTAAAGGCCAGCTCTATATGGGTAAAACTGAAGATTCCCAAAGATGGATTTGCAGTTCAAGTACTGGCAGATTAGAAAATGAAAACACTGATCAAAAGTTTATTAGTCTTTATTTCGTCTCTTGGAGGTGAAAATATACTCCACTTGACTTTGCCTAGGTTAAATCACTCTGGCTGATATCTAGTATGGAGGCTTTCCCAGACCTCTGATGACTAGGGATGTCTCCCAGTTGATGTTAGGAAGCAGATCCTCCAAAGCTTAGGGCATTGCCCCTGAAGTCATAAATTATCCTCTGAGCTCACTGCGCTCTGAGTCACAGAAATGTTGCTCACTTGTCTTGCACATTTCCTGACAGATGCCTTCTCTTATGGGCTTCCCAGGTGGCACAGTGGTAAAGAATCTGCCTGCCAATGCAAGAGATACAGGAGACTCAAGTTTGATCCCCAGGTTGGGAAGATCCTTTAGAGTAGGTAATGCAACCTGCTCCAGTATTCTTGCTGGAATAATCCCATGGACAGTGGAGCCTGGTGGGCTACAGTTCATGGGGTAGCAAAGAGTCAGACATGACTGAGTACCCATCCCTTTTCTTAATAGTCACATCCCAGTAAGCATACCTTAATCTGAACTGTATTTCAATCTCTGTGTAACAAACCTCCCATAGTACACACAACACTGGAATATGTCCTTTCTTTTTCTCCTCCCCGTCATTATTTTTCCGCTACTTTATTGAAATACCTCAGATATTTTATCAAATCCAGTGTCTAAGACATAATATTTACTCCTTACAGGTCAATTACTCCCTTTTTGTCTTGTCTCATCCCATTTAATAATTTTAATATTTTTCTATTTCCCCCCCTCTCTTCCTCTCTGTCTCCCTCATATGTCTCCTTTCTCCTCAGACATAATTTATTTCTTCATTTGAACCTATGCCTATCCTAAATATTCTTCATTGGTTAAAGGGACATGATTATTTAGGTTTAATCATATGAAATTGCTGACCTACAAAAATAACTATTTCACATGGTTTATTAACAAATGCATAAAGAAATGAAGTGGGGCCAATGGCAAAGCAAAGGGGGCAATAACAAGTCAATTCTATAGATGCTAGTTCGTCCAGGGAAGAAGGTACTTCTCATAGAGGAACGCTGAATGTGACAGCTGCTGTCCTCAACAGCTCACCACCAGAGTGCTCACCACCAGGGTGGAATTGTTACCTTTCATGATATATTCTGACAACTGATTTGTCCTCAGGGCTCAAAAACCAGTGGATCCCAGACTGAAAAGACCATGTATAACTTGAGCTGTTACAATCCTGGCTCCTTTATCCTTGCTGGAATACCTGGCCTGGAGAAGTTTCACGTCTGGATTGGGATTCCCTTTTGTGCCATCTATGTTCTGGCTATTGTGGGCAATGGCACCCTCCTCCACCTTATTGTCGTTGAGGACAGCCTCCATGAGCCCATGTTTTTCTTCCTCTCTCTGCTGGCCACCACGGACCTCATCTTGTCTACTGCCACGGTGCCCAAACTGCTCAGTAACCTCTGGCTTGGCTCCCAGGAAATAACGTTCACTGGCTGTCTCACCCAAATGTTCTTCCTCCACTTCAGCTTTGTAGTGGACTCAGCCATCCTGCTGACTATGGCACTGGATCGCTATGTGGCCATCTGCTTCCCCTTGAGATACACCAGCATCCTGGCTCCTCAGGTGATTATCAAGCTTGTGGTGGGCATTGTTGTGAGGAGTTTCTCGGTTATCTTGCCAGATGTCTTTCTGCTGAAGAGGTTGCCCTTCTGCGGAACACGAATCATCCCCCACACATATTGTGAGCATATAGGTGTTGCTCGGCTTTCCTCTGCTGACATCTCCATCAACATCTGGTATGGATTTTCAGTGCCTCTCATGACTGTTGTCTCAGATGTGATCTTTATTGCTGTCTCCTATATCTTCATCCTCCATGCTGTCTTTCATCTTTCATCCCCGGGTGCCCGCCAAAAGGCACTCGGTACCTGTGGTTCCCATGTCTGTGTCATCCTCATGTTTTACACACCTGCCTTCTTCTCCATCCTCGCCCATCGCTTTGGGCACAGTGTACCTCGAAATATGCTCATCTTATTTGCCAACCTCTACGTGGCCATCCCTCCTGCTCTAAATCCTATAGTGTATGGAGTGAAGACCAAGAAGATCCAGGACAAATTTGTTCTCCTCTTTACTTTGAAGAAGACACAATGAGTGGGGAGCATCACTGAAGGAGAAATTTAGGTAATACTGATAAGATAAAATTTTACATAACATGGGAAGACATAAAATAAAGTTGTGCCTACTATTTACTCGAAATTTTAGAGCTCTACTCATGTAATAAACATATAAGCAGGAGGGAGAGGGGAGAAACAAAGTCTTTGGGACTTCTAGAAAATCAAAGATTTTCTTGATTTAGCTTTTCTTACCACTTGTATGGAGAAACTGATGATGGGTACAGAACAGCAGTAAGAGTAAGGTTTATATAGTTTCTATTCCCAATTTTGAGATTTGATGGCTAGATATTTCCTAACGTGCAGCCTACCCCTGTGTTTCCCAGTTTTTTAATCAAAGGCAAAGCCTCCTGCCTTTTTAACTAGCTATTAATTCTTTCTACTACAACTAACAAACTTAGGGCTTCACACTTCAGTTCTTGATTCTATACATTATTAATCCCTCCTCCTCTGTCCTTTATTGTTTTTACTTTGTTATTTTCCCTACCAATAACAGATTACAAAAAGTGGATTATCTTTTATATCTATTTTCTTCAATTGAGTGCTCCAAAAAAGTTTTCACTGCCCTTGGCCCATATTTTACAACTTTAATTTAATTTATACTAACTATATTTAACTTAAAAATTTATATTTGAATATTTAACTTAAAATTATTTTGAAAATATATTTAATTTAAAAATAACTTGAGAGAATATTAATTTATAAGGAAATAGAAACATGATTATCAAAAGACAAATAGAGGTTTAAGATCCAAACCCAAGTCTGTCTAATTCTGTGTTCTTTATCCCATTGCTTCTTGGATAGCTATTCACTGGACTAGGTCACAGTCTTCTGAAACTTAATTTTCCAAAACTGACCTGGAAATTCAGTAACTTTCTCTATAAAAAGTGTTCTTCCTTTCCTGTCTTTCTGTACTGGAAATAGCACCACTTCAAACCTGAATTCCAAAGCTGTGGTTTGTCTTTTATTTTTTCTATGCCATTGTCCAACAAAATGAACTCAGTATTTGAGTTGAATATTTGAGTTTGAAGAGCTTAAAAGCCATTACAGTGGGTATATACATCACATTCTCACCTTTATCATGGCCAGCTGCTCTGGATCCTTATCTGTTACTTGTCTCTCTTGAAATCCTTTGAAAATCTTCCTTTAAATGAGTTCCAACCCTGTTCCATCCAAACCAGTTGGTCTATAAAAGCCAAAGTGTTTATTTTACAAGTCAAATATGATGGTGTCACTTTGTGCATTGAGACTCTTCAATAGTTCCATCATTTAGATATGAATAAGTATTGTCCTTAGGATCACTCCAGGGAATGGAAGACTAATAAAAGGAACAATCTTCCATGAAAATCAGAACCTTGCACTTAATTTACATTTATTCACACTTTATGTTTATTTTCATTTTATTTACACTTCCCTGACTCTTTGAGCAAGTAATTTCAAACATGTTGTTTTTTTTTTTCTTTTGGATTGTCATACTCAATATTCTGTTATTTTGGAAAACAAAACAAACTCATTGTGGGTAGAATGCGTGTTGGGTGGATTTGGGTAGGAGTCATCTATTCTCTTAAGAAACTGTCCCAGGATAAAACCAACTGTTTCGAAATCTCAACTTAAAAAGAAGCCATGCTTTTAATCAATATGAACAAATTAAATTCCTTCAGAGTAAATAAGAAGTAAAGAGTAAAACTGACATTCAAAAATAAGGTCCTTTGTATATGTGTGTATTGACTTTTTTTTTTCTTTTTGTCTGCAATACGTTTTATTTTTTTTTAATTTATTTTTTTATTTTTTAAATTTTAAAATCTTTAATTCTTACATGCGTTCCCAAACATGAACCCCCCTCCCACCTCCCTCCCCACAACATCTCTCTGGGTCATCCCCATGCACCAGCTCCAAGCATGCTGTATCCTGCATCAGACATAGACTGGCGATTCAATTCTTACATGATAGTATACATGTTAGAATGTCATTCTCCCAAATCATCCCACCCTCTCCCTCCCTCTGAGTCCAAAAGTCCATTATACACATCTGTGTCTCTTTCCCTGTCTTGCATACAGGGTCGTCATTGCCATCTTCCTAAATTCCATATATATGTGTTAGTATACTGTATTGGTGTTTTTCTTTCTGGCTTACTTCACTCTGTATAATCGGCTCCAGTTTCATCCATCTCATCAGAACTGATTCAAATGAATTCTTTTTTACGGCTGAGTAATACTCCATTGTGTATATGTACCACAGCTTTCTTATCCATTCATCTGCTGATGGACATCTAGGTTGTTTCCATGTCCTGGCTATTATAAACAGTGCTGCGATGAACATTGGGGTACATGTGTCTCTTTCAATTCTGGTTTCCTCGGTGTGTATGCCCAGAAGTGGGATTGCTGGGTCATAAGGTAGTTCTATTTGCAATTTTTTAAGGAATCTCCACACTGTTCTCCATAGTGGCTGTACTAGTTTGCATTCCCACCAACAGTGTAAGAGGGTTCCCTTTTCTCCACACCCTCTCCAGCATTTATTGCTTGCAGATTTTTGGATCGCAGCCATTCTGACTGGTGTGAAGTGGTACCTCATTGTGGTTTTGATTTCTGCAATACGTTTTAGAGAGTTTAGAAGAGACACACGCAAGGACTGTTTTATTCATAGCAGTCTCATAAACCATCACACTTATTTGCTTATTATTTATCAATCTACTCCTATATTATGAATTCCTTGAAGGTAGAAACTTAGACCTAGGCCTCTTCTTACATCCTGTCTTATAAAAATACCTGACACACCATGTGTTCTCCATAAAGGTTTCATGCATACACAAAATTCATCAGGAACCCCTTCCTCCATGCCATTGTCTCTTTTCCTTTCTCCTCTATCCAGTTTAGATGCCATAGTGTATCATTTTAGTTATTTGTTTATCCTAAATGCAATTTGTCCTAAATTCAACTGTCTCTCTTACACACTCAGTTGACAAAAGGTATTCCAGAAAAAACAAAGTTAGCCCTGTATTTTGAAGAAGTTGGAAAAAATGATCCCACAGGGCACACTGATACTACCGTTAATAAAGTAAGACAATATACCACCACACTTGCTGAGTTTCAGCTTCTCAGATGTATCAGATTTCTTCTTGTCTCTTCTACCTGTGTTTTCTCTTTATTCTTTGCTTGGAAATTCCTTTTCAAGCTTCAGTTGAAAATCCTTCCTCAGATATTCCCCTTTAACTCTGTGTATTAGATTAGTATCTATTGTATACATTCTCATTACACAAAGTCCTTTTTATTTCAGGACTTATCACAAGTTGAATAAGATGAGTGCTAGTATACATAACTATGTCACTGAGGACCAGGTTAGATTCTGCCTTTTTTCCATCACTTTCCCATCACTTGCAAAGGTCCTAGTTCATTACAGGTATGCAATAAGTATTTGCTGAAGAAAGTGATTTTTGCTTAATGAATGAAATCCCTATTTTGCATGATGGGAGTCTATCTGGATTTATGGAGTTACAGAAAAAGACATTTTGTCCACAGTCAGTTACTAGCTGTTTTTCCACTTATTCCTCAAAGCTCTTCTTTAGTCTTTTCTAAATTATTACCTTTCCATAGTTGTGGAAACTGAACATTTCCAGAACAGTTTAAGTATTGTATTAGAGCACAAAGGAAGAGATGAATGGAACAAGGGATAAATTACAGATTTTGACCACTAGACAGTGAAAGTAGACTACCTCACTGAGCTGACGGGCAGGCGTATTGAAGGTCTTCCTATCGGAAGTCTATACCAACAGACTATACCTAGACTGGCTGTCTATGGTCTGCAGACCTGCACTTTGTGTGAGAGATCTGCACCACATTAACAAAGCATTACTAGCTTGCAATCTAAATAATGAGTTGAGCACAAAGTGATGATTCTCAGCTGATGGAAGATGGAGAGAACTGCCAAGCAGTTCTGAACACTGAAGTAAATATCTAAAAAGACATTTGTTTTTAGAAATATCTTCCCACCTGGGAAAATGACAGCCACAGTGGGGATTGTTTCCAGCATTTTATTGTCTAAGGCTAGAAGTAGATGCGTTTCAATTCAACAGACATTTTTGATTATCCACTATGAAACAAGGGATTCAAAATAAAATGAAACATTCTCTGCACCAGAAGTTTTAGGAGTTCTGGACTGGATCTGGAGGCATGGAGGAGTTTTGTTTTTGTTTTTGTTTTGGTTTTTTATTAAATTACTGATCAAGCTAGGTCAAGATCCCACTGAAATGCAGGTATACTACCATCTTAGATTCTAGAATTACCAAGCTGCCACTTGTAAAAGCAGAGATGTCAGTTCCTAAGCTGGGAAAGTGTTAATTCGGCTGGATCCTGGCTCATGCCCTAGATTGGCCTGGGGCCTTGGGACTTGAGACCCATACTTCCTTCTGGTTTAGAGGTCCTCTTCTAACTTGTCTCTAATCCCTGGAGATGACAAGGGAAGTATTTTGCACTCCACTCCTCCAGACTTTGTTTATCCTTCTCTATTGTAAGCATGATCCTATGGCTTTCTCCCTTGTTGTGTTGACTATTCTCACTAACCCTGGGACTGCTTTTTTTTCCCTCTGATCCATTTTTTGATTGCTATGTTTCTGTAGTCTTCGGTTCTTACCCTGACTTTGCAAAACAGTTCCAGAACCAGGACTTCCAAGGTATCAGCCAGTGGTGAACTTTATTGAGTTTCACTGAGCAGGGAATAAAGCTGGTGAGAAATGGAGGTGGTGAGAGGAGAGAGGGAAGTGGGGAAAGAGTGGGCTCTAGGAAATAGGAAAGGCCAAAATTAGGACTTTGAATAAGATTCTATTAATAGAGATGATATTTATGGTAAGAGTATGACATGAAAAATAATTATCTATTAGAAGCTTAATTCTGAGTCTCTCTCCCATTGCTTTCCCCAAAATGTTTCTAGATTTTTCTGAAAAGTAAAAATGTTAAGTGCTAACAATATTTAAAAAAATTTAAAGAGAATAAATCGTCATGATAGACTTAGGAATGGTTATAGCAAACTGG
This sequence comes from Capra hircus, assembly GCF_001704415.2. Lineage (NCBI taxonomy): Eukaryota > Metazoa > Chordata > Mammalia > Artiodactyla > Bovidae > Capra > Capra hircus. The sequence goes on from NC_030822.1 coordinate 34,879,393, forward strand.
GGCCCACCATTTAGAAATTAAAATTTGGTATGCTGCCTCAGGGGCTTCCCTGGTAGCTCAGCTGATAAAGAACCTGCTTGCAATGCAGGAGACCCCGGTTCAATTTCTGAGTCAGGAAGATCCCTTGAAGAAGGGATAGGTTACCCACTACGTTATTCTGGGGCTTCCTTGTTGGCTCAGATGGTAAGAATCTGCCTGCAATGCAGATGACCTGGGTTCGATCTCTGGGTTGGAAAGATCCCCTGGAGGAGGGCATGGCAACCCACTCCAGTATTCTTGCCTGGAGAATCCCCAAGGACAGAGGAGCCTGACAGGCAGTAGTCCATGGGGTCACAAAGAGTTGGACATGACTGAGACTAAACACAGCATAGTATGCCACCTGAGAGACTTAGGATATTTTATGTAAGCGTGGGTTTATATTTGTGAATGCATTTTTGAATGTGTCCTGTTTGGGGGGATGATGGAGCAAGCACTAAGATATCCATCTGTCCTACACACCATGGAGGGACACAAATAAATACCCAATGGAGGTGAACGGTTACTTTCTGCAATGAGTCTTACAACAGTCTTTCTGTGACCCATGGACCAACCATGAGTATCCCTTTCCTCAAAAGAGGCAGAAGGGAGATCTTCACAAAGGCACACAACATAAAAAGAAAAATAATCATAAGGCATAGATTATAATATTTCATGATCAAGATGTTATGGAAGGACTTATTCCATATTTAACTTAGTGCTGGAGGAAACAGCATGTGGAGATATAGGGCATGTCTTTGCAATATACCTAAACTTAGGAGAGAGGAAGAAAATGCTCAGCAATCAGTCACAGACCAGTAAATAAGGTGGGACTAGAATGCATGCTGAAGATAAGATTCTGTTTAGGATTCTGTCATGAAAAGGACTGCAATCAAAGACAGAGGCAGTACTGATTATTAAAAAGAATGCATCATAGTGACTACAGGACAGTTTCAACAAAGTATGAAAATGTAAAGGCAGGGACCGTTCCATTGTTATCTACTTTGAAGGTAGGTGAGCAAGGTTCTACTAATTTTTCTCATCTAGCTCTGTCCTACCTTCCAGACCATCTCAGTGGTTTGTAGTGTCTGGTTTTCCTAGGTCTGTCAGCGGGAGTCTTTACTTGGTTTAGAAGTATTTAATATGAGAAGCAAATTTTCATGCTTTTCTAGATCTTCCGTTTTCAGTTGATGTAGGAGCCTGTTGTGTTTTGGTAGGTTGTGAAGGGTACAAGATTGAGGGAGAAGAAGGTAAATGGTAGGGTAGGTACTTGAGTAAACTGTGTTCATGATGAAGTCAAGGCGAGTGAAGACCAACAGGCCACCTCGGTCACTCATTTATTCAACAAATACTTATTGAATGCTCTGCAGCAGACACTGAGCAGGGGTAGAACAATTAAATTAGCAGACATGGTATCTGTCCTCTTAAAGTTTACCATTTATGAAGGGAGAAAGCTAAATAAAATGTGATAAATGTTCTGTTTGGGTAATGTGGAGTGCCAGGAACATACCTGGGCATATGATCTAATTTGAGGATTGTTCAGGAAAGCTTGCTGTGTACTGTAGATGAGTAGAAGTTACCTAGAGAAGGAGAGTCTATTAAGCTGAAGAAATGACCAAGATCAAACTTAGGTGCAAAATAATTCAGACAAAAATATTCTCAGAAACTGAAAGTCATGTTGAGGGTATTTGTAGACCAAATTATCTCCCTTTTGACATGGGAGACACTTCATGGCCTTTGCCACTTGGAATCTGGTGTTAGTTAATATAATACTTGTTTCAAACTGAACAAAATAAATCACTGAGGGTCTTTAAAGTGGCATCGAGGAACCGCATGATGACAGTGGTGTCAGAAAAGCCATGGGGCCTGATGAGGTAGAAAATCAAGAGCTGTATATAGATTCTTCAGTTAGGAGGTATGCCAGTAAGAGATGTAAAGATGTGGATACTAGTCACACAGCCAGTTAATGTGTGTCTTCAAATTAATATCCATTTGCTTACCTTATTAGATAGAAAACAAATGGGAATATTTTGAATAATCTTTCCAATCACTCAGTAATGCCAGGAGACACAGGGGAAGACAAGAAAACACGAGACACACTTTGCTTCAAGGTTGCAGAGATGGGAAAGCAATGATGTTTCTTTTACTACTCTTTCCTTCAGTCCTATCAGTTGACACAGTTTACCAGTTCTGTCTTCTGTCCCTGAAAGAAATTTATGAATCTCCTCTGTGATATTTGTTTAGGTCTTCATTGTCCACCTCACTGTGGCAATTATCACACTCTATGCCCTGGAGAAGGAAACGGCAACCCACTCCAGTGTTCTTGCCTGGAGAATCCCAGGGACGGGGGAGCTTGGTGGGCTGCTGTCTATGGGGTCGCACAGAGTCGGACACGACTGAAGCGACGCAGCAGCAGCAGCAGCAGCAGCAGCAGCAGGAGTGCTTTTTACACAACATGTTCTCTTTCCATCTGGGCACACATTAGGACTTAAAAAAGAATTTACTGTTTCAAAGTTTATAAAATAGTTATAATGGTCTTCAAAAAAACCTAGATTTTCTGGCTTCCTATATGCTCAGAAATCAATTGTATCCTACATAAAATATCTAGTCTTTAAAAGTAATATCAAATGATACTGTTGATTAAATTTAGTCTGGGCACTATTTGGAGGAAGATAGAACTCTGCCAACCTTTTCTTTTTATTTCATGTGAATTGTTTATTTAGGTTTTATTATTATCCATAAATCATATTTGTTAATTTGTATTTTCCTGAGTATCATCAATTTTACTTTACTTGTCAAAACATTAGAATAAATTTTTAAAGTATCACTATTGTTAGAAAATATATATTTTTATCATTAGAGAGTATTTTTATCTTGATTCTAATCATCATGCTTATATCTTTCTCATGCTTTTAGAGACTTAATTCAATTGATTAAATTTACTGTATTTTTCTCTTTAAAATAATTAGTTTCCAACTTTTGACATAATGTCAAGTTATGGAGCAAAAGATAATATTTATACTATTCATATTATAGTTTTTCTCATTCATTTGAAAGTGAGTTTAAGACTAAAATTTGAATATTAAAGCAGCCTCTAATACTTTTTGAAGTCTTGCCATTTAGTGAGATTGTACTATATCTACATTTTGTCTTCCTTCTTTATTTAATGTTTGTTGCTTACTTATTTACCTAAATGTATTTCTTAGAAGCATTCTTATATGGATTTTAGGTAGAGGTTTAATTGTGACTTAATTTACATGTACTTTTTTGATTCAGGAGGAATTTTGTTATAGTTAGAGTGAGTTGTGAATCTAGCTACATTTTTTCTGCAATAGGCAATAAATAGTTGTCAAACTAGCTGTGGAATAATTCTGTATTTTATCACTGATTTTTGATTCCTCCAATTGCGTACAGTATTCAAGTTATGACTCATTTGGCAGCTGTATATTTTGCTCTTTGGGCATATTTATTCTTGAGCCATTGTTATGCTATGTAATTTATTTATGTTTATTTAATTCATTTTTTATATTTATATATTTAATAAGTATATTGATGTTAATCATGCCATTTTATCTTTAACTCATAAATAATATAGGACTCATTTATTATTTAAAGTATGTTCCTAACATGTATTTTATTAATTTTAAATATATTCTGAAATCATATTACCCTTTAAATATAAATCTTAAGTGGATTTTGTTATAATAAAATAATTGGCAGTAATTATTTCTTAGTATTTTATTTTTTATAAAAACTCATTTTTTAAAATGTCACATTTGCAATGTCTTTGGAAGTTTTATTTATTTATTTACTTTATTTAGCTTTACAATACTGTATTGGTTTTGTCATACATCAACATGAATCTGCCACAGGCGTACACGTGTTCCCCATCCTGAACCCACCTCCCTCCCCGTACCATCCCTCTGGGTCATCCCAGTGCACCAGCCCCAAGCACCCTGTATTCTGCATCAAACCTAGACTGGCGATTCATTTCTTATATGATATTATACATGTTTCAATGCCATTCTCCCAAATCATCCCACCCTCGCCCTCTCCCACAGAGTCCAAAAGACTGTTCTATACATCTGTGTCTCTTTTGCTACCTCACATACAGGGTTATTGTTACCATCTTTCTAAATTCCATATATATGTGTTAGTATACTGTATTGGTGTTTTTCTTTCTGGCTTACTTCACTCTGTATAGTCGGCTCCAGTTTCATCCACCTCATTAGAACTGATTCAAATGTATTCTTTTTTATGGCTGAGTAATACTCCATTGTGTATATGTACCACAGCTTTCTTATCCACTCATCTGCTGATGGACATCTAGGTTGCTTCCATGTCCTGGCTATTATCAACAGTGCTGCGATGAACATTGGGGTACACGTGTCTCTTTTGATTCTGGTTTCCTCGGTTTTTATAAAACAAGTTACATACACATGAAGTTAAAAGTTCAAATTTCTTTCTTCACCTTACCTTGAATTTGAGAAATATTGCTTAGAATTGTTGATGTATATTCCTCCAGCCTTTTGAATGCAAATACCATAAATACCAAATCAATATTAACATAATAACATTACATTGCAATCTTTTTCCGCTTAAATATATGTTGTCATCTTTTAATTCCCATAAACATAGCTTTATCTTATTCTTTTTCTCAACTCTATATTCTTCCATTATACAAAGAGATTGTAAATGTTAAAGTCATTTCCATATTAAAAGTTAAACTTGTGTCACTTTTTCAATTTTCATATTTTTATGTTATAATTTCACTCAAATTTTAGATTAAATGTTACTACTATGAATATCTTCATGCCATTTTTTAAAATTTGTTTAACTGAATCTTTGGAAATATTCCTTAGTTGGAACTACTCTGGGGCAATGAATATGTGCATTTTATGTTTTGATACATTTTGCCAAGTTAGTTTCTAAGAATGTTACACAGTAAACCCTTGTAAAATAGTTATAATAGTTCTTCTTTCCTCAGACCCTTAACAGAGTTGGACATCAATGATATAATCGGTATTTATGACTTTTCTAACCCTTCAGTATACCACATCCTTGTTTTATATCGAGTTTAATTATTTCTGAGACAGAATATCCTACATATGTGTTAAAGATTAGAATTTATTTTTACATGACTTTGTTTATAATTATTGTCAATTTTCCCACTGAGTCAAAGGACTTTACTGTAGTGATTTCTAAAAATACCTTAAGTAAATATTTTAATGACAATGTTTGTATTTTGTAAATCTCTTTGATATCTGGCCTTATAGAAGACAGATGGATTCTCATATCAGCATTTACATTCCATCTCTCATAATACATTATTGTTATACATATATCTACTACTTTTTTAGAAGATTCTTTTCCCATATAGGCCATTACAGAGTATTAAGTAGAGGTCTCTGTGCTACATAAATATGTATATTAACAGAATTTTGTATTTTTCACTTAAATTAGTCTTTAATTATGCTATTTTTGTTGTGATTTACTGTCTCCTGTGTAATTTTGCTTCTCTGTGCATTGGTCTCTCCTGTAACTGAATCTTTTTTTTTTTTTTAACTGAATATTTTTAATGAAATGGATCCTACCTAGATTTGAGCAGATGGTACTGACATTGCTCCTGACTGCCAGTCTTAGCATTTCTATCCGGAATTACAATCTTTCCACTTCCTTTTTCTCACTGGTTAGGATAGACCCTGCATCACATCTGCCTTTAATTTTTCAAGAAATATTAAGTATGTTTGAGTTAGCCTATGCAGAAGTCCTGATGGGGAATGATGGTATGTAAGAGTAGTCAATGCATGGGTAGTAAAAAGTGGATGTAATATAGACATACTTAGGGAATCAGTGCCTGCAATGTGCTAATTGTTTGAAAGATGAATAGGGTGACTGATATGAGGGAGATATGACAAAGATAATTTCAAGGTTTTTAGATATAGAAATTGATGGTGTTACACTATCAGTTGCTGAGTTGAAAACCATTATAGGAAAAACAGATCTGGGGCAACGAGAAGAGAAATGTGGTAGTTTGGAACATACTGAGTTGGGTGCACTTGTGAGGTTTTAAAGTGAAGATGGCAGGCATAGGATAACTAGTTGCAAAAAGTATAAGCTAACTAGTTTCAAGACTGAGGAGAGGAATATTTTCAAAATTATAAACCTAACAGTCTTCAACAAAGGAGTCACAGTTAAAGTCATGGTGTTTGGAGATATTTCCCACATGGAGTTTGTCAACCTAGAAAGCAACAGACATGGTCAGAGCACTGAAAAATACCAACACTCAGGAATAGGTAGAAAAGGGTGGCTCGTTCCCTGGTGGCTCAATGGTAGAGAATCCACTTGCAGGTGCAGGAGATTTGGGGAGATTTAACGTGCTGCAGAGCAGCTAAGCCTGCGTGTCAGAACTACTAGGGCCGGTGCACCTTACAGCCCATGCTCCGGGGGAAGAGACGCCATCGCAACGAGAAGCTGACGCACATCACTCACCACACACAAAGCCCATGCAGAAATGAAGACCCAGCACAGCCATCCGTAAATATTAGTAAATAAATAAAATAGCATATTAAAAAAGAACAAGTAGAAAAACAAGTGAATACTGAAGTAGGAGTAAAAAATTTCTGTGTCATGTCACAAAATAAGACAGGTTGGAGGAAAGGCTCAACAGTTTTGATGAGGTTTCATAAGACTGAGTAATTTTACAGATTAAATAGGGTCAAGAAGACCATTGCATAGTGCTGCCAGGAGACTGGGCTCCCTCTGCGGGGGCAGTTTTCCAGGATTAAGAAGAGGGTTCCATTCTTTCAGTAAGACAAATCTGACATAGTAAGTTACTGGAGAATGTCTGACCTTCAAAACTTTTCCAACCTGGGGATATCTGAAGTGGCAGAGTAAACAACCTCAATTTTGTCTTCTCTTTATGTTTGTAAGGGATAAAAAAGAAGAGACTGCATGGTCTGCTTTGGTTTCATACATTAAGCCTATCTTGTCAGCCCCTTGTGACCCTTGGGCTTTACACTGAACTTTTTTTCCAAATCCCTGACCAGTGATGTTTCTTTGCCCAATATTATTTTTGCACATATTTTCTTATAAAATTTCCTGAATTGCTGGTAGCCAGGCAGGACTTGCTTTAGAGTTACATGACTTGTATCTCTGGGAAAAATTATTTTGATACCACTTCTATTATGCCTTAAAATTGTAACTAAAATCTTTGCAAATATTTATGAGTAAACAGAAGAGAAGGATAGTTTATCACTTTCTAGAACTGAAAGTGAGCAGATGATACAGGAGAAGGCTCAGAGATGCATGTGTGAAGATAATGTTAACAATCAGTCATGAACTTTTCACTTTCAGTCTGCGAGGCACAACCTATCCAAGATCATGATGGCCACATTCAACTTGACCAGCTTCACGAATCCAGGTTCATTCATCCTGCTGGGAATCCCAGGACTGGAGCGCTTCCACATCTGGATCGGGATTCCCTTCTTTATCATTTACCTTGTGGCTCTTGCAGGCAATAGTGTCCTTCTCTATCTTATTTTCATGGAGCGCAGCCTTCACAAGCCCATGCTCTTTTTCCTCTCCATGCTGGCGGCTACAGATCTCATCCTGTCTAACACATGTGTACCCAAAACATTCAGCATCTTCTGGCTGGGTCCTCAGGAAATCACCTTTCCTGGATGTCTTACTCAGATGTTTTTTCTCCACTATAGCTTTGCCATGGATTCTGCCACCTTGCTGGCTATGGCATTTGATCGCTATATTGCTATTTGCTTCCCTCTAAGATATAACACTATTCTCACCCGCCAGGTTATTACTAAGATTGTAATGGGTATTGTCAGCAGGAGCTTCTGTATCATCTTCCCATGCGTGTTCCTATTAAAGCGACTGCCTTTCTGCCAAACACTTATCATTCCACACACATACTGTGAGCACATAGGCATTGCCCAACTCGCCTGTGCAGACATCTCCGTCAACATCTGGTATGGTTTTGCTGTGCCTGTAATGACTGTTACATCAGACCTGATCCTCACTGGCATCTCCTACACTCTCATTCTTCGTGCTGTCTTTAACCTCCCATCCCAGGATGCCCGCCAGAAAGCCCTCAACACATGTGGCTCCCATGTTTGTGTCATGCTTATATTCTACATACCAGCCATATTCTCTGTCCTCACTCACCGTTTTGGTCACAATATTCCTCACTCCTTCCACATATTGATTGCTAACCTCTATGTAGCCATTCCTCCTGCACTCAATCCAATCATCTATGGGGTGAAAACCAAGCAGATTCGGGAAAAGATAATCCTACTATTCTTTCTTAAAGGGACCCAGTGACATTAGACTGAGAGTTTGGGAAAGAAAACAGGTAACCATATCAGTATTGGAACACATTTCATGTTTTTCAAAGCTATAATACAATGAAAACTTATATTTTTATGAAATCCTAAACTTCCACTGTGAGTTGGAAGAGGAACTCCAACTTCACATCATTGTAAGAAGCAATGAGACAAGGATATAGACATCAAGAAGGGAGACAAAATTTGAAGAAAATGTGTACCTGAAAAGATAGATCAACAAAACGTCTCTATACCATTATGAAGTAGATTTCCGAGTCCTATGGCATAAGAGGAGGATCATGTATAATTTGGTTAGACTATTCAGTTCAGTTCTGTTCAGTTGCTCAGTCCGACTCTTTGCGACCCCATGAATCGCAGCACGCCAGGCCTCCCTGTCCATCACCAACTCCCGGAGTTCACTCAGACTCACAGCCATCGAGTCCGTGATGCCATCCAGCCATCTCATCCTCTGTTGTCCCCTTCTCCTCCTGCCCCCAATCCCACCCAGCATCAGAGTCTTTTCCAATGAGTCAACTCTTTCCATGAGCTGGCCAAAGTACTGGAGTTTCAGCTTTAGCATCATTCCTTCCAAAGAAATCCCAGGGTTGATCTCCTTCAGAATGGACTAGTTGGATCTCCTTGAAGTCCAAGGGACTCTCAAGAGTCTTCTCCAACACCACAGTTCAAAAGCATCAATTCTTCGGCGCTTAGCCTTCTTCACAGTCCAACTCTCACATCCATATATGACCACAGGAAAACCATAGCCTTGACTAGACAGACCTTAGTCAGCAAAGTAATATCTCTGCTTTTGAATATGTTATCTCGGTTGGTCATAACTTTTCTTCCAAGGAGTAAGCATCTTTTAATTTCATGGCTGCAGTCACCATCTCCAGTGAGTTTGGAGCCCCCCAAAATAAAATCTGACACTGTTTCCACTGTTTCCCCATCTATTCCCATGAAGTGATGGGACCAGATGCCATGATCTTCGTTTTCTGAATGTTGAGCTTTAAGCCAACTTTTTCACTCTCCACTTTCACTTTCATCAAGAGGCTTTTTAGTTCCTCTTCACTTTCTACCATAAGGGTGGTGTCATCTGCATATCTAAGGTTCTTGATATTTCTCCTGGCAGTCTGGATTCCAGCTTGTGTTTCTTCCAGTCCAGCGTTTCTCATGATGTACTCTGCATAGAAGTTAAATAAGCAGGGTGACAATATACAGCCCTGACATACTCCTTTTCCTATTTGGAACCAGTCTGTTGTTCCATGTCCAGTTCTAACTGTTGCTTCCTGACCTGCATACAGATTTCTCAAGAGGCAGGTCAGGTGGTCTGGTATTCCCATCTCTTTCAGAATTTTCCACAGTTTATTGTGATCCACAGTCAAAGGCTTTGGCATAGTCAATAAAGCAGAAATAGATGTTTTTCTGGAACTCTCTTGCTTTTTCCATGATCCAGCGGATGTTGGCAATTTGATCTCTGGTTCCTCTGCCTTTTCTAAAACCAGCTTGAACATCAGGAATTTCAAGGTTCATGTACTGCTGAAGCCTGGCTTGGAGAATTTTGAGCATTACTTTACTAGCATGTGAGATGAGTGCACTTGTGTGGTAGTTTGAGCATTCTTTGGCATTGCCTTTCTTTGGGATTGGAATGAAAACTGAACTTTTCCAGTCCCATGGCCACTGCTGATGTATCCAAATTTACTGGCATATTGAGTGCAGCACTTTCACAGCATCTTCTTTCAAGATTTGAAATAGCTCAACTGGAATTCCATCACCTCCACTAGCTTTGTTCGTAGTGATGCTTTCTAAGGCCCCCTTAACTTCACATTCCAGAATGTCTTGCTCTAGATGAGTGATCACACCATCATGATTATCAGGGTCGTGAAGATATTTTTTTGTACACTTCTTCTGTGTATTCTTGCCACCTTTTCTTAATATCTTCTGCTTCTGTTAGGTCCATACCATTTCTGTCCTTTATTGAGCCCATCTTTGCATGAAATGTTCCCTTGGTATGTCTAATTTTCTTGAAGAGATCTCTAGTCTTTCCCTTCTGCTGTTTTCCTCTATTTCTTTGCATTGATCACTGAAAAAGGCTTTCTTATCTCTTCTTGCTATTCTTTGGAACTCTGCATTCAGATGCTTATATCTTTCCTTTTCTCATTTGCTTTTCGTTTCTCTTCTTTTCACAGCTATTTAGAAGGCCTCCCCAAACAGCCATTTTGCTTTTTTGCATTTCTTTTCCATGGGGATGGTCTTGATCCCTGTCTCCTGTACAATGTCACGAACCTCATTCCATAGCTCATCAGGCACTCTATCTATCAGATCTTTTCCCTTAAATCTATTTCTCACTTCCACTGTATAATCATAAGGGATTTGATTTAGGTCACACCTGAGGTCTAGCAGTTTTTCCTGCTTTCTTCAATTTAAGTCTAAATTTAGTAATAAGGAGCTCATGATCTGAGCCACAGTCAGCTCCTGGTCTTGTTTTTGTTGACTGTATAGAGCTTCTCCATCTTTGGCTGCAAAGAATATAATCAATCTGATTTTGGTGTTGGCCATCTGGTGATGTCCATGTGTAGAGTCTTCTCTTGTGTTGTTGGAAGAGGGTGTTTGCTATGACTAGTGCATTTTCTTGGCAAAACTCTATTAGCCTTTGCCCTGCTTCATTCTGCATTCCAAGGCCAAATTTGCCTGTTACTCCAGGTGTTTCTTGACTTCCTACTTTTGCATTCCAGTCCACTATAATGAAAAGGACATCTTTTTGGGTGTTAGTTCTACAAGGTCTTGTAGGTCTTCATAGAACCGTTCAACTTCAGCTTCTTCAGCATCACTGGTGGGGTCATAGACTTGGATTACTGTGATATTGAATGGTTTGCCTTGGAAATGAACAGAGATCATTCTGTCGTTTTTGAGATTGCATCCAAGTACTGCATTTTGGACTCTTTTTGACCATGATGGCTACTCCATTTCTTCTGAGGGATTCTTGCCCGCAGTAGTAGATATAATGGTCATCTGAGTTAAATTCACCCATTCCAGTCCATTTCAGTTTGCTGATTCCTAGAAAGTCGACATTCACTCTTGCCATCTCTTGTTTGATCACTTCCAATTTGCCTTGATTCATGGACCTGACATTCCAGGTTCCTATGCAATATTACTCTTTACAGCATTGGACATTGCTTCTATCACCAGTCACATCCACAACTGTGTATTATTTTTGCTTTGGCTCCATCCCTTCATTCTTTCTGTAGTTATTTATCCATTGATCTCCAGTAGCGTATTAGGCACCTACTGTCCTGGGGAGTTTCTCTTTCAGTATCGTATCATTTTGCCTTTTCAAACTGCTCATGGTGTTCTCAAGGCAAGAATACTGAAGTGGTTTGCCATTCCCTTCTCCAGTGGACCACATTCTGTCAGACCTCTCCACCATGACCAGCCCGTCTTGGATTGCCCTGCAGGCATGGCTTAGTTTCACTGAGTTAGAAAAAGTTGTGGTTCTAGTGTGATTAGATTGACTATTTTTCTGTGAGTATGGTTTCAGTGTGTCTGCCCTCTGATGTTCTCTTGCAACACCTATCATCTTACTTGGGTTTCTCTTACCTTGGGCGTGGGGTATCTTTTCATGGCTGCTCCAGCAAAGCACAGCTGCTGCTCCTTACCTTGGATGAGGGGTATCTCCTCACTGCCGCCATTCCTGACTTTCAACGTGGGAATGCTCCTCTAGGCCCTCTGGCACCCACGCATCCACTGCTCCTTGGACGTAGGGTCCAAGGATAGACTATTAGTATTATAAATAGGTTACAAGAGATAAGAAGGTCTACCAATTTGGAATATCCTTGTAAGACGCTTTCCACTTGAGAGTTATAAAAGCTAACAAGTGATTACTTTCTTATAAGAATCATTCAGGAAAATTATTAATCTATGCATGGTTCTCAAACATTGGTTGGTGCCACAATCACCTAGGGAACTTGTCAAAAATGTAGAGGCCCAGGCTAGATTGTAATTCACTGGGTTTTGGGGTTTTTTTTAACATTTCTTTGTACAATTCTGATACCTAAGAAATCTTAAATCCTTCCAGGTCAAAAGTCTTGGTCCTTTGAAAATCTGTAGACTTGATTCTTGTAGTAACTTCCTGGGCCTGGAAGTAGCATAGTTCTTTTTGTTCAGCATAGCTACTTCTTTACTTCTTTCCTCGTATTATATATTATTTCCTCATATTATTCACAATTTGAAATTTCACATCTTAAATATATACTATCAATTATCTATACTTATTGCAGTTTTTAAAGAATTTTGACTTTGAGCACAAAAGCTTTTTATCAATATTGTTGATTATATTAATGTCCATAGAGATGACCATTAATAACTTGGTGTGGTAGATTGTATTTTCCAAAGATAACCACAATAATAATATATTCCATTTTCTATGCTTTTCTGTAGTGCAAACTTGCCATTCCCATGTTAACAAGTGGAATATAATTCTACTTCTTTTGAATCTGCACTAGACTTAGGGATTCTTTTACAAACAGAATTCAGTGTTAGTAATATTTGAAGTTTCTGAAGTTAGACTTTTTTTTTTTTTTTGCTGTTTCTAGCTAAGTCTCTTGAAATACTTGACCTTGGTGTGTTCCCTCTTAGAATCCAACTACTGTGCAATGAACATCCCCAGCAACATGGAGAAGTCATGTCTAAATATTCTAGAGGGTGGTCCCAATTGAGACTCCAGTTAACAGTCAGCAACAACTGCCAGTTATGTTGGTAAGCCATCCAGAACTTCCAGTCCAGCTGAGACTTCAGGTATCTATAGGATCTCAACTGACATCTCTCTATAACGCACGGAAGACTAAAAGACAGAACTCTTCATCTAGTTAAAGCCAAGCCATAGAACCATGAGAGTAATAATTTGCTATTTTAGGCCAATAAATATGGGAATGGTTAGTCATGAAACAATAGATAAATATTGTAAAATTTGGTAATAGAAAGTATGGTGTTGGTATACAAAAAAGTCTAAAACATGCAGCATTCTCTGCGGAGTAAGGCCACAGGCAGAAGCTGAAAGGGCCTTGAGGAGGCTGTTAATGAAGTCTTGAAAAACAATGAGAAAATTATTACTAGAGGCTGAAGACAAATGAGGACTATATAGTTGTAGAAAGTTTGGTAATATCATACTTGCAATACTGTGAAAAACAGAAAATATAACTATTAACTGATGCTTTTTGCTGAGGAGATTTTGAAGTAGAATACCAAAAATACCAACCTTATTTTTATGTCAGTTATGATAAAGTACAAATAAAGAGTTATAAGCTAAAATGACAACATTCAGTGTTTAATCATTGTTAAAGTAAATACAAAGAAGTCATGACTGTTTGGGATCAAAGTTTGTTTTTTTTTTTTTTAATTACCCACACAACAGTCTTTCCAAATGACAAAGGACTCACAAAAGAAAAAATGCCCTCAGGGTATAAAGTCATCTTTGGGATGAGTCTGTAAGATCTTTGTTAAGAATACAGAAATATTTAAGGATATGCCTAATAAATCTTTTTAATTAGATAAAGAAGCTTCTAAGAATCTTAATCTTCCCAGAGAAGCATAACTCATGCAAAATCAGACAGGTGGCAATCTGGAAGATATTTGTAGGTATGACTTTTGTCTAATGGGGTAAACACCAAAAAAGTCATAGAAAATCACAATTTTTAAGACAAAATAGACATAAGCACCATCATTTTGGACTAAAAGGGACAGAGTGCAAAATTAGAAGGGGATTTTGGGTTTTCAACTTTATTCATCTGGAAATAGACTGAAAAAAATACACAGATATAAACACACTTTGTTTCTCATTGAAAAGCAAAGGTCATATGGAATATTGGGCTAATTACGTAAAGGGCTTCCCTGGTGACTCAGACAGTAAAGAATCTGTCCATAATGTGGGAGACCCAGGTTCGATCCCTGCATCAAGAAGATCCCCTGGAGAAGGGAATGGCAACCCACTCCAGTACTCTTGCTTGGAGAATTCCAAGGACAGAAGAGCCTGGAGGGCTACAGTCCATGGGGTCACAAAGAGTCAGACACGATTGAGTGACTAACACTTAACTTAGCCAAGAGCCATGGAGAATCATTCCCAAGGAGTAGAAGTGGATTCTTATTAAGAAACCGATGATACTTACCTTTCAATGGATTTTTAAAAACTACAATGGACTAGTGACTGTAAGACGATTCTCCCAATATTTTACAAATGAATATTGCAGTTATCTTATCTGTATATCACCATGGTATGTTGCCTGTGTGAGCAGTTGATTTCTTTCCCATTTCTTCACTCCACAGGTCTTGAGAGGAACTGCACTCAAGGATCTCTATGCAAGGAACTGAGCTCAAGGAGTCCTATTCACACGTTGTCCTGATTTAAAGGTTGAAATTCTGGACTTCGAACTAATCCCATGATATGAATGAGACTTGGAAATCTTAGGGAAAAGGTGAATGCATTTTGCATGTAGGAGGAGATCATTATTGTGGCCAAAGTGTATGTTGTTGCAGGTTTTATTTTCCCAAAATGGCCAAAACAGTATTTTGCATCCCATGTACTGTCTGCAATATGGTCTTGCTATTGCTTCAAAAAGTCCGGTGTAATTCTACCCCCTCTTATCTGGGCTGCCTTAGAGACTTTGGAAAAAAGAATGCAATAGATGTAATGTTTCAGGATATCCAAGACTAGATTTTAAGAAATCTTACACCTTCCTCATTTGTGTTATTGTATTTTTGGACATTCTCTCTATAACACAGGCATTATATTGTGAGAATCCCAACCCACATGGAAGGTTTATGTGATTGACAATCTATCTGAGTTCTTAGTTAATAGCCAGAATCAATTGCATCAATTTTAATGAAACTTAGAAATGACTGCTGCTGCTGCTAAGTCACTTCAGTCGTGTCCGACTCTGTGCGACCCCATAGACAGCAGCCCACCAGGCTCCCCCTTCCCTGGGATTCTCCAGGCAAGAACACTGGAGTGGGTTGCCATTTCCTTCTCCAATGCATGAAAGTGAAAAGTGAAAGTGAAGTCACTCAGTCGTGTCCAACTCTTGGCGACCCCATGGACTGCAGCCTACCAGGCTCCTCCATCCATGGGATTTTCCAGGCAAGAGTACTGGAGTGGGGTGCCATTGCCTTGACTACAACTTCATAAAAAATCCGATTGCAGTCATTTGTGTGTGTGTGAGAAATCTCAATGACAATAGCCCATATAATCAATAAATCTACAGAATCATAGCAATAATAATAAATTGTTTTAAGTCACTACTTTGGAGGAGTAGTTTGTAATGCAATTATAAATAACTGAAACAATTTGATTTTCAGTACTCTGAATTTTTCTCCAAAACTGTTAACCATTCTACTTCATTTATTTCATTGTTTGGAAATACATTAGAATTTGTGTTTCCATATATATATATATATATATATATATATATATATATATATATATATATATATACGTGTGTGTGTGTGTGTATTCTTCATAATCTAAATTATAGGCATTCAGTTCCTGACCCATTACCTCCTGTTTTCTAATTCACTTTCTCTTGAATCCGAATACAATAATCCTTCAATTTCAATGCAGTAATAATAAATCTAATTACATTTTCATATTGCCTCATTTTTTCTCCTCCTTACCAGCATGCATTTAAGATTCATTCTTAGAATTACTGTTTGGTACAAATGCTTTCCACTTTTCACTCTCCTTTACCTAGCATGCGTGTGCACATGCACACACACAATTTATTGTGCTTTTTCAGTGACAGGACACTTGTCATTTCTATTCTAACTTCATTGGCTAAAACCAGCCACATGTGAACATGCGTGCTCAGGCACTCAGTCATTCCAACTCTTTGAAACCCCATGGACTGTAGCCTACCAGGCTCCTCTGTCCATGGAATTTCCAGGCAAGAATACTGGAACAGGTTGCCATTTCCTCCTCCAAGGAATCTTCCTGACCCAGGGATCAAACCCAGGTCTCCTGAATCTCCTTCACTGGCAAGCTAATTCTTTACTACTGAGCCGCTAGGAAGTCCAACCTACCACATACCCCCAACTAAATACATCAGAGGCACATACACAGAAAGGAAAGACAAGTCAGACATATGAGAATGAAAAATCTCTATTGCAGAATCCAACACAACCTCGGCTTGTTTGTCTCTGGTCTCATCTACTACTATTACCTGACCCCCTTGCTCTTGCCATACTTGCCTTCCTGAATCTTCACAAACACATCAAATACAGTCTACTTCAGGGCCTTGATAATTCACTTGCTGTTAATGTCCAGGTTTCATGTTGTATCAATTAAATCAGCATGGTTATGGGTAGGATTAACGCATCAGCAGTTTTTATAATAGAAAGCCCCAGGAATTTCCAATCTACAGTGAATTTTTGAAACCACCAACTTGAAGTATAATTATTAGCTTTACTTTATTGTTGAGGAATCTGAGAATCTGAAAAAAATTGAAAATGCATTTGAAATTTCCCAGTTAGAAAATATCAGAGCTGGGATTCAAATCTGTATATCTCATTCCCATCTGCTGTATTTCCTGTATAAAATAGATTCCTCTGTGTGTGAGCACTAGAATAAGAGAAATCATCTTTCAAGTTTCTTTATGCATGTGTGCTAAAGCCCTTTAGTAGTGTCAATTCTAACAGTGTTGCAACCCTATGGACTGTAGCCCGCCAGGCTCCTCTGCCCATGGGATTCTCCAAGCAGGAATACTGGAGTGGGTTGCCATGCCCTCCACAGGGGATCTTCCAGAGACTGTACCATTGTCTTTTACATCTCCTTCACTATCAGGCAGATAGATTCTTTATCACTAGAGCCACCTGGGAAACCCCAAGTCTCTTCATACTTACTCTCAAATCACTTTCCAAAAATCTTGCACAAATTTAAACACCAACTTGCGTGAAATTCACAGATAAAATTAGGAATAGCATTTTGCAGTGAATACATATTTATAGTTCAATACCAATGAGTCAGATGCTAGGTCTGGGGTATGAGAGGGAGAAGAGTGGTGACAGGATAACTAAGATGTTTACAGTGATGTGAGATCTGCCCAGTGAGTACACTTGGAATAAATCTGAGTCCACCGTGTCTCTTCTTCCCTGGAAAGCTATATTCCCATAGCTCAGAATCACTCTAGTCCTAGATAATCTTAGATGATCGTCCTATTCTGGGAGGAAATGCCATTGTTTCCTGTCACATATTTCCAAAGTACACACTTTACATGTTGCCTTAATTTATCAACCTAACATTCAATTTTGCATTTCCACTCCAGGATACCTAGCTGAAACCAAATGAAAGTTTGATGGAGAACACTGAAGAATATTTCAGAAGACAAATATGTAACTTCCTTAGAGCGTTGTTGAAAAAACATGTATGTTACACTGGACTGTAACTAACAGTACCTTTGAGTATATATAGCTTATCATCTGGTACAATTAGATGAAGGAAAAAAGAACAAAAGTTACCCAAATAGAGTCACAAAATGTTAAGAGAATAAAGACTTAAACTCAAGCTAGAGGAATTCAGATCAAACACAGTGATTATTTTCTTGAGAACAGGAGAACCAAAGGAAGTTGTGCAAAATCCAACTCCATATAGATCTCTTCCCAGTCTATTTTTATGCCATGTTGCCTGCTTTCTCTTTGAATTTCCCCTCTCATTTGACACAATTTGGCAAAATACATTTTTTTTTCCAAGGGCTGAGCAGGTATTAACTTACTGAGAGACAGTGATGATCCCTCCTGACTTAAAAAAATGTTCAGCATTTAAGAGAAGACTCTGATGTGACTCTGTGTTTCCCCAGAGATCTTCTTTGCAAATTCACTTTTACTTTTAGCAGCTGGGAGCACTGGTGCTCTGAGCCACATCACAGCCCCTTTGGGTCTAAAAAGTCTTCAGAGGGGAGAGATAAATGAGACCAAATCTCAGATCCTGGAAATACACTATTTGTGCTGAATCAAGATTTCTCTAGTGCAGCTGACCATCAATACTGGGAGTAAGTGTTTAATGAACAAGAAGGATAGAAAAATGTTGAAGACTCTGTAAAGCCAAGAGCAGAGGTAGGGAGGAGATACAGAGGGATAACGATCCTACAAATGTACTGATGTCCTTGTCTACTCCAGAAGTCATCTCAGATTGGCACCTGACTCTACTACAGCAGGTACAGTTTCTTGAATCTTTCAAGTTTTAAGGTAGCCTTATTGCATGCCAAAATGAACCATCAGTAAGTCTTTCTTTTATTTGTATCTCAATTGTTTTGTTGCAGTTAGGGATTTTAGTCCCTTACTATTTTACTCATGGGTTCAAGATAAGTCAATCAAAGCTCTAGGAGTAGCTTTCTTTAAAGCAATAATGAGGTAAGAATGTCTCATTCTGCATCTTGGTCTCCCTCATATCAGTCAGGCCAGCCAGGCAGGAGTCAAGATACATACATTTGTTAGAAAGCAACCTTGTACTTTAGTACCTATGACCCTATAGCGCCCTCAGAAAACCTAGGGAATCAGCAAACTTATTAGATTTCCAATATCCTCCATGCCTGAGGATTCCATCCTCCAAATCTAATTCTCTTAATTCTGTCCTACAATTTCTCACACAGAAAGTTTCAAAGCCCAAAAAGCTAGGAATAACTATTGCATTACCCTAGGTTCTGTTTGTCCTGTCCATGGCAAAATCAGATCTCTGTCTTACTGAATTGTCTAAGAGAAATTCTTCCTTTAACAGAAACGATATGCACTCCTTCATCTTTACTTTATCTTGGTAGCAGCACAAAACACAGCCCCTTTATTTTAAAAGACTCATGTATCAGAATTGTCTCTTGGTTCCAAGGGAGATTAATGAGGGGACCTCAATGACATTGCCATATTGACGGGCTCATGAGGAGCCATATATCCCGTATCTTGAGAGTCCACCTAACCTAACTAACTGGGGACTAGTTTTGGCTACCTCTGAAAACTGGTCTTGATTTAAAAGAGGATGAAACCACAGTGCCTTCAACCATAGCTTATAAGCTCAAGAAAGACCAATATGTCTTTCAACTTGAGGGACTAAATAAAGCTTCCTCTTCTGAAAGGCAAATCTATAGTTAGACTAACTGACTCTGACATTTGCAAATGCGCGAGAAGTAGCAGTGAGTATTGTAACAAACGTTTCCTAAAATATAGGACTGCAGTATGTGCTTTATAGGATTTTCTCAATTAATTATTTGAAAAAACCCTAAAACATTCTTATCTGAAATTTATATTGGAAAACTGAAGACTGAGGCATAAAATATTTGCTGAGGATAATCCAGCTAGCAAGTAACAGCAAGCAGATCAGAGTTTGAACCTGGCAGTCTAAATCTAGTCTCTTATTTTCCAGATTGGACCACATAAAGAGAGTGACAATCCTGGGAACTGAGTTGTGCAAGAGATGCTTGAAGCATTTGAGGAAAATTCAGATTTGGAGACTAAATTTAGTTTCCTCAGAGGCGCTTTCTCTAAGTAGGAACTGGCTTATATATCTTTTCTTCATAGCATACATAACATGGAAACCACTTTCAAAGGTGTGGTGTAAGTATAAGAAAATTACAAGTGCTTATGAAGTTATTGGGTTAGTGATAGCAGACACTGTCACAACCCTTGGACCAAAGGAACAAGAGGAGAAATATGGCTAAAAGAGAAAACCAGAGCCAAAAAGGCTCTGCTGGCAGAGAGATGTGTCCAGCTTGCAGTAACCTTGCTGGGAGAGAGCTGAAGGAATAAATCCCTGACCTCCCTCCAGTCTCCAGATGGTTTTTCCCATTGTCACATCAAACCAGAAATGAGAGGGCAAGGACTCTGTCATTGCAGCCCAGTGTCCCAGGGACCAGAACAAGATAGAAAGTGGCAGAGAATTGACCAAAGGAGAAAAATACAAGATATTCCTCACAGCATGCACTAAGAAAGGTTATATTTGCATGATATTAATAGTTGATGATTTTCACACATTAGAATATTAGGCAGAAATGGAGAGGTTTCACTGTAAGATGAAAATCTTAGAAGTGGGCATATTAGTTACGAAGCTATTTTAATTACTCAGGAAAGAAATGAGGAAGGCATGACGTGGAGTAGAACTGGTAGAAATGGAAGAAAGGTATGAAATTAAAATTTGTAGGAGAAATAGATTGTTTCTAGGATGAATTTATTTCACCTTATGATAGCTTTCGGGAAGGTGAAGCCTGATTCTCTGCATCAGTATGGTTTCTGCATCTGTCCCCAATGACACTAGCTTCCATCCTTCCACATTTATTCTACTTGGAATCCCTGGGATGAGAGACCAGCACATTTGGGCTGCCATCCCCTTCTGCTCCATGTATATCCTTGCTCTGGTTGGCAATGGAACTATCCTCTACATCATTATGAAGGAGAGAACTCTGCACGAGCCAATGTACCTCTTCCTGTGCCTGCTGTCTATCACTGACCTGGTACTTTGTTCAACCACTTTGCCCAAAATGCTAACACTCTTCTGGCTTAAGTCCCACAGAATATCCTACCAAGGCTGCCTCACCCAGATGTTTTTTGTGCATACAATCTTTGCCACAGAATCAGCTGTTCTGCTGGCCATGGCTTTTGACCGCTACGTGGCTATCTGCCGTCCACTTCATTATGCATCCATCCTCAACGCCATGGTGATTGGGAAGATTGGTCTGGCATGTGTGGTCCGTGCCCTTCTCTTTGTTTTCCCCTTTGTCATCCTCATAGAACGCCTACCTTTCTGTGGACATCACATCATCCCTCACACCTACTGTGAACATATGGGCATTGCCAAACTGGCCTGTGCCAGCATCAGGCCCAACACTATTTATGGTCTCGCTGTGGCGCTTTCAGTCACTGGGATGGACGTGGTCCTCATCGCCACTTCCTATGGCCTGATCCTGCGGGCTGTGTTGCGCCTGCCCTCGAAGGATGCCCAGTTCCGAGCGTTTAGCACTTGTGGAGCTCATATATGTGTGATTCTTGTATTCTATGTACCTGCCTTTTTTTCCTTTTTCACCCACCGTTTTGGCCAGCAAGTACCTCCTCATGCACATATTGTACTCGCAAACCTCTATCTCCTTGTGCCCCCTGTTCTCAACCCCTTGGTCTACGGCATTAACACCAAACAGATCCGCCTGAGAATATTTGACTTTTTTATGGGGAGAAGATAGTTAACTCTCTCCATAACCCAAGGAAGAACTGGTGAAGCTGTAATTAATTTTCTACTTTCTCAAACATCTCTTATCCTTATACTAGAAGTTGCTGTTTCTGCCAATCCTGGCAAGCCAGTTGTTGTTCAGTCACTAGGTTGTGTCTGACTGTTGTAGCATGAACTGCAGCACACCAGGCTTCCCTGTCTGTCCTTCACTATCTCCTGGAGTTTTCTCAAACTCATGTCCTTTGAATCGATGATGTCATACAACCATCTCATACTTTTTTGTTTCCTTCTCCTCCTGCCCTCAATCTTTCCCAGCATCAGGGCCTTTTCCAATGAATTGGCTGTTGGCATCATGTGGCCAAAGTATTGGAGCTTCAGCTTCAGCAACAGTCCTTCCAATGAACATTCAGGATTGATTTCCTTTAGGGCTGACTGGTTTGATCTTTTTGCAGTCCAAGGGACTGGAGTTTTCTCCAGCACCACAATGAGAAAGGATCAGTTCTTCAGTGGTCAGCCTTCTTTATGGTCCAACTCTTATATCCATTCATGACTATAGGAAAACCTATAGCTTTGACTATCAGAAAAGTGATATCTCTGATTTTTAATATAATGTCTAACTTTGTTATAGATTTTCTTCCAAGGAGCAAGCATCTGTTAATTTTGTGGCTATAGTCACCTTCTGCAGTGATTTTAGAGCCCAAGAAAATAAAACCTGCCACTGTTTTCGCTTTTTCCCAACCCATTTGCCAATGAAGTGATGGGACCAGATGCTATGATCTTAGTATTTTGACTGTTGAGTTTTAAGCCAATTTTTCCACTCTCCTCTTTCACCTTCATCAGGAGGCTCTTTAGTTCCTGTGATTTTTCTACCATTAGGGTAGTGTCATCTGCATATCTGAAGTCATTGATATTTCTCCCAGCAATCTTGATTCTAGCTTGTGATTCATCCAGCCAGGCATTCACATGATGCACTCTGTATATAAGTTAAATAAGCAGGCTGACAATATACAGCCTTGACATACTCAGTTCCATGCCCAGTTCCAACAGTTGTTTCTTGCTCTGCTACATTTTTCCCAGGAGCCAGGTAAGGTGGTCTGTTATTCCCATCTCTTAAAGAATTTTCCACAGTTTGTTGTGATCCACACAGTCACAGCAAGTCAGTACCATGTATTATCTGAGAGGTTTTGAAGAACAACTCATTTATACCTCCTAAATATATAGAAAATTATTTCCCTAGAATGTTATTATATGGCCTGTTCATGGGCCTATAGGTCTTGAATCTTCTTAGGAAAAGATCAGGAAGCAATATAGTAACTTTGAATTGGTAGTGAGAACCATGGAAAGTTATTCTTTCTACATAAGAAATCCTATGTGCTGGAAGTAGATAAAAAGTGGTCAAAAAAGAACTATTGACTTATAGTCAGCCCCAAGGAACTGAGAATAACACACACACACACACATACACACACTGATTAATTGATTGTTTACACTTTCTTTGATCAAGAGTGTTTGCAAGAGTGTTTGTCAGTCCTAGGTCAGAGATGGCTGTCAGAGGGCAGGATCTTTTGGATCTGGAATTAGGATTGAAAGAGATGAAGATGACTGCTGGGTGCTTTATTGTGAGAAGTCTGGAAGCACATATATCAGTGGGAAAGCCACAGCACAGGTTTCTCAACAAATTACTTCAAAGTGACACTTTGTTGCTAATATATTTACTTTATGACCAATGACCTTTGCATTTTCCCGATATTGTCAGAGCGATTAAGTTTTACATGCCAATTATTTTGTGGGTCATTATGGACACACCCTGATATTTTCTTTATCTCATATAACCAACACATTGCGTATCTTAGAAACTCCAGGACATAGAGTTTTCGGCTTATGTTATCCAAATTGACATAATAGAACAATGAAAAGAAATAGAGCCTTACGATCATAAAGGAAGAAAGACAAATATCACTACTAACGAATGACAGGATTTTTCTACAGAGAAAATCCCTAAGCCTCTAGAGATGGATTTTTAAAACTAATGATATTTCAAGAAATTTGCTGAGCTCAAAGTAAATAAATAAAATCACAAACTAAAACATTTTTATGTAAAGCCACCATTAGGAATGCATATTTTTAAATTTATAGCAATAGCAACAAAATTTGTGGTATTTAACAGAAATGTGCCTGGTCTCTATGTTAAACAATTAAGAAAGTAATTGAGATATATTTGAAAAAATAAAAAAGAATATAGAGATCACCCTGTGGAAAGCCAGGTCCTGTAACTGATTCTCCTGACTCCAAGACTTGAGCTTCAGAGGTTTGTCCCAGACACATTCCAGAGAATTTTGTACCAGAACTCGGATGCACCGTCCAGCTGACTACTGATAAATGCCTGAACGCTGTTTCGGAAGAGGCCCTTCTCCCGTCAACTACCCTGTCTCTCATCAATTCGAAGAGTTGGATGTGGGGGGAGGCAGGAGCCCAGGAACGTGCATGCTTGGTTTCTACGGACCCTTCTTGCCATATGGGACTCACAGTGTGCCCCCTGGCCCCACCCAACCTGTTCCCTTCTCCTACAGCTTTAAAACCTTACTACTTTTATTTAAAGAGGAACTGGGTTGGAGCAAGTGGCTTCCCCTGCCCTGAACACCTTGCATTCCCTGCGGGGGACACAGGAGGCACAGAGGGTAGGGGAGTGATGCATGAACCCCTTCTCCCCGGGCTTGGGGACATCTTCCTGGCAACATGGCAACAGGCTGAATGTGCAAACCAAGCCGAATGCCTGCCAGGCAGCCAGAGGTCTGGATGAAGGCTGACTCCCTTGCTCAGCTCAGGGGCACCTGTCCTAGGCCAGTCTGCCATCCCTGGAGCAGGGGGCCACCTCCCAGGGTCCATTCCTGGTTCAGGGTGCCCAGGCGTGTGGCGGGAGGCTCACCTTGAAGAGTCCTTGTCCCAAGCACTCAGACTCTGAGGGCTGGAGGGTAGCTGAGCAGCCGTGCATTGTAGGAGGCAGGGCCGCCATGGATCCCAACGGCCAGGAATCAGCATGGGAATCTCTGTATGCTGGGTGCGCTCGGGGTCTCAGCCTCCCTGGACTTCTCAGACGGCCCTCCTCCTCCCAAAGCTATTGATGGAGCTTCTCTGGGATTGTTTGCCAACCCCCACATTAGACTCCAAGGGTCCAAGACCATTTCCATCTGAACACGTTTTCCTTTTCTGTAGGAACTTGTGGTTTTGTTGTTTTTTTTCCATCCAGCACTACACCATGCTTCCAAAGGCCACCTTTCGCCTTTCCCCATCACTACACTGAAGTAGTACAGTTGTACAGTTCCCAATCTTGCCTCGGCTTGCTTGGATAAAACTTCGTATGTATTTTGTAAGACATAGATTCTATATTGTAATGATGCCCTATCCAAAAAGAAAAAAAAAAATTAATGAAACTGTAAATTTTATTGTTTTAATGTGTATGCATGTTTAGTGAAGTTTACATTTTGAAATAAAATTTATGATTCATTATTTTAAAAATTAAAAAGAATATATATTATGAAATTCATGGATACAAAAAATGGTAAAATAGGAAAAAATAGAAATAATGAAAGATATTATTTTAATAAAAGATAATGAAATGTAAGGCATATCTTTCTAATAATGAAAGATAAGGCATGCACTTATCAGAAGAAATATAGACAAAAATTTTTTTATAAAATCAACCTCAACTGTATCAGTACTGCGGGGGACTGCCCGTGAAGGGTTAAGTCTTGGGAGCTGCTCGGCAAGTTATGCAGAGCCTTAGGCATGTTCCTAAGCTCCCTGTCCCGCCCCCCTGAAGAATTTTTATAGTCCTTAAAGCTCCAGGACGTCTAGTCCCTGCAACATTTCATAGAAGATAGATTATCTTATTGTGTTTTGTACACAATGGTAAGGGTCTGGTGATTGTATCTTGAGATTAAAAACAATTTGTAAATGTCATAAGTCACGTACTTTATCCTATATATACTGCAGCACAATAAAGAAAGGCATCAGCCATTTTGGTCTGATCCTCTCAACCCCATCTTTTGTCTCTCTCTTATTTTTCTTAGCGGGGACGCTCCGTTCTCTCCCTGTGCAGGTGCGACTCTTGCTTGTGCTGGCCGCGGCAAGTACTAAGAAAAAGGCAATGAAAACCACTTTTACACTCCTTAAATTGGCATATACTTAGAATAAAAATCAGAAAATACTAAAAATTAGTGAGGATATAGAGAAATAGCAATAATTATGCATTACTAATGGGATATTAAATGTGCATCCACTGGTTTCAAGATCAACTGAAAATATTTAGCAAAGTTACAGATATGCATATCTTACAAACCAAAAATTTCACTCCTCAATATTATCCTTTGAGGCACACTGCACAAGTGACAGATATGTTTAAATAAGAATATTAAACACCATTTATTTTGGCATTATTATCTTCAAATGTTTGTTTTTGCAGTTGAATTTCAGAATCATTTTGGCCAGATTTCAAATAAAATAAATCATTGAAATGTGTTTGGATTTGCCATTAATTTATAAATTCATTTAATAAGTTATAGCCTTTAAATAGTTGTGCTGGATTCCCTTGTGGTACAGTGGATAAGAGTCTGCCCATCAATACACGGGAAATGGGTTCAATCCCTAGTCCAAGAGGATTCGACATGGCTTGGAACAGCTGAGCCCGTGTGCCACAGCTACTCAGTCCATGCTCTAGAACATTTGAGCTCCAACTGTTAAGTCCAAGTGCCACAAACTACTGAAGCCCAAATGCCCTGGAAGCTGTGCTCCACAAGACAAGCCACCACATTGTGGAACCCTTGCACCACAACAAAGAGTAGTGCCTGATCGTGGCAACTAGATAAAGCCCGTGTGCAGCAATGAAGACCCAGTGCAACCAATAAATAAATGAATAAATAAATTGTTTTTAAAAAATTTGCTTTTGGTGTCTATATATATGGAAAACAAAAGCAAGTAAAATTTCACAAACTAGGATACATATTTAGCTAATATTTAAATGACACTATTTGCTTATTCATTCATTCATTCATTTGGCAATTATACCCACTATGTACCATGAAACTAGAGATCTCTTCAAGAAAATTAGAGATACCAAGGGAACATTTCACACAAACATGGGCTCAATAAAGGGCAGAAATGGTATGGACCTAACAGAAGCAGAAGATATTAAGAAGAGATGGAAAGAATACACACAAGAACTGTACAAGAAAGATCTTTATGACCCAGAGAATCACGATGGAGTGATCACTCACCTAGAGCCAGACATCCTGGAATATGAAGTCAAGTGGGCCTTAGAAAGCATCACTACAGACAAAGCTAGTGGAGGTGATGGAATTCCAGTTGAGCTATTTCAAATTCTGAAAGATGATGCTGTGAAAGTGCTGCACTCAATATGCTAGCAAATTTGGAACACTCAGCAGTGTCCACAGGACTGGAAAAGGTCAGCTTTTATTCCAATTCCAAAGAAGGGCAATGCCAAAGAATGCGCTAACACACAATTGCACTCATCTCACATGCTAGTAAAGTAATGCTCAAAATTCTCCCAGCCAGGCTTCAGCAGTACGTGAACCATGAACTTCCAGGTATTCAAGCTGGTTTTAGAAAAGGCAGAGGAACCAGAGATCAAATTGCCAACGTCCACTGGATCATGGAAAAAGCAAGAGAGTTCCAGAAAAGCATCTATTTCTGCTTTATTGACTATGCAAAGGCCTTTGACTGTGTGGATCACAATAAACTGTGGAAAATTCTGAGAGATAGGAATATCAGACCACCTGACCTGCCTCTTGAAAAATCTGTATGCAGGTCAGGAAGCAACAGTTAGAACTGAACATGGAACAACAGACTGGTTCTAAATAGGAAAAGGAGTACGTCAAGGCTGTATATTGTTACCCTGCTTATTAACTCATACGCAGAGTACATCATGAAAAATGCTGGACTGGATGAAGCACAAGCTGGAATCAAGATTGATGGGAGAAATATCAATAACCTCAGATATGCAGATGACACCACCCTTATGGCAGAAAGTGAACAACTAAAGAGCCTCTTGATGAAAGTGAAAGAGGAGAGTGAAAAAGTTGGCTTAAAGCTCAACATTCAGAAAATGAAGATCATGGCATCTGGTCCCATCACTTCATGGGAAATAGATGGGGAAACAGTTGAAACAGTGTCACACTTTATTTTTGGGGAGCTCCCAAATCACTTCAGATGGCAATTGCAGCCATGAAATTAAAAGACACTTACTCCTTGGAAGGAAAGTTATGACCAACCTAGATCACATATTAAAAAGCACAGACATTACTTTGCCGACTAAGGTCTGTCTAGTCAAGGCTATGGTTTTTCCAGTGGTCATGTATGGATGTGAGAGTTAGACTTTGAAGAAAGGTGAGCGACAAGGAATTGATGCTTTTGAACTGTGGTGTTGGAGAAGACTTAAGAGTCCCTTGGACTGTAAGGAGGTCCAACCAGTCCATCCTAAAGGAAATCAGTCCTGGGTGTTCATTGGAAGGACTGATGCTAAAGCTGAAACTCAATACTCAGGCCACCTCATGCAAAGAGTTGACTCATTGGAAAAGACTCTGATGCTGGGAGGGATTGGGGGCAGGAGGAGAAGGGGATGACAGAGGATGAGATGGCTGGATGGTATCACTGACTTGATGGACATGAGTTTGAGTGAACTCTGGGAGTTGGTGATGGACAGGGAGGCCTGGTGTGCAGCGATTCATGGGTCACAAAGAGTCAGACACAACTGAGCTACTGAACTGAACTGAACATAATGAGAAACACTGGGCTGGATGAAGCACAAGCTGGGATCAAGGTTGTCGGGAGAAATATTAATAACCTCAGATATGCAGATGACACCACCATTATGGATGAAAGTGAAGAAAAACTAAAGGGCCTGTTGATGAAAGTGAAAGAGGAGAGTGAAAAAGTTGGCTTAAAGCTCAACATTCAGAAAACAAAGATCATTGTATCTGGTCCCATCACTTCATGGCAAATAGATGGGAAAAAATTGGAAACAGTTATGGATTTTATTTTGGCGGGGGGGGGGGTTTCCAAAATCACTGCAGATGGTGACTGCAGCCATGAAATTAAAAGATGCTTGCTCCTTGGAAGGAAAACTATGACTAACCTAGAGAGCATATTAAAAAGCACAAGCATTCCTTTGCCAACAAAGATCCATCTAGTCAAAGCTATGGTTTTTCCAGTAGTCACATATGGATGTGAGAGTTGGATTATAAAGAAAGCTGAGCACCGAAGAATTGATGTTTTTGAACTGTGATGTTGGAGAAGACTCTCACGAGTCCCTTGGACTCCAAGGGGATCCAACCAGTCCATCCTAAAGGAGATCAGTCCTGAATATTCATTGGAAGGACTGATGTTAAAGCTGAATCTCCAATCCTTTGGCCTTCTGATGTGAAGAACTGACTCAGAAAAGACCCTGATTCTGGGAAAGGTTGAAGATGGGAGGAGAAGGGGTCAACAGAGGATGAGATGGGTGGATGACATCACCTACTCAATGGGCATGAGTTTGAGTAAACTCTGGGTGTTGGTGATGGACAGGGAGACCTTGCGTGCTACATTCTGTGGGGTTGCAGAGAGTTGGACATGACTGAGCAACTGAACTCACTAATGTGCCATGTGCTGTGCTGTGTTTATCTCAGTCGTGTTTGACTCTTTGCAACTCCATGGACTGTAGCCCACCAGGCTCCTCTGTCCATGGAGATTGTCCAGGAAAGAATACTGTAGTGGATTGCCATGCCCTCCTCATGGGGATCTTCCCAATCCAGGGATTGAACTCAGGGCTCCAGCATTGCAGACAGATTCTTTACCATCTGCCCCATCAGGGAAACCCAAGAATACTGGAGTGGGTAGCCTATCTCTTCTCTAGGGGATCTTCCCAACCCAGGAATTGAGCTGGGATCTCCTACTTGCAGGCAGATTCTTTACCAGCTGAGCTACCAGGGAAGCCTACTACGTGGCATA
The DNA here is from genome assembly GCF_001704415.2 of Capra hircus. NCBI lineage: Eukaryota > Metazoa > Chordata > Mammalia > Artiodactyla > Bovidae > Capra > Capra hircus. The sequence continues at coordinate 34,908,934 of NC_030822.1, forward strand.
TGTGATGTTAATGACAGGGACACACTATTTGCAGAGAAATCAGATGGGGCTATTATCCCAGAGTGGTGGGATTATCCAGAAAGTTAAGATGAAAAGTTTTGACTAAAATAAAAATCCTCTGGTTGATAATAGAAGGTGCTTTTGGAATTGGGGACATACTATGAAGAAAGGTTTCTTTAGTAATTGTGTTCAGGTATTTGATAGGCCTGAGGATAAAATAATGACAGGCCCAGGACTAGGAAGAAATGGTTATTTTTGGTTGCTACCTGTCATTCAGGGCCACCATGGGACATAGAGAAAAACAAATGACTGAGCTCAAGATTTCTGTATGTTATTAGAGTCACAGCTTTCTGTAGGGGAAGCTGTGTGGATCTGTCTATGAGCAGGTGCGTCTATGTTTGCCCTTATGGTGATGCAGTGGTAAAGAATCTGCCTGCCAATGCTGGTGATACAAGAGATGTGGGTTAGATCCCTGGGTCGGGATGATTTCTTGAAGTAGGAAATGGCAACCCACTCCAGTATTCCTGCTTGGAAAATTCCATGGAGAGAGGAACCTAGTGATCAATAGTCCATGGGGTCGCACAAAGTTGGACATGACTGAGCAACTAAGCACATAAGTAGGTTGATGTGCTCTTTCTACTGATGTACTACTGACACAACACATTAATTTTGTCACTCACATTCCTCTGCCGTTGTTTCACTCTTGTTGACACTTGACTGTGAACAAAGTCTCCCTGCAGAGCCTGTCTGCAGGCAGAACTTGCACCACGTCAGGATTTACAGTCTGGCTCCCTGAGCCCCATTTCTGATACATCTTTGAAAGATTTTTATGACGGTTTTGTTCTGTCTTGTGCATTTTACAATGGACTTGGAGAGATACTTTTAAAGGCTTTAATAATTTGCTTTCTTTGGAACCATGAGAAGGGAAACACGGTCACATCTGGACTCAGAGATTGATAGGATACTGAGAGAGAAGAGGCTGTGGGTGCTGAGTGAAGGAGGTGGTATCGAAGAAAATGCCCTGGAGACTGTTTGGATCAAAACTATTAACCTGAGAAAAAAGAGTGAAGTCAGAAAGCACTGAGGGACAGACAGAACTTGAGACTACTAACACCATTTTACCAGGGTTTCAACAACAGGGTTTGTGCCTCTGACTATTTCATGCGCTTGAATACTTGAGCCAGGAAGCAAAGTCTCCCTGGTTCTCAAATGCTCACACGTGTGGGAATAGGGTCTTTGGGGTGTCCGAACTGCAAAGCCCTAATCTAGTTCCAGATTCAGATTTAACTTCATCCCCCACCTCCAAGATCCCTTGGAGAAGGAAATAAGGACCCACTCCAGTACTCTTGCCTGGGAAATCCCATGGATGGAGGAGCCTGGCAGACTATACTCCATGGGGTCGCAAGAGTCAGACACAACTGAATGACTTCACTTCCACTTTCCCCTCTCTTAAGCTCCTCTAGGACTGCCAAAAACAGGGTTATTCCCAACATCCCTAAGGTCTACCAGCATTATCTTTTGGGAGTTCAGGGCAACCTCCAGCATCAATCTTACAATTAACACCAGTAGTGTGCATGTTTAGGGGATGAAGGAGTAATGAAGAGCTAATTTTGGACACCCTGGGGTCCTTTACTTAAGCTATTTAATGAGACACACCATGGATTCTGGGTGCCTGAAAGAGAGGAGTGGAGAGATGCCGGGCCATGAGTGTGCTCTTCAAGAGGCAAATGGATGTTTGCTAAGACATGACTGCATACATGTGTATGTACTCACAAACAGACATTTGAAGACAGTGTGTGGGACTAGCTTTCCACTCTCTTATTGCCTCACATTCAGGTAAGTGATTCTAGGTGACTATGGACTTTATATTCACATTCTGGTGGCCTCACCTCAGAGATTCCAATGATCAAAATCTTACTGCCTGCTTTATTCTAATTCAGCTTTAGACAGTTGCCATGATTCCTAAGCCTGCAATAAATGTGTATTATTTAGCTGGATAAGAATTCTGCTGTAAGTTTTCAAGTTCTCTTATTTTATAAACAGTTTTTTGTTGACCTGTTTATTTGGCTTTTGTTTGTTGAGAAAGGAATGTGATACTATATCAATTTTTCTCTGTATTTCTATCTACGTCTGTTTCATATACTTTGAGTTATAGTCTTTAAGTGAAAATACATTCAAAATATATGCAATGTATTCTTGTAAATTTAATGACATGTTTTGGTAATTATAAATTCATTGTCCTTAATAAAATAGTTACTATAAAATATATTCTCTCAGATATTAATTTTATGCCACATTATTACTAATCTACTACCATAGTATATAATTCTTTTCTATTCTAATAAAAATCAGAATTATTTTTGTGTATCTTAATATTCCAACTTTTATTTCTACTTTGAAACTCTTGATTCTTTTTAAAGTCCAGGCTCAGTTGTTTCTGAATCGCTCTTTTCAGGTGCTCCACCAGGGGGCCAGCATGACTGACTGCAATGCCTCCCAGGGCCACCCCTCTTTCTTCCTTCTCCAAGGCATTCCTGGGATGGAGGACAAACACAAGTGGATCTCTATTCCTTTCGCTTCCATGTACTTTGTCACCATCCTGGGGAACTGCACCATCCTCTTCACCATCTCCACAGAGTGCTCCCTGCATAAGCCCATGTTCCTGCTCCTTGGCATGCTGGCCCTCACGGACCTGGGCATGTCCACAACCACCATCCCCAAGGTGCTGTGCATCTTCTGGTTTGAGCAGACTGACATCAGCTTTGAGGGCTGCCTGGTCCAGCTGTTCTTCCTCCACTCCATCTCTGCCTTGCAGTCTGCCATCCTCATGTCCATGGCCTTTGACCGCTATGTGGCCATCTGTGAGCCCCTGCGCTATGCCACCATCCTTTCCAACAGCCGCATCGGGCTCATCGGCCTTGTGAGTTTAGTGAGAGCTGTCCTGCTCATTCTCCCCATGCCCATCCTCCTCCAGAAGATGCCCTTTCATGCCAAGCATGTCATCCCCACCACCTACTGTGAGCACATGGCTGTGGTGAAGATGGTGTGTGTGGACACCACGGTCAACAGGGTGTATGGTCTGGTGGTGGCCTTGTTGGTTGTTGGAGTAGACATCTCTGCTATTGCCTCATCTTATGTGCTGATCATCCGGGCTGTAATGCGGCTCTCTTCTAAGGAAGCCCACCAAAAAGCAGTAAATACCTGCACCACACATATCTGTGTCATGCTTACCTCTTATACTCCCTCCCTGTTTTCTTTTCTCACTCATCGCTTTGGGCGGGGAATCCCACCTCATGTGCACACAATTCTTGGCAGCCTCTACTTCCTCGTACCTCCAATGCTCAACCCTATTATTTATGCAGTGAAAACCAAAGAGTTTCAGGACAAATTGACAAAATATGGGTGCTGGAGGAAGGAGCTTATAAACATTATCCATGATCAGAAACCTCTCTGATTATTAGTGCTGGTGGGTATGAGAGGAAAAAAAAAAAAAAGTAGATGCTGTTCCTGGAGGAATTGGCTCATGGGAAAACTATGTCATACTTGTAGATTAGCATCCAAAATCCTTGGACAGATGGGCTAAGACATAGGAGACCCCCTTTATTGACAGTAATTTCAAAGCAAGGCAGTTATCCTCTGTTAAATAAAAATAATGACATATTCTTCCATAACAGACATACATGTTGGGCAAATTATATGTGGTCACACATGTAAGAACAAGAACTTGGAACAGTAACATACTGTACACACAAAGTAGGGTGGTATGTTTCCATAAGAACATAAGAGCAAACAATAGCTTGCTCACCACTTTGTCACATCAAGGCTAAGGTGTAATGTGCCTGTGTGTTTAAGGAGAAATAGAAAGTGGTGAAAGCTTGAGGTGAGTGAGAAGGAACAGGGAACGTTCTAAATTGCATTTAGGGTCATTATTTTTTTTATCCCTGCTGCAGAAGGTTTACATTTGGGCATCAAGAATTGTTGCTTCCTTGAAGAACTAGGCAATTTGGGGAGTGAATATCATCTCCAATTAACAGAGAAATTTGAACAGATAATGAAAAATGGGAAAAGTCTAATTTTAAAAGGTTCATATGTATTTTAATTAATTTTGTATTTTAATTCCTCAAGTCAACTCTCCTAACCTTCTCAACTAATTCCAGTGTCTGTCAGAATCTCTTAAAAGGAAAGAATTCTGAGAAATTCTGTTGATGGTTATAGTTATAAAAGTTGGTTTTATACTGAACATCTTTGGCTACAGACGTCTACAAGGCAATTTCTCTGGGGACATGGGAGGAAGTCATGAACAAGAACTTGAAGCAGCTTCTGGAGCTCTGATCCTCTGCTCGGATATAGGAATTCATTCAGTTTAGAAGTTATTGTTTAAGACTTCTAGACAATGATTATGGATATTCTGCAAATAATTAAAGATGCATGAAGGATGAAACCAAAATGATTCTAAGATTTGTCATCATATTGTAGAACCAATCTATGAAGGCAGAATTTGGTGAAAAAGAATATTCACCATAGGGTCAAGATGGCCACTATTTAGAGAGTCAAGGCAATGGCACCCCAGTCCAGTACTCTTGCCTGGAAAATCCCATGGACGGAGGAGTCTGGTAGGCTTCAGTCCATGGGGTCGCGAAGAGTCAGACAGGACTGAGCGACTTCACTTTCACTTTTCACTTTCATGCATTGGAGAAGGAAATGGCAGTCCACTCCGGTGTTCTTGCCTGGAGAATCCCGGGGATGACAGGGCCTGGTGGGCTGCCGTCTATGGGGTCGGACGGAGTCAGACACGACTGACGTAACTTAGCAGCAGCAGCAGCAGCATGATACTTAAACTACAGGGGAATGAAAAAGTTCTCCAGTGTAGTACCAGCTACAATAAATAATAATAAAGTGTTCCAATATACTGAATAATTCAATAACAAAGTCGAGAGAGGAGGCATATTTCAAAGCTTGAAATAATGGGTGCAAACACAAAAAACCTCGAATAGCCAAAGCAATCTTGAGAAAGAAGAATGGAACTGGAGGAATCAACTTGCCTGACTTCAGGCTCTACTACAAAGCCACAGTCATCAAGACAGTATGGTACTGGCACAAAGACAGACATATAGATCAATGGAACAAAATAGAAAGCCCAGAGATAAATCCACACACATATGGACACCTTATCTTTGACAAAGGAGGCAAGAATATACAATGGAGTAAAGACAATCTCTTTAACAAGTGGTGCTGGGAAAACTGGTCAACCACTTGTAAAAGAATGAAACTAGATCACTTTCTAACACCGTACACAAAAATAAACTCAAAATGGATTAAAGATCTAAATGTAAGATCAGAAACTATAAAACTCCTAGAGGAGAACATAGGCAAAACACTCTCAGATGTAAATCACAGCAGGATCCTCTATGATCCACCTCCCAGAATTCTGGAAATAAAAGCAAAAATAAACAAATGGGATCTAATTAAAATTAAAAGCTTCTGCACAACAAAGGAAAATATAAGCAAAGTGAAAAGACAGCCTTCAGAATGGGAGAAAATAATAGCAAATGAAGCAACTGACAAACAACTAATCTCAAAAATATACAAACAATTTCTGCAGCTCAATTCCAGAAAAATAAACGACCCAATCAAAAAATGGGCCAAAGAACTAAATAGACATTTCTCCAAAGAAGACATACGGATGGCTAACAAACACATGAAAAGATGCTCAACATCACTCATTATTAGAGAAATGCAAATCAAAACCACAATGAGGTACCACTTCACACCAGTCAGAATGGCTGCGATCCAAAAATCTGCAAGCAATAAATGCTGGAGAGGGTGTGGAGAAAAGGGAACCCTCCTACACTGTTGGTGGGAATGCAAACTAGTACAGCCACTATGGAGAACAGTGTGGAGATTCCTTAAAAAATTGCAAATATAACTACCTTATGACCCAGCAATCCCACTGCTGGGCATACACACTGAGGAAACCAGAATTGGAAGAGACACATGTACCCCAATGTTCATCGCAGCACTGTTTATAATAGCCAGGACATGGAAACAACCTAGATGTCCATCAGCAGATGAATGGATAAGAAAGCTGTGGTACATATACACAATGGAGTATTACTCAGCCGTTAAAAAGAATTCATTTGAATCAGTTCTGATGAGATGGATGAAACTGGAGCCAATTATACAGAGTGAAGTAAGCCAGAAAGAAAAACACCAATACAGTATACTAACACATATATATGGAATTTAGGAAGATGGCAATGACGACCCTGTATGCAAGACAGGAAAAAAGACACAGATGTGTATAACGGACTTTTGGACTCAGAGGGAGAGGGAGAGGGTGGGATGATTTGGGAGAATGGGAATTCTAACATGTATACTATCATGCAAGAATTGAATCGCCAGTCCATGTCTGATGTAGGGTGCAGCATGCTTGGGGCTGGTGCATGGGGATGACCCAGAGAGATGTTGTGGGGAGGGAGGTGGGAGGGGGGTTCATGTTTGGGAACGCATGTAAGAATTAAAGATTTTAAAATTTAAAAAATAAAAAAAATAAAAAATAAAGTTTTTACATGAAGTCATCAGTATCAAAAAAAAAAAAAAAAGAAATAATGGGTGCAACCACAAGGAGAAAAAATAAAATTATGGATTGTGTAGGAAGTGTGTCTTCTATAAATGGAGAAAACTTGCAGAAGCAATAATGGTTGAGCACTGCCTATCTCTAACGCATACCAAGAGTAGGTATTTAACACACCTGCAAACATATAGATAAAAAAGACCCACAAATTACTCAGCACGATGTTTTATGATTAATCATAATATTTATATTATGTGTTGGAAATGACTAATGAGAACTTTTGAATCTAGGTTATAGAAGGAAATACAGACTTTTTTTCTCCTCTCTCCCTGAGCTTTGCCTTCCTTCCCTTATCCTTTTCATCTCTTCCTCCTCCATTTCCTTTTCTTTCTTTTCTCTCTCACTTGTGTGTAAGCATTCCAGCTTCCTCGAAGCTGCCATGATATCACGTATAGATGGAGAGAGATTAATGAGGCTTCCTAGCTGTTCAAGCCCTTACCTATTTATCATTCAGCCTAGACACCAGACTTCAGAGTCAGTCAGTATTTAGATGATTTAAGCATTCTATCTGATACCAAATTGAACTGGTCTTCAAATGCCCCAGCCAGTACCTACAGGAGCAGAAACAAAGTCTCCCTCTGAGCACTGACTAAAAAGTCAGATTTGTAAGCAAAATAAAATTGCTGGTATCTGCTACTAGTTTTTACTAAAATTTATTTATTTATTTGGTTGCACTGGGTCTTCATTACTACATGCAGGCTTTTTCCAGTTGAGGTGAGTAGGGGATGCTCTTCATTGCAGTGCATGGGCCTCTCATTGCAGTGGTTTCTCTTGTTGCAGAGAATAAGCTTTACTGTGCATGGCCTTCAGTAGCTGTGGCACATGGGCTGAGTTGCTTCATGGCATGTGGAATCTTCCTGGACCAGAGATCGGAATCATGTCCCCTGCGCTGGCAGGTGGACTCCCATCCACTGTACCACCGTGGAAGTCCTCAACAACTAGTTTTGAAGTGGTTTGTTATCAACAATAAATAACTGATACCATGATTTACATTTCCTTATGGTTAATTTAGCCTAATATGACTAAGAAGAAGTTTCTCTACCCAATGTTTATAGTTATCTAGAATTGGCCAAACTGTAAGTTCTGAGAGAGTAATTCCCACAAGATCACTCTTACTTCAGATGTCATCAGCTAGTTCAGGTTCCCCAGATGATTAAAAATTGGGGGGGTCACAATGATTACCCTCATGTTCAATACTTTTCTAGAGAAATCATGAAAACTTAGAAAAATACTTATGATTAAAATTTTATTATAACAAGAAGATATAGAGTGAAACAATGGAAGTAGAAGACATACAGAACAAAGTCCAGGAAGGGTCCAAATGGGGAGTTTTAGTCATCTTTTCCCTGTGAAATCATTGTTGTTCAGTTGCTAAGTCATGTCCAACCCTTTGCAACCCCATAGACTGCAGCACACCAGGCTTCCATGTCCTTCACTATGTCCTAGAGTTTGCTCAAACACTTGTCCCTTGAGCTGGCAATGCCATCCAACTATCTCATTCCCTGTTGCCCCCTTCTCCTCCTGCCCTCAATGTTTCCAGAATCACAGTCTTTTCAAATGAGTCATATCTTTGCATCAAGTGGCCAAAGTACGGAAACTTCAGCTTCAGCATCAATCCTTCTAATGAATATTCAAGGTTGATTTCCTTTAGGATTGACTAGTTTAATCTCCTTGCAGTCCAAGGAATTCTTAAGAGTACTACTTCCCCTTGGTCACCATTTATGACAATACACAAGGTACTGCCAACAAGGGATACCCACATGAGCCTTTGAGCATAAAGAATTATAAATATATTAAATATAAATATATTAAACTTTCCTCCACCATCTGAGTAATAAAATAATTTAGTAAGAATCACTTTCACATTTCTCATATTAGTAAAATTAAAACAAAATAATCAAATGATCAAAGGGACTAGACTTGATAGAGTGCCTGATAAACTGTGGACGGAGGTTTGTGACATTGTACAGGAGACAGGGATCAAGACCATCCCCAAGAAAAAGAAATGCAAAAAAACAAAATGGCTGCCTGAGGAGGCCTTACAAATAGCTGTGAAAAGAAGGGAAGAGAAAAGCAATGGAGAAAAGGAAAGATAAACTCATTTGAATGGGAGTTCCAAAGAATAGCAAGGAGAGATAAGAAAGCTTTCTTCAGCTATTAATGCAAAAAATAGAGGAAAATAATAGAATGGGAAGGACTAGAGATCTCTTCAAGAAAATTAGAGATACCAAGGGCACATTTCATGCAAAGCTGAGCTCGATAAAGGACAGAAATGGTATGGACCTAACAGAAGCAGAAGATATTAAGAAGAGGTGGCAAGAATACACGCAACAACTGTACAAAAAAGATCTTCACAACCAAGATAATCACAATGGTGTGATTACTCACCTAGAGCCAGACATCCTGGAATGTGAAGTCAAGTGGGCCTTAGAAATCAGCACTACGAACAAAGCTAGTGGAGGTGATGGTACACCAGTTGAGCTATTTCAAATTCTGAAAGATGATGCTGTGAAAGTGCTGCACTCAACATGCCAGCAAATTTGGAAAACTCAGCAGTGGCCACAGGACTGGAAAAGGTCAGTTTTCATTCCAATCCCAAAGAAAGGCAATGCCAAAGAATGCTTAAACTACCACACAATTGCACTCATCTCACACACTACTAAAGTAATGCTCAAAATTCTCTAAGCCAGGCTTCAGCAATATGTGAACCGTGAACTTCCAGATGTTCAAGCTGGTTTTAGAAAAGGCAGAGGAACCAGAGATCAAATTGCCAACATCTGCTGGATCATGGAAAAAGCAAGAGAGTTCTAGAAAAATATCTGTTTCTGCTTTATTGACTATGCCAAAGCCTTTGACTGTGGATCACAATAAACTGTGGAAAATTCTGAAAGAGATGGGAATAACAGACCACCTGACCTGTCTCTTGAGAAATCTGTATGCAGGTCAGGAAGCAACAGTTAGAACTGGACATGGAACAACAGACTGATTCCAAATAGGAAAAGGAGTACAGCATACTCAAAAGCAGAGACATTACTTTGCCAACAAAGGTCTGTCTAGTCAAGGCTATGGTTTTTCCAGTAGTCATGTATGGATTTGAGAGTTGGACTGTGAAGAAAGCTGAGCACTGAAGAATTGATGCTTTTGAACTGTGGTGCTGGAGAAGACTCTCGAGAGTCCCTTGGACTGCAAAGACAGCCAACCAGTCCATCCTAAAGGAGATCAGTCCTGGGTGTTCATTGGAAGGACTGATGTTGAAGCTGAAACTCCAACACTTTGGCCACCTGATGCAAAGAGCTGACTCATTGGAAAAGACCCTGATGCTGGGGATGATTGAGGGCAGGAGGAGAAGGGGACGACAGAGGATGAGGTGGTTGGATGGCATCACCGACTCGAGAGACATGGGTTTGGGTGGACACCAGGAGTAGGTGATGGACTGGGAGGCCTGGTGTATTCTTATTCATGGGGTCGCATAGAGTTGGACACAACTGAGTGAATGAACTGAACTGAACTGAATCAAATAATACTGACAATTAGTGTCAATGTTGAGAAGTAGAAACACTATCGTCTCTATATCCTCACTAACTGTTAATATAGCAAATAGGAATCACAGCTGTTGGGATGCTAAATATGTATCAACTACTTTCAAAACCAATTTATTAATCTTTAGAAAAGCTAGAGATATTCTACACCCAAGAAATTTCACCCCAAATATAAGTGCTTGAGGCACACTTCACAAGTAAACAAGATAGCCTCATATTAGAATATTAATAATAATATTATATTTACAAACAGTTATAAACCACCTAAATACTCATCAAAGAAAAATGAATTAATTAAATACAATTTTAAAATTCAAACAAAGGAATGAATTAAATGTGGTGTCTTAACTAAATAAAACATAGGAGGAGCATATAGATGCATATAGTAGTAATAAAAGACTTATCAGTTCAGTTCAGTTCAGTCGCTCAGTCGTGTCTGACTCTTTGCGACCCCTTGAATTGTAACACGCCAGGCCTTCCCGTCCATCACCAACTCCCGGAGTTCACCCAAACTCATGTCCATCGAGTCGCTGATGCCATCCAGCCATCTCATCCTCTGTCGTCCCCTTCTCCTCCTGCCCCCAATCCCTCCCTGCATCAGAGTCTTTTCCAATGAGTCAACTCTTCACATGGGGTGGCCAGAGTATTGGAGTTTCAGCTTTAGCATCAGTCCTCCCAAAGAAATCCCAGGGCTGATTTCCTTTAGAATGGATTGGTTGGATCTCCCTGCAGTCCAAGGGATTCTCAAGAGTCTTCTCCAATACCACAGTTCAAAGGCATCAATTCTTCGGCACTCAGCTTTCTTCACAACCAACTTTCACTTCCATACATGACCACCGGAAAAACCATAGCCTTGACTAGATGGATATTTGTTGGCAAAGTAATGTCTTTGCTTTTGAGTATGCTGTCTAGGCTGGTCATAACTTTCCTTCCAAGGAGTAAGCATCTTATAATTTCATGGCTGCAATCACCATCTGCAGTGATTTTGGAGCCCCTCAAAATAAAGTCTGACACTGTTTCCCTAACTATTTCCCATGAAGTGATGGCACCAGATGTCATGATCTTTGTTTTCTGAATGTTGAGCTTTAAGCCAACTTTTTCACTTTCCTCTTTCACTTTGATCAAAAGGCTTGTTAGCTCCTCTTCACTTTCTGCCATACGGGTGGTGTCATCTGCATATCTGAGTTTCTTGATATTTCTCCCGGCAATCTTGATTCCAGCGTGTGCCTCTTCCAACCCAGCGTTTCTCATGATGTACTCTGCATATAAGTTAAATAAGCAAGGTGACAATATACAGCCTTGACGTACTCCTTTTCCTATTTGGAATCAGTCTGTTGTTTTATGTCCAGTTTTAACTGTTGTTTCCTGACCTGCATATAGGTTTCTCAAGAGACAGGTCAGGTGGTCTGATATTGCCATCTCTCTCAGAATTTTCCACAGTTTATTGTGATCCACACAATCAAAGGCTTTGGCATAGTCAATAAAGGAGAAATAGATGTTTTTCTGGAACTCTCTTGCTTTTTCCATGATCCATCAGATGTTGGCAATTTGATTTCTGGTTCCTCTACCTTTTCTAAAATCAGCTTGAACATCTGAAAGTTCGTGGTTCACATATTGCTGAAGCCTGCCTTGGAGAATTTTGAGCATTACTTTAGTAGCATGTGAGATGAATGCAATTGTGTGGTAGTCTGAGCATTCTTTGGCATTGCCTTTCTTTGGGACTGGAATGAAAACTGACCTTTTCCAGTCCTGTGGCCACTACTGAGTTTTCCAAATTTGCTAGCATATTGAGTGCAGCACTTTCACGGCATCATCTTTTAGGATTTGAAATAGCTCAACTGGAATTCCATCACCTCCACTAGGCTTGTTCATAGTGATGCTTTCTAAGGCCCACTTGACTTCACATTCCAGGATGTCTGGCTCTAGGTGAGTGATCACACCATTGTGATTATCTTGGTTGTGAAGATCTTTTTTGTACAGTTCTTGTGTGTATTCTTTCCACCTCTTTTTCATATCTTCTGCTTCTGTTAGGTGCATACCATTTCTGTCCTTCATTGAGCCCATGTTTGCGTGAAATGTGCCCTTGGTATCTCTAATTTTCTTGAAGAGATCTCTAGTCCTTCCCATTCTATTGTTTTCCTCTATTTCTTTGCATTGATCGCTCAGGAAGGCTTTCTTATCTCTTGTTGCTATTCTTTGGAACTCTGCATTCATATGCTTATATCTTTCCTTTTCTCCATTGCTTTTCTCTTCCCTTCTTTTAACAGCTATTTATAAGACCTCCCCAGAGAGCCATTTTGCTTTTTTGCATAATAAATATTTCTCTAGACATACATGCAGAAACATAACTGTATCCTGCAAATAAAATTTTATACCTGCATAAACATATGTGTATCTCACAAATGAAATCTCAGAAATGAACAAAAATTAAAATTCAGAAAAATGGCATGGCATAACACTATCTATATCAAGTTTAAAATATACTTTAAAATATTATGACTTAACTAAGGATTCATACTTAAGTAGTGAAAATTAAATATATAAAATGTTATGGAAATGGGAGTGACATAATTCAGCTCTGAAGAATAAAAATAAAACAAATATTACATGAATAGACTGCACAGGAGGCTCTTAATATTTTGTAGCACTTTGTTTCTTAATCTACCTAATGAATGTAAGAATGTATTCTATATTATTCTTTATAAGCTTTGTGTGTCCAAAATAGACTAAAATAAAAGAAACCTAGATTTGACATTAGTAGGCAAGATAACATCATAAGTCATCTAAAAACATATATTTAATTATTAATTATTTTATCTAGAATCTAGCTTTTCTTCAGTGTTTTGAGATATTACCTTAGTTGCATAATAGACATTATACACTTGGGCATCTATGTTGATGCCTTTTGTCCAGTTATTTATTTCTAAACCATAACCTAATTGTTCAAAGCAAAGACTTTTATAATGCATTTTAATTTCTAGTAGAATAAGCTCCCCTCTGTTAAATTATTATCTTCAGATATTTGTTTTTCCCATTTAATTTCAGAGTCATTTTGCCAAAATTTCAGGCAAAGTAGATAAAAATTTGTGTGAATTTTGCCTTGAATGTACAAATTCATTTAAGGAGAAGTTATAGTCTTCAAATATGGGCATGCTTTTGGTGTTTATAGACACAAGAAAACAAAAACATGTGAAATCTTATGAAATAGGTTATATTTTAAGTTCATATTAAAATGAGCTGATTCATCTGCTTATTCATTCATTTGACATTTATATATGCCCACTATTTGGGCTTACCTCTTGGCTCAATAGGTAAAGAAGTTGCCTGCAATGCAGGAGACTGCCGGCAATGCAGGAAACCTGGGTTCAGTCCCTGGGTCAGGAAGATCCCTGGAGACAGAAATGGCAACCCACTTCAGTATTCTTGTTTAGGGAATCCCATGGACAGAGGAGCCTGGCGGGATTGCAAGAGTAGGACATGAATTAGCAACTAAACTACCTACTATTTGCCATATATGATGTTAGTGAAAGGCATACAGGATCTGGAGAGAAATCAGATGGGAGTGATTGTCCAGAAATTTAAGGTTAAAAGTTTTGATTAAAGTGAGGATCCTTTGGTCAATAACAGAAGGTGCTTGATAGAATTCGGGGCATATTAAGTAAGAAAAGTTTCTTTAGTAGCATTCATGTATTTGACAGGACCACAGATAAAATAATGGGAAGCAGGACTAGGAAGAAATGATTATTTTTTTCTTGTTACCTGTCATTATAGCCTCTCAGGGCCAACTTGGGACAGTTGGAAAAATAAATGACTGAGCCCAGAATTTTTGCCTGTTATTAGAGCCACAGCAGCTGCCTGGTGCTTCAGCAGCGGCTGTGAGGCACTGGAGTGATTGTGAGGCGATATCTCATGTCCAAGGGCAAAGGAGAAGCCCTAGCAAAATGGTAGGAGGGGCAAAATCACAGTTAGAATCAAACCCCATACCCACCAGAGACGCTGAGAGCGCTCAAACATACCTGTATGTGTCAGGACTCAGAGACCTCACAGAGACTGAGACAGAACTGTGTGTGAGTGTCTCCTGAAGAGGTATGGGTCAGCAGTGGACTGCTGCAGGGGCAGGGGCTCTGGTGCAGCAGACCTGGGCATGGCAAAAGCCCTCTTGGAGGAGTTGCCATTAATTCCACCATAGAGCTGCTAGAACTTACATAGGACTGAGGAAACAGACTCTTGGAGGGACAAACAGAAACGTTTGTGCACCAGGACCCAGGAGAAAGGAGCAGTGACCCCACAAGAGACCAACCCTGACTTGCCCATGAGTGTCCAGGAGCCTCTGGTGGAGGCTTGGGTTGGTGGTGGCCTGATGCAGGGTTGGGGGCACTGAGTGAAGCAGAGCGTGCATGGGACATTTTAAAGGAGGTCGCCATTATCTTCATTACCCGCACTATTTGCCCCCCTCAGGTCAAATAACAGGGAGGGAACGCAGCCCAACCCTTCAACAAAAAATTGGATTAAAGGTTTACTTAGCATGGCCCTGACCGTCAGAACAAGACCCAGTTTCCCCCTCAGTCAGTCTCTCCCATCAGGAAGCTTACATAAGCCTCTTATCCTTCTTCATCAGGGGGCAGACAGAATGAAAACCACCATTACAGAAAACTAACCAATTTAATCACAAGGACCACAGCCTTGTCTAACTCAATAAAACTATGAGCCATGCCATGTAGGGTCACCCAAGATGGACGGGTTATGGTGGAGAGTTCTGACAAAACGTGGTCCACTGGAGAAGGGAATGGCAAGCCACTTTAGTATTCTTGCCTTGAGAACCCCATGAACAGTATGAAAAGGCAAAAAGACAGCACACTGAAATATGGAGTCACCAGGTCGGTAGGCACCCAGTATGCTACTGGAGATCAGTGGAGAAATAATCTAAGAAAGAATGAAGAGACAGAGCCAAAGCAAAAACAACACCCAGTTGTGGATGTGACAGGTGATGGAAGCAAGTTCCGATGCTGTAAAGAGCAATACTGCATAGAAACCTGGAATGTTAGGTCCATGAATCAAAGCAAATTGGAAGTGATCAAACAGGAGATGGCAAGAGTGAACATGAACATTTTAGGAATCAGCGAACTAAAATGGACTGGAATGGGTGAATTTAACTCAGATGACCATTATATCTACTACTGTGGGCAAGAATCCCTTAGAAGAAATGAAGTAGCCATCATAGTCAACAAATGAGTCTGAAATGAAGGACTTGGGCGCAATCTCAAAAATGACAGAATGATCTCTGTTCCTTTCCAAGGCAAACCATTCAATATCACGGTAATCTAAGTCTATGCCCCGACCAGTAAAGCTGAAGAAGCTGTAGTTGAATGGTTCTATGAAGACCTACAAGACCTTTTAGAACTAACACCCAAAAAAGATGTCCTTTTCATTACAGAGGACTGGAATGCAAAAGTAGGAAGTCAAGAAACACCTGGAGTAACAGGCAAATTTGGCCATGGAGTACAGAATGAAGCAGGGCAATGGCGAATAGAGTTTTGCCAAGAGAATGCACTGGTCATAGCAAGCACCCTCTTCCAATAACAGAAGAGAAGACTCTACACATGGACATCACCAGGTGGTCAATATCGAAATGAGATTGATTATATTCTTTAGAGCCAAAAATGAAGAGGCTCTATACAGTCAGCAAAAACAAGACTGGGAGCTGACTGTGGCTCAGATCATGAACTCCTTATTACCAAATTCAGAACTAAATTGAAGAAAGTAGGGAAAACACTAGACCATTCGGATATGACCTAAATCAAATCCCTTACGATTAGACAGTCGAAGTGAGAAATAGATTTAAGGGACTAGATCTCATAGAGTGCCTGATGAACTATGGACGGAGGTTCGTGGCATTGTGCAGGAGACAGGGATCAAGACCAAGCCCAAGAAAAAGAAATGCGAAAAAGGAAATGGCTGTCTGAGGAGGCCTTACAAATAGTTGTGAAAAGAAGAGAAGGGAAAAGCAAAAGAGAAAAAGAAGATACATCCATTTGAATGCAGAGTTCCAAAGAATAGCAAGGAGAGATAAGAAAGCCTTCCTCAGTGATCAGTGCAAAGAAATAGCGGAAAGCAATAGAATAGGAAACACTAGAGAGCTCTTCAAGAAATTGGAGATATGAAGGGAACATTTCATGCAAAAATAGGCTCGATAAAGGACAGAAATGGTATGGACCTAACAGAAGCAGAAGATATTAAGAAGAGGTAACAAAAATACTCAGAAGAACTATACCAAAAAAAAAAAAAATCTTCATGACCCAGATAATCATGATGGTGTGATCACTCACCTAGAGCCAGACATCCCGGAATGCGAAGTCAAGTGAGCCTTAGGAAGCATCACTATGAACAAAGCTAGCGGAAGTGATGGAATTCCAGTTGAGCTATTTCAAATTTTAAAAGATGATGCTGTGAAAATGTTGCACTCAATATGCCAGGAAATGTGGAAAACTCAAGTGGCTACAGGACCGGAAAAGGTCAGTTTTCATTCCAATCCCAAAGAAAGGCAATGCCAAAGATTGCTCAAACTACCACACAATTACACTCATCTCACACACTAGTAAATTAGTGCTCAAAATTCTCCAAGCCAGGCTTCAATATTATGTCAACTATGAATTTCCAGATGTTCAAGCAGGATTTAGAAAAGATAGAGGAACTAGATATCAAATTGCCAACATCTGTTGGATCATGGCAATGAGCTCTCGAAAAAGGAGGAGGGTTCCAGGAAAACATCTACTGATGCTTTATTGACTATGCCAAAACTTTTGACTGTGTAGATCACAACAAACTCTGGAAAATTCTTCAAGAAATGGGAATAACAGACCACCAGACCTGCCTCCTGAGAAATCTGTATGCAGGTCAGGAAGCAACAGTTAGAACTGGACATGGAACACTAGACTGTTTCCAAATAGGGAAAGGAGTACATCAAGGCTGTATCTTGTCACCCTGCTTATTTAACTTAGATGCAAAGTACATCATGAGAAATGCTGGACTTTATGAAGCACAAGCTGAAATCAAGATTGCCAGGAGAAATATCAATAACCTCAGATATGCAGATGACAACCACCTTATGGCACAAAGCAAAGAACTAAAAAGCCTTTTGATGAAAGTGAAGGAGGAGAGTGGAAAAGTTGGGTTAAAACTCCACATTCAGAAAACAAAGGTCATGGCATCTGGTCCCATCACTTCACGGGAAACAGATGGGGAAAGAATAGAAACAGTGACAGACTTTATTTTTCGGGGCTCCAAAATCACTGCAGATGGTGACTGCAGCCATGATATTATAAGATGCTTGCTCCTTGGCAGAAAAGTTATGACCAACCTAGACAGCATATTAAAAAGCAGAGATATTGCTTTGCCAACAAATGTCTGTCTAGTCAAAGCTATGGTTTTTCCAGTAGTCACGTATGGGTAAGAGAGTTGGATTATAAAGAAAGCTGAGCACCGAAGAATTGATGCTTTTGAACTGTGGTGTTGGAGAAGGCTCTTGAGAGTTCCTTGGACTGCAAGGAGATCCAACCAGTCCATCGTAAAGGAAATCAGTCCTGAATATTCATTGGAAGGACTGATGCTAAAGCTGAAGCTCCAATACTTTGGCCACCTCATGCAAAGAACTGACCCATTGGAAAAGATCCTGATGCTGGGAAAGGTTGAAAGTGCAAGGAGAAGGAGACAACAGGTGATAAGGTCGTTAGATGGCATCACTGACTCAATGGACATGAGTTTGAGTAAACTCTGGGAGTTGGTGATGGACAGGGAGGCTTGGCATGCTGTAGTCCATGCGGTTGCAAAGAGTCAGACATGATTGAGTGACTGAACTGAAGTGTACTGAAGAGCCACAGCTTCTGCAGGGGAATCTGTGTGGATGTGTCTATGAGCAGGTGCATCTATGTTCATATTGATGTACTCTTTCTGTTAATATATCGATTGACCCAGCACTTTATTTTGGCACTCACGTTCCTCTGCCACTGTTTCACTCTTATTGACACTGACCCTGAACAAAGTCGCCCTACAGAGCCTGCCTGCAGGAAGAGCTTGCACTACATCACGTTTTAAGTCTAGCTCTCTGAGTCCTATTCCTGTTTAGTTTTTGCAAAATTTTGTGGTGGTTTTGTTCTGCCTTGTGCATTTTGCAATGGTCTTGGCAGCATACTTTTTGATGAACTTTAATACTTTGCTTCCTCTGGACTCATGAGAAAAGAAACGTTGGCCAAATCTGGATCCAGTGCTTGAGAGCATATAAACAGGCCAGCAAAGATGTATCTGCTGAGGGACACAACCACACAGCTTCCACTGCAGAAAGTTGGGACTCTAATAACACGAGAGACTATAAGGGCTGGGGAAAGGTGAGTTGCAGAAAATGACCTGGGGAGTGTCCATAGAAAAGCCATTGACCTGCAAAAAGGTTAGCGTGAAAGTCAGGATATCAACAACAGGGGTTGACCTCTTGCATTTGTGAGCACAACTCCTCCAGCTGTGGAGTAAATCTCTCCTGGCTCTCCTACCTACACATGTATGGGAATGAGGGCCATTGGGATACCAAAACTGCAAAGCCCTAATCTAGTTCTAGATTAAGTTTTAGCTTCACATCCTGTCTCTCAGGCTCCTCCAGGAATGGAAAACACTAGAAGCTTCCCAGAATCCCTTGAATCAACCAGGTTTATCTACTGGGAGCACAAGGCAACCTCCAGAGTCAATGTTACACATAATAGTAGTGATGAATAGTGATTATGTTTGGGGAATCAGAGAGTTTAAAAAAGAGCTAATTCTGGGCATTATGGGGGACTTTACTTAGGTCACTTAAAGAGCCACACCATGAAGAAAGCTTGAAGGTGAAGAGTGGAGAAATGCAGGACAATGAATGTGCTCTCCAAGAGGCAAATGGATGTTTGCTAAGATATGCCTACATACCTGTGTACACACTCACATGTCCATATTAGAAGACAGTGTGTGGGACTAGTTTTCCACTCTGTTATTGCCTTGCGTTCAGGTAAGTGGTTCTAGGTGAGTAAGGGCCACATTCTGGTGGCCTCATCTCTGAGCATCAGGTGATCAGAATCTCATCCCCTATTTCCTTCTTATTCATTATTGCACATTTCTAGTCACTAGAGTCCCTTTGAGTCCCATATGAACAGTAAATCTGTATTTTTAAAATAACTGTGGATTGCTTTCCTGTATGAAAGTGATACATGTTCTTAAAAAATTTTCCTCATTAATAAATGTATATATTCCTTATCTGCATCATAAGTTTTCCTTTTCTTCCTTTTTAACAATACTTTTTTTAAAAAAATTAAAGTGTAGTTGACTTACAATATTATATTAGCTTCAGGTTTATAGTTTAGTTATCCAATTTTTTGTAGATTACAAACATAAGTTTATTATAATATTATTGATTATATTCCCTGTTCTAGGCATTACATCCTTGTGACTTATTTATTTTATAACAGGTAATTTGCACCTTTTAGTCCCCTTCACATTTTTCATCTATTCTTCCACCTTCCCCTCTGGCAACAGTTTGTTCTCTGTATCTTTGAGACTATTTCTTGCTTTTTTTTTTTTTTAGATTCCTCATATGAGTGAAAATATACAAATAGATTCCAAATAAAAGTGAAAAAGAAAATATAGTTTTCTTTCCCTGTCCGACCTATTTCACTTAGCAAAAAACCCTCTGAGTCTATCCACATTGTCCCAAATGGCAAGATTTTTTTATGGTTGAATAATATTACACTGTACATATAACATCATAAATGTATATATTTAAATTTTTGAATAGGAAATTATATTATAAGCCTAAGTTTTATTATTTTTCAAAAACTTTTGTTGACCTATTTGATCTTGTTTGCTGATAGGGTTTTGTAATATTTTATTAATTTCTCATTGAATTTATTTTTGTTTCACATATTTTAAGTTATAGTCTTTAAGTAAAAATATATTAAAAATAGATGTAATATATTCTTAAAAATTAGCATATTCTGATAATAAACAATGAATCAATCTGTCCTTAATAAAATAGTTATGATAAAACATATTCTCTTAGATATTAATTTTATGCCACGTTATTACTATTCTAATACTACAGTGTGCTACTATATTATATTGATTATATATATCATGATATCAGAATTATTTTTTATGCTACTTTAAATCCACCTTTTTTCTCATTTATTATCACTTTTTATTTGGAGTCCCGGGTTGTTCTTTTAGACTGCAACATAGAGGGGGAATCAGGAGCATGAAGTCAATAGCAGTATTAGCATATCAAGGTGTTACTACAAATTATAACTTATCTGAATACAGTCTAGAAAACAGGGGAGTCAGTGCTTCATAGGATATTTTCAACTATAACAGTCTAAATTTCTTGCCAGATGGACACATGTGGGCTTGCAGGAAAACCCAAACTGTGCTGAATCTTCAGTGTTGAACTTTGGAAAACACTGTGGAAACCTACAATTCTGATCAAATGGAAGTCAAACAGTCTGTGGTGGTTTTGAAAATATTCTCTTTTTTTCAGTTTTATTGAGATTTAGTTGATATACAGCACCTGTATAAGTTTAAAGAGTATAGCATAATTTAACTTATATACCTCATGAAATGATTATCACACTAAGGTTTGTGAACATCCAACATCTCATGCATAAACAAAATTTTAAAGAAATAGAAAAAATATTTTTCCTTTTGATAAGAACTCTTAGGATTTACTCTTAACTGTCATACATATTTATCATTATTGCACATTACATCCCTAGTACTAATTATAACAGAAACTTTGTACCTTTTGATTGTCTTTGTCCAACCTCCCCCACGATTATTTTTGTGTATCTTAAAATTCCAACTTTTATTTCTACTTTGAAAATCTTGATTCTTTTTAAAGTCCAGGCTCAGCTGTTTCTGAATCGCTCTTTTCAGGTGCTCCACCAGGGGGCCAGCATGACTGACTGCAATGCCTCCCAGGGCCACCCCTCTTTCTTCCTTCTCCAAGGCATTCCTGGGATGGAGGACAAACACAAGTGGATCTCTATTCCTTTCGCTTCCATGTACTTTGTCACCATCCTGGGGAACTGCACCATCCTCTTCACCGTCTCCACAGAGTGCTCCCTGCATAAGCCCATGTTCCTGCTCCTTGGCATGCTGGCCCTCATGGACCTGGGCATGTCCACAACCACCATCCCCAAGGTGCTGTGCATCTTCTGGTTTGAGCAGACTGACATCAGCTTTGAGGGCTGCCTGGTCCAGCTGTTCTTCCTCCACTCCATCTCTGCCTTGCAGTCTGCCATCCTCATGTCCATGGCCTTTGACCGCTATGTGGCCATCTGTGAGCCCCTGCGCTATGCCACCATCCTTTCCAACAGCCGCATCGGGCTCATCGGCCTTGTGAGTTTAGTGAGAGCTGTCCTGCTCATTCTCCCCATGCCCATCCTCCTCCAGAAGATGCCCTTTCATGCCAAGCATGTCATCCCCACCACCTACTGTGAGCACATGGCTGTGGTGAAGATGGTGTGTGTGGACACCACGGTCAACAGGGTGTATGGTCTGGTGGTGGCCTTGTTGGTTGTTGGGGTAGACATCTCAGCTATTGCCTCATCTTATGTGCTGATCATCCGGGCTGTAATGTGGCTCTCTTCTATGAAAGCTCACCAAAAAGCAGTAAATACCTGCACCACACATATCTGTGTCATGCTTACCTCTTATACTCCCTCCCTGTTTTCTTTTCTCACTCATCACTTTGGGCAGGGAATCCCACCTCATGTGCACACAATTCTTGGCAGCCTCTACTTCCTTGTACCTCCAATGATCAACCCTATTATTTATGCAGTGAAAACCAAAGAGTTTCGGGACAAATTGACAAAATATGGGTGCTGGAGGAAGGAGCCCATAAATATTACCTATGGTCAGAAACCTGTCTGATTATCTGGCACTGCTGGTTATAGGAAAATAAAAAATATCAACATAAATGAAGTTCCTTGAGGAATTAGCTCATGGAAGAAATATGTCATATTACAAATTATCTGCCAAAATTCTTAAATTGAGAGTCTAAGATACAGGAGAACTTACTCTCACTATTTCCAAAGCAAGGCTACAGTCTCACATTAAATGAAAAAATCACATATTCTCTCCATCCTGACACGGCAATTGGGAAAACTGAATGTGACGATGTACATAAGAGAACTTTGAACAACACACACTAAATGCAAATAACATGAGGTGGAATGTTTCCAAATAAAGAGAATATTGGTAGAAGAGAATAGTGGTAGAACTTGTCTACCACTTTGCCAGGAGAAGGAAAGGGCAAACCACTCCAGTTTTCTTGCTTGGGAAATCCCATGGACAGAGGAGCCTGGCATGCTGCAGTCCATAAGGTCACAAAGAGTAAGACATGACTTAGTGACTAAAACAAAAACAACCACTTTGCCAAGGCTGGTCAAGTTGTGTGGGAAGAGGTTAAGATTATTTGAGGGTGAATGAGCAGGTCAGGGAAAGTACACTAATTTATTATACCTGCTGCAGGAGACTTAATGTTTGGTTTATAGAACTTGCTTTTTTGTAGAACTAGGGGGAATATGGACAAGAAACATAATTCTCAATTCCTAGAGAAATTCCAGTGGAAAAGGAGAAATGGGAAGCTCCTAAGCTTAAAAAGGTGGATATGCCTTTAAACTAATTTCACATTTAAAAAAATTCTTGTTGTCAACCCTCTTGCTTGTCTCTACTAATTCCAGTGTTTCTTAAGAATCTCTTACTGAGAAAATTTTGAGAATATTTTCTTACTGCTTGTAGTTATAAGTCAGTTTTATACTGGAAGTCATTGGCTATAGACCTGTGAAAGACAATTTCTCTGGCAACATGGAAACAAGTTCTCGCACAGTTTGTAGAGCTCAGATCTTGTGCCTAAACTTAAGAATTCATAAAGTTCAGAGGATATTATCACTTTCAGACAATGATTTAGGATATAGTGCAAATCTTTCAAGATGTATGAAGTCCCCAAATTCTAGGGTTGGTCATTATATTGTAGAACTAATATTTAAAGACAAAGTTCAGTGAAAAGACACCCTTGAAGCCACATAGCTATCATTTAAAGGAGACTTTTTTTTGGGGGGGGGCATGCCTCGCAGCATGTGGGATCTTAGTTTTCTGACCAAAGATTGAACCCATACCCTCCGCAGTGGATGCGCAGAACCCTAACCAACAGATCACCAGGGAATTCCCTAAAAGGAGACTCTTAAAACACTAATCTAGAGAGAAATAAATGATACTCCTCCAGAGAGTGATACCAGCTGTAATAAATACTAATAAATTATTTATTGAACAATTATACATATTGTTCTTTGAACAATTCATTATATTGTTCAATCCAGTATATTGAACAATTCATTAACAAGGGCTGTGAAAGATGGAATATTTCAAAGCTTGAAATAATGGGCACAACCTTCAGGAGGAAAAAAATATGAGGCTTACTAGGAAATATTTCTTCTACAAATGGAGAACTAGAGATGAAGGAAAGCTTACAGGAGAAAAAATGGTTGAGGTGCAGAGTACTGCCCATCTGACACCACAAACTTGAAGATTAAACACACACATGCACAAATTACTCAGCATAATATTTTATGATTAAACATTTAATTGACAAATAAGTAGCAGTTTGTGAAGGACCCTGAGGCACTCATTAGCTGGAGGGGCTGTGGCAGCACAAAACTTAATTTTGCTGAGATCTCTGTCTGATTTAATGAGTTACAGAAGCAGAGATCTGCATAATAAAATATTGCTTATCTCTCATATTTATTTTCTTCCTTTTGCTTTATGACTGGATATTTTATAAAAATAAGAAGTCTGTTTTTACTGAAATTATGAGCAAAACATTTATTAACTTGGGAATAAAATGCATATTGGGAAAATCGTGGCAGGAAAGCTGTCAACAGCAGATGATTCTGAGAAAACAGAGAGCTGAGAAACTCAGAAAAAGAAGCAAGTCTGACTCGATCTGTGTTTTTTCTCTTGGCCTGTTTTCTTCTTATTTAAGAGTGTTTTATTGTTTCTACTGTAAGATCAGCTTGATTCATCTCCTGTAAACTTGCTAACAAGATAGTATATGACATAGATATAAACTATTATTTTTCTCATGTCTATAGAATTGTTTCTAGCCATGCAAAGCTAGAAAAATGTTCACATGTTTTGTATCATGGTCAAGTTTAAATCGCTTTCTGTCTGCTAGGTATTCGGATTTGAGTTAATACAGAGATGACTACCCTTCTATCATCTCCATTTTATGGAGAACTTAAGGTAAAGAATCTGCCTGCAATGCAAGAGACTTCAATCCCTGGTATGGGAAGATCCGCTGGAGGAAGAAATGGCAACCCACTCCAGTATTCTTGCCTGGAGAATCCTATGGAGAGGGTTCTGGTGGGCTACAGGCCATGGAGTCACAAAGTCAGACACAATTGAGCAACTAAACAGCAAATATGCCTAGCAATAGTCTCAAGCTCCTAAAATATAAACAATTAGAAAATAATTATATAATAGTAAATATATAAATAAGTATCTCGTAATAAATTTTCATGGAGGCAACACCTGACTAGACTTTCAGGTATTGGAGCAAAAGATTTTGTAACATTGGGGAATATAAATCTAGATTCCCCAGAAAACAGGCCTGAGACAAAAGCTTGCATACTGGCAGCTCATTTAGGTATGTAGTCACAAAATATGGGCCTTTGTAAAATAGAGTGAAACAGGAAAGAGGAAAAGCCAGGATTTTTTGGTCCTGTTGCACATTGTTAGTGGAGACTATTATCCAGCCCTGCCAGAACCATCTAAAGAGCCTTCTGAAATACATCAGAGTATTTCATCCCCAGGGGATGAAAAGACTTCTCCCAATGGCTCAAACAGGGTTCCTGGCCTGCCCAACAGGTGTTAACTCCAGGTACTTACACATGACAGCAGAGCTGTTTGCTAGGGTTATCCATGGACTTGGGGAAGCCCCATGGCAAGATGTTCCACATTACTAGGCATGACCTGAGCTTGACTGGCTGATTATACCTGCTAGGAACTGGTCACAGCAGCACTGCTTGAATGAATACAAGAGGATTGTGGATGGTGTGCAAGAACTGTCTAACGTAAAAATCTGCACGACCAAGGCCTCACAGGCTTCCCAGGTGGCACAGCAGTAAAGAATCTGCCTGCTAATGCAGGAGACACAAGAGATGCAGTTTCAATTCCTGGGTCAGAAAGATCCCCTGGAATAGGAAATAGCAACCCACCCCAGTATTCTTTCCTGGAAAACTCCATGACAGAGCAACTTGGTGGGCTACAGTCTATGGGGTCACAAAGAGTTGAACACAACTGAGCAAGTGAGCGTGCAGGCGGCCTCACCATAAGCTGTGAACTTTCTTTGAGATTAAGAAGGGCTCACACCTTGAGTTCATCCAACAGATTCATTATTTTAATTTTTCAACTTCAAATAAAATTTTATCTCATTAACATGGTTTAACATCCATAACTATAACTACTAAAAAGTATTCTTCTTAAAATATTTAAAAGTGTTCCTAGAAAGACAAGAGCTTCTATAGATGTGTATAGTTCTTCTCAATTCTTCTTTTTGTCTTCTCTTTTACATAGAATGAAATAAAGATTGCTACTTACTATTGTTGTTATTTCTATTTTTGTTGTTAAAATAATACATACACTTTGTAAAGCAAACAAATGTGATAAGATACACAATGAAGTGTAAAAGTCTTCCTTCTCCTTTTACATGAAACTGGTCCCTGGAAGTAAGCCCTTTAAATAGATTTTATGCATAATTAACTAACTGTAATTACTTTGCTATTTAAAGTAAGCATATAGATACAAGCATCTAGATATGATTCCTCTTTTCATAAATACAGTTCAGTCACTCAGTCGTGTCCAGCTCTTTGTGACCGCATGAATCACAGCACGCCAGGCCTCCCTGTCTATCACCATCTCCCAGAGTTCACTGAGACTCATGTCCATCAAGTCAGTGATGCCATCCAGCCATCTCATCCTCTGTTGTCCCCTTTTCCTCCTACCCCCAATCCCTCCCAGCATCAGAGTCTTTTCCAATGAGTCAACTCTTCACATGAGGTGGCCAAAGTACTGGAGTTTCAGCTTTAGCATCATTCCTTCCAAAGAAATCACAAGGCTGATCTCCTTCAGAATGGACTGGTTGGATCTCCTTGCAGTCCAAGGGACTCTCAAGAATCTTCTCCAACACCACCGTTCAAAAGCATCAATTCTTCATATTTATTTAACTTTGAACTTTTATGTGCAGCAGGATTTTAAAAACTTCTCTCTTTGTTGCCAATTGTGAATTCCCTTTTCTGCCTCTTGACAAGACCAAGGAGCATTTTTCTTTGTTTTCATTTGATTCATCGAGTCCTGAACTTTTCTACTTTGGCTCTTTGGTCAGCAACACTTCCCTATGTATAATTCATTCTTCTTCACCATACATGAGACAAAAACAGACCTACTTCAAATGAAAATTAAAGACAAATAAGGCTATATTCCCCTTCCCTTTGTATTATCAGGTTGCCAGTCACAGACTTCCTGTATTGAGCAGGACAATGTTTCCTCCACTGCTGCAGGGTTCTTTCACCTGAAGTGCTTCTTGTATTTTTTCTCCATTGAGAAATCTTTCCCAATTGGAGCTCATGCTCCATTTTGATAAAATAAAAATACCACTCCACATGCCTCTCCTGAGAATCTCCCATGTATATGCAGGAGAGCTGATTTCTTTGTTGGAAGCTTGGTGGTATTCTCTTCCTCCTATCCATTAGTGTCAAATGAAGCTTTCTAAGTTTACTGGTTTTAGTTTGTAGTTTAAAATAATAGTTTATTTCTGTTTGTGAGGTATTAAATTTCATATCATGTGACTGAATGTGTTTTTTCCAAATAAACCTATCATCAGTTTAACATAGATTTTTAGATAGGTTTTCTATGCCTTTACTTAAAATAATACTGCTCAGAAGTTCTTTTCTTAAAATGTTAGTCCCTGTTGTTCTTTTAATAAACCAACACATCTGAGAGTAATCTACCATATTCATAACTTCTCAGCTTTACTTTATTTAACTTTAGAGAAAAATATGTATTTATCTAGCCATGTATCTCATTGCATTCTTTGTTAACAACTCTATCAAAACATTTCAATATTCAATTCTGTGTCAATGATGTCTGCAGGTAGGTCTGTATATTTAGATCTAAATTTTGGAGTCTGATAATTTACATATGTGCAACTGACTGAGGGCCTATTATTCAGGTGGTGAATACTTCAGCTTCAGACAAACATTGTTTTATTTTTCTTTGTCTCTTCATTTGTTCACATTTATAAGGCTTTCAGTGATCAATGCAAAGAAATAGAGGAAAATAATAGAATGTGAAAGACTAGAGATCTCTTCAAGAAAATAAGAGACATCAAGGGAACATTTTTTGCAAATACAGGCACAATAAAGGACAGAAATGGTATGGACCTAACAGAAGCAGAAGATATTAAGAACAGGTGGCAAGAATACATAGAAGAACTATTCAAAAGAGATCTTCATGACCCAGATAACCACGATGGTGTGATTACTCACCTAGAGCCAGACATCCTGGAATGCAAAGTCACATGGGCCTTAGGAAGCATCACTACGAATGAAGCTAGAGGAGGTGATGGAATTCCAGTTGAGCTATTTCAAATCCTAAAAGATGATGCTCTGAAAGTACTGCACTCAATATGCCAGGAAATTTGGAAAATTCAGCAGTGGCCACAAGACTGGAAAAGGTCAGTTTTCATTCCAATCCCCCAAAAAAGGCAATGCCAAAAATGTTCAAACTACCACACAATTGCACTCATCTCACACACTAGCAAAGTAATGCTCAAAATTCTCCAAGCAAGGCTTCAATAGTACGTGAACTGACAACTAAAAAGCAAGAGAATTCCAGAAAAACTTCTGCTTCTCCTTTATTAATTATGTCAAAGCCTTTGACTGTGTGGATCACAGCAAACTGGAAAATTCTTCAAGAGATGGGGCTACCAGACCTCCTTACCTGCCTCTGGAGAAACCTGTATGCAGATTTAAAAAAGCTATAGTTAGAACTGGACATGGAACAAGAATGGTTCCAAATAGGGAAAGGGGTACGTCAAGGCTGTATATTGTCATTCTGCTTATTTAATTTCTATGCAGAGTACATCATGTAGAATGGATGATGGATGAAGCACAAGCTGGGATCAAGATAGCCTCAGATACGCAGATGATACCACCCTTATGGCAGAAACTGAAGAGGAACCAAAGAGCCTCTTGATGAAAGTGAAAGAGGAGAGTAAAAGAGTTGGCTTAAAACTCAACATTCAGAAAACTAAGATGATGGCATTTGATCCCATCACTTCATGGCAAATAGATGGGGAAACAATGGAAACAGTCACAGACTGTTTTTTAGGCTCCAAAATCACTGCAGATGGTGACTGCAGCAGTGAAATTAAAAGATGCTTGCTTCTTGGAAGAAAAGACACAGATGTGTATAGCGGACTTTTGGACTCAGAGGGAGAGGGTGGGATAATTTGGGAGAATGGCATTGAAACATGTATCCTATCATGTAAGAATCAAATCACCAGTCTATATCCGATGCAGGATACAGCATGCTTGGGGCTGGTGCACGGGGATGACCCAGAGGGATGTTGTGGGGAGGGAGGTGGGAGGGGGGTTCATGTTTGGGATCGCATGTACACCCGTGGTGGATTCATGTCAATGTATGGCAAAACCAATACAGTATTGTAAAGTAAAATAAAGTAAAAATAAAAATAAAAAAAAAAAGAGACAAAAACAAAACAAAAAAAAAGAAAAGCTATGACCTACCTAGACAGCATGTTGAAAAGCAGAGACATTACTTTGCCGACAAAGGCCAGTCTAGTCAAAGTCATGTATGAAAGTGAGAGCTGGACTATATAAAGAAGAATTGATACTTTTGTACTGTAGTGTTGGAGAAGATTCTTGACAGTCCCTTGGACTGCAAGGAGAACCAACCAGTCCATCCTAAAGGAAATCAGTTCTGAATATTCATTGGAAGGACTGATGCTGAAACTGAAACTCCAATACTTTGGCCACTTGATGCGAAGAACTGACTCATTGGAAAAGACCCTGATGCTGGGAAAGATTTAAGGCAGGAGAAGAAGGGGATGACAGGATCAGATAGTTGGATGGCATCACCGGCTCAATGGACATGAGTTTGAGGAAGCTCTGGAAGTTGGTGATGGACAGGGAAGCCTGGAGTGCTGCAGTCCATGGGGTCATAAAGAGTCAGACACAACTGAGTGACTAAGCTGAACTGAGCTGATAAAGATCTATCCAAACAGACGTCCTATTATAATTCTGGGAATTATTAGCAAGTTTTCAGAGTTTATATATTATAGCTCTATGGAAGAAGCTACAAATTTGATTCTTTGTCAAGAATGGGCAGAGGACCATAACTGAATATGTAAATATTAATTCAAATAGTTGATATCAGAAGAATAAGAGGAATATTCACATAGGTCATGCAAAACACTGCTGACCGCAATGAAAGAAAACCACATCAGAGTTTGGCAGATTTTGCGGTCTGTCAACATCAGTTGAACTGTTGTTGAGCTATTTCAGAAGTGGCCTGATTTCAGGGAAGTTCCACTGTGGATTTCTGAGCTATATACCTGGAATTTCATCAGAAAAAGTTTCAGTAATTGCTGATAGGTGAAAAATAAAAATGATTCCAATTTGAATTGTCTCCTTACCCTACATATTTGAAGAGTCTGCTCTTGCTTAAATATATTAATGGTAAAACCAATTAATTTTGTGTTTAAATAGTCCAAAGATATTATTTTTATATTTAATACCACAAAGCATCACAACAGTCTTGTCCACTATACTGTAACCAGATTGTGTTGTTTAGATAAATTGGAATCTTGAAAACTAGGATTAGGACATGAAAATCTGGATAGATGTTACAGCTCAGCAACCACCATAAATCTGTTCATAGAATATTCTAATTTTAGCTATTTACTAAATGAACTTAAGAAAAATGCATTTTAAGAAAAGGTGTCACTATATGTAACTTTGTTCTGTATTTTCCAAGTCTTCTGTAAATGTGTTATCATACTTTCATAACTTAAAAAATAAAAAAGAAAGGAAAAAGATAAGACAGGTATCTTTACATGTCTTCTATGGAAAAAAATGCATGCATTGGAAAACTAAACAAGAGATAACTTGTTGACAGCATTACAGATGAAAAACATAAATGATAACACATAAGTATGTTTTAAAAATTTGTTTATTTAATAATATCTCTTAGCAATCATTCCATATGAGCATAGGTAGACCTATTTTATTCCATTTCATGATTCTATAGCATTCCTGTAGATGTTTGTCAACGTTTATTTCAGCAGTCATCTATTGATAGACATATATTTGTTCCAGGATCTTGTTATGTATTGTGTTTTTAGAATTTTAAAGTGGCATATTTTGTTGCCATTAGCTGTTTGGTGGCTCAGCCATGTCTGACTCTTTGTGACCCCATGGACTGTAACCTGGCAGGCTCCTTTGTCCACGGGATTTCCTAGGCAGGAATACTGAAGTGGTTGCCATTTCCTTCTCCAGGGGATCTTCCCAGCCCAGGGTTGGAACCTTCAGCTCCTCCTGGGTAGGAGATAGACAGGCTCCAGGTTGAAAATTCCCAATCAGCCAGCCTCTTCTTCGCATTTCCTGAGATAAGAGATATGTGTGTTCCAGCTGAGGAATTTACAACCAGCTCCACATTTAGGAATGAAAGTAACAACAGTTCAGTTCAGTTCAAGTCAGTCACTCAGTCGTGTCTGACTCTGCGACCCCATGAATCGCAGCATGCCAGGCCTCCCTGTTCATCAGCATCTTCCGGAGTTCACTCAGACTCATGTCCATCGAGTCCGTGATGCCATCCAGGCAACTCATCCTCTGTCGTCCCCTTCTTCTCCTGCCCCCAATCCTTCCCAGCATCAGAGTCTTTTCCAATGAGTCAACTCTTCGCATGAGGTGGCCAAAGTACTGGAGTTTCAGCTTTAGCATCATTCCCTCCAAAGAAATCCCAAGGCTGATCTCCTTCAGAATGGACTGGTTGGATCTCCTTGCAGTCTAAGGGACTCTCAAGAGTCTTCTCCAGCACCACAGTTCAAAAGCATCAATTCTTCGGCGCTCAGCCTTCTTCACAGTCCAACTCTCACATCCATATATGACTACTGGGAAAACCATAGCCTTGACTAGATGGACCTTAGTCGGCAAAGTAATGTCTCTGCTTTTGAATATGCTATCTAGGTTGGTCATAACTTTTCTTCCAAGGAGCAAGGGTCTTTTAATTTCATGGCTGCAGTCACCATCTGCCATGATTCTGGAGCCCCCCAAAATGAAGTCTGACACTGTTTCCTCTCTTTCCCCATCTCTTTGCCATGAAGTGATGGGACCGGACGCCACGATCTTCGTTTTCTGAATGTTGAGCTTTAGGCCAACTTTTTTGCTCTCCTCTTTCACTTTCTTCAAGTGGCTTTTTAGCTCCTCTTCACTTTCTGCCATAAGGGTGGTGTCATCTGCATATCTGAGGTGATTAATATTTCTCCCGGCAATCTTGATTCCAGCTTGTGTTTCTTCCAGTCCAGCATTTCTCATGATGTACTCTGCATATAAGTTAAATAGGCAGGATGACAATATACAGCCTTGACGTACTTCTTTTCCTGTTTGGAACCAGTCTGTTGTTCCATGTCCAGTTCTAACTGTTGCTTCCTGACCTGCATACAGATTTCTCAAGAGGCAGGTCAGGTGGTCTGGTATTCCCATCTCTTTCAGAATTTTCCACACTTTATTGTGATCCACACAGTCAAAGGCTTTGGCATAGTCAATAAAGCAGAACAGGGTAAATAGCTAGTCTTTGTCTCTTGTTTACACCTCAGGGGAATAATCATGGCAAGGACAAAGAGGGGCACAGATTCTTCTGAGTAAAAGGTAAGGGAGACAGTATACATGCACAGAAAGGCTCCTTGGAGTCAAAAGCCAAGGCATAATGCCAGGCCATAATGAGTCTTGTTCCTGCCAGAAGCCTTCACTTCAAGATCCATCTTGGCTTTGGGGTGCATGTGCACCCTAAGAGAGAGTTCCAGGGCAGGGCAGGTGTGGAAAAAGAAACCAGATAACTGGCCTGAAGGAAGGCAAAGTCAGAAGAATTGCCTTATATTGTTGTAGCCATGTTCATTCCAGGAAACAAACACTCAGAAGGACAGTGCAGATAGTGGAATGCAGTTTATTATACTGGTGGGCCCAAGGCAAAGTCTCCTCTTAGCCAAGGACCCTGACCAGTTTTTGTGAAAACCTTATATACCCTAAGTGTATGTGCCCAAACCCACCTCTCCAAATTCCCTGAAACCAGTCTGAACAAAGGAAAAACAAATAGCAATAGCACTGAATGCTGTGGGAGTCAGCCCAGGCCTATGACAGTGGATGGTGCAGTGCTAAGTCATGTCCGACTCTTTGTGACCCCATGGACTGTAGTCTGCCAAGCTCCTCTGTTCATGGGAATCTCTGGGCAAGAATACTGGAGTGGTTTGCCATGCCCACCTCCAGGGGATCTTCCCAACCCAGGGATTGAATCCACGTCTCTTACATCTCCTGCATTGGCAGGTGGGTTCTTTTACCACTAGCGCCACCTGGGAAGCCCCATGGAAAAGAAAGATACAATCAAAGTTAACCCATGATTCAATGGCACCCCACTCCAGTATTCTTGCTTGGAAAATCCCATGGGTGGAGGAGCCTGGTAGGCTGCAGTCCATGGGGTTCTGAAGAGTTGGACAAGACTGAGCGACTTCACTTTCACTTTTCACTTTCATGCATTGGAGAAGGAAATGGCAACCCACTCCAGTGTTCTTGGCTGGAGAATCCCAGGGACGGGGGATCCTGGTGTGTGGCCATCTATGGGGTCGCACAGAGTTGGACACGACTGAAGCGACTGAGCAGCAGCAGTAGCAACAAGCCTAAGTAGTTAACAATGGAGAGTTATCAGTAGGCCTGTGGTCATACCCCAATAAGCATAATAGAATTTATGATTGTATTTGATTACACAGATAATTAAGGTATTTTTTTAGGCTACAGAGAGTCTAGGTACAAGCCCTGGGACTCTTCCATTTGGGGGGGGGTTCTGGTTTTCCAGTTGGTATGTTGCTTCCATAGATACTGGGCATATAGCTCAAAGTCCACAGTCCGGCCCAAGATGGAGGCCTGCTTTCAAGATGGAGCCTGTTCTGTCTGTTTCCTCCTTCAATATAAAAGAGTTAACTGTCTCTTTGCTATGCTCTTCCTCACTAGAGGGGACACCTACACCCTTTCTCTCCAGGTATGCATCTCTGCCTTGCTTCTACCTCACCTAAACAAACTGCTTCTCTGTGTGCTCTCCTACTTGCTGTTGCGCTGTATCTCTTATAATAAACTTTGTACCAGCATTTACAGTTTCTGTCTTCATGATAAATGCATTTTTCTCTGGGGGCAAAGATCCAGGGAAAATTAGCATCTAGCTTCCAGCCCTTGTTGGTTTGGTGGCTAGGATTCCTGGTTTTCATCCAGGTGGACCCAGGTTCAACAGCTGGGCAAGGATTTAAGATCTCGCTTCTTGCCGCCACTCACTGCTGCCTCACAGAGATCACTGCCACATCTCCTACATTGCAGATGGATTCTTTTTCCGCTGAGCCACCACAGCACTGTTGTGTACAAGGGCTATGTGAGTTAGACTATTATCATCTGAAGCATGGCCTTATTCAAAGATCTATTGGGAGAGTAGCACTGAAACATATACATTACCGTAAAATAGAAAGCCAACGGGAATTTGCAGTATGACGCAGGGAGCTCATCCTAATGCTTTGTGACAACCCAGAGAGGTGGGGTGGAGGGGAAGGTTGGTGGGAAGGTTGAAAGGGAAGGAACATATGTATGCATACCTGTTGCAAGGAAAAGTCAGTTCAGACTCCAAGTTGGAACAGTTTCTT
The DNA here is from genome assembly GCF_001704415.2 of Capra hircus. Classification (NCBI taxonomy): domain Eukaryota; kingdom Metazoa; phylum Chordata; class Mammalia; order Artiodactyla; family Bovidae; genus Capra; species Capra hircus. The sequence goes on from NC_030822.1 coordinate 34,943,147, forward strand.
TGACTTGCTTTTGTTATTATAGTCATATATAATGACTTTCCTCAGAGAATCCTGCCCCTATGCCTTGGTGTTAAGCTTAAGAGCCTTGGTTCAGGACTTTGTCCACCTATGGATGTCAGGAAGGAAGAAATTCACACATCTCCTGCCTAAAGCTTGCCATTCAGGAGATATTTGCAAGATTCAAGGCCTTTTTACTTTGTTTCCTCACCTCCCTCCCATCTCTGATCATAAAGAAAGAGCACTTCTAGACCTCAATAAGATGGTTTTTTGCGACATTAATCAGCTGGCTCAGGATGAAGTAGTATTCCTTGCCTCAATATTTCATCTCTGATTCAATTCATTGGCCTCTTATGTGATGAGCAGAGTGAGCTTAGTCTTGTTGATACCTATGACTGATTCTTTTAATGTATTGCAGAACCCAGTACAACACTGTAAACAATTATCTTCCAATTAAAAATAAATATTTTTTAAAAGAAATAGCAAACAAGTCTATATTAAAAAGCTAAAGCTCTATCTGTAGGCATCCACCAAATAGAGGTTAAGTCATACAAAACCAACATTACATAAAAACTGGGAATGGTCAAAATTATCCCTTTTCCCCTGAGAGTTACTTTTCAGGTTATGTTGTTCTTTGAATGAATCCAGCCCAGTGGGATACTCTAATGAGCTAGTTTTTTTTTTTTTTTTTAACCTTCCCTCTTTCTTTGATCTCTATAGAATCAGGCTGTGCCTAAGTTCTTGGATGATGAAATCATAGAGTCCAAAATTTTGCTTATATTGTGTCAGAGCCTTAGTCCATGTAGAAAGGACGCTATATGTTATGCCCCAAGAAAAAGAAACAGGAGGAGACCCAGGCTGGAAGAGATCCCTTTCCTTTGACTATGGCAGAAAAGAAAAATAGTGTTCTATGAAACATGAAATAGGCAGACTCAAATTGTGACTTTGGAATGACAATCTCTGGTTATCAGAAGAAACGAAGCTGGTAAGACTATGGGAAAACTTTTTCAGGTAAGTTCTGATGTAAATCATTAGAACTACTCCTAAATCCCTTTCTTTTAATCAGATTGTCTTCTGTAAGTGCCTTCCATCTGCAGCACCCACTACTTTGAACTGGCCATTCATCTGCTAGTCACTTAGCAACCTCTACCCCAGATATCTGAAAGTAGTGCCTCACTTCAGAAAAGTAAACAGGTTTACAGGGTATATAGGAGGTAACAGAATAAAAGTTTCAAGAATCAGATGGCTTTCAAATAATGTAGAAATGTATTTATATATGAGCATGTAGGGCTGATTTATAAGTCCCAGCTCATTGTTATCATACAGTCAGTAAATTGTGTCTGACTCTTTGTGAGCCCATGAACTGCAGCATACCAGGCTTCCCTGTTCTCCATTAACTCTCAGAGTTTGCTCTAACTCATGTCTATTGAGTCGGTGATGCCATCCAACCATCTTATCCTCTGTTGGCCCTTCTCTTGCCATTAATCTTTCCCAACATCAGGGTCTTCTCCAATAAGTCGGCTATTCTCATCAGGTGGCCAAAGTATTGGAGCTTCAGCTTCAGCATCAATGCTACCAATGCATATTCAGAACTGATTTCCTTTAGGATTGACTGTTTTGATCTCCTTGCAGACCAAGAGACCTTCAAGAGTCTTCTCCAGTACCACAATTTGAAAGCATCAGTTCTTTAGTGCTCAGCCTTCTTTATGATCCAACTCTCACACCCATAGACAACTACTGGAAAAGCCATAGTTTTGGCTCATAATATACTTAATAAGTATTGCTTAAGTAGAGAAATTGCTTAAGAAAATGAAACTTAGCTTAAATGCTACGCAATAGGGCAGAGATATGGACAGAAGCATGATGTGGTTTCCCTGGTAGCTCAGTTGGTAAAGAATCTGCCCACAATGCAGGAGACCAGAGTTTGATCCCTGGGTCAGGAAGATCCCCCAAAGAAAGAAATGGCAACCCACTCCAGTACTCTTGCCTGGAAAATATTATGGACAGAGAAGCCTGGCAGGTTAGAGTCCATGAGGTTGCAAGGACCCAACTTAGCGACTAAACTCACCCCATGATGTGAGCAACAGCAGGAAAGGGAAGGTAACTATGAGGTGAGGATAATTCTTGAGTTTTCAGGAAAAAATGAAAGAAATTTTAGGTAAATTTTAGGAAAGCATTTTAGGTAATAGGAACTATCAGTCATAGATCCACTTCTAACCTTGTCTCCAGAACTCCACTCACTTGATAGCAAGATCACACTGAATTTCTCACTATTCCTTAATATACCTAAGTTTCCTAGGAATCAGAAGCCTACAAACTTTTCAGATTCTCCTAATATGCAACCAAGACTGGGAACCACTCTTTTGACTCTATGAAGTATGAAAATAAGCCAGGAGAGGGAATAGAGAAAAATGGCTGCTTTAGAAGATGATATACAGTTATTGTGATAAAAACAGAAGTTTAATAAACCAGTTTTTTGTTTTTTTTGTTTTTTTTTTTTTGCAGACCTACATAAGGGTAGGCAGTGGGTCATGTGAAAGTACACAGAGAAGTTGAACAGTAAGGGCAAATATCCTGAAGCAGGAACAAACTGATCATGCTTCAAACACTTCATGATATGGCTGAAGAATAAATTAGTAGCCCAGTGGACAAATTTGAATTAAACTAGTTATGATTAAAGGCAATTCATGAGGGCTGACTGTAATGAAAGAAAGATGCACAAATCAGGAGAAAAACCACAGAAGACTGTCCATCAAGTGCATAAATACATAGCTTGAGAGAGAGAGTAGGAGATTGTTTTGTACTTGACGCTACCTGTGGATAACCAGTGTGGTAGTTGGACCTGTCCTTGTAGTTCTTGGCATAAATGGAAGATGCCCTCAGCAATAGCCATCAGGAAACTTTGCAGCAAGTGGGGAAGGAGAGGAATATTTATTACTAAGAAATGCTAGAAATTATATAGCAAACTTGGGACGACACAGTGAGGTCATGAGTAGCACCTAGATCTTGGGTTCTTCTTTTATTGGAGTCAAGTGTGTGGGCTTAGGATTTTGTAGGCTCACTGTTTGTTGATGAATTTAAAACATAGGAGCAAAAAAAAAAATTAATAAAATAAAATAAATAAAAAAAAATAAAACATAGGAGCAGAAATCTAAAGTGTGGGGATAGGGAAAACAAAGGACCCAAATGGCCAGATATCAAAAACAACCAAGAACTCTAAAATAAAGGAACCTGGCCTCCCTATTCATCTAGTCCTCTGGCTGCCAAGGTGTTTATGTGAGATAGCCATCTCTGAAGTGTATGCCTAGGCAATCAAAGCTCAAGGCAAACACATTACAAAAAAAGAGAAAAGCCAATTGTCAGGGCTTATCCTACAAAAGGAGCAAGCTGATGTTGTCTTCATTTAGATAACATATCTATGACATTTTGTCCAAAAAAAAAAAAAAAAAAAACAGAGGAATCCAGTGGGAAGAAACAGAATCATAACCAGAGACTAGATTTCTGAAAGAAGGATAACATAAAGAACACAGAGACTCCCGACAACTCATCACTCTTGCAATAAAGGGTAAGCATATTTCCTCTCTGTAGGAAGCTTCCCAATGGGAATATTACAGTTCTTCTATCATGTTCTTCCATCTTTTAATCAAGGTTGAAAATCTTTTCTCCTATTCTTTCAGAATTTCAGACGAAATTTTTGATGTAGAGAATTGCTGAACTGGAAGAGGTGAGAGTTAAAGTCCTTACAACATTCCTTATACAGAAAAGAAGCTTGAGGCTCATAAAGAAGTGAGTGTGAAAATGATGTTGTGATAGAACTGAAGCCATGTTGAAAACTCCATGTTTCCAAAGGGGTATTCTTCTGTCTTTCTCTGAGCCCCAACTCAAGTAAGTCATTGAAAGCCAAACTGATATGAAAAAACAGCACACTGCCATGTCTCATTGGGAAGTGTCAAAACTTCCTTTATCAACCACCACCAGTTTCTACTATGCTGTCTTCAACCGCTCCAACTTTATGACCTTCACTTTGATGGGCATACCTGGCTTAGAGGCACAGCACTTGTGGTTATCTCTTCCTTTCTTCTCCATGTTTTTGGCTATCCTCATCAGCAATGGCGCCATCCTTTACATGCTGCACATGGAGCCCACACTTCACACGCCAATGTACCTGCTCCTGGCTCTGCTGATGGTGGCTGACCTTATATCTGCTCTGGCTCTGTTGCCTAAGCTCCTTTGCCTCTTCTGGTTCAATGATCGGGACATAGCTGTTAATGCCTGTTTCACTCAGATGTTTTTCATCCATGGAACATCCGTGGTACGATCAGCCCTACTTGTTGCAATGGCCTTTGACCGATATGTGGCTGTGTGTGAGCCACTACGCTACCACACGGTTCTGAGCCATTCCTTAGTTGGACGCCTGGGACTGATGGCTTTAGCCAAGGGGGTGATTCTTATCCTGCCCATGCCTCTTCTACTGCAAAGGTTGACCTTCTGCCACATGGTCATTCCTCATACCTACTGTGACCACATGGCTGTGGTGAAACTGGCCTGTGATGACACCAGGCCTAACCGGATCTATGGGCTCTTTGTGATTCTGCTTGTGGTGGGGCTTGATTTAGTGCTCATTGGCTTCTCTTATGGTCTCATCTTGCAGGCCGTGATACGTCTCAATTCTCGAGATGCCATCTGCAAAGCCCTTAACACCTGCTCAGCCCACCTCTTTGTCATCCTTATCACTTATGTGCCCGCACTCTTCTCTTCTCTCACCCACCGCCTTGGTCACAATATCCCACCTCATGCCCATATTCTTCTTGCCAATCTCTACCTTCTTCTACCCTCAATGTTCAATCCCATCATTTATGGCATGAAGACAAAGGATATAAAGATCAAGGTGGCCAAATGCCTGTGTGGAAGACATTCATAGGTTACAAGCCTTGATCAAATACCTGTGAGTAAGTGAACAATGAGGATGATTATATATACCTTTGCCCAACCACCCAAGGTCCAGTTGTATCTCCAGATGAACTGTGGAGACCATGAAGAAGTGTGTGTTGCATGTGCTGGCTTATATGAAGAACAAATATGATTGCACTTTCATTGATTTGTCAACTAGAAAGGGGAAAGCCAAGATAGCTCTTTCTATGTCTATTTAACAGCACCATCCTTATGACATGGGTCTCTTTATAATTTTTACATATGTGTTCATGTTTGCTAACTGCAGACAAAATTTTTCTGTGAATGATCCAAGGTAAACTTTTTCTATCTTGTGGAAGGTTTGTATTTGTTTCAATTTTTTATTTCTCTAATTCTATGCCTGTTTTTAAATAGTATTGTATTGTTGCAAGGGACTTGACATACTCATTATCTTAAATATCACCTTAACATGTAATATTTCTGAACTTTTTACTGCAATGGACCTGGAGGGTACTTTGCTTAGTGAAATAAATCAGAGAAAGGCAAATACAGTGTTATCAATTATCATGAATGAATATCATGAATGACTAGCAAAACAGAAAGAAACTCCCAAATATAGAGAACAATCTAGACCAGGCTTGATCACTCAAGAGCTTTTGTGTAGCAGTTTTATTAAAGTGAAAAAGGATAGAAAGCTTCTGACATAAACATCAGTAGGGGGACAGAGAATGCCCCCCTCGCTAGTCTTTGGAAAGGGAATTACATACTTTTTCAATTGGTTATTACAATAAATCAAAAGAATGTCTCAAGGTTGTAAAGATCTCACTAGACCTCCCACAATTTACATTTTAAGATGACAGGATTAGAATTAATAATAGAAAGATCTTACCAGACCCAATCCCATTATATACATTTTAGGATAATAGGATTAGTCTGAAATTTCTCAAGAAGGAGAAATGTGTCCTCAAGCAGGATACATTGTTGTTATATAACTCTTACTAAGACTAAAGTGAAAGTGAAAGTGAAATTGAAGTCTCTCAGTCGTGCCTGACTCTCTGTGACCCTGTGGACTGTAGCCTACCAGGCTCCTATGTCCATGGGATTCTCCCCCCATGATTCTCCAGGCAAGAATACTGGAGTAGGTTGCCATTTCCTTCTCCAGGGGATCTTCCCGACCCAGGGATCGAACCCAGATCTCTCACATTGCAGGCAGATGCTTTAACCTCTGAGCCACCAGGGAATCTCTAAGACTAAGGATGTAGAAAAAAACTTTGTCCTTTCCTTCTCGTTGAGAATTCCAGACTCCTGTCTCCTTTAGAGCCCTAGACCCCTTTCTCCTCCTCAGGTACCCTGGACTTCTTATCAACCTGCCTTGGAATTGACTCTCTCAACTTTCATGACCCACCTCTCAGAGTAATGGAAATAAAAGCAAAAATAAACAAATGGGACCTAATTAAACTTAAAAACTTTTGTACAATGAAGGAAACTATAAACAAGCAGCCTTCAGAATGGGAGAAAATAATAGCAAATGAAACAAATAACAAAGAATTAATCTCCAAAATATACAAGCAGCTTATGCAGCTCAATCCCAAAAAAGTAAACAATGAAATTTTAAAAATGGGCCAAAGAACTAAACAGACATTTATCCAAAGAAAACATACAGATGGTTAACAAACACATGAAAAGATACTTAAAATTATCATCAGAGAAATGCAAATCAAAACCACAATAAGGTACCATCTCATGCCAGTCAGAATGACAACCATCAAAAAGTCTACAAATAATAAATGCTGGAGAGGATGTAGAGAAAAGGGAGCTCTCTTACACAGTTGGTGGGAATGCAACTAGTACAGCCACTATGCAAATGAGTACAGTGTTCAGTTTAGTCGCTCAGTCATGTCCGACTCTTTGTGACCCTATGAATTGCAGCACGCCAGGCCTCCCTGTCCATCACCAACTCCCGGAGTTCACTCAGACTCACGTCCATTGAGTCAGTGATGCCATCCAGCCATCTCATCCTCTGTCGTCCCCTTCTCCTCCTGCCCCCAATCCCTCCCAGAATCAGAGTCTTCCAATGAGTCAACTCTTCACATGAGGTGGCCAAAGTACTGGAGTTTCAGCTACAGCATCATTCCCTCCAAAGAAATCCCAGGGCTGGTGTCCTTTAGAATGGACTGGTTGGATCTCCTTGCAGTCCAAGGGACTGTCAAGAGTCTTCTCCAACACCACAGCTCAAAAGTATCAATTCTTTGTGGAGATTCCTTAAAAATGGAAATAGAGCTGCCATATGACCCAGCAATCCTCTTGCTAAGCACACACACTGAGGAAACCAGAACTGAAAGAAACACATGTAACCCAAAGTTCACTGAAGCACTGTTTACAATAGCTGGCCATGGAAGTAACCTCTATGTCCATCGGCAGACAAATGGGTAAAGCTGTGGTAACATACACAATGGAATATTACTCAACTATAAAAAAGAACACATTTGAGTCAATTCTAATGAGGCGGATGAAACTGGAGCCTATTATATAGAGTGAAATAAGTCAGAAAGAGAAACACCAGTACAGTGTATTAACGAATATATATGGAATTTAGAAAGGTGGTAACAACGAACCTATATGCAAGACAGCAAGAGACACAATGTAAGAACAGACTTCTGGACTATGTGGGAGAAGGCAAGGGTGGGATGATATGAGAGAATAGCACTGAAACATGTATATTACCATATGTAAAATAGATGACCAGTGCAAGTTTGATGCATGAAGCAGGGCACTCAAAGCTGGTGCTCTGGGACAACCCAGAGGGATGGGGTGGGAAGAGAATTGGGAGAGGGGTTCAGGATAGGAGGACATATGTACATCCACAGCTGATCCATCTCTATGTATGGCAAAAACCACTACAATATTGTAAAGTAATTAGCCTCCAATTAAAATAAATAAATTAAAAAGAATAAAGATGGATCTCGAAAAAAAAAAAAAAAAAGGGAAGAGATATACTTTAACCCTCCTCTCTCCCTCCATGAGAGCAAACAATAAGTTTCTCATGTCAAAATGACAACTTCCTCACCAGAGACAGGATGTTGGGGCCAAGAAGCCTGTATAAAGAAATGCTGCTCCTTTTCTAATTTACTACTTCAAGCCCACACTCTGTTTAGATTCCTCATTAATTATTTTAAGTTTCTTTGTCTTATCAAATCTTCACAAATTTATAGTTTCCTTCTCTATATGTATAAAAACTGCCTGCTTTGCCGTTTGTTAAGTTCTACTTCTACAAAACCTCAATGTGCATGGATTAAATTTGTTTCCTTTTCTCCTGCTAGTCTTTATGTGCCAATTTTATTATTCATCTGGCCATAAGAACTCAAGAGGAATAGAAGGGACAATTTTCCCCTATCAAACCATAGTTTAGACTATCCAAGTTGACACATCATAGCAATGCTGTAAGCTCCATAGAATGCACCACCCAGGACTTTTCCTGTATCTTGCTGAGAACTAGCCTTGGTTAGGGGGGAACAAAGACATTGCAAACCTTTATTTCTCCCTTGTTTTATTTTTATTTTTCATTTAACTAAAAGGAGTGAAATGGATTGAAAGTTTCTCTAAAGCACTTTTAGCTGTAGACAGATAAGAACATTCAAGGCTGGTTTCAGGAAAGGAAAGTTGCTGCAATCCTGTTCTGCTCTAGGTTTTTAAGGTAACATGTTAAAGGTGTTTATGATAGCTACATTGTCCAATAGCACTCACCAGAAGTGCAGACCATAGAGCAATTTGATAAGGAAAACCCAACCAAAAGATTTTTTTTTAATGTTCATTTCCTTAAAACAGTGTTTCTTAAACTGTAATTCCTTTACCAGTTACATTTGCATTAATTGGGAAGTCATAAGAAAGGCACACATTAGGACCCTGCTCCAAATTTAGTGAATCAGAAATTCTGAAGGTATGGACTGGCAACCTGTGTCTTAACAGGAGCTACAGGTAATTTTGAAGAACATTAAGTTTGAAAACTGTTGACTTTGGAGAGACTCTCCCAAACTAGGATCAAGAGCATGCATGCAGTTGATTGAACGTAGATCTAGTCTAATTGTGTGAAGTGTCTACAAATGAAAATTGATCTGTTTGAATATGGTGGGATTAGAAGAGAAGCATTTAGAATGGTGATAAGGAGACCAAATCTTGCAGTAAATTATGGATAGAGACCATAATTCTACAGATCCCCACATAATATAAGGCCCTAGATGATGGCTGGGGCTGGTTTACTGGGAATAGAAGTTTAAGACATTTTTTCAAGAGTCTTGGGATGCATGGTAAGTAAACTCTATGAGTGGTAAAGTTATATCAAATAAGTAGACTCTTTACATATGAGAGTATTGTTACCAAGAGAAGACAGGATTATGGTTTTAATGCAAATGAGCTCTCTAACAGTACAGTTTACTGAGATTTGTTGCTTAGTCACTAAATCATGTTGAACTCTTTTGTGGTCCCATGGACTTCAGCCTGCCAGGCTCTTCAGTCCATTGGATTTTCCAGGCAAAAATACTAGAGTAGGTTGCCATTTCCTCCACCAGTGGATATTCCTGACTCAGGGACTGAACCAGCATTTCCTTCATTGGCAGATGGATTCTTTACCACTGAGCCACCTAGGAAACCCTCATTGAGATTAGCACAGTTGATAAATTCTCAACAAAGAACAACAGGAGATAGAGGTTTAGTAATATTTAATGTATATGACTTTTTAATATAATTACTTCATATGGTAAAAAACTGCCTTTAGTATTCACGTCTCCTAGATACCAGTATAATTTCCTATTGAATTCCATTACCAGCTTGCTACATCATGCACAAGTTAAAAAAAAAAAAGACAAAGTGTCTAACAAAGCCAATTATTGTGCAACTACATAACAGTGAGCGGTCTGGGGACATGTGCAATAAATCCTGTATAACAGTGTAGTCCCAGGAAAAAGTAAACAAGGCAGAATGACTCTGGGATAAACAGGGACGTGAAAGGGAAAGCATATCCATCCTGGGATCCTTGGAAAATGGAGCTGCTTTGGAAACAGGGATCCATGTCAGATAACCATAGCACTTGTATCTGCAAGTTAAAAATGTTAGGTGCCCTTAGATAAATAGTCCCATCTCTGAGAGGTGGAGAATTAGAAAGAAAACAAAACAAAAATAGAGAAAGAATTTCAAGGATACAGACTATAAATACTCCTACCCTGACTCTTTTTTTTTTCCTTCCCTGACTCTTTAACAAAAGCCTCTAGCTTCACCTTTATAATCTGATCTGATCATCTGGAAAAGAAAGGCTTGGATGTTCTGTTTCCTGGGAAACACAGATGCTCCCTAGATGGCTCTGGCCTTAAACACAATGCAATCCACCTAACTCCCAAGCGGAACTGTGAGACAGATTTCATCAGCATAACAACCTCTGGGCTCAGCATACAGAAAGTTGAGGGAGGGAGACTAGTAATGTTCTTTCCATCTTCGGAGAATATTTCTACAATGTTGTGCCTTCTCTTCTCTGCTGTCCTGCGGTTATGTGAGTTTGGGCTAGGGAAAGATTCTAGGAAAGATGTTTCTTAGTCCTCAAGAAAAATCTTTCTGTGTAGATGGTGATGGAAAATTTTCTTCAAAGAAGAGAAAGTGAGATTTAGAGGTATGGAAAGGGGATTTTGCTAAATAACAATTCTATGTAATCTAATTTGGAGTTTGTTCAGCAGATTTCCTAAAATGGGAGTTTTAATTTGTCATTAAGCCCTCTAGTTGGAAAGGGAAGCTGAGTGGAAAGCCTTCAACAAAGCAAGTAGCAAGTGATTTATTAACCAAACCAGAGAAATGGGAGGCATTATGAAGTAAATTCAAGACATTTGCTAAGAACTAATTACTCACTAAGCACTTGAGAGGAATGTGTGTGTAGTGACACTTTGCAGAGATCAACAACAGGGCAGAGGGATCAGCAGAACTTTATTGATTCCACTGACTTGTTTCATGTTTCAATGGTCTTACAATTGCCAGAGGTACCCCAGTTTAGCTGTGCTCTTACACAGACAGAATGACAGGCTTTGATTTGTGCTGCAGTTTCAGGCATGGAAAGTTTTCTCCAACCTATGTTTCTCCAAATGGTGATGTTGGAACTTTGATCTTACTGAGGGCATTGGCTTTAACATCACAATAAGAATTGGATTAGAAATTTAGTCAGAAGGCCAGGTTCAAACTGCGGTGTGAGTAAGAATGATCCCAAATATTTATCAATATCATAAAATATTTTATGTAAGAGATGGTGTGAGATAGGGGTTTATTCCTGTGAGCTGGATGAGATGGTAGTGGGAGAGAGTGACATGTTAAGAGGACATAGCCTTATGCAGGTGGTGGTATGCATGAAGTCTGGGATTCCTTAGATGAAAACTACAGGAACTACAGGTCGTGTTCACTTGCATCAATCCAATTATGAGCCAATCTAGTCAGGTGATATGAGCAACACGTGATAAGTCCAACTTCTATAAGAAAAAAAGTCTTAAGACATAGAGTCAGTGACTTAAGAAGTAGGAAGGAAACTCAGAGAACCATCCTCAAATTAAGCATCAGGCTAAGGGTGAGTGAATTTGTGAGAGACTGAAAGCCATAGGGATGTCTGGCATAAACTAAGTGGTTGGGGTAGTGCTGTGAGCAGAGGTTTTCTGCTTTCACAATCTGACTCCTGCTCCGCTATCCATGTTGAGCACTTCACATTAGCTCAGTGGGCGAATCTGTGTCATAAAAGTAAGAGCTGAGGACATATAGTGTAGCTGAGATCAGACTGGGAAGCTGTTTTCCAGTCTCTGAACGATCATCATTTAACTGTAGAGATCATATCGAAAACAGAAAGAATATGTATTTTGTGAGTAGGTTTACCTTCTAATTCTTATTGTATAAATACTCAAGATGAGATTAGATTCTAATAAATAGCAGGTTAAGGAAGTTGTGTTAAGGTAGGATATGAAGTCACTGACCTATTAATATGAAAGCAATGGTAACAGCAAATGACATTGTTTACTGAACACCTTCTATGAGCCACACACTGTACAAGGTGGTGTTTGCATTTCAACATTTTTATAAAGTATTATTACCATATTCCAGACCAGAAATGGAAATCTGGTCTTAGAGGAAAATTAGCTTGTCCAAGGCAATACTGTCAGTAGAGATTTGTTCCCAGTTATATGGGTCCCAAGCTTTTTGTGTGTGTGTGTGACCACACCTTCCAGCTTTAAAAATTCTAAGATTCTGTATCTCTAAAATATTCCGGCCTCTCTTAGAAAATACTGCTAAGCCACTTCAGTCATGTCCGACTCTGTGCGACCCCATAGACGGCAGCCCACCAGGCTCCCCCATCCCTGGGATTCTCCAAGCAAGAACACTGGAGTGGGCTGCCATTTCCTTCTCATGCATGAAACTGAAAAGTGGAAGTGAAGTTGCTCAGTCGTGTCCGACTCTTGGTGACCCCATGGACTGCAGCCTACCAGGCTCCTCTGTCCATGGGATTTTCCAGGCAAGAGTACTAGAGTGGGAGAAGGCAAAAAAAAAAAAAGAGTCTAGAATATACTCTCACTTGAATATTTGGTGGTGATCTAGAGAGCTCAAAGCACATAAATAATGTTCACATTTTTGGAACAGTAAAAACTTTCACCTCAATGACTTTTCATTTACGAATGAAAAGATCCTAAGTTAAATAGATCAGAACATTAGATCTTTGCTGTCTCTGGCCCCTCGGATATAAGTTCATGGGACAGTGTGTCCAACAATACTCTACATAAATACTTAATGGAATAAGCCATATTTATCCACCTTCTGTGGAGGTCATGTAGTTTATTGGTCTTGACCTGTTGCTAGAATAGTGCTTGTCACCAACCTTCTCTCCTCTTGATCCCTATGTTTATGAGAACAAACAACAATAGTTGATCTTGTTCTACACATTTGGGCTATCTGGTACATTATCTCTTAAATTCATCCACATTGTAAGGAAAGATATTCTGTGACGTCCAAAATGAAAAAGTTTCTTCCCTGATTTTTCTTATCCTGTGACTATGCACATGCAGTGTCTGGTCTACTAAGCAATAGGAGAGTTCACTTCGTTTGTATTCTGTTAAATACAAATGTGGAGTAAGAAAGAGAAATGTGGCTCTAGCTGATTCATATCCCTGTTCTGTGTTGTTTCCTTAGGTGATGTCATACTGTATGAGGCTTTCTGACCCAAGAAGTTGCCTAGTACTCTTGGCCAGACCATGGAGTCTCCTAATCATACTTCCCTGGACTCTTCTGTTTTCATACTCATGGGCATCCCAGGTCTGGAACAGTTCCACCTGTGGCTTTCACTCCCTGTGTGCCTCCTGGGCACAGTCACAGTTGTGGGGAACATAACCCTCCTGGTGGTCATTGCCACTGAACCAGCCCTGCACAAGCCTATGTACTTGTTCCTGTGTATGCTTTCAGCCATTGACTTGGCTGCCTCTTTCTCCACAGTTCCCAAGCTGCTGGCCATCCTCTGGTGTGGAGCTGGACACCTGTCTGCCTCTGCATGCCTGGCACAGATGTTCTTCATTCATGCTTTCTGCATGATGGAATCCACCGTGTTGCTGGCCATGGCCTTTGATCGTTATGTGGCCATTTGCCACCCACTCCGCTATACCACTGTCCTCACTGACACCATCATTGCCCGCATTGGGGTGGTAGCTATGGTACGAGGTTCCATTCTCATGCTCCCATGCCCCTTCCTCATTCAACGCTTGAGCTTCTGCCAAAGCCATGTGATCCCGCACACCTACTGTGAGCACATGGCTGTAGTGAAGCTGGCCTGTGGAGACACCAGGCCTAATCGTGTTTATGGGCTGACAGCAGCACTTTTGGTCATTGGGGTGGACTTGTTTTGCATTGGTCTTTCCTATTTCCTCATTGCACGAGCTGTCCTTCGCCTCTCATCTCATGAAGCTCGGTCCAAGGCCCTTGGGACCTGTGGTTCTCATGTCTGTGTCATCCTAATCTCTTATACACCTGCCCTCTTCTCTTTTTTCACCCATCGCTTTGGTCACCATGTTCCACTCCACATCCACATTCTTTTGGCCAATGTGTATCTGCTCTTTCCACCTGCTCTTAACCCTATGGTATATGGAGTTAAGACCAAAGAAATTCGGGAAAGAGTTGTCAGGGTGTTTCAAAAGGGGCAGGGAACTGGGCTCAAGGCGTCAGAGTGACCTAGGAGTATAGAAGGGACTTAGTCCATATGGTAATAAGCTTTTCAAGATTAAACTGTCCTTAGTGTTTGATACTTGGATAGAGGTTTAAACAAGGTTATGTTGGGTTACAGTATTTTCTAGACCATTCTAAAGCATAAAAAATCACAATGAAGTTCAAGTTGGTTCATCATTCTTAATTTTTATCCAAGGAGGTATAACTTGGGGAGATTCTTCCAAACTTGGTTAGAGGAGGTTTGGCATAGTCATCAGAACTTTCCTCACTACCTGGCCGTCTCCCAGTTCTGCGGGCATGGATTTCTAGCCTCATAATTTAGGCAGGTATATTACCAGACTTCTCTGGTGGCTCAGACGGTAAAGCGTCTGCCTACAATGTGGGACACCCGGGTTCCATCTCTGGGTTGGGAAGATCTTCTGGAGAAGGAAATGGCAACCCACTCCAGTATCTTGCCTGGAAACCCCATGGACGGAGGAGCCTGGTAGGCTACAGTCCATGGGGTCGCAGAGTCAGACACGACTGGGAGACTTCACTTTCACTTTCATTACCATCAGAAAGATCAAATAATAGGACCATACACAGTTAAAGAAATCAGAACTGCAAGGGACTTATGCGCTTTTGCATTAATGGTATATTTCTCCATTAGAGCTTGAAGGCAGGAAGACTAACCTATACTCTCAGTTTTAGCAAGTGGCAGATCAAGGGCTTGAAACCTAGACTCCTAAAACATTAAGACCTTCATGAATGAGGGCACAGCATAGGTAAGGAAGAGCTGTTTCTAAACTTGGAATATTCATCTCACAGATACATTTCTGACTCCAGTCTCTAGGGATCCAACCTAAGTCCAAGTGACCTGGAAATCATTCTGGGACAAAGGTTTCTAAATATTATTATGCATTCATGTAATCAAGAGGTCCTTCCAGAGATCGTTGACTTGTAACTCTGAACCTAGGAGTCAGGATAGTCACTTGCTCAAACTAGTAGGGATAGGAAGTCTTAGCCATTCATTCATACATTTATGTAGAAGGAAAAAGGTCCCAAGTTGATCTTAATCTTCCAGTCTTAGCTAACACAATGTAGTGGAAAGGTCTTAACCACATCTTTGAAACTGGGCTTGAAAATTGTTACTGTACAGCCTAAGTCTTCTGCTTCCAAAAAGAATAGCTTCAGACAATCAGCCTGACACATTTAACTGACAGATTAATTTTCAGTTGTGAATTTATAGATGGTTCTCATTGTCTGCTTGTCATCCTCTCAGTTTGCCATCTCACACTGTTAGGTGGAAGAGACATGAAATTCCCTGTTGCAATTAACAGATTTTTCCACACCAGTCTCAAGGGCAAAATACTAAGATGAGCTTCTAAAGCTTCCATTCTCATGAATGTGAATAATTCTGATGCTTCACATAGATGGGAATAAACAGTTCGCAAATATTAGAAGTCAATAAAATATGTCAAACACTATTTTTCAAAGGAAAGGTAATCATTACACTGTTCTATAGGAAGATTGCCATTGCGTGGAGTGGCACTGACTTTAATCTTTTTTTAAATTATAGTCCTCAAATGGAAATGTTCTTAACAGATATTAAAGAATTGTATACAATTCTTAACACCATGTTTCCTCAACTAAATTTCTATTTTATCCCTCAAAATGACCATCATACTGGCACACAAGCCCTACAACACCAACTCTGGAACAATTTTGTGCTCTGTGTCATGTGTTGCTGTATATGTTGCTCTCAGTATGGAGCACTTCTGAAGAAAGTATAAGAATGGGCCAATTTCAAGCACCATTTGCTCATAATTTCAGACTTTAACTCATATCTCATTACATAACTATGCTTTACCTATTACATGGTTTATAGCAATAAATTTTTTATCCTACTAAATCTATTATGTACCTCCTGCCCCTCGTGGCTTCCATATTCCATTAATTTCTATTCCATAAAGAAAAATAAAAGTATTAGAAGTAAACTGGACTTCCCTGGTGGCTCACATGGTAAAGAATCTGCCTGCCATGCAGGAGACCCAGGTTCGATCTCTGAGTAGGGAAGATCCCCTGGAGGAGGGCATGGCAATCCACTCCAGTATTCTTGCCTGAAGAATTCCATGGACAGAGCAGCCTGGCAGGCTACTGTCTAAGGGAGTGCAAAGAATTGGACACGACTGAAAGACTAACACTATCTCACTATCACTATAGAAGCAAACTATCTCAAATTCCAATCTTTTGACATCTACAGTCATTATTTTCTCATATTATTGTATTTGTTTATTACTAATTTATTTTTCTGATCAAGGAAAGTTCTCAAAACATGCTCTTGGGAGCTCAGACCATCACTCACTTTCTCTATTTCTTTTTTTTTTTTTTTGAGAGTTGCATGTTAAGTTTTATTTGGAGCAATATGAGGACTGCAGCCTGGGAGACAGCACCTCAGCTAGCTCTAAGAGACTGCTCTGAAGACAGTATATATGTGATTTTGGTAAAGGTGAAATACATGCAATTAAGCACGTATTTTTTTTCACCAAACTTATTTATTTATTTATTTATTTTGTGTGTGTGTTTCTTTCTTTTTTTTTTTTAATTTTAAAATCTTTAATTCTTACATGCGTTCCCAAACATGAACCCCCCTCCCACCTCTTATGTTCACAATGTGTTTGAACTTACCGACTTTAATATCTAATAGCAGAGACCTTGTGACTTTTCATTTTTATGCAAGTTTTTGATATATATATTTGGAACTAATCATTTCTGCTTTCTTGCTTCCTACCTCTTCCCTCCATTATAATCTGGCTTCAAATGCGGGTTGAAGTTTCCAGTGAAGTGTGGGTCATCAAAGTCAGCAGTATCTTGTCTAATTGGACTACTTTTCAACAAGTTGTATTATTGACCAATGTACTTCTCCACCATCTGTCTGCTATTGACTTCCTTGATAGTACACTATCCTATCTTTTCTTCTAAGTCTACAATGTTTTCCTTCATGTTCTGAAAAAAAAAATGATATTAGATCAAAAAGAAAACCTCAATGAGGTCCACAGGAAAAATAATAAAAAATATTTCAAAACTGAGTAAAATAAGACTAGAGATTTTTTGAAATGTCAATACTATTGACCTGAAGCAAACAGACTGACAGATATTTTTCCAGTACAGATAGGTCTATTTCCAATCACCAGGGAATTGCAGTCTGGGCTCTGAAACCCTACTGAAACATATGAGTATCTGGCATATCAAGGAAATAACTTTTTTGCAGCAGGAGGAAGAAAGTTGGGAGGGCCATAGTGAACCAAGGCTTCATGCATTTTTTACTGGCTAAATCCTTGCCTGAAAGGATCAAGGTCTTTCTTCCTGTTGGGCTCTAATCTGTGAAATCTTCCCTTTCTGAACTCCCAACTCTATTTAATTGAAGTTTCTGTTTGTTAATTTTTTTAAACAAACTCTTTTGTTCTTAAGAAACTCTAAATTTGAATGTCCATCTCCATGATATTTTTTGCAGAATACCAAGTAAATTTCATGCGATCTTACCCTCCACATGAGTTCTCCCTGTAATTCAAGTCTCAATAACATCAAGTTCCAGGAAAGAAAAATATGAATGGGAAACTGAACAGTCATCTTGAAACATATATCTACAGAAACCAATGATCTGGGGCCAGATGACTGAAATTGCTGTTTTCACTTGTGAAAGAAATTTCAGTTTAATAACTGTGATTTAACTCTGAACAAAATGTACTGTACATTCTTATTTTTCACCAAAGTTCTCTGTTTTCTCAATGATATCTTAAAGATGACATAGAGAGTTTACCATGAGGTCAATAATATAATGAATTGTAAACCTCTGTTTGTCTTATGAGAAACATAGTGACTTGATATCTGACCAGGTCTCTCCTTGCATGAGTCTTACTTGTATTTGCTTATTCCCACCTAATGAGTTGTCTCCTTTCTTTAAGAGGGCTTTCAAAGAATGCACATTTTGGAGGGAGAAGTACAATAATGACATTTATAAAATATTATACAAATGTGTTTCTATGAGTAGAAGGTTATGGAGAGCAGTGGTCGCTTTTCCCATTGAGCTGAAAATGAGATTAGTAGATTGACGTAAACGTTTTCTGTATAATATTCTGGGTCTTTTAAAATTAATATGAAGGTGAGACACAATGAGTAATTTTACTTTAATAGACTTGTCACAGGTATCATAGCAAAGATTTCAGCATTAATTCTTCCTGCCTAGTTTCAAGATTTCACAATACTTTCCCCAATGTTGTTACACTAATTTCTATGTTTTGATATATCATTTTGTGTTTTTCATTTCTTAAAGGCACAAAGCAATCTTTCATCACAAACTCACCATATTTTAATAGTTTATCTTGAAAGCAAAATTTAATGAAAGATTGCCAGTGTTTGTTCTCTCTACCTATTCATCACAAAATAATTTTTAGCCACCTCTGGCTTTCTCCAGAATACCGTACATCTGAACATTTCACTGAAATAGCATTTGTCAATTTCACGTATTACTCTCATGTCATTAAATCTAGCACTTTCACCTCTGTGTCAATTATATTCTACTTCTCAACAATCCTAAATATAACTGATTTGTCCCTTTGTCTAGAAACATTTTCTTTGCTTGACTTCTGGAGCATACCACACATTCAAACTTACTTTTCACTCTCATGAAACACTTCTGATCAACCTCTGGCCCTTTATTTTTTTCTGGATTTCTTTATACCAGGACATCCTTGGACTTAGGTTTCTTTTTCACTCTTTCCCTAGGTCTTCCAATTTAAATGGCCATAAGCATCAATGTATGCTAGTGACTCCAAAACTGATTAACTCATTAATAAATTTATTGAAGCTCAGTTGCAAGTTCAAGGTGAAGTAAGCTTCCTAATATCTTTTTCTTAATGGTACACAAACTGCATCTTTTCTGAGTCTAGTTCTTGTTTTGCTTTTTGTTTGTACTTTTTTGCTCCAATTTCACTCCTAATCCTTAGGCCCATCAATCATTGGCATCCTCGGGCTTCCCTGGTAGCTCAGAGGTTAAAGTGTTTGCCTGCAAGGCGGAAGACCCGGGTTCACTCCCTGGGTTGGGAAGATCCCCTGGAGAGGGAAATGGCAACCCACTCCAGTATTCTTGCCTGGAAAATCCCATGGACGGAGGAGCCTGGTAGGTTACAGTCCATGGGGTCGCAAAGAGTTGGACACGACTGAGCGACTTCACTTATACTGTGTTTGACATATGTCCTCAGATACGTGAATATAAAGTCATTTACTGAATGCTTATTTTAGAAACTTGTATTCATTATATTGTGTTAACTATTATTATATTGCTTACTTTCAACTCCATCATTTTAAGTGTGTTTATGTAATTTATATTTCACTTTTGCTTCTAATTACTTTATAGACTTTCATAACATGCAACTGACACTATTTTTAAAAATTATTATCTGATTATTGATATCTAACGTTTTCTAATCTCTCTGTCACCAGGAATAATTTTATGACAAACATCTCTTACATACACACATACATACACGGGCACGTTCTTATGAAACAAGGGATATTTTATTTAGAATATACAAAAAGAAGTGACCTTGCAGAATAATAATCTCTGCACACTGCCTTTAATACAGTAGCCTTTATACATGCAGTCAACTTTGCAAAAGACACCATCGAAGCCAGAAGACCTGAAATTATATTTTTGAAGTGCTGAAAAACAATTTCCATCTTAGAATTCTAATCCAATGAAAATATCCATCAAAAATAAATACTTATTTGCATAAATTATGTTATTCAGAGTATAGAGTAATGATTACTAATGGAAGAAAGAACTACAGAAATTAAACTGCTAGAAAGAAAAAGCTGAGGATATTAATGACAAATATTTACTCTTTTAAATGGGAAAAATAATATGTAAGGTCTAAACATACATAGAGGTAAAATATATAGCAATAAACAGCAAGAGCAGGAATGGAGTTAATGGAGTCAAAGTCTAGTAAGGTTCTTATATTATTACAGTGATAAATGTGCTACTTTGAGCACATTAGACACTGGGAGGTAAAGTACAATGTGATACCTGTTAACCTCTACAGAAAAGTAAAGGAATGGACAACAAAAACTACCATTGGAGAAAGATACAATAACAATAATAACACCTATTTTACTGGTCTAAAATGGCAAGAGGAACAAAGGAAAAAGAGAACAGAGGAAACTAAACTAAGATGATAGAAACATAGTAAACCTGAAAAAAGGTCAGAAACTATATAATGTAAGTTGCCTAAGCAATCAAACTGATAGAATATGAAATAAAAGTTTAGAAAATATCTTCAATAAAAATATATGATTTTAAGAGACATCAGGTGTATATAAATACAAAAAGAACTTGTGTTCTGCCTATAACAGACAAAGTAAATTTTAACATAATAAATATTAGGAGTGATAAACTGCAGCGTTTCATAAAGATTACAGTAGTATTTCAACACAAAAATATAAAATGACTCAATTTGCATGTGCTTAATATCATTATGGACACATATGCATATACACAGAAACACAGAAAAATTTAACAGAACCAAGCAAAATTAGCAAATTCACAGTGAAATTAAAGTTCGATCTTTAAACAGGTCTTTTCAGTAACTGAGGGTTTCCCTTGTGGCTCAGCTGGTAAAGAATCTGCCTGCAACACAGGAGACCTGGGTTTGATCCCTGGGTTGAGAAGATTCCCCTGGAGAAGGGAAAGGCTACCCATTCTAGTATTCTTGCATGGAGAATTCCATGGACTGTATAGTCCATGGGGTCACAAAGAGCTGGACAGGTCTAGCTACTTTCACTTTTTCAGTAACTGAAGAACAAGGGTTAGAAAGGTCAAAATGCCTGCAGAGATCTGAAGAAGATAAGCATCTTATCTTGATTAGTTCATGCAGAAAACAATAACCGACAGCTCTAAGGTACAGTGTTTATTTCTCAAATGCAAAAAACAAAAAACAAAAACAAAATTAGAAACTGGACAGAAAATACAAACAGAAATTTCAGTGATAAAATATACAAATGGTAAATGTGCACATAAAAATGTTTGGCATTATTAAGCATAAGTTAAAACAGAATATGAATGCACAAATATGAGAATGGATAGGTATAACTTTAGATGAAACTCAGGCAAGGATATGGAAAAACTGAATGGGAATGCTGAATGCTGGTGGGAATGTAAAATGATACAGCCACTCTGGAACATATTTTAGAAATTTGTTTAAATCACAACCTGTAACTATTTCAGCTTAGCGTTACATCTCTGGATACTTATCCCAGAACAATGAATATTTATGTTCACATAAAAGCCAGTAGATGGTGAATGACATCAATAAAAATAGCAAAGTAGGAATATAAAAGTTTGTCTCTAATAAAACAATGGATAACCTGAAAAAGTAATTGTCAGAATCAATCTTTCACAAATCTCAATACTAATTAAAAATTTGCTACAACTAGGGGAAGGCTTAACCAAGAAAAAACATAGCTTATTCTCAGTAAGAGAGGTGGGCTTCCCAGGTGGTGCTAGTGGTAAAGAACCTGTCTGCCAATGCAGGAGATGTAAGACACATGGATTTGATCCTTGGGTCAGGAAGATCCCTGGAGGAGGGCATGACAACCCACTCCAATATTCTTGCCCGGAGAATCCCATAGACAGAGGAGTCTGGTGGACTACAGTCCATGGGGCCACAGAGAGTTGGACACAACTGAAGCGACTTAGCATGCACACAATTAGAGAGTTATATGACATTTTTTTAAGTGTTGTAAAACTCATAAAGTATAAAATTTGCTCTTTAGAGCATTTTAAAGGTGCAATTTTAAATGTACAATTCTGTGACTTTTAGTACACTCACAATACTGTGCAACCATATCATTAGAATCAGTTGTTGAATTTTATTATTGCTTCTTTCATAGTTATCATCATCACATAAAGGTTCAGGCATCTAATTATTCTTAACTTAATATGTATGCATGACAAACCTGAATTTTTGATGACTTTTTAGAATGCCGTAATATGCATTATCTACTTCAGTTGAAAGTAAACTTCTTGAATAACAGGGCCAATGTTACCTGTCCTCTACACATTTCCTAATATGATTTGGAAGGCACTAAGTACACTACGATGTTATTTACAAACATGACAAAATAAAAGTTCGATGGATATGTGAGCAATTGAAACATTCTTATTTAAGAGCTTTTGACTTGTGTCTCAGAATGCCTCCCACAGAAAGACAATACTCTGCAACAAATACTAAAAACATTCACTTTTACTAAAATTAGTTTGTATTCATTTTACTTTCTCTCCTTTGAATACATGCACATACATAAGTACATTCACAGATGCCAAAATATGGAATAATTCACTTATATACGTATTATACAGCAGTAAGTGTAGAAGGCTTGTTCCTTTCTTTTTCCCGTGAGGTTAACCTGATGGCTGTACAAGCATCTGTGTCTCTTATCATCTGAATTAGCCTCTTGACATATGTGACACAGATTTTCCTTAAATACACATTCAATAGTACAGATATCAAGGGATTTAGAAGTTGAGGACTACGCATGTACATATATTGTAGAAGCATGATAGTTTCTGATCAAGATTCTGAACACCTAGACCAGATTACATTCAGCTCACTGTTCTTCTATCCAGAAGCTAAGGTATTTAAGGAAATAAAAAGTGCAGTAGTGATAGAATTATTAGGGAAGTGAGGTTTTGAATGCATATGAATTGTTTATGATATTTTTCAGAAATGTAGCTTTGAGTTCATTAATTATGTTTGAAGGCAGAAATGTACTGGGAATTTGGGAGGCTGGAAATGCTTATTCCTTCAATTCTCAGATTGCATTTCAATGTAAATTCCCATCTTGATTATGAATAGCTATGTTATTTCCCTCACCAGTAGGAATGATTGATTTAGTTGTGGTAGAAGTCAGATACAAATCATCCCCATGACAAGAAGAAATAGGGGGATAGTCAGAGAATATTCCTCAGTTATAGTCAGAATACTCTTGACTTTTAACTGCCCTCCTCTTGTTCTCAAATGACAGTCTAATTTTCCTTGGTTCATTTTTAGAGAGATGTAGTTATGGCTATATTTCATCCATTTTAGATAACACTTGCCTGGAGGAGCCCACTGACATATTGAGAGAAAATCATGAGTTTTTAAGATTGAGGACCTCCTAGTGAGAAAACATGGAGAAGGCAATGGCAACCCACTCCAGTATTCTTGCCTGGAAAATCCCACGGACAGAGGAGCCTGGTGGGCTGCAGTCCCTGGGGTCGCGAAGAGTTGGACACGACTGAGTGACTTCACTTTCACTTTTCACTTTCATGCATTGGAGAAAGCAATGGCAACCCACTCCAGTGTTCTTGCCTGGAGAATCCCAGGGATGGGGGAGCCTGGTGGGTTGCCATCTATGGGGTCGCACAGAGTCAGACACGACTGAAGCAACTTAGCAGCAGCAGCAGTGAGAAAACAAGCTTGTTGTCTACAGGGTTTAGGAAAAATCTATAACAGATGATGTCGAAATAGTGCTTTATAAAGTATGATATTCATGTGTTAATGTTACTATTCCAATATATGCTGTCCACATTCATAGCATAATATTAATTTTCCCTGTAATAAAAATTAAATTATAATGTACTTGAATGATTTTCAACTTGTTTTAGAAAATGTCTTATTATGTGGTATAAGGATGGAGCTCTGACAATGCTGCAAATGTGTTGAAGATGGGACCTAAAATTATTATATAACAAGAAATTAGTTTTAGTAATGAAAAAATATCTTTAAAAGCACAAAAGTATAAATAGGATATTTATTTGATATTTAGGAAAGATATTCTTCAGAATGCAGCACTTTGAAATTTGTTGTCTGTTTTTAAATCATAAATACCTATCAGTCAGTTCAGTCATTCAGTCGTGTCCGACTCTTTGCGACCCCATGAATTGCAGCACACCAGGCCTCTCTGTTCATCACCATCTCCCGGAGTTCACTCAGACTCATGTCCATCGAGTCCTTGATGCCATCCAGCCATCTCATCCTTGGTCGTCCTTTTCTCCTCCTGCCCCCAATCCCTCCCAGCATCAGAGTCTTTTCCAAAGAGTCAACTCTTCGCATGAGGTGGCGAAAGTACTGGAGCTTCAGCTTTAGCATCATTCCTTCCAAAGAAATCCCAGGGTTGATCTCCTTCAGAATAGGAGGTTCTGAAGGTTTATAGGTTGGATAAATACCTATACTTTTCTTGATTTCTTTAACTGATTACATGGAGTTAAGGGTTGACTGTTCAAATGTATTAAGAATAAATGAGTAGTGATGCCATTTTTGCAACAATTAATAACAGTTTAGAATACACTATCCAAACATTTGACGTCACCAATGCAATGAACATGAACTTGGGCAGACCTCTGGAGGTGATGAGGGACAGGGAGGGCTGGTATGCTGCAGCCCATGTCGTGGCAAATGACAAGATTGGGCAACTGAATAACACAGCCACATTTATTAAAAATCAATTTTGGTGTCGATTTCAATGGTACTTTTATATTTATATATACACAAATATACATATGTGCGATTTTTATAGTGTTCTTATTTCTTTCAGTACATCTGTGAAAGTAACTTGAAAAGTAGAATGTATTCAAACAATTGTACCTTTACTAGCCTGATAGAAAGAGTCTTAAGTGTTAGTTGCTCAGTTGTGTCCAACTGTTTGCAACTCCAGGGAATCATACCTACCCAAGGACTGAACTCAGTTCTTGAGCATTTGTGGCAGGTTCTTTGCTATCTGAGCTACCAGGGAAGCCAGAAAGAAAGCTGTTGACAATTTTGGTATTCATGGAAAAACAACTGTAAAATTGTAAATCCAAAGTATTCTTTTTTTTCAAAATGCAAAATTTAAGGCTTTTGTTAACCTTTTGATTATTACTTTAAAGCAACACCAATGACATTAAAATATAATTGAGAATCAGCTAATAAGCTGCAATGTGATTTCAGGAATTGCACCATTTTAAAACTTCTACTGTGGACCAACAAGGTGAGTAAGAGAACTTATTTCTGTACTCTCTAATATTCTGGTTGTGAAGAATCTTTGCCAAGCCTAGAAATGGAATTGTTTTGTACAGCAACTTATTTGCACTTCATGATACCTTCTTTTATTTTTCCCAAATGTGAACTTGATCCAAATTTTTCTTGCTTTTATTTCTGCATTGTCTGAAATTAATATTTGGTATCTTTCTGCTATTTTGGTGTTTTCTGTTTAGCATGAAAACATTTCTACCTGCTTTGAGCATGATTTTTCTTTCTGATACACTTCTTTATTTTAATGCACATTTTTAAAAAATGACTCTGAATTAAGATAAATTTATAGTATAATTGTGAGGGGCAAGGAGGCCTGGCATGCTGCAGTCCATGGGGTTGTAAAGAATTGAACACAGCTTAGCAGCTGAACAACAATAACAACAAAATGGTATCATTGATCATATTTACCAAATAATTGATCCTATTTACCAAATCAATGTATTTTTCTTTTGCCTACTTTTTTTTTCTACTTTCTTGAGATTATTTTCTCTTCTTTATGATGGGTCTTCTTTGAAATTTAGAATATCTAGTAATTTGTGAGCTATAAATTATGGTTTCATTTCTTCTGGTGGTTCCTTTGTATTTTCCAAATAAAAATATTTAGATCACAGTGTTTAATTTAATAATGCTTAAAGTATAAAAAGTATAATTCATTAACCTGTTCATTCTTTGAAAAATACTTACAGGCATGTCATATTTAGTAGGTGTCTTGCTATATACGTCAGGTTTAAAATACAATCTGTTCTAAAATTAAGGGCTTTATTAAACTGGATGATTCAAGGATATAACAATATTTTCATAATACCCTATAGGTAAAATAGTGACAAAATTGATTTCATCAACAAATCTATTCCTTAACTACAAGTCTGGTACTTTGCTAATTATATGAAATTAGAAAATATATATGTATATAACAAATATATATTATATAAACTTTTAGAGGTCGGCACTCTAACCTGATCAAGAGACTGGAATTTTCCTGAAAAATGTTATTCTAGAGGCTATTTTGGCTGTGACAAGGAGAATGTCAACAAAGGAGAAAAGATTGCAAATTCACAAAGTGAAAAATGTTAGTATGATTTGAGTAGGAAATAGCGAACAGCAACAAGAAAGAACACTGCTCTCCTTATTTTGCTCTGGTAGAAATATAAGCATGCCTCAGATCTAAGAGAAATGGCAATTTCTTTTAGGAAATTTTCCTAATATAACTCAATATTTACTTAGTTTTCATTCCTACAATGGCAACTCACTCCAGTACTCTTGCCTGGAAAATCCCATGGATGGAGGAGCCTGGTAGGCTGCAGTCCATGGGGTCGCTAGGAGCTGGACACGACTGAGCGACTTCACTTTCACTTTTCACTTTCATGCATTGGAGAAGGAAATGGCAACCCACTCCAGTGTTCTTGCCTGGAGAATCCCAGGGACGGGGGAGCCTGGTGAGCTGCCGTCTATGGGGTCGCACAGAGTCGGACACGACTGAAGAGACTTAGCAGCAGCAGCAGCTCCTATTTGACTCTAAGATATCTGTAATGGCATAAGAAGAGGTCTTTGAAGAACTCTATTATGAACATGTTTATTCCATGTTGCTTTACTGTTTCCAAAAGAGTTTCCTTTTGCAATATTTAATTTGTCATCCTATGTGCAAACACATGAAAATAAAACCAAGACACAGGGAGAAAAACTGCCTAAGGAAATATTTGATACCTCTGATTAACACATTATTCTAAACATTACTTCTCCTCTTATACTGACTGGAAATTTACCCTGGGAAGAAATTTTAACATGTTCTATGAATACATATATACAGAGTGTGACAAAGGTCAAAGATCAGCATCATTAAATATCTGAAGGCTGGATCCAGTATTCATATTCAAGTGTGAGATCTTCAGTAGCCTACCACTTATCTCTAAAAACACAGGCAACCAATTATATAATCCTTTAGGATACAGATTATTGCATTTTTCCTTCCCAGAGAAATTTAGTCATTAAATAAAAAGAAAAACAACACAAAAGTTTGAATCTGATACCTAAAATGCCTCGAAAGAGGCAGAGATCCCTACTTCAGCACTTAAAGTGAATGAAACCAATTGATGAGGTTCACTCATCACCTGGAATTTTGAATTACTTTTCTGTAGTCTCTTGTGTTTGTGTGTATGTGTGCGTGCACGCATGTGATAAGTCACTTCAGTTGTGTCCAGGTCTTTGAGACTCTATGGACTTTAGCTCACCAGACGACTCTGTCCAAGAGATTCTCCAGGCAAGAATACTGGAATAGGTTGCCGTGCCCTCTTCCAGGATATCTTCCAGACCTAGGGCTTGAACCTGTGTCTCTTACATCTTCTGCATTGACAGGCTGGTTCTTTAGCTGTACCTGGAAAGCCCCTATAGTCTCTTGCTGTGCTGTACTTAGTCGTTCAGTCGTGTCCAACTCTTTGTGACCCCATGGAACTCATGGACTGTAGCCTGCCAGGCTTCCCTGTCTGTGAGATTCTCCCAAGCAAGAATATTGGAGTGGGTTTTCATGCCTTCCTCCAGGGGATCTTCCCAACCCAGGGGTTGAACCCAGGTCTCCCTTGTTGCAGGCGGATTCTTTACCAGCTGAGCTACCAGGGAAGCCCCTGCAACCCACTCCAGGGTTCTTGCCTGGAGAATTCCATAGACAGAGGAGCCTGGTAGGCCACAGTCCACGGGGTCACAAAGAGTCAGACACAACTGAGTGACTAACACACATAAATGTAAAGTAATACTCTAGCCAAGGGTTACCATACATTTGAGAAATAACTCCAAAGTAAAAGATTTAAAAAAGATATAGAAATAAAACATTGAAACTTCTACAATACAAAATAATATATATAAAGCACACATTTGTGTAATATATATGTATAATTATATGTTATTGTCAATTCACAAATTTCAAGGAAAATAAGATCAAATAGATTTAAGATCAGATTTTAAAAATGCTAATATATTTGAAAGATAAATCAAGAATATACACAAAAAGTAAGCCTAATAAATGAGATATTTATGAATACATACCCCAATAACAGACAATATTCATTCTTCTCAGGGGCATGTTAAAAATTAACAAAATATCATGCTTTTGTAAAGCAGATTACACAATACCATCAGCAAGCCCTATAGAGAGAAATGAAACAAGCAACTCTCATCACAGTGAATCAAAACTAGTAGTATAAAATTTTAAAATAGCATTTTTAATAAGTAACCAAGAGCATAATTAAATGACAATAAGACAGCACTTTCTTACCAAATTGGCACATAACTTTTGGAATGGAAGAGGAGGAGTCCAATACAAAACAGGAATTTGTCTTGAGAAATAATCAGATCAGAAATGTAAAAGTTTCACATATGGATCAATTGCTATAGAATTTTTAACAGGATCTATAATATGAGATTAGGGTATCTTTAAGTAAATTATGAACTTTTATTCAATTATAATAATTCTGATGAAAATGGACTCATAAATGTTAAATAAAAATACCAGTGTATACTGTAGCATATTATGATTTTTTTGTTAAAACATATATAATAAATATATATAATTATATTTTATACATGTATTTTTTTTTAATCAGGATAAAATACATGTGAGGTTTCCTCTAAGTTGTAGACTATGGGTGCTTTTTAATATCTTTTTAAAATACCTCCTGTTTTTCCAAATTATTCAATATATGTTGACATTTTTATTATCTATTTTAAGTAGATAAAAATTGAATCAGTTATCTTTAAAATTACTGCTATTATCATGATTATTATCCTAAGGATATATATTAATCTAATTTTTCCTAACTTAATATGTAAGTATAATATGCTTAAACTGTCCAAGACTTTATTTTCTAGACCACCATAATGTTTATCACTTCCCTTACTTGAAAGTAAACTTTATAAACCAGGGGCAATGTTCATATACTTCCTAGCTTAGCTTGGAGAGTAGAAAATTCTCAATAAGCATTATTAAATGGGGAGATGAACTAATACATGAATAAAAGAAGAAATGTTAACAAATAAATCAAGGTATGAATGAAAGAGAGTCCATACTCAGTTGCTTTTGATATGTTTTCCAAAGGGCAGTGGGTAAAAGAGAAATATTGCTTGCTGTTTAGTTGCTAAGCTCTGTTAGACTCTTTTGTGACCGCAGGGACTGTAGCCCACCAAGGTCCTCTGTCCATAGAACTTCACGGTCAAGAATACTGGGGTTGCCATTTCGTCCTCCAGGGGTTCTTCCTGGCCCAATAATTAAACCCATGTCTCCTGTGTCTCCTGCATTGCAGGCTATTCTTTTCTGCTGAGTCACCAGGAAAACCCTAAATGGAAATATACATTTGAGATAAAATATTTAAAAGAAAATATTTAATCCTAGTTTTCATTAAAATAATTTGTGTTTACTTTCAATCTCTCCCATAACAAATATACATGCTAATGCATAAACACACATATATGAGAGTATTCACATATTTGTATATCATTATTTCAGCACTAAAAGTGGAAAGTGTTTACTCTGTTTCTTCCTTTTATAGAGGATTTATTCCCACATCAACACTTGTATCTTGATACTCTGAAATATCCCACTGGGACATTTAACACACATTTTCCTTTAAAGGCTCAGTTTGATAGTACAGATAGCAAGGAAGCAAGAGGTTGCTTGCTATGCAAGGACATTTATTCTAAGATTTGAATTTTTTTTAACCAAGACCCTGAATACTTGGACCAGATTGCCTTTAGCTCACTGTTTTGCTGTGAAAGCAAAGCATAAGGTAATTAATATATACAAAAGAAAGAATAATGGCAGGATTACTTTTTTTTCTTTTTGTCTTGTAGGCAGTAAGACAAAGTGAAGAAGGTCTATGGATACATAGCAATTGCTTATTATTTCTGCAGAAATAAATCTTTGATTCTAGTCACACAATGTTAAGGCAGAAGTGTTGTATGATATTGGACATTCTTGAAAAATGTGTATTTCCCCAAGTGTAACATTGTGGTTATGATTATTTCTATTATTTCTCTATCCAAAGAGAAATTAGAAGCAAATCACTCCCATGACAAAGAGAAATAGGAAAATAGTTAGAAAAATGGTTCTCAATCATTAGCCTGATGGTAAAAATGCTCTTGTTTTCCCCTGATTCTTTTCTTATTCCTCCTAATCATAATGTAATTTGCCTTGATTATGTACTGCAGAGACAGACCTATGACTTTTGTTTCATTGATTTTGGATAGAAAAAATTACATGGAGTAAAGAACCCTCAAATGAAAAGAAAAATATGAATCCAAGGATTAAACATGGTCTAATGAAAATACATTTTTACCTATTAAATTTAAGGATGAAGATTGGCAACAGATATATCAGAGATGTATTTTATAAGTGGCCATAATCCTGTGTTTGTATTATTATTCCAGTAACTCTGAACACACCCCAGTACCCGATTTTCTTCAACACAAGTAATTATTCTTTCTGCAGAGAAATTATTAAGGCACTGAACTGACATTGTTCACTCTTGTCAAGAGACCCTTTTACTCCAAGAGAAGCTGCAATATTGCATTGTACACTGTTATTTACAAGGCGATATACAGTTCAAGGTTTTTCATTCACTATGTCAGCAAATCTGGAGGACCTGGCAGTGGCCACAGAGATGGAAAAGGTCAGTCCTCATCCCAATTTCCAAAAAGGGTAGTACCAAAGAATGTGCTAACCATTGGACAATCACACTCATCTCTCATGCTAGTAAGGACATGCATAAAATCTTGCAGGCTAGGCTTCAGCATTATGAGAACCAAGAACTTCCAGATGTCAAAGCTGGGTTTAGAAAAGGAAGAGGAACTAGAGACCAAATTGTCAAAATTCGCTGGATTATAGGGAAAGCAATGGAATTTCAGAGAAAAACATCTATCTCTGTTTCATCACCTATGCTAAAGCGTTTGACTGTGCGGATCATGACAAACTGAGGAAGGTCTTAGAGAGATGAGAATACCAGACCATATTCCTTGTCTCCTGATAAACCTGTATGCAGGTCAAGAAGGAAGAATTAGAACCCTGCATGGAACAACTGATTGGTTTAAGATCCAGAAAGGAGCATGACAGGGCTGTCTGCTGCCACCCTGTTTGTTTAACCTGTATGCTGAAGATATCATGAGAAATGCTGGGCTGGATCAGTTACAGGCTAGAATCAAGACAGGAGGGAGAACCCTCAACAACCTCAGATATGCGGATGATACCAGTCTAATGGTAGAAAGTAAAGAGGAACTAAAGAACCTCTTGATGAGGGTGAAGGAGGAGAGTGAAAGAGCCAGCTTCAGGCTAAATATTAAAAAACTAAGATTGTGGTATCCAGCCCCATTAACTGCATGGCAAACAGAGGGGAAAAGGTGGAAGTAGTGACAGATTTCCTCTTCTTGGGCTCCAAAATCACTGTATATGGTGGCTGCAGCCATGAAGTCAGAAGATGATTGCTTCTTGGCAGGAAAGTGATGACAAACCTTGACAGTGTGTTGAAAAGCAGAGACATTACTGTGCTGACAAAGGTCCGTATAGTCAAAGCTATGGGCTTCCCAGTGTCATGTACGGTAGTGAGAGCTGGGCTATAAAGAAGGCAGAACTCCAAAGAATTGATGCCTTCGAACTGTGGTGCTGGAAAAGACTCCTGAACGTCCCTTGGGCAGCAAGGAGATCAAACCAGTCAATCTTAAGGGAGATCATCAACCCTGAATATTCAATGGAAGGACTGATACTGAAGCTGAAACTCTAGCATTTGTTCATCTGATGCGAACAGGCAACTCACTGGAAAAGTCCCTGATGCTGGGAAAGATCAAAGGCAGAAGAAGAGGGCTTCAGAGGATGAGAAGGCTATATGACATCATTGATGCAATGAACACGAACTTGGGCAAACTCCAGGCGATGGTGAGGGACAGGGAGGCCTGGAGTGCTGCAGCCCATGGGGTTGCAAAGAGCTGGATGCAACTGGGTGGCTAAATAACAATACAGTTCAAAGCAGGT
Organism: Capra hircus; assembly: GCF_001704415.2. Lineage (NCBI taxonomy): Eukaryota > Metazoa > Chordata > Mammalia > Artiodactyla > Bovidae > Capra > Capra hircus. The sequence continues at coordinate 34,975,370 of NC_030822.1, forward strand.
ATTGAATATCACAGTTAAGAGAAACTCTTCAATGCCTTAAAGTAGATAGATGGAGAAAGGAATAGAAATCCTATTTTTCATTTAATTAGAATTATGTTAAAACTGATAGGTGGTTTAAGTAATTTACCTCTGTTGACCAAAAGAATATATTTGTTCTGTGTTTGTCATCTTATTCTTACCACTCTGTATTTTGTTTCCCTACTTTATCAGGGGAATGTTTATTTGTGTATCTTTCTAGTGATCTTTTTCAAAAATTAATTTTTATTAGAGTATAGTTGATTTACAATGTTGTCTTCGTTTCACATGTACAGCAAAGTGAATCAGCTCTACGTATACTTATACGCACTCTTTTTTAGATTCTTTTCTCATATAGGTCATTACAGAGTATTAAGTAGAGTTCCCTGTGCTAATACAAAAGTTTCGTATCAGTTATCTTATATATAATATCTGTATATTTCAATCCCAATCTTACTATTTATCCCTCCCCTCCTTTCCCCCTCGATAACCTCGTTTGTTTCCTATATGTGTGACTCTAGAGATCTTGAGGAAGATGCTTTGTATTTTTTATTCTACTAGTTTATTTTATGCATTCCAAGTAATACTAATTAGATTATAACTTAAAAATTTTCAAAGTCAAACATAAAATATTATTCATTTATTTATTTCTTCTTTCATCCGTCTGTTCATTTATTTTAAAGGTTATCTGATATATATCAGGTGGTTGTTAGATACTGGGGATTTTAATGTAAATACAAACTGTCCTTTTTTAAACTATACAAACTGTCCTTAACATAAATAATTTTACTGAATTGTGGAGGATTTCCACTACGAATTGATTTTTATAGCACCATGAGTTAAATATAATGAAAATAATTATTATTTGAATAAATCAGTTCCTTGCCTCTAATTATGGCAGTTTATAACTACATTATTTCAAGATTATCTATAGAATGTTTCGCTACTATCACATTCAAGAGACATTCAATTCTTTCTGAGGAATTTTTTTTAATGAATATGAATTAACTATATTTACAAAGCTCTAACAAATCTAATCTGTCATTTCTTGGTGGCACTTTCTGATGCAGAATTTCGAAGTGATTATATTCCCTATAGATAATGATATTGAAATAGACACATTTATTAATGGAAGGTAGAATGAATATTCTCTCCAATGGAACGTAGTAAAGGATTCATTTAGTGGCACTCAATGGTTTTCTAGACCATTAATTTTTGTAAGCATTGCAAAATTGCTGTCAGTCTGAAAAAAATATACAAATATTGAACACACAAAATGTGGTAGCATGTTTCAGTATGCTCCTTCAATGTTCTTTTCAATATGATTTTCTGATTTTAGTAGCATAATGTACACATGAAATTTTCACAATTACATCTTGATGATTTTTTACAACCGGAAACCCATTTCTCTCACAACTAGATCAGAAAGATAATATTTCCAGCATGTCACTAGACCCCTCCTCCTCATGCTTCTTTTCACTCATTCACACCTGGGAAAAACACTCTTCTGTGTTAATAGCACCTATTTCTTTGACCCACTTTTGTATTTAATGTAAATGGTGTTAAACATTACACTCTATTTTGTTTAGGTTTTAAAATCAACAGTTGTGAGATTTATATTTTTCATATTGTGCATGTAGTTATAGGTTGTCTATTGTCATCAAGTTTCACTGTGGGAATACGCCAAAATTTATTTACCCATTCTGATATCAATAGAAATTTAGATATCTTCCAGATTTAGATTACTAATATACTACAAATAATATTGGAATAATCATTCAATTAATAGTTGATAATGTAGTGAAGTCGCTTAGTCGTGTCTGACTCTTTGTAACCTCATGGACTGTAGCCTACCAGGCTCCTCAGTCCGTTGAATTTTCCAGGCAAGAGTACTGGAGTGGGTTGCCATTTCCTTCTCCAGGAGATCTCCCCAACCCAGGGATCGAACCCAGGTCTCCCACACTGCAGGCAAACACTACTGTCTGAGTCACCAAGGAAGCCTTTGTTCTGGCAAAAATAGGTACACATTTTTAGTTGGAATGGATGTGATGGCTATATGTACACTTGCCATCAAGATATGCCAAAATTATTTCAAACCTACACTCGTATCAGTAGTGTATGAGAATTCCAGTCATTCCATGTCCTCACCAATACTTGGTATCTTTTATGCTTTTTCATTTTAACTATCTAGTTTGGTATGTGTTTCTATGCCATGAGACATTCAAATTGCATTCATTTTCCAAATTATTATAAAAATTGGTGAGCACTTACATGTTTATTGTCACTTTTTCCCTCTTTTGTGAAATATATATTTCATGTAATTTGTCCCTCCTTCCTTTACTTATTGCTATTGTAAGCGTATTTTAGATATTTTGAATATTAATTATTGTTGAACTTATGTGTTGCAAATACCTTCTCTTAGTCTGTGGCTCATTTTTCATACTTTCAGCAGTGTTTTTTAATTTAAAAAATTAATTTTAACTTAATTCACTCTGTCATTTTTCTGTGGGGAGCACCTTTTGTGGTCTATTCCAGATATTAAAGAAGATATGCATATTGCATTTCACATTTAACTCTACATTAAAAAAAAAAACTGTTGTATGAACAAAATGTGTATCTTTTCCCGCAATGTATATCCAACTGATCCAGTAATACTTATAGAAAATGGTGTGTTTTCTCCCGGTCTACAGTGTTTCCTTTGTCATAAATTAAATGGCTTAATGTGTATTTCAGAATTTGGTTTCTGGCTCTGTACTTCTTGTAATAGTATTCTTAACCACGTTTAAAAGGATGAGTAATTTGTTTTTTAAGGAAGTTATAGAAATTATCCTCATGCATATCTTTAAGAAATGAAAAGATAAGATTAAAATCTATATATTTCTCTTCTATACTGCTCTTCTTGTACTACCTGATGGAAAAATTGAGATGTAATAAAATCTCAAGGAGATTAATTGAACTATAAAAATCAATTATAGAATCCAGTTTTCTATCCTATAAATTGGTGGGATTTCCATCATGATAGTTGACCATGTTTCTGTGAAAAATCTGATAAACTGTCTCATATTCTGGTAATTATAGGGTTATTAAGAAGGTGTTTAATAGAAACCAATTTCTTTTTCCCTTGGGAAATTGGTTACAGAATTATTTTCATTCTAAGTATAAAGTTTACATAGATTTTTGGTGATTTAGAGCCCACTGGCTAAATTATTATCTGTTGTTTGCAATCAGCCTTAGGCTTGCATGAAGCTCATTTTTCTTACCTGTTTAGCAGACACTACAATAGCACTAAATTTTTTCCTTCCTTCTTCTGACCTAACTCCTAAACACTGCAGACCGTATTTCTTAAGGGAGGGGTAGGAGAGGATTCTAGCTTCTTCACTGCCCAATGCTTTCCAAGCACCATGAAGTTAACTAATGGCTCTCTGAATATTTATGAATTATTTATCACATATTATTTAGCAACAATGAATTTCCTATTATCTGCTAATTGCAGGATTTTTTGTGGTTTACTTCCTCGCCAAGCATCTAAATTATCACTTTTCCCCTCAACCCCAGTGACTTCTCACAGACTTGATCATTTGATTTCCATACTTTTGCTTATTGATTCTTTTCTCTGGAATTCCTTTTATAAATGTGTCTCCTTTACAGCATGTTTTCCCTTCTGAATAGGTACCAAACACCTTCTCTTCAACATAGCCTTTCTTTATAATCACCAATTCCTCCTTCAACATCCCATCAACAACAATAAATATCCACTTTAATAGTCTAGTGCTCATTTAGGAGGTTGCACATACTTTTATTTTAATTTTTACTTTTACTGTGATAAATTGTTTGCATCTTTGTCCATTAACTCTGATGTCCTTAAGAGTGAAGCCCTTCTTCTCCACATTGTCACATTTTAGATGTTCAATACATATATATGAGAAATTAAAAGATTAATAAAAGGATGAGGTAGCATTTACTTATCTCAAATACTTAAATTGAAAATGAGGTTTATCCATAAGCATGGAATTTGGAATTAATTAATTTTTCTCTTAGATGAGAAATACATTTGATGTGTGGTAAGAAATATCAAATGTAAAGTTGCATTTATTTATATTGTCTCCTACTAGAACTCGACTAACGTGTTCCATTGTGAAATATATGAAAATGTAAATTCGAAAGATCAGAGACAACCAATGATAAAACAATAAAAATTGGAGATGTCAGTGTATTTATTGAATGATGAATATTACTAGAGAAACAAGCATAATCAAGGCAAAGTACATGAATTCTTTTAGTAAAGTATAATAGTGTGAAACTAGTTTGCTTTGTTTTTGTTACAGACACCAGATAATCTCAGACAACAATGCTTAAAGGTATAGTAGAAAGATTGGTAGAAAGACATTATAAAAAAAAAGGATTCATTACCACTGATATATTTATGCATCCTAAACAAAATTAGCCACTTACAACCTATTACTGAAAGCTTATTCTGATTAGAAATCAAAAGCATTCTAATAAATGCACATAGACCATGATAAGAAAATCAAAATGAGTCAATTTAAATGTGAAAAGACCAAATCAAAATTTTTCTGATTTGTGAGACCCCGATCTCCATTGAGAAATGCATAATTTAATATTTACAAAAGGTTTCAAATAGTGCCTTAATAATTAAATATCAATGATCAGCTATTAAACAAGAATAAGAATTTTTAAAGTCCTCATATCTTTTGGTTCATGGGTATAGTTATCAAAGGACACTAAGATCACATCCACAGGGAGATCTATATAGTTATTAACAAATGAAGTTTTCTATCCAAAATCTCTTTAGAGAAGATATAACAGAATTACTTTTTATTATAAATCTATGAGGGTGAAAAACTAGTTTTAGAAAACAATTTGAATCAGTGTCTGTGATGTGAACTTGAACTTCTTAATAAAAATTTGTTGAGTGAATAAATGAACTAATCAATAAACAAACAGAAGACAAACTCACTATCACTCAGGAAAGTTGACTGTTTGATCAAATAAACTACAGAATTTTAAAACACAGAAAAAGAGAAAGTAACCATAAACTATGTTTTCTCTTGTCTTTATCTTACTCTAGGAAAAGTCACATAAAGTTTAAGTCTATTTGATTATGCTAATGCTGAATAAAACGGAGCGGGACCCACCCTCATTCATTCTGAATGGAATCCCAGGACTGGAAGATGTGCATATTTGGATTTCCTTCCCATTCTGCTCCATGTATGTTGTAGCTATGGCAGGGAATTGTGGCCTCCTCTACCTCATCTACTGTGAGGACTCCTTGCACAAACCTATGTATTACTTCTTGGCCATGCTTTCCCTAACTGATCTTATCATGTGCTCTAGCACAGTCCCTAAAGCCCTCTCCATCTTCTGGCTTCATCTCAAGAAAATCAGCTTTGATGGATGCCTGATCCAGATGTTCTTCGTCCACACCTTCACAGGGATGGAGTCTGGGGTGCTCATGCTCATGGCCCTGGACCGCTATGTGGCCATCTGCTACCCGCTGCACTACTCAACTATCCTCACAAATCCCGTCATTGCAAAGGCGGGTCTGTCCACCTTTCTCAGAGGGGTGTTGCTCATCATTCCCTTCCCTTTCCTCACCAAGCGCCTGCCCTATTGCAGAGGCAACGTAATCCCCCACACTTACTGTGACCACATGTCTGTGGCCAAGCTGTCTTGTGGAAATATCAAGGTCAATGCCATCTATGGTCTGATTGTTGCCCTCCTGATTGGGGGCTTTGACATCCTGTGCATCACAGTCTCCTACACCATGATCCTGAGGGCAGTGGTCAGCCTCTCCACAGCAGAAGCTCGGCGGAAGGCCTTCAGCACCTGCACGGCTCACATCTGTGCTATAGTTTTCTCCTACAGCCCAGCCTTCTTCTCCTTCTTTTCCCATCGCTTTGGGGGCCATACAATCCCTCCCTCTTGTCACATCATTATAGCCAATATTTACCTACTGTTGCCTCCAACTATGAATCCTGTTGTGTATGGGGTGAAAACCAAGCAGATAAGAGACTGTGTTTCAGGAATCCTTTCAGGTTCTAAGAATACCAAATCCCAAAGCATATGAGTGGGCATTCCCAGGAAAGAAAAGAGAAAGATGAGTTTGAGTTACCTGTTTAGGCGGGAATTGGCAAAATCTTTGCAAGTTCTATTTTGGCCACTAAAATGGGACTTATCTAGTAGTAAGTGCATCTCCAAATGCATGTCCTGTCATGAGAATCTCAGTATCACCTGCACACCCAGCAATCTTTCTATGAATTTCTTATTTCTCACTGCTGTGAAAGATTAGTCTAATAACTAACCCACGTTTTCTTGAACATAAACAAATTAGACCATTTTTCATAAAAAAGTGAATAAAATGGGAGGAAATGATTTTGTTTTAAACAGTGAATTTAATAACTAGATAGCCAGTTGTGACTTTCCCCCGAAAATATATACTCTCTACTTTTAATCACTAACAAAATATCTCTTTCTTTTCAAGGAACAGGTAGAGAGTATCCTATGATGAATTTTAAGTTTCTGGGAATTTTATTAGAATCTCACTTTATACTGAATAGGTCTCTCTTAGCCAGACTACACACACTATTATACTACAGACTAATCTGGTGTTCATTTTCCTTTGAAACTGTATTTGAAAACATGCAATCTGGAAGGTGAGGTAGATAAATCTAAGCAAATCTACTAAATAGCATAACTTATTTTTATAAGAATGGCATGAGATTGGATCAAAATTGACTGTTTTCATCTCATCTCCAATTGTTAAACTAATAAAAAGAAATATTTCAGATAATTAAAATTCTGATAAACAAGTGAGGGACTATCATTAAGATTATGCCAAATTAATAAGCAAGTGAGGGACTAAAGGAAATGGCACTTTTTATTAGTTTTTTCAGAACTTACTCAATTATATATGAGAAGTTTAGAGTACTCTGAATCTACTTTTATCTCTCTTTTCAACTGAAAAAAAAGCACACATTGTCTCTCCCCAATTCAGTTAATCACACACACAAAATTGCATTGAATTATTTAATTGCTTTTCTTTACTATCTTGTAAAATCCTACAGAACAACTCTATCCCCTAAACTGCAATTATCCTCCCTGTATCATCCCATTTCTCTGTTCACCTTGACCTCAAAACTTCTAAAACGAGTTTTCAACATTCTCTCCAGTTTTTCCCCTCAAATTGAAATCACTCTTTCCCTAGTTTTTCTTTCTGTCATCACTTCCATTAACTGAAATTGCTTCTGTCAGTCTCACTAAGGACTTCCCCAATAACAAATAAAGTTATTTATGGGTTCATATATCTACTACTGCGGGCAAGAATCCCTTAGAAGAAATGGAGTAGCCATCATGGTCAACAGAAGAATCCAAAATGCAGTATTTGGATGCAATCTCAAAAATGACAGAATGATCTCTGTTCATTTCCAAGGCAAACCATTCAATATTACAGTAATCCAAGTCTATGCCCCAGCCAGTAATGCTGAAGAAGCTGCAGTTGAATGGTTCTATGAAGACCTACAAGACCCTTTAGAATTAACACCCAAAAAAGATGTCCTTTTCATTATAGGGGACTGGAATGCAAAAGTAGTAAGTCAAAAAACACCTGGAGTAACAGGCAAATTCAGCCTTGGAATGCAGAATGGAGCAGGGCAAAGACTAATAGAGTTTTGTAAAGAAAATGCACTGGTCATAGCAAACACCCTCTTCCAACAACATAAGAGAAGACTCTACACATGGACATCACCAGATGGTCAACAATGAAATCAGATTGATTATATTCTTTGCAGCCAAAGATGGAGAAGCTCTATACAGTCAACAAAAACAAGACCAGGAGCTGACTGTGGCTCAGATCATGAACTCCTTATTACCAAATTCAGACTGAAATAGAAGGAAACAGGGAAAACCGCTAGACCATTCAGATATGACCTCAATCAAATCCCTTATGATTACACAGTGAAAGTGAGAAATAGATTTAAGGGCCTAGATCTGACAGATAGAGTGCCTGATGAACTATGGAATGAGGTTCGTGACATTGTACAGGGGACAGTGATGAAGACCATCCCCATGGGAAAGAAAAAAAAGCAAAATGGCTGTCTGAGGAGGCCTTCCAAATAGCTGTGAAAAGAAGAGAAGTGAAAAGCCAAGGAAAAGAGGAAAGATATAAGCATCTGAATGCAGATTTCCAAAGAATAGCAAGAAGAGATAAGAAAGCCTTCTTCAGGCTTTCAATGCAAAGAAATAGAGGAAAAGAACAGAACGGGAAAGACTAGAGATCTCTTCAAGAAAATTAGAGATACCAAGGGAACATTTCATGCAAAGATGGACTCGATAAAGGGCAGAAATGGTATGGACCTAACAGAAGCAGAAAATATTAAGAAGAGATGGCAAGAATACACAGAAGAACTGTACAAAAAGGATCTTCACGACCCATATAATCACGATGGTGTGATCACTCATCTAGAGCCAGACATCCTGGAATGTGAAGTCAAGTGGGCCTTAGAAAGCATCACTAACAACAAAGCTAGTGGAGGTGATGGAATTCCAGGAGAGCTGTTTCAAATCCTGAAAATGATGTTGTGAAAGTGCTGCACTCAATATGCCAGTAAATTTGGAAAACTCAGCAGTGGTCACAGGACTGGAAAAGGTCAGTTTTCATTCCAATCCAAAGAAAGGAAATGCAAAAGAATGCTCAACTACTGCTCAATTGCACTCATATGACATGCTAGTACAGTAATGCTCAAAATTCTCCAAGCCAGGCTTCAACAATACATGGACCGAAACTCCCTGATGTTCAAGCTGGTTTTAGAAAAGGCAGAGGAACCAGAGATCAAATTGCCAACATCTGCTGGATCATGGAAAAAGCAAGAGAGTTCTAGAAAAAACATCTATTTCTGCTTTATTGACTATGTCAAAGCCTTTGACTGTGTGGATCACAATAAACTGTGGAAAATTCTGAAAGAGATGGGAATACCAGACCACCTGACCTGTCTCTTGAGAAACCTATATGCAGGTCAGGAAGCAACAGTTAGAACTGGACATGGAACAACAGACTGGTTCCAAACAGGAAAAGGAGTACACCAAGGCTGTATATTGTCACCCTGATTATTTAACTTATATGCAGGGTACATCATGAGAAACACTGGACTGGAAGAAACACAAGCTGGAATCAAGCTTGCCGGGAGAAATATCAAGAACCTCATATATGCAGATGACACCACCCTTATGGCAGAAAATGAAGAGGAGCTAAAAAGCCTCTTGATGAAAGTGAAAGAGGAGAGTGAAAAAGTTGGCCTAAAGCTCAACATTCAGAAAACGAAGATCATGTATCTGGTTCCATCACTTCATGGGAAATAGATGTGGAAACAGTGTCAGACTTTATTCTTTTGGGCTCCACAATCACTGCAGATGGTGCTTGCAGCCATGAAATTAAAAGACGCTTACTCCTTGGAAGAAAAGTTATGACCAACCTAGAGAGCATATTCAAAAGCAGAGACATTACTTTGCCAACAAAGGTCCGTCTAGTCAAGGCTATGGTTTTTCCAGTAGTCATGTATGGATGTGAGTTGGACTGTGAAGAAGGCTGAGCACTGAAGAATTGATGCTTTTGAACTGTGGTGTTGGAGAAGACTGTTGAGAGTCCCTTGGACTGCAAGGAGATCCAACCAGTCCATTCTGAAGGAGATCAGCCCTGGGATTCTTTTGGAAGGAATGATGTTAAAGCTGAAACTCCAGTACTTTGGCCACCTCATGTGAAGAAGTGACTCATTGGAAAAGACTCTGATGCTGGGGGGAGTTGGGGGCAGGAGGAGAAGGGATCAACAGAAGATGAGATGCCTGGATGGCATCACCAACTCAATGCACATGAGTTTGGGTGAACTCTGGGAGTTGGTAATGGACAGGGAGGCCTGGCGTGCTGTAATTCTTGGGGTCACAAAGAGTCAGACATGACTGAGTGACTAGACTGAACTGAACTGATAAGTGTTCTGAATGCTAGATCCTTTTCAGATCTGTAATTTGCATGTATTTTCTTCTATTCTTTGATTTGTCTTTTTCTTGCTACTATTCTTTGATATAAAATCCTGTTTGCTTTTTAATTTTGATAAAGTTTAATTTATTTTTTTTTCTTTTTTGTCCTCAAGCAATATTTTTATATCTAATTAGCTACTGCCAAATATAAGGTCATGAAATTTTACCTCTCTTTTTTTGTCTAATTGGTTTATTGTTTTAGCTTATATTTAAGTATTTGATCTAGTGTAAATTTTTGTATGTGGTGTGAGGTCAAGGTCCAAATTCATTCTCTTGCATGTGGAGATCCTGCCACCCCAGCATTATCTGTTGGAGACAATACTTGCCTCATAAAAAGGTCTTGGGGCTAGAGTCTAACAAATATACCTTAGATGTATGAGCTTATTTCTATACTTTTAATTCTATACCATAAGTGCCTATCATCATGCCAATATTGCATCTTTTTTCTTATCATGGCTTTGTACTAAGTTTTAGAATTAGGACGTGTGAGTCATCCAATTTTATTCTGTTTTCATATTGTTTCAGCAATTTACATTTTGTTGAAACTGTAGGAATTGCATTGAATCTATAGATATTTTGGATAATATTGTCATTTTAATAATATTAAGTTTTATAATTCATGAACATGGGAAGTCTTTCCATTTAGATAGGTTTTTTAACTCTTTTCATAATTTTTTTGTCATTGGTGCATAAATTTTATGCTTCCTTAGTATAAAAGACATTACCCCATTACATTACCTCTTTTACATATAAACATACAGTCATTTCTCTAATAATGAGTGATATTTAGCATCTTTTCATATGTTTGTAGCCATCTATGTCTCCTTTGGAGAAAGGTCTGTTTAGGTCTTCTGCCTATTTTTGATTGAGCTATTTGTTTTCCTGATGTTGAACTGTATGGACTGCTTGTATATTCTGGAGATTAATCATTTGTCAGTTGTTTCTTTTGCAATTATTTTCTCACTTTCTGAGGGTTGTCTTTTAATCTGGTTTATTGTTTCCTTTGCTGTTCAGAAGCTTTTAAGTTTAATTAAATCCCTTTTGTATATTTTCATTTTTATTTCCATTATTCTAGGATGTGGGTCATAGAGGATCTTGCTCTGATTATGTTAAAAAGTGTACTGCCTATGTTTTCTTCCAAGCTCTTTATAGTTTCTGGCCTTATATTTAAATATGTTCTATTTTCATTCTATTACATGTAGCTATCCAGTTTTCCCAGCACTACTTATTTAAAAGGTTGTCTTTTCTCCATTTGATATACTTGCCTCCTTTGTCAAAGATAAGATGCCCATAGGTGCATCTGCTCCAGTGATTTTGGCTGGGAAATCCTGTGGACAAAGGAGCCTGGCGGGGTATAGTCCATGGGATCTCTAACAGTCAGACACAACTTAGCAGCTAAACAACAGCAACAAACAAATCAAGCTTTAGGTCAAAGACAATTCATCTTTCCTTTTTGTAAAAAATCCTGATCCCCTCCAAAATTTTGCTTAGTTGCCATTTCCTGACTACTTCTTTATTACTTTGAGTTTATAGTAACACAGTATAAGTCTTTGAAAAGCGCTCTTATGAAGTAGTTTCCCATGTATTGCTTTGCTATTTTCAAAACAAGTCACTTTTTACAATACCTAAACTGTCTTCCTTTGATGCAAATATGTGCATGCCAAGTTGCTTCGGTTGTGTCCAATTCTTAAAGACCCTGTGGACTGTACCCTGCCATGCTCCTCTGTCCATGTATTTGATGTGAATACATAAAGGTAAAATGGGATGTAGCTAGGAAATACAATAAGGAACATTTGAAATCTTAGGTTTATTCACTATTTTAAACAATGCTAAATGCTGATATAATCTTATGATGACTAGCAGTTTACTTTGGGAAGAATATTTAACAAAAAAGTGTAAATATGATGCCAAATATGAGGCATCATAAAAATGAGAAGGCTTAATCCAGCATTCACATATATGGTATGATTTCCACTGTCCTACTATTCACTGTCAAGAATGCTGACAACCAGTCACATATTCTTACAGGAATAAATTGGTGGATTATATTCAGGAAAAACTGAAAGTCCCTGAGAGAAGATCACTTCCAACTAAGGATTACTACAATGAAGAAAAGAACACTCCAAGTAAATATTATCAGTAGATGAATCTCAGTAATTGCATAGCTTCAAATCCACTTTCTAAAGGCTTTTGATTAGTGTCAGGTAACAGTAAACCACTGCAAGACTTTTAAGAAAGAGTTCCAAAATTAAAAAACAAAACATGCTACTAAAATAAATGATTGAAACTTAGAAGTTATAACAATATATGATGCAACATACATATGTATATAAATACATAACTTTTATTTACCTTTCTTGGTTATGTTAAAAGTAAATGAAATATTATTACATGGTTTAAGATTAAGTCCACCAAGTCCATATTAATATTTTTTCCTGTAGATAGTATAATTTTGAACCATCTAGTATTAAAATATCATGCCTTTATATCATGTATTTAATATTTTAAAATTTCAAAGAAAAGATAAACAGCTAGAAAAGATCACAAAATATTCTTTGTTCAGTTTTTAAATTAAAATACTAATAAAAGATGAAATCAAGTATGCCTTAGATATGGTGTTAGTGATTTTAACAGGTTGTCTGTCAAAACATTTATCTCAGCTTCATTGTTTTATATTTTGATGTCTGCTTTATTGAGTATAGTGTGACTGTCTGGACTCCTCCAAGAAGAAAAACTCTGTCCAAATAAGGGAAAGTTGCTTAAAACCAGAATCAATTGGATTCAAAAATAGAAATTTCCCAACCATGTTTGTATATTTCATAGTTGCTGCTGCTGCTAAGTCACTTGGCATTAAATAGCTTATCAGTATTTGCAGAAGTCAGCTTTCTCACAAAAAAAAATTATATACTAACCTACCTCATATATTTTAACAAAAATTAAATGATATTCATGAGTATTTCACACATGTTCATGTATTTGACAAAAATAGTTGTTGGGTTTTTTTTTTATATATAGGTGTGTGTTAACTTAAAATGTAACCCCAGGCCTTTGTATGTTTAATGACATGCTTTATATCTTTATAAATAGACAAAGAACTCAAACAGAGGTATCTCTAAAGAAGATGTGGATGGCCAACAAATACATGAAAAGATTTCAATGTAACTAAATTCAAATCAAAACCACAAAGATAATAATGTATAACCTAAAAAGCTTTTTTCATAAATAGTGCAGATATTGGCAATTTTGTGGAAACATTAGAGTTATTGTACATTGCTGCAGGGTATGTAAAAATCACATAGGAGCTGTGGGAAACAGTTTAGCAATTACTTGTTTTGAACACAGTTACCGTATGACTCAGAAAATCAACCCTTAAGCTTATAACCAGACAATTGGACACAAATGTAAAAACAACTTATACACAAATGTTTATCCTATCAGTATTAAATTTAAAAAGCAGAAAGAAGCCAAATATCATTGAATGTTAGTTGAGTGAATAAACAGAACTAAGCATATCTGTATCAGGCATTTTTAGTCATTCATAAAATGATGAAATGCTGGTACATGCTCTTACATATATGAAATTTGAAAACACTATACTAAATTTAAAAAGAAAGACAAAAATGGCCACATGTTGTCTGACTTCAATTACATGAAATCGCCAAAACAGGTAATCATTAAACCAAAAGGCAAATTTGTTTTGGCAAGAACTAGATGGACAGGCCAAGAAGAAGTGACTGATAAATGGCTACAGATTGTTCCTTTGTAACAAAGGAAATGTTCTGAAATTATATAATACTGACGTTTGTGCAACATTTTAAAATGTTCTAAAAGGCAATCAATTGCACATTTTTAAGTGATTTAAGTAGTTATTTTATAGCATGTGAATTTCACTTCAATCAAAAATGATATATAATTTTTATATTTCAGTATAAAAACATTACACCATCTCTGTCTGTCTGTCTGTCTCTCTCTCTATATATGTAGTTAAAATCATTTTAACTATTTATCACATAGCAGCACTTTAAAATGGTAGAATTTATGTTTCAGTGTGGTATTATTCAAACTTTTTATCAAATATATATATAGAAAATGCATATTAGACAATCTATCAACAGTTACCTCTAGATTATAGAAATTAAAGGGTTTGAGTTATCTATTTCTAAAATCATTTTTTCCAATTAATAAGAAATACAGGAATCAATTTTAATATATAATTAATGAAAACAACTAGAATCAGTTGTGTATCATTATTATTTTTTATATCACCACCATCATTATTATCCCAAAAACTGGGCATCAAAATATTACTAGCATAATTAGTTTGAACTATTGACCGATGTTCTTCAATGTTCATCATCTTCCTTACTTGAAAGAAAACTGAAAGGATAAAAGGATATGGCAAAACCAATATAGTATTGTGAAGCAAAATAAAGTAAAAATAAAAATAAAGATTAAGATTAAACCTCTCTTAAATTAGAATTTTACATAATTTTAGTGAAACTGTGAACAAGCCTCATATCTAATATCTGATTGGTATCTTAATTAATATGTTAATAAAGACATAGATTAATTCTAAAAAAAAGGATATAGGAATGTGTGTGTGATTAAAACTTTCTGAACACACAAGGAAACAAGCAGAACTCTTTAATAAATATTAAATCTATAATATTTATTAAAATTAGGTTGCACTCATTCTCATTCTCCTGTACACATTCCTCACATTCAAGCACACGAATTAGATATGTTGAGATAAATTTGTTCTTCACATGTTATCTCATAGACTGAGGGTGGAAACTCCTACTCTTCCTTCTCCAGTAGAATTCCCATACCAGCACCTGTATTTCAAGTGCTTTGCAAGACCCTCTTGGGATATATGTCATGTTTCTAAAAATATTCAGTTCAACAGTACAAATATCAAGGGATTTAGAATTTGAGGACTGTGAACGTACATATGTTGTAGATCCATGATTCTTTTTTTTTTTGGCCAGAATCCTGAACACTTGGACCAGATTGCATTCAGCTCATTGTTTTGCTATCCAGAAACTAAGGTAATAAAGGACATGGGAAAGTGAGAGTGAAGGCAGATTTTTTTTTTTTCACTCAATAGGCAGTGAAAGTGGCTTCCCAGGTGATGCAAGTGGTAAAGAATATGCCTGCTAATACAGGAGACTAAAGAGTTGCGGATTGTATTCCTGGGTAGGGAAGATCCCCTGGAGAAGGAAATGGCAACCCACTCCAGTATTTCTTGCTTGAAAATTCCATGGACAGAGGAGCCTGGCAGGCCACAGTCCATCAGGTTGCCCCGAGTGGGACATGACTGAGCATGCACACACACACACACACACACACACACACACACACACACATAGGCAGTGAAAAATGTACAGTGGGCCTTTGAATGTATATGAATTGATTATTATATCTACATAACTTCAGGTGTGATTCCATCTACCCATTTGAAGAGAGGAATATTATGAAATACTGGATTGGAGAAATATTTATTTCTCCAATTCTCAGGTTGCAATACAGTGTAACTTTCCATGATTATTATGAATAATTATTCTAAGAAAATAGGATCCTTTGATTCTATTATGGTGGATGTCAGATATGAATCATCCACATGACTAGAAGAGATAGGAAAATAGCAAGAGAATGGTTCTTGATCACGGTCACAACATATCTGCTCTTCACCTATCCCCCCACTGCTCTCAGAATAAGAATCTGATTTCTTTTCTTTATTTCTAGAGACACTTATTTGTGACTGCATTTCGTCCAGAATGGGGCTTCCCCCAAAGCTCAGTAGGTAAAGAATCTGACTACAATGCAGGAAATACAGGAGACACAGGTTTGATCCTTGGGTCAGGAAGATCCTCAGGAGAAGGAACTGGCAACCCACTTCCCTGGTGGCTCAGACAGTAAAGTGTCTACCCGCAATGCGGGAAACCCGGGTTCGATCCCTGGGTTGGCAAAATCTCCTGGAGAAAGAAACGGCAACCCACTCCAGTACTCTTGGCAATCCACTCCAGTATTCTTGCCTGAAAAATCCCATGGACAGAGGAGTCTGGCGGGCTACAGTCCAAAGGGTGGCAAAGAGTCGGACACGATTGAGCAAATAAACACGCACATACACACAACCTTGGGTAATGGTTTCTTTGGCTTTCTGTCTCACAATAATGCCTTGTGCTATGCATTTCATCCATATTAGACAGGAAAACATACTTTGAGGAACAAACTTTATGTTAGGAAAAGAACATGGGATGTAAAATTTAGGACTAATTAGTGAGGAAACAAACATTTTCTATGGATTTTAGAAGTGGGAATTCTCAACATGTGCTATGATAATCGAGCTTCCTGGGTGGCTCAGTGGTAAAGAATTCACCTTCAATTCAGGAGCCACAGGAGACACGATGTCTATCCCTGTGTTGGGAAGATCCCCTGGAGGAGGGCCTGGCAACCCACTTCAGCATTCTTATCTGGAGAATCCCATAGACAGAGGAGCCTGGCAGGCTATAATGTGGTCGCAAAGAGTTGGACACGACTGAGCAACTGAACTGAACTGAACTGAGACTATGATAATTGTGCATATAAATAAGTAATCATATTCTTGTGTTAATGTAACAACTTTGATACACTAGTCTCCGATAGAATAATATGAGCCCATTTTACTTGCAGAAAATTGTTATAATGTATGGAAATAATTCAATTTTTGTTTGGAAAACATCTAATATAAGTATGGTTCAGTTCAGTTCAGTCACTCAGTCATGTCCGACTCTTTGCAACCCCATGAATCGCAGCACGCCAGACTTCCCTGTCTATCACCAACTCCCGGAGTTCACTCAGGCTCGCATCCATTGAGTCAGTGATGCCATCCAGCCATCTCATCCTCTGTCGTCCCCTTCTTCTCCTGCCCCCAAATCCCTCCCAGCATCAGAGTCTTTTCCAATGAGTCAACTCTTCGCATGAGGTGGCCAAAGTACTGAAGTTTCAGCTTCAGCATCATTCCTTCCAAAGAAATCCCAGGGCTGATCTCCTTCAGAATGGACTGGTTGGATCTCCTTGCAGTCTAAGGGACTCTCAAGAGCCTTCTCCAACACCACAGTTCAAAAGCATCAATTCTTCAGTGCTCAGCCTTCTTCACAGTCCAACTCTCACATCCATACATGAGTATGGTTGATACTACAATATTTGATGTGAGCTTGGATCATTAACTAGGGAGTTTTACAAATGTTTTGCAAATGGTACCTAAGCTTTAATGTAAAATAAAACCAGTTTTAGTAATCAATCTTCAGTTTAGTTCAGTCGCTCAGTCGTGTCCGACTCTGCGACCCCATAAATCGCAGCAGGCCAGGCCTCCCTGTCCATCACCAACTCCCAGAGTTCACTCAAACTCAGACCTAACAAAAAACCATGAAGGATATAAATAGGATACTTATTTCATATTTTGAACCTATATCCTTAAGAATAGAGCACAAGCAACCTCAGAGATATAGTTGCTGTTCTCAATTTATCAGTTTCTATGCTAATTTCTCAACCTCCTTTTGTTACACATACACATAGAGTTAACAGTTAATCGTTTAAATGTTTTGAGAGGAAGAAATGCATAATGATCCTATTTTTTCAGCAATTCTGAAAATCTGTATACACAAGTTAATTATTTATAAGACTACATTTCAAAGTTTATCTTGTTCTACAGTAATCAGTTAAATATGTGTAATTATACATATATGAGTTATTACAGTTTTGTTTCTTATTGAAAAATTTAAAAGAAATGTGGAAAGTATAATGGCATACAAACATTAGGAACAAATTTACAAGCCTCATGAGAAAGAAACTTGACAATTTTGGTATATATGGAAACACCTTCTTATATGGTAAACTCATGTTAGTCTTTGTCAATAATGAAAATTCCAAGACTTTTGTTAGCCTTGCGACAGTTAGCTTAAGTCCTTTGCTATTAAACAGGATATTGAGAATCAGTTAATAATTTGTGATTGCTTTAAATTTGTGACTTAATAATTTGTGATTGCTTTAAATTCCCAACTTTTAAGTTTTCTGCCATGTATTAATCAAGTGAACATGATAATTTCAATATATTCTATCATTTTGCTTGTGGCCAATCATCAGGAACATGGGAATGAAACAATTTGATGCACTAAGATTTAATTACTGTGTGTAAAATGTGTCATCTATTATTTTATAAAAGTTAAAGTGTTAGTCACTCAGTCGTGTCCGACTCTTTTGTGATTCCATGGACTGTAGCCTGCCAAGCTCCTCTGTCCATGGAATTCTCCAGGCAAGAATACTGCAGTGGGTTGCCATTTCCTTTTATGAAGGTGATCTTACTCCATATACTTGTTTGAGTTTCTAATTTGCTTCTTATAATATGTCTTCCCTATTTGGGAGTATGTGTTTGGTGTATTAGTATAACTTTTCCTTCCAAATATCTTGTGCATTTTCAGTTTACTATTTTCTTTGCAGTCTCTTTTGGTGATTCATATTTATACATATATATTTCATTGCACAAGTCATGTCTAATTTCTTGGTGACCCCATGGACCTAGCCTTCCAGTCTCCTTTGTCCATAGGATCTGCCAGGCAAGAATACTGAAGTGGTTGTCATTTCTTTCTCCAGGGTTTTTCCTGATCCAGGGATGGAATTCACATCTCTTGCATTAGCAAGCTGGCCCTTTACCACTGAGTCACCAGGGCTAATCATGGAGGTTTATACATATATATTTTATTGCATAAACACTTGCATATAATCAATGTAAAATATGGTTAACATGTAGCATTGTCTAACTGACTGAACTTAATTTACAAATCTAACATACTTGTTTTGACTGTTGATTATTTTGTTCCATGCTCCTTTGATTTTTTTTTTAAATCTGTTTTGCAGTGGGGAATATTTTTTTTTAGGAATTTAAGTTTTCTGTTGAATTATGAAATAGAAAGTATAGTTCTTTCTTCTGATGTTTCCTCTTATACCTTCAAAAAATAATGTTTAAAATACAGTGTAATAATTCCTAAAGTCTTACAAAATCTGAATCTTTTATTCATTAACCTCTTCATTCACTCAAAAATATTTACTGATATCAAATATGTGCACATTGTCTTGGCAGACAATGCAAATATTAACATAAATACATATGTCTAAGCACTCAGATTTTGGCTAAAATCTGGTGAATTCATGTTATTGATACTTTTATAATATTATGATGTTAAATGAGAAACACATTTTAATCTACAGCCAGATATACACCATACCTACAATGCCTACATCTTTTGCAGTTATATTAAGAAAATTCAAAGGACAGCTCCCTGTCTTCTCTGACAGAGAGCTGAGTATTCTTTTTTCAAAATTTTTGTTTATTTTTGGGTCTGCTGGATCTTCATTCCTGCAAGGGTTTTTCTCTAGCTGGATGAGCAGGGCTGCCCTCTAGATGCAGTGCTCAGGTTTCTCACTGCTGTGGCTCCTCTCGTTTTTTTTTTTTACAGCACGGGCTCTAGAGCACAGGCTCTACAGTTGTGACACAGAGGCTTAGCTGCTCCGCAGCATGTGGGATCTTCCCCGATCAGGGACTGAACTCGTGTCTCCTGCATTGGCAGGTGGTTTCCCTACCACAGAGCCACCAGGAAAGTTCACAGCTGAGTATTCTTAAAGAATGTGATATTTGAAGTTGGATTTGGTTGTGGTTGGGTACAAAATAGAATATAATATTGCAAAATTACAAAGCTAAAAATCTTGGTGAAAGTGAGTAGAAAAGCAAACTACAGAAGGAAGAAAGAAGGGAAGACACTGATCCAGCAGAATTCTAACCATGCATTAGATGTAACATCATTTGTCTTTTCCTCTTTGAAAATTCCCTGGATCTTTTCCAAACTTTTACTTAGTTTCATTTTTACTCATATCTGTATGGCTCTTTTCTAAAAAATGTGAAAGTCCCTGGTTGGGGGAGGGGGACCTATGACCTAGGAAGGTCAACAGTGAAGTAAAGAGGACCCTACAGGAGCACACAAAGTAAATCCTACCAAGTAATGATATCCACTCATCATCTGCAGTTACAAATCAGTTTTCCAAAGACTTTCTTTACTAAGTGTGAATTAATAGTCAAAGAATGTATTACATTTGATACATAGTTCCAATGTTAATAATAAAACAATGAGAACTATAAAATAAAATATTAAAATTTAGAGCTAATTAAACTGGCCATGGAACAACGGACTGGTTTCAAATAGGAAAAGGAGTACGTCAAGGTTGTATATTGTCACCCTGCTTATTTAACTTCTATGCAGAGTACATCATGAGAAACTCTGTGCTGGAAGAAGCACAAACTGGAATCAAGATTGCCAGGAGACATATCAAGAACCTCAGATACACAGATGACACCACCCTTGTGGCAGAAAGTGAAGAGGAACTAAAAAGTCTCTTGATGAAAGTGAAAGAGGAGAGTGGAAAAGTTGGCTTAAAGCTCAACATTCAGAAAACGAAGATAATGGCATCTGATCTGATCACTTCATGGGAAATAGATGGCAAAACAGTGGAAACAGTGTCAGACTTTATTTTTGGGGGCTCCAAAATCACTGCAGATGGTGATTGCAGCCATGAAATTAAAAAATGCCTACCCCTTAGAAGGAAAGTTATGACCAACCTAGACAGCATATTAAAAAGCAGAGACATTATATTGCCATCAAAGGTCTGTCTAGTCAAGGCTATGGTTTTCCCAGTGGTCATGTATGGATGTGAGAGTTGGACTGTGAAGAAAGCTGAGCACTGAAGAATTGATGCTCTTGAACTGTGGTGCTGGAGAAGACTCTTGTGAATCCCTTAGACTGCAAGGAGATCCAACCAGTTCATCTTAAAGGAGACCAGTCCTGGGTGTTCATTGGAAGGACTCATGCTGAGGCTGAAACTCCAATACTTTGGCCAGCTCATACTAAGAGTTGACTCATTGGAAAAGACTCTGATGCTGGGACGGGTTGGGGGCAGGAGGAGAAGGGGACAACAGAGGATGAATGGCTGGATGGCATCACCAACTCGATGCACATGAGTTTGGGTGAACTCCAGGAGTTTGTGATGGACAGGAAGGCCTGGCGTGCTGTGATTCATGGGCTCACAAAGAGTCGAAAATGACTGAGTGACTGAACTGATCTGAAAATAACATATATGAAGCAGAATAAGTATATTTGCATAAATATATATCTTCTTTAGTCTACCATTTTTTATTTTGTTATAAGTATAATGAATATCTTTACTTCCTTTGAGATGAATATATTTATCAGGTGTGTGTATCCTTACTGTTTTTTTGTTTTTTTTTTTTTTTTTTTGTAGATACTTCAATTACCAACCACAGCGTTTTTCAAAATTATATATCCTGATAATACATGCGAAAAATTTAACGTATTGAAAGGAAACAAATAAGTAGCAATATTTAGGAGAAACAGATTACACAAATCTCAGTTTTTATATTAAAATGAACAAATGATTAAATTTTAAAAATTTGATAAATACAAAGTAATTTAATTGAGTAATTCATTTCAAACAATTTTTCTGAAGGTAAGTTTTAATTATCTGTTTTACTCTTATAGTATGACTATCTGGAGTGCTCCAAAAATCGAAACTATGTCAGGTAGAGGAAAATTACTGAAAACCAGAAACAATTGCTTTTACATTATGCTGAGATACCTCAATTATTTTTCTTTTCTTTTGTTACATGATTTCATATAGGTGATTAGCAATTTTGATATCAGTTTACTCACTAAAACAAGTGTATGATAAATTACTTTATATATTTTAATTAAAGTGAATAATACTCATGACCTAGAAAAAAGTTTTTTTTTAATTATCAATACCATATAATGTAGTGTTACCTAAATATCTCCATACTCAAAAATCTTTACACTCATGCTGCTGCTACACTCATACTATATATTAATATTAAGTCTCTAATAATCCAACACTTTAGTAAAATCAACTTTAAGATGCCAGGCTGTGAAATTAGAGGGCTTTCATTTTGTCCAAATTCTATGATCTCCAGGCTGAAGATAGTGACCAAGGTTCCAATTTTCACTAATTTTTTTTCCTCAGTCTTGAGAAGGACAAAACAATATGAACTGCCTTATGGTATGAAGTTTGTGTCTTGATTAAGCCAATAGGTAATGTTACAAAAGTTCCTGTTTAACTAGAAATATCCAATACATGTTAGTGCTGGGATGAGAAGAGAAAAGACAATGATTCTGTACCACCACTACCACCAAGAATATCATGAACCTGAATAACTCCTTTTCAAACACTGTCAGAGAAATTATTAAGAATAGTAACCTTGCATATTTTTCCTCTTAGTGAAGATGTTCCAGGATCTCAGAGATTCCAACAGCTCAAAGTTCCAGGTCTCTGAGTTCATTCTTTTGGGATTCCCAGGCATTCACAGCTGGCAACACTGGATATCCCTGCCCCTGGCTCTGCTCTACCTCTTAGCTCTCAGTGCCAACATCCTTATCCTGATCATCATCAATAAGGAGGCAACACTGCACCAGCCCATGTACCATTTCCTGGGCATCCTGGCCATGGTAGATATGGGCATGGCTACCAACATCATGCCCAAGATTTTGGCGATCTTGTGGTTCAATGCTAAGTCTATCAGTCTCCCTGAGTGCTTTCTGCAAATGTATGCCATACATACATTTATGCTTATGGAATCAGGCATCTTTGTCTGCATGGCTATAGATAGATATGTAGCCATTTGTCGACCGCTACACTATCCATCAATAATCAACAAATCTTTTGTGGTCAAAGCCACTGTGTTCATGACACTCAGAAACAGTCTGTCTTCTATCCCTGTGCCTGTGTTGGCTGCTCAGAGACACTACTGCTCAAAAAACCAAATCAAGCACTGTCTGTGTTCTACTCTTGGAGTCACTAGCCTATCCTGTGATGACAAGAGAATCAACAGTGTCTATCAGTTACTTCTGGCCTGGACACTCATGGGAAGTGACTTGGGTTTGATTATTATATCCTATGTTCTAATTCTTCACTCTGTGCTGAAACTGCACTCAGCAGAAGCTGCATCCAAGGCCTTAAGTACTTGCACTTCCCACCTTATCCTAATCCTTTTTTTCTATACAATTCTTATTGTCCTTTCTGTCACCCATGGTGCAACAAAGACAGTTCCCCTCATCCCAGTTCTACTCAATGTACTTGAAAATGTTATTCCTCCTGCCCTCAACCCCATGGTCTATGCACTCAAGAACAAGGACCTGAGACATGGCTTATATAAGTTCCTTAAGCTGAATTGCTAAGGCAGCTAACTTGGAGAGGATGCTCACCTTTGTAATATCCCCACATATATGTTCATTATATCCTCCTAGGACTGTAGATGGAAGAAGAACTAAGAAACATTGACATTTTTTTGGTTGATTTAAGTAGTCTGTTGCAACTAATGATGCTTCCAAAAAAGCAGTAAAACTAATATTTGGAACCATGTTTTTCAAGAAATTTCTCTGTCATCCAAAATGATGATTCTCTCAAAAATCCAAAGGAAAGAGAAGCAGAATAAATATTTTATTTTCTTACCTAGTTGCCCTGGCTAAAACTTCCAGACAATGTGGTTAAATCAGATACCTGCCATTCTATTCTTTTTAATTAGAGCCTTTAAACCATGTACATTTGATACAATTACTGATAGGGTAGCACTTCCTCCTACCATTTGTCTATTGGATTTATGATGTGCAATTATCTTTTTTAAAAAAATCAAAGACTTGAACGGACATTTCTCTCAAGAAGATGTACGATCACCAACAAGCACGTGAAAAGTGTTCAATATATGCACTCAAGAAGAGGGAGGTCAGTTAGGGCTTATATAAGTTTCTTAAGCTAGACAACAAGAGCAATTACTATGGAGAAGGTGCTCATTTTCTCAAACATATATCCATCTTATTTTCTGAGATTTTGAAATGGCGAAAGAGATAAAAACACTGACACTGACAGTTTTTCGGTTAGCGTACGGAATTTGTTGGCCACCTCATGCGAAGAGTTGACTCATTAGCAAAGACTCTGATGCTGGGAGGGATTGGGGGCAGGAGGAGAAGGGGACGACAGAGGATGAGTGGCTGGATGGCATCACTGACCCAATGGACGTGAGTCTGAGTGAACTCTGGGAGTTGGTGATGGACAGGGAGGCCTGGCGTGCTGCGATTCATAGGGTCGCAAAGAGTCAGACACAATTGAGTGACTGAACTGAACTGAACTGAAGGAATTTGTGGTGGAAAATGAAACTTCAAAAAAAGTAGTGAAACTAATATTTGTAATTTTAGTTGTCAAGAAAGATCTTCATTTAAAGCAGAAGAACACATTGATTCTCATTACTTCAAGAAATTTGCAAGTGGAATATGCGTTACTTTTCCAGACAAAAATGAAGAGACACAATTAAGCTAAATATCTGACAGTCCTTTCTTTTTAATTAGAGAATTGAATCCAGGTACAATTTATACAGCTTCTGATAGCACAGGATTTACTTCAGCCATTTGTGCATTTGCATCCTAATGCATTTTATATCTTTTAAAATGGACAAATAACTTGAATTGGTATTTCAATAAAGAAGATGTACAAAGCCTACAAGCACATGAAAAGATACTCAACATTATTTTTCATTAAACAAATTCAAATCAAAACTGCAAAAGAGACCACTATTTCCCCTAAAAGGATTTTTTAGTTGTTGTTGTTGTTGTTGTTTTTTGTAACATGAAATTAGCAAGTGTTGGTGATTTTAACATATCAGGGTCCTAGCACATTGCTTTAGAAATATAAAATCATGCAGGAGCTGTGGAAAACAGTTCTGGCAATTAGAAAGACACATTTGCTGTGTAACTCAAGAATTCAACACTTAAGTGTCTACCCGAAATATTGGAAAGCTTGTATGAAAAAAGACCTTGTATATTTATATTCATAATAGCACTACTAGAAAAAAGCTAGAAAGAACACTTCATCTATTGAAAGTTAAAACAAAACTATATATATATGTATACAAGGAGTTATTAATCATTCATATAAAATGAAGTACTAATATATACTATTATACAAATGCTGTCGAGGATGTGGAAAAAGAAAACACCCCTGCATTGTTGGTGGGAATATAAACTGGAACAGCCATCATGAGAAACAGTAAGGATGCTCCTCAGAAAACTAAAAATAAAATTGCCATATTATTCAGCAGTCCAATGCCTGGTCACACAGCCACACAAAACTTGCATTCAAGAAGATACAGGCACCAATATGTTCTTAGCAACACCATTCACAATAGCCAAGACTATTTTACATACTTCTGGGAAACACCCAAAATAGAACCAATCTAAATGTCCATCAACAGATGTATGGATAAAGGAGATGTGGTACATATATATAATGGAGTGCTATTCAGCCATAAAAAGAACAGAACAATATCGCTTCTAGCAACACAGGTGGACCCAGAGATTGTCATACTGAATGAAGTAAGTCAGACAGAAAAAGACAAATCATACAATATCACTTACATGTGGAATCTAAAAAAGTGGTTAAAATGAACTTATTTACAAAAGGGAAATAGATTCATAGATATAGAATACAAATGTATGGTTTACTGGAGAGAGCAAATGGGGGGAATGATTGAATGGAGATTGAGTTTAGCTGGGTTTAGCAGATGTAAACTATTATATATGGAATGAATAAGCAACAAGGTCCTACTGTATAGCACAGAGAATTATATGCAGTATCCTATGATAAATAATAATGGGAATGAATATTTTGAAATTTATATATATGTATGACTGAATTCCTTTTCTATATAGCAGAAATCAATACAACTTTATAAATCAACTATACTTCAATCAAAATAAATTAAAATTATATGCTGTTATGGAGATGAAATTTGAAAGCATCATCTTAAGTGAAAAAGCCCAACGTAAATGGTTAAGAATTCTATGATTTCTTTTATATGATATATTCAGAATAGGTAAGCTCATTGAATCAGAATGCAAATTATTTATTGACAGGAGCTAGAAAACCGGGGCAATAAGTGACTGATTTCCTTTTGAGGTAACAAAAATGTTTTGGAACTATATACTGCTGATATTTGCACAGCCCTGAATTTACTTTTCAAAGAGTAAAATAGTTAATTTAATACTATGTGAGTTTCACCTCAATAAAAAATTATGAAGTAAAAAAACACTGTGCTAAAAGTTTTCTTCTACATATAAACTTGTATCATTTTTCTGCAAAATAACATATAAATCTAAGAATGCTGCTACTGCTACTGCTGCTAAGTCACTTCAGTCGTGTCCGACTCTGTGCGACCCCATAGACGGCAGCCCACCAGGCTCCCCCATCCCTGGGATTCTCCAGGCAAGAACACTGGAGTGGGTTGCCATTTCCTTCTCCAATGCAAGAAAGTGAAAAGTCAAAGTGAAGTTGTTCAGCCGTGTCCGACCCCATGGACTGCAGCCTACCAGGCTTCTCCATCCATGGGATTTTCCAGCCAAGTGTACTGGAGTGGGGTGCCATTGCCTTTTCTGATAAATCTAAGAATGGGAAATCATTAAATAAATTGTGTAAATATGTATGATGTACTTTCATTTAGTCATAATTTTGCTGAATTGCTCTGCTGTGAATGTCCATTTAAACTTGAAGAACTTTTGTTTTAATATGACATTGTCAAACTTTTTTCAAAAATACATATAACAAATGACCCAGAGAGATGGTATGGGGATGGAGGTTGGAGAGGGTTCAGGATTGAGAACACGTGTACACCCGTGGCAGATTCATGTTGATGTATGGCAAAAACAATACAATATTGTAAATTAAAAAAGATAAAATAAAATAAAATTTTAAAAAATAAAAAAGGGAAAAAAAGTTTGACATATATACCTTATCATGTGTAAAATAGATAACTAGCTGGAAACTGCTATATAACACAAGGAGCCCAGCCTGCCCTCTGTGACAACCAACAGGGGTTGAAATGGATAGAGGGGAGGGAGGCTTGAGAGGAAGTGTGTGTGTGTGTATATATATATACATATATATGTATATATATGATAATGAATGTATATAAAGAATATATATAAAGAATAATGAGTATATCAATAATATATAATAATATAAATAATATTATATAATATATAATATAATGTAACAATATATTAAAATATAATATTATATATAAAATAATAACTAATTTACATTGGTGTATGCCAGAGGCAACCACAACATTGTAAAGCAATTATCCTTGAATATAAAAAAAGGAAAAAATGTATCTGTTTAATAAGTCTGATCTGGTGAAGTTCCTCAATGTCATAAATTCATCATCAATGTCACTTGAAAGAAAAATAAACAAATAAAGGGACATGAGAATATATGTGATTGAGAGTAAATTAAAAGTTCTCAAAACATTGTAAATATCTTCAGCTTGTGTCCTTGAGAAACGTATATGCAGGTCAGGAAGCAACAGTTAGAACTGGACATGGAACAACAGACTGGTTCCAAATAGGAAAAGGAGTACGTCAAGGCTGTATATTGTCACCCTGCTTATTGAACTTATATGCAGAGTACATCCTGAGAAACGCTGGGCTGGAAGAAGCAGAGGCTGGAATCAAGATTGCTGGGAGAAATATCAAGAACCTCAGCTATGCAGATGACACCACCCTTATGGCAGAAAGTGAAGAGGAACTAAACAGCCTCTTGATGAAAGTGAAAGTGGAGAGTGAAAAAGCTGGCTTAAAGCTCAACATTCAGAAAATGAAGATCATGGCATCTGGTCCCATCACTTAATGGGAAATAGATGGGGAAAGAGTGGAAACAGTGTCAGACTTTATTTTTGGGGGCTCCAAAATCACTGCAGATGGTGATTGCAGCCATGAAATTAAAAGACCCTTACTCCTTAGAAGGAAATTTATGACCAACCTAGGTAGCATATTCAAAAGAAGAGACATTACTTTGCCAACAAAGGTCCATCTAGTCAAGGCTATGGTTTTTCCAGTGGTCATGTATGGATGTGAGAGTTGGACTGTGAAGAAAGCTGAGTGCCGAAGAATTGATGCTTTTGAACTGTGGTGTTGGAGAAGACTCTTGAGAGTCCCTTGGACTACAAGGAGATCCAACCAGTCCATTCTAAAGGAGATGGTATGGGGAGGGAAGCGGGAGGAGGGTTCAGGATGGGGAACAGGTGTACGCCCATGGTGGATTCACGTTGATGTGTAGCAGAACCAATACAATATTGTAAAGTAATTAGCCTCCAATTAAAATAAATAAATTTAAATTAAAAAAAATAAAGGAGATCAGTCCTGGGTGTTTTCTGGAAGGAATGATGCTAAAGCTGAAATTCCAGTACTTTGGCCACCTCATGCGAAGAGCTGACTCATTGGAAAAGACTCTGATGCTGGGAGGGATTGGGGACAGGAGGAAAAGGGGACGACAGAGGATGAGATGGCTGGATGGCATCACGGACTCAATGTACGTGAGTCTGAGTGAACTCTGGGAGTTGGTGATGGACAGGGAAGCCTGGGGTGCTGCAGTTCATGGGGTCGCAGAGAGTCGGACACAACTGAGTGACTGAACTGAACTGAACTGTGTCCTTAAGAGCCTGACACAGAAAGTAGATAATTCTGAGTATGCTAAACTTAGTAATATTCATTAAACACTACAGTGTTCATTCTATAGCACCTATATATACTTCTTCACACAAAGCAAACAGATGCATATAGATGTGTGTATATGAAATTATTCTCTTATTTATGTCTTATCTTATAGCTGATAAGCAGAGAGCTCAATGCTCTCTGGTTCAGGTGTTTAGGGTACTAGTCAAAAGATATTGCGATTCTGCAATATATGCACATGCACAATCCTCAATTTCTTAGTCTTTTGCTATTTATACTATTGAACATGGAATTTAAAGAGAAGAGCTTCCCTGGTGGCTTAGATGGTAAAACGTCTGCTTACAATGTGGGAGACCAGGGTTCGATCCCTGGGTCAGGAAGATCCCCTGGAGAAGGAAGTGGCAACCCACTCTAGTACTCTTCCCTGGAAAATCCCATGGATAGAGGAGTCTCATAGGCTACAGTCCATGGGGTCGCAGAGAGTCGGACATGACTGAGTGACTTCACTTTCACTTTTCATAGATGATAAGAATGTAAACCTTCCATTTTCCTCCTCAGATAGGAGTTAGTTTAATTCCCATGAACAGTCTGTGTACATTTAATGCTGTGCATGTGTTCTTGGGCTAAGTTGCACGCATTTTTCAATTTGTTCACAATTTTCCTCTTCTTATATGTGAAGGTTCTGGGAGTACCAAATCCTCAGTGATGTTATTTAGAGAGATGAAAAATAAAACAAATACAAGGAAAATAGATGGGTGTGTGAATGATTGAAATATTCTGTAATTCAAGTGCTTTCAATTTGTCTCCCATAATGTCTTCCACAGAAAGAAGCAATACTCTGCAATATATATTAAAGTCATTATTTTTCATTAAAAATTTTTCATTCATTTTCTTTATTTTCATTCCTTGCTCTTTATACAGGCTGTCACACAATGCACAAATATACACACATGGAACTATTCACTTATTTACATACTATTCTATGGGTAGTAAGAACTGAAAACTTTCATTACTTTTTAATTTTCCCATAGGAGCAAGCTTGATTCCCACAAGAGCACCTGTGCCTCCAATATTTTGAAATTTCCCCTTGGGATTTGCAACACATATTTTTCCTTAAATGCTCATTTCCATAGTACAGATAACAAAGGATTGAAAAGCTGAGAATTGTGTGCATACATGTGTATGTATGTATATTTGTAGAATTGTGATGTTTTATGACCAAATGCCTGACCATCTGAAACAGATTGCATTCAGCTCATTGTTTCCTCACCAGAAAGCAAGGTATTAAGGGGCATATAAAAGTAAGCGTGCAGACAGGATTCTCTTACTTAGTAGGCAGTATGAGGAAGTGGAGAGTTTGGGGATGTATATGAATCGACTGTTAGATTCTTACAACTTGGGATTTGATTCCATCTACCCAGTTGAAGACAGAAGTGTTGTAAAAGATTGAGCTTTCCTGAAAATGTTTATTTCCTAACAGATTGCAATCCAGTGTAACTTTCCACCATGACTATGAATATCTAGCTATCTTCCTAAACAAATAGGCATCTTTGGTTCCATTGTAGTGGAAGTCAAGTCTAAATCATCCCTCTAACAGAAGAATGGGAGGATAACTACCGAATGGTCACATTCTTCATCATGGTCACAAAACTCTTGTTTTCTTACCTGCCCTCCTATTCTTCTTAAATGAGAATCTAATTTACATTCTAGAGACACTATTTGTCACTGTTTATTTTAGATGGCAAATTTAGTTGGAGGAATTCACTGTCATATTGAGAGAACAAACAGTTATAAACTTGAGGGCAGTCTAGTAAGGAAATAAACTGATTATCTATGGAAATTGAGAGTGAGAATAAATGACAGACTATAAAATATTGTACTTGATAAGTTCCGGTGTTCATGTATTGATGTTACTATTTATTTATCTTTGTATATTGGTATACTTGCCCACTGACAGGACAGTATAAATCCATTTTCCTTGGAGAACAATTTAGCTTACATTCAAAATCAATGTGAATGTAATTTGGAAAAGGTCTAATTTGTGGTAAATATTTTGTTACTTGGTATAAGCTTCTATCTTTAAGAGTTTGATACATTTATAGAAAATAAGATATTCTCATATAACAATAGTTGGTTTCATTAATGGCCACTAGAACCATAATAAGGAAAACACAAGAGACATAAATAGGATATTTCATCTCATATTTAAGAATTATATTCTTAAGAATAGAGCACAGGTAATTTTAGAATATTTATATTCTCAATTTCTGTGTATATATGTTTTCCCTAGCTTTCCTACTTTTATCAATATTATATGAATTCCCATAATTGAGTTAGTTGATCAAATATATTGAAAGGGACAAATGAGCAGCAATCTTGTTTTTCATCACTTATGACAATTTCATTTATGCTGGCCAAATATTTTTTAAAAATATATTTCAAAATCTAAATTTTTTCCA
Organism: Capra hircus; assembly: GCF_001704415.2. Lineage (NCBI taxonomy): Eukaryota > Metazoa > Chordata > Mammalia > Artiodactyla > Bovidae > Capra > Capra hircus. The sequence goes on from NC_030822.1 coordinate 35,006,508, forward strand.
CTCATACGAACGTACATATATCTATGGTGTTTGTGTGCATGTGTTTTATGCATATATATGTATATGTACATATATATGTGAATTGTTAGTTTTCTCACTTTTAATAATGCCTGTAAAAGTTATCTGAAAAATATAATGTACACAAAGTAGAACTTTACACCCCTGACAGAAAAAAAAAACTTGATGACAATATTGGTAATCAAGGAAACATATTCTTTTATTATCAACATATATTGTTCTTTTGTCTATAATGCAGATTACAAGGTGTCTGTTAGCTTTGCAGTTATTAGCTTATGTCAACACCAGTGATGATACCTAAGGAATGAAGAATCAAATAATAAGCTGAGATATGGTAAACACTGATAACTAAGGGTGCAATGACGAGGTCCCTAGAAGAATATGCAGTAAGTGCTATCAATTGATGAGAGTCACTCGTAACCTGGAGTTTCAAATCACCTTTTTAAAGATTATTTATTAAATGTGAATTGGTAGTCAAAAATTGACAATTAAGAAACATTTCCAAAATAAAAGATAAAAAACAAAGTAAGCTATAAAAATAAATCATTAAAACTTTGAAGTTTGAAAAAACATTCAAGGAGCAATATAGTACCTTCCCAACCCAGGGATTGAACCCAGGTCTACTCTCATTGTGGGAAGATTCTTTACCAGCTGAGCCACAAGGGAAGCCCATGAGTACTACAGTAGGTAGTCTATCCCTTCCCCAGCAGATTTTCGCAACCCAGGACTTGAACCGGGGTCTGCTGCATTGCAGGCAGATTCTTTACCAAATTATCAGGGCACTATTTTTTCTAACACACATTTCTCTGTCAAATTTAGAAGAAATAAATCATAAAAAAAGAGGTCAGAGAGGGCTCGGTTTTGGAACTGAACACACAGCAACTCAGACATGTAGAAGTCTCATCTACATAGTGCCTCCATTTAATCAATTATAAAGTGCAGATTAATTTAAAAATACTTTCTGGACTTGTGAGGATTAATGAGTTAATATTTGTAAAGTTTAGTACAGCAGAAGTATAACCCTTTAAAATCAATAACAATAAACACAACATTGTCTTTTTTTTAAGTGTAAATTTATTTATTTTAATTGGAGGTTCTTTACTTTACAATATTGTATTGGTTTTGCCATACATCACCATGAATCCGCCACAGGTATACACGTGTTCCCTATCCTGAATGCTTGGGGCTGGTGCACTGAGACGACCCAGAGGGATGGTACGGGGAGGGAGGCGGGGGGGTTCAGGATGGGAAAACAACGTTATCTTGTGTCAGGTCATATGAGAAGTGATCAACAAAGTTTGCCTTAAGAAAATACTCATCAGAATACGTGTATCACAATTAACATTTAAATAAGATATTCTAACAAAACCTTATTAGAAAGATCTCAATACAGTTGCCTTTAATTATAAATTTATGAAGATTTAATCCATGCCATTTTTTGTTCAAAATAATGTGGAAACAATATATGTGACAGAACTTGGGACATAGTGACTGCTAAATAACTGTTTGTTGAATGAATTGATAAACTGAACTAACATAGAACACTTATTTAAGTATTCTACTGCATTTAAAAATTTGATCATTTGATTTTAAAATGCACATTTGGCTGAAAGAAGTCGAGAGTGAAAGAGAGAATACAACTAAGATTTTTCACCCTTTCCACCTCTAATCCTGAAGGATTGGAAAACAGGAAACAAAGAAACCCACGAAAATCCTACTAGCTGCTTAATGATTATACCAACTTGATCATGAGAATTCTGAATCAAACAGACTTGACACCAGCTTCATTCATTCTTACTGGAATCCCAGGCCTGGAGGACAGGCATTTCTGGATTTCTTTGCCATTCTGCACAATGTATGTTGTGGCTGTGGTTGGTAATTGTGGACTCTTTTTGCTATGAGGATTCCTTGCACAGGTCCATGTATTACTTTTTTTTTTTTAAATTTTTTTTAAATTTTTTAAATTTTAAAATCTTTAATTCTTACATGCGTTCCCAAACATGAAAAAATATAGAACGCTTCACGAATTTGTGTGTCATCCTTGCGCAGGGGCCATGCTAATCTTCTCTGTATCGTTCCAATTTTAGTATATGTGCTGCCGAAGCGAGCACCATGTATTACTTTTTGGCCATACTTTCTCTAACTGACCTTGTCATGTGCGCTACTACAATTCCTAAAGCCCTCTGCATTTTCTGGTTCCATCTTAAAGAAATCAGCTTTGATGAATGCCTAGTCCAGGTGTTCTTCATCTATGCCTTCACAGGGATGGAGTCTGGGGTGCTTATGCTTATGGCCTTAGACCGCTATGTGGCCATTTGCTACCCTCTGCGCTACTCAACTATCCTCACCAATCCTATTATTGCAAAGGCAGGGCTTGTCACTTTCCTGAGAGGTGTGTTGCTTGTCATTCCCTTGAGTTTCATCATCAAAAGACTACCCTATTGCAGAGGCAATATCATACACCATACCTACTGTGACCACATGGCTGTAGCCAAGTTATCTTGTGGAAATATCAATATCAATGTCATCTATGGTCTGATGGTTGCCCTCCTGATAGGGGGTTTTGACATCTTGTGCATCTCAGTCTCCTACACAATGATCCTCTGCACGGTGGTCAGCCTCTCCTCAGCAGAAGCTCGGTGGAAGGCCTTCAGCACCTGCACTGCCCACATCTGTGCTATAGTTTTCTCCTACAGCCCAGCCTTCTTCTGTTTCTTTTCCCACCGCTTTGGGGGGTCACAGGATTCCTCCATCATGCCACATCATTGTGGCCAATATTTATTTGCTCTTGCCTCCCACCATGAACCCTATCGTCTATGGAGTGAAAACCAAGCAGATATGAGACTGTGTCATAAGGATCCTTTTAGGTTCTAAGGATACTAAATCCCACAGCATATGAAAGGGCTATATATATCAGCTAAGGGAAAAGAAATGAATGGAAAGAGGAGCAAGGGAAAGAGAAAGGAGGAGGAGAGGGAAGAAAATCCAGGGGAGAAAATAGAAGGAAAGGGGTATTTTGGTTGGCAATATAGTCAGGGCCTAATAATCCCTTCCTGAGAGCACCATTTTGGCCATGATACCAGGGTCCAGCCCCGGTTGGATCCAGGGTATCCTCAGGGGGATGGCAACGGCATCTGAAAAAGATTAATTAGAGATCTAGAGAGAGATAAGGAAGGAATGCTACAGTTCAGCTAAGAAAATAGAGGAGAGAAAGAGGCTGATATTCCTTGGTTTATGCAAAAAGCCAATAAAGCGCCAGACAAGGAACTTGCTCTGTTCACATAGGCCGCAGGCGCCCTCTCCATCTCCTGAAGGAGTGAAGACGCAGAGCGCCTTCCCAGTCAGGTCTTAGAAGCCCAGGCAAAAAAGTGAATGCAGAGAGCCCCTGAGCTCCAAGAGATCAGCCTGAAAAAGAGATAAAGGGAGAAAGAAAGCACGACACGGTGAGACCAAGCATCATTGAGCAAGGCCCAAAATTTATTTTCTAGGGGGGCTTATATACCTTGAGCTGTACATAGAAATACAGAGGTCTCAGGTGATTTACATCATCTTCTGGCCAGAAGGCCTGCTAACATTTTAAGACCCTTTCTGATAATGATTAGTCAACCAGAAAACTTATTTTCTCCAAAGGTGATTATTCTAAAGTCAGGTGCCACCCTCAGAAAGCACTAGAAAATGTTACGTTCCCATAGGTTAAGGGTGAAGTGGGCTATAACATGGAAAGAATTTCTGATGTGGTTAAATCAAAGGCTACAGCTTATTTTTCCACATACCAACTGTACTAATTAATGTATGTTCTCAAAAACATAATGGGTAAGGGATATGGAAACTTAGCAGCAAATATTGGCTCAACAATGAAACCCTCCACCAGTACTATTCTACTAATTTCTTAACTCCCCATAAGACTCTATATTTTTAGAATATTATAGGCTTCCTGTGCCTCTCGCAGTTGGGAGGCCATAAACAATCACATGCGTAACTGCAGGAGCCTGAACAAACCTGTCAGGTTACTTAGAAAATCATCAGAGGGGTTTGGATTGGAACACTCCTATTATGCCCAGGAGAATTATTAACTAAAGCTCTAAGTTGTTTTCTTCAGAGAAAAGTGGTCGGGGATAGCCCTTGTTAATGTCAGAAGAGTGTAGTATAGCAGACAGTAAACAGACAGATTTTGGTTTCGGGGTAGATGCTCAGGCAGAGGACCCCTTGAGACCTGATCTGCCTTGCCTTGTCAGGCTCTTCTGCATGACCTTGTCATGGGTGGGATCTCCTGTGCTGGCTCCCGGCATCATGACATAGAAGAGTGTTGACTACTGCATTCCCAGTAAGTGTCTCCAGAATCTCAACATTATGGCATGGGCACCATGCTTTCTAAGTGTTTTCATCTCCTAACCCTTGGAAGGGCTCGTCTCGTCATTAACCAATATCTCCATGAACAAAAACATCAAAGAATGTTGAGACAATTGAGGGAAAGAAAATCAGCTTCAATGATTGTCTGATGGAAAGAGATCATCTGCCGCCAGATTCCACTTTATCCTATATCCAAATAGGGACTGGAATTTCCAGTTTGAAGGCTATTGTTATTTTTCCCTGGAAAATAAATTCTGTATTTTTCTCATCATTATCAAAATTCCTCCGTTTTCAATGTTGTCATTCTGATGGAAGAACTAGGAAGTATACATGAGGTCATTTATTTAATGAAGTCAAAGTCTCTGGATTTCTAATTTAGAAATATATTATTCACCTGACAGCATTCTTTTTTTGTGGATCTCAAATAAAACTTCTTCCCCACAGACTGGTGGGATCTGCAGGTTTATTCAAGATGGTCTTCAAAACTACATAGTCTGGAGAGACAACATAATCTGTTAAGCAAAGTAAGAAACATAATGATAAATGTTATTTTATCAGCACAGGATAAGAGAGGGAAAAAGTACTTATTTTGTGTCTTCTTTCCATCTGAGAATGAAATCTACATTCTATTTAAATTTTTCACAAATTAATAATTAGAAGAGAGACAAAATAAAATAGTACTTTTACATTAATATTACAGAAGTAATGTAAATTAAATAGAATAAAGAGAAACTAAGTTTTTACTCTGATCCCTCTCTAACCAACTAACAAGAAAACACATTTCTTCCTTTGATTCAATTTATGTGAACTCATTACATTTTATTTAATTTTGCCCAGTTTTTCCCTACTACTTCCATTTTAAAATCATTCCAAAAAATCACCCCACCTCTTAAAATAGAATCTTTTCTCACTTTTAAGAATAAGACTTCTGTAATGAATTGTCAACATTCACTTTTTCCTCTTTCTCAAAACAAAGCCAGCTTAGGTATCTGCTTTCCTACCCATCACCTGGAATTACTTTAGTGACTTCACCATTGCCTTCCAGCTTGAATTGAATAGATTATGCTCCCATTCTCATCCAATATTGCCTCTCAGAAATATTGAACATAATTCATTCATTCCTGATGCCTACAAATACATTTTTTTTTTTTACCTCAGAAACATTAAAAATGTAATGTTTTCTTCAACTGTCACAATCACCAGTATATGGAGTGGCTTTGGATATCTTGGCCTTGCTCTTTTCTCTTAAGGTTTTTTTTTTTTTTTTTTTTAACGTGGACCATTTTAAAGTCTTCATTGAATGTGTTACACTATTTCTCTTTTATGCATTTTTTTTGGCTCCAATGTATGTGGAATCATAGCTTCCTGATTATGGATCAAATTTGCACACACACCCCTCCCCCCCCAGTATTGGAAGGTAAAGTCTTAACAACTGGCTGTCAGGGAAGTCCTTCTTTGCCTTGCTTTTGATGTTAATAAGACGAAGTCTGAAAACTCCTTGTTAAGTATGATACAACTTGGGCTTTTCAGTACATATCTTTTATTTAATCAAAAAGTTTTCCTCTTTTTAAAATTGTTTTTATTATAAATTGACATAGAAAGTTATAAAATGATTTTCCATAATTTCTATGAATATTGGATAATTATATGATTTTTTATCCTTTTTTAATACTGTAAAGAAATATTTAACTTTGCTAAATTAAATCAAAAGTGTATCATTGGAATAAACATTCTATGATTATTTATATGGTTTTAGAGCATTGTTACTGGTTAAGTTTTGTTTATAAATTTTAATATAAATTTATGAAAAAACTACATCCATAACTTTGTTTCTATTGCTATATATTACTTGTACAGTACGCACCTTTGACCTTACATGTGCCTTGCAAATAAATTGTACGTCTTTCCTGTTTTACTATATCTGGTCATACTTTGTATAATTCAAGAATTAAGAAACTTGTTCTTCAGTAAAGAGAAACAATATAGATCCATTGTTTTTGACAGCATACTTACTTGTTAGGGGAATACAGTGGATTGGAGAGATTTGAATAGGAGGTTGATTTCTTTAATAAGTTTTCCTTGCTTATGTTTTAATTCTTTTGTGTTATTTTTTGTTTTCAAGTTTGTTAGCATATAGTATTTGTAATGTAAACAATATTTTGAGTACATGCTATTCATTTCTAATAATCTTTGAAGGTCTGAATTTGGTTTAATTGTATCTCATTTCTAATTTCCCCTTAGTCAATTTTTTACAAGAAGTATATCTATTTGAATATTTTAAGTAACTTTTTGTTTTCCTTAATGTATATTTCATAGTTTTTCTTATTTTAATTGCATGACTTTTTGCTCTTGTTTATTTTCTTGTTTTGAGTTTACTTACTTGCTCTTTGTTTGGACTTTGTATCAAATATTTTCTTTATTATTGCTAATTCTTCTCTTTTGATAGAGGTTATAAAGCTAAAAATAGAGAAAACTTTGGATATAAGCTTTAGACATATGATATTTTATCATGGAGTTCTTTAAATATTATTAATTTTTATAAATGTTTTTTCTCAAAAGTTAGTTGCATTATATTATAGACTCTCTTCTAATTCTTCCTTTGTTATTAAGTTTCAGCTTCATTATAGTTAGATAATATATTTTATTGAGAAGGTTTTTTGAGGGATTCAGATGTTATTTGGAACCCGATATACATTTACTTATAAGTTACACATTTATTACACATCTTCCGGTCTTGTTAATAGATGTTATGTTTTCTCTTTGCTTGCTATGGAATTTCATATCTGTTCACATATCCTTGCTACTCATGTTATTCATGGCTTTTTTTTCTTCTTTTGCATCTTTCAAGTCTAAGGTCTAAACTCTGTAAAAAGTTTCTCCAATTACTATATCATTAAAATCATTATTTCTTTAAGCATTTTTAATTATATGTTTTTCTCTCCAACTAAAATGTAGGGCTTCCCTGGTGACTCAGTTGGTAAAGAATCTGCCTGTAGTGCAGGAGGCCACCTGCAATGTAGGAGACCTGGGTTTGATCCCTGGATCGGGACGATCCCCCAAAAAAGAAAATGGCAATCCATTCCAGAATTCTTGCTTGGGAAATACCATGGATGGAGGAGCCTGGTGGTCTACAGTCCATGGGGTAGCAAGCGTCAGACATGTCTGAGTCTTTGCTTGGGCAGAGTCTGAGCAAAATGTAATGAATGTCCCTAAAGGCAGAAAATTTTTCCTTCTTGTTCAGCATAACTACTGGGTCAGTTTATATATGAATTTGGAATAGGCCTCAAAATAGGATTATGTTTGATTAATAGTGATTCTGATATAGTCTTGGCATCGTCCTTTGTAGAGATAAGATGAATGGAAAATGATAAGCACATGAATTCCAAGTTCAGTTCTACTGCCTACTGAGTGATGTCAGGCTTTGCTGATTTGTGCATGATTGCGTATGGCTGGTTGGGGTAGGACTCAGGTGAATGATTGAACTCTTCTTGAAGAGTTACCCAGAGAGAAACAAGCTACTCTGCAGCCTATCAGAGAGTTAGGGTACACTCTCTTCTTATTACTCAATGGAGATCAGACAATGTAAGTTAAGTGCAACATGGTGCAAGAATTTCAAGTCTTTTTTCAGGTAGTTTGTCATTTACTTATACTGAGAGCTCACCAAGCCAATTACTTTTGGATGCTCTTCTTTCATTTAAAATTGGACCGTTTCTAGAAGGGCAAATTGAGAAAGAATGCCTCTGCAATTTCTGTATATATATAATTAAAGTACATACACAAGGAGGAAGAGATGTCACATTCCACTTTTCCTTCAAAATTTTTTTTCAAAAGGCTTTCTATAAAAAGAAAGCTATTCTAAAACATAGATATTTCAACACATTTATGCTTGTTTTAATAAAAGTCCATTAAACTCAAATTAGGAAGTTAGCTAAATGATAAGACTTTAATACTTATCCCTCATTACAACATTCTCCTGGGTTTGACTATGTCAGTCTGACTTGGCTTTTAAAACTCCAGGGAATTGGCTTTCCATCACAGTAGGCCCCTTGAGTTTATCTCCATCTGTCTTAAAATCTAGAATCCATCTGTATTAGTTGTAAGCCAGTTGCTAGTATACTGAAATTCGACTATACTCAATACAAGTTGAGTACAATACTCCCTACTTAAGATGGGTCAAGTACAGTACCCCCACTGTAAGTACATTGTTGGGGCCAGAGCCAGTCTTTTCATCTTTTGCAGCAATTTGGGGTTGTCTTATAGAAGGATTCATTTGCGGTGGGAGTATCTGCATAATAATCCTTCAATGTCTCTATAGAAATTATGAAGTGCAGTCTGTGTGAAATTAACCTAAATATTGAAATATGTTATTGACCTTAACATGTCAAAATATTAGAATTTTCCATAATCACTATGTCCTGATATATAAAAAAATTATGGCAAAGTGTATTAATACCAACATTCTTTAGAGTCATATCCGGTGTTTTCTTAATTTTATTATTTTTCATCTGTAAAATTTTTCATGAAATTTTCCAAGCCCACATTTTAGCTGGCTGTATCTGATGTCATCATGCTCCAATTCCACTGAGTTTCTGTGGATAATCATGCATTTGTTTCTCTTACCTTTTTGACTTCTAAGAAATATCATGGTATCAGACCTTGATGGGTACTGTCTTGACTGAGGAAACAGATATTTAGGACCCCACTTAAATTGACTATCTAAATATTTAATTGTCATTCTGCCTTACAAGTATTTTAACTAAGGATTTTAATATAATTTAATTCTTCTCCCCCTGCTGTAGCTAGAAATGAATATTATTTTATAGATTGGAACAGAGGATCCTAGAGGCTTAATCAATTTTTCAAGTTCACAGGACCACATAGAGCTATATTTTCATCCAAAATATTTGAATTTTTGCTGAACCAAAAGGATAACACATTCAAGTGTATAATTGAAAGGACATAATTTCTCCTACTCTCTGGGCAAGGTGTAATATTAATATTTAGCACATATCAGTGGATAAATAAACATCATCCAGTTTAAGAATACATTACACAGTTGTTCCAGTCCATTTTTCATGTTTAAAAAGCTTTGTCCTAAAATTTTTTGGTATTTTCATCTAGGTCATTACACTTTCTAAGCTGCAAGCTGGGAGTGTGTGTGTATGTTCTTACAAATCCATTACTTTTAGATCTCAATTATATTGAATAGGATTTGAGATGATGGGCACCCAGTGGAATTCTCCAGGCCAGAATACTGGAGTGGGTAGTCTTCTCCAGGGGACCTTCCCAATCCAAGGATCGAACCAAGGTCCCCTGCGTTGCACGTGGATTTCTTACCAGCTGAGCCACAAGGGAAGCCCAAGAATACTTGGAGTGTGTTGCCTATCCCATCTCCAGCAGATCTTCTTGACCCAGGAATTGAACCAGAATCTCTTGCATTGCAGGCAGATTCTTGACCAGCTGAGTTATCAGGGAAGCCCTGTTCCTTAAAGAGGTAATTTTTAAATTTCACTGTATAATGCATATTACAAAAGTTCCCCTTTGGCCTGGTTTAAATTTAATTTGTAAGAATAAATAGATAAAATCAAACATCTCACTGATATATCTTGCCACATTGATTTTTCATTTAAAATGTTTTTTAATATACTTTATATTTTAGAGCAATTTAGTTTACAGAAAAATTTAGCAGAAAGCAGTTTCTCAAAAAATTAAAAATAAGTTTACCATATAATCCAGCAATTCCACCTTTGAATATATATCCAAAATAATTGTAAACAAGGTCTTGAATACATATTTGTACACCCATGTTTATAGCAGCATTATTCACAATAGCTAAAGCATAGAAGCATCCCCTGTCCATCAATCAATAAATGGATAATAGAAATGTGTTATACACACAAAATAAACACACACACACACACGATGGAATGTTATTTATCCTTAAAAAGGGAGGGAATTCTGTAATGTGCTACAAAAAGGATAAAACTTGAGGACATAATGCCAGTAAGAAAAAGACAAATGCTCTGTGATTTCCACTCTGATATTTTGAAGGGTCGAAATCATAAAGATAAAAAATGTAATGGTAGTTTCTAGGGGATTTGAGGAGGAAGGAATGTAGAGTTATTTTTTGACAGGTACAGAATTTCAGTTTTGCAAGATGAAAAGAGTCAGGAGATGAATGATGGTAATGGTTATAGAAGGGAAATAAATCTGATGGCTGCTGCTGCTGCCAAGTCGCTTCAGTCGTGTCCGACTCTGTGCGACCCCATAGAAAGGCAGCCCACCAGGCTCCCCCGTCCCTGGGATTCTCCAGGCAAGAACACTGGAATGGGTTGCCATATCTAATGGCACTGTACCCTTAAAAATAGTTAAGATAATAAATCTTGTTTTATGCCTATTTGGGGGTTTCTCTGGTGGCTCAGATGGTAAATATTCTGCCTGCAATGCAACCCTGGGTCTGGAAGATGCCCTGGAGAAGGGAATGTCTACTCACTCCAGTTTTCTTGCCTGGGAAACACATGGACAGAGTAGCTGCAGTCCCAGGGGTTGCAAAGGGTTGGACTCAAGAGTAGGACATATGACTGATCAGCTAACACTTTCACTTCTACGTCTATTTTACCCTCTTCCCCCCCAAAATGAGGGGAAGACAAAAATATCCAATATACCTTTTGCACCCTACATATATTTTCCCTTAATTTTTTAATGTAGTGAATTACAACTAATAAAATATTTTTGTTAGTTAAAAAATAATTTTTAAAATATTACAACTTTAAAATATTTTACAAACCCTAAATGTTCAATCTTGAGTCATAAAATGATTCATTTCATTATGTAGCACTATAAAATAATTTTACATGCCATGTCCCAATTTTTTATCTTTGTTTTCAATTGAATACTTTCTTAGTATTTCATGACTCTCTTTAAATAAAATCTTTCATTCTTAGAGATTTCTTGTTAAATTTTTTAAAAATTCCAGTAGTTTATCATTTTATTTTTATTCTGTTTTCTCTCTTTGTATTGAAGTTGCTATTGTTTAGTCACCAAGTCGTGTCTGACTCTTTTGTGACCCCATGGACTGTAGCCCGCCAGGCTCCTATGTCTATGGGATTTCCCAGGCAAGAATTTTGGAGTGAGTTGCCATATCCTTTTCAGGGGAATCTTCCCGATCCAGGGATGAAATCCGCATCTCCTGTATTGGTAGGCGATTCTTTACCGCGGAGCCACCAAGGAAGACCATGCTGAAGTTAGTTATTTTAATTCCTGTATTAAGTAATTATTCTAAAGCATAAACATTTTTGTTTGTAATATACTCATTTAGGTTATAGATGTGTTAGATATCAGTTTAACTATATCTCTCAAGTTTTGTTACTCATCATTTTACTATTCATTACCTTTTGTGATTTTCATTATTATTTACATTTGATCCATTTATTATTTCATATTGTCACTAAATCTTTTCATATATATGCATTTATAATACTTTGTCTCTTTTATGTTATCGATTTTTTAATGTTTTGATTTGTGATCTTTATTATGTTAATTCTTTTTTTTTTCAAATCAGATTGTTTTTTTCAAATTTTTATTGGAGTATAGTTGATTTACAGTGTTCTGTTAGCTTCAGGTGTACAGCAAACTGAATCAGTTATACATATATACATAAAAGTGTTAGCGTGCAGTGGCGTCTGACTCTTTGCGACCTCATGGATTGGAGCCTACCAGGCTCCTCTGTCCATGGAATTTTACAGGCAAGAATACTGGAGTAGTTTGCCATTTCCTCCTCCAAGGGATCTTCCCAACCCAGGTATCAAAACTACATCTTTCCTGAGTCTCCTGCATTGGCAGGTGGGTGCTTTAGCATTGGCCCCACATGGGACAATTCTTTTTCAGGTTTTTTTCCCAGTAGGTTATTAGAGATCATTGAGTAGAGTTCTCTGTGCTATGAGCAGGTACTTGTTAGTTGTCTGTTTTATATATAGCGCTGTACTGTCTTAGTCGTTCAGTCATGTCCGATTCCTTGCGACACTATGGACTGTAGTCCACCAGGCTCCCAAGTTTGTGTGGAATCTCCAGGAAAGAATACTAGACTGGATTACCATGCCCTCTTCCAGGGGATCTTCACAACCCAGGGATCGAACCCAGGTCTCCCACATTGCAGGAGAATTCTTTACCATCTGAGCCACCAGGGAAGCCCAAGAATACTGGAGTGGGAATATCCTTTACCAGGATATCTTCCTGACCCAGGAATTAAACCAGGGTCTCCTGCATTGCAGGCAGATTCTTTACCAGCTGAGCCACCAGGGAAGCCCTTATATATAATAATGTGTGTATTTTAATTCCAATCTCTTCATTTATCCCTTCCCCCCACATTCCCCCTTTAAGTACCTATAAAGCTTGATTTCAATATCTTTGAGTCTGTCTCTGTCTTGTAAATATATATCCATTCTTTCTTACTTCTCACTTATAATTAGAACATGGCTTACTTTTATGCTTAAAATGCTCTGTAATCTCATATTTTTTCATGTAGGTTTATACATAAATTTTTTGGTACAAAATTGCTGTTAGTGCTGTCAAATCTATATCATTGCCCATTTAGGATTCATTTTAAGAAATAGTAATATTTTAAAATTTCTTACTGTAATTTTGACTTTTTAATTCTCTACTTGTATTTCTTTCAGGTTAAAGTTATGTGTTTAGATTCAGGCAAGGCACAAATATTATATTGTTTTGGTGAAGCCTTCCTTTCATCATTGTGTAACTATCATTTTAACTGAATTATTTTCTCTAAAGTATCCAGTGTTGATATAACTAAATAGTTTTACTTAAGTAAGAATATTTTTTCATTCTATATAGTTGTTTTCAAACTTTGTATCTTAAGTGATGTTTAAAATAAATACTACATAACTTTTTAAGATTTAACCTCAGAAAGCCTATTTTAATCAAGAAGCATGCTCCATAGCAATTATTGTGTTTAGAGATATGTGTGAGTTGTCTTTTTCATATTTTTTTCTAATATTCATGGTTTTATTCTTGACTTCATTTGGCTTTGTTAAAATATTCATTATTTCTTCTAACCCTTGATTGTTTGACATGATTATTTCTGCTCCCCCCACCCTACCATTGTTCTTTTACATATTTAACATATTCACCTGCCAACGGCTCTAACCTCCTCTTGAATAATACAAAAAATCATGGACATGTAAACTGTATAAGCCTCCTTCAGTATTTATTAACATAACTAATATATACTGAGTGCCTGTTCAGTACCAGTCTCTCAGAATAAACCAGTAATATAAATGGCAAATACATCATGCCTTGGTTTCTTCAGGAGATATGTATACTAACTTAATGATCTAGGCTTTAATACACATCTTTTTTTCTTTCTTTAGACAATAAAAACAGGCTTTCTAATTGCTCATTTTAGTAAAGTGAAAGCTATTTCATTGCTCTAAATTGATGAAGCAATCTCACTATTAAGAACCCATATATCATGCTTGAGATCATTTTCCTGTTCAGATTTGGGTGTTAAAAAGCCAGATGGAAGTCTTTGTAACATTTGCCTATAGAGTATCTCTCTAGATTACTATGGGATCTTGACAGTTTTAGAAAGATGTATTAAATTTATCCCTTCATTTCAAACTCAAATATTTTTGATCTGATGTTTAGAATATTTAGTAAAACACTGTTTGCTGTATTTCATTAAGAATTAAAAACTTATAGTTCCATCTTCTTCTTTAGTTTCCAGAATCTGTTATGTTTCGAATAGAACAGAATGCCATTATCTGGGTTAAGCTAAATATACCACCAAGTTTACATCAACACTGTTCCTCTGTTTAAACTATAACTTTCAAAAAAATTTTAAAAATATCCTGTATTTATATCTTTAATATATAAAATTCTTAAAAGAAAGTAAATAATAATTAACACATCTGGTATAAATACATAGTAACAGTATTATTTCAATTTTAAAATACTACTACTAAAATACCATATGTAGGAAGGGTATTAGATACAGAGTTACTTGATTTTAGCGGAACTTCTGAAAAAATATTTACCTCAAACTCACTAGTTTGGTTAGTTTCTTTTATTTGTTTTTATGTCTGCTTTAATGGTTATAATATGAATGTCTGCAGTACTCTAAGAAGCAAATAGATGTTGGAATAGGGAAAAATTACTCAAAAGAAGAGACAACTGGGTTTAAACATACTGAGATTTCCAAGCCATTTTTCTCTCTTTCATGGTTGCTTCGTTTTACACAGATTGTTAACATTTTAGACATCATTTTCCTTGCTATAAAACAGATATGCTACATGAACTCATTTATTTTAATTCAAAGTAATGACATTTCTTACTACTTTATAATCTCTCAAATCCTCGAAAAGTAGGTTTATAAAAAATTTATTATATATAGCCTAATATTTTATCTAAAATGACTACATGCATAAAATCCACTACTCTGAGTCTATGTATTTGGTCTCTAAAGAAGACAACCCATTAGCAAAGTCAGTCAAGAAACAGACTAATTTCAGAGGACTTTCATCTTGTCCAACTTCCATGACTTACAAGACTGAAGATCATGACAAGGTCCTGATTTCCTTTAATGTTCTATTCTTCTACTATGAGAAGGTGGAAAAATATGACTTGCCTATATATCATTTTTCTGATCATTAGCCCAAGTTGACAATAAAGAATGTGTTACCACAGTTCCTGTTTCATTACAAATGTCCAAGAAATGTTAGTGCTATAATGAGAATAATAAAGATAATGAATTCTCCTTTGATGTTCTTTGATATTATAATATCTTTGATATTATGAACCTGGATAATGCCTTTTCAAATATTGTCAGTCAGAGAAATTATTAAGAAAAGTAACTCTCTACTTTTTCACTTAGTGAAGTTCCAGGATCTCAGCAACTCCAACAGCTCAAAGTTCCAGGTCTCTGAGTTCGTTCTTTTGGGATTCCCAGGCATTCACAGCTGGCAACACTGGCTATCCCTGCCCCTGGCTTTGCTCTACCTCTTAGCTCTCAGCACCAACATCCTTATCCTGATCATTATCAATAAAGAGGCAGCATTGCACCAGCCTATGTATTATTTCCTGGGCATCCTGGCTGTGGTAGACATGGGTCTGGCTACCACCATCATGCCCAAGATTTTGGCGATCTTGTGGTTTAATGCAAAAGCCATCAGTTTCCTTCAGTGCTTTATACAGATGTATGCTATACACTGTTTTGTGGCCATGGAATCAGGCATCTTTGTTTGCATGGCTATAGATAGATATGTAGCCATTTGTCGACCACTACACTATCCGTCGATAATTACTGGCTCCTTTGTGGTCAAAGCAACTGTGTTCATGGCACTCAGAAATAGCCTGACTACTATCCCAATTCCTGTGTTTGCAGCTCAGAGACAGTACTGCTCAAAGAACCAAATTGAGCACTGTCTTTGCTCAAATCTTGGAGTCACTAGCCTATCTTGTGACGATGACAAGACAGTCAAGAGTATCTACCAGCTACTTCTGGCCTGGACACTCATGGGAAGTGATTTGGGTTTGATTATTTTATCATATGCATTGATACTTCAATCTGTATTGAAGTTGAACTCAGCAGAAGCTGCATCCAAGGCCTTAAGTACCTGCACTTCCCACCTCATCCTAATTCTTTTCTTCTACACAGTCATTATTGTCATTTCTATCACACACAGTGCAGCAATGACAGTTCCCCTCATCCCAGTTCTACTCAATGTACTCCATAATGTTATTCCTCCTGCCCTCAATCCCATGGTCTATGCACTCAAGAACAAGGGGCTCAGACAGGGCTTATATAAAGTTCTTAAACTGTACTTCAAAGGCAACTAACTTGGAGAGGATGCTCACCTTTGAAATTTTCCTACATCTGTGTTCATTACATTCTCCAGGACTGCAGATGACAGAAGAACTAAGGAATTCTAACCGTTTTTGATTAATATGAGGAATCACACGCAATTAATGAAATTTCAAAAAAGGGGGTGAAACTAATACTTTATCATGTTTGTCAAGAAAAACCTTCATTCAAAAGAAAAAAAATGAACAATAGCACAATTATGCAGATTGAATCAAGGAAGCCAGGGTGAGACAAATAGAATATACATTTCATTTTTGTATCTCGCTGCCCTGACTAGAAATTCTGGACAATGTTACATAGGGATGGTTAGAGTAGATATCTGACAATCTTTTCTTTTTAATGAGAGTGTGTAACCCATGGACAGGGAGGCCTGGCGTGCTGCGATTCATGGGGTTACAAAGAGTTGGACATGACTGAGCGACTGAACTGAACTGAACTGAACCCATGTACATTTCATGCAGTTACTAATAGAGTACAACTTTAGGTATTTGCATCTTTGCTTTCTAATGTGTCTTCTATTCTTCAAATGGAAAACGGACTCCAATAGACATTTCTATAAAGATGTGCAACATCCAACAAACATATGAAAAGTTGCTGAGCATCACTGAATTCAAATCAAACCACAAGATGCCACTGTATAAAATAAAATGGCTGTATTTTTTAATTTAACAGAGATTGGCAATTTTCTGGAAACATTAGACTTCTTGTATATACTGCTGCTGCTGCTAAGTCACTTCAGTCGTGTCCGACTCTGTGCGACCCCATAGATGGCAGCCCACCAGGCTCCCTCATCCCTGGGATTCTCCAGGCAAGAACACTGGAGTGGGTTGCCATTTCCTTCTCCAATGAAAGTGAAAAGTGAAAGAGAAGTCGCTCAGGCGTGTCCAACTCCTAGCGACCCCATGGACTGCAGCCTACCAGGCTCCTCCGTCCATGGGATTTTCCGGGCAAGAGTACTGGAGTGGGGTGCCGTTGCTTCCTCTGTCTTATATATACTAGAGGGTATGTAAAAATCACATTGAGCTGTGAGAAACTTAGACAATTACACAAAGTTTGAAATACAATTGCTATATGACAGAAGTTCAACTCCTAAGTATATAATCAGAATAACTTAATACAAGAGTAGCAATAAAATTTATACACAAATGTTCATAGCATCATTATTAGTGAAAAATTGGAGAGAATTTAAATATTCACCATTTGTTTAATGGATAAACAAAGTGAAGCATACCCATAGTGAGGATTATTATTCATTCATGAAAGGATGAAGTACAGATATATGACCTTTCACAGATGAACTTTGAAAACACTATGCTAATTTTAAAAAAGCAAACACTAAAGGCTACTGCACTATGATTTCAATTACATCAAATCAATTACTAAATCAAAAAACATATTAGACGTTGGAAGGGAAGAGGAATAGATCAATAGGTAGTGACTGATTGATGGTTATGGAGTTTTCTTTTTATGCAACTGAAATGTCCTGAAATCAGATATTGGTGATGGTTTCACAATATTTTAAAAGTACTAAAAGGCACTTAATATTACATTTCAGAGGTTTAAATGATAACCATTTATGGCTTGTGTATTCCACTTCAATAAAAAAAGATAAAGTGTAACAAACTCTATGTTAAAATTTTCCTCCTGTTTCTCTCTCTATATATACACACAATTAAATTATTAATTAAATTGTGTAAATATATATGATGCACGTTCATTTAATCATAAAATTCCTGAACAATCATTATTTAAATTAAGTATCATATTCTGTAAATTAAAATAGAAGACTTTATGTTTCAAAATTATTTTATCCAAATATTGTCTGAACATATACAGAAAATACATATATAGAAATGAGGGGAGAATGAATATAGGTATGTATGGATGACTGAGTTCCTTCACTGTCCACCTAAAACTACCAGGTCAGGAAGCAACAGTTAGAACTGGACATGGAACAACAGACTGGTTCCAAATAGGAAAAGGAGTATGTCAAGGCTGTATATTGTCACCCTGCTTATTTAACTTCTATGCAGAGTACATCATGAGAAACGCTGGACTGGAAGAAACACAAGCTGGAATCAAGATTGCCAGGAGAAATATCAAGAACCTCAGATATGCAGATGACACCACCCTTATGGCAGAAAGTGAAGAGGAGCTAAAAAGCCTCTTGATGAAAGTGAAAGAGGAGAGTGAAAAAGTTGGCCTAAAGCTCAACATTCAGAAAACAAACATCATGGCATCCGGTCCCATCACTTCATGGGAAATAGATGGGGAAACAGTGGAAACAGTGTCAGACTTCATTTTTTGGGGCTCCAAAATCACTGCAGATGGTGACTGCAGCCATGAAATTAAAAGATTCTTACTCCTTGGAAAAAAAGTTATGATCAACCTAGATAGTATATTCAAAAGCAGAGACATTATTTTGCCGACTAAGGTCCGTCTAGTCAAGGCTATGGTTTTTCCTGTGGTCATGTATGGATGTGAGAGTTGGACTGTGAAGAAAGCTGAGCACCAAAGAATTGATGTGTTTGAACTGTGGTGTTGGAGAAGACTCTTGAGAGTCCCTTGGACTGCAAGGAGATCCAACCAGTCCATTCTGAAGGAGATCAGCCCTGGGATTTCTTTGGAAGGAATGATGCTAAAGCTGAAACTCCGGTACTTTGGCCACCTCATGCGAAGAGTTGACTCATTGGAAAAGACTGTGATACTGGGAGGGATTGGGGGCAGGAGGAGAAGGGGACGACCCAGGATGAGATGGCTGGATGGCATCATGGACTCAATGGACGTGAATCTGAGTGAACTCCGGGAGATGGTGATAGACAGGGAGGCCTGGCGTGCTGCAATTCGTGGGGTCGCAAAGAGTCGGACACGACTGAGCGACTGAACTGAACTGAATTGAACTGATACTCCAATACAAAATATTTTTGACGTTAAAAAAATTTAACAAGAAATATATCCGAAGTTGCCTGTATGTTATATAATTTGAATGTGAATGAGTGTCAATAAAACCTTCTGAAATATCATTAGTGCTTTTAACTTCTGTCTTACATATCCTTACAAGGAAAGAAAAAAACACTTCAATAAATTTCAAAGTATCTAATATTCATTAAAGCTAAATTGTGTTCATGCTCACTTCCCCATATATAAGACTCGCATGCCAGCACGCAGATATAAAAACATACAGATAAATTTATTCTCTAACTTGTGTGTCACTTTATAAACGGTAAGAATGGAAAGCTTTCACTTCTTTTCCTTCTCCAATAGGTGTTAGCTTAAATCCAATGCCAGCACCTGTATCACAAGTGCTTTACAATATTCCATTGGGATACATAATACACTTGAAAATGTATTTAGTTCAAAGGTACAAATATCAAGAGATTTAGTAGTTGAGGACTGTGAAAGTACATATAGTGTAGAATCATGACCTTTTTTTTACTAATATCCTGAACACCTGGACCAGATTGCATTCAGCTCACTGTTTTGCTTCAGAAACTAAGGTATGCAAAAGCAGGAATAGAAACAGGGTTTTTGCTTAATATATAGGCAGAAGATAATTTTTGGATGTAAATTAATTGATTATTAACTTCGCAGGACTGAAGGTTTGATTCCATCTACCTATTAGAAGGCAGAAGTAAAGATTGGATTTAAATCGAAAAATGTTTATTTCTCCAATTCACAGATTGCAATTTTCCATGATTATTATGAATATGTAGCTCTTTTTCAAAGTAAATAAGAATCCAAATCTGTAGTGGTAAATATCAAGCCAGAATCACCCTCATGACCAGAGCAATGGGGCTACAGCAGGAGAATAGTTCTTGAGCATGATCACAACACTTGCCATTCACCTACCTCCCATTGCTCCCCAGAAAAGAATCTCTTTCACTTACTTTATTTCTGGAGATACATATTTGTGACTGCATTTAATCCGTTTTAGACAGGGAAACCTGCTCGGAGGAATAAACCTCATGTTCGAAAAAGAACATGGGATGTAAAATTGAGGACTAACTAGTGAGGAAGCAAACATTTTCTATGGCGTTTAGAAATGGGAATAGTCAACAGGGGACAATAATTGTACTTATAATAAGTAGCCATGTTCTTGAGTTGATGTAAAAACTCAATACACTTGTCTCCTACAGAATAGTATGAGCCCATTTTCCTTGCAGAAAAATTAAGCTATAATGTATTAAAATCATTTTAAATTTATTTTGGAAAATCCTAACATAATTATGGTCGGTACTACAATATTTGGTGTAAGTTTGGATTTTAACTGAGTGTTTTTACAAATGGGACCTATACTTCTCATGTAACAATAAATCCAGTTTCAATAATCAACACTAGAACTATCAAAAGGAAATATGAATGACAAAATAGATACTTAGCTCATATTAGGAGCTATATCCTTAGGAGCAGAGCAGAAGTGAACTCAGTCATATTTGCTATTCTCGATTTGTGGGTATCTATGATTTCCCTACTTACTTCTTTCGCTTGGACATATATAGTTAAGAGTTGACTATTCACAATATTGTAAAGCAATTCTCCAATTAAAAGAAAAGAGTTGACTATTCAAATATATTGAGAGGAAGAAATGAGTAACAATACTATTTTTTCAACAACTATTAAAATCTGTATACACTAGTCAAATAGGAATCAATGATACATTTCACAGTCTATTCTATCCCATAATAATCAATTATAATGTGTGAAAATATATTTGTAACTGCGTGTATATATATATATATGAATTGTTACAGTTTTGTTCATTAATGACAACTTTCAGAGAAATGTGGAAAATATAACTGAATAGAAACGTTAGGAGCAAACTTACAAACCTGATAAGAAATAAATCTGATAACAATTTTGGTATGTAAGGAAACGCATTCTTATAAACTCATATGATTCTTTGTCAAAAATCCTAATTGCAAGGCCTTTGTTAAGCTTCAAGATTATTAGTTTCAGTCAAAATCAGTGTTGCTAAATAGGAATGCTGCTGCTGCTAAGTTGCTTCAGTTGTGTCCGACTCTGTGCGACCCTAAGGACAGCAGCCCACCAGGCTCCTCTGTCCACGGGATTCTCCAGGCAAGAATACTGGAGTGGGTTGCCATTTCCTTCTCCAAGGCATGCATGCATGTTAAGTCACTTCACTCGTGTCCAACTCTGTGCAACCCTAAGGACAGCACCCCACCAGGCTCCTCTGTCTGCAGAATTCTCCAGGCAAGAACCCTGGAGTGGGCTGCCATTTCCTTCTCCAGATAGGAATGAGGTTCAATTAATGTTATGATTGCATTTAGTGAGTTCCCCACCTTTAATATTTGCATTGTATGGGGACTTCCCTGGTGGCTCAGACAGTAAAAAATCTGCTTGCAGTGAAGGAGACCCAAGTTTGATTTCTGGGTCGGGAAGATCCCCTGGAGAAGGGCATGGCAACCCAGTCCAGTATTCTTGCCTGGAGAACCCCATGGACAGAGGAGCCTGTCCAGCTACAGTCCGTGGGGTCACAAAGAGTCAGACACTACTGAGTGACTAAAGCACTAACTCACTTGCCACCTTTAAATTTTCTACCATGTACTGATAAAGTGAACAAGATAATTTCAATTTATCCTTCTATTTTGCTTGTGGGCAGCAACAAGAAACAGAGAAATTAAGCAACTTGATACAATGAGGTTAAACTGCTGTGTGTAAAGTATCTCATCTATTGTTTCATGAAGGTGATCTTGGTCCACTATTTATTGAGTTGGCCAAAATGTTGGTTCAGGTAGTGCATATATTATTCAATACAGCTCTGGATGAATATGAAAAATGTGTCTTTTATTTTTACTTAAAACCAAATGAATTCTTTGGCCAACTCAATACTAGTTTGGATTTCTATTTTGTATTTTGTAATGTTTCTTCCTTAATTTGTGGGTATGTTTTTAGTGTATTCATGTAATTTTTGTTTAATTAGTATAAATTTTGTTTCCAAAAATTTTGAGCGTTTTCAGTTTATTATTTTCTTTGCACTTTCCTTATGATTCATATATATGTACATATATATATATACACATTTTATTGCATAAATATATGCATATAATCAAGGGCTTCCCAGGTGGCGCTAGTGGTAAAGAACCTGCCTGCCACTGCAGGAGACCTGAGA
This sequence comes from Capra hircus, assembly GCF_001704415.2. Classification (NCBI taxonomy): domain Eukaryota; kingdom Metazoa; phylum Chordata; class Mammalia; order Artiodactyla; family Bovidae; genus Capra; species Capra hircus. The sequence goes on from NC_030822.1 coordinate 35,028,884, forward strand.
TGCAGTTTTGATCCCTGAGTCAGAAAGATATCCTGGAGAAAATGACATGGCAACCTACTCCAGTAGTCGTACATAGAGAATCCCATGGACCGAGGAAGCTCCAGGCTACAGATCACAGGGCTGCAGAGTTGACACGACTGAAGCGACTTGGCTTGTATGCATGCAGGGTAAAATGCCACCAATTTGTAGTGTTGTTTTACCAACTGAACTTTATTTCTAAATCCAACTATCTGTTTTGACTGCTGCCTCATTTGTTACCTTCTTTTTGAAATTCTTTTGTTATCTATTTTGTGATGAGGAATTTTTTTAGATTTAAGTTTTCTCTTATCTTATGAAGTAGAATTTATACTTCTGTTTCTTCCTTTTATACTTTGAAAAAATAATATTTAAATACATGTTTAAATACTTAGAATGGCATTGAGACATGTATATTATCATATGTGAAATGGATCGCCAGTCCAGATTTGATGCCATGATACAGGGTGCTTGGGGCTTGTGTGCTAGGATGACCCAGAGGGATGGGATGGGGAGAGAGGTGGAAGAGGGGTTCAGGATGGGGAACACATGTACACCCATGGCAGATTCATGTCAATGAATGGCAAAACCAAGAAAATATTGTAAAGTAATTAGCCTCCAACAATTAATTAATTAATTTTAAAAAATAAAAAATAAATTATGTTTTGTACTATGTAAGCATAAATATAATTCAAAAATCCTTAAAACTCTGAGATAATATTAAATTAATTATTGATTAATCATTTGGTAGCTAGATTTTTAAAAAATTGAATTTTAAAACATTGATTAATAAAAGCATAATTTTAAGTTCAAATAAATAAATACTTAAGAGTAGAGTGCAATAGTTCTTAAAGTTTTATGAAATTTGAATCATTAGTTCAGGAATCTATTATTCACTCAAAAAATTATTGATATTTAAAGTGTGACGTGTTGCTATACAATGCAAGTGAGTTAGTCGCTCAGCCATATCCGACTCTTTGTGACCCCATGGACTGTAGCCCAACAGGATACTCTGTCCGTGGGATTCTCTAGGCAAGAATACTGGAGTGGTTGCCATACCCTTCTCCAGGGCATCTTCCCCACCCAGTAATCAAACTTGGGTCTCTTGCATTGCAGGCAGATTCTTTACTGTCTGAGCCACCAGGGAAGTCCCCACACAATGCATCAGCTCAGTTCAGTTGCTCAGTCGTGTCCAACTCTTTGCGACCCCATGAATCACAGCATGGCAGGCCTCCCTGTCCAGCACCAACTCCCGGAGTTCACTCAGGCTCATATCCATCGAGTCAGTGATGCCATCCAGCCATCTCATCCTCGGTCTTCCCCTTCTCCTCCTGCCCCCAATCCTTCCCAGCATCAGAGTCTTTTCCAATGAGTCAACTCTTCACATGAGGTGGCCAAAGTACTGGAGCTTCAGCTTTAGCATCATTCCCTCCAAAGAAATCTCAGGGCTGATCTCCTTCAGAATGGACTGGGTGGATCTCCTTGCAGTCCAAGGGACTCTCAAGAGTCTTCTCAAACACCACAGTTCAAAAGCATCAATTCTTCGGCACTCAGCTTTCTTCACAGTCCAACTCTCACATCCATACATGACCACAGGAAAAACCATAGCCTTAACTAGATGGACCTTTATTGGCAAAGTAATGTCTCTGCTTTTGAATATACTATCTAGGTTGGTCATAACTTTTCTTCCAAGGAGTAAGCGTCTTTTAATTTCATGGCTACAATCACCATCTGCAGTGATTTTGGAGCCCCCAAAATAAAATCTGACACTGTTTCCACTGTTTCCCCATCTATTTCCCATGATATATAAATATAAATACAATAAGTTCAAATATTAAGATTTTGCTTAAATTCTGGTGGATCCAAGTTGTCAGTTCTTTTTATACTATGATGCTAAATAGTATGATGCTAAAATAGAAAGAGATATTGATCCATTGACAAATATATTCCTTACCTATGATGCCTGCTTCTTTTTTATTTACATCATGTTAAGTAGTTTAAAGAATGATTCCCTGTCCTCTCTGAGATAAAGTTGATATTCCAAAATAAAGTGGTGCTTGAAGTTGCAGTGGTTGTAGGAGGGCACAAAATAAGATAGAAAATTGCAATTAACAAAGCAAAAAATAGCAGTGAACTTGAGAAGAAAGCAGAGCACAGTAACAGAAGAAAGAAACTGATCTAGCATGCCCTAAGACCATTTTCCTTTTCCTTTTTAAATTCTCCAGATACCCTCCAAAATTTTGCTTAGTTTCATTTCTACCTACTCTTATATGACTTCAAGAATGTATAGCACAAGAAAGGTCTTTGAAGGGCACTCTTATTAAGCAGTTCATACCATGTTACTTTACTATTTCCAAAAAAGTTGCTTTTTTCAATATCTAAATTGTCCTCTTTTGTTGTGAATATATAAAGATAAAACAGGGTTGTAGGTAGAAAAATTAACAAGTAACAACTTTATATCCCTGATTCATCCGCTATTCTAAACAAAGCTAACTATACTCTTAGTGTATAGTTGGGCTGTACTATAAGTATATATAGTAACATGATGGACAAAGTTTAATTTAACATATACTGTGTCAAATTAATTTATGTTATGTTATTTAACATAGTATATGTTAAATTTATTTAACATAGGGAAAAATTTAACATATACTATGGATGCAAATATATCAGATGTGATAAAGTCCAAGGATGAGGCATCATTAAAATTGACAAGGTGAATCAAATTTTTATATTTAACTGTGAGATCGTGTCCCTCTACTACTCAATATTAAGAACATGAGAAGCCAATCACATATTTCTCTAGGATGCATATTGGTAGATTATTTTCTGGGAAAAATGCAAATCCCTCAGGGAGAGAATCCACTAGGAAATACGAATGTCAACAGTGCTACAAAGGAGATCTTACAGGTGCACACAAAGTAAATCCAACCAATTAATGAGACTTTCTCATCACCTGGAGTTTCAAATCAGCTTACTAAGGACTCTTTGTGAATTAATCATCAAAGAACATACGACATTTGAAAAATAGTTCCAACATTAAGATTAAAAACAATGCAAGCTATAAAAATAAACTATTAAAATTTAGAGGTTATTAAAATAATATATATATGAAAGAATTGTTATATTTGTCTAAATATATATCTTTTTAAATCTACCTTCTTCATTATCTTATTATAAGTATAATGGAATGGTATCACTTGGATTAGAATGAATATATTTTCCAGGACTATATTCACACTATTGTTCTGTACAGACTATTATTTTGAACCACATTTTTCAACATTTTATGTCCTGATAATACATCCCTAATATTTAACTTATTGAAAGCATATACAGAAATAAATAATAGACATATAGGAGAAACAGATCATGAAATCTGTTTCCCCCTTTTCAGTAAAATGTATAAGTGATTAATAAATTTTGATAGATAAGCACTAACAATTCAAGTAATTTGATTTTCAAAATCTTTACCTCAAACTAATGTTTTAATGCTTGCTTTATTCTTTATAGTTTGGCTATCTGGGAGTGCTCCAAGAATCAAAACTATAACAAGTAGGAAAAAGTTACTGAAAACCAGAATTAATTGGTTTTGAATAACAAGATATTCCTAAATCACATTTCTTTTTTATTTTTACAGTTTTGGACAAGTCATTAGCAAATTTTGATAAAAGCTTCCTCACTTAAAATGTGCAACTAAATTATTTCATACATTTCAGTTAAAATTAAATGAGACACAGTATTATTTAACAAAATCTCAAATCCTTGAAATAAGAGTTATTTTCATTATCATATATTCTGGTCTCTTACTTAAATATCTCCATGCACAGAAATTTCTATATGCATTGCATATATTAAGTTTCTAATAATTCAACAAAACAAATTCAAGAGTGCAGGCTGTGATATCAGAAGGCTACAACTTCTCCAGCTTTCATGACTTATAGGCTGAAGATAATCTCCAAAGTCAGGATTTTCTCTTAAGTTCTGTTCCTCACTTATGAGAAGATGAAAACAATACAAACTGACTTATGGTATGAAGTTTATGTTTCAATAAATAATTTAACACATGATGTGTTAAAATAGTTTCTGTTTAATCAAAAATATCCAAGGAATGTTGGATACTTCTAATCTGCCTGCAAAGCAAGAGACCCAGGTTTAATACCCCAGTCATGAAAATCCCCTGGAGAAGTGAATGACTACCCACTCCAGTATTCTTGCCTGGAGAATTCTATGGACAGAGGAGCCTGGTGGGCTACAGTCCATGGGGCCGCAAAGAGTTGGACACGACTGAGTGACTAACACTCTCAAAAACCTTTCGCTTTCAAGGAATGTGAATGCTAAAATTAGTGTTTAAAGAGACAATTCCCCTACAACACCTACAAAACCATGAATGTAGCTCCTTCAAACACTGTCAGAGAGTATTAAGAATAGTAACCTTGAATGTTTTTCTTCCTAGTGAATTATGTCCCAGGATCTCGGAGATTTCAACAGCTCAAAGTTTCAGGTCTCTGAGTTCATTCTGATGGGATTCCCAGGCATTCACAGCTGGCAACACTGGCTATCCCTGTCCCTGGCTCTGCTCTACCTCTTAGCTCTCAGTGCAAACATCCTTATCTTGATCATCATCAATCAGGAGGCAACACTGCACCAGCCTATGTATTATTTCCTGGGCATCCTGGCTGTGGTTGACATGGGCCTTGCTACCACCATCATGCCCAAGATTTTTACCATCTTTTGGTTCAGTGCAAAGACCATTGGTCTCCCTGAGTGCTTTGTACAGATGTATGCCATACGTAGTTTTGTAGGAATGGAATCAGGCATTTTTGTCTGCATGGCTATAGATAGGTATGTGGCAATTTGTCAACCACTATGTTATTCATCAGTAATCACCAAATCTTTTGTGGTCAAAGCTACTGTGTTCATGGCACTCAGAAACAGCCTGACTACCATCCCAATTCCTGTGTTGGCAGCTCAGAGACACTATTGCTCAAAAAACCAAATTGAGCACTGTCTGTGCTCTAATCTTGGTGTCACTAGTCTATCCTGTGATGACAGGACAGTCAACAGTGTTTACCAGCTACTTCTGGCCTGGATACTCATGGGGAGTGACTTGGGTTTGATTCTTGTATCCTATGCTTTGATATTTCACTCTGTACTGAAACTGAACTCAACAGAAGCTACATCCAAGGCCCTGAGTACCTGCACTTCCCACCTCATCCTAATCCTGTTTTTCTACACAGTCGTTATTGTCATTTCGATCACCCATGGTTCAACAATGACGTTTCCCCTCATCCCAGTTCTACTCAATGTACTCCACAACGTCATTCCTCCTGCCCTCAATCCTATGGTCTATGCACTCAAGAACAAGGAGCTCAGACAGGGCTTATGTAAGCTCCTTAAGCTGGACTTCAAAGGCAATTAACTTGGAGAGGATGCTCAACTTTGTAATTTCCCTATGTATATATTCATTATATTTTTCAAAGATTATAGATAAAGAAGAACTAAGAAACACTAACATTTTTCAGTTAGTTTAAGGAATCAATGGCAATTAATGAAACCTTCAAAATGAGAATGAAGTAATCTTGCTTTTCAATAAATTTCTTCATTGAATGAGTAACAATGATGTTGATTGTCTCAAGGAATCCACAGAAAGACAACAGAATATATATTCCATTTTTATCTCCAGTTTCTCTAAATAGAACTTCCTAACAATGTTTAATAGAGATGGTTAAAAGAGATATCTGCCATTTTATTCTTTTTTAATGAGAGTATTTAATCTATATATATTTTATTTAATTACTGATAGCATATAACTGCTCCATGACAAAACTAGATAGCATATTAAAAAGCAAAGACATCACTTTGATGACTTAGGCCCTTATAGTCAAAGTTATGGTTTCCCTGGTAGTCATTTATGGACAGGAGAGTTGGATCGTAAAGAAGGCTGGTGCTAAAGCTGAAGCTCCAGTCCTTTGGCCACCTGCTGCCTAGAACCGACTAATTCAAAAACACCCTGATGCTTGGAAAGGATGAATGAAGGAAGAGAAGGGGGTGACAGAGGAAGAATGATTAAATGGCATCCCCAACTCAATAGACATGGGTCTGGGCAAACTCTGGGATACAGTGAAGTACAAGGAAGCCTGGCATCTGCAGTTCAAGGGTCTCAAAGAGCCAGACATGATTTAGCAACTGAGTAACAGCTGCTCCAGATATTTGTGCTTCTTTCTGAGGTGTTTTACCATTTTTAAATGGTCAAAGAACTTGAGTAGACATTTCTCTAAAGAAGATATAAGATGCCAGCAAATATATGAAAAGATTTTTATAAATTAAAATCAAAACAACAGTAATCACAATAAGTTTAGGATAATTAATATATACCTTAAATGATTACTATTTTGTTTTAAATTTAGCAGATGTTGACAATATTTTGGCAATGTTTTGAAACATGGCATTATTATACATTGATAGAGAGTATGTAAAAATCACACAGGCACTGTGGAAAAAACTTTAGTAATTACTCAATTTAAAGGTAGTTACCTATGACTCAGAAATGTAACTCCTAAGCATATAATCAGACAACTTAACACAGCTGCAGCAAAAATTTTATGTAGAAATGTTCATAGTATCATTGTTAATCAAAAAGTGGAAAGAAGTCAAATGCTGTTGAGTATCAGTTGTTTAATAGATAAACAATAATAAGTATATCCATTTCAGGAATTATTATTCATCCATAAATGGATGAAGTTCTGATACATATTCTTGCATAAATAAAATTTGAAAAAAGCATGCTAAAAAAACAAAAAAACCCAGACACTAAAGGCTACAAGTTACATGCTTTCAATTACATCAAATCTCCAGAAGAGGGAATCCATTGAACAACAACAACAAAAATAGTCCTTGGTAAGAAGAGAAGTGACAAATTAATAAGCAGTTACTGATTAATGCTACAGATATTTATTTTGAGGTAATGAAAGTGTTTTGAAACAGTATTGTGCTGATGGTTGCGCAGCACTTTGAATGTACCAAAAGATACTCAGCTGTGCATTTTTGAGTGCTATTTTATGTGGTATGTGAATTTCACTTCAATAAAAAAAATGATAAAATGCAAAAAAAAAGACTGTTCTATCTGTGTTTCTATGTATATTTATATATATGTCTATATAAATGAAAAATGGTTAAAATAATTTACTTATCATATAACATCAATTTAAAATGGTACAATTTATTTTTTAGTACGTATTACCAGAACTTTTGTCAATACAGAAGCCCATGTATATACATCTCTCTCTCACCAAGTCATGTCTGACTCTTGCGACCTCATGGATAGTAGCCTGCCAGGCTCCTCTATCCATGGGATTCTCTGGGAAAGAATACTGGAGTGGGTTGCCATTTCTTTTTCCAATATATACATATACATATAGCAAATATACGGGCTTCCCCGGTAGCTCAGATGGTAAGAATCTACCTGCAATGTAGGAGATGCGAGTTCAGTCACTGTGTCAGGAATATCCCCTGGAGGAAGCCATGGCAACCCATTCCAGTGTTCTTGCCTGGAGAATTCCATGGACAGAGGACCCTGGCAGGCTACAGTCTGTGGGGTCACAAAGAGTCAGACATGACTGACTAACACACACATAGAAAATATATATTCAAAAAGTGCCAACAATTAATTCTACATTATAAAATTTAAAGTATCTGATTTATCTACTTCTAAAATGATTTTTCCAAATAGTAAAAAATACAAGTGTTGCTTTCAATATCTAATTAATGAATATGTAACTAGAATCATTTGTGTTTTATTATTTTTTATGTTATCATCAACATCTTTATTATCTCAAAACTTAGGCATCAAAATATTACTAACATAATAAGCCAAAAGCAGAGACATTACTTTGCCAACAAAGGTCTGTCTAGTCAAGGCTATGGTTTTTCCATTGGTCATCTATGGATGTGAGAGTTGGACTGTGAAGAAAGCTGAGCAGCCGAAGAATTGATGCTTTTGAACTGTGATGTTGGAGAAAACTCTTGAGAGTCTCTTGGACTGCAAGGAGATCCAACCAGTCCATTCTGAAGGAGATCAGCCCTGGGATTTCTTTGGAAGCAATGATGCTAAAGCTGAAACTCCAGTACTTCTTTGGCCACCTCACGTGAAGAGTTGACTTATTGGAAAAGACTCTGATGCTGGGAAGGATTGGGGGCAGGAGGAGAAGGGGAAGATCGAGGATGAGATGGCTGGATGGCATCACCAACTTGATGGACGTGAGTCTGAGTGATCTCTGGGAGTTGGTGATGGACAGGGAGGCCTGGCGTGCTGCGATTCATGGGGTCGCAAAGATTTGGACACGGCTGAGAAACTGAGCTGAACTGATTGATGCTGTTTTACATTTCCATAATACTCATGATCATCCTCACATGAAAGAAAAATAAAGTGAATGAATAAAAAGAAATAGGAACGTGTGTGTGATTAAAACTTCTGAACATCCTTACAAGGAAGATAATTATTTAATAAACATTAAAATCTCTAATATTCATCAAAATTAGATTATGTTGATTCTTGCTGCTGCTGCTGCTGCTAAGTCGCTTCAGTCATGTCCGACTCTGTGTGACCCCTTAGACAGCAGCCCACGAGGCTCCGCCATCCCTGGGATTCTCCAGGCAAGAACACTGGAGTGGGTTGCCATTTCCTTCTCCAATGCATGAAAGTGAAAAATGAAAGTGAAGTCGTTCAGTCGTGTCCAACTCTTAGCGACCCCATGGACTGCAGCCTACCAGGCTCTTCCATCCATGGGATTTTCCAGGCAAGAGTACTGGAGTGGGGTGCCATTGCCTTCTCCGTGTTGATTCTTACTCCTCCGTATATATTCCTCATGTGCAAGCACACAGATTAGATACATATAGATTAATTTATTCTCCATGTGTTATCTTCTAGGCAGTGAGAATAAAAACTTCCACTGCTCCTTCTCCAATAGGGGTTAGCTTAATTCCCAAATCAGTACCTGTATCTCAAGTGTTTTGCAATATTCCCTAGGATACATAACACATCTTAAAAATATTCAGTCCTATAGTGCAAATGTCAAAAGATTTAGTAGTTGAGGACTTTGAATGTACATATATTGTGCATTCTTGATTTTTTTAAACCAATATCCTGAACGCCTGGAGCAGATTGCATTCAACTCACTGTTTGGCTTTCCAGAAACTAAGGTATGCTGGGAGGGATTGGGGACAAGAGGAAAAGGGGACGACCGAGGATGAGATTGCTGGATGGCATCACTGACTCGATGGACGCGAGTCTGAGTGAACTCCGGGAGTCAGTGATGGGCAGGGAGGCCTAGCGTGCTGCGATTCATGGGGTCGCAAGGAGTCGGACACGACTGAGCGACTGAACTGAACTGAAGGTATCAAAGGACATACAAAGATGGGAGTAGAGGCAGAATATTTTTTAATTCCCTGTTGGAGAAGGAAATGGCAACCCACTCCAGCGTTCTTGCCTGGAGAATCCCAGGGATGGTGGAGCCTGGTGGGCTGCTGTCTGTGGGGTCGCACAGAGTTGGACACGACTGAAGTGACTTAGCAGCAGCAACAGCAGCAGCAGGCAGTAAAAAATGTGAAGAGTTTTTGGATTTATAATAACTGTTTATTATATTCACACAACTTCAGGTATGATTCCATCTACCAATTGGAAGGCTGAAATGTTAAGAAAGACTGGATTTTGATGGGAAAATATTTACTTCTCCTGTTCTCAGATTACAATACAGTACATTTTTCCATGTTTATTATGAATATCTAGTTAGTTTTCACTTTCACTTTTCACTTTCATGCATTGGAGAAGGAAATGGCAACCCACTCCAGTAGTCTTGCCTGGAAAATCCCATGGACAGAGAAGCCTGGTAGGTTACAGTCCATGGGGTCGCAAAGAGTTGGACACGACTGAGCAACTTATGACTATGTAATTACGGTCAGTACTACAATAGGTGGTTTAAGCTTGGCTTGTTAACTGAGAGTATTGCAAATGTATTGCAAATTGACGTAGATTTCACATGTAACAAGAAAACCAGCTCTAATAATTGACACTAGAATTTTTAAAAGGAAACAAGAAGGACATAAATAGGATATTTATCTCAGGTTTAGAAACTATATCCTTAGAAATAGAGCACAAATGACCTCAGAGATATGTGTGCTATTCTCAGTGATTTATTTATTTTTTTAGTCAGTGCTTTTTCTGGGCTTCCCTGGTGGCTCAGACAGTAAAGAATCCACCTGAAATACAGACCAGGGTTCAGTCCCTGGGTTCAGAAGATCCCCTGGAGAAGGGAATAGCTACCAACTCCAGTATTCTTGTCTGGAGAATTCCACAGATAGAGAAGGCTGGCTTTCACTACCTGTATTTCATGGACACAAAGAGATAAGAGTTGACAGTTCGAATGTATTGAGAGGAAGAAACAAGTAAGATCCTGGCTTTTCAACAGCTTTGAAAATCTGTCAGTTCAGTTCAGTTCAGTTCAATTCAGTTGCGCAGTCCTGTCCAACTCTGCAACCCGATGAATTGCAGCATGACAGGCTTCCTTGTCCATCACCAACCCCCGGAGTTCACTCAAACTCACATCCATCGAGTAGGTGATGCCATCCAGCCGTCTCATCCTCTGTCATCCCCTTCTCCTCCTATCCCCAATCCCTCCCAGCATCAGAGTCTTTTCCAATGAGTCAACTCTTCGCATCAGGTGGCCAAAGTACTGGAGTTTCAGCTTTAGCATACACTTCAAATTCTTTCTTATCCAACAGTAATCATTATATATGTGTGCAAATATACCTACACACATATATTAATTGCTACAGTTTTGTCTCTTATTGAAAAATGTAAAAGAAATGTGAAAAGTATAATGGCATACAAACATTAGAAAAATATTTACAAGCCTGACAAGAAACCTGATGACAGTTTTGGTTTGTAAGAAACACATTCTTAGTATATTGTAAACTCATATTATTTGTCAAAAACACAAATTGCAAGGCTTCTGTTAGCCCTGCCATTGTTAGCTTGAGTCCACACCAGTGTTATTAAACAGGAATTTGAGGATTAGTTAATAAATTTTGGCTGCTTTAAGTGAATTCCCCAATTCTGAAATTTCTTTCACATACTAATAAACTAGATAATTTCAATATATTTTATTATTTTGCTTGTGGACAATCATATGAACATGGAAATGAAACAATGTGATATACTGAGGATTAACTGCTGTGTGTAAACATGTCATCTTTTGCTTTACCAAAGTGATCTTCACCCTCCATTTACTTGTTTGGGTGTCTATTTTGTTTGTCTGTTAATTTCCTCCCTTTTTGGGGGAGTATGTGTTTGGTGTGTTAGTATAATTTTTGTTTCCAAAAAACTTTGTGCATTTTTAGTTTACACTCTTTTTGTCATTTATATATATACTTATTTTCAGATATGTATTTTATTGAGTAAGCATTTGTAAATAATCAATGTGAAATAAGGCCAGCTAGAAGTATTGTTTTACTGATTGCAATTTATTTCCAAACCTAAAAATTTGTTTTGATTGCTGTCGCATATTTTCCTTGCATTTTGGAAATTGTTTTTATTATATATGCTTTATATTAGGGAATTGCTTTGAGAATTTAAATTTTTCTGTTGATTTGAAAGAGATATTATAGTTCTATTTTTCCTGATGGTTCCTTTCATACTTTTGAAAAGGCAGCAATTAAAATACAGAATAATAATTCTTAAAGTCATAAAATGTGAATACTTTATTTAGTAACCTGTTCATTAACTCTAAAAAATTTATTGATATCAAATATATGCATTATGTCTTACTAAACAATGCAAATATAAAAAATATTATGCACAAATAATCATTTTTTTGTAAAATTCTGGTGGATTGAAGTTATCAATGTGTTTTATAATATCATGATGTTAAAATAGAAAGAGATGTTGATCCATTGGCAATCATGTTCCTTACCTACAAAGCCTTCCTCTTTTGTGTGTTTGTGTGTTCAGTCACTCAGTCATGTCTGACTCCTTGTGACCCCACAGACTGTAGCCTGCCAGGCTCATCTGTCCATGGAATTTTCCAGGCAAGAATACTAGAGTGGGTTTTCATTTATTGTTCCAGGGGTTCTTCCTGACCTAGAGATCAACCCATGTCCCTGACATCTCCTACACTGGCAGGCAGACAAAGATTCAAAGGATGGTTCCTTGTCCTCTCTCAGAAAAAGTTGATATTGCTAAAGCAGGTGATGCTTGAAGCTGGAGTGGAGGTGGGAGGGTACAAAATAGAATAGAAAATTGAAGAACCACAAAGCTAAAACTATAGGAGATTTCGAATAAGAAATATCAAACAGCAACAGAAAAAAATTTTAAAAAGAAAGAAAGAAAAAAAAAGAAACTGATTTAACAGAATTTTAACCATGATTCATTTGTAAGATCATTGGTCTTATAACCATTGGTCTTTTGTTATTTGCTCTTTTGCTATTTGAAAAACCCCCTAATTGCCTGCAAAGTTTTGCTTGATTTCATTTCTACCTGCTCCTTTATGAGTCCAAGAATTTGTTACAGCACAAGACAGGTCTTTGAAGAGGCTCTTATTAAGTAGTTCATATTATGTTGGATATTTACTTCCAAAGAAGTTGTTTCTTGCAGTATCTAAACTGTCCTCTTTCATTGTGAATACATAAAGATAAAACAGGATGTAGGTTAAAAAAATAATAAGTAACAACTTTTATAACTCTGACTCATACAGTATTTTAAACACTTAAATACCCTCTTGGCCTTCCTTGGTGTTTCAATGGGCAAGAATCCTCCTGCCAATGCAGGAGACATGGGTTCAATCCCTGGGTGGGGAAGATCCCCTAGTGAAGGAAACAGCAACCCAATCTAGCTTTCTTGCCTGTGAAATCCCATGCACAGAGGAGCGTAGTCAGCCACAGTTTGCTTACAGTGGGTATTAAGCCACTTCAGTCCTGTCCAACTTTTTGACCCTATGGACCATAGCTCATGAGGCTCCTCTGTTCATGAGATTCTCCAGGCTAGAATACTGGAGTGGGTTGTCATCTCCTTTTCCAAGGGATTTTCTTGACCCAGGGATGGAACTGTGTCTCTTGTGCCTCATGCATTGGCAGCTGGGTTTTTTTTTTTTACCAATAATGCCACCTGGGAAGCTCAAGGCATCCCTGTCTCAGTTCAGTTCAGTTGCTCAGTCATGTACGACTCTGCGAGCCCATGAACCACAGCACACCAGGCCTCCCTGCCCATTACCAACTCCTTCAGTTCACCCAAACCCATGTCCATTGAGTCGGTGATGCCATCCAACTATCTCATCCTCTGTCGTCCACTTCTCCTCCTGCCCTCAATCTTTCCCAGCATCACGGTCTTTTCAAATGAGTCAACTCTTTGCATCAGGTGGCCAAAGTATTGGAGTTTCAGCTTAAGCATCAGACATGACTGAGTGACTAACACTAACTAATACAATGGAACAATAAAGTTCTTGGTGAAAATGAAAAAAAAAAGTGTACTTTATTTTTAATTAAAAAGTCAAAAGAACAAAGCTTTTTGTCCAGCCCAGTGCATACATTTGCATAAGTATATATGTAAATATATTTGTATATATGCGGAAGATGGTTGAAATCATTTGAACTACTTATCGTATAACATCAATTTAAAATGGTAGAATTTATGTTACAGTATGGTATTATATAAGCTTTCTGTTAAAAATATATATAGCAAATGTATTTAAAGACATTTATCAGCAGTTACCTCTACATTGTAGAATTTAAAGGGTTTGATATATCTAGTTCCAAAATTATGTTTTCCAATTAATAAAAACACAGGCATTGATTCCAATATCTAATTAATAGATACAAAACTAAAGTCAATTGTTTTTTATTATTTTTTAAATTATCACCAATATTACTGTCTTTTTTAAAAAAGTAATTTATTATTTTAATTGGAGGATAACTACTTTACAATATTGTGGTGGTTTTTGCCGCACACTGACATGAATCAACCATGGGTACAAATGTGTCCCCCCATCCTGAACCTCCCTCCCACCTCACTCCTCACCCCATCCCTCTAGGTTGTCCCAGAGCACTGGCTTTAAGTGCCCTGCTTCATGCATCAAATTTGCACTGGCCATCTATTTTATATATGGCAATATATGCTCAACATTATTACCTTAACACTTGCCCATCAAAATATTCCTAGAATAAGCCTGATCCGTTGGTGAAGTTTTATAATGTTATAATGTTCATCATCATCCTCACTTGAAAAAATAAATGAATAAAAGAACATAGGAACGTGTGTATGATTAAAACTATCTGAACATCCTTACAAGGAAAGAAGCAGAACATTTTAATAAACATTAATATGTCTAATATTTATTAAAATAGGATTGTGTTCATTCTCTCTTCCCCATATATATTGCTTACATGCAAGCACACAGACTAGATTCATGGAGATAATTTTTTTTTATTCATGAAGTATTTTTAAGCCATGAAAATGAAAGCTTCCACTCTTCCTTTTCTAAGAGGAGTTAGCTTAATTCCCATACCAGCACATATATCTAGAATGTTTTGCAATATTCCTTTGAATAAAAAATATTCAGTTCAATTGTACAAATATCAAGCGATTTAGTATTTGAGGACTTTGAATGTATATATATTGTAGATTCATGATTTTTCTTTTTTTTTATTTTTTATTGTGTGTGTATGTGTGTTAATTTTTATTTTTACTTTATTTTACTTTACAATACTGTATTGGTTTTGCCATACATTGACATGATTTTGACCAATATCCAAACATCTGGACCAGATTGCATCAAACCCACTGTTCTTCTATCCAGAAATTAAGGTATAAAGGAAATACAAAACAGGGACTCAAGGCAGGATATTTTTTTATTCCATAGGCAGCAAAAATGTGGAGAGTTTTTGGATGTATACTAACTTATGCCTGTATTTAAACAACTTTGTGTTCCATTACATATACCCAGTTGAAGGCAGAAGTGTTACAAAAGCTAGGTTTTCATGGAAAAATTGTTATTTCTCCAATTCTCAAATTGCAATACAGCATAACTTTCCATGTTTACTTTGAATATCTAGCTATTTTTCTAAGCAAATAGTTATCTTTAAATCTGTTGTACTAAATATCAAGAAAGAATCACCCCCATGGGGTGAAGAATGTGGAAATAGCAAGAATGACTCTTGACCATGGTCACAGCACTTTTGCCATTCACCTGTCCTCCCATTGCTCTCACAATAAGAATCTAACTTACATGCTTTATTTCCAGAGACACTTATTTGTAACTGCATTTTATTCATCTTATATAGGAAAAACTGCTTGAAGAGACAAGCCATCATTTTAGGAAAAGAACATGTAATGTAAAATAGAGGGCTCGTTAGTAAGAAGGCAAACATTTTCTATGGAGTTTAGAAATGGGAACAGGCAACAGGTGGTATAATTATACATATGAATAAGTGACCATAATCTTGTGTCAGCGTAACTACTTCAATACATTTGTCTCCCACAAGATAACATGAGTCCATTTTCCCTACAGAAAAATTTAGGTAAAATACATTGAAATCATTTTAAATTTGTTTTGCCAAGTCTAATGTAATTATGGTAAATAGTACAAGATTTGGTATAAGCTTTGGAGTTCCCTGGTGGCTCAGACAGTAAAGCGTCTGTCTATAACGCGGGAGAAGGAAATGGCAATCCACTCCAGTACTATTGTCTGGAAAACCTCATGGACAGAGGAGCCTGGTAGGCTACAGTCCATGGGGTTGCAAAGAGTCGGACACAACTGAGCGACTTCACTTTCACTTTTCCTTGATCACTTAACAGAGCTTTGCAAATGAATTACTAATGATAACTGAACTTCTCATGTAACAATAAAACCATTTAATAATCAAAACTGAATTATTAAAAGGAAACATGAAAGACATAAACAGGATATTTTATCATATTTAAGAATTGTATCTTTAGGAATAGAACACAAGTAACATGCCTGGAAAATCTCATGGACAGAGGAGCCTGGCGGGCTATAGTCTAAAGGGTTGCAAAGAGTCGGACATGACTGAAGCAACTTAGTACACACACAAGTGTGCTTTTCCTAATTTCCCTTCTTCTTTCTTTTGCATGGACACAGAGATAAGAGTTGACTGTTCAATTGTATTGAGAAGAAATTCATAAGGATGCTATTTTTTTCAGCAACTTTGAAAAATTTCATACACTTACCAAATATTTATAAATAATGCTTTTTAAAATCTATCAATTCTACAATAATCAGTTATAATGTGTGCAAATATATAAATGTGCATACATATGAATTGTTGCAATTTTCTTATTAAAACTTTAAATAAATGTGTAAAATATAATGGGATACAATTATTAGAAACAAATTTACATGCTTCATAAGAAAGAAACTTAATGACAATTTTCATATGTAAGGAAACACATTCTTATATTGTAAACTCATATCATTCTTTGTCAATAATTAATATTACAAGGCTTTGTTCATCTTGAAATTGTTAGTGTAAGTCCACACCAGAGTTGCTAAACAGGAAACTGAGGACCAGATAAGTTGCGATTGCTTTAAGTGAATTCCCACTTTAAAATTTTCTACTATGGACTATTAAAGTGAACCATTTCAACCTGTTATATTATTTGGGTTGTGAAAAATTATATGAAACAGGGAAATGAAACAGTTTGGTGCACTGAGGTTTAACTGCTGAATGTAAAACATGTCATTAATTGTTTCATAGGGGAAACAATGTATATGGGCTATAAACAGTATATGGGCTACCCTGGTGGTTCAGATGATAAAGAATTTGTCTGCAATGCAAGAGACCTGGGTTTGATCCCTGGGTCAGGAAGATCCTCTGGAGAAGGAAATGGCTTACTTTATTGAATAAACATTTGCATATTATCAAGTAAAATATGCTCAATTTGTAGTATCATTTAACTGATTGAGTTTTATTTCCAAATCTAATATATTTGTTTGATTGCTGCCTTAGTTTTTCCCCTATTTTTTTAACGTCTTCCTTGAAATTGTTATAATATAGCCTCTGTTTCTTTTTTATGTTTTGGGGGCTTTTTTGGCCCTGAGGAACGTGGGACCTCAGCTCCCTACATCCCATGCAATGGAAGGTGAAGTCTCAACGACTGGATCACCAGGGAAATCCCTTTCCTGCCTTTTTGAAATTTTCTTTGTTTTGTCTATTTCTTGATAAAGGTTTTTTTTTTTTTAGGAATTTATGTTTTCTGTTGATTTATGAAGAAGAAATGATAGTTCTGTTTCATCTGGTAGCTCCTTTTATATTTTCAAAAATTATATTTAAAATACAGTATAATGATTCTTCAGTTCAGTTCAATGGCTCAGTCATGGCCAATTCTTTGCAACCGCATGAATTGGAGCACCCCAGGCCTCCCTGTCCATCACAAACTCCCAGAGTTCACTCAAACTCATGTCCATCGAGTCGGTGATGCCATCCAGCCATCTCATCCTCTGTCATCCCTTTCTTCTCTTGCCCCCAATCCCTCCCAGCATCAGGCTCCTTCCCAATGAGTCAACTCTTCGCATGAGGTGGCCAAAGTACTGGAGTTTCAGCTTCAGCATCCATCCTTCCAGTGAACATCCAGGACTGTTCTCCTTTAGGATGGACTTGTTAGACTTCTTTGTGGTCCAGGGGACTCTCAAGAGTCTTCTCCAGCATCACAGTTTGCACAGCGCTGTCAATATAGTGCTGTGCATTTTTAAATCATATAAATGGGTAGTTTGATTGTACGTAATTTTCACTTCCATAAGAAATAATAAAATGAATAAAAATAGTACAAAATTTATTTTCAACATATGTATTTATTGCATTATTTCCTAAAACTTAAAGGAACATATGAACAGTGAACTTCCAGATGTTCAAGCTGGTTTTAGAAAAGGCAGAGGAACCAGAGATCAAATTGCCAACATCTGCTGGATCCTGGAGAAAGCAAGAGAGTTCCAGAAAAACATCTATTTCTGCTTTATTGACTATGTCAAAACCTTTGACTGTGTGGATCACTATAAACTGTGGACAATTCTGAAAGAAATGGGAATACCAGACCACCTGACCTGCCTCTTGAGAAACCTATATGCAGGTCAGGAAGCAACAGTTAGAACTGGACATGGAACAACAGACTGGTTCCAAATAGGAAAAGGAGTATGTCAAAGCTGTATATTGTCACCCTGCTTATTAAACTTCTATGCAGAGTACATCATGAGAAACGCTGGACTGGAAGAAGCACAAGCTGGAATCAAGATTGCCAGGAGAAATATCAAGAACCTCAGATATGCAAATGGAAACACCCTTATGGCAGAAAGTGAAGAGGAACTCAAAAGCCTCTTGATGAAAGTGAAAGAGGAGAGTGAAAAAGTTGGCTTAAAGCTCAACATTCAGAAAACTAAGATCATGGCATCTGGTCCCATCACTTCATGGGAAATAGATGGGGAAACAGTGGAAACAGTGTCAATTTATTTTGGGGGGCTCCAAAATCACTGCAGATGGTGATTGCAGCCATGAAATAAAAAGATGCTTACTCCTTGGAAGGAAACTTATGACCAACTTAGACAGTATATTCAAAAGCAGAGACATTACTTTGCCAACAAAGGTCCATCTAGTCAAGGCTATGGTTTTTCCTGTGGTCATGTATGGATGTGAGAGTTGGACTGTGAAGAAGGTTGAGTGCCGAAGAATTGATGCTTTTGAACTGTGGTGTTGGAGAAGACCCTTGAGAGTCCCTTGGACTGTAAGGAGATCCAACCAGTCCATTCTAAAGGAGATCAGTCCTGGGATTTCTTTGGAAGGAATGATGCTAAAGCTGAAACTCCAATACTTTGGCCACCTCATGTGAAGAGTTGACTCATTGGAAAAGACTCTGATGCTGGGAGGGATTGGGGGCAGGAGGAGAAGGGGACGACAGAGGATGAGATGGGTAGATGGCATCACCAACTCAATGGACGTGAGTTTGAGTGAACTCCAGGAGTTGGTGATGGACAAGGTGGCCTGGTGTGCTGAGATTCATGGGGTCAAGGAGTCAGACACGACTGAGCGACAGAACTGAACTGAAAGGAACATGTATGTCCAAAAATAGAAAAATGTTAAATATGTAAAAGCAAGATCACACTTTTATTTAATTATAATACTGATGAGTAATCGTGTTTTAAATTTGCTCATTCTATAAAGTCAATTGAAAATGCAATAATTATTTGTTAATATGATATTTTTCAAGCATTATTTTCAAAATCATATGTAGAAAATATATACTAAAAAATTTATCAGCACATGCCCCCCACTGTTCATAGTAGCACTCTTTACAATAGCCAAGACATGGAAGCAACACAAGCATCCATCAACAGATGTCTGGATAAAGAAGATGTGGTATGTGTGCATGCGTGCTCCATCATTTCCGACTCCTTCTGATTCCATGGACTGTAGCCTGTCAGGCTCCTCTGTCTGTGGAATTTTCCAGGCAAGAACAGTGGAGATTGTTGCATTTCTTCCTTCAGGGGATCTTCCCGACCCAGGGATCGAACTCACGTCTCCTGCACTGGCACAGGGATTGTTTGCATTATAGAATTAAGGTTTTGATTTATCTAATTTTGAAATCTTTTTTATTCTTTTAATTCATAAACATTTAGAGCCACTACTTTTATTGTCTAATTAAAGAATATAAAATTAGAATCCGTTGTGCTTTATTATTGTTTCTGACATTAACACCATCATCATGTTATCTCAAACTTGGGCATCTAAATTTTCCTAACTTAATATCTAAGTAGAGTAAGCCTGAAATGTTGATGAAGCTCTAAAGTGTCATAATATTTATTATTATCCTCACTTGAAAGTAAAATAGACATACAAAGGAACACATAAACAAATGTACATGTTACTGAAACTTTCCAAAACATTGTAGGTGTTTTCAACTTGTGTGCTAGAGATGTGACACAAAAAGAAGTAAAAAACACATATTAAAATTTCTAATGCTCATTAAATTGCGATCATTTTCATTTCTGTATTTATGCATCTCAGACAAAAGCACGCAAATATAGATACATGCAGAATAAAAATGTTCTTACTTGTGTATCACTTTATAGTAAGAATGGAAAATTTCCACACTTTTCCTTCTCTAATTAAAATTAGCTTAATTCCCATACCAGTACTTATATCTCGAGTGTTTTGCACTTATCCTCTGGGATATATAACACTCACCCTAATCTCTAAATATTCAATTCAATAGTACAAATATCAAGGGATTTAAAAGTTGAGGACAGTAATATACAGATATTATGGAATAGTGCTTTTTTTTCCCACTGATGTCCTAAACACCTGGACCCAATTGCATTCAGCTATTTGCTATCCAGGAACTAAGGTATTAAAGGACGTATGAACGTGAGATTAAGAGTATGGTATTTGCTGTGGTTGGTTGTGCTAGGATAAAGCAGAGAGAGACTTTGAGTGTACATGAATTCATTATTCTATCCTCAGAAACCCTGGCTTGATTACACCCCACTTTTAAAGGCAGAAGTGCTGTAAAAGACTAAATTTTCTGAAAACGTTTTTGCCCATTTCTCAGCCTGCAACACAGTGTGACTTCCAATAATGATTATGTAGTGATTTTTCATAATTTTCTTTGTAGAGATTCTGCACAGGTTTGTTACATTTATTCTTTTGCATCTTTTTATATCCTTGATGCTACTGTGTATGGTATTTGAATTTTTCTTCAATTTCTAATCAGATAGAAATGCAATGGATTAAAAACATTTTTAACCTTGAAAAAAAAAAAAGCAAATAAGGTCCTTTGATCCTTTCATGGTGGATGTCAGGTATGAATCAACGCCTATAATTAGAAGAAGTGGAGGAAATACAAGAAAATAGTTCTTCATGATCACAGTGGTTGCTTTTCACCTACCTTCCCATTGTTCTCAGGATGAGAATCTAATATACTTGCTTCATTTCTAGAGGCATTTACTTGTGACATTTTAGATAAGAAAATCTATTTGGAGAAACAAACCATCATATTAGGGAAAGAAATGAGGTGTAAAATTGAGAACCGACTAGTGAGCAAGGAGCATTTTTTATAGTTTAGAAATGGGAATAGGCAACATGTAGTATGATAACTGTACTTATAAATAAGTGACCATGTTCTTGTGTTAATATGTTTCCCACAGAATAATATGAGCCCAGTTTCCACAAAACTAAAACTCTAATGTATTGAAATCATTTAAAATTCATTTTTTAAAAAGTCTAATGTAATTATGGTCAGTACTACAATATTTGGTATAAGCTTGAATCATTAACTGAGAATCTGATTCCTCAGCCATAAAGAATCTGCCTTCCAATGCAGGAAGTGTGGATTTGATCCCCTGGTTGGGATCAAAATTTGTCATTTGGAAATATTGGCTCACTGTACTATGCAGATCTTCCAAATGTCAACACACTTAATTTTTATAGCATTAATCTCACATCATATGGACTCTAGAAAATCCCTTTGTACATTAGTAAGAGAATGAAATGGAAAAAAGGCCAAAAATGCCTTAATATTTCTATGAAAATTGTTGTGACTTCACACATCTTTTCCCAAATGGTCTTAAGGTTCTCAGAGCTCCATGGACAATACCTCAATGCATGTTGCATTAGAAACTCCTGAGGTAGAAGGGGAGAAGCAAGGTAGATGATTGATTATCAGTGAACCAAGAAAATAAATTATTGAATTGGGAATTACAGTGGAGAGGTTATATCCAAGATGTTTTTACAAAATTGGCAGTTGTGAGCATTACTTACGTAGTTTCCATTGGCATTATAGATAAGTCATTTTATTTAATAGAGAAAAAGCCTCAATATCAGTAAAGGAAAAATAAATCCATATTCTGAAACAATATAGCTGTTTTGAGATGTATATTGCATGTTTTGTTTTTAAAAGCTAAGCTATAGATTGCATATTTATTTCTTCAATAAATTGGTCTGCATGCTTTTTACAATATGATGTTTACTAAGTGCCATTTTTTAAAAATTCAGTGACTGCCATTTTGCCTGTATATTATCAGTGTAATTCATAAACTGAATTTTAACTTCAATGACTGCCTAGCCTGGAAAATGTCCTGAAAAGCCATTTAATTTCTTATCCATAAGGACAATTACATAGAGAAGGAATGGCAACCCACTCCAGTATGATTGCCTGGGAAATCCCATGGACAGAAGAGTCTGACAGGCTACAGTCCATGGGGTTGCAAGAGAGTTGGACATGACTTAACAATTGAACAAAAAAGGAAGATATAATCATAAACAAGACACTTAACTCTCAAAAGGTTAAGAAAATATCCTACATGAATACATTAAGAGGAAAGTTGTAATGAACCAATATCAATGACTTGGTTCAAACTAACGATAGAGGAGAAAAAACATGGGAGTCACTGGAATATAAATCCAGAATTATCTGTAACTTCTCCCACTGTAGTTGCAAAAAACATAGATCATAGAAAAGACACACTATCACACATGAGTTTCTTCTTTGCTGTTTTTCACGCATCTTTATTCCATCTCATTTCAATTGTCCTGAGTACTTGCGCTTTTCACACCCTGCAAGAGCTTTATGACATTGTCTCGAATCTGTTTTGTCTTTACCCCGTAAACAATGGGGTTGAGAGTTGGGGGAAGAAGAAGATAAAGATAAGCCACAATGATGTGAAGAGAAGAGGGAATACTGTGTCCTCCAAAACGGTGAGTAAAGAAAGTGAAAAATGCTGGAACATAAGTGACAATAATGGCAGATATATGGGCAGTGCAGGTGCTGAAGGCTTTCTGCCGAGCATCTGCTGAGGAGAGACTGACAACCGCCCGAAGGATCATAGTGTACGATACAGATATACAGCAGATATCAAACACTCCAATCAGGAGGGCAACCACCAGACCATAGATGACATTGACCTTGATAGTGGCGCAGGATAACTTCACCACTGACATGTGATCACAATATGTATGGGAGATAATATTGCTTCGGCAGAAGGGCAAACGCTTAACCAAGAATGGAAAAGGAATCATCAGCAATGCACCCCTCAGGAAGGTGACAAGTCCAGCTTTGGCAATGATAGGGTTAGTGAGTATGGTAGCATAGCGCAGTGGGTAGCAAATGGCCACATAGCGGTCCAGAGCCATGAGCATGAGCACTCCAGACTCCACACCTGTGAACCCATGGACAAAGAACATCTGGACTAAACAAGCATTGAAGTTAATTTCCTTGAGATTGAACCAGAAGATGCAGAGTGCAT
Organism: Capra hircus; assembly: GCF_001704415.2. Lineage (NCBI taxonomy): Eukaryota > Metazoa > Chordata > Mammalia > Artiodactyla > Bovidae > Capra > Capra hircus. The sequence continues at coordinate 35,052,196 of NC_030822.1, forward strand.
TGGGTAAAGTAGTGGTACAGGTAAAGAGATCAACGAGGGAGAGCATTGCCAGAAAAAAATACATTGGATGATGTAAGGACTCCTCATGATGAATGAGATACACAAGGCCAAGGTTTCCCACAAGGGAGATGATATACATTGTGCAGAGTGGGAGGGAGATCCACACATGTACTCTTTCCAGACCAGGAATTCCATTAAGAATAAAATATTTGGGGGGCACACATGAATTGTTGGAAACCACCATAACTAATTCAATAAAGAGACTCTATTTTTTCCATCAATAAGTTTGTACCCTGGAAGAAGAAACAAAAAATATATATAAATTAATTTAGATTGTCCTTGAGAATGTAGATTTCAGTTTGGCATAAAATTATGTTTATAACAGTACCAACAATTTTGAATAATAGTGATTATGAAAATGCACAGTTTATTGAATAAATAAATATTAAAGAATATTTTAAAGTTTTGTAAACAATATAAATGTAATTTTAGAGCCACAATTGCGAAATTGTAGTTTTTGTTTTGTCAGTAAATAAAAGAAGATACTGAGGTAGAGAAAGATTGAATAATGTTGCTGCTGCTGCTGCTAAGTTGCTTCAGTAGTGTCCAACTTTGTGCGACCCCATAGACAGCAGTCCACCAGGCTCCCCCGTCCCTGGAATTCTCCAGGCAAGAACACTGGAGTGGGTTGTTATTTCCTTCTCCAATGCATGAAAGTGAAAAGTGAAAGTGAAGTCACCCAGTCACTTCCAGCTCTCACTGACCCCATAGACTGCAGCCTACCAGGCTCCTCCATCCATGGGATTGTCCAGGCAAGAGTACTTGAGTGTGTTGCCATTGCCTTCTCCAGAATAATGTTGAATATCAATCAAAACTAGATTCATAACCTCAAGTGTAACTAACATAAAGATAGTTTTCAGACAAGTAATAAATAAGCAATCTATGTCACAATTCATGAGTATCCCTTCTAAATGCATACTAGATATTTCCATCTTAAATTCCCACAGACACTTTAAGTTCTTCATGTCCAAGACTAAATCATTTCAGCCTCTAACCCATGGCAAAATAAGCTCCATTACTGAGTTCTGATTTTTAGATAATGTGTCTAACACACGATCTACCAACATCTTTATGACCTCCTCAGATGTGCCTCTAGCTTATCTTGGATATATATATTTCCTTATAACTCAAAGTATCTTAGTTCTTACTTTGTCCAGGTCATCTCAGCACATATATTATTTGTATTCTATCTTTAGACAGGTGAAAAGTTGTATTTTTAATCCAGAAATAATTTTAATATCAGTCCTTCCTATTACCACTCTTAGCTGTCTTTTAAAGACCACCAGCTATATCCACTCATTTATTTGCATAACCTTTTGTATTTTTCAAAGCAAATACGTTCTATAGATACTTTTGAAGACATTTTAATCCTACTTGGTAATTTTCAAAGTCTCCTTATCAATTTGAATATAGAGCTCAAATTTCTTGGTATATGATTAAATAAAGTTAACATTAGTTTTTATCTTCTCTTTCCCATGTTATTTCTTTCTATTCCTTAAGCACCCAAGAGTATCCTCTTTTGGATGATGTATTATATGATCACAGTATCCCATAACTTAGCATTTCATGCTTAAACTTTGGTGATCACTTGCAAATTTCCACTACAGCATATACCTCTAGCCTATGCTGACTTTGTTCAATTACTTTCCCTTACTTGAAAACCTATCCACCATATAGCTTTCCTGATATATCTTCTTTGAATACTGAGACAGAATGTCACTTGCTTCAAAAAGAACCAGCCATCCCAGAGTCCAGGGTAATTTACTGTCATTAAATTCCCTGACCCAAGGACAGGATCAGGATGTTTAATTTACTTGCCTCATGAGAAACGCTGGCCTGGATGAAGCACAAACTGGAATTAAGATTGCTGGGATAAATATCAATAACCTTAGATATGCAGATATCCTTATGACACAAAGTGAAGAAGAACTAAAGGGCCTGTTAATGAAAGTGAAAGAGGAGAGTGAAAAGATGGCTTAAAGCTCAACATTCAGAAAACTAAGATCATGACATCTGGTCCCATCACTTCATGGCAAATAGATGGGGAAACAGTGGAAACTGGCTGACTATATTTGGGGGGGCTCCAAAATCACTGCGGATGGTGATTGCAGCCATGAAATTAAAAGACTCTTGCTCCTTGGAAGGAAAGTTATGACCAACCTAGAGAGCATATTAAAAAGCAGACACATTACTTTGCCGACAAAGGTCCGTCTAGTCAAGGCTATCGTTTTTCCAATAGTCAGTGAGAGCTGGACTGTGAAGAAGGCTGAGTGCCAAAGAATTGATGCTTTTGAACTGTGATGTTGGAGAAGATTCTTGAGAGTCCCTTGGACTGCAAGGAGATCCAACTAGTCCATCCTAAAGAAGATCAGTCCTGAGCGTTCATTGGAAAGACTGATGCTGAAGCTGAAACTCCAATACTTTGGCCACCTGATGCAAAGAACTGACTCATTTGAAAAGACCCTGATGCTGGGAAAGATTGAAGGCAGGAGAAGAGGAGACAACAGAGGATGAGATGATTGGATGGCATCACTGACTCAATGGGCATGAGTTTGGGTGAACTCTGCGAGTTGGTGATAGACAGGGAGCCCTGGCATGCTGCAGTCCATGGGGTCACAAAGAGTCAGACACGACTGAGCAACTGAACTGAACTGAAACATACTAGTGATTAATTCAAAGTGAAATCTAGGTTTTTCTATCTCAGACTTCACATCTGTTTCACTAAAACAAATCCTTTGCAAAAGCTAACAAGCTGTGGATCAATGATGTATTTTCTCATTTATTTGTTTTTGTGTTTATTGGCTTGTTTTCTCTAGAGGAATATGAGCCTCCGTGTTTCAAACTAGGAATCTCTACGTCTCCTGCTTCTTAAAATTTCTCCTTGCCCAGCATCCCAGTCATCTTCTATGCAAAGAACAAGAGGACTGTGTTGTGGGATGATTGTGGGATGATCCATACTTTCTCTTTCAAAGGTGAAGGTAAATTGGTTACAAATACTATTCAGACTTACCCAGAATCTCTCCCACTTCCTTATTTTTGCCTGTGATTCTAGGGAAGTATTAAGGAAACAGAATAGAGAAAAGTATTGGGAGTACAATGACTAAATTACAGGAAGAGAGATCCACCTCAAAGTGTATTTTTGATCTTGCACTGAGCTTTTTTTCAGTGAAAGAGGCAATGCAGCACACAGTACTACAAAAAGCATTCCACATCGTGTTGTGCTATACAATACCACCTCACTTTCCCTTCTTGATGATAATACATGCATTACCTGATCCAGAAGTCTAAGCCTGCAGGACCTGCTGGAAAGTACAGGGACTAATGTTATTGCTGCTTCTCCTGTTGCCTCATCCTGCACTAGGCAGCCATTTGTTGAAAATAGTATGCAGTACCCATTGCTGCCTCTGGCTGTTTATAATGGAAAAAAGGCATATTCAGATTATTGTTTGACCTCAGCGCCCATCCCCTGAAAATCAGAATGAATCATGTACTGCTTAGGACCTAATAAGGCATGATTTTCAGTTTTTAAAAATCCTTTATGCTGTTTCTCTAGAGATGGCCCATGACAGCGATTTTTAGGAATTTAGATTCTGAGACATAGACTAAAATTCTGGCAGGCATATGAAGAATCCTTTCCATGATCCTTTGCAGAGGAATGTGAAGAAAAAGTTGCATCCAGAAAAGAAAGTTCTAGGTTCTCTGAGATAGTTTCAGTTTTTGTTACTCTTATTCTAAACGTTTTTCTTGAAGTATCAAATTTACTTTTTTAGTGATACACAATGCTATCATTGACACTGAATATTTCAAGTGTATGGAACTTAAATTAAACACTTCCATTTGTTAAATTTTTTAGAAATTTCATTAAGCATCCACCAAGTGCTAGGCAATGAACCCTTCAGCATTTAGCATAAGGGTCTTCTATGCCTCCTCTGGCTATTTTAGGTTTACCTTGTGCATAAACAGCCAATTTGCATACCAACTCATATTCATCTATGTCTACAGAAACAAGAAGCAGCAGTACTATTTACCTATTTAAATATATTTGCTTATTTATTATTTAAATTCATCTTTGAATTTAATTAGATTCCTTAGGACTGGAAAAGGTCAGTTTTCATTCCAATCCCAAAGAAAGGCAATGCCAAAAAATGCTCAAACTACCACTCAATTGCACTCATCTCACACACTAATAAAGTAATGCTCAAAATACTCCAAGCCAGGCTTCAGCAATATGTGATCCGTGAACTTCCAGATGTTCAAATTGGTTTTAAAAAAGGCAGAGGAACCAGAGATCAAATTGCCAACATCCGCTGGATCATGGAAAAAGCAAGAGAATTCCAGAAAAACATCTATTTCTGCTTTATTGACTATGCCAAAGCTTTTGACTCTGTGGATCACAATAAACTGTGGAAAATTCTAAAACAGATGGGAATACCATACCACCTAACCAGCCTCTTGAGAAATCTGTATGCAGGTCAGGAAGCAACAGTTAAAACTGGACATGGAACTACAGACTGGTTCCAAATAGGAAAAGGAGTACGTCAAGGCTGTATATTGTCACCTTGCTTATTTAACTTATATGCAGAGTATATCATGAGAAATGCTGGGCTGAAAGAAGCACATCTGGAATCAAGATTGCTGGGAGAAATATCAATAACCTCAGATATGCAGATGACACCACCCTTATGGCAGAAAGTGAAGAGGAGCTAAAAAGCCTCTTGCTGAAAGTGAAAGAGGAGAGTGAAAAAGTTGTCTTAAAGCTCAACATTCAGAAAACAAAGATCAATGCATCCGGTCCCATCACTTCAAGGGAAATAAATGGGGAAACAGTGGAAACAGTGTCAGACTTTATTTTTTGGGGCCCCAAAATCACTGCAGATGGTGACTGCAGCCATGAAATTAAAAGACACTTACTCCTTGGAAGAAAAGTTATGACCAACTTAGATAGCATATTCAAAAGCAGAGACATTACTTTGCCAACAAAGGTCCATCTAGTCAAGGCTATGGTTTTTCCAGTGGTCATGTATGGATGTGAGTTGGACTGTGAAGAAGGCTGAGCACCGAAGAATTGATGCTCTCGAACTGTAATGTGGGAGAAGACTCTTGAGAGTCCCTTGGACTGCAAGGAGATCCAACCAGTCCATTCTGAAGGAGATCAGCCCTGGGATTTCTTTGGAAGGAATGATGCTGAAGCTGAAACTCCAGTACTTTGGCCACCTCATGCGAAGATTTGACTCATTGGAAAAGACTCTGATGCTGGGAGGGATTGGGGGCAGGAGGGAAGGGGACGACAGAGGATGAGATGGTTGGATGGCATCACCGACTCGATGGACGTGAGTCTGAGTGAACTCCGGGAGTTGCTGTTGGACAGGGAGGCCTGGCGTGCTGCAGTTCATGGGGTCGCAAAGAGTCGGACATGACTGAGCAACTGAACTGAACTGAACTAAACTGAATGCAATGATAACCACTCTATCTAGCCAAGTTCCAATATGTTTAAAATTTGCCAAAAGATACAGAATTTTGTGCTCTCTATACTAAATGCTGATGAAATACAACTCTTTGCTTTCTTCAAAACAGATTCTTTACTTGAAAGTCACCGTGTACACCTCTGGTGGATTCATGTTGATGTATGGCAAAACCAATACAGTATTATAAAGTAAAAAAAAAAAAAAAAAGAAAGAAATAAAGAAAGTCACCATTCTTTCTCTCTGCTACCCTCACATTTTACCCCCTTTTTCAAGATGATGGTAACCTGCAGACCTGTACCAGAAGTTCTTTTATGTTTATCATATACCTTTACTGACCTGTGTGCTGTTTGAATACATGGGTCAAATCTACTCCCTCTTTTACCCGTGAATGAAGATAGCACCTGGATTTTAAAAAATAAGCAAATTGAAATCGGATTGGATGACTGCAAGTTGTATGACTGAACTGAAGAAAGGAAAGGCGATGGGGAAGCTTGAGCTAGTGACTTCAAGGGAAAGCCATGTACCTATTTATCTTTCCTGATATAAGTCATCTTAGAGTTATTAGTGTCTAATTCTCTGTCTCTGCCATTATGCCATAGTTTATAGATGTGAATTTTTTTAAAAAAGGATTCTCTCCACTCTAAAGGTTTTGAGAGAGTCTAGTCTTTCTCCTACCCACAAAAGAGCACACATTCCTTGTAGTACTATCTCTCCTTTGAAGGTGGATTATGTTCTTCCTAAGTTTTCCCTGACCAAGAAATAACCAAATAACCTGCTCTGTAAGGCAAAGCCCTCTATGCCTGTGATGACACAGTAGAATGAAACAAGACAATGTTTTGTCATAAGCCTAGAATCTGAAAGGCATTACCTTACCCACACGGTAGATCCAGACTAAAAGGAATGTGAAAGGTGCTCATGCCAAGGAGAGGGCTCAGGAGTGTACATGATGGTAGCACCCTGGTTTCACCTTAATGACCACAGATCTGAAATGCTTAGTCTAGCAGACTTCCCACGGGAAACAGGTGTAATCTCACATCCTTAGGACTCCCAAGTCTCAATGTGAAACAGGGCTTAAATCCCTAAAGATCATAGAACCCTAAGGGAGGGCATGATACAAAGTTTCAGATATTTGGAAAAAATAAACCCCAACGAGCTGGTTCCAGAATGAGAGAAGTCCAGAAAGTAATTCCTATGGTACAAATATCCAGCGTTTAGGATGACAAGTTGGAAATTCTTACCTAAGGCAATTACAAATAAATCAAAATATATATGTGTGTGATTTTATAATGTGCTTAGTTGTTTTTATTCTGAATTCTAAAACATTATACTCAATTTAAAAAGAGAAAAATGCAGCAATAAAAACATTTTTAAATAGTACATACTATCAACAGTAAGAAAATGCATGCTATTAGGATTTTGTGTCTCTTTACTTTCATGTATATGTAATTTTAAAAATATATCAGGATCACAGGTGTTTTTCATTGATCACTTCAATTTATATATACTCACAACAGAATATTTTTCTGCTATGAGAAATAAAGAAATCTGGTCACTTGTGACAAGATGGATGAATCTTGAAGGAATTATGCTAGATGAGATTAGTTAGCTACAGAAAGATAATTACTCTTTGGTATCACTTATATGTGACATCGGAAAAAGCCAGATTCATGAAAACTGATAGTAGAATGGTGGTTACCAGAGTTTGAGGTATGGGGGATTTGGGTTAATGTTGCTTAAGAGTATGAACGTGGAACAAATAGATAAATAAATCCTGGAGTTTTAGTAATACATGTCATATATTTTCAACTTATACAATGCCTTATGCCACTTAGAGCTCAGAGAAACAAGTTTTTAAAGGACAAGTAAATTTTCAGTGACTTACACACTAATTTAAATAAGTTAACTCAAGTCAATTTCTTTAATTATTTATATGAGATTATCCCAGTCAGTTCATTTCAGTCTCTCAGTCATGTCCAACTCTTTGTGACCCCATGGACTCCATCATGCCAGGCTTCCCTGTCCATCACCAGCTCCCCAAGCTTGCTCAAATTCATGTCCATCGAATTGGTAATGCCATCCAACTATCTTAACCTCTATTGTCCCCTTCTCCTACTTCTTCTATCCCAGTCAAGAAAATGGAAATGAAGATGTGGTTATGAGTTAAAATAAAGGGTGTTCAAGACAAAAGTTTTAACTTTTGTTTCTTATGATTATCTTGATTATGTTGTTTGATATAATTTGTATAAAAGTACATATATTTGCACTAAATTTAACACACTTCTGAGAGAAAAAATAAGTAAGCCATAGACAGCATAGGAGGCAAGGAAGAAAATGTTTCACAGTTTAGGGAGACGGGTGAATACAATCAAGACATATTGTTTTAAATATGTGTTTTATTAAAACATAAGAAGTGTGCAAAAAAAGAGCATACACCATAAGTGTACAGCTTCATGAAAATTCACCAAGTCCTTGTAATTACCATTTAGGTCAAGAGCTAAAGCCTTGACAGCACCTCAGAATCACCCTCTCATATCCTATCCAATCATTACCTATACCCTTGTTCTCTAAGTTAAATATCATCTTGATTTCTAACACCACAAATGAATTTTGCCTGCTGGTGAATTTTATAAAAATAAAATCATAAATATGTATGATTTTGTTTCTTTCACTTGATATTTTGTTTGAACAGACCACAGTTATTTATTTATTCAGCTGGATGTTAATGGACATAGCTTCTAGGTATTGAATATGCACCTTACACCTTTTATAAGTTTTCTAGTGAATATACGTATGCATTGCTGGATACACAGCTGACAGACTTAGTCAAGAAAACATCAGATACGGATTGGAAAATAAGAATAAACTCCAAATGGTGTTGGAAGAATGATGAGGTAAATAAAAGCATAGGCATTGATGAATACACCTTGCATTTGCCAGGGACTTAAATTTTTTAAATGTTTAGGTCCAATTCTTATGATCCAACACAGTAACTCAAAGTTTTGTGGATTGTCATTCAGGAGCAAAATGTCAGTCTATGAAATTAGATAAATTGAACTTTGAAGTCTCCTGTGAATAAAAGAGGCTTTAGAGAACATGAAATTTTAGAAGAAAGGGCCTTTGCTTACATGCACATAGTGGTATCCTTTTAAGAGAAGTTTAAAGATAAAAATCACAACAAATATTTCCCATGACCAGATATTTGCTTTCATTTTGAGAACTGCCCATTGATTAAAAAATGGCATCCCCATTGACCTCGGGCTGACTAAGAGAACTTCTCAGAAGACTCTAATTAGATGTTATGAGAAGGATTGTCCTCTCCTTTAAGCAAGAACCTAGTGATACATGTTCGTATCTGCTTGGTTTTTATCCCATACACAATAGGATTCATTGTAGGAGGCGTGAGTAGATAGAGATTAGCCATAATAATATGTATGTGTGGAGGAATGGAGCGTCCCCCAAAACGATGTGTAAAGAAGGTGAAGAAGGCTGGGACATAGGTAATGACGATGGCAAAGATGTGTGCAGTGCAGGTGCTGAAGGCCTTCTGCCGAGCCTCTGCTGAGGACAGGCTGACCACTGCCCGGAGGATCATGGTGTAGGAGACTGTGATGCACAGGATGTCAAAACCCCCAATCAGGAGGGCAACCATCAAACCATAGATGGCATTGACCTTAACATTGCCACAGGATATCTTGGCCACAGACATGTGGTTGCAGTAGGTATGTAGTATGACATTGCCCCTGCAGTATGGCAGGCGTTTGGTGAGGAAAGTGAAAGGGATAACAAGCATTACACCTCTAAGAAAAGTAAGGAGCCCAGCCTTGGCAATGACCGAATTAGTGAGAATAGTAGCATAGCGCAAGGGGTAGCAGATGGCCACATAGCGGTCCAGGGCCATGAGCATGAGCACCCCAGACTCCATCCCTGTGAAGGTGTGCACAAAGAACATCTGGGCCAGGCAGGCTTTAAAATCAATCTCCTTGAGATTGAACCACAATATGCAGAGAGTGTTCGGAAGAGTGCTGGTGCACATGAGAACATCTGTGAAGGAAAGAAGGGCTAGGAAGATGTACATTGGTCTGTGTAAGGCTTCTTCAGAGTAGATGAGATACATAAGGCCAAAGTTCCCTGTGATTGCAATGCTATACATGGTACACAGAGGGAAGGAGACCCACAGATGCACTTCTTCCAATCCAGGGATGCCATTTAGGATGAATGAGATTGGAGTGAGGCTAGTGCCATTCAGAAAAAACATACTAGCTGTTGGAAGTTCATGGTACACCGGTTATATAATTGCTCTGTAGGCAGAAAAAGTAAGATCAGAAATGAGTGGACAAGTAAGATTTCCTTTATCATAGTTGATAATTTGTGTTTTTTTGTAGATCAATCACATGTACATTCTCTTATGTTGAATATGTGATGTTACATTCTCATTATGTGACATTACACTCTGATCCTTCCTCAGTGATCAATGCAAAGAAATAGGGGAAAACAATAGAATGGAAAAGACTAGAGATCTCTTTAAGAAAAGTAGAGACACCAAGGGACTATTTCATGCAAAGATGGGCACAATAAAGGGCAGAAATGGTAGGGACCTAACAGAAGCAGAAGATATTAAGAACAGGTGGCAATACACTGAAGAGCTATACAGAAAACATCTTCATGACCCAGATAATCATGATGGTGTGATTCACCATCACCTAGAGTCAGACATCCTGGAATGCGAAGTCAAGTGGGCCTTAGGAAGCATAACTATGAACAAAGCTAGTGGAGGTGATGGAATTCCAGTTGAGCTATTTCAAATCCTAAAAGATGATGCCATAAAAGGGCCAGCAAATTTAGAATACTCAGCAGTGACCACAGGGCTGGAAAAGGTCAGTTTTCATTTCAATGTCAAAGAAAGACAATGCTAAAGAATGCTCAGACTACCACTGAATTGCACTCATCGCACACACTAGTAAAGTAATGCTCAACATTCTCCAAGCCAGGCTACAACTGTACATGAACTGTTAACTTCCAGATGTTCAAGCTGGATTTAGAAAAGGCAGAGGCACCACAGATCAAATTACCAACATCCATTGGATCCTTGAAAAAACAAGAGAGTTCCAGAAAAACCTCTGCTTTATTGACGACGCCAGAGCCTTTGACTGTGTGGATCACAAAAAACCGTGGAAAATTCTTAAAAAGAGGGGAATACCAGACAACCTGACCTGCCTCCTGAGAAATCTGTATGCAGGTCAAGAAGTAACAGTTAGAACTGGGCATGGAATAACAGACTGGTTCCAAATCGGAAAAGGAGTACATCAAGGCTGCATATTGTCACCCTGCTTATTTAACTTATATGCAGAGTACATCATGCAAAATGCCAGGCTGGATGAAGTACACACTAGAATCAAGATTTTTGGGAGAAATATCAATAATCTCAGATATGCAGATGACACCACCCTTATGGCAGAAGATGAAGAACTAAAGAGTCTCTCAAAGAAAGTGAAAGAGGAGAGTCAAAAAGTTGGCTTAAAACTCAACATTCAGAAAACTAAGATCATGGCATCCTGACTGATGCTGAAGCTGAAACTCCAATACTTCGTCATGTGATGCAAAGAACTGACTCACTGGAAAAGACCTGATGTTGGTAAAGATTGATGGTGGGAGGAGAAGGGGATGACAGAGGATGAAATGGTTGGATGGCATCACTGACTCGATGGACATGAGTTTGAGTAAGCTCTGGGAGTTGGTAATGGACAGGAAGGCCTGACATGCTGCAGTCCATGGGGTTGGAAAGAATTGGACATGACTTAGCAACTGAACTGAACTGAACTGAACACTCTAATTGGATCATGCCTGAAGCATTAGACATTGACCAGATGGACTGATTGATTCTAGTTGATGTGCTGGATCTGAATGCGCCTTTTAAAAAGATCATATAGTTCATTCTCTAGGCTGAAGTTAACCTCTAACTAAACAATAGGATGATCAAGGATTGATTAAATATTTTGTTTTTCAGTTGGTCACCATCTTAATCAAAGATGTCTATTCCATTCTGAAATCTTATCATTCTTCAATGGCTCTTGTGGGCTTCATTTTCAGAGTTAACCAGTCTAATCTAGGGGGGTATACTGACAATGCTATTTACCCAGTTTTAGCTCAAATCTCCTGCTTTGGGTTCTCAGGAAATCGAAATACAGAAAACTATAAATCATCCCCTGTGCCAAAAGCTTTCTTTAAGCAAAATTATATAGTGATCTTAAAGGTAAAAAATAATAGTAATACTCTTTCTAACCATCAAGTGAAGTGAAGTCGCTCAGTCGTGTCTGACTCTTTGCGACCCCGTGGATTGTAGCCCACCAGTCTCCTCCGTCCATGGGATTCTCCAGGCAAGAATACTGGAGTGGGTTGCCATTTCCTTCTCCAGGGGAATCTTCCCAACCCAGGGATCGAACCCAGATCTCCTGCATTGCAGCAGACGCTTTAACCTCTGAGCTACCAGGGAAGGCCTAACCATCAGAGGGCCATCCATTAATTTCTTGAGTCTATACCAAAAGAAATAGATAGTAAAGAATCATAGGAAGCATAATAATTTATGAGAAATTAATATTATTTTTCTAGGATTATAATCTCTTCTAATGGACTGCGTAGCCTAATCCAATAAGAACTGAGGATCCATCACTGTAAACTAACACAATTGACATTTCCTTTAGAACATATTTGGAGAAGGAAATAGCTATCCACTCCAGTACCCTTGCCTGGAGAATCCCCATGGACAGAGGAGCCTGGTGGACTGCAGTCCACAGGGTTGCGAAGAGTCAGACATGACTGAATGACTTTCACTTTCGCTTTACAACATCGTGCTGTATTTCCTATCCAGATCACCACCTCAGAGAATTATAGAATCAATATCTCTCAGTCTGTGCTATCTCTAAAACTAAATTTTCATCGTACAAAAGAGATTCTCAATACATTTTTCAAATCCATAGGGGAAAAAAAAGCAGTGGGAAAAATAAAGACTGACAAAATGGTTCTGAGTAGTAAGAAGGAAATATTTGTTGTGATAGTGTATTGTGAAGAAACAAGAACACATTGATGATCATAGAATGTATACAAAGTGGATGTACAAGTCTGAAGAAGCAGGAGGGAGTGTGCTGACTTAGGGGGGGAAATGTACAAGTAGTTTGATAAGGGAGGAAGTCCAAAAGAGAGAACTATTTGAGAAAAAAATAATAATCTCTTTGAATAACAATTATCAATATTCAGATTTATAGTATTTCCTGTGTATATAAGAGGTAACTCACCTGCCACTTCAGTGACATCTCTGTTGAAAATTTAAGGTTGGGAAAAATTGGTTCTCCTTTCCTTATATGTGTCTTTTACAAAAATTGTATATCCTTAGTTTTTAAAAGATAAATTCTGAGTAGATGAAATCTAGGGCCCCTTCGAATTGAGAAACAATTCAAATATCATAAGTGTGGTGTGAAATCGAGGCAATTCTCTAAAATGAAAAAAATAGATGAGAAACAGAGAACATATGAAATAAGGCCATCATTTCTCTTTTCATTTCCCCCACAACTATATAAATTATTTTTTTCACAGAAATGCTGTTTTTAGTTTTCACAGCCAGTGGGACGTATCACTTCTTTAGAATACTCCTCACAAGGATTATTCAGTATGAACCACAAGATTTAAGTATAAAAGCATTAAAAAAACAGAGCATACAAGCCAGTATGTAGAAGTGGACTTAAAATACGGTCCATCGTGCCCTTTCAAAACTTAGGAGAATAATCCTATTTGACAACTCTCTTCTTTTTCTTCTCCTCTCATTATCATAATCAGTACCCACACCTTTAGAAAGCAAACTGCACCCTCAATTCAGAAATCTGCTTACCCTGAAAGCTGCTGGAATTCTTCAAAAAATTGAAGACATATCTACAAATGAAGTCATATTCATGTCTACATGATGAACTGGGCTTGCAGGACAAATGTAAGACCTGTATCGAGACCATGAGGAGGTAGATGGAGAAGGGAATATTTCTATTTTCTATTTGGTGCATGTGGTATGTGTATATGATATTATCTGAAGTTGAAGAACTGGAAAAACTGTTACTATCTCGTTCTACTATCGTCTCAGAGGAAAAGTTATTTTCCATGTACATGTATTTAAGTTATCTATTAAAAAAAGCTTAGGAATCAGATATACCTGGGTCCTAAGGACCCTGGCTCAGCAATTGGGAATTGCTTTAGAAATTATTTTGTCTCAAATCATAGTCTAGGACTCCCAGTATAATTTTTTATAAGTAAAACAGAGAATATGTAGCTCTGAGACCTTTTAAACTTTCAGAATCAAATCCTTTGGGGAGACTGACCTGTTCACATTTTTCCAATCTTAGCACAAAGTCATGCACAAAATCATACTGAAAAAATATTTTTGAAAAATAATTAAATAATGTTGGTATACAAGCAACTGAGTTTTGTATGTGAACTTGTAAATGTTAGTGTCCCTAATAAACGTGTTTATTAAATAATTTTGAAAAGATTATTTTGGATTATCTAGATATACACCATCTCACTGTGTATGAAGAGTATTTTACTTCTCCCTTTTTTTGTTTGTTTGTTTTTGTTTTTCCTTTTTGGCCTTTCTTTACTGGCTAGGATAGCCCTCGTGCACAATGTGGAATGATCTGGATATTTTTGTTTCTTTATCATGACTGAGTATAGTAAAACCCACTGCTGCTGCTGCTGCTGCTAAGTCACGTCAGTCGTGTCCGACTCTGTGTGGCCCCATAGATGGCAGCTCATCAGGCTACCCCGTCCCTGGGATTCTCCAGGCAGTAAAACCCACTACAGGTAGAGAAACCTCATTCTACAGTCAAGTGAAAGACATGGACTTATATTCCAGTGCAGAAGCACATCTGTGCAATAATAAAAGTTAATCATATGCTGTTGAGTTTGCTAGCTTTTTGTTGAGACTTTTTTAATATTCTTTAAGAATATTTGCCTGCAGTTTACCTTCTTGTAGTCTTTACCTGGCTTTGGTATCTATATGATATTGGCCTCATAAAATGAGTTTGGGAGTATTCAAGTGATGATGTAATAAGTTTAATTTTTTTTTTTTTCTGTTGCAGGATTGCTCAGGTATTTTTTCTTATAGTAAACATTCAAAGTTATAGTATTATGAACTTACATCTATTGGAGTGATCATATGATTATTCTCCATCTTATTGAACACATTGATGTATAATGATTAGCTTTTTCTTTTTGTATTAAAATATGGTTGATTTATAGTATATTAGTTTTGTAGGAAAAATAGAAGCATGCTCAGTGTGTCTGACTCAGTGATCTGATGAACTGTAGCACACCAGGCTTCTCTGTCCATGATATTTCCCAGGCCAGAATGCTGGAGGGGGTTGTCATTTCTTTCTCTAGGCTATTGTCCCAACCCAGAAATTGAACTCACATCTCCTGTGTCTCCTGCATTGGCAGGCTGATTCTTTACCACTGAGGCAACTGGGAAGCCCATATTAGCTTCAGGTGTACAGCATATTGATTAAATATTTTTATAGAATACACTCAAGGTTATTAAAATTTTGACTCTATTTCCTGGGCTACATAATACATCTTTGTGCATCATTTTTTTATACATACCAGTTTGGACCTCTTAATCCCTACCCCTATCTTGCCCTCCCTCCCCTCACCTCTTTTGTCATGATAGCCAGTAGTTTGTTCTCTGTATCTGTGAGTCTGTTTCTCTTATGCTGTATTTATTCTTTTATTTCTTAGATTCCACATAAAGGTGATAACATACATGTTTTATCTTTCTTTGTCTGAGTTATTAAGTACAATATCCTCCAGATCCATCCATGTTATGGCAAAAAGCAAAAAAGCAAAGTCTCATTTTTGATGGCTGCATATATTTATCTGTTGATGGACACTGGATATTCCACATATTTAATGCATTTAATTATACCCCCACACACAGGTATACAAAATAAACTCTTTCAGAGTAACAATTTGCAACACTTCCAAACTTGTTTAATGAAACCACAGAACCCCAATATTAAAACCTTAACAACTTATTGTTAAGTCCATAGGGTCTCAAGGAGTCAACACAACTGAAGCAACAAAGCACGCACATCAATCTCCAAAGACTTATTCACAGCTGCATTGCACTGAGTTTTACACATCAGCTTTCTGCCTGCTATTGTGTCATAACTAATATGATCCTTACTATCATTCCTACAAAAATCACCTTGTACGTCCTTTATATCAGGGAACTTTTTCCTAACACGATCTTAGGAGAACCTCTTGAAAATTTTTCATGTTTTTTAGGTAGTAGTTTGGACTAAGCTTAACTCAGAGAGGCTTTCTCAAAGGAAGGAATAGAATATTAACATAAACTTTTGACCTGTTAATATTTGTTTAACGTGAGTCTGAGTGAACTCTGGGAGTTGGTGATGGACAGAGAGGCCTGGCATACTGCGATTCATGGGGTCACAAAGAGTCAGACACGACTGAGCGACTGAACTGAACTGAACTGACCTAATATTATTTTCAGTTATACGATGAGAAAAACCAAAGAACTTTCTAATTTCCTCTTATCAATGAGACCTCTTGTCCATTTCTTCACTTCTACGTGCTGAGCCACGTTGTGCAATGACCATGTTGCTTCAGTCATGTCCAACTCTGTGCAACCCTGTGGATTGTAGACTGTAGCCTGCTGGGCTCCTCTGACCATGGGACTCTCCAGGCAAGAATACTGGAGTGTGTTGCCATGCCCTCTCTCAGGGGATCTTCCCAACCCAGGAATCAACTTCCATCACTGAAGTCTCCTGCACTGGCAGGTGGGTTCTTTACCACTAGCACACCTGGGAAGCCCTCTTCACTTCCATATTCACTCATAAACATACAAGAATTATCTTTACTAGACATCTTGGCACACACTATCATACCCTGCCAACTGTTCTACAAACTATAAACCACATGTGGATAAACAGGCTGCATTTAAACTTTTATGCCTATGTATTATTTATTTCATAAGTATATGATATGTTAAAATACATGCATAATATTTATAAGCACATAGACATGCTTAATATAGTTTTAACCAGAAAAAGCAAAACAGACTTTAAGCAGATATGTTTTCATTCAAGATTTGTTCCTTGAAGAATTACTTTGCAGAGCTTAGGAACTGGGGAGTATATGTGCCATCTGTTAGATTATTATTTATTTTATTTAAATACTACTTTACCTAATGCAATCAATATTGTAACTCAGCATATATCAAAGGAAGGTTTGCTTCTAGACTTTTCATGTATCATAGCTATCTGTTCTGGAATGAAGCCATGCTTCACGAATCTCTTATAACTGAAAACTTCCACTCTGGCCAGGAGATCTGTGGTGAGAGTTTTGTTTTTTCTTAACGTGTTTTACAAAGTGAATTTTTTCACTGCCAACCAAAAATCTCAATTTATGTGTGTCTGCCCCTTGTCGCTTCCTATTCTAGAAGAAAGGTAAACTGTTGTGCCAGATTACTTCCTGTTTTCACTCTCCATTAACCTGCACTTATTTCTACAAACCCCAGGTATGATATTAAATTGTGGTCATGATATACTCTGCTACATGTACCCAGAAATTCCTTCACTGTTGGTAGAATTTCAGTCTTCTGTGATTCCTTAGATTTGATCAAGATCTACTAAATGAAATTTAAACTTTAAAGAATGTTGTAGTGAGGTAGAGAGGAGCAGGAATGAAAAAAAGCATGTAAAGAAGGTGGGAGGAGAAGGGGGTGATAGAGGATAAGATGGTTGAATGGCATGACTGACCCACTGGACATCAGTTTGAGGAAGCTCTAGGAGATGCTGAAGGACAGAGAAGCCTGGAGTGGTGCATGCAGTCCATCGGGTCCCCAAGAGTTGGACACAACTTGACAACGGAAGAAGACTGTAGTGTTTCAAACGAGCATAAAACCTTAGTACATAAAATAAATTTTCAGTTCAGTTCAGTTAGGTTTAGTCACTCAGTCGTGTCCGACTCATTGTGACCCCATGAATTGCAGCATGTCAGGCCTCCCTGTTCATCACCATCTCCCGGAGTTCACTCAGACTCACATCCATCGAGTCCGTGATGCCATCCAGCCATCTCATCTCGGTCGTCCACTTCTCCTCCTGACCCCAATCCCTCCCAGCATCAGAGTCTTTTCCAATGAGTCAACTCTTCGCACGAGGTGGCCAAAGTACTGGAGCTTCATCTTTAGCATCATTCCTTCCAAAGAAATCCCAGGGCTGATCTCCTTCAGAATGGACAGGTAGCATCTTCTTGCAGTCCAAGGGACTCTCAAGAGTCTTCTCCAACACCACAGTTCAAAAGCATCAATTCTTCAGCACTCAGCTTTCTTCACAGTTCAACTCTCACATCCATACATGACCACTGGAAAAACCATAGCCTTGACTAGATGGACCTTAGTCGGGAAAGAATGTTGAGCTTTAAGCCAACTTTTTCGCTCTCCTCTTTCACTTTCATCAAGAGGCTTTTTAGCTCTTCTTCACTTTCTGCCATAAGGGTGGTGTCATCTGCATATCTGAGGTTCTTGATATTTCTCCCGGCAATCTTGATTCCAGCTTGTGTTTCTTCCAGTCCAGTGTTTCTCATGATGTACTCTGCATATAAGTTAAAAAAGCAGGGTGACAATATACAGCCTTGACGTAGTCCTTTTCCTATCTGGAACCAGTCTGTTGTTCCATGTCCAGTTCTAACTGTTGCTTTCTGACCTGCATACAGATTTCTCAAGAGGCAGGTCAGGTGGTCTGGTATTCCCATCTCTTTCAGAATTTTCCACAGTTGATTGTGATCCACAGTCAAAGGCTTTGGCATAGTCAATAAAGCAGAAATAGATGTTTTTCTGGAACTCTCTTGCTTTTTCCATGATCCAGCGCATGTTGACAATTTGATCTCTGGTTCCTCTGCCTTTTCTAAAACCAGCTTGAACGGCAAGGAGTTCACAGTTCACATATTGCTGAAGCCTGGTTTGGAGAATTTTGAGCATTACTTTACTAGCATGTGAGATGAGTGTAATTGTGCAGTAGTTTGAGCATTCTTTTGCATTTCCTTTCTTTGGGATTGGAATGAAAACTGACCTTTTCCAGTCCTGTGGCCACTGCTGAGTTTTCCAAATTTGCTGGCATGTTGAGTGCAGCACTTTCACAGCATCATCTTTCAGGATTTGAAACAGCTCAACTGGAATTCCATCACCTCCACTAGCTTTGTTCGTAGTGATGCTTTCTAAGGCATCACTTGACTTCACTTTCCAAGATGTCTGGCTCTAGATTAGTGATCACATCATCATGATTATCTGGGTCATGAAGATCTTTATTTAACAAGTCTTTATCCCATAAAATTCTGAAATTGTTCACTCAATATTTTCTAGAAAGCTTTGAACCCCATAAGTACCATGTAGATAAAGCTATAACCAAAGTTATGAAGCTGGAATTGAATCACTCTAGGAAGTCAGATGTATTAATAAATCCAGGTTTATACTTCAATGAATATCAGGTACAGTCCATACGCCCCACCAGAGAAAAATTGTTAAAATTTAAATGCAGTTATTGAGATTTTCCTCTCTGCTCAAATATTTTTTAAATGTATATCTAGTTTCAACAAAGCTAAATTTACCTCCTTTCTCATTAGAGACCTGTGGGAACATTTCTCTGGGAACCTACAAACCTTTTTCTTGGAAAATCCCCAGGGAAGTATTTTAGAGAGGCTTTCTAAACTAATGCAGCACAATATTACTGAGCAATTTTTAAATAGAGATTTAGAAACATCTGGCAAACCACCCAAACTCAGGGTGAGATTGGGTGACTCAAGAAAAAATACATAAGAAGCATAGATATTGCTAAATATGGGGGATTTGAATCAGAGAGTAGACAAATAAGGAAGACTAAATTATCTCTTTATATTTGAAGCCAAAGGGATTTTCAAATAATCATGAAGAGAAAGCAAAATGTGGGGAGAATTAAAAATAATTTAGGTACTGGAGGAAGGAGATTGTATGATGCTAATATAACAAGGACCAAAGAGATAATATTACAGGTAAGTACATTTCTGTACAATAATAGGAAAACTCCTCTGTTCTCCATAATGTAATGTTCTCCATAAATGTAAGAGTGTTACTGAGAAAGTGGGAAGTCTTTGCCAAAAAAATTAGTGCAAGAGTTGGAAGGAATTCCAGTGACCATCTATCCCAACTTCCTGACAATGACATTAATGAATCATCTCATTCTCCTTTTGATTGAATACATCTGATGACAGTTACCCTGTTATCTAACTAAAATTTATATCAGCATGAATGACCAATATCATCAAACTCAAGTCTACTTTCTTTTACCTTTTCCTATTCAACATATTCATATTCAACATACGTCTTTCTGCTGTGTGCTCAGTAGCTCAGTTATGTCCGACTCTTTGTGATCTCATGGACTATAGCCCTCCAGGCTCCTCTGTCCATGGAATTTTCCAGGCAAGAATACTGGAGTGAATTGCCATTTCCTACTCCAGAGGATCTGCCAACCCAGGGATCAAACCCGGGTCTCTAGCATCTCCTGCAGGCAGATTCTTTACCACTGCACTTCCTGGAAAGCCCATGTATGTCCTTAGGGTGTGTAAGTATAATACACAAGGCATTTATTAGCAAGGGTCTGGGGATTGCAACTTTAAACTGTGAAGTAAGGAAAAGCTTTAGATTTGCATTGACAGTAACCAAAGATCTGAAATTATGAAGGGTATATGCTGATATTGCCTGAGAAAGAACTTAGCAAACAATGAAAATGAAAACTGGAAATGCCCCAGATTGTGCACATTTGTTGAAATTGAGAAACCTCTAGTAAGTATGGATGGATTGAAGGAATACGAGTAATGAGAGATATATTCAGAGACTTAAAGAGGTCCTAATTGTGTAGGATTTTGTAAATAAAATAAGGATGTTGGCTTTTGATCTGAGATGTAAAGATACTGAAGGTTTAAGGGAAGACTAGAGATGACTTTCGGAGAAGGCAATGGCACCCCACTCCAGTACTCTTGCCTGGAAAATCTCATGGATGGAGGAGCCCGGATGGCTGCAGTCCATGGGGTCACTGGGAGTCGGACACGACTGAGCGACTTCCGTTTCACTTTTCACATTCATGCATTGGAGAAGGAAATGGCAACCCACTCCAGTGTTCTTGCCTGGAGAATCCCAGGGATGGGGGAGCCTGGTGGGTTGCCGTCTATGGGGTCACACAGAGTCGGACACGACTGAAGTGACTTAGCAGCAGCAGCAGAGATGACTTCACTTACATGCATTTTACAAAACAAAATAATGGTAATGACACTAATAATAATTGTAGTGGTACTATATATTTTGCTGATAACGTTCCAGGTTGTGGTAAAAATCTCCATGATTTTACTCTTCTGAACAGTAAAAAATTTACAGTTGAGAAAATTGCTTTTAAAAGTTTTCGGTTTTAACTTGCTCCTATTTTCTGAAAAGCTTTGCTTTTATCTTTTTTATGTATTGATATAATTTATCCAACATTATTTAAAAATTTTCCACTGATTAAAGATAAAGATTAAAAAAGACACATACTTACATAGAAACCCCTAGACAGAATCTCAAAGAGACAGAAAGAGAAAAAGAGAGAATGGTAGCAATCAAAATTAGAACTTTTAACATCTATTATATGGGGAGATTAAAATATAATAGAACATATATATATATATATATAACAATCCTTAATGAAAGAAAACATACAATAGATATCTGATTTAATGAATGAATCAATTTTATAATCTAATACAAACTTAAGCAAGAGCTTTTAAAAACAGAGCAAAAAAAATTTTGCAAAAAAATTTTAAAAGATCCTGAAGTCTTATGATTTTAATCAAAAGCTATCCATGTCTCAGAACACAGAGAGAGATGGAAAGCTAACTAAATTGACTAATAAATATTTTACCCTATTAAACATCATTCTTCATATTTATTAAGGGCTGAAAATAATAAATACAAAAATTTAAGTATGATTATTTATACATATATATTTTTTCTTTACCTACTCAGAGATTTAAGAATCCACAAGAACTATTAATAATTATAGCTTAAAATGTCACTGATTAAATGTCAAAAGAAAAGCTTTCACGTTTATCAATAAAAAACAATTAGATGTTTAAGGGAAAATGCATGTGGCTGGGCATTGTACATTGCAACTTATTATGTAATTTTAAGCCTGCCAAATATTTGTCCCTGATTATTCTAACTTGGAATATTCAGACTTGTAGAGAGATTATGTTCACCTCATAACATGTGTGTATAATAAGTAAAGTCTCACACAATTTAAATGACTATGATCCAGTGGACATACCTGGAAGGACTTTTTGGAAGAAGGGAAATTATATGAGAAGTTGATAGAATTGGTGTTATTACAACAGGGTCCGTTATCCAGAAACTGATCCATGGGACAGAAGCAAGTACTAGTGAATGGTCTGGCAATATGGCTGGGAACATACAGAAAGAGCTTACAGTATGAAAATAAGAAAGACCAGGTCTTTGCTATACTTGCACTATGCATTCTTTTGATTCAGTAACAGACTCAAGACCCCTCGACAAGATAAAACAACACAGCCTGGGTGTAAAAAGCAAATTTTCACCGAAATGTATTATTTATGTTGTGAAAAATTTTCATTTGTCTTTTGTCTCTGACTGAAAACAACCTACTACTGTCTCTTGTACAGGACATATTCATTAGAACCAAAAGTAACATGCTTTGCCACTGACCATCATGCATAGAGTCAACAGCTCCAGCGCGACACCTAAATCCTTCATCCTCAACGGGATTCCTGGGCTGGAAGCTGCACACATCTGGATCTCCTTGCCATTCTGCTTCGTGTACATCATTGCGGTCGTGGGGAACTGTGGGCTCATATACATCATCAGCCGTGAGGAAGCCCTACATCTGCCCATGTACTACTTCCTAGCCTTACTGCCCCTTACAGATATTAGTGGGTGCACTTCATTTGTTCCCAGTATGTTGTGTATCTTTCAGCTCAGCCTCAAAGAGATTGACTTTAATGCCTGACTTGTGCAGATGTTTTTCATCCACATGCTGACAGGCATGGAGTCTGGTGTGCTCATGCTTATCACTCTGGATCACTATGTGGCCATTTGCTACCCTCTACGCTATTCTACATCATCACCAACACCACAGTTATCAAGGCTGGCCTTGTCACCTTGACTTGAAGTGTGTTGATGGTGATACCATTCACTTTCCTGATCAAGCATCTTCCCTATTGCAGGAGCAAACCTTGTTCAACACACCTTTGTGACCATATGTCTCTGGCCAAATTATCCTGTGGCAATATCAAGATTAATGCCATCTATGGTCTCATAACTGCTGTATTGATTGAAGGGTCTGATATCATCCATGTTTCCCTCTTTTACACCATGATTGTCCCTGTACATCACACATATGTGCTATTGTCATCACCTAAGTCCCAGCCTTCTTCAATTTCTTTACTCACCACTTTGGGGGATGCAACATACCTCACAATGTCCACATTTTAATAGCCAGTCTCTACCTATTGCTGCCTCCCACCTTGAATCCAATTGTCTGTGGAGTGAAGATCAAGCAGATCCATGAAAGGGTGATCAAATTGCTTTTTGGAGAGAAAGACATTTTGAGTGTGAGATAAGTCTGGGATATAGAATTCTGTATTTAGTACAAAAATTAATAAAAGTATGTAAAAGAAAAAAATAAATGTAAAATTCATCAGCCATGAGGTCAGAAAAATTACCTGTCAGTATTCTGCTCAAAGATTTATGATAAAATCACAAAATTTCTACTCTGAGACCTAAATTTTATAGAAAAAATTGACAGGAAATAATAATATTCCCACAGACTTTTACTTTATTTAGACTTTCTGGAATGGGCACAGAATGAAGCATATAAAGAAATAGAGAAATTAGTGATATTGATTAAGAGTATATTCTTCTATGTGTGTGTTTGCGTGTGCTCAGTCATGTCCAACTCTGTGATCCCATGGACTGTAGCCTGCCAGTCTCCTTCATCCATGGGATTTTCCAGGCAAGAGTACTTGAGTGGGTTGCCATTCCCTCCTCCAGCGGATCTTCCTGAATCAAGAATTGAACCCAAGATGCTTGAGTCTTCTGCATTGGCAGAAGGACTCCTGTGTTGATTGGCAGATTCTTCACCACTGGGCCACCTGGGGAGTCCCATATTCTCCTATAGGCTGCTAATATGAAGAACATAGTTTAATATCATGTTGGTGGTTTAGTCACTAAGTTGTGTCCGACTCTTGCGACCCCATGGACTATAGCCTTCCAGGCTCCTCTGTTCATGGGATTCTCTAGGCAAGAATACTGGAATGGGTTGCCATTTCCTTCTACAAGGGATCTTCCTGACCCTGGAACTTAACCCAGGTCTCGTGCATTTCAGGCAGATTCTTTACTGACTGAGCTATGAGGGAAGCCCTATATCATATTATACATAGTCAAGTTATTATGAAATATGCTTACCACTCAACATATTTTTGCAAGATAATTTTCCTGCTTCGAAGCAAAACCTGAATTTTAAAAATATATTATCAATACAAAAGTGCTTCTCTGTAATGCTACTTGTAAGCTTATAATCAGTGAAGTTGTTCTCTCTTGAAATTGTGTTTTTGGATTTGGCCAACTTTACTCATAAAGTATTCTCTTTTAAACCATACCAAAACATAGCACTTTTCCCTACTGTCAGTTTTAAACACATATATTTTATCATGCATTATAATGATGTTTTATACAAAATATGCAAACATTTATTTCAAAACTATAGCATAATTTTCAAGGCAAGAATACTGGAGTGAGGTGCCATTTTGTACTCATGGGGATCTTTCCGACCCGGGGATCAAACCCACATCTCCTGTGTCTCCTACATTTGCAGGTGGATTCTTTACCACTAGCACCCTGTGAGAAGTCCCTCTCATTTGATAGTTGAGGAATATGAGAAATACAAACAGCCAGCTGGGTGAATCTAGGAATACTTAAATTTAAATACCATAATGTGAATAGGCATACACTGTGGGAAGAGGGTGTGAGAGGCAACAACCACAATAAAGGCAGAGCATAACACAAAAACCTGGAAAAATAAAACGTAGTAAATGAAAACTTTGACACACTCAAGTAACAATCTCCAATTAATTTTATATCATCTTCCCCATTTCAAAACCAAAGATGAGTTTCACAGAAAGAAATGAACAACAACATAATTGGGAAAACTAAGACTCACCACTGAATTAGAGCCAGGAGGCCAGAATCATTGACAAATTCTTAGACAGTTATGAAGCAGATAGTGATGGAAGAAAATTCTACTCAGTGTTCATGGGAGGGGGTAGTTAGAGATGGACGGGGAAGAACAGGAGAAGAGAGGTGAGGACAAGAAAAAAAGGTGGATAGAATTTCAAATTCCATCTCCTGTCTGGAGACCAAGTTGTGAGGCAGACCTCAGTGCAATGGTCCAATCTTTCCACATCAACCTCACATAATTTGATTAGATCTAGAACCAAGGTATTGTGTATGAGCAACTCCCAGTCATATTTCAATTTATTTAAATCACATTTCCTGTATGGAATATTATTACCAAGGGAAAGTTAGGGGAATGAAATTGCAAGATGATACCAAACGTAGTGAAAGTTATCTTTCTCTTACATAATCTTGAGAACACTTTAACCAATCACGTGTAACCTGTCACATGTGTAGATGTACAGAGATAAAGAAAATAGAACACTCTCCAGTGGATTCAACATTATATTGAACAAAACAGTTCAGAAGGTGGTACAAAAATGCATGATCTATGCAAACAAGCAACTTCAACATATGTATATTATCATATGTGAAATAGATGACCAGTCCAAGTTCAATGTATGAAACAGGGCACTCAAAGCTGATGCATGGGACAACCCAGAGGGATAGGATAGGAAGAGAGGTGGAAGGGGGATTCAGGATGGGAGACACATGTATATACCTGTGGCTGATTCATGTCAATGTATGGCAAAAACCACCACAATATTGTAAAGTAATTAGCCTCCAATTAAATTAATTTTAAAAATTAATTAAAAGAAAAAAATGCAACTTCAAGGGCTGGTTGCCTCACCTCGCATGAGGATCCGGGCTAAGGAGAATGACCAGGAGAGGGCTGGCAAATAAGTCTACAGTTTGGACTAAAGACAAGGGAAATTTCCATTTCTGCTGTTTACTGGTGATGGTGGATACTTTCACAACCTGGATAGAGGCATTTCCCCATTGGAGTGAAAGAGTAAAGGCTCTGCTCAAAGAAACAATACTCAGATTTGGGTAAACTTCCCTGGTTCAATCTAGAATGATAACAGGAGTAAGCCTCTGTTGCCAATGTGATACCAGAGTTATCCAAATAACTGGAAATAAAGTGTACTTTACATGAATCATAGAGGCCTCAATCAGCTGGAAAGACAGAGATAATGAACCATACTTTAAAGAAGACCATAGCAAAAATCTGTCCAGAGACTAATTTAGCTTAGTATGAAGAGCTGCTAGTTGCGCTACTTAGGATTAGAGTGGCTCCTAGAAACAAGTTCCCACTGAGTTCTTATGAAATTTCACGTAAGAAACCCTTTTCCTATTCTGAGCATTTACGGGTTCAAGCATCTGATCAGAGGGTAGGAAACTAGACCCTGTGAGGTACGTACAAACCTGGCTGTGGTTCTGAATGCACGTCATACATTTGCTAATAAGGAAAGCTCCCTGAATGTCCCTCTGCACTGCATTACACTAGGGACTGGATACCCCTAAAACTTGGAAAGAGGCACACGTGGAGAATCATTTCCAGACCTGATGAGCGGAACCTTGTCAGATTGTGCTAAAAACTCATTTTTCTTCCGTATTAGCAGGAATTCGTCTATGGGTCCACCACACTTAAGTAAAGTCAGCTTCTGACCTGACTGCAGCTCCACAGCCTTCAACAAGTACTGGAGAAATGGCCATCATACTGGCTCAAAACTGATAGTCTTGTGAACCTGGACTAGGACTCAGATTGAACATTTGTTAAGTATCTTAAATAAGTAGTGTATTGATTACGGCTTTTCATAGTAACATCTGTGATTGACTGGAGCATTTTTCTGACCTATCAGTATTCCCTTGCTTGACTATGGGCCTATCTAATTTTCTTAGAAATGTTTGGTACCTGGCCAGATCTGTTAGTAATAGATAACTTTGAAAGTTGCTATTAAAATGACGATGGCCTTTTCTCTCCATTTTCTTTATTAACTCACTTGGTCTGCCAATTCCTAGAGGGAAAATATTGACATTTAAATCAAACTGTCACAAAGTGCAGCCAGAGGGGAAAGTTGACGTGATTGTTGGATTTACCATAGAATTCCCCAGACCTTCCATAGGCAGTATCTCCCTTCAGTGGTCCCAGTAGTCAGTTTTGATGCAGTGTTAGAGCTCAAGACTTTTTATAATCTTCTTCCTTGAAAATTCTCTTTCCAGATTTAATTAACCAGGGAACTTCAGAATGTCTGGTCCCCTCTCAACTTATCTGAAATAATCTCCATTGAAGAAAAGGTGATTATCGGTCCCTTGCAATCCCTTGCATTTCACATTTGAGAAAATGTGCCACCTATCCCTAATGTACAACTGATCCATGTACAAAAAGTAGAAATGTCAACAGATTATACACGAAAGTCACACAGATTGGATATCAGGTAAATGGAATATGGAAAATTTGGCTTCATAAGGCAATCTCTGTGCTTTCTAAAAATGAAGACATTAATGACACCACAATGGTAAGGATAACTTGTGTCCCCTGGCCAGTTATATTTTTGTCTGTGGTATAGGAAGTGACCCATTGACGCAGGGGTAGTTATACTACTGCCTGGAGAGCTGGCGACGTGAAGGGCCCTGCTTATACTGAATATTTTCTAACTCTTTTTGTGTGTGTGTGCATGGCTCAGAAAGCCTTCCATCTCTTCCTATAAATAGCATACACCTTAAGAAGATGTTGGTAGGATAGTAGGACAAAGTATTCTTGGTATCCTCATCACAACTGCTAGAGTGCATGTCAATATATCAATAGATATGATAAGCAAACTGTCTACCACAATTGGACAGATTGCCCAAAAACATCATTCCCCAACACGTATTTCTAGATTCTTTGGTTCTGGTGGTCCTTGATAACAGAATTTCCTTGGATTTCATTTTGACCAAACACAGAGGGGTATGTGTACTTGCCACAGGCTGTGCATATACAAATACCTCAGATGAACTTGAAAGCCTAATGAATAGATTATTTCAAAAGGCCACTTGGTTATAAGATGAATGAAATGAGGACCCACTCCAAGATTTATTTTCCTGGTTGCTGTCTGGGATGGGAGGGTTTTCTCAGGAATTCTACAAAGATGCATCTTGATCATCATCTTCATTGTAATACATCTAATAATTTTCAAATGATTGTCTAGGTGCCTTGACAAGGCAGTCAAAAAGGAGTAATGTCTTCCTAATGCGAAATGTTGATGCCAATCCTAGAACTTGAGAATTCTTTGAAATGAAAGTCTATGATTATCACTCCTCTAATCCTGAAAAATTGATGTTGCCCCCATCCATCAGAAAGTAGCCAGAGCCGTCATCACCCCCGTTCCCCTCAGGATGGAGGAGCACCAAAGGAAAGAGGGAATTGAAACTGGGCAGGACTCCAAGGGACCTTCTTGGTGACGAGACCCCTCTGTGTTCCCCTGCTTATTGTTTATAGAAAAAGCTTTAGTCTCCTAATCCTTCTCCAAATTCCAAAGGGAAGCACAGGAATTAATATTAGAGAAGGAAGGGAATGTAGAGGCAAAGTACAAAGTAAAAGCAATCAGACAAGAAAAGTAATAATAACTTAAACAATGTCAGCCATAAAGAACTCCCAGTTCCTTTTGGAAGATATAGGTAAAGGTCTCATGTGTATTCCTCAGTTGTTTTGCAAAAACCAGAGCCCCACCAATGGACACTGCCCACCACAATCACACAGACACCAGACTGGTTGTAGTCGGAAGACTGTTGATGTTGATTCCTGAAACTTCACCTTGATATATCCTCACCGACAATCAGAGATTTGTGCAAAACTGATCACACATCTTATGATTCTATTCTTCTCACTGTCTTTGAAAACCCTTCCTTAAAAGACACGAGAGGTTTGGATCTTTTGAGCATGCATTCATATGTGTGTGCTAAGTTGTTACAGTAGTATCTGACTCTTTGTGACCCTGTGGACTACAATACTAGAGTGGATTGCCATGCCCTCCTCCAGGGGATCTTCCAGACCTAGGGACTGAATCTGTGTCTCTTACATCTCCAACACTGACAGACAGGTTCTTTACCATCTTCCTCTTTTCCTTGCTTGGTTCCCTGCAATAAATGCTATGCTTCCCCTCACCACAAGTTGATGTCAGTAGATTGATTTGCCATGAATCTAGCAAGTGGATTCCAGTTCAGTTTAGTGACAACACTACCTTTGAAAATGGTTGCAAACTATGACAGAAGATATGTTCATATTTTAGTACTGAAAGTGCCCAGCAAGCAATAAAATCAAAGCTAACACCTCTACTGAGATGGATAAAGAGAAGCATGAATAATCCAAATATTAGAAAAACAACTGACCAAAAAACACTTGAAAAGAATGTTCATAGTCACTACTAACAAAGTTGATTTTAAGTCAAGCTAAAATATCAGAGTATTCTCACAAATTCAGCTGGGGAAAAGAGAGCAAACATATAATAGTACTTTAGAGGGATAGCATACTAATTGTATATGGGAGTGAAAGTCCCATATGAAGATGATTTTTTTATGAAGATGATTTTTTCCAACTTTTATCAACATAATTAAATTGTCTAGGCCTTTTTATTCAACAAATTTTAAATCTATTTCTAATAATTCTAAGAGGGGAAAATCAACAGTACAAACAGATTAGGATATCCATAAAATAATTCTCTTTGATAGCAAAAATTAGAAACAGTTTAAACACTCAAGAGTAATAAAATGTTTAATTTTGCTTCAACTATTGAATGGAAAGTTTAGCTCTAAAATTTCAGTTGCAAGTCATATAGAATGACATGAGAAATGTACACTATATTAAATAGGGGGGAAAGTGCAAAACTTCATACAGTATGAAGTCTATGTGAAAGAGAATATTATACATAGTAATTCCAAAATTATTGGACAAATAGAGAAGGCATTTTAAAATGGGCATTGCTTCATTAGAATTACAAGTGATTTTCCAAATTTTTATCATGCCTTTCTATAGTCTCTTTTTAGATTTTTTCTACATTAAAAAATGTATTTATAAATAAATGACCCAATCAAAAAATGGGCCAAAGAACTACATAGACATTTCTCCAAAGAAGACATACGGATGGCTAACAAAAACATGAAAAGATGCTCAACATCACTCATTATCAGAGAAATGCAAATCAAGACCACAATGAGGTACCATTTCACACCAGTTAGAATGGCTGCGATCCAAAAGTCTACAAGCAATAAATGCTGGAGAGGATGTGAAGAAAAGGGAACTCTCTTACACCGTTGGTGGGAATGCAAACTAGTACAGCCACTATGGAGAACAGTGTGGAGATTCCTTAAAAAATTGCAAATAGAACTGCCTTATGACCCAGCAATCCCACTGGTGGGCATACACACCAAGGAAACCAGAATTGAAAGAGATACATGTACCAATGTTCATTGTAGCACTGTTGATAATAACCAGGGCATGGAAACAACCTAGATGTCCATCAGCAGATGAATGGATAAGAAAGCTGTGGTACATATACACAATGGAGTATTACTCAGCCTTTAAAAAGAATACGTTTGAATCAGTTCTAATGAGGTGGATGAAACTGGAGCCTATTATATAGAGTGAAGTAAGCCAGAAAGAAAAACACCAATACAGTATATTAACACACATATATATGGAATTTAGAAAGATGGTAATGATAACCCTGTATGCAAGACAGCAAAAGAGACACAGATGTTTAGAACAGAATTTTGGACTCTGTGGGAGAGGAAGAGGGTGGGATGATTGGGGAGAATGGCATTGAAACATGTATACTATCATGTAAGAAACGAATCACCAGTCTATGTTCGATACAGGATATAGGATGCTTGGGGCTGGTGCATGAAGATGATCCAGAGAGATGATATGGGGTGGGAGGTGGAAGAGGGGTTCAGGATTGGGAACTCATGTACACCCGTGGTGGATTCATGTCAATGTATGGCAAAACCAATACAGTATTGTAAAGCAAAATAAAGTAAAAATTTAAAAAATAAAATAAAATAAAGGTTATAATTATAAAATTTAAAAAAAAGAATTACAAGTGATTTTCCAAGTTTTTATTTTGCTTTTCTATAGTTTCTTTTTAGATTTTTTCTACATTAAAAAATGTATTTATTTTTCAATAAGAGAAGAAAATTTTAAATGATATTTGTCTCCACCATTCTTGGTGGTCATATTTCTCTCTTGGGAATAAAGCATTAAACTTTAATATGTTTTTGCTTTTGTTGTTCCTTTTTCTATTCAAAAGTTTCTAAATGCCTATCTAGTACCATAAGCCCAAAGTTCTTTCTCTTTCAAATAGATTCTTCTGAGACATCTAATTGTGGAGAGTCAATCACTTGGGATACCTTGCTGAAGATTCTCCAGGGAAACTAAAATTCCTATGTAAGAAGATGCTAGCCCAGATTTTGAAAAACTCCTAAGGATTCTCAGCCATGAATAAGAACTTGTTTATGCCTAACAATGAGGTACGTTTGGGTAATTTTTAAAAATAGCCATTTGGAAAAGATAGTGATATTACTGGATTATAGTACAATGGCTAAGAATATGGGCACAATTACCAAAAGACAACATTAGCAAGAAGCAATGTATTTCTCTTTCCCTTTCACTTCTTAAGAGACAATGGTTTTTGTCTTTATGGGTGGCTAGACCTAACCTCATTTCCTCATGGTGTATACATAAAAGATGGTGGACACTGGAGATTTTTAAGTGTTTCTAATCCAGGTCCATGAAATGATAGTTTCTCTAGGTAGTGACATATCAGGAGAGGTTTGGGAGAGCCTTTTTTTATTAGAAGAGATGGTTCACACAAGATGAAGTCAGCTTAGGAAGCAGCATGAGCCTCTGAAACTTGTATCTTTGTATTTCTTCTTTCCATGGTGGTTTCTATGTAGTCTGCCCAGTAGAAGTAGACATAATGGTAATTTCTTGAATATTTAAGTGAAAAGAATCTGTACCTTGTGGCTTCACTGCTGTGTAATACATGCCATCACACTACAAGTATCTACTTAAGTCTGCTGAATGATGGGTGTGTTTGACACTGACTTTGCTTCATGAGAACTCAGGTTTATGCCACAGCTTAAACATAATTTTATTTTTTCAAATAAAAGAACAATTTTAACCATTTGGAACCTTCAATTTTACTCAAATATCCCTGAATCTATAAATTTCTTCAAATATATTTCAGTCATCTCTACTGCCCTACAAGAAATAGCAATCCAAAGATATGGTATTGTCTGTTGTACTGATTACCTGTACAGTAATAATAAAATATTGTTTAAATGACAGCAGTATAGGCAATCAATAATCTTCAGAAATTCAAAGGTTTCTTGAGTGTTAGTTTGTATTAAAAATGAAGAAATTGTTTTAGGTATAAAGACAGAGAAGCCAAAAGAAAAGAATTCTTTATCTGAATGAATTCAAAAAAATTTTTAAAATTTTACCAAAATGTGATAAAACTTATTAATGATTTTAAAATGTAATTACTGGTTTTTTTTTTCCTTCTCAAGAACACCTGAATTTACACAACATGGAAAAGCATGATATTGACATCAGAGTTTGAATGCCAATCATATTAAATCCTTGCTACTTCAAAAATTTTATTGAGTTTCTACAGTATGTTATCATTAGCAAGATATCCAGAAAAATTTTGCATATATAACTTGCTTTCCTCATAATCTTCAAGGCAAGAGCTGTAAGACAGAGACAGTAAGGATAGTAGAAAGTATCCTTTCTAACTTTCTAAGCAGAAAGTTTGCTGCTGGACATTAAACAAAGTAAGACTCTACTGTTTATTTTTAGATAACATAGTTCAAAGATTCTTTTGCTAGAGCTCGGGAAATAAAAAACCATCCTGATTATCCTAACAAGATGAATGTTCATGGCTTTCATTGTTATAGTTCTACAAACCTATCTCATATTTGGTCTCTAACCCCACCTCTGTCTCCTGTACAGAGAGTAATTGCTGAAAAAGAATATAAAATGCCCCCCACATGTCAGGCTTTATGTCTGGAGCCAATATCTCCAGCCTGACACCAGGATTCTTTATCTTGAATGGTGTTCCTGGGCTGGAAACCGCGCACATCTGGATCTCCCTGCCATTCTGCTTCATGTACATCATTGCTCTTGTGGGCAACTGTGGACTCATCTACCTCATTAGCCATGAGGAGGCCCTGCATCGCCCCATGTACTACTTTCTGGCCCTGCTCTCCTTCACAGATGTCACCCTGTGCACCACCACGGTACCCAACATGCTGTGCATATTCTGGTTCAACCTTAAGGAGATTGACTTCAATGGCTGCCTGGCTCAGATGTTTTTTGTCCACATGTTGACTGGGATGGAGTCTGGGGTGCTCATGCTCATGGCGCTGGACCGCTATGTGGCCATCTGCCACCCCTTACGCTACACCAGCATCCTCACCAGTGCTGTCATTGCCAAGGCTGGTCTTGCCACTCTGCTGAGGGGTGTGATGCTCATCTTTCCATTCACTTTCCTTACCAAGCGCCTGCCCTATTGTCGAGGCAACTTCATTCCCCACACGTACTGTGACCACATGTCTGTGGCCAAGGTGTCCTGTGGCAAAGTCAAGGTCAACGCCATCTATGGTCTCTTGGCAGCCCTCCTTATTGGGGGCTTTGATATTTTCTGTATTTCTATGTCTTACACTATGATCTTGCGAGCAGTGGTGAGTCTGTCTTCTGCAGATGCTCGTCAAAAAGCCTTCAGCACCTGTACGTCTCACATATGTGCTATTGTCATTACATATGTTCCAGCCTTATTCACCATTTTTACTCACCGCTTTGGGGAAAAAATCATTCCTCCTCATGTCCATATCATAATTGCTAATCTCTATTTGATGTTGCCTCCTACCCTGAACCCAGTTGTATATGGAGTCAAGACCAAGCAGATCCGGGAAGCAGTCATCAAGTTACTTTTTAAGGAGAAAGATATCTTAGCTGTGAAATAGATTAAAGCATTAATATTTAAAAGCAAGGAAGGACAAATATTTTAGATGAGATTCTTGAGTATAAATTTTAAACCAATTGATCTCATTGTTTCAGTGAATATCTGCTATAATATTAACTGACCTTTTTGTAGAACTCATCAATGGTTAAAATTAAATAAATAAGAAATATGCCTCTGAATTTGAGGACTTTTTCCTAAAAGGACTTCCACAGTAATTTTAAAACTATTTTAAATAATGTGTTGCATAGAGCCCTAATGATTTGTATGTTGAACAAACCTCTAACAGGGTGCGCATCATAAAAGAATAAAAGATTTACTGATCCTGTGTTGGAGATTCATCCGTTCTTGGGGGAAATCCATAGAAAAAGAAATCTGAGTCTGTTTCATAAGGCCCTTCACTTATTCTAGGGACTTCATTTACTTCACTATTCCTCTTATCACATCATTTTGTATTACTGGGTTTAGTTTTTTAAACTATCCCATGTCTACGTAAGCTGCATTGAATTTCCCCTATTAAGGAGAATAATATTCAAATATTTGAATCGATGAGATCTAAATTAAAACTATGAAGGTAAGCAAGCAAATAGAGTCATAGAAACTTAGAACAAATAATTTCTTAAGGATAACTCTGGAAGGTTTTTGAAGCAGAAATGGAATAAGTCTTTGAAATAATTGTGAAGTGGTAGTAGGAAATAGATGAAATTCACCAGCAAAATCTATAATCTTTTGGGTTTGGCTGACTGTATAGTTTTGTTTTCTTTAAGTTCAGCTACCAGAAAGCTGAAAATCTAAATTTTCGACTCCAAGGTGAGGTTGATCACTCAAAGCAAGCTTGCATAATGGCTAAGTGTTCACAAACACTGATTGCCCTTGTTTCTTGTAATAGGCGTTGTTACGAACTGCAAAATTTGGAAAGCTAGGAAACTGCACTTGGATCATTGCTGGCCACTTAAGCATGAAGATACACTGTACACTGATTTCCATTACCTATATCTGTCTGTACACTGAGGAAATGCAGTTCTAGATGAAAGCTTTCTGAGTTTTATAAATTTTATTGTCAGTTCAAACCATGTATCATAACAGGTAGTTGTGAAATGCACATTTTAAATATACATTTATTAATATTGAAGGGTATCATTGAAAGTAACTAGAAAAGTATGTTATATGTCTGCTAAAAATTTTGAACACTATGATATGTAACATAGAGATTTCTGAAGCTATATTACACCAAAAATGCTAGTATACTTGCTACTAGATCATCTTGAGTTGATGTTTTGATGATTTCCAGCAAGGATGTTAGTGTCAATGTCAACAAGAACACAATTTCCCCTGACATTCTAAGTATATATAAAAATACTAGATTAAATATGTTTCTGAAATTATAGAGAGGAAAAACTAAAAGCAAAAAAAAAATAGAAATGAAAAGAGAAATCACAAAAACAATGGAAGAGATAAAAATTTAGTACCTATATAAATCTTTTACTCAAATAACTTCAGAATTGATCATCTATTGCTCATGTGTAAAAGTTAG
This sequence comes from Capra hircus, assembly GCF_001704415.2. Lineage (NCBI taxonomy): Eukaryota > Metazoa > Chordata > Mammalia > Artiodactyla > Bovidae > Capra > Capra hircus. The sequence goes on from NC_030822.1 coordinate 35,087,578, forward strand.
ATAAGCATTAATCCTAGAATCTTAAATCATCATACTGTTCTGGGGAACTAAAATCTATGCCCATTAGTCCAAAGATAGAGATAAAAATGTTATAACTGTCATAATTTTTGGACACACTAATGCAACACATTTTATTATAGATGGATCAAAAAGACAAAGATTATTGCAGTAAAGACATTTTCTGGCAATAATCTTTCTCTCTACATTCAATTATTTTCTCTATACAGTGAAGTAATCAGAGTATATCCTGACATTTTATGCAACTCTCTTAATTCCCTACACCACACAGATAATTCACCACACCACACTACCTTCAACAAACTGGGGAAAGCTGCAAGTATAGAAAACAATTAAACAACAAGTAAGAATTAAAATGTAGCATGAAATATGCACTAGTAATTTAGCCCATAAGTCTTTACTAATAATTACTATAGGTGGGGGTATTGATAGGATAAATCTTGATTTCAGAAGTTTCTCAGATTTATACATTGTACACTAATAGCCATAGTAGAAGAAGAACAATTCCTCAAGAAGAGAGAAGCTGATCAAACTTTGCCAAAAACTGACAGTGCTATACAAAACTATATACTGCACTTCCATCCATGTCTAAGTACAACAAGGATAAGAGTGAAAGGAACATACATACGAATGTTCCATATTTGCTGAAAAACACTCAAAATACACAAATCTAACTCTGGTTAAAGATGAATAAAAACGGAAAACAATACCACCACAGACAATCATTATATTGAGCCTATGATAATGTCTTGATAAAGGAGAGACAAGATATAGCATGTAGGACAATGAAAAGATTATTGTGGGTATATGAAATGTTTACTGTTAGATAAAAAAGACTATAGTTTTTAAAAATGGGAATGATTTTATATAACCTATTAAAGGGGAAGGAAAAAAATCATAGAACAGAGATACAATGAATGGCCAGATTAGACAGAGAGATAATAAAATAATGGGATAGTAACAAAAATGATAAATGAGAGTAAGAAAGTTTAATTAGGAAAATAAAAAATTGCAAACATTAAAATCTATGCTTTTAAATTAGTGATTATTAAAAATTAGTATTTAGAAAACACTATAAGCTGTAATAGAAGACAGTAGGTAAATATAATGAGGTGGTAATGCTGAGGAAGATAAAGGACAGAAAATGAAGAATAAAATAAATATTCCTGGGGATAATGAAGCAGTGATCAGAATTACTGAATTTTGAATATTACAGACAATATTCAAAGCCATAAAGAAAATAACGGATTAAAGTTAATATTGGATGCACACATGAGCAATGGCACACATGAGCAATGGCACCCCACTCCAGTACTCTTGCCTGGAAAATTCCATGGACGGAGGAGCCTGGTAGACTGCAGTCCATGGGGTCGCAAAGAGTTGGACACGACTGAGTGAATTCACTTTCACTTTTCACTTTCATGCATTGGAGAAGGAAATGGCAACCCACTCCAGTGTTCTTGCCTGGAGAATCCCAGGGACGGGGGAGCCTGGTGAGCTGCCATCTATGGGGTTGCACAGAGTCGGACACGACTGAAGCGACTTAGCAGCAGCAGCAGCAGCAGCAGCACACATGAAAGTTCAAAGAGTGTGCCACATACAAAGAAAAAGTACTTCAAGGGATTACAATAGACAGGTTAAAAATATTAGCACTACAATAATGATTAAAAACAAAATTCAGTTCAGATTTAGGCAGGTTACATGTAAAGAAAACAAAAGAGAAAATAGGTATGGTAAAAGAGAAGCAAGAGAAGAGGGGAGAAAGAGAGAGAAGAGGGAAGGGAAATACATGGGAGGAGACAGAATGAAAAAGAAATATAGATGTATTCTTGCGATTATTATGAAATTATTGTTATGCAATAATTATTATTATTATTATGTAATTATTATGTACTCTCTTGCAACTCCAAGTTTCAGAACCTCAGTTCTTTTTTTTTATTTAAATGATTAATTTTAATTGGAAGCTAATTACAATATTGCATTGGTTTTACCATACATCAACATTAATCCACCATGGGTGTACACGTGTTCCCCATCCTGAACCCCCCTCCCACCTCCCTCCCCATACCATTCCTCTGTGTCATCCCAGTGCACCAGCCCCAAGCATCCTGTATCCTGCATCAAACCTAGACTGGTGATTCATTTCTTATATGATATTATACATGTTTCAATGCCATTCTCCCAAATCATCCCACCCTCTCCCTTTCCCACAGAGTCCAAAAGACTGTTCTATACATCTGTCTCTTTTGCTGTCTCACATACAGAGTTATCATTACCATCTTTCTAAATTCCATATATATGTGTTAGTATACTGTTATTAGTGTATTTCTTTTTGGCTTACTTCACTTTTGAGCCTTAAAAATTACAGTAATTGTATTTAAAATTATCCATGGTGTTTTGTGAAGCATTATTTGGATCACTTTCATTCCTAAGTAATATTGTGACTTGTGAATATACAATTACTCATTGTACTCTTGAAGACTTTTTTGATGTACTCCTGTTAATAATACTCCTATGAACAATATTGTATATATCTTCTGTATACATCTTTTGCAACAAATATCTGTGCATTTCTTTGGTTTACAACTGCAGAGTGGGATTTCTGGATCATATGGTACTTTTAGCTTAGTTATTGTTACATCAGCTCAGTTCAGTTCAGTTCAGTCGCTCATCCGTGTCCAACTCTTTGCGACCCCATGAATCACAGCATGCCAGGCCTCCCTGTCCATCACCAACTTCCGGCGTTCACTCAGATTCACGTCCATCGAGTCCATGACGCCATCCAGCCATCTCATCCTCTGTCGTCCCCTTCTCCTCCTGCCCCAAATCCCTCCCAGCATCAGAATCTTTTCCAGTGAGTCAACTCTTCACATGAGGTGGCCAAAGTACTGGAGTTTCAGCTTTAGCATCATTCCTTCCAAAGAAATCCCAGGGCTGATCTCCTTCAGAATGGACTGGTTGGATCTCCTTGCAGTCCAGGGGACTCTCAAGAGTCTTCTCCAACACCACAGTTCAAAAGCATCAATTCTTCGGCACTCAGCCTTCTTCACAGTCCAACTCTCACATCCATACATGACCACTGGAAAAACCATTGCCTTGACTAGATGGACCTTAGTCGGCAAAGTAATATCTCTACTTTTGAATATGCTATCTAGGTTGGTCATAACTTTTCTTCCAAGGAGTAAGCATCTTTTAATTTCATAGCTGCAGTCACCATATGGCATCAACTATATTCCAATATGGTTGCACTAGTTTAAACTCTTATCCACAGTATGAGAATTCTAGTCACTTTCTATTCTTCCCAGCACTTGATATTGTCAGAACTGTGGTATTTCACTAGCAGAGACAACATTTTGCTGACAAAGGTTCATATAGTCAAAGCAATAGTTCTTCCAGAAGTCATGTACAAAGGTGAGATTTGGACCATAAAGAAGGCTGAGAGCTGAAGAATTGACCCTTTCTAACTGTGATGCTTCTCTTCTTTTCACAGCTATTTGTAAGGCCTCCTCAGACAGTCATTTTGCTTTTTTGCATTTCTTTTCCATGGGGATGGTCTTGATCCCTGTCTCCTGTACAATGTCACGAACCTCATTCCATAGTTCATCAGGCACTCTATCTATCAGATCTAGTCCCTTAATTCTATTTCTCACTTCCACTGTATTATCATAAGGGATTTGATTTAGGTAATACCTGAATGATCTAGTGGATTTCCCTACTTTCTTCAATTTAAGTCTGAATTTGACAGTAAGGAGTTCATGATCTGAGCCACAGTCAGCTCCTGGTCTTGTTTTTGTTGACTGTATAGAGCTGCTCCATCTTGGCAGAAAGTCAAGAGGAACTAAAAAGCCTCTTGATGAAAGTGAAAGAGGAGAGTGAAAAAGTTGGCTTAAAGCTCAACATTCAGAAAACAAAGATTACGGCATCTGGTCCCATCACTTCATGGGAAATAGATGGGGAAACAGTGGATACAGTGTCAGACTTTATTTTTTGGGGCTCCAAAATCACTGCAGATGGTGACTGCAGCCATGAAATTGAAAGATGCTTACTCCTTGGAAGAAAAGTTATGACCAACCTAGATAGCATATTCAAAACCAGAGACATTACTTTGCCAAAATGCCGACTAAGGTCTGTCTAGTCAAGGCTATAGTTTTTCCAGTGGTCATGTATGGATATGAGTTGGACTGTGAAGAAAGCTGAGCGCCGAAGAATTGATGCATTTGAACTGTGATGTTGGAGAAGACTCTTGAGAGTCCCTTGGACTGCAAGGAGATCCAGCCAGTCCATTCTGAAGGAGATCAGCCCTGGGGTTTCTTTGGAAGGAATGATGCTGAAGCTGAAACTGCGGTACTTTGGCCAGCTCATGCGAAGAGTTGACTCATTGGAAAAGACTCTGATGCTGGGAGGGATTGGGGACAGGAGGAAAAGGGGACAACAGAGGATGAGATGGTTGGATGGCATCACTGACTCGATGGAAATGAGTTTGGGTAAACTCTGGGAGTTGGTGATGGACAGGGAGGCCTGGCATGCTGCGATTCATGGGGTCAAAAGAGTCGTCCATGACTGAGTGACTGAACTGAACTGAACTGAATTGTGATGCTGGAGAAGACTCTTGAGAGTTCCTTGGACAGCAAGGAGATCAAACCAGTCAATCCTAAAGGAAATCAAACCAGAATAGTCATTGGAAGGACTGATGCTGAAGCTGAAGCTCCAATACTTTGGTCCCCTGTTGCAAAGAGCTGACTCACTGGAAAAGACCCTGATGCTGGGGAAGATTGAGGGCAGGGGGAGAAGTGGGTGACAGTGGACGAAATGGCTGGATGGCATCCCCGATTGAATGGACATGAGTTTGAGAATACTCAAGGAGATAGTGAAGGACAGGGAAGCCTGGCATGCTTCAGTCCATGGGGCCACAAAGAGACGGACACAACTAGCTGAGCAACAACAATAGGATCTTAATTTGCACTTTCCCGGTGATGATGAGGATGGAATACACTTTCATAAATCCTAGGTTATTGAACACTTTTTTTTCAAGGAGGCAGGTGGAAGCTAAAACTTTTGCCCATTTCGCTTTAGAATATTGTTTTCATATGGTATATAGGATTTCGTTATGTATTTTGGAAACCTCTCTGTTACATATGTTGCCGTATATTTTCTACTAACTGGTGACTTCCATCTTTAATGACTTGAAAATATTATTATTATTGTTTACTCAATATTTTTGAGAAAGCTTTGAGCCCCATACATACTATGCAGATAAAGTTATGACAAAAATTATAAGGCTGGAATTGAAGCACTCTGGGAACTCATATATAATTATAGCTTATACTTCAGTGAATACTAGACACAGTTCATATATTCTACCAAAGAAAAAATGTTAAAATTAGATGGTAATTATTGAGGTCTCCCCATTTTCAAATATATTCTAAATATAGACTTAGTTTCAACAAAGCTAAAATTACCTCTTCTCTCATTAGAGACCTAAAGAATATCTACCTGGGAAGCTCTAAACAAATGTTTTCCCTTTGCTGGGAAAATCCCCAGAGAAGCCACTAACCAATGCAGTACAGTCATTCTAAGCAAGATCAGTCATGAATAGGGATTTTAAAACATTTGGCATCAGGTGAAAGAAAAAATTTGAGTTTGAGTGATTCAGAAGAAAAACCAAGTGGTACACAGACACTACTAAAGAGGAAGGATTTGAATCACAGGATGGTTGAATAAGAAAGACTAAATTATCTTACTTTTGGTCTTCTGAAACCCATGGGATTTGCCAACTGCCATGAAGAGAAAGTAGAAATGCAGGAAAAATTAAATGTAGGTTAAGCATTAGAGAAAGAAGATTGTGTGATGTTTATATGACAAGGACCAAAGATAGTATTGCAAACAAGCATATTTCTGTACAATAATAGAAAAAGTTCTCTGCTCTCCAAAGGCAGAGGAATCTTTCTTAGGAAACGGTAAGATTTTCACCAAAGTATATCTTATATAGCACAGGGAATTCTAGTCATCATCTTGCAATAAAGTTTAATGCTGTACAACCTGTAAATATACTGAGTCACTATGCTATACACCTGAAACCAATATAGAGGTTTAAATGATGGCTAGGCATGGCTTTACTTACATTTATTTTATAGAGCCAAACAACGGTAGTAATACTAAATGTAATTGTGATAGTTTTATACATTTTGTTGAAAATGTCCTGGCCTGTGGTCAAAAACTCCATGGTTATCTTAATGCTAAAAGAATTCACAGTGGAGAAGATTGCTTTAAAAGTTTACAGTTCTAATCCTTTATTCTTGCTAGAAAATTTTGCTTTTATCCTGTTTTATATATTGATATTATTTATATAGCATTATTTCAAAAATTTTCCACCAGTTAAAGTAATGGTTAAAAAAAAGCACCAATAGACAGTTCAGTTCAGTTCAGTTCAGTCGTTCAGTCATGTCTGACTCTTTGCGACCCCATGAATCGCAGCACGCCAGGCCTCCCTGTCCATCACCAACTTCTGGAGTTCACTCAGACTCATGTACAATGAGTTGGTGATGCCATCAAACCATCTCATCCTCTGTTGTCCCCTTCTCCTCCTGCCCTCAATCGTTCCCAGCATGAGGGTCTTTTCAAATGAGTCAGTTCTTCGCATCAGGTGGCCAAAGTATTGGAGTTTCAGCTTCAACAATCAGTCCTTCCAATGAACACTCAGGACTGATCTCTTTTAGGATGGACTGATTGGATCTCCTTGCAGTCCAAGGAACTCTCAAAAGTCTTCTCCAGCACCACATTTCAAAACCATCAATTCTTTCGCACTCAGCTTTCTTTATAGTCCAAATCTCACATCCAAACATTACCACTGGAAAAACGATAGCCTTGACTAGGTGGACCTTTGTTGGCAATGTGATGTCTCTGCTTTTTAATATGCTGTCTAGGTTGGTCATAACTTTCTTTCCAGAGTAAGCGTCTTTTAATTTCATGGCTGCAGTCACAATCTGCAGTGATTTTGAACCTCCCCCAAAATAAAGTCTGCCACTGTTTCCACTGTTTCCCCATCTATTTCCCATGAAGTAATGGGACCAGATGCCATGATCTTAGTTTTCTGAATGTTGACATTTAGGCCAACTTTTCACTCTCCTCTTTCACTTTCATCAAGACGCTCTTAAGTTCTTCTTCACTTTCTGCCATAAGGGTGGTGTCATCTGCATATCTGATGTTACTGATATTTATCCCAGCAATCTTGATTCTAGCTTGTGTTTCTTCCAGTCCAGCGTTTCTCATGATGTACTCTGCATATAAGTTAAACAAGCACAGTGACAATATACAGCCTTGATGTACTCCTTTGCCTATTTGTAACCAATCTGCTGTTCCATATCCAGTTCTAACTGTTGCTTTCTGACCTGCATACTGATTCCTCAAGAGGCAGGTCAGGTGGTCTGGTATTCCCATCTCTTTCAGAATTTTCCACAGTTTGTTGCGATCCACACAGTCAAAGGCTTTGGCATAGTCAATAAAACAGAAATAGATGCTTTTCTTGAATTCTCTTGCTTCTTTGATGATCCAGCAGATGTTGGCAATTTGATCTCTGGTTTCTCTGCCTTTTCTAAAACCAGCTTGAACATCTGGAAGTTCATGGTTCACATATTGCTGAAGCCTGGCTTGGAGAATTTTGAGCATTACTTTATTAGCATGTGAGATGAGTGCAATTATGTAGTAGTTTGAGCATTCTTTGGCATTGCCTTTCTTAGGGATTGAAATGAAAACTGACTTTTCCAGGCCTGGGGCCATTGCTGCGTTTTCCAAACTTGCTGGCATATTGAGTGCAGTACTTTCACAGCATTATCTTTTAGGATTTGAAGCAGCTCAACTAGAACTCCATCACCTCCACTAGCTTTGACATAGTGCTGCTTCCTAAGGCCCACTTCATTTTACATTCCAGGATGTCTCTCTCTAGGTGAGCAATCACACAATCATGATTATCTGGGTCATGAAGATCTTTTTTGTATACTTCTGTGTATTCTTGCCACCTCTTCTTAATATCTTCTGCTTCTGTTCGGTCCATAATATTTATGTCCTTCATTGAGCCCATCTTTGCAAGAAGTGTTCCCTTGATATCTCTAATTTTCTTGAAGAGATCTCTAGGCTTTCCCATTCTATTATTTTCCTCTATTTCTTTGCACTGACCACTGAGGAAGGCTTTCTTATCTGTCCTCGCTATTCTTTGGAACTCTGCATTCAGATGGGTATATCTTCCCTTTTCTCCTTTGCTTTTCACTTCTCTTCTTTTCACAGCTATTTGCAAGGCCTCCTCAGACAGCCATTTTGCATTTTTGCATTTTTCATTTCTTTTTCTTAGGGACTGTCTTGATCCCTGTCTCCTGTACAATCTCATGAACCTCTATCCATAGTTCATCAGGCACTGTCTGTCAGATCTAGTCCCATAAATCTATTTCTCACTTTGACTGTGTAATAGTAAGGGATTTGATTTAGGTCATACCTGAATGGTCTAATGGTTTTCCCTAGTTTCTTCAATTTAAGTCTGAATTTGGCAATAAGGCTCAGTGGATAAAGCGTCTGCCTACAATGCGGAAGACCCGGGTTTGATCCCTGAGTTGGGAAAATCCCCTGGAGAAGGAAATGGCAACCCACTCCAGTACTCTTGCCTGGAAAATCCCATGGACTGAGAAGCCTGGTAGGCTACAGTCCATGGGGTCACAAAGAGTTGGACACAGCTGAGCGACTTTCCCCCCTCCCCCACCCCTTGGCAATAAGGAGTTCATGACCTGAGCCAAAGTCAGCTCCCCGTCTTGTTTTTGCTGACTGTATAGAACTTCTCCATATTTGGCAAAAAGAATATTATCAATCTGATTTTAGTGTTGACCATCTGGTGATGTCCATGTGTAGAGTCTTCTCTTGTGTTGTTGGAAGAGGGTGTTTGCTATGACCAGTGTGTTCTCTTGGCAAAACTCTATTAGCCTTTGCCCTGCTTCATTCTGTACTCTAAGGCCAAATTTGCCTGTTACTCCAGGTGTTTCTTGACTTCCTACTTTTGCATTCCAGTCCCCTATATCGAAAACGACATCCTTTTTGGGTGTTAGTTCTAAAAGGTCTTGTAGGTCTTCATAGAACCATTCAACTTCAGCTTTTTCAGCATTACTGGTTGGGGCATAGACTTGGATTACCATGATATTGAATGGTTTGCCTTGGAAACGAACAGAGATCACTCTGTCATTTTTGAGATTGCATCCAAGTACTGCATTTTGGACTCTTTTGTTGACTGTGATGGCTACTCCATTTCTTCTAAGGGATTCCTGCCCACAGTAGTAGATATAATGGTCATCTGAGTTAAATTCACCCATTCCAGTCCATTTTAGTTCGCTGATTCCTAGAATGTCAACATTCTTTCTTACCATCTCCTGTTTGACCACTTCCAATTTGCCTTGATTCATGGACCTGACATTCCAGGTTCCTATGCAATATTGCTCTTTACAGCATCAGACCTTGCTTCTATCACCAGTCACATCCACAACTGGGTGTTGTTTTTTGCTCCATCCCTTCATTCTTTCTGGAGTTATTTCTCCACTGATCTCCAGTAGCAAATTCGGCACCTACCCACCTGGAGAGTTCATCTTTCAGTGCAATAATTAGGTGCTCACAAAATTTGACTATAATCCAGTGGACACAACAGAAAAGACTTCTTGGAAGAAGGGAAATTATATGACTTAAGAGAATAAGTTTTGTTAAAATTGAGTCCAACATTTGGAAATTTGTAGATAAAACAAAAGCAAGGGCTAGTGAATGGCCTAGGAATAGGAACAGATACTTATAGAAAGAGTTAACAGTATAAAGCCAAGCAAGACCAGGTCTTTGCTACTATATTTGCACTGTTTGAATTCTTTTGATTTGGTAGCAGATTCGAGACTGTTCAGTAGGATCAAATAGCACAGTCAGGGTACAAAAAGATGATTTTTCCTCTAAATATACTTTGTATTGTGCAAATACTTGTCTATCTTTTGACTCTGACTGAAAAACTACTCCCTTCTTTTATAGGACACATTTATTGATACCAAAAGTAAAATATTTTGCAACTGGCCATCATGCATGGAGTCAAAACCTCCAGTGCGACACCAAAATACTTCATCCTCAATGGGATTCCTGGACTGGAACCTCCACACATGTGGATCTCAATGTCATTCTGACTCATGTACATCATTGCTGTCACGGGGAACTGTGGGCTTATCTATCTTATCTGCCATGAGGAGGCCCTTCACTAGCCCATGTATTACTTCCTAGCCTTACTGTCCCTTACAGATGCTAGTGGGTGCCCTTCATTTGTTCCCAGTATGTTGTGTATCTTTTGGCTCAGTCTCAGAGAGATTGACTTTAATGCCTGCCTTGTGCGGATGTTTTCATCCACATGCTGACAGGCATGGGGTCTGGTGTGCTCATGTTTATAACTCTGGATTGCTATGTGACCATTTGCTACCCTCTGTGCTATTCTTACCTGGTAGCTAAGATGGTAGAGAATCTGGCTGCAATGCAGGAGACTGGGTTTCAATCTCTGGGTTAGGAAGATCCCCTGGAAAAGGAAATGGCAACCCACTCCAGGATTCTTGCCTGGAAAACCCCATGGACAGAGGAGCCTGACAGGCTACAGTCTATGTGGTCGCAAAGAGTTGGACACAACTGAGCAACTAACACACACCATGATATTCTTCCATCCTCACCAACACCATAATTACCAAAGTTGACCTTGTCACCTTTGAAGTGTGTTGCTTATGATACCATTCACTTTCCTGATCAAGTGTCTTCCCTACTGCAAAGGCAAACTTATTCAACACACTTATTGTGAACATATGTCTCTGCCAAACTATCCTGTGGCAACATCAAGAATAATGCCATCGATGGTCTCATAGCTGCCACGTTGATTTGAGGGTTTGATATTTTCTGCATTTTAATGTCATACCATATTTATCCATGCTGTAGAAATCTATCTTCTGCAGATGCCCATCACAAAGACTTCAGCACCTGTACATCACATATATGTACTATTGTCATCATCTATGTCCCAGCCTTCTTCACTCATTGCTTTGGGGAACACAGCATACTTCACCATATCAACATTTTAATAGCCAACCTCTATCTACTGTCCCCCCTCCCTTTCATCCAATTGTCTATGGTGTGAAGACCAAGTAGATCTGTAAAGGAGTGATCAAGCTGTTTTTTAGAGAGAAAGACACTTTGAATGTAAGACAAATCTAATACATAGAATCTGGATTTAGCATAATTATAAAGAAATATATAGAAAGGAAGAGAACAAGCATAAAACTTGATAACCATGAGGTCAAAAGAAAATACCTGTCAATATACTCTTATGAGATTTATGAAACAATCACAAAATTTATAATCTGAGAACTCTAATTTGATAGAAAAAATAAAATTGACAAGAAACTGTTGTATTCCCCTGCAGTTTAACTTTAGCTGGATCTTGTGGAATGGATGCACAGAATGAAATAATAGAATATACAACTTGAAGCAAATGCTTGATGATGAATGCACTTTGATCCAAACACTGTGAGGGAGTATATCGTAAAGAATAAAGAAGATCTGGTAGCCTGGAGAAACTCTGGAGGTTTGAGGAAGGCACCTAAGTGAACTGTCATGTGTGTTACAGGGAAGCAAGAAACACTTCCCTGAATGTGCTGATTTCCAAGGGTCTTTGTCAACCTTTTTGTTCAGTATTTATGTGACACTTGCATAACTTAAGAGGAATAAAAAACCTTGGCTGTTAATTTATTTCTGATTTTTTTGTTCCTAGGAAATTATTGGATGCCTTTGACTGTGTCAGTGTAAATACAAATGAAGTGGGAGTAGATATGATTACTAGAGCTGCTCATAATCTGGAATGTACTCCTTTGAGTTTATTTCAAACAGAATCTTGAAAAGTACACAGGATAACATTTGATGGCTATGTGAGGAAAGGATTTATAAGTACAGGAAAGCAGACTTGAAGAAAATCTATGTACTCAGCCAATTAAAGATGTCTGAGCTAACTACTTTCCTTAATTTTAACATTGAAAGAGCAACAGTTAATCATCAGGGACAATAAAGAGAAGAGCACCTTATTTAGACATCTGGAAATATGAATAATAAAAGAGATGAAAGAGGAATCATAAATGTGGTATTCAGAAACAGTGATAGTGAATGAAAAGTGAAGAAAATAAGGGCATAATTCAAGAGAAAACTGAAGAAATAGAATGGGATCAGGATATGGTTACAAACAGAGGAAGAGTTAGAAATATTAGATTAAGATTATGCTCATCATTTGCTAATATGGATAATATATTTTAATATAATGTTATAGGGACAGGAGAGCTGCAGTCTATGAGATCATAAAGAGTTGGACACAACTTGGCAACTGAATAACAACAAATATATGATAAAATAATTGTGAACTATAATGAAAATTCCATGTATTTTTGCGAGATTAATTCTGATGCTTGGAAGAAAAACCTGAATTTCTAAAAAATTTAAAATGAATTTTTAAAAAAATAAAATAATTTAAGTGTTTGCATGTAATAAAAATTATAAACTGATAATCAGAAAAAAATTCTCTCTTCTGGACTTCTGTTTTTGGATTTGGTAAATTTCTCCCATCATGTATTCTCACTTAAATCATATCCGCACACTAGGAAACAGATCAAGAAATTTACCTAAACTGCCATTTGAAACAAATATATATGTATATTTCATTGAATTTTTACTTCAAAATTATGACATAGCTATTACTAGCCTCATTTTATATATAAAGGAATATATATATTCCTAGACTTTTTATATCTCAGAATATTAAAATTAAAGTTTAAATACAATAATGTAAATAAGCTGCACTGTGGGGAGAGTGTATGTGAGGCAACAACAATAAAAACTGAAGCAAGAACATAAATTTTTTAAAAATCTGAAAAAATAAAATGCAATAAATGACGTATATCTGAGGCACTGAGTAAGAATTCCCAATTAATTTTATGCTATCTTCCCCATTGTTAACACAAAGTTGGTTTCACAGAAAATAAATACAACAACAACAATATAATTATGAATTATGAATTACAACTAAAAAATTAGAGCAAGCAGGCTGAATCACTGAGGAATTTTTAAATAATTATAAAATAAATGATGATGAAAGAATATTCTACTCAGTATTTATGAGAAGGAAGAGAGAAAAAAGCATAGAAAGAGGAAAATGAGAAAGAAGGAGAGAAGTAAAGAAATGGAAAAAAAGGTGGATGAAATTTCAAATTCCATCTTGTGCCCTAGTAACAAAGTTGTGAGGCTAGGCTCAGTGGCTTTGTGAAAAAGACTCAGTCTTCCCACATTCAACCTCACATAGTTTGATTAGATCTAGAACCAATGTATTAAGTACAAAGAACTCCCACACATATTTCAGTTTAATTAAATAATTCCTTTAAAATGTGATATATTTCCAAAAGAAAGGAAATATAAAGAAATTACAAGGGGATGCCAGGGCAGTGAAACTTATCTTCCTTTTGCAGAATCCCCAGAATCATTTGGCCACTTCTATATGGACACATGTGTAGATACACAGACATAAAGAAAATAGAACAACAAAACAGTACAACTAGGAGAACACAAAGCTCGGGGAGCATTCCACATGGCCTTTTCACAAGACTCTGCCAACAGTATGGTTGAATGTTTTAATGAGCTGGAATGTTAAGCCAAAATTATAACTAGAATCTTATCTCCCTCTTGCCCTGAGTTCTGTCTTTCAGAATCCATGAATAGCAAATTTATTTTTTCCCTTTGAAATGAAAAACACCATACACCTACCTTGTCTTTCAAAGTAACTTTAAGCTATTTCCAAAGCAATTTTATAGAATGCTAAAAATTGAACATGATGGCATAGAGATGGCTCAATTATTTTGCAGGATAATTAGAGATTTTGAGTTTACCATTTCTATGTTTGAGCTCAGAAGTCAAAGGCATCTCAGTCAACAGAAAAGAAGTTTAATATTAGTCTGGTATTTTCCCCCAGTTCCTTTGGGACAATAAATATCTATAGAGATACTAGACAATTGTGCTTATCTATTTACCTTTGGATATTTTATGTTAAAAGATCAAAGGCACAGATTTTTTTATACAATCAATACTATCTTCATGCACCCAAACACACCCTAAGCCCCCAGGTAACAACAGCACACACAGAGTTTGTAGGCTACTGTGTATGGGATTGTGTGCAAGTGGTGCTGAATGTTCTGTGGAGAGTTGTGTGTATCAAGTGGAACATTTTGCTAAGCACAGTTCTCGAGAGTAAAATATTGCACCCAAGAATAGTGATATGGAGAAGGCAATGGCACCCCACTCCAGTACTCTTGTCTGGCAAATCCCATGGGCAGAGGACCCTGGTGGGCTGCAGTCCATGGGATGGCCAAGAGTCGGACACAGCTGAGCGACTTCACCTTCACTTTCATGCATTGGGGAAGGAAATGGCAACCCACTCCAGTGTTCTTGCCTGGAGAATCCCAGAGAAAGAGGAGCCTGGTGGGCTGCCGTCTGTGGGGTTGCACAGAGTCAGACACGACTGAAGCAACTTAGCAGCAGCAGCAGCAGAGTAGTGATAAGCACTTAGGTTGCACTTAAATCTGGAATTCTGAGGCCATAAAAGAAGAAAATCAAGCAAAATGGAAAGAAAGAGAAATGAAAGCATTACAGAAGAAAAGGAAAAGGAGGAAAGAGAAAAAGAAATTTTAAGGGAGGTTATTACAATCTGAATACTGTACAAGACATGGTACAATGGAAAGAACAAATAGTAATGTTTGTAAGCAAAGGGAAAAAAAAAAGGAGACTTGGGGTGGGGGACAATTATTCTTCTCAATCATTACTTAAAGTATAGGGGCTTTATTTAGACTAAAATTCTTAACTTTTTGTTCTAACTCGTTCATCTGAATAAGAAGCTTTGGTTGGGCATCTGATATTAGTGAGTTATGACTTGAGCCCTGTTCCCTCACACTAGTCAACCTCTCTCTAAATAGACCATACATTCTGATCTATCCACATTGGTGTGGTTAGTGGCCAGGCCCTCCCATCGAGATTTTCATTTGTCTATGCTGCCTGAGTGAGCAAATTCACCTAAATTGGGGGCAAAATATAAACAGGCCTTTTTGACTGAAGATCTAAAGCTTTATTTTCCCCGATGTGTGTCATAAAATTGTTGATATTTTGATGCTAACTTCCTTGCCTCTGATAGAACTGGCAGAACTGGGGTGGAAAAGGCAGAGGTGTTATTGAGTTTACTGTTTTATGTGGTGTTAGAGAATGTTCTAAATTTTGTTCTCTTACATGTAGCTGTCCAGTTATTTTATTCTCTTACTTGTAAACTGTCCATGTATTAAGATACTGTCTTTTCTCCATTGTTAAGTTTTTGCCTCCTCTGTTGTAGATTGCTGCTGCTGCTAAGTCGCTTCAGTCGTGTCTGACTCTGTGCGACCCCATAGACCACAGCCCATCAGGCTCCCCCGTCCCTGGGATTCTCCAGGCAAGAACACTGGAGTGGGCTGCCATTTCCTTCTCCAATGCATGAAAGTGAAAATTAAAAGTGAAGTCGTTCAGTCATGTCCAACTCTTAGCCACCCCATGGACTGCAGCCTACCAGGGTCCTCTGCCCATGGGATTTGCCAGACAAGAGTACTGGAGTGGGGTGCCATTGCCTTCTCCGCTGTTGTAGATTAATTGACCATAATTGCATGGGTTGATTTCCGGGTTCTCTATTCTGTTTTGATGACAATAATTTTATAGTATAGCCTGAAGTTCCAGTGAATGCTGTCTCCAGCTCTTGCTCTTTCTCAGGATTTCGGTGGCTATTCAAAGTCTTTTGTGTTCCCACACACATTTTATAATGATTTGTTCTAGCTCTCTGAAAAAACACTATTGGTAATTTGAGAGGTATTGCATTGAATTTGTAGGTTGCCTTGGATAGTTTTGTCATTTAGCAATATTGATTTTTCCAACTCAAGAGCAAGGCATATCTTTCCATATCTCTGAATCATCTACAGTTTTCTGTATCAATATTTTATAGTTCCCAGTATATAAGTATTTCAGCTTTTCTGCAAAATAACCATACAACTTTAAACTTTTCCCAATATTGTGTTAGAGTATCACAGTATCAGGGGAGTTTTGTGATACACTTTCAATGGTTAATTGAGACAATTCCAACATTTGCTCTAACAGGAATCTTTACATATTCACCACTGAGAATGATAAAAATCATTTCAATTTGCTTTTCAATCATTCCAGAATTAGTCTTCTTCATAATAAAACAGTACAGGGTAAACTCAGGTAATAAAATGTAAGATAAATGTAAAACTATTTTGCCACAATATATACACATATGTATAATATGCTCACATGCGCAGGTTTGTGTATTTATTAGCATATCTAATAAACTCAGGACAAACCACAAAGTAGGCACAAAATATTTCTATTATTCTTATATGATATATTTTATTCTCTGTATCTGTCACTTTCAATTTCTGCCTCTCTCTCTAAATTTAAAATATAAAATAAATAGTATATGTATATTTCCAAGGAAATATATAATGAACATATATGCAACATAGGTTATATGCATTGAATATGTTTCAGTATATTTTTGAAATTTTATGATTACATAGTTAGATCATTATTTTATAAAGCAAGATAAGTGAAAAGCAAATAATTCTTATGATTATCAGAACTCTTGGTTAGAAACCACACCTGGGGGAAGATATTTAACTTTAATACTCTTATCAACATCCCTCCTGCTGATAATTATGAATATAAAAGCTGATAAATATAGAAATAATTTTGAAAGTCCCAAAGGAATTTTATTCTAACCTGAGCCCTCTGACATATTAATGTGGAGATCCAATCAGCTGTAAACACTCAAGTATGTGGAATCCTCAAAAGACACAGAAATTCTATGTAGAGGTGGAAACTGGTTGTTGAAGTCTGACACTCAGAAGTCTCAGTCATGCCCATAAGTCTGGTCTTTGCCCACACTGAGGTGAGTTTCAGAGATTCCCAAAGACTTGCACTTTCCCCAGATGTAAAGTTTTTCATACAAGAAATGCAATTTCTTTGAGATGTTGTTGATTAGAAACTCAGTATTTCTTTTTAACTCTAAGCATAATACATGACTATTTCTCTGGGGACTAAGGAAAGAAACAGCATTCCCCTAATTGTGAAATATGTTTAAAACTACCTCATGGTTCACTAACGATGAACTACAGACAACAGTGGACTTGAAAGGGAGGAAAGCAAAAGGTTTTGCCTTCATTAATAGATATCTATACTCAAAACTGCTTCCAGGAGAATGTGTTTTGTGGAAAGTAGTTGATGAGTATACTTGAATCTTGGAAGGTAGTGAGAGGAATTCCTGAGTGGCTTCCCTGTAGATATTTTCTTCTTCTTGTTCAGTCGCCGAGTGACGCCTGACTCTTTTTGGAATCCCACAGAAGTAGCCTGCCAGGCTCCTCTGTCCATGGTCTTCTCCAGACAAGAATACTAGAGTGGGTTGCCATTTCCATCTCCAGAGGATCTTTCCAACCCAGGGATCGAACCCTTGTCTCCTGCATTGCAGGTGGATTCTTTACCACTGAGCCACCAGGGAAGCAGAAATCTCATGCAACCCCCCTACCAGGTTTTATACAGTGTCTGTGTCAATAAGTCCAGGAATAGGAATCTGGCTATTTCACAGATAAGTAAGTTCTCTCTCTGTAGATAGGTCCTTTACATAAAGACTGACTTTCTATATAACTTTACACATTTATTCTATCTTTTCTCTAAGATGGTAATAAGAGCAAGCTTTTCCTTTCTTCTTCTGTCATCGCAAATTAAGCTAGTTATGTCCAGTTAATACAGTTCTTCAGTTTAGGCAACAGATATAGAATGATTATACACACAGCTTCAAGGTCAAACAAACCTGGATTTGAATCCTGGCTTTACCAATTTCTAAATTTTTGCTGACATACTTCTCATCAAGTTACCTTGAACTTACATTTCCTCATATATAAAATGAGGATGGTAAAATACACCCTAGCCATTGATACAAATTTGAAGGTAGAAGTTAACCTCCATTGGAATATTAGCTCCACGAATGGACAGGGTTTTTTTCTATTTCAGTCATGAATATATCTCTAGAAACTAGAATGATATCAATAAGCCTCTGTTAAATATATATATTAGCATATAGCCAGAGAGTTATTTTTATTATTATAATTTGTAAAGTACATTAATGACTTATTAGACACCAGCTGGAGGATTAACTTCCATTTACCCATTCTAACACCTCTAATTATGTACTTTTATCACCTTCCTCCTTCTGTAAAAGTCACAAAAATTTTAAAAAGGAAGATATGAGACTTGTTCAAGTCCATCATGGAGCCTGGGTATCTATGTCTCTATAAATAAGCATACAATAAAACTTCGCTCTCATATTTTCAGAGATCCATCTACTTTTCCTTTTACAAATATATTTTAAGTTTTAAAATAGTTCATGTTATAGCAGAATCATCTGGCAGGGAAGATATAAAGATAAATCTTACTTAAGGTAAGAGGAAAAGAACTGGCACCGAACAGATCTGTTCATCTGTTTATGATTTAATAAGTGTGGATAGATTATTTAGTTATATGGTGTTGATGTTCGGAAGAGCCTGAGAATTTGCCATAATCAGTTTTAGTTTACAAGCCAGATGAACAGAGCCAAAAGTTTTCCTTCTCTGATATCTTAATATCTTGGTCTTTTCTTTTCCGTCTTGTGGCTTTAGTGCCTTCAAGCTATCTTAGAAGGAGGCAGACATCAGAGGTGGAATCTCATGTATGCCAGTTCTCTTTGCAGAAGTTACTTGCTACCTGGAATCAGCAAGAACTTGCAGGGATTTAGCTGGATGAGATATCCCTAGATTTCTTTTGAGTTGAGACATTTATAATTATTTTTCTAAGATATGAGAATATATTTTAATCTTGGAGTTCCTAGTTACTAGCACTTGCTATCTAAAATTCACCTCTCAATCATCTCAATATAATTGAGGTTTTTCAAAATCTCATATTACCTGTCCTATCCTAAAGGGCAAATGGCACTTGAATTACAGCAGAGCTGAGCAGCTCTGATTGAATTTACTATATTAATCAGGGCAATTTTGATCACATGTGATGTTTATCCTGAGGTAAGGGGCACTCTTACCTCACCTTACCTTACCTGAGGTGTAGGAGACATAAGAGACGCAGGTTTAATCCCTGGGTCAGAAAGATCCCCTGGAGAAGGGCATGGCAACACACTCTAGTACTCTTGCCTGGAAAATCCCAGGGAAGAGGAGCCTAGTGGGCTGAAGTCCATAGGGTCGCAAAGAATCAGACATGACAAGCAACTTAGCACACATGCAAGAAATTATAATAATAGTGATAACAACAGCAATACTACTGCTAATATTTTTTGTATAACACTATGTGTTATACACAGGTTTAGCACAACACATAGATTATCTTACTGAGAAATATTGACAACTTTCTGAGCCAGGCACAATTATTGTTTTCATTTTGTATTGAGAAAACAGATATAAAATGGCTAAATAACTCATCAATATCATATCCTAGGTAAGAACCAGAGATGGAATATGAATTTAGATAAGGTGACCCCAAGGAACTTAATCAATACTTCTCATTTGAAAAGTCATTTTGATCATTGTTGTTTTACATTTTGTTTTCAAGTCCTCTGCTCACCTCTGAGTTATTTTCTTGTCCAGGAAAGGACCACTTTTAAAGAATGTAATATGCCCTCCTCCTGTCAGCCATTATGTTTGGAGCCAACAGCTCCAGTCTAACCCCAAAATTCTTTATCTTGAATGGCGTTCCTGGGCTGGAAACCGCGCACATCTGGATCTCCCTGCCATTCTGCTTCATGTACATCATTGCTCTTGTGGGCAACTGTGGACTCATCTACCTCATTGGCCATGAGGAGGCCCTGCATCGCCCCATGTACTACTTTCTGGCCCTGCTCTCCTTCACAGATGTCACCCTGTGCACCACCACGGTACCCAACATGCTGTGCATATTCTGGTTCAACCTTAAGGAGATTGACTTCAAAGGCTGCCTGGCTCAGATGTTTTTTGTCCACATGTTGACTGGGATGGAGTCTGGGGTGCTCATGCTCATGGCGCTGGACCGCTATGTGGCCATCTGCCACCCCTTACGCTACGCCAGCATCCTCACCAGTGCTGTCATTGCCAAGGCTGGTCTTGCCACTCTGCTGAGGGGTGTGATGCTCATCTTTCCATTCACTTTCCTTACCAAGCGCCTGCCCTATTGTCGAGGCAACTTCATTCCCCACACGTACTGTGACCACATGTCTGTGGCCAAGGTGTCCTGTGGCAAAGTCAAGGTCAATGCTATTTATGGTCTGATGGTTGCTCTCCTCATTGGTGTGTTTGACATGAGCTGTATTGCAGTGTCTTACACTATGATCTTGCGAGCTGTGGTGAGCCTGTCATCCACAGATGCTCGTCACAAAGCCTTCAGCACCTGTACATCACATATCTGTGCTATTGTGATCACCTATATCCCAGCTTTTTTCACTTTTTTCACCCACCGTTTTGGAGGACACAGTATCCCTCACCACATACACATCATTGTGGCCAACCTTTATCTGCTACTGCCTCCTACAATGAACCCAATTGTTTATGGTATCAAGACCAAACAGATTCGTGAGGGTGTGATCAAACTTTTACTTGGAGAAAAGTTTGTTTTTACCCAAGACACATAAGTCTTAAAATAGACACATTGATTGGGGTGGGGTGATGAGGGGGGTAAAAAGAATGAAGAAGAAATTTGTAAAAGATGTGAGTAAATTTGTAAAAGAAGCAAGAAATTTGTAAAAGCTGCGATATGTTTGTAAAAAAAATAGTATTAAAGATTAAGTCCTCCAGTAGATAGATTCTTTGAAACCTTTTCAAGTATACATTATGGAATTTTTTTCTGTGTAGAGTTATACCAAAAAAGAAAATGCAGAATAGAGAAGTAACATACTCATTTCTTATAGATATTATATTTTACATAAG
Source organism: Capra hircus (assembly GCF_001704415.2). Lineage (NCBI taxonomy): Eukaryota > Metazoa > Chordata > Mammalia > Artiodactyla > Bovidae > Capra > Capra hircus. The sequence continues at coordinate 35,108,691 of NC_030822.1, forward strand.
GGTTAATAGACTCATGACATGTGAACAGATAGGTAAGAAAATGAAAAACACAGGCCTAATGTCAATACAAGCATTGTGTGTAAGAACAAGAAGCTGTGGTGATGTGTAGCAAGCATATCCTCTCCATAAAGGACAGATTCTACTCAAATCAAGCACATTATTGCTATGGGGTTATGTGGGCCAAGTATTAAGTACTTTCCAGTATTTTTTTAAGCAAGCTAAATTCAAATGTTTTGTGAAATCTCCCAATTTTAACTATCAACTAAATATTTTAAAATATTTTTCATTTTATACATATCTAAGTTTTCTATTTTTTTCATTTCATCAGTTTGGAACCCTCCATTTAAAATACACCTAAAAATATAATTGTGATATTATCAGTCAAGCAAGCAAAGGCACTTGTTTAATTTCTAGTATATGTAATAATTCATTCACTCACTCATTTTTTTTCAAGATGCTTATTAAGGTCATATTGTGGGTCACACCTTGGGTTTAATGAAAGAAAGGCAGAACTGAGTATGATGTAATCCCTGGCCTCAAGGTACTTGGAAGCTAGATTTTAGCCAGGGATCGTGAGAAAACAAATGTGAAAGAGAAGACATGATAGAAAGTGGATTCAATATGGAGAGAGAAAAAAATCAGTGCAGAAGAGTTGGGGAACACATTAATTTTGGATTTGAAGAGTTCCAAAGTATAAATTTTGTGTCTTAATGTCTAATTACAAGACTTTGACAGACTTTAATCTCTCTAAATCTCAGCTTCCATGCTTTTTATCAAATGATGGTAGTGGCTTAAATGACACAGAAAATTTTATGTAGAATTTTTATGCCATAAAAATAATTTTATTTCATTAATTTAAGAATTAGGTGATTAATTATTTCATCCATTGATGCCAGCATGGTTGCTTTCCTGTTCTGAATCCACCATGTCCCTCAATGCCAGATCTTAATAGTCTAGTTATTTCTTTACTCTTATATAGCCTATATTGACAAGATGTCTAGAAGGGCTGACAGTCAATTTCAAGTTGTCCAGTAAGACTTATGCCAATTCTACCTTGTAAGTACATTGTTCATGCTCATTAATTTATAAACAACTGCAGATGTGACCAGTAGTTCAACTTTTTTAGATATTATCTTACGCAACTAATCCAAGTTGCCAATAAGAGTAACAATGTCATTAGTAAAGATTTAAGCTAGATCCTCCTAAACCAAACTATCTTACTAATATTTTGCCTAAACTGAGAAAAGGATCATTCAGAATAGAAATCTGACTCTTCTTATGTATCATAAGATTGGTTATATTAGAAGACTCATCAGCTTTAAAGACACAACATTCAGTACATATTATAGCATAAGGCCCACCCTTGGAAAGCTGAGTGACATGTGATTCTGTAGGACTTTTGTCATCATGGAGACTTCAAATTTACCAAGTTAATGGCTTGATTACTATCATTCAAAGCTTGCTGAGTAAATTTTGTTAAAGCCTCTATGTGATTAATGACATCCTTCATTCCAAGTTAAGCAGCCCTGTGACCTTACCACTAGAAAACTTATTGGACCCAGTGTGATACATTAAAAGTAGATTGGCAGGGTCACTTTCAAGGCTACCCGTAGGCAAACCTGAGTGAGTGAGTGAAAGTTGGTCAGTCATGTCCAACTCCTTGTGACTCCATGGACTAGTCTTTGGAATTCTCCAGGCCAGAATACTGGAGTGGGTAGCCTTTCCCTTCTCAGGGGATCTTCCCAACCCAACGATTGAACCCAGGTCTCCTGAATTGCAGGCAAGTTCTTTATCAGCTGAGCCACAAGGGAAGCCCAAGAATACTGGAGTGGATAGCCTATCCTTTCTCCAGTGGAGATGGGAATCAAACCAGGGTCTCCTGCTTTGCAGGCAGATTCTTTACCAACTGAGCCATCAGGGAAGCTCTATCAGGCAAACCTGAGTCCAAAGGAAACCAATTGTGCATCTTCCTACCAACCTGGGGTGAGCCAAGACCATAAGTTTGTTCCACAAATCCACTGGGTCCTGTTAAAAGCTACCGAATATTTTCCTGGTCATCTCAATCAGTTACAAAACAATTATTGAATCTGGAAGGTAATGATATATCCCATGTTCATAAGGCACACAGCTCAATTTCCTAGTGCTATTAGGCTGATTATCCTTAAAATGATTTAACTATTCCCAAAATGAGGACCTTTAAACTTAAATGACCATTGCTTGTTGTTAGCCATGTAAATTCATTTCATAATTGAGGAAGTGGCCCTTCTAATAACAGGGAAGTTATATTCTTTGACTGTGATTTAGCTCTTTGCTCTAACGGAGTCTGTGTAACTTTAAAGAAAGCTCCCATTTATGGCAACTATGATTGACCAACAACACAAAAGGGTCTTACCTAGTAATATCAATAGTGATCAGAACAGAACTATAACTTCCTTCTGTTAAACTTCCTAAAGGGCCATCCAACTAGAACAGTGAAGAGGACAGATCAACCTAGGTAACCTAGGAGTACTAGAAATTGGCCACTAAACTAAAGTTGAACTGGTTTTTCATAGTTGAATATGATTGATCCCAAGAGAGAAGTACATTTATTTATGAGCAAAAGTGTGAACAATCATCAAGATAATCATATACAGACCCGGTCCAGCATTTTGGGTCAGCTGTCTACTTCAGATGTTCTATTCTTCTTGTCTATGAATTGCAATCCATTCAGGAGAGTGCCGGGAGCCACCACAGGAGATCCCACCCATGACAAGGTCATGTGGAAGAGAACTGTTAAGCAAGGCTTCAGGACTCAATGGGCTCCCTAGGCTTTCTCAAGCATCTACCCCAAAACCAGAATCTGTCTGTTTTACTATTTCATGACTTTCACCAACTCCTCTGACATTAACAGGGGGCTATTCCTGACCACCTTTCTCTGGAGAAAATTAACTTAGGGCTATAGCTAATAAGTCTCCTGGACATGAGAGGAATATTTCCAATCAAAACCCCTCTGTTAGCATTATAGCTTGCTTGGCAGGTATATCCAGACTCTTGCAGCTATGCATATGATTATTTACATCCTCCTAACTGTGAGAGGCATGGAAAGCCTAAAACATAGAGCCTTTTAAAGAGTTAAAAGTTATTAGAGTAGGGCTAGGCATAGGATTTCATTATTGGGCCAATGCTTGTTGCTAAGCTCCCATATCTCTTATCCACTGTGCACCTGGGAGTGCATCAGTTAACATAGTTGGAAAGTAAGAAAAACAAGTGTAGCCTTGAAATTAACCACATCAGACTTTTTGAGCTAATTGGTTCTTTCTTGTAACTCACTGCACCTTTGCTTCGTGAGAATGTAACTCTGTTTAATACTTTTTTGAGGCTGACATAGATTAGAAATATAAGAAAAAACATTTCAAGGGAAAATAAGTTTTCTGGTTGAGAGCCTTTATCAAAAGAGGGTCATAAAATATTCACAGGCCTCCAAGGCCAGAAGATAATGTACACACATTGTTTATGGGAAAGGTTTGCAGAAAAAATCCTGGTTTTGATAAAGACAAAACAGATGTAATGTTTGGGCTAACTCTGTATGACTTTGCATCTTTCATTTCCCTCTATGTATAAGACAAGGTATAAAAGTACCTTTTAAAAATAAAGCTATGGGGCTTTGCTCGAAGAAGCTTGATCACCCCGTGTTTTTCTTTTTCCTCTTTTTTTCTTTCTTACTTTCTTTTTCAGGCTGATCCCTTGGAGCATAGAGGCTCCCTGCGTTCACTTATCTGCCTGGGTTTCTAAGACCTAACGGGAAGATGTTCTGCATCTTCACTCCCTTGGGAGACCAGGAAGGCACCTGTGGCCTCCGTGAACAGGGCAAACTTCTTGTCTCAAAGTTTTATTGGCTTTCTGTGTAAACCAAGGAATATCAGCCTATTTCTCTCCTCTATTTTCTTATCTACAATATTCTTTCCTTATCGCTCTCTAAATCATCCGCCGACGCCGTTTTTCCTTCAGGTTCCCCTGGATCCTGCGGGGGCTGGACCCCGGCAGGAGAGGAGTCCTAATTGATTCCTTTCAATGTGGCTGTAAAATGTCTTTTATCTGATATCTTTTCCAATGTGCATAATCTCCAAGTTTCAGATCATGGGGCATCTAATCTTCATCTAAAGGTAGATTACTGTGGTAAACTGGTAAGGCTGCTGGGAAACCCTGTAAGCAAGATACCAAGTCATTTTTCCAAGCATTTTCACAGGTCCATAAATTTACTTTAGTTTTTTAAACCAGTTTGAACATATCTGATTTTATGGATATTCACAAATATAATATTCCAGTCAACATCATAGTAATATAACCAATGTTTCCAGTTATGTCTGTTACAAGGAGACACCCTTATTGTACTTATGCATGTAACTATATTACTAAAAATAAAAATGCTCACTAAGAGTTTCCAAATTCTGGCTGAATTAGGTAGATAGGAAAAATAAATATTTCAATTCTACTTATAAAAGTATAATTTACTAAATTTCTGTAAGTCGTAATTAGTTTAAGGGGAAAGATTTCCTAATATACAGAAAGCAAAAATTAATTCAGCAATTCTTTAGGCAAAAGACATAAAACTTATGACCTTCTTCATTAGTTCACACAGTCCTATGTAATTAATTCTTGATCTTAATCTTTTGTCAATAGTGTTTTATGAAATCATCAGAGTTTCCATTAGAATTCTTTAATTTCTTGCCCAATTCACTGTTATGATCTAAAATTTATCAGAAATGTGTCATTGTCTAAAAGCCCTTTGTATGAAGTTTTTGAAAATGAAGCATTTTGCAAAAACATCGGCGACAACAATAATTGTCAGTAAATGACAAAGACTTTGCAGGTCATGGTTAAAGATCTGATTATAATGCAAGTGAGAAAGAAATGTGGTTATTTTTGTGACATATAATACTTTACGATAATAACTAGAATTATGAAAGATAATATGCTAGGACATACACAAATTTTAGAAATTTTATATTATATAATTTCTAGGACATTTAAATTATGACATTTACTCATATAATATAACCTAATGAAGTTTAGCACCACTCATTTAACAGTGTTTCCATGCAGTTTAATGTACCAAGTAACCCTAATTAATTTAATATCTCTTTACACATTTGAGAACCCCTCCAAATCATTCCAAAGCTATTTAGATATCAGAATAAATTTAATTAAAATCTGACTTTGGAAAGTTTGTGAGAAGTATACAAAACAGTCTTCAAGACATTTTAAAACACTTGGTCAAGAAGGATCATAGGCTATTGTGAAACAGCACTTATTCACTTAATCAAAATGACAATAAAAATTTTAAAGGCAAATGCAGAAATTTACAACAGAGTACTTAAAGTTAAAGAAATTTATAATTCATTATCTAAAGCAGATCAGCCCTGGGTGTTCTTTGGAAGGAATGATGCTAAAGCTGAAACTCCAGTACTTTGGCCACCTCATGGGAAGAGTTGACTCATTAGAAAAGACTCTGATGCTGGGAGGGATTGGGGGCAGGAGGAGAAAGGGACGACAGAGGATGAGATGGCTGGATGGCATCACTGACTCGATGGATGTGAGTCTGAGTGAACTCCTGGAGTCCGTGATGGACAGGGAGGCCTGGCGTGCTGCGATTCATGGGGTCACAAAGAGTCGGACATGACTGAGCGACTGAACTGAACTGAACTGAAAGCAGATCAGCATTCCAAGAAAACTTTGTTCTCTTAACAGAGACAGAAAATCAAATTTGGATTTTGCTCCAAATTATTTTTAATAATAAAAGTCATTTACTCAATTAAATTCAACCTAATTTTAGCCAGTCCTTCTTCTTAGTTGTTCGGTCGTGTCTGACTCTTTGCGACCCCATGGACTATAGCCCACCAGGCTCCTCTGTCCATGGGGATTCTCCAGGCAAGAATATTGGAGTGTGTTACCAAGCTAGTCCTTATCATACACTAAATTTCTTTCTCAGGGTTCTTTTTCCAAAAACTCCCAAAACTTCCTGTATTCATTTTAATTTTCCCCTTATTTTTTTCGTATTGAAAAACAACCAAATTTGGGATAAAATTACTTTTTCTTCCCTTAAGATACATTTCCACTCTCATACCTTATTCTCATACCTTATTTTACTGAAAACATACATTCTACTTTATTTGCATACTGAAATATTTTTATTATTTCTTTATAACTTTAGTGACATATATCTATATATATTTTAATCTTTAACCTTAAAACCTTAAATTTTAGCAAAAACCAAGAAACAGGTAACTGTGAAATGTTTGTCATATCAGTATTTCCCAATTGACAAGCTTATGAATATATTCTGTAAACTCTAGAAACACTCATTTTCTCATAGTATAACTTTTCCCTCAATTTAGTACAAGATGTGTGTCCAGCCAACTTAAACATCTTTAGTTTTTCTCTAATAAGAAGACAAAGGTAGGTAAACTTAAGACTTGTTTAGAGATTAATATTTCAGTGCTTTATCTTTTTGGAAATGATAACTGTTATTCAATGAATTAACATTTTTAACTTAACTTACAAAAACTCTAAAGTTGCAAGTTACCAAAAGTCTGTAGAAACTATTTTTAGATAGACAAACCTAAAACATAATTATTCTTAAAACATTTGCCTAAAAACTCATATTTCATTTACATTTAATTTACTTAAAAGTTTCATCAGACCAAGTTATTTTTCTTGCTGACAAACTTTTATAATAGAAATAATAAGATCTCACTGGCTTACAGTAAGTCTAGGGATAATAAAATTATTACACTTAATATTGATGACTATACAGATAGGTCTGTATTAATCAAACCAACCAACTTAAACTAAATCTAATACAAGTTTTCATACAATATTGAATTTTTTTCTGATCACATGAACCTGAAATTCATTTGGGTTAGCTTATGTTTTTTTGAACATTTGTGTGGGAATTAAAATTAAATTTTCTTTAAGCCAACTCAACAGAGCTCATTTACATGTTTTCCATAGTGACTGAACCAATTTACATCTCCACACACAATGTACAAGGGTTGCCTTTTCTTCATATCCTCACCAATATCTGCTATTTGTGTCTTTTTGATGACAGACATTCTGATAGTTTATGGTGATATCTCATTGTGATTTTGATTTGCATTTCCCTAATGATTCACAATGTTGAGCATTGTTTCATGAGTCTGTTGACCATCTTCATTTCCTCTTTGAAAAAATGTCTATTCAGGTCTTCTGATCTTTTTTAAATGATTTTTTTGGAGAGGGGACATTGAGTTGTATGACATGTTTATATATTTTGGATGTTAATCCCTTATAGGTCATATCAAATATTTTCCCCATTCAGTAGATTGTCTTTTAATTTGTCAATGGTTTCCTTTGCTTTGCAAAAACTTTTAAGTCTAGATAGGTCTCATTTTTTTTATTTGTAATGCTTTTATTTCTTTTGCTTTGGAGACAAATAGAAGAAAATATTGCTACAATTTATGTCAAAGAGTGTTCTGCCTACGTTTTCTTCTAGGAGTTTCATTATTTCTAGCCTTACATTTAGATCTTTAATGAGTTTTGAGTTTATTTTTGAATATGATGTTAGAAAATGTTCTAATTTAATTCTTATATATGTAGCTATCCAATTTTCCCATCACCACTTATTGAAGAGAATCTGTTGCATTTCTATACACTAATAACAGACTATAAGAAATAGAAATTCAGAAATAATCCCATTTACCATCACATTAAAAGGATAAAGTACCTAGGAATAAACCTATCTAAGGAAATAAAAGACCTATACTTGGAAAACTATAAGACATGAATGAAAGAAATTGAAAACAATACAAAGAGATGAAAAGATGTACCATACTCTTGGATTGAAAGAATCAGTATCATTAAAATAAACATGCCACTCAAGGCAAGCCACAGATTCAAGGCAATCCCTATCAAAATACCAAAAGCATTTTTCAAAGAACTAGAACAAATAACTTTAAAATTTGTGTGGAAACACATAAGGCCCTCAATAGCCAAAACGATCTTGAGAAAGAAGAACAGAGCTGGAGGAATCATGCTTCTTGACTTCAAAGAAAGTTAAAGAAAGAAAGTGAAGTCTCTCAGTCGTGTCCGACTCTTTGAGCCCCCATGAACTGGGGCCCACCACGCTCCTCCATCCTTGGGATTCTTCAGGCAAGAATATTAGAGTGGGTTGCCATTTCCTTCTCCAGGGGAACTTCCCGATCCGGGGATCGAACCCAGGTCTCCCGCATCGCAAGCAGACGCTTTAACCTCTGAGCCACCAGGGAAGCCCAAGCTACACTACAAAGCTACAGTAATCAAAACACTATAATACCAGCACAAAAACAGAAATATAAATCAATGGAACAGAACAGAGAACCCAGTAATAAACCTACACACTTATGATCAATTAATCTATAACAAAAGGGGAAAGATATCCAGTGGAGAAAAGACTTTCTCTAGCCTATTCTTAATCTCAAGATAGTATATAAGCCTCAAGTGGTTAACTGCCTTTGAGTTTCATATTTTTGTGAGGCTCCTATACTTACAAAATTTGTTTCCATCCTATTCACCTGTCATAGGTCAATTTAATTGCTAGACCAGTCAAAGAATCTATCAGGGAAGAAGGAAAAAGTTTTCCATCCCTACAGTTCATTTGTTTGTCCACTCCACAAATAGATGTTGCATACCTATGAAATATCACATACTGTTACAAGCCAGCAAGATATTTTAGTGAACAAAACAGAGTCCTACCCATGTGAACTGCTTACTGCAGACTAATTAGCCTTCTGTATGATGAGATTTTAGAGATCAATGAGTTTTCATTTTTCTCCTTAATAGCCAAGAATTCCCTTGAATTTAGATGCATTTTCATTCTAAATTATTCATTACCTAATTTTTGCATTAGCAACGGCTAGGCATAACTTAGACAACTATTAAATAAAGATTCTTTGAAATAAAATTTAAAAATCAAAAAATTAAAAATTATAAAGCATAAAATGTGAGTAGGGTTTCCATGGTGGCTCAGATAGTAAAGAATCTGCCTGCGATGCAAGAGACCCAGGTTCGATCACTGGGTCAGGAAGATCTCCTGGAGAAGGGAATGGCTGCCCACTCCAGTACTGTTGCCTGGAGAACTTGACCTGGCAGGCTACAGTCCATGGGATCACAAATAGCTAGACATGACTGAACGACTAATGCATGCAAATGTGAATAAAGAAATAAGTATAGATTACTTCTGAAAGCACAGAATAAATACTAATATTAGATTAACATCTGAAGAAAGGAAATAAAAAATTGGGATTCCAAAATTACAGGAAATTTTTCTACATAGTTTTCTAAACCAAAGGTTGGCAAAATTTTCTATAAATGGCAATATAGTACTTAACGTAGGTTCTTCAAGCAAGATGTAAGAATATAATGTAGTTATTTATACAAAATAGAAAACAAATGTCTACAATTTTTACTGACAAAATTCAAAACAGTACAAATTATCTAGTACATTTTGTTGGTAATTTAGATCTGCTAGTGAAGAAAGAAAGTCCTGTTTTTGTGGTAACATTGCAGTTACATAAGGTTCAAGATTACTGCTTCCACTCAACAAAATTGATTGTAAATGATCATCTGTTAAAGCTGATTTATGAGATTTGAAAAGTTCTTTTACAAAGATAGATACCATCAAATACTGATATAAGTTCTTTAGCATACAATTTTAATGGAGCATATTTATCACTTGGAAGGCACTTGTAGAATCGAGTTAGATTTTAATATTGATATTTACCTTTTAGCATTTCACTATATTAGAGATCAATCACTTTCAACTGAAAGTTAGATGTTAATTTTCTTTAACTCCTTTCTCCATTTTCAGAAAACCCTGTTCTATTCTCAGAAATCATCAAGTTTCCTGTCCCCTATGTATCTTGTAATTTTTTTTAATACTGGTATTTTTAAAATCCACATGGATGAGTATGTTAATTCTGTCATACAATGATTAACATGCATGCATTTCCTAAACTTTATCCCATGTGCATTTATTTTCTTCAGGGTCACAAAATGTGATTTATCTGGGACAAGACTTGGGAATTTTAGTTTCTAATTATAATTCTCTTTTCTCCTGCTTAGATATATCCAGTCAGCTCTCTACACACTAGGCTAAATTTACATAACATGCTAAAATTCACATATTATGCCTTTTACACCAAGTCACAGCTCTGAAACCTAGAACTCATTGACTTGCATTAAGTTTGAGATGGTGTATTTTCCATGCAGCCATATAACTTAAGTGTCTATATGGTAAATGGTGTCATGAGAGGGGAATTGGAGTCCCTGGAGTTATAAACTCTGAGTCTAAAACACTGAATGCTTTGATACTAGCACAAAGACAGAAATATAGATCAATGGAACAAAATAGAAAACCCAGAGATAAACCCACGCACCTGTGGACACCTAATCTTTGACAAAGGAGGCAAGAGTATACAATGGATTAAAGACAATCTCTTTAACAAGTGGTGCTGGGAAAACTGGTCAACCACTTGTAAAAGAATGAAACTAGAACACTTTTTAACACCATACACAAATGTAAACTCAAAATGGATTAAAGATCTAAGTGTAAGACCAAAAACTATAAAACTCCTAGAGAACATAGGCAAAACACTCTCAGACATAAATCACAGCAGGATCCTCTATGACCCACCTCCCAGAATACTGGAAATAAAAGCAAAAATAAACAAATGAGACCTAATTAAACTTAAAAGATTCTGCACCACAAAGGAAACTATCAGCAAGGTGAAAAGACAGCCTTCTGAATGGGAGAAAATAATAACAAATGAAGCACTGACAAAGAACTAATCTCAAAAATATATGAGCAACTCCAGCAGCTCAATTCCAGAAAAATAAATGACCCAATCAAAAAATGAACCAAAGAACTAAACAGACATTTCTCCAAAGAAGACATACAGATGGCTAACAAACACATGAAAAGATGATCAACATCACTCATTATTAGAGAAATGCAAATCAAAACCAGAATGAGGTACCATTTCCTGCCAGTCAGAATGGCTGCTATCCAAAAGTCTACAAGCAATAAATGCTGGAGAGGGTGTGGAGAAAAGGGAACTCTCTTACACTGTTGGTGGGAATGCAAACTAGTACAGCCACTATGGAGAACAGTGTGGAGATTCCTTTAAAAATTGCAAATAGAACTGCCTTATGACCCAGCAATCCTACTGCTGGGCATACACACCAAGGAAACCAGAATTGAAAGAGACACCTGTACCCCAATATTCATCATAGCACTGTTTATAATAGCCAGGACATGGAAGCAACCTAGATGTCCATCAGCAGACGAATGGATAAGAAAGCTGTGGTACATATACACAATGGAGTATTACTCAGCCATCAAAAAGAATACATTTGAATCAGTTTTAATGAGGTGGATGAAACTGGAGCCGATTAAACAGAGTGAAGTAAGCCCGAAAGAAAAACACCAATACAGTATACTAACGCATATACATGGAATTTAGAAAGATGGTAAGATAATGCTGTATGCGAGACAGCAAAAGAGACACAGATGTATAGAACAGTCTTTTGGACTCTGTGGGAGAGGGCGAGGGTGGGATGATTTGGGAGAATGGCATTGAAACATGTATAATGTCATATATGAAATGAATCGCCAGTCCAGGTTTGATGCAGGATACAGGATGCTGGGGGCTGGTGCACTGGGATGACCCAGAGGGATGGTACAGGGAGGGAAGTGGGAGGGGCATTCAGGATAGGAAACACGTGTACACCTATGGCAGATTCATGTTGATTTACGGCAAAACCAATACAATATTGTAAAGTAATTAGTCTCCAATTAAAATAAATAAATTTATATTTAAGAAATAAAATACAGAATGCTATCCATCTTACATATTTGCCTCTGAAGTACGAGAATAGAGACATTGGCCTGGAAGAGTGTAAAAACAGATGTATGTGGTGATCATATAACAAGTAGAGAATTAGAGTTCTGTTTGAAGAGAAAAGCTGAAAACTGGTAAGTAATTTCTTGGTAAGAATGAGAAAAAAAAAATGGGAAAGGCTGTGGCAACATAGCAGAGCCCTAGAAGAGGAAACTGAGTTTCATTAACTTTTCCATGTATTATTCCAAAAAATAATCCCCTGCTCTACTTCTTCTGTCTTGACTTTTAATGCTGTTTGTGACTGAAAGAAGAACTAGAACACATTTGAGGTTGTAACAGGTAAATAGGATGGTCAATATCCTTGATACTTTATCAAAAATTCTAGGAATCAGTGCACCCTGAGAGGCTAAAGTTAGTATGACTAACCTAGGTTATAGAAGAGGAAGAACATTGGTGAGTAATTTGCGGATAGTATATACATCACTGTCATTGGATTCCTAGGACATTGTCCTTTCTTTATACTTCTGGTACATATATGATTATGCCAGATCTACTAAAGCTGATTTAATATATACCTTGTTACACTGCCCATGGGAGAAAAAAATATATAGACACAGAGAAGTACTTGAGACTGAAAATAGGAGTGGATGTTGAAATTTTCAATTAAGTCAAAAGGTATTTAGTGAGCAACATGTTTTGCCTCACTCAGTAATAAGTCTTGGAGCCAGATCTAAAGGACTCAAATAAGGTTCTTTAATATTAGAAGCCTGACATACAGCTGGAGACTAAGATTCTACCAAACTGAATTTGTATCTGCTTGCCTGACATGCAGCAAAGCCAATCTACTAACACTGAGTTGTGATGAAGAAAAGTACAGTGTTTATTGCAGGGGTGCCAAGCAAGGAAAATGAGCAGCTCATTGTCAAAAGCCTCAAATTCCCTGATGTCTTTTAAGCAAGCATTTTAAAAGACAGTGTTAGGGAAGAGGCTCATGTGATGTGTGATCAGTTCATAGACTATTTTCTGATTAGGTGAGGTAGTAGGGTGGTGGTGGTGTTTCAGGAATTAACATCATCAATCTTTTGACTCCAGTCCAGGGTCCACATGTTTGAGGTCAGCAGTTTCCACTTGATTGGGGATGGGGGAGGAGGACAGGGCAGGGGTCTGGCTTTTGTTAAAACAACTAAAGAATTTGTGTCATATATTGGTATCTGCTTTCATCAAGGAAAATTATGTTCTTATGATGCTATCCCATAGTTTGACGTATTTCTTGTTATTCTTACCTCCTTCCTTGTTTGACTGCACCTTCTTCATTCCCATTTTACCCCTTTTTGAATGATTAACTGTTTGAGCCTGTCCTTTGGAACTTGGGGAGACCTAGGAGACTAAATTTTATTTCACAAACAAGAGGTGGACACAAAAGGGCTTGTACCTGGGATATCCCATAGGGTCCTGCTTGGTTTCAATTCCCCCTTTTCTTTTATACACATCAATCTTGAGGGGAATGAGTGGTGGGGGACAAAAAAGGGAATAAAGATTTGGACAGAGGTTAATCATAAATTTAGCAGGGGAACTCAGTTCTTGGGGGACTTAGTTTCAAAGATAAAGAAACGAACAGCAACCTGAAAGAGTAATGTGGATTCTGATGTGGTGCCAGTGTATTTGTGCTGAAGGTTTAGTATCACTTTTTAGCCACATAAAGACATTAGTGCTTTCCCTTATTAATGAGTCCATTTTAATTATCTACTGCTGATCAGCCTGTCTAGATTTCGAAGAGGAGAATAACCAAGAAAATAACTGACAATGTTTTGAAATCTCCTATCTCAGAACCTGAAGAATAGCTGATACTCATGCTGGTCAGAAGATCTCCTCATCCATGTCCACAGTTAGAAAGTAGAAAAATTCTTACAACTCACTTTACAATTTCCTGGAAAAGAATTTGTTAACCACCTTAATGATCACTAGTTGACACATTATCATTGCTCAAAATTACACTAATGATTAGGTAATAACATTGAATTTGAGATCTTAAAGGGATTAAAAGGAGAAAAATTACAAATATATATATATATATGCATACATACATACATACATACATTCTTTGTGGTAAAAAAAGCCAAGACTTACAGTCAATGGTACATCACTAATATCAATTTTTTTAACTATGATATAATAATTTCTGTCTATGGGTAATTGATATCATTGAGATGTTGAGATGATTTATGCAAAAATGTTAAAATAATAACTAACACATTAATATACATTTCCTAACTCTTCCTTTTCAGAGATGCATCAAAATTGAAGAGAGTAACCTATCCACTATTGTCCACTATGCATGGTTACAACTGTACTAGACTGACTCCAGAATCACTCATATTGAATGGGGTACCTGGGCTAGAAGGTACACATATCTGATCTCCCTCTCATTTTGCTCCATGTACCTTGTGACTGTACTGGGGAATTGTGGGCTCAAGAGAAGACTCTACACATGGATATCACCAGATGGTCAACACTGAAATCAGATTGATTATATTCTATGCAGCCAGAGATGGAGAAGCTCTATACAGTCAACAAAAACAAAACCAGGAGCTGACTGTGGCTCAGATCATGAACTCCTTATTGCCAAATTCAGACTCAAATTGAAGAAAGTAGGGAAAACTACTAGACCATTCAGGTATGAGCTAAATCAAATCCCTTATGATTATACAGTGAAAGTGAGAAATAGATTTAAGGGCCTAGATCTGATAGATAGAGTGCCTGATAAACCATGGAATGAGGTTCGTGACATTGTACAGGAGACAGGGATCAAGACCATCCCCATGGAAAAGAAATGCAAACAAGCAAAATGGCTGTCTGGGGAGGCCTTACAAATAGCTGTGAAAAGAAGAGAAGCGAAAAGCAAAGGAGAAAAGGAAAGATATAAGCATCTGAATGCAGAGTTCCAAAGAATAGCAAGAAGAGATAAGAAAGACTTCTTAAGCAATCAATGCAAAGAAATAGAGAAAAAGAACAGAATGGGAAAGACTAGTGATCTCTTCAAGAAAATTAGAGATATCAAGGAAACATTTCATGGAAAGATGGGGCTCGATAAAGGACAGAAATGGTATGGACCTAACAGACGCAGAAGATATTAAGAAGAGGTGGCAAAAATACACAGAAGAACTGTACAAAAAAAGATCTCAGATATGCTGTACCCTTATGGCAGAAAGTGAAGAGGAACTAAAGAGCCTCTTGATGAAAGTGAAAGTGGAGAGTGAAAAGTTGGCCTAAAGCTCAACATTCAGAAAACGAAGATCATGGCATCCGGTCCCATCACTTCATGGGAAATAGATGGGGAAACAGTGGAAACTGTGTCAGACTTTATTTTTTGGGCTCCAAAATCACTGCAGATGGTGATTGTAGCCACGAAATTAAAAGACGCTTACTCCTTGGAAGGAAAGTTATGACCAATCTAGACAGTATATTCAAAAGCAGAGACATTACTTTGCCAACTAACATCCGTCTAGTCAAAGCTATGGTTTTTCCTGTGGTCATGTATGGATGTGAGAGTTGGACTGTGAAGAAGGCTGAGCGCCGAAGAGTTGATGTTTTTGAACTGTGGTGTTGGAGAAGACTCTTGAGAGTCCCTTGGACTGCAAGGAGATCCAATCAGTCCATTCTGAAGGAGATCAGCCCTGGGATTTCTTTGGAAGGACTGATGCTGAAGCTGAAACTCCAGTACTTTGGCCACGTCATGAGAAGAGTTGACTCATTGGAAAAGACTCTGATGCTGGGAGGGATTGGAGACAGGAGGAGAAGGGGACGACAGAGGATGAGATGGTTGGATGGCATCACTGACTCGATGGACATGAGTCTGAGTGAACCCCAGGAGTTGGTGATGGACAGGGAGGCCTGGCGTGCTATGATTCATGGGGTCGCAGAGTCAGACACGACTGAGCGACTGAACTGAACTGAACTAACTCATTTATCTTGAGGAGTCCCTACACTGGCCTATGTAGTATTTCTTAGCCTTACTGTCCTTCACAGACATTGTTCAGTGTACAAAGTATTGTACCCAAAATGCTTTGCATTTCCAATTTGATCTCAAAGAGCTTAGCTTCAGTGCTTACCTGGTGCAGATGCTTTTTCTCCACACCTTCAAAGGGATGAAATCTGGAGTGCTCATGCTCATGGCCCTGGACCGCTATGTGGCCATCTGCTACCCTCTATGCTTTGCTACTATGCTCACCAATTCTGTCATTGCCAAGGTGGGTTTCTCACCTTCCTTTGAGGCATGATACTTGTCATTCCTTTTACAGTACTCACCAAAAGACTGCTCTATTGCAAAGGCAATATGATTTTCCATACCTACTTTGACCACGTGTCTTTGGCCAAGTTGCCTTGTGGAAATATCAAGGTCAATGCCATCTATGGTCTAATGGTTGCCCTCCTGACTGGGGGCTTTGACATCTGTGCATCACAGTCGCCTACAGCATGATCCTCGAGGCAGTGGTCAGCCTGTCCTCAGCATAGGCTCAGCAGAACTTCAGTACCTGCACTGCCCACATCTGTGCCATCATAATTACCTATGTCCCAGCCTTCTTCACCTTTTGTACCCACTGATTTGGGAGTCATACAATCTCTTACAGCATTCACACATTTGTGGCTAACATATACTTGTTTATGCCACCTACTCTGAATTTTATTATCTATGGAATAAAGACTAAGCAAATACAGGAAGGAATGATCAAACCTTTTTTAGCAAAAGAGCACTGAAGAAAGAAAAAAGTAAATCCCAACAAAGTGAGAGCAAAACATCTTCATAGATGAAGACATTTGTACCAGGCTGTGTATACATGATTTGACAGCATCTATTCATTTTTCAATCCATGAATGTTAACAGATCATTCTTATACTTCTCTAGGACCTTATATAGAAAACTTAGAACCTTTCCTTTTAAAAAGACCCACAAATCAATTTAATTAAATCTAATAACACTATCGCTAGCCTTTCCATTAGTCCTAGTACTGAATTTGATGTTATTTGAAAGTAGTATATAGGAGTTTTGTTCCTAAGCAAAAACTTCTCCACTAGTAGATAAAACTGAGAAAAGGCACCATGCCAGTTAATCAAAAATACTGATAATGTATAGTGAAACCACTGCTTCTTGAACTGTAGATTTTCATTAAACTAGAAAATGTATTATTTATTAAGGAATAAAGTTCAATGCTGCCCATTGATTTATTCATACATACCATGCTGCTGCTGCTGCTAAGTCGCTTCAGTTGTGTCCGACTCTGTGTGACCCCAGAGATGGCAGCCCACCAGGCTTTGCCGTCCCTGGGATTCTCCAGGCAAGAACATTGGAGTGGGTTGCCATTTCCTTCTCCAGTGCATGAAAGTGAAAAGTGAAAGTGAAGTTGCTCAGTCATGTCTGACTCCTAGCAACCCCATGGACTGCAGCCCACCAGGCTTCTCTGTCCAGGGGATTTGCCAGGCAAGAGTACTGGAGTGGGTTGCCATTGCCTTCTCCCATACATACCATAAATATCTTTAAATACCTTGTGTCTTATGAATTTTTAGTACAAAGACTAATAAAAACAAAGCATTGCTACATATATATACACACATGAAGCTATCACTAGAGTCAAGTTAATTAACAAATCATAACTTTCAAATTCCCTGTACTTAGTGATCCATGCATTGTCCAAACATGGCACCACTGACATCCTTTCTGTCACTATAGATTAGCTGTATAAAATTCTTAAATGTTATATAAGTGAAATATTACTGAATGCAATCTTTTTAGTCTGGTCATTTTCACTCCCAGTCACTTTGAGTTTCATCAAGTTATTGTTTGGGTTAATTATGCAAATATTTTTCCTGCTGAGTTGTATTCTATTTCATGGATACATGAAAATTTGCTTATCCATTTATCTATTGTTGGACATTTGGTTTGCTTCCAGTTTATTTACAATATATTCCAGTATATTACAAAAAAGGTTTTATGAACATTCATATGCAAGTCTTTGGTCAAGGATGTATTTTCATTTCTCTTGAATAAATACTTAACAGTAGAATAGCAGGTATACATGAAACTTAAAAATTAAAAAACTGTTAAAATTATTTCACAATAGTTCTCTGTTACATTCCCACAAGTAATATACAAAAGTTCTACTTGTTCCACATCCTCACAAACATTTAGTATGGCCAGCTTTATTATTATTATTTTTTAGTCATTTTAGTAAGAGTTTGTTGGTATTTTACTGGCTTTTTATTTTAGCATTTATCTAAAGATGTTGAGCATCTTTGCCTCTGCTTGTCATCTGTACATCTGTGCTTTTGAAATATCTGTTTAAGTATTTTGTTACTTTTAAATTGGGCTATTTGCCTCCTTATTATTAACTTGCAGAGTTCTTTTTATATTCTGAATGCAAACCAGGATAGGTTTTGCAAATGCTTTGTCTTGATCTAAGTCTTGCCTTTCTTTTGGAAACAACAATATTTGAAGAACAATTTATTTTTATTTGAATGGGCCAGATTTAACAGTTCACTATCTTGTTTTTATAGAATAATTTCAAGTTCTTTACCAAACTCAATGTCTCTAACTTTTCCCTATGATTTCTTTTAGACATTTTATAGCATATTTCACATTTATTTTTGTGATACTTGGCATAATTTTTTAAATAATGAAAGATAAGGATGACAGTTTGCATTTTTATTTCTTTGTTTTGCTGGTTTGTGTGTATGACTATCTAATTATTCTAGCATTATAAGTTGAAGGGACTTATGCCTTTGGCATAGCTTTAGCAAAACATCAGCACATTTGTTGAATGAAACTAAGAAAAGAAGAAACCAAAGGAAGAAAGGACAGAAAAAAGGAAGAAAGTAAGGAAGGGAACAGGAACAAAGACAGAAGCCAAAAGGAAAATTTTAGAAGTGACGGATATGCTTATTGCATTATTGTTGTGATAGTTCCATGTGTATATATTTATCCCCAAACTCATTAAGTCATAGAAATTAAGTATGCACAGCATTTTTTATGTCAATCATGCTTCAATTTAGAGGTTAAAAAAAGATAACTAATTAAAAAGATAACAGATGAGCTTATAAATGATACTTACTGACCGGTTTGAGCATGTTTTCTCGTTTCTTTTGAAAGCCATTTCATTGGTATACAATAATTAGAGTAGTGCTCAGTTGACAATCTACATTCTTTGGATGATGTGGGAGAATGGCATTGAAACATGTATACTATCATGTAAGAAACGAATCACCAGTCCAGGTTCAATACAGGATACAGGATGCTTGGGGCTGGTGCACAGGGATGATACAGAGAGATGATATGGGGTGGAAGATGGGACGGGGGTTCAGGATTGGGAACTCATGTACACCCATGGTGGATTCATGTCAATGTATGGCAAAACCAATACAGCATTGTAAAGTAAAATAAAGTAAAAATAAAAATTAAAAAATAAACTTTATAATAAATCTTAAAAAGAAAAAAGGTATAAAACATAAAGTCAATGTTAAGAAATTAATTCATGTCAAATAAACAGGAAAATAATTTTTTGAGCAGGGACTTTAGCATCAAGTACAGAATTTGTTGAATAGTAGGGGGAAAAATCACTATAAATACATCATTGTTCTGTTCAGTGGAATAATTCTTACAACATCAGTTCAGTTCAGTTCAGTCGCTCAGTCGTGTCCGACTCTTTGCAACCCCGTGAATCACAGCATGCCAGGCCTCCCTGTTCATCACCAACTCCTGGAGTTCACTCAAACTCACGTCCCTTGAGTCGGTGATGCCATCCAGCCATCTCATCCTCTGTTGTCCCCTTCTCCTTCTGCCCCCGCAATCCCTCCCAGCATCAGAGTCTTTTCCAATGAGTCAACTCTTCCCATTACGTGGCCAAAGTACTGGAGTTTCAGCTTCAGCACCATTCCCTCCAAAGAAATCCCAGGGCTGATCTCCTTCAGAATGGACTGGTTGGATCTCCTTGCAGTCCAAGGGACTCTCAAGAGTCTTCTCCAACACCACAGTTCAAAAGCATCAACTCTTCGGCGCTCAGCCTTCTTCACAGTCCAACTCTCACATCCATACATGACCACTGGAAAAACCATAGCCTTGACTAGATGGACCTCTGTTGGCAAAGTAATGTCTCTGCTTTTGAATATGCTACCTAGGTTGGTCATAAATTTCCTTCTAAGGAGTAAGGGTCTTTTAATTTCATGGCTGCAATCACCATCTGCAGTGATTTTGGAGCCCCCAAAAATAAAGTCTGACACTGTTTTCACTGTTTCCCCATCTATTTCCCATGAAGTGATGGGACCAGATGCCATGTATATTGTCACCCTGCTTATGTAACTTATATGCAGAGTACATCATGAGAAACACTGGGCTGGAAGAAGCACAAGCTGCAATCAAGATTGCCGGGAGAAATATCAAGAACCTCAGATATGCAGATGACATCACCCTTATGGAAGAAAGTGAAGAGGAACTAAAAAGCCTCTTGATGAAAGTGAAAGAGGAGAGTGAAAAAGTTGTCTTAAAGCTCAACATTCAGAAAATGAAGATCATGGCATCTGGTCCCATCACTTCATGGGAAATAGATGGGGCAAGAGTATAGAACTTCATTTTTGGGGGCTCCAAAATCACTAAAGATGGTTACTGCAACCATGAAATTAAAAGACACTTACTCCTCGGAAGGAAAGTTATGACCAACCTAGATGGCATATTCAAAAGCAGAGACATTACTTTGCCAACAAAGGTCCGTCTGAGCAAGACTATGATTTTTCCAGTAGTCATGTATGGATGTGAGAGTTGGACTATGAAGAAAGCTGAGTGCTGAAGAATTGATGCTTTTGAACTGTGGTGTTGGAGACTCTTGAGAGTCCCTTGGACTGCAAGGAGATCCAACCAGTCCATTCTAAAGATTAGTTCTGGGTATTCTTTGGAAGGGATGATGCTAAAGCTGAAACTCCAGTACTTTGGCCACCTCATGGGAAGAGTTGACTCATTGGAAAAGACTCTGATGCTGGGAGGGATTGGGGGCAGAAGGAGAAGGGGACAACAGAGGATGAGATGGCTGAATGGTATCACCAACTCAAGGGACGTGAGTTTGAGTGAACTCCAGGAGTTGGTGATGAACAGGGAGGCCTGGTGTGCTGTGATTCACGGGGTCGCAAAGAGTCAGACATGACTGAGTGACTGAACTGGACTGATGTACAGTATCATGTCCACTGCAAACAGTGAGAGCTTTACTTCTTCTTTTCCAATCTGGATTCTTTTTATTCATTTTTCTTCTCTGATTGCTGTAGCTAGGAATTACAGAACTATGATGAATAACTGATGAAAGCAGAAATCCTTGTCTTGTTCCTGGTCTTAGGGGGAATGCCTTCAGTTTTTATCACTGAGAATAATGTTTTCTGTGGGCTTATGTGAAGAGCTGACTCATTTGAAAAGACCCTGATGCTGGGAAAGATTGAAGGTGGGAGGAGGAAGGGATGACTGAAGATAAGATGGTTGGATGGCATCACCAATTCAATGGACATGAGTTTGAGTAAGCTCCAGGAGTTGGTGATGGACAGGGAAGCCTGGTGTGCAGCAGTCCATGGGGTTGCAAAGAGTCAAACATGACTGTGTCACTGAACTGAACTGGAGACTTATCATATATGGCCTTTACTATGGCCTTTACTATGTTGAAACAGTGGAGAAGGAAATGGCAACACTCCAGCGTTCTTGCCTGGAGAATCCCAGGGACGGGGGAGCCTGGTGGGCTGCCATCTATGGGGTCGCACAGAGTCGGACACGACTGAAGCGACTTAGCAGCAGCAGTATGTTGAAATAGGTTTCTTCTATGCCCATTTTTTGAAGAGTTTTTATCACAAATGGGTGCTGAATTTTGTCTAAGGCTTTTTTTGCATCTATTGAGATTATCATATGTTTTTTATCTTTCAAATCATTAATATGTTGTATCTCATTGATTGATTTGCACATACTGAGGAATCCTTGCATCTGTGGAATAAACCCAACTTGATCATGGTGTATGAGCTTTTTGATGTGTCGCTGAATTCTGTTTGCTAAAATTCTGTTGAGGATTTTTGCATCTATATTGATCAGTGAAAATTGTTCAGTTTTCTTTTTCTGTGTTGCCTTTGTCTGCTTTTGGTATCAGGGTGATGGTGGCCTCATAGAATGAGTTTGGAAGTGTTCCTTCCTCTGCAATTTTTGGAAAAAATTTTAGACTGATAGGCATTAACTCTTCTCTAAATGTTTGATAGAATTCTCCTGTGAAGCCATCTTGTCCTGGGCTTTGTTTCTTGGGAGATTTTTGATCACAGTTTCAATTTCAGTTATTTTAGTTATGTTGTTCATAATTTCTATTTCTTCCTGGTTCAGTCTTGGAAGATTGAACTTTTCTAAGAACCTTTCCATTTCTTCCAGGTTATCCATTTTATTGCCTTGTAGTTGTTCACAATGGTCTCTTGTAATTCTTTGTATTTCTGCATTGTCTGTTGTAACCTCTCCTTTTTCAACTTTAATTTTGTTGATTCTTCTCTCTTTTTTTCTTGATGAGTTTGGCTAAGGTTTGTCCATTTTGTTTATCTTCTGAAAGAACTAGCTTTTAATTTTATTAATCTTTACTATTGCTTCTTTCACTCCTTTTCATTTGTATCTGCTCAGATCTTTATGATTTCTTTCCTTCTACTAATTTTGGGGTTTTTTGTTCTTCTTTCTTCAGTTGTTTTCGGTGTAAAGTTAGGTTGTCTATTCAATGTTTTTCTTGTTTCTTGAGGTAGGATTGTATTTCTATAAACTTTGCTCTTAGAACTGCTTTTGCTACATTCCATAGGTTTTGAGTTGTCATGTTTTCATTGTCATTTGTTTTTAGAAATTTTTTTATTTCCCTTTTGATTTCTTCAGTAACCTGTTGGTTATTTTAAAATGTATTGTTAATCTCCATGTGTTTGTGTTTCTTACAGTTTTTTTCTTGTAATTGAAACCTAGTCTCATAACATTGTGATCAGAGAAGATGCTTGATACAATTTCAATTTTCTTAAATTTACTGATGCTTGATTTTTGACCCAAGAAGTAGTCCATTGTGGAGAATGTTCTATGTGCACTTGAGAAGAAGGTGTATTCTTCTGTATTTGGATGGAAAGTCCTGAAGATATCAACGAAAGCCATCTCATCTAATGTATCATTTAAGACTTATGTTTCCTTATTAACTTTCTGTTTTGATGATCTGTACATTGGTGTGAGTGGGATGTTAAAGTCTCCTACTATTATGATGTTACTATCAATTTCTCTTTTTATGTCTGTTAGTGTTTTTCTTATGTATTGATGTGCTCCTATGTTGGGTGCATAAATATTTACAATTGTTGTGTCTTCCTTTTGGACTGATCCCTTGATCATTCTGTAGTGTCCTTCCTTATTTCTTATAATCTTCTTTATTTTAAGATCTATTTTGTCTGATATGAGGATTGCTACTCTAGCTTTCTTTTGCTTCCCATTTGCATGGAATATATATTTTCTATCCTTTCACTTTCAGTCTATCTGTGTCTTGAAGTCTAAAGTGAGTTTTTTGTAGAGAGCATATATATGGGTCTTGTTTTTGTATCCATTCAGCAAGTCTGTGTCTTTTGGTTGGAGCATTTAATCCATTTAGATTAAAAGTAATTATTGATATATAAGTTCCTATTGCCATTTTCTTAATTGTTTGGGGTTGATTTTGTAGATAGTATTTTGTGTCGTATTTCTTGTCTATAGAAGTCCCTTTAAGATTTGTTGTAAAGTTGGTTTGGTGGTACTGAATTCTCTTGACATTTGCTTGTCTGAAAAGCTTTTTATTTCTCCATCATTTTGAATGAGATCCTTGCCTGGTACAGTAATCTTGGTTGTGGATTTTTCCCTTTCAGTACTTATATATATAAATATATCCTGCCATTTCCCTTCCAGTCTGCTGAGTTTCTGCTGAAAGATCAGCTGTTAAACATATGAGGTTTCCCTTGTATGTAACTTGTTGCTTCTCCCTTGCTGTTTTTAATATTCTTTCTTTGTGTTTAGCCTTTGTTAGTTTGATTAGTATGTATCTTGGAGTGTTTCTCCTTGGGTTTATCCTGTATTGGACACTTTGTGCCTCTTGGACTTCATTGACTATTTCTTTTTCCATGTTGGGGATATTTTCAACTATAATCTCTTTAAAAAATTTCTCATACCCTTTCTTTTTCTATTCTTCTTCTGGGACCTCTATAATTCAAATGTTGGTGTGTTTGATAGTGTCCCAGAGGTCTCTGAGACTATCCTAAGTTCTTTTCATTCTTCTTACTTTATTCTGCTCTTCAGAAGTTATTTCCAGCATTTTATCTTCCAGTTCACTGATTCGTTCTTCTGCTTCAGATATTCTGCTACTGATTCCTTCTAGAGTATTTTTAATTTCAGTAACTGTTTGTCTCTGTAGGTTTACTCTTAATTCTTCCAGGTCTTTCTTATTTGATCCTTGTATTTTCTCCCTTTTGCTTTCAAGGTTTTTGATCAATTTTACTATCATGATTCTGAATTCTTTTTCAGGTAGTTTGCCTATTTCCCCTTTATTTATTTGGACTTCTGTGTTTCTTCCTTCATTTGTGTAGTATTTCTCTACCTTTTCATTATTATTATTTTTTAACTTATTGTGTTTGAGGTCTCCTTTTCCCAGGCTTCAAGGTCAAATTCTTTCTTCCTTTTGGTTTCTGCCCTCCTAAGAATAGTCCAGTGGTTTGTGTAAGCTTGCTATTGGGTGAGATTTGTGTTGAGTTTTTGTTTTTGTTTGCTTTTCCTCTGATGGGAAAGGCTGAGTGAGGTGCTAATCCTGTCTGCTGATGATTGGGTTTTTAGTTTTGCTTCCTTAGTTGTTTAGATGAGGCGTCCTGCACAAGGTGCTACTGGTGGTTGGGTGATGCAGGGTCTAGTATTCAAGTGGTTTCCTTTGTGTGAGTTCTCACGATTTGACACTCCCCAGGGTTAGTTCTTTGGTAGTCTAGGGTCTTGGAGTCCATGCTCCTAGTCCAAAGGCTCAGGGCTTGATCTCTGGTCAGGAATGAATACTCCACAAGGGTTTTGTTATGGCGTTCAGTTCAGTTCAGTCACTCAGTCGTGTCTGACTCTTTGCGACCCCATGAATGCAGCACGCCAAGCTTTCCTGTCCATCACCAACTCCCGGAGTTTACTCAGATTCACATCCATCGAGTCCGTGATGCCATCCAGCCATCTCATCCTCTGTCATCCCCTTCTCCTCCTGCCCCCAATCTCTCCCAGCCTCAGAGTCTTTTCCAATGAGTCAACTCTTCCCATGACGTGGCCAAAGTACTGGAGTTTCAGTTTTAGCATCATTCCTTCCAAGGAAATCCCAGGGCTGATCTCCTTCAGAATGGACTGGTTGGATCTCCTTGCAGTCCAAGGGACTCTCAAGAGTCTTCTCCAACACCACAGTTCAAAAGCATCAATTCTTTGGCACTCAGCCTTCTTCACAGTCCAACTCTCACATCCATACATGACAACTGGAAAAACCATAGCCTTGATCAGACGGACTTTTGTTGGCAAAGTAATGTCTCTGCCTTTCAATATGCTATCTAGGTTGGTCATAACTTTTCTTCCAAGGAATAAGCGTCTTTTAATTATGGCATTAAGTGAGATTAAAACAAATGGCAGTTACAAAATCAGGCAAGTAATAATTAGAATAATGGAATATCCACATATGCATATACACCCATAAGCAAAATCAAAACAGCCCAACAAAAATAAAGTACAATAGCTTGACCCAGCAAACAAAGGAAACCAACATTTATATCTACCAGTTAAGAACAAAACTAATTAAAGCACAAACTGAAAAACAAAACTAAAGAAAGATGGCAAGTGGGAAATAAAGCAATGAAAACAAAAGTAACAAATATGTTGAGATGAAAGGAAACAAAGAAAAGAAAGAAAGATCAGATATGCAAAGTTAAATAGAGGTAGATAAAGATTTGTATATATTAAAGATTAACTGCAAGGGAAAAGAACAGTAGGAAAAGCAAATAAAGAAATAAATGCAGAAAAAATAGTAATAAGTTTTAAAATTAAAATTAAAAATGAGAAAGTAAAAAAAGGGGAGTAAAAAAAGGAAAACTTCACAGATCTGCAAAAGCCCAATGTAGAGGCAGAGGTTTATAACAATAAAAAATGTGACTGAGCCAAAAAAAAAAAAAAAAAAGCTCAAAAGCTTAATTAGGTTTCATAGTGCCAATAAAATCAACAACTAAAAAGAGGTGGTGAGAGGGGGAAAAAAGAAAGAAAAAAAAAATCCCAAAGAATCTACAGAACAAGTCAAAACATAAGAATAATAAAATTTTTTCTTGAGTTACTTCTGTCAGAGTCCTTTCCCTCACTGGGAGTCAGTCCACCTTACCTCCCCAGGATGCCCTCCAACACTGGGCTGGTCTTGGGACCTGCTGTGGGGGCTGCTCAGATTCTAATCTAGCCCTATTCCTGTGTGTTCTTGCCTCCAATGTCCACAGCTATCAGAACTAGTGCATTTTCTTTTGTGGGCTCTCACAGCGTCCTTTTTATATATTCCATAGACACAGAGTCTGCCTCGTTGATTGTGTGAATTTAATCTGCAGCTTGTACAGCTGGTTGGAAGGTTTTGAGTCTTCTTCC
Source organism: Capra hircus (assembly GCF_001704415.2). Taxonomy (NCBI): domain Eukaryota; kingdom Metazoa; phylum Chordata; class Mammalia; order Artiodactyla; family Bovidae; genus Capra; species Capra hircus. The sequence goes on from NC_030822.1 coordinate 35,135,244, forward strand.
TTATCCACACTGCCCCTGGCTTTTAACTGTGGTTTTATTTCCACCTCTGCATGTGGGTTGTCCACTGAGTTTGCTCCTGAGGCTACCATGGAGGACTTGGGTTTGCCCAAGTGAAGGCCAGGTGTGGAGGTGGTGCAGTTGGGGAGAGAGAGTCTATGGTGATGACTTCATCCCCTACACATGACTCAGCAGTATTCCCTTGCTTCCATGGCTTCCTGGCTTTCCTCCACAGGCATTTTCTACCACAGTCTCTTCCCTCACAGCCCTTCAATCTGTCTCTCTGCAGTCAACAGCAGCCCTCACCCTAAGATTGCTCCACAATCCCTAAAATCCAGCTCCCAGCTGCTGTGCCTTCTAGGGAACCTGCATCCCTGTCTGAAGTATGTGTGGCTGCAGCAAGGACTGTCTGATTCTCATTCTATTTAAGGTGCCACAGATCAGCTGTTTCACTCTCAGCCTGTTTCTCTTCTGACTCAGAGAATTGCCCCAGTGTGGTTATCGGACCCCTGCTTCCGTTCCCCCACCTGCTGAGGGCAGGTCCAGTCCTACTAACACTCCTGTTTTCCCCCCTAGTTCCTTCATCCTACTTTGGTTCTATATACACTTCTCCATTGGTCAGGTACTCCTGTCTGCTCTCAGCTGGTGTTCCGCATGCACTTCTGAGGATGAAGGTGTATTCCTAATGTATCATGGAGAGAGATATACTCCGTCTCCACCTATTCCTCCACCATCTTTGACAGTAGGTTATTTTGTTCTCTGCTATTCCTTCCCCCTAAACTATTTTTCCCTGTTCACTGACTTCTCAAATTTCCATTTCACATTTATTTACCCGTATCCACTCACATGTGGGAGGATTTCTAGCCTTTTTGCGCCAACCACTCTTTTGTCCTGATTGGGTAAATCTACTCATCCATGGTGTAATCTAGACTCTGGAAGCACCAGAGTCTTCTGGTGCTTTGTTGGTCATCTCAACAAAAAAGGACAAGGAGCTTAGACATCATGAGATGGCATGTTTGAAATCTGAATACCGACATGGAAGACTAAGGCTGCTACTTTCAGTCACAATGATGTTAGATCCCAAGGGGAAGGGAATGTTGGATCTCTGTGAGTTCAGAGTGTGTATAGTAAAGAAACTACTACTGCTCCAATCTCCTTGAAATTCCATGAATTAGCACAATTCTAGACGATTTGGCATGTGTACTCCAGAAGGCCTGGACTCGTGCTCACAGAATTCATGTTTACAAGCCACGGCATTAGCATTTTTATATTCATTATTATTCCAGGCTATATCATACATTCTAATTATATCATCTTCCTTCTGTTTTTGTAAATCAAAACCAACAGTTTTTAAGAGTTTAATGCTGCTAGGCCAAATTTAGGGATAGAGTCTGTGGAACTGGGTAGAGTGGACACTAATAATGAAGGTGGTAACCATAGACCTCACGGTACAAAAATACAGTCACAGAAGGATTAACTCTTTTTTTTCAGAAGAGGGACCTTCTAGACCCTAGGGATTAATGGTTCTGTGTGAGATGGATTGGGGGTTGGGACTAATTGCAGCACAAGAATAAATTTTCTCTATAGTTATGATGATTATATAAAGTCAGGTGGGGAGATATTGCTGTAATCTGATCCTGAAAGGATTATGCATATGAAGCATGGACATGGCTAAGGCAGGCGGTGCTGCTCAAGGCTGGGCTCTAGGAGCAAGGAATTGCCAGACATGAGGGACGTGAGTTCTGACAAATATTGACAAACAATGATCCCCTGAATAGGACTGGGGCTATAAGGAACAGAGGAGCATAAGGTATGTGTTGCTGGAATATTTTTGGTAGGAGTAGGGTAAAGTCTTCCACTTTGTTTTTTGTTAATCTCAGTTTTTCTTAAAAGCATAGACCAAAAAAGGTATTTTAAAATAAGACACGATCTTTTTCCTCCTGTCTAGAATTTTTAGTTAATTTCTACAGATGTTTCAATAGAAAGTTTGATTAAAAAAAAAAAAAGATGTAATGTAATGACGTTCTTTGTCTGTCCATCTTAAGTGAGTCTCACTTAGCTGAAGTGTTCAGAGAACCTCCCATGCAGAGATACCCCTAGCTCCAATTTGCCACACCAGCCACTTATAACAGAAAGTGAAGTTGCTCAGTCGTGTCCAACTCTTTGCGACTCTTGGACTGTAGCCCACCAAGCTCCTCCATCCACGGGATTCTCCAGGCAAGAATACTGGAGTGGGTTGCCATTTCCTTCTCCAGGGGATCTTCTTGAGCCAGGGATCGAACCCAGGTCTCCCACATTGCAGGCAGATGCTTTAACCTCTGCACCACCAGGGAAGCCCAAGAAAATAAAACAAGGAGGGAGGATTCAATTTCTTCTTTACTACTCCTCACAAACCTGCTTCTTCATCCCCCAGAGAGTGTTACTGAGTTTCCTGGAGCCATTATTTCATAGCTTTATTAGAGAACAATTATCACGGCTTTCAGCTTATACTCCACGGCTCTAAAAATTTTTCTTTCTAGGATTAAAACTGAAGTGTCATCCCATGTCAAAGGTCTTTAGTGTTCATTACTAACATTAAGCTGAATCATCCTCATACTGCATTCATGTAACCTCTTATATGTCACTTTGTTAGAGAGGACTTTCTTCACGATAAATTTAAAATGACACCAGCTTCATCTACTTGTCATGTTTTGTTTTACTTCAAGGCACTTATTTTTCTACCATCTACCTGCTGTACATGTGTATATATAAATGTATATGTGCATTATATATATACATATATGTATACACATGTATACATGTACATATCTGTTGTTTATTTGGCTACTGTCTCATTCCTGAACTAGTAATATTATGAAACCAAAGACTTTGTTTTCTACACTTAGAAAAATTATTGTTTTTGAAGATCTGAATGAATCCATACTTTAAAAGCTAGCATCTAATCTCTTTCACAATTTTCTACTGATTAGCGCTCACAATTTATTATATTCTTTCCTTTGAGATAGTTTGACTTTTTAAATTATTTGATCATTTGTTTGTCTTCTCTGGGATTCCAAGAGAACAGGGAGAAGATGTTCCCCTCAAATGCCACTGACTTCCACCCCTCCTCTTTCCTCCTACTGGGAGTACCAGGCCTTGAAGAGATGCACGTTTGGATTGGATTTCCCTTTTGTTCTGTATATTTCATTGCCCTTGTGGGGAACAACACTATCCTGTTTGTGATCAAGAATGAGCAAAGTCTTCATCAGCCTATGTTTTACTTCTTGGCTATGTTAGCCTGCACTGACCTGGGTCTGTCTACATCCACCATCCCTAAGGTGTTGGGCATATTCTGGTTTAACTTAAGGGAAATCAGCTTTGGGGGTGGTGTCACCCAGATGTTCTTCATTCATATATTCACTGCTCTGGAGACTGTCGTGCTGGTTGCCATGGCCTTTGACCGCTATGTTGCCATCTGCAATCCTTTGCGGTATAGTCTGATTCTCACTAACAGAACTATTGGTTTCATCCTCATTGTGGTGTTTGGTGTTAATTTCATTTTGGTTATCCCTCTGGTGTTTCTCACCTTGAGGCTTCCCTTCTGTGGACACCATACAATCCCCCACACTTACTGTGAGCACATGGGAATCGCTCGACTTGCCTGTGCCAACATAAACGTGAACATAATATTTGGATTGATTCTCATACCCATGGTATTTGTTGATGTGCTTCTAATCGTCATCTCCTACGTGAGAATACTCCAAGCTGTCTTCTGCCTTCCTTCTCGGGAGGCCAGATGAAAAGCCCTTAATACCTGTGGCTCCCATATCTGTGTTATTCTAGTCTTCTTCACTCCAGCATTTTTCTCCTTCATGACCCACCGGCTTGGCAGGAATGTCCCCATATACATTCATATTCTCCTGGCTAATCTATATGTTGTTGTTCCACCTGCCCTTAATCCTGTTATCTATGGAGTGAGGACTAAGCAGATTCGGGAGAAGGTTTCAAGCATCTTCTTGAGAAAAGGCTGATACAAGGTGTCTCAGAGATATTTGTTTTAGTCTAGGGAAAAGAGATTGTGTTTCTCAACTACAGAATCTTGGAACAGAAAAAAAGAGCTCAGTATTATTTCATTCATAATGAAATGTGATTAAGGCCCATAGAGCTCCAGAAATACTGCCTATAGAGATGCCAAGAGTCTTTTAAGTGGCCCCAATTCTAGGGTAGTGACTTAGAAAACAGACTGCTCCTTGGGTGACACAGTATTCATTTCATGAGACTGCTAAAGGTTGATCTATCAAAATAGTTCTGGCATGCTGATTTGGACATGATTCAAACTGTTCACATAGTCAGTGGCCCCAGAAAAAGCATTTGTTTGAGTACCTGTGCTTCTTAAGGACAGCACAGAAGCTTTGTAACCTACTAGTTATATCAAAATATGTGGCACTGCCAACAACTCATAAGGAGCCTTCATGCCACTGCTAGTCAGTAACTTTCAGAGTTCATCATTTTTTCACATCTGGTACTATCAATTAGTTTCTAGTTTTAATACTAATTAAGTCATATAATATGCATCCTTTGTGGTGGCTGATTTTATTCAAAATTATATCTATGAGATGAATTCATGTGATTGCATATGGTGAAACTTGTTACTTTCTATTGTTGTATAGCATTCCATTTTATGAAATTTAATTATCCATTCTGAATGGGCATTTAGGCTTTATCCTATTTTTGGTTATTTTCAATAAAGCTGTTTTAAATATTTCTCTGCATGTTGTTTGAGAGATACTTGCAGGCAATTATAACTTCTAAGGGTATGACTGCTGAGTGATTATTTTTGTATTAATGGAAAGTTACAGTTCTCCAGAACTATACATCATTTTACATTTTTAGCAGTTACGTACCAGCCAGTTGCTGTGTATCCGCACCAGCACTATTTCTTTTTTATGTATGCTTGTGGGTGGGTGTTGATGTTACCATTTTGTTACCATTATGTGGGACATGTGATGCATCAGTATACATTTTCTTGATCATTCATAGTGTCATAAAAACTATGGCTATTTGCCATTTGGATGTTTTATTCAGAACACTTTGTAAAATCTGTGCTCATTTTTGCAGAATTGTTTCCAGTGACATCATGAAAGTTCTTTTTATGGCCTGTATTTGAGTTCTTTCTCAGATATGTATATCCTGCAGGTATCTTCTTCCACTATATCATCTAGCTTTTAACCCCTTAGGTGGTGTTTTTTGAGAAATTAAAGTTGTCATGTTCAATGTAGTTCAATTTATAAATATTTTTCAATAAAGCTATTGTTCTTTAGTCCTGTTGAAGAAATTTCTGCTGAACTCAATAACATGAAGATATTCTCTTATGTTACCTTCAATATGGGCCTCCCTGGTGGCTCAGTGATAAAGAATCTGCCTGCCAATGCAGGAGACACAAGTTCAGTCCCAGGGTTGGAAAGATCTCCTGAAGAAGGAAATGGCAACCTATTCCAGTATTTTGCCTTAAAAATCCCATGAACAGAGGAGCCTGTTGGGCTACTGTCCATGGGGTCTCAAAAGAGTTAGCCATCACCTAGTGACTAAAAAACAACACCTTCGATATGCTTTATTATTTTACTTTTACATTTAGCTCTATGACCCATCTAGAATTGATTTTTGTGTCTAAGGTGAAGTTAAGACCAAGTTTGCTATATGATATCCCAATTAATCCTGAACCATTTATTGAAAAGTCCATCTTTTCTGCACTGTATTTCAGGACACTTCGGGAGAAAGTCAGATTCCAATATAGAGATAGGTCTATTTCTTGATTTACTCATCCACTTTTCTATCCATGTGCCAATACTGCTGCTGCTGCTGCTAAGTCACTTCAGTCATGTCCGACTCTGTGTGACCCCATAGACGGAAGCCCACCAGGCTCCCCTGTCCCTGGGATTCTCCAGGCAAAAACACTGGAGTGAGTTGCCATTTCCTTCTCTACTGCATGAAAGTGGAAAGCGAAAGTGAAATCGTTCAGTCATGTCCAACTCTTAGCGACCCCATGGACTGCAGCCTACCAGGCTCCTCTGTCCAGCGGGATTTTACAGGCAAGAGTACTGGAGTGGGGTGCCATTGCCTTTTATAATAGTAAATATAGGTTTCTGGTAAGGCCTATATGGCTTTCCCAGGTGGCACTAGCAGTAAAGAAACTGCCTGCCAATGCAGGAGACAAGAGAAAAGGACTCGATCCCTGGTCAGGAAGATCCCCTGCAGGAGAAGGGCATGGCAAACCACTTCAGTATTCTTGCCTGGAGAATCGCATGGACAGAGGAGCCTAGCAGACTACAGCCCATTACAGTTGCAAGGAGTTGGAAACAACTGAAGTGATTTAACACATAAGCACACACAGCACAAGGCCTATATCTCATATCTAGGAGTTCAGATCGAAACAGATGAATATTCCAGATATCAAGCCATATTACAGATAAGTAGGCCTATCAAAGCATCAAAACAAAGTGATCAGCGGAAAAAGCTTGAAATCTTTCCAGGTTTTTATTGCCAAGGGTTATGAAAACTACTGAAGTTAACTGAACGGGAAATGAGAAAGACTAGGAAAAGGGAAAAGCATTGCTCAGTTCAGTCTCTCAGTCATGTCCAACTCTTCGCAACCCCATGGACTGCAACACACTAGGCTTTCCTGTCCATCACCACCTCCCAGAGCTTGCTCAAATTCATGTCCATCAAATCAGTAATGCCATCCAACCATCTCATCCTCTGTCGTCCCCTTCTCCTCCTGCTTTCAATCCTTTCCAGCATCAGGGTCTTTTCTAATGAGTCATTTCTTAGCATCAGATGGCCAAAGTATTGGAGTTTCAGCTTCAACATCAGTCTTTCCAGTGAATATTCAGGACTGATTTCCTTTAGGATAGGCTGGTTGAATCTCCTGGCTGTCCAAGGGACTCTCAACAGTCTTCTCCAATACCACAGTTCAAAAGCATCAATTCTTCAGTGCTTAGCTTTCTTTATAGTCCAACTCTCACATCCATAAATGACTACTGGAAAAAAAATGGTTAAAAAACCAGCTTTGACTAGACAGACCTTTGTTGGCAAAGTAACATCTCTGCTTTTTAATATGCTGTCTAGATTGACCATAGCTTTTTTCCCAATGAGCAAGCATCTTTTAATCTCATGGCTGCAGTCACCATCTGCAGTGATGTTGGAGCCCCCAAAATAAAGTCTCACTATTTCCATTGTTTCCCTATCTATTTGCAATGAAGTGATGGGACCAGATGCCATGATCTTAGTTTTCTGAATGTTGAGTTTTAAGCCAAAATTTTCACTCTCCTCTTTCACTTTCAACAAGAGGCTCTTTAGTTCTTTATTGTTTTCTGTCATAAGGGTGGTGTCATCTGCCTATCTGAGGTAATTGATATTTCTCCTGGCAATCTTGATTCCAGCTTGTGCTTCATCCAGCCTTGCCTTTCGCATGATGCATTCTGCACGTAAGTTAAATAAGCAGGATGACAATATACAGCCTTGACGTACTCCTTTCCTTATTTGGAACGAGCCTGTTGCTTCATGTTCGGTTCTAACTGTTGCTTCTTGACCTGCATACAGATTTCTCAGGAGGCAGGTCAGGTGGTCTGGTATTCCCATCTCTTTGAAAACTTTCCAGTTTGTTGTGATCCACACAATCAAAGGCTTTGGTGTAGTCAATAAACCATAAGTAGATGTTTTTGTGGAATTCTCTTCTTTCTTGATGATCCAACTGATTTTGGCAATTTAATTTCTGGTTCCTTTGCCTTTTCTGCATCATTTCAGTTCAGTTCAGTCACTCAGTCGTGTCCGACTCTTTGCGACCCCATGAATCACAGCACGCCAGGCCTCCCTGTCCATCACCAACTCCTGGAGTTCACTCAGACTCATGTCCATCGAGTCAGTGATGCCATCCAGCCATCTCATCCTCTGTCGTCCCCTTCTCCTCCTGCCCCCAGTCCCTCCCAGCATCAGAGTCTTTTCCAATGAGTCAACTCTTCACATGCGGTGGCCAAAGTACTGGAGTTTCAGCTTTAGCATCATTCCTTCCAAGGAAATCCCAGGGCTGATCTCCTTCAGAATGGATTGGTTGGATCTCCTTGCAGTCCAAGGGACTCTCAAGAGTCTTCCCCAACACCACAGTTCAAAAGCATCAATTCTTCAGCACTCAGCCTTCTTCACAGTCCAACTCTCACATCCATACATGACCACTGGAAAAACCATAGCCTTGACTAGACGGACCTTAGTCGGCAAAGTAATGTCTCTGCTTTTGAATATGCTGTCTAGGTTGGTCATAACTTTTCTTCCAAGGAGTAAGTGTCTTTTAATTTCATGGCTGCAATCAATATCTGCAATGATATTGGAGCCCCAAATCCCGCGTCCAAGGCCAGGGGCGGCGGCTGGGAGGAGCAACCCCACATCCAAGGAGCAGTGGCTGCGCGGGTGCAGGAGGGCCTAAAGGAGCTATCCCGCATTGAAGGTCAGAAAGGGTGTTGATGAGGAGATACCCATCGTCCAAGGTAAGGAGCAGCGGCTGTGCTTTGCTAGAGATACCCCACATCCATAGTAAGTGAAACCCAAGAAAGATGGTAGGTGTTGCAAGAGGGCATCAGAGGGCAGACACACTGAAACCATACTCACAGAAAACTTTTCTGCATAGCTGGTGAGAATGAAATGGTACAGCCACTTTGGAAGACATGTGGTAGTCTTACAAAATTAAATGCAGTAATACCATATAATCCATAAATCAGTCATGCTTGCTGATATTTACCCAAAGGAGTACAAAATTATATTCATAGAAAAGCCTGCATTCAGATGTTTACAGCAAGTTTATTCATAATTGCCAAATTTTGGAAACAGCCAAGGTGTCCTTCAATGGATGAAAGATGATGTACATTTAAATAACAGATTATTGGCTAGCATTGAAAGAAATGAGCTATTAGGCCATGAAAAAACATGGGGGAAATTTAAATGCATATAACTAAGAGAGGGAAACCAATATAAAATGGCTTCATACTGTATGGTTCCAACTATATGACATCCTGGAAAAGGTATGACAACAGTAAAAAGGTCAGTGGTTTCCAGTAGTTGAGGGCTAGGAAAGGGCTAAACAGCACAGGAGCACAGAGGATTTGGGGGGCAGGGAAAGACCCTATTTGATCTGTAGTGGTGAATATATGTCATTATACATTTGTCCAAACTCATGACGAATACCAGTACTAAGAGTGAATCCTAACATAAACTTCAGTCACTCTGGGTAATAATGATGTGTCAATATAGGTTCATCAGTGGTAGCAAATGTAATTAGTTTGGTGAATGATGTTGGAGGAGACTATGCACATGTGGGGACAGAGGATATAAGAAAGATCTCTGTATCTTCCACTCAATTTTTTCATGAATCTAAAACTTTTCCAAAAAATATGCTCTACAAGGAACTAATGTATAACTCAGGGAATATACTCTCAATATTTTGCAGTAACATATAAGGGAAGAGAATCTGAAAAAATTAGATATATTGATACATGTCTATATAACTGAATCACCTTACTGTACGCCTGAAACTAACACAACATTGTAGATCAACTATCAGTTCAGTTAGGTCGTTCAGTCGTGTCCGACTCTTTGCGACCCCATGAATCGCAGAACGCCAGACCTCCCTGTCTATCACCAACTCCTGGAGTTCACTCAGACTCACGTCCATCGAGTCAGTGATGCCATCCAGCCATCTCATCTCGGCCGTCCCCTTCTCCTCCTGCCCCCAATCCCTCCCAGCATCAGAGTCTTTTCCAATGAGTCAACTCTTCACATGAGGTGGCCAAAGTACTGGAGTTTCAGCTTTAGCATCATTCCTTCCAAAGAAATCCCAGGGCTGATCTCCTTCAGAATGGACTGGCTGGATCTCCTTGCAGTCCAAGGGACTCTCAAAGTCTATACTTTAATTTAAATAAATAATAGACTACTAAAAATACAGTTCTTGTGTTATTATTTTAACTTGTTAAAATATATTAAGTAGTTCCTTAGAATATTAATACCAGTTGCTTTTATTTTCTCCAATTGGATAGGAAAAGTTTTATTTTTATTTCTTCTGGATTGTTTATTTATGTTTTAGATAATACTATAAAAGGTGACAACAAATATGCATAGCAAAGTCCAGTCTCCAGGCACAACCAGTAAGTATTTAAAGATCAAATTGATGATCTAGAATAGGATGTTGTACCAGAACTTTCCAAATACCTACAAAGATACATATTAACACATTAAATATTAACCCACTAAGTATGTTCAGTGGATACATTTATTTATTTGTAATTATTTATTTACATTTAAATATTTTTGGATCATAATATTAAATATGTATATACATTTTAGGAAATATATCCAATGTCTAGTAATATTTATGATGACTATCTTTATGTAAATGCAATTATTCATTTTGCTTTAGTTAGTGCTCATTGATTTTGCACCGTCTTGTGTTCTTATTTTTAGTTCATCTCTTGATTAACCAAAGTATGCTGAATAGGTGTTGTAAAACTCATGAAGTATTGTATATTTAAAGGTTGTTTGCCCTTATGCCATTATGTTAGAAAATTAAAATCTTGTAGGTTCAATAGCTTGTTTTCAGATCGAAGCTATTACAGATAAAGCGTCTATGAATATCTGTGTGCAGCCATTTTTTTTTAGTAAAAAAATTTTTTTTTAATTTATTTTTGGTAAACACCTAGGAGTATATTGTTTGGGTCATATCATAGGCATATGCTAAACAATATTTTTAAAACTACAGAACTGTTTTCCGAAGTCTTCCATTTTACATCAAGGTAGCAGGGGCTTCCCAGGTGGCACTGGTGGTAAAGAACCAACCTGCCAATGAAAGAGACATAAGAGACTTTGGTTTGATCCCTAGGTCTAGAAGATCCCCTGCAGGAAGATGTGGCCATCCACTCCAGTACTCTTGACTGGAGAATCACCATGGACAGAGGAGCTTGGTGGGCTGCAGTCCATGGGATCACAAAAAGTCAGAAAGGACTGGGCGACTTAGCACACATGCACAGCAACATATGAGAGTTCTGATTGCTTCACATCCTTGATAATATTTGGTATGGCTAGTCTTTTAAATTTTAACAGTTTTGATTATGATCATATCTTGTGTGGCTTCAATTTGCATTTCCCTAATGACCAGTGGTAGTGAGCATGTTTTCATTTGCTTATTGAGCATTCATAATCTTTTTGCAAAATAGTTATTAGAACTTTATCTTCATTTTTAAAATTGAGCTGTCTTTTCATTATTGGCCTGAAAAAGTTCTTCGTATAGCCTGCATGCAAATCCATTGTCTAATATATATGTTGCAAGTATTTTCTCTTAGTCTGGAGCTTGGGTTTTTTATTTTCTTAGTAGTATATTGTGAAAAAATATTATATCTATATATATGTTATAAAGTCCATACAGTCAGAAAGGGACTTTTGGAAGTCAGAGGAGCAATGAAATTTTAACATAGGCCCATCTCACACTGGCCCACTCGGTCTCTGAAACTCTTTTGTGGTTTTTTCCAGAATGCATAATTGGGATAGATATACTTAGCAGCTGGCAGAACTTCTTCAAGGAAGGTCAGTCTTTTGTTCTATCTAAGCCTTCAATTGATTCAATAATGTCCATCCATACTTTGGAAATCCCAGATTTCTCTATGCAAACAGTAATGTTTAAAAGATTCTCAGTAAGTATGTGCCCTCAGCTTGGGCAAAACTATGGGCTTCCCAGGTGGCAAGTGATAAAGAATCTGTCTGCCACTGCAGGAGATGCAGGAGACATAGGCTCAGTCCCTGCGTTGCAAAGATCCCCAGGAGAAGGAAATGGCAACCCTCTTCAGTATTCTTGCCTGGAAAAGTCTGTGGACAGAGGAGCCTTGTGAGCTAACATTAACCGTGGGTTGCAAAGAGTCAGACACCACTGAGCACACATACACAAGTTGTCTGAACATTTTCTGGTGGTTCACAACAAAGAGGAAGTTCATTATACACAATCGATAAAGCATCCCAGGAGTTGTGCCTAAACATTTTCAATTTCTTTCTATGCTTGCCTGCTATATCTGTTTCTTTCTACCGCTGTACTTTATTTACCTTGATCTTAATTACAGCATAAAATGAGTGTATCCTGTAAAGCCTTATAAGCCCTTTGAGTTGTTTTACTTCTGTGTAATTGCTTCAGTTGCTATTACAAAGCATGAAATTTAATAAAAAATTATGTCTATGTTGTTCATTGATTTTTTTTTCTACATTATAATTATTTTTTTCATGGGAACCAACTCTACCAGGGAAGCAAAAAGGTCTGTGTTCAGATTCTTTGATTAGTTTTTCTGGAACTCGTATCTTGCAGCATTGTCTAGTTAGACCCATTACAGCTAAGATAGTTCTTGGCAGCACAGTGCTCCTCTATCATAATTAATGAATTCTGTATAGAAAGACTATTTAATACTACTTGAGTTGCATTAAGACTTAATTCTCAAATGCTGATTTTAATATCTGTTACAGAAATAAATTATACCTAACTATTAACAATAAAACTTAAATTTTGTCTTGGGACTAATAATTGCTCTGTAAATTTAATTCCAATTTGATACTGCATATAAATAAGGAAATACTGATAGCTTACAGTGAACGATGTTGGATTCATGATCTCCGAAGAAAATTTAGCTTCAGGACCAGGGACCAGGTTTGATCACTCAAGAGCTTTTGTGTATCAGAGTTTTATTAAAGTAAGAAAAGGGATGAGAAAGCTTCTGACATAGACATCAGAAGGGGGAAGGAGAATGCCCCCCTTGCTAGTGTTAGCAAGGGAGTTATATACTTTTTAATCAGTTATTACAATAAATCAAAAGAATGTCTCAAGGCTACAAAGATCTTACTAGACCCACTCCCATAATTTACATTTTAAGATAACAGGATTAGCCAAAAGATTTTCAGGAAAGAGAAACTGTCCTCAAGCGGGATATATTGTTGTTATATAATCCTTAGTACAGAGTTTAAACTGAGTTGTTTTTTCTGCAATCATCAGTTCCAGGCTTAAAGAAAAAACGTTTTATGTGACTAAGACTCAGGAATGTAGAGAGGAAGAAAAAATTTGTCCTTTCCTCCTTCTTGAGAATTCCAGAACCCTATCTCCTCCTTGAGAGCCCCAGACCCCTTTCTCCTCCTCAGGAACCCTGGGCTTATTAACCTGCTTAGGAATTAACTCTCTCAATATGATATCTCAATATGATGTTTAATATCATATTCTATAAAGCATATTCTCCATTAAATCTTAAGGACACTTTAATTTTAAAGGATGGAAAAGAAAATTATTTTAAGGCTCTTTTCAAATCAAATGTTCAGAGTCAAGCTTCTTTAAAATGAAATATTGTCACCACCTGATTTCGGATCTGCTTTGTTCTCACCCCATAAATAATGGGGTTAAGAGCAGGGGGGATGACCACATACAAATTATCCAGGAGGATGTGGATAAACGTGGAATATTGTGTCCAAATCGATGAGTCATAAAGGAGAAAAAGGCTGGAGTGAAGAAAGCCAAAATGACACACACATGGGAACCACAGGTATGAAGAGCTTTGAGTCTGGCCTCCTGGGATGGGAGTCTGAAGACAGCATGTAGAATCTTCACATAAGATACAGCAATCAAAATAACATCCAAAAGTATCATAGAAATAAGGATTAATCCAAACAATATATTGACCTTTATGCTGACACAGGCCAAACAGGCAATGCCCATGTGCTCACAGTAGGTGTGGGGTATAGTATTATGTCCACAGAATGAAAGCCTTAGAAGGAGGGATATAAGTGGAAAAACAAAACCCAAATTTTTCAGCATTCCTATTTCCACAATAATACAGGTATTTCTGTTGGTGAGGATTGTGTTATATCGAAGAGGGTGGCAAATGGCAACGTAGCGATCAAAAGCCATGGCTACAAGCATGAATGTTTCAAAGCCTATAAACAGATGTATGAAGAACATTTGAGTTAAGCATCCCCCAAAGGAAATCACACCGAGGTTAAACCAGAAGATGCCTAGCATTTTGGGAACAGTAGCCGTGGACAGGCCCAGGTCTGTGAGAGCCAAGATGGCTAAAAAATAGAACATGGGCTGGTGAAGACTGTGTTCAGTCTGGATGAAAAGAGGATGGTAACACTCCCAAGGAGGGCAATCAGATACGCTATACCAAATGGAAAGCCAAGACAGACTTGCATATTTTCCAGTCCTGGAATTCCCAACAACAGGAAAGATGAGGGGTGAATCCATGAGTCATTGGCTGGAGACATATTGGCAAAGGCTTTTGATGGGTACGCTCCACTCATTTGAAGGAATCTTTAGTTCTGCATAAGGCTTCCCAGTGCCTCATCAATATTGCTAATACTGCAGAAGAACAATAAGATATAAGGATGTACACTTTCTCTAGAAATATAGAAGAAAGAGCATGTTATTCCACAGACTTCTCTTCCTCTCATTTACTCTCATTGTTATATATTGCACGTGAAGGAGAATATTCCTTAAGAAATGAATGGATATTGAGACATTGGACAAGATAATCTTAATTAGTTTTAGTGAGAAATTAGACCAAGTCAGTTAATATAAGATTCTATACTAGGCTCTAACTTTTTGAAATGTTAATTATAAATTGAGAGAAGATACACGCATTCATGTCCCACTGATAAATGATTACAGTTTGTGAGCATTGGCATTATTATAGATTTCAGAAGCAGCCTTTAAAACCATTTGCTTAACTAGAAATATTACTCTAGCATACGCCCTTGGGAGTTTCCAGTTGAAATCAATGAGCTTTTCCCCCCAGTACTTACTAGGACATATATTTCTTTCTCAACATGCTATGAAAGTAGCACTGACATAGGTACACTGCTGCTGCTGCTGCCAAGTCCCTTCAGTCGTGGCCGACTCTGTGCAACCCCACGGATGGCAGCCCACCAGGCTCCCCCGTCCCTGGGATTCTCCAGGCAAGAACACTGGAGTGGGGTGCCATTGCCTTCTCCAATGCATGAAAGTGAAAAGTGAAAGTGAAGTCGCTCAGTCGTGTCCGACTCTTCCCGACCCCATGGACTGCAGCATACCGGGCTCCTCCATCCATGGGATTTTCCAGGCAAGAGTACTGGAGTGGGGTGCCATTGCCTTCTACCATGTGTAAAATAGATAGCTGGTGGGAAGCTGCAGCATATATAAGCATATATATTTTTTGCTTCTAAATTTGTGTTATTTCTTACTTTTGTCATCAATGTATGAAGACATGTGCTTTATTCTTTGAAATAGAACCTTACCTTATAAGGTCACTGACTTCACAAAATTCAATGCTACAAAATTAATTTTAGATATAAAACCATCTCTCTTTTAGCAAGGTTGACTCAGGTTTAAAGCTCTGACAATGCTTCAGGCTCCCCATTTTTCCCCTATTTTCTTGCACCAACAACCTGGTCTTACTTCATTTCTAAAACATCTATATCATTATTATATTGTTATAAGAAGGAAGAGAATAATTCTAAAATAATAACATTGTACAAGTATTTAAAATTATTTATCTCAGTCTCACAGGGAAATATCAAATAAATTATATTACTTGGTATTCAGACATGGGGAATCAAGACTGATTCTGGTTCCTGAGTAAGTGGATTTCTTTTTTTTTTTTTTAATTGGGAGCTAATTACTTTAAAATATTGTAGATTTTTGCCATACATTGACATAAATCAGCCATGGGTGTTAACGTGTTCCACATCCTGAACTCCCCTCTCACCTCTCTCCCCATCCCATCCCTCAGGGTCATCCCAGTGCCCCGGTCCTGAGCACCCTGTCTCATGCATCAAACCTGGACTGGCGATCTGTTTCACATATGGTAATATACATGTTTCAGTGCTATTCTCTCAACTCACCGCACCCTTGCCTTCTCCCACAGAGTCCAAAAGTCTGTTCTTTACTGTGTCTCTTTTGCTGTCTCGCATATTGGGTCATCATTACCATCTTTCTAAATCCTATATATATGCATTAATATACTGTATTGGTGTTTTACTTTCTGACTTACTTCACTCTGTATAGTAGACTCCAGTATCATCCACTTTATTTGAACTGATCCAAATGCATTCTTTTTAATAGCTGAGTAATATTTCATTGTGTGTAGGTACAACTTTCTTATCTATTCATCTGCCAATGGACAGTCACAGTGCTTCCATGTCCTAGCTATTGTAAACAGTGCTGCGATGAACATTGGGGTACAAGTGTCTCTTTCAATTCTGGTTTCCTCGGAATTCCTGGATCATACAGTAATTCTATTTCCAGTTTTTTAAGGAATCTCCACACTGTTCATAGTTGAGTTTGTATTCCCACCAACAGTGTAAGAGGGTTCCTTTTCTCCGCATCGTCTCCAGCATTTATTGTTTGCAGACTTTTTGATAGCAACCATTCTGATCAGTGTGAGGTGGTACCTCATTGTGATTTTTTTAGTCTGAATCGCAGGTGCAGGTCTTAATCCTCAAAACAAAACTGCTTTGTTCCAGTCACCCAGCTCTCTGACCTTCTGGTATTCCCAGCGTTCTGCCCAAATGTGCTTATTTTAGAACTAAGCAGTCAGTTCTTTCTTCATTCTTTTTCTTGTGCTACATTACATTTGTGGTTAGCAATCTCCAGTTTCTTCCAATTACTCTTCCTTGTTCCATACTACCTCTTGCAAATTTTACCATAATTGGTCTAAATACACATTTCTAAAGAAGAGGGAACCAAATATGAGTGTGTTCTTAATTTTAATCCGTGAAAGACAGATTCTCTTCTCTCTTTGAAGAGAATGAAATAGTATTAATAATAAGAGACTTGACCTTTTCTTTGAAGCTAAGGAAGTTAGGGGACATCACAGTACATTGTTCCCTTAAGGTTTTAGGAAATATATGTAGAAGATTCTAAGAATAAAAGAAGCATGATTCTTTAAGAGAAAAGATAGGAAGCCAAAGTCTCTAAATATCTACATAGATCTGTGTAAGGTATATACCTCAAGGCTGATATGAGGAAGAGCAAGAAGAACTAGCATCATCCTCCCATTAATCTCCCAGGTCTGTTAGTTACTCATGCTCAGAGAGGCTTCATGGAACTCAGTGTTGACTTGTTATATTTCTCTCCCAGGACCCTGTAATTCTACTCCATAGCTCTCTGTATGGTTATTTAATCAATGTCCGAGTCCCCATGTAATTGTAAGCTTCATGCAGAGTTGCTTCAGAGGCCAGGAAGTGGTTTTGTTCATCATTATTTCTCTAGCACAGGATTTGGTGGAAAGCTGTGACTCAAAACATTTCTTTTACAAAAAGACTGAATGAGTAGGTAATTATTAATTTTGACTCCTGGTGAAAAGTCCTCATGTTAGAAGAATGGTAACAGATATCACACAGTATATCTGGCAGTTAAGGATAGAGAAATGAAAAAGAAAACCATAATCCTCAAAAAACGGTACTCTGAGTACATAAGAAAGAGCACTCTGATCAGAGGCGTTCCTGATAGGGAAGCTATCAATGGGCCTGTGATGTAATAAAAAGAAAATACAAAGAGGACATTCTAGAGAGAATTTTATAAAAGTTATAAAAGCAGGTGATCATGACAATCAAAAATAGGAAGTAAAACGTAACTGGTGGATTTGTTCATGCATTACTTGTTCTCTCATGGGACCTCCTGACTATTTGGCTACTCAAATACATCAGTAAAACATCAATAATATAGTTTCATAGTGGTACATTTTCAAAAATCAAAGTTAATCAGTCTTTTGCAATGTCAACTTGTTTTCAACATAAAGTCATAATTTATATTAGAGTGCCTAAACAGAATTGTACAAGGGGCAAAAGGTGATGCCAAAGACTTGTGAGACCTTAAATCAAAACTTTCTGAATAAGGCAACAGAAATAAATTAAAAGTAAAAATAGGGGGGAAATTACTGCAAAACAGTCTCATCCTGCATGTCACCTATCTAAAAGATACTTATTCACTCTAAAAGATCTTTATTCCTATATACAATGAACAACAAAACTCAATAACAGTGCTAAAACCAGAAAGATGTTCAATCAGGTATTCTGCAGTCCTGGATAAAGGAGTACCTGTCTGTAAGATCAAAATTGTTCTTTTGCACAACACTGAACCAGCCTAGTTCAGAAGCAACTGTTATATATCAGATATATTTCAACTCAAATGAGATTCGCCACTTCCAGTCTATACCAAATAGAACAGGTGGATAGCTAAATAAATAAATAAATACATGTTCATAATTTGGGAAAGAGACTATCATCTTACTTTTTCTAAATTTGACTCTAAAATGTTTTTTAATTTTAATTGGAGGATAATCACTTTACAATATTGTGATGGCTTTGCATACATCAACATGAATTGGCCGTAAGCACACATGTGTCCTCTTCCTCCCAAAGCCCCCTCCCAAGTCTCTCCCCACTCCATCCCTCCAAGTTGTCATGGAACACCAACTTTGGGTGCCCTGCGTGATATGTTAAACTCCCACCAGCTATCTAGTTTAAATAAGATAATGTATATGTTTCAATGCTACTCTCTCAAATCATCCCAGCCTCTCCTCCCACTAAGTTCAAAAGTGTGTTCTTTATGTCTGTGTGTATGTACAGGGCATCAAAGGAGACTCTAATATTTTTTTAAATAATACATAAAATGGAAGAGCAAGTGATGATTGAGTTCTACAAATGGCTACTTTTACAGGAAAGAAGACATATGATTTTAAAAACTGATTATTTTTCAACTGTTATGTGTTTTTGTGTGCTCAGTTGCTCAGTCGTGTCCAATTCTTTGTGATCCAATGGACTGTAGCCCACCAGGCTCATGGGATTTTCCAGGCAAGAATACTGGTGTGGTTTGCCATTTCCTTCTCCAGGGGATCTTCCCAGCCCAGGGATCAAACCCATGTCTCTTGCATCTACTGCGTTGGCAGGCAGATTCTTTACCAGTGGCACCACCTGCTAGTGTTGTGTGTTTTCTGTACAGCTTATATATTTAATGCTAAAGTAAACAGTGAAAGTGGTTCAGTCATGTCTGACTCTTTGCAACCCCATGGACTATACACTCCTTGGAATTCTCCAGGCCAGAATAATGGAGTGGGTAGTCATCCCCTTCTCCTGGGGATCTTCCCAACCCAGGGATTGAACCCATGTCTCCATCATTGCAGGTGGATTCTTTACCAGCTGAGCCGCCAGGTAAGTCCATTTAACACTAAACTTGCTTGATAATATGGAAGACTAAATCAAGAATGAATATATTTGTAAACAAGGAGTCTTATGTATATAAATCAGCATGGAAATTTCATTGTATGCTTTTAAGAAACTACAAACTATTTGGAATCTGAAAGTAATTAAACATATTGAGGCTCTTTATCATATGTTGGTTTGATTTGAAACAAATTTTAGAATGTCTACTTTTGGATATTAAATACAAAGTAATATTTCAAAATAACCTGTAGCATGAAAAAGTTCAGTAGAATTAAACTAAAAGAGAGAATTAGAAATGGGAAGGAGGGAGAAAGAGATACAGAAAGAAACAAAGAAGTCAGAATATGTGAGGGAAAGGGACAGAAAAGATCGAAGAGGAAGAGAGAGAATTTAGCAATACCATAATGAGTTGCTTAGTTGAGCTATATCATAACGAGTTGCTTAGTTGACTGTTTAGCTTCTTCTTTTTAGTCCTCTTTTCATGAAAATTAGAAATACTTGTACAAAAAAGTAATAAAACACTAAAATACACAGAATTACCTGCAATTCTATCAATTAGAAATAAGAATGTAAAATATTTTGGTTTATCTCCTCCAAATTAATTTCATATGTAAAGTTAGTGAGGGGGTTAAATCAACAGATTCAAGTCCAAACTTTCCTAATCTATATGTTCAAATGCATATAGCCACAGCTAAGCCTCCACCAACTTACCAGCTTCAGGAATAGCCAACGTTAAAAAAAAAAAAAGTACAATCCAGACTAATAAATGTGCTAAGCATGTCTCAGCACTGTAACTGTGGTCTAAGGAATAAAGCTTATGAGGATGGAAAATTTCCTCCCAGACTGGGAGTAGCTACTCTTCTGGGGCTCCACAGTACGAAAGCATCAAAGAAAATGAATTCACAAGTTCTTACCACAGGTTTGAAGGCATAAAAAAGGACATGAGCAAAGGAAGCCTTTGGGACTTTCAAGTTTCTCCCTGTAGGTTCCCAATTTCAAAGTATTTCTAATTCTCTAAGAACCCAATAGTTCTAATTATTCCCTTGCCATCAGTCCTATAAGAATAATACCTGAAACAACCTATGATTTTTCTATCTGGTCCCCCAAGGCTGTTATATTCTCTAATTATTGTGACACTTTTTTTTCCAGTAAATATCTTTGCCATGATCTAGAAGTCAAGTAGCCATTGAACACTTATTTAAAATTAAGAATGTCTATACTTCTTGGTGGTCCAGTGGTTGACTCCATGCTTCCACTGTGAGGGGTATGGGTTCCATGCCTGGTTAGGGAACTAAGATCCCTTTTGCCACATGGCCAAAAAAAGATTAAGTATGTGGCCAGATTGTTTTAGTCTGTAAATCTTTTCCCCATGAGGCCTATATTCTGGTTGCATAGACAATACTAACCACAAGATGTTGTTGTTTAGTTGCTAAATCATGTCTGACTCTTTTGCAAACGCAGGGATTGTAACCTGTCTGGCTTCTCTGTCCATGAGATTTTCCAGGCAAAAATACTGGAGTGTGTTGCTATTTCCTTCTCCAGGGGCTCTTCCCTACCCAGGGATTGAATCCTTTGTCTCCTGTTGTGCAGGCAGATTTTTTCTCCCTGAACTACCAGGGAAGCCCCACTAACAACTTATAAATGTGCAAATAATTAAGTTTAAGTTGTACAGTGTTAAATTTAGAGCTACAGAAACTCAGAGAACTTGTATGTTTTCTATGCTTTCTAACCTAATTTCCTTTAGAAAGGACTTGGAAGATGGCACAATAAAAACTACAAGGGAAAACATAAACTTACATTACTTGTGGACATCACAGAAGGATTAGGCACTGTGTCTAGCCTGCATAAGCATAGAATTATGAAGCTGACTCTCTTCAGAGACAGAATAAAGCAGTTCTAACAGTTGTCATTGGCTCACTGGACTGGCAGCAATATCTTGACCATGACAATACCCACTTAACATAAGCAACTTTTCAAGAGATGAACATCAGACAAAATCACTCTATGTTTGTGATGATGGAGTGAACTGGGGTGCAAAGGATAGCTTCCTGAGATACTGCCAAATAGTTTTCTAAAATGATTTTACCAATTTACCATCTCACCAGCAAGGTTTGAGGATTCTAGTTGCACATATTTGGTACTTTGGTGGTTTAGTCGCTAAGCCATGTCTGACTTGCGATCCTTTCACTTTATCCATTATGGTCAGTATGTAGTGGAATTGCTTTGTGATTTTATATGTATTTCCTTTGTGACTAAGAAAACAGTGCATCTTTTCATGCTCACTAGAAATTTGGACATCTTCCTTTGCAAAAGCCCCATACAAACACTTTGCTAAGTTTTCTAGGTGGTAGTGTTCCATTTTCTTATCAATTCATAAGCATCATGTATATATTATTTAATTTGAGGCATTTGGTTTGTCTATTCTCCTTGTTATTTATTTGATAAAAAATATATGTTTTATATGCTTTATTTGATAAAAGATGTTCTTAATTTTAAGATATATTTCTCATATTATTAGCACATATATGTGTATGTAACATGTCTTTATAATCCCTTCTTTTTGGAAAGTTATCTGTCCAGAAGTTGTATGGTTTTCCCTTTCAAGTTTACATGTACAATTCATTTGGAAAGGATTTTTTGTATAATGTAAGATAAACATCAAAATTCACTGTTCCTTTCTGTGACTCTCCAATTTATCCAATATCTTTTTAAAAATATCATCTTTGTTACTGTACTACAATGTTATCTCTCCTATAATTCGTACAAACATGTATCTGTGGGTCTGTTTCTGAACTCTCTATTCAGTTTCATTGGACTGGTTTTCTTTTTTTTTAATATAAATTTATTTATTTTAATTGGAGGCTAGTTACTTTACAATATTGTATTGGTTTTGCCATACATCAACATGAATCCGCCACAGGTATACACGTGTTCCCCATCCTGAACCCCCCTCCTTCCTCCCTCCCCATACCATCCTTCTGGGTTGTCTCAGTGCACCAGCCCCAAGCATCCAGTATCATGCATCGAACCTGGACTGGCGTTTCGTTTCATATATAATATTATACATGTTTCAATGCCTCTATACTTGCACCAAAACAATACTCTCCAAATCACTATGCTTTATTATAGGTCTTCACTACTATAGCTTTAGAACAGGTCTTGTTGTTTGTCTGTATGTCTTCCAATATAGTTCTTTAGGAAGAAAATTGGCTATTCTTGGACACTTTTCATAAATATGATACTATTCAAGATAGTGTAGATAATGCTGAGATAATACCCACTCCCTCCCAAATTTCAGTGTATAAAGAAATAAAAGGTTTAATTCTTATTCCTACTACATGACTAATACAAGCTTTGGGAGTGGGGAGGGGCTCTATTGTAGTCACTCAGGGAGTTATTCTGACAAAGGTCAGAATTTTATGACATGACATCTGAACAAAAGCCTTCAGTGAACACAAGATGTGGGAGAGAAAATGAAAAAGTACATAATTAGTCTTAAATATTTCACTAAGAATTGACAAAGGTCATTTCTACAAATATTTTGCCATAGCAAGTCCCATGGCCAAGTCTAACTGCAAGAAGGTTTACACACATGCTGCTGCTAAGTCACTTTAGTCATGTCTGACTCTGTGTGACCCCGTAGAGGGCAGCCCACCAGGCTCCCCCATCCCTGAGATTCTCCAGGCAAGATTTACACACATAAAATCCCCCATGATCCTGGAAGAAAAAGAAAACTTGGAAATGTCGGTAAGCAGAAGGAATGCCTAACTTAAATGTGTCAAAAAATATTTTTTAATTTTCATCCTTTGACTACTGAAAAACAAATTGGGTAGCTATTTGTTCTTCCTCAATATCTTCGAGAGTTTTTTTCTTACTGTGATGATTTTATCCAAAGGCTCAATTTGCTATATAAAGTGTTCTAAATTTTTTTTATGTTTACTTATATCTGAATATGATAATATTATTTTTGCTTTTTAATGTGAGCTCCTCTGATGTCTATTTGGATGACTAAAAGTTTCTTGCCTGTCTAGAGTCAGAAGATTCTGAATATATAGGCTAGCTTGACTCAATTTATCTGATATCTGTTTATTAATTTGCCTGAGTATGTTCTTTTGGTTTGTTAAATTTTCTAAATACAAAAGATTTAGCAGTTGCTATGGAGTGTTTTTTTAGCAAGTATGATATATACATACCTATGTTGTCCTGTTTACAACAGTTTTGCTAAAATTAGCTTTAAGATTTAGAAGACAATATATATTTTTTAAATTTCTTTATGATGGTTTCTAATCATGCAGTAAAATGTCCATGCTCGTAAGCTGATGAAAAATCAGAAGTAAAAATTTCTGAAGTAACTGAAGTAAAAGAGATAACTATGGAAGACCCTCTTGAATGCAGTTTCATATGACACCTCCTTTATGGACTAAGTCAATAATTTTTGTATGATTATTCTAGAAAGTGAAAAAAAGCCAAATATATTTCTAGCTTTGCTTGGTATTCTTCAATATATTGGTGCAATATTTGTAATATTTATTGGATATTATTGCAAATTTTCTAAAAGTCTCCTCCTAAAATAAAGTAATATACAACCCTTAGCCTTAATAGCCTAACTTTCCTACCATGGGATTCTCAGGACGTAAGACT
Source organism: Capra hircus (assembly GCF_001704415.2). Lineage (NCBI taxonomy): Eukaryota > Metazoa > Chordata > Mammalia > Artiodactyla > Bovidae > Capra > Capra hircus. The sequence goes on from NC_030822.1 coordinate 35,159,118, forward strand.
CTCCCTTTCCATCTGTCTATCACCAATAGTCACATACAACTTAGCATGTGTTGAAGTTCATAAATGTTTATTTCAGTTCACTTCAGTCACTCAGTCATGTCCAACTCTTTGTGACCCCATGAACCACAGCACGCCAGGCCTCCCTGTCCATCACCAACTCCCAGAGTTTGCCCAAATTCATGTCCATTGAGTTGGTGATGCCATCCAACCATCTGTTCTCTGTCATCCCCTTCTCCTCCTGCCTTCAATCTTTCCCAACATCAAGGTGTTTACAAATGAGTCAGCTCTTCACATCAGATGGCCAATATATTGGAGTTTCAGCTTCAGCATCAGTCCTTCCAATGAATACCCAGGACTGATTTCCTTTAGGATGGACTGGTTGGATCTCCTTGCAGTCCAAAGGACTCTCAAGAGTCTTCCCCAATACCACAGTTTAAAAGCATCAATTCTTCTGCACTCAGCTTTCTTTATAGTCCAACTCTCACATCCATACATGACTACTGGAAAAACCATACCCTTGACAAGATGGACCTTTTTTGGCAAAGTAGTGTCTCTGCTTTTTATTATGCTGTCTAGATTGGTTATAACTTTCCTTCCAAGGAGTAAGCACCTTTTAATTTCATAGTACTGAATGTATTTTTCATAATTATGCAGTTATTCTTTATGTGGGAGAAGGCGATGGCATCCCACTCAAGTACTCTTGCCTGGAAAATCCCATGGATGGAGGAGCCTGGTAGGCTGCAGCCCATGGGGTCGCGAAGAGTCAGACATGACTGAGCAACTTCACTTTCACACACTGGAGAAGGAAATGGCAACTCACTCCAGTGTTCTTGCCTGGAGAATCCCAGGGACAGGGGAGCCTGGTGGGCTGCCGTCTATGGGGTCTCACAGAGTCAGACACGACTGAAGTGACCTAGCAGCAGCAGAAGCATTCTTTATGTATCATTTTTCTTCTTATTATTATTATTATATGTTGCCCCAAGACTTGCAGAATCTTAGTCCCCAAACCAGGGATCAAACCCATGCCCTTGACAGTGAAAGCACAGACTTCTAACCACTGGACCACCAGGGAATTCCCTATTTCATTTCTAATGCATGGTTTCTCATGTTTCCCTATGATGAAAATCATGATCATAATTTGTTATGGAGAATTTTATGACCCATCATTTACTCATATAAAAATGCAAATTTAAAAAGTAACCACATCATAGAACTCACATAGGAAATGTGTTAATATAAGTAAATTTTCTAGAACAATAAATACTAATGATTCTAAGTAATATCATTATTATTATTTCTAAAATCCTGCTACTGATTTTATTCTATTGCTTTCACATTTCCTCTGGTGATCCAGAAACTACTATAATTTTAAAGCTACCTGCCTTAGCAATCTACCTTCCATTACCAACTGAATTTTCAGATGAATATTCAACTATTCATTTGAAAACTTTCAAATAGGGTAACTGTTTCACAGGGCAATCTTGATCCAACAATCTAACTATAAACAGTTTTCAAAAGATATAATCCTTACAGATGATTATATTATCATCAATAAACTCACTATTGTTTTTAAACTAAAAGAATTATGGACAAAGGAATGTCGTTACTGTTAATAATCACTGTTGAGGCTCCCTGCCCTCTATCTTTTTGGACAATAACCCCCATCTAATAAGCATATGGAAAAAATATGAACTGTTAAACATTCTAAGGCGATTGATGGTTAACCTTTTTTAAAAAAAAAAAAAAGTTCCTCAAAACTCGTTCCCTAATTTGCTTAGTCCTGATTCCATAGATTACAGGATTAAGGGCTGGTGGAACAATCACATATAGATTGGCTAAAAGGATATGGATAAACTGAGGAATGTTGTGGCCAAAACGGTGTGTTAAGAAAGAGAAAAATGCTGGTGTGAAAAAGGTTAAGATAACACCAATGTGGGAGCCACAGGTATTGAGAGCTTTGAACCGGGCTTCCCAGGAAGGCAGGTGGAAGACAGTATGGAGGATCCTGATATAGGAAAGAATGATAAGAAGTACATCCAATAATAAGATAGCCATATCCCCAAGACCAAATAATATGTTGACTTTGATGCTAGCACAGGCCAGACGGGCAATGCTCATGTGCTCACAGTAGGTATGAGGGATGATATGGTGCCCACAGAAGGGTAGTCTCAGAAGAAGAAATATCAGTGGAGCCACCATGCACAGGCTCCGCAGAATAGCAATGCCTGCAATAACGCCAATGATTTTGCTGGTGAGAATCGTGGTGTACTGAAGGGGTTTACAAATGGCAATGTACCGGTCAAAGGCCATGCCCACCAACACAATGCTCTCCATGGCAGTGAAGAAGTGGATAAAGAACATCTGGGAAAGGCAGCTTCCAAAGGATATATCTTTGAGGCTGAACCAGAATATGCCCAGCATTTTGGGAATGGTGGCCGTGGATAAACCCAGGTCAACGGAGTCCAATATGGCCAGGAAGTAGTACATGGGCTGGTGGAGACTATGCTCAGTCTGGATCACAAATAGGACAGCAGTGTTCCCCAGGAGTGCAACAAGATACACAAAGAAAAAGGGAAACCCAATCCAGATGTGCATGTCTTCCAGCCCGGGGATGCCCAACAAAAGGAATGAAGAAGGATGGAACTGGGTGTCATTAGGCATAGACATTTTTTCTGCCACGGTTATTCTGCCCCATCGTTTCTGCCACAATTTTTCTGTTGTCCATATCAGAAACAATTGTTGGCTTCCAGTCAGTGATACCTCCTCCATGTCTCCGTTTTTTCAGATTCCTGTTGAGATGAAAAAGAACATTTTAATCATCCTTTGTTTCTATTAAAAAATAATATAAATAATTTTTGTCAACAATACTGATTACATCAAAATTGCTAACAGACTGAATGTTCTCATCACACAAAAAAAGTCTATGTGATGTGAGGGGAGTGATAGCTAAAGCTATGGCAGTAGTCATATTGTGATATACAAATGTATCAAATCAACACTTTGTATACCTTGAACATAACACAATGCTATGTATCAATTATATCAAATTTTTGAAAGAGGAAACAAGGTTAAGTACACTCCCATTCCTTATTTTTTGCTAGCCTCTCCTGAGCATTATATGGTACCAGGAATAGAAATTACCTTACTTTATTGCTGCTTTCCCTAATAAAAAACTGAAATAAACAAGAGAGGGCAGAATAATATCCTCTGCACAGTGAAAATTAAAAATCTAGAGTATAGCCAGAAATAAGTGGAAAGAATAAAATTCCAGAGTCTATGTATGTGATAGTGTTCCATATATTTTTTGCTTAGGGTGTATGGTGATTTCTTTGGTGTTTGTAATCTCAACTATTGCCATATTAGGGAATCTAAAAACCCCCCAAAATATAACGTGCATAATCCTGTGTGTATGTTTATGCATTTTTGTGGTGTTTGTGAATAATAGATGGTCTGGTTTTTTAGGGCAGAAGAAACAATTTATTTTTATTTACACATATGAATGAAAAATTCTACCACATAAAAATTAATTTTAAAACTTCACAAATAGATGAATTGCTGAAGAAGAAACAGAACAAGAAATTTCTATGTCTTATTTTAGAAAATAAACAACTCAGTTCTCATCATAATTTTTTTTAAAGTACCCATCAATTTTGGAAAATAGATAATATAAAAGGGAGGAAAATACTTGACAGAGTATTCTAGTTATGATGAAACATGAATTGAGAGATCATACTAAATAAGCCTATCATTTAGATAGTTCATAAGTCAACACATTCAGTAAAGACATTGTCCAGATACAGCCCAGCTGAGGGAGCAGAGATTAAATATTCTGGACTAGGCAACTTTCAAGTATATTTCTACCTTGTAACCATGGGGAGAGGGCAGAGCATTTTAGATACCCTAAATCTTACTTTCTAACAGGATTCTATCCTGGTAGTCATGTCTTTATGGATACCTTCCTTATAGTGACATTGAAAAGAATTATCAAGTGATTTTGTTTCATAGCACTCATCCAGAATACATGGGAATTCTGAACTTAGTTATAATAAATAAATATTTGAAGCCAAAAAGGAAGATTTGAGGGAAAAACTAGTTGTATAGAAAATGTGGAAGTTTGATGTGTGCAATTGTATGGAAAGTTTTGATTCAAATTTAAGAATATTCAAATATTGAGGGAAGTCAAAGCTGAGAAGCATCCATCAGAGATAAACGCACAAGAAGGTAAATACATCTGTTGACTTTGACCCATGTCAAGATTTGCTGTGTCCTTTAAAGCCTATGAAGACTAGTAAAAATGAGAGATAATTTGATACTTTGGGCAATCCTCTCAGGAAATATATATATATTTATATGCTATGTTATATACTATACCTGTGGGGTAAAATTGGACTGCTAGGGCTGAGAAGACAGTTAAAGTTCTCAGTTTTGTCATGTTAAGCTTTCAGAGATAGCTACTGTCTTTCATTAGTGAGAATATATAAGGTGAGTGGGGAGGTGCGTCCATGCTCAGTCGTGTCCAACTCTGTATGACCCCATGGACTGTAGCCCTCCAGACTCCTCTGTCAGTGGGATTTTCCAGCCAAGAACACTGGAGTGGGTTGGCATTTTCTTCTCCAGGAGATATTTCTGACCCAGGGATCAAAACCACGTCTCCTGAATCTCCTTACTTGGCAGGTGGATTTACCACTGGGCCACCTGGGAAGCTCAAGTGGAGACATACTCTCTCAATTTAGTCCATCAGGTACTTAAGAGGTCCTCTGTGTACCTACCTAGATTAGGGAATTTGAATACAAGTTTGAATAAAATTAACCACATACCTTCAATGAGACCACTGAGCAGTAAGGGAGATAAAACTCCAAAGATGAAATTTGGAAATTGTATTGTAAGTTCAATTTAGAAGTATGCACAGAATGCTTTAGTATAGAAATGGGTCAGAAAAATTCCATGGAGGTGGTTAGGCTTAGACTACGATTCACAGAACTGTTCTTCAGCCGAAGAACAAAATGTGTTTTATTTTAAATGGAGTGAAGAGTAAGAATAAAGTGAAAATGAAAGCACAGTGGACAGAAAGAACATCAAAAAGGAATAACAGATTCTCTCAATGACCTTATCCAGAAATCCAGTAGATTAATGACCAAATTCTTAATCATCTTAGTCTCTCGTAAGGGCACCACAGAGAAAACTTTAGAAAATAAATAGTTACATCCCAAGAAAATCAATTATTCCACTTATTTCTGTGAATTTTCGAAGTGGACTTGAAAATGGATGCTTACCTCCTCTCAAAGTCAACATCATTTCCAGTCTGTCAAGACTTAACAAATCAACAAATCATTTAATCATTTTATAATGTATACTGGCCTATTATTTCAATAAATATTCACATATCTTTCAGTTTCTCTGGGTTCAGAATTAAGACCGGTCCCAATCCCTCATTTACCTTCTAACTTTAAAGTTCTCCATGAGAGTATATTTAGCTCTCCAGCAGCTCTCTGACATGGTATCTACTTACTCTGCCCTATTCCACCAACCACCAGCAGACCCCAACTATCCACATTCCCATTTCCCGGAACTGATGAGCACAAGGTGCATGTATACCTTCTTCTTGTCCTGGCCTAATTTTGTAACCTCATGGTAATCCTGCTATTTCCTTTCTCAGATGTTTCATCAACCTAGCCCTAAGTCTTGTTTTCATCGAATCTGTTCTGCGGAGCTATGCTTCAAGATTCGTTTATTAACAAATCCATGAATTCAAAAGCAGTTCTAGAAAACAGAAAAAACTAGTCCTTGTCCTCTTGCTATTCACATTCATACAATTGCAAACTAGATCAGAAACAATAGCTAAATCAATGCAGGCTATATTGGTGCATCTCCTTCCACATTTTCCAAATGAGATTTTGCACAATCATAGGTATAAGAACATGTAGGTAAAAGGGTAGCCTCAGGAGGTTGTGACGGTGCATTCTCATTTCATCTTGTTTTTTTTTTACCTTCACTTTTCCTTTAACTCTTCGTACTATTTTGGCATAAGCTCTTTCCCCATTCATCTTGATATTTTCACAGCCTAACCATTATACAACTTACCATGGTCTCTAAGAAACATGCTAAGTGGGAGGTATTTATACTTTTCTTAAAACCCACATCCCCTGGGATGGGTCCCAATAGTATCTTAGGGAATTTGATGCAGTTAATAGGCTCCAAAGAATTCTTTATTATTACTATTATTGAAATACACTTGACATACAATATTATCTTAGTGTTAGGTATCCTGTACTACATAGTGATTTAAAATTTGCAACATTATGATATAATCACTGCAATAAGTCTAGTAAACACCTGTCCCCATACAAAATTGCTACAATATTATTGACCATATTCTTTATGTTATATATAACATAAGGCTTATTTTATAAAAGAGATTTGTACTTAATCCCCTCCACTTGTTTCAACCCTTGCAACATTATCCCCCTCTGGTAACTAATCTAATAGTTTAAACTGAACTAATACAAATAATTGTTATTTGTATGTATGAGTCTGTTTTCATTTTGCTTGGTTTTGTTTTTAGATTCCACATACAAGTGAGAGGATACTGTGTTTATCTTTCTTTATCTGACTTACTTCACTTAATATAACAAATCCTAGATATATCCATGTTGTCACAAATGAAAAGACTTCAATTTTTTATGGCTCAGCAGCATTCCATTGTATATGTATACCATATCTTCTTTACCATTCATCTATCCGTAGACACTTAGATGGCTTCAAAATCTTGCCTATCATAAATAATGTTGGAATGAAAGTCCAATTCAGTTCAGTTCAGTTGCTCAGTTGTGTCTGACTCTTTGCAAGCCATGGACTGCAGCATACCAGGCTTCCGTGTCCATCACCAACTCCTGAAGATTTCTCAAACTCATGTGCATCAAGTCAGTGATGCCATCCATTCATCTCATACTCTGTTGTCCCCTTCTCCTCCCATCTTCAGTCTTTCCCAGCATCAGGGTCTTTTCAAATGAGTCAGTTCTTCCCATCAGGTGGCCAAAGTATTGGAGTTTCAGCTTCAGCATCAGTCCTTCCAATGAATATTCAGTACTGAGTTCCTTTAGGATGGACTGGTTGGATCTCCTTGCTGTCCTCTCAAGAGTCTTCTCCAACACCACAATTCAAAAACATTAATTCTTCATTGCTCAGCTTTCTTTATACTCCAACTCTCACATTCATACATGACAACTAGAAAGACCATAGCTTTGACTATACAGATCTTTGTCAGCAAAGCAATGTCTCTGCTTTTTAATATGCTGTCTAGGTTGGCCATAGCTTTTCTTCCAAGGAGCAAGCATCTTTTAATTTCATGGCTGCAGTCACCATCTACAGTGACTTGAGAGCCCAACAGAACATAAAGTCTCTCACTGTTTCCATTGTTTCCCCATCTCTTTGTCATGAAGTGATGGGACTGGATGCCATGATCTTAGTTTTCTGAATGTTGAGTTTTAACCCAACTTTTTCACTCTCTTTTACTTTCATCAGAGGCTCTTTAGTTCTTCTTCACTTTATGTTATAAGGGTGGTGTCATTTGCATATCTGAGGTTATTGATATTATTTCTCCCAGCATCTTGATTCCAGCTTATGCTTCATCCAGCCCTACACTTTGCATGAGGTACTCTGCCTATAAGTTACATAAACAGGGTGACAATATACAGCCTTGATGTACTCCTTTCCTGATTTGGAACCAGTCTGTTATTCCATGTTCAGGAGTGAAATTTGGAGTGTATATAATATTTGAATTAAGGTTTTTGTTTTCTTCAGATAAATATTCATAAATGAATTGGTGACTCATATGGCAATTCTATTTTTAATTTTTCAAAGAACCTCCAATGTGTTTTCCATAGTGGCTGCACCAATTTACATTCCCACCAACAGTGTATCAGGGTCCCCTTTTCTCTACATCTTAGTCAACACTTGTTATTTGAGGGTTTTTGATGATAACAAGTCTGTTTTTGAACTGTGGTGTTGGAGAAGACTCTTGAGAGTCCCTTGGACTGCAAGGAGATCCAACCAGTCCATTCTGAAGGAGATCAGCCCTGAGATTTCTTTGGAAGGAATGATGCTAAAGCTGAAACTCCAGTAATTTGGCCACTTCATGTGAAGAGTTGACTCATTGGAAAAGACTTTGATGCTGGGAGGGATTGGGGTCAGGAGGAGAAGGGGCCGACAGAGGATGAGATGGCTGGATGGCATCACTGACTCGATGGACGTGAATCTGAGTGAACTCCAGGAGTTGGTGATGGACAGGGAGGCCTGGCATACTGCGATTCATGGGGTCGCAAAGAGTCGGACACGACTGAGCTACTGAACTGAACTGAACTGAATGAGTTCAGGTATTTTGTTGACAAACCCTTTGAACCTGAGATGAAAGTGAAAACTTTCAGCAAAACACAACTGTGAGGTGATATCTCATTCTGGTTTTGCTTTGCAATTCTATAATAATTAATGATGCTAAGTAATGATGAAAAGAATATTTCTTTTCATGTGCCTGTTGGCCATTTGTATATCTTCTTTAGAAAAATGTCTATGAGGTCTTCTACCCATCTTTTAATCCAGTTATTTATTTTTTATATTAAATTGTATGAGCTGTTTATATAGTTTGGATATTAACTCCTTATCAGTCATATAATTTGAAAATATTTTCTCTCATTCTGTAGGTTGTGCTTTTGTTTTGTCAACAGTTTCCCTTGCTGTGCAAAAGCCTTTAAGTTTAATTAGGTCCCATTCGTTTATTTTTGCTTTTGTTTCCTTTGCCTTAGGAGACAGATTCAAAAAAATATTGCTACAATTTATGTCAAAGACTATTTGAGAGTGTTCTTAGGGGGTTTTATGTTGAGTGAAATAAGTCAGAAAAAGACAAATACACATATGTGGAATCTAAAAAATAAAATAGCGAATATTTTAAAAAAGAAAGAGACTCACAGATATGGAAAATAAATTAGTATTTATCAGTGGAAAGAGAGGAGACAGACAAGATAAGTGTAGAGGATTAAGAGCTACAAACTGCTATGGATAAAATAAACAAGTTTTATAAGGACATATTGTACAACAGAAGAAATTCAGCCAATATTTTAAATAACTATAAATGGAGTATAATCTATAAGAATTTTGAATCACTATGTTGTACACCTGCAACTAATATCATATTGTAAATCAACTATATTCCAATTTTTAAAAGTTAAGCATAGAATTGGACTTCCCAGGTGGTACAGTGGTAAACAATCCACCTGCCAATGCAGCAGCTGGGAAGATCCCCTGGAGAAGGAAATGGCAACCCACTCCAGTATTCTTCCCAGGAAAATCCCTTGTACTAAGGAGTCTGGAGGGTTACAGTGCATGGAGTTGCAGAGTTGGACATGGCTTAGCAACTAAATGACAACATAGAATTATCATCAGTTCAGTTCAATTCAGTTCAATCTCTCAGTCGTGTCTGACTGTGACCCCATGAATCGCAGCACGCCAGGCCTCCCTGTCCATCACCAACTCCCAGAGTTCACTCAGATTCACGTCCATCGAGTCAGTGATGCCATCCAGCCATCTCATCCTCTGTTGTCCCTTTCTCCTCCTGCCCCCAATCCCTCCCAGCATCAGAGTCTTTCCCAATGAGTCAACTCCTCCCATGAAGTGGCCAAAGTACTGGAGTTTCAGCTTTAGCATCAGTCCTTTCAAAGAAATCCCAGGGTTGATCTCCTTCAGAATGGACTGGTTGGATCTCCTTGCAGTCCAAGGGACTCTCAAAAGTCTTCTCCAACACCACAGTTCAAAAGCATCAATTCTTCGACGCTCAGCCTTCTTCACAGTCCAACTCTCACATCCATACATGATCACTGGAAAAACCGTAGCCTTGACTAGATGGACCTTAGTTGGCAAAGTAATGTCTCTGCTTTTCAATATGCTATGTAGGTTGGTCATAAGTTTTCTTCCAAGGAATAAGCGTCTTTTAATTTCACGGCTGCAGTCACCATCTGCAGTGATTTTAGGGCTCCAAAAAATAAAGTCTGACACTGTTTCCACTGTTTCCTCATCTATTTCCCATGAAGTGATGGGACCGGATGCCATGATCTTCGTTTTCTGAATGTTGAGCTTTAAGCCAACTTTTTCACTCTCCTCTTTCACTTTCATCAGGAGACTTTTTAATTCCTCTTCACTTTCTGACATAAGGGTAGTGTCATCTGCATATCTGAGGTTATTGATATTTCTCACGGCAATCTTGATTCCAGCTTGTGTTTCTTCCAGTCCAGCGTTTCTCATGATGTACTCTGCATATAAGTTAAATAAGCAGGGTGACAATATATAGCCTTGACGCACTCCTTTTCCTATTTGGAACCAGTCTGTTGTCATAAGACCTCAATATTCCACTCCTTGGTATATACTTTAAAGAATTTGAAACAGGTATTCAAGCAAATCTTATATAAGAATGTAATAGCAGCACTATTGACAATAGCCAAACTATGAGTGTATAAACAAAATTGGTATACGCATACAAGGGAACATTGTTTAGCCATAAAAAGGGAATGAAGTACTGACGTACACTGCAACAAGGGTTCAACTTAAAAGTATTAGGCTTTTATGCAATAAAAGCTAGGCACAAAAATCTCATCTATATGATTCCATTTATATGAAATGTCTAGAATTGATTCCTGGAGAAAATTCATAGAGGTAGAAAGCAGATTGGGCTTCCCAGGAAGCTCAATGGTAAAGAACCCATCTGTCAATGCAAGAGACTAAAGAGACACCAGTTTGAACCCTGAGTCAGGAAGATCCCCTCAAGGAGAGCATGGCAACCCACTCCAGTATTCTTGCCTGGAGATTCCCATGGATGGATGAGCCTGATGGGCTACAGTCCATAGGGTTGCAAAGAGTTGGACATGACTGAAGCAACTTCACTGTCTGGAGAAAGGGGAGAACATGGAGTGGTTGCTTGATGAGTGCAAGGTTTTCTTTTAGAGTGATGAAAATTGTACAAAAACTAGATAGTGATAGTTGCCACTGTAACTGTCTTAAGTGCCACTGAATTGCATACTTTAAATGGTTGAAGTGAATTGAAGTGCAAGTCACTCAGTCGTGTCCAACTTTTTGCAACCCCGTGGACTATACAGTCCATGGAATTCTCCAAGCCAGAATACTGGAGTGGGTAGCCTTTCCCTTCTCCAAAGGATCTTCCCAACCCAGGGATCTAACCCAGGGCCTCCCACATTATGGACAGATTCCTTACCAGCTGAGCCACAAGGGAAGCCCAAGAACACTGGAGTGAGTAGCCTATCCCTTCTCCAGTGGATCTTCCTGACCCAGGAATTGGACTGGTGTGGTTAAAATGGTCAATTTCTACATTATGTGTATTTTACTACAATTTAAAAAAAGAATTTCTGGATATATAGATGCCCAACAGAATCCAAAGAATTAGTTCCAGCATTTTATGACCTAAAAGAGTACAGGATAAGAAATAAGGGAGGAAAAATGATTAAATATGACGGATCACTAATATTATTTAAAATAGTAAGAATTGACAGTTGACCAAATAACAAGCAGCAAGGTCACTAAGATTTCCCTAGAGTTTCTCTTTAGCTGGAGCAATGACCAAAGGGAATTCCTATTCATTTTAATTCCAATGCCTCAGACTGTCTGGCACCTAGAGATGACATTGCAAATCCTCCTCAACACACAGGCACGAAAACATTTGTTAACCAATCCTGGGACGTATCAAGGCTCTGATCTAAAAAGTGTTAACAACTGAATTTTCAGTTGCTACATGATCCCCTATGACAGAAGACAGAGTATCTAGTAAGTGTTCGTGATAGATCTGAATATCGCGTGCCTAAGATTGAGATTCTGATTCACAGAAATCAAGTTAAGACTTTGAGTATTGGGGTAAGTTATAAAATGGCACATATCAGCGGTGTAGGGAGAGATACTGGGAGGACTAACATGGGAAGAAGTTGGAGAGAAAGTGCCTGCTGGACACCTATAATATTTTAGGCTTATATAGCCTCATTTATCCCACTCAATAATAATATGAGGTAAATATGACTATGCTTATTTCTGAATAAAATTAAAGCACAGAACATAGTGCAACTTACCTAAGGTCACAAGGCCAGTAAGAATAGACTCAGGACTCTATTTCATGCCACAAAATGAATAATATTAAATATTATATGCTTTTCCTACACATACTACCATGATAATGAGTGAAACACAAAGTGAAAAAAAAGCTGAGTAGGCAAATAAGACTAGAGCTATGAACCTGAATCCCCTTAAACTTAGTGACTCCCTACATACCAAAATGTTTAAAAAAAAAAAGCATACAATATGATCAGCTGTTGATTTTTTTCTCCTGATTTATATATCAAAGGGATTAAACTGAATTCAAATTTGATTATTTGGAGACCTGAATTAACAATTTGATGGCATGGCCCAATATGAAGCATGAAGTGGAAAGCATAACTACAGCAATAGTAAAAAAAATATCTTTGGAACTAAATGAATAGATGTGAGTAAAGAATTTGGCTTTGCCCAGAGAAAGATCTGGCCTTTGCTCTTGGCTTCCATGAAGTAATCTATGTCATATCTGATAGCAGTGTCTTTATTTAAGGTGAGAGCTGGCCAAACCAGACCTGAGTGTGGGGGTTGACCATGCCATAAAGACCAACAATATAATAGGATGGGAGATTTTGGTCATGTGGCATCAGTCAATGGGTGTCCAACCATGTGTGCAAAAAATCTATCAAGTATATGTAATGAAACCTCAATATAAAGTCCAAACAAGAGGTCAAGTGAGCCTTCCTGGTTGGCACACTGGCTCAATGCACATTGCCACATATCAATGCCAGGAGGGTAATTCATCCTGACTTTACATGAAAGGACAATAGATGTTTCATGTTTGGAAGCCTCACCCTCTTCCCTAAGCATTTCTTCCTTTATCTGGTTTTAATCTTTCTCTAGAATAAACCCTAACCATGAATATCATAGCTCTCAGTAAGTTCTATGAGCCCTTCTAGTAAATTATTGAACCCAGGTATAGTTTGGGAAAACCCATATACTTGAAGTTTGTGTCAGAAGGAAGGACAGTCTTAGGAACTGTGCCTTAACTTTGCAGCTTAGCTATCTCAGATCTGATGTCACATTTCTCTCAACAGTTAAAGGAGTCGACAGGTTCTTAAAAATGAACTTCATTCTGAGAGGAAACTTCATGGATTATCATTCCCCACTTGACGATTTACCTTAAATTCCTACTTGGAGATATCTGAAATTTAGATATCTGGACCCCAAGGATTGTGTGGAGCTGCTTCTAGATTCTCAATTCTGTTCCACTGTCTCTGGGTTTTGCTCTTGGCTTTGCCAGTAATACTGTAATATAGCTTTATGGAAAATTTCAATATCTGATAGTATAAATATTTCAGATTTATTTTCTTTGAGATATTTTTGACTGAACCAACTCCTTTTATTCTTCCTCATCTCTTGTTTTTCTTTATACCCTCTTTCACTACCTCTACTGACAAGTTTGCAAAGATAGGTCCAGATCAATGTCACAAAGCCTACTTCCAAACTAATTTCAAATCTTGATTTTGATGATTATTAGCTCTGTAAGCAATGGTATAAGTTAACCAACATCTCAAAACCTTTCACTTTCATAAACCAGAGACCAGTAAAACTTGTGTCATAAAATTGTGGAGAGAACTGAATGAGATAATATAAGCACATAACATTAAGAATAATGTCTGAAAAATAGTAGACAACCAATTCAAGATAGATATTATTATTCTGGTGGTTATTGCTATTATTATCAATTTTATCATTGCTTGATAGTATTTATTTCTTGGAGAACAAGAGAGAGTGCATTTAACTACTCTGAACCCATAATTTTAAGAGAAAATTGTGTTAACTTCTATTTGACACTTCAACTCTTATACTTATGGTACAGGTGAGAAGAGTCACTAGGATTATGTATGGAGAACTGGAAAAGAAAAAAAATAAAGACATTTAGAGAAACTTATTCCTAATACCAATCTTTGTTTGGGAATTTCTTATTTTTAATCTTTATAGATATCAGTTAACTGTGGATTGTCCAATGGTAATCATCAACAATTTTTAAAAATCATGCCACCTGCCGAAGAATGTCTTCTCCCAATGTCACCGAGCCACATCCTTCTTCATTCCTGTTGCTGGGGATAACAGGGTTGGAAGTTGCACAGATCTGGCTTGGCTTTCCCTTCTGCGTCGTGTATCTGATTGCTCTCATTGGGAATATTATTATTCTGCTTGTTATCTGGACAGATAGTAGCCTTCACCAACCCATGTTCTACTTTCTGGCTATGCTGTCAGTGATTGACCCGAGTCTTTCTACTGCTACCATCCCCAAGATGCTGGGTATCTTCGGGTTCAACCTTCAGGAGCTGTGCTTTGGGTGCTGTATTGCTCAAGTCTTTTTTATCCACTTTTTTACTGTCATGGAGAGCATTGTACTTCTTGCCATGGTTTTGATCACTATGTGGCTATTTGCAATCCCCTCGGGTACAGCATGATCCTCACCAATAGAGTTATTGGTGTGATTGGTATGGTGGTAGTTCTAAGAAGTGTATGCATGATTGCCCCCATCATTTTTCTCCTCCTGCGACTGCCTTACTGTGGACACAGAATCATTCCTCATACCTATTGTGAGCACATGGGAGTGGCGCATCTGGCTTGTGCCAGCCTTAGTGCTAATGTCTACTATGGTCTTGGGAATATTTCCATATTGTTTCTGGATGTGATTCTTATCATTATCTCCTATGCTAGGATATTGAATACTGTCTTTCATCTCCCTTCCCAAGATGCCTGCCTAAAGGCTATAAATACCTGTAGTTCTCATATCTGTATTATCTTAACCTTCTTTGGTCCAGCTCTCTTCTCCTTCCTCACTCATCATTTTGGTCATAGCATCCCCCAGTATATCCATATCCTTCTGGCTAATCTCTATGTAGTTGTCCCCCCTGCCCTCAACCCAGTCATTTATGGAATCAGGACCATGCAAATCCAGGAGCATATACAGAGTATATTTGGTAAAAAAAAAGATTGGATTAGAGGTAATTCATTCAGCTTATAAAGGTATAAAGTCTAGGAAGACTGACATTTGTGATTAAATTAATAAAGCAATGTATTTCACCCAAATTAATTATATATATATATATATATATATATATATATATATATATGCTTGAACTTAGTCACTTAGGCTCTTTAAGACCCCATAGACTGCAGCCCACCAGGCTCTTCTGTTCATGGGATTTCCCAGGCAAGAATACTGGAGTGAGTTGCCATTTCATCCTCCAGGGGATCTTTCTGATCCAGGGATTGTACTCTCCTGCGTCTGCTGCACTCCAGGTGGATTCTTAGCCACTGAGTCATCAGGGAAGTCCCTTAAAGTTGTGTAAGTACCATATAGATTATATGTAGACATAGAAAAGAAATATTGGTTGTAATTGTTGCAGGCATGTGTGTTTGTGTATGTCTCAATGTATACTTGCAATGATATTCACTATTGACCCAGGCATAGAATATGCTATGCAAGAGTAAATCTCAAGGAGGAGAGATTTTATTCACTGAAGAAATAGCTTTCTGTTAAAACTATAAGGTGCTCTAGATCTCTTTCAGGTAGTAATAAGATTTCTTTCATAAGGATATTCAATGAGATCACATGACGAGTAGGAAGTAAAATGCTGTTTTTATAAATGAGCTGGTGAGCCTTGAGGGAACTCAGGAAGGAAAAGAATACCTGTTGTCTAGCAGCCATCAGACTGCAGCCGCTCCTCAGAGTGAGCCATGAAGAAATTCTGAATGTGAAAACACAGGTTACTGGCCCCAGATGACTAAGGTGCATACCAAAAGAATGATTTCAGTTAGCCTAGACTCTTGCACCTTCCCATACATAGAAAAACAGAAAAGCACCAAATTTCTTAACTTTGGATATCTTTATTTTTAAAATTAACAACAATCTTTTGGTGATCAGACTACCTTTGTTTCAAAACTTCTATATCTCCTGACTCCCATCCCCTGCTTGCCTCCTTCAATCAGTTCTATTAGGGTTACTTGAGATACTGCCTACTGGGCTTGAAGTCCTAAAAATTCCTGCCAAATAAAACATAACTCTGAACTTTTAAGTTGTGAATATATTCTAAGTCAACAGAACAAACGTGTGGATACAAAGGGGGAAGAAGGGAGTGGGATAAATTGGGAGATTGGGATTGACATATATGCACTGTTGATACTAGGGATAAAATAGATAACTAGTGAAATCCTACTGTATAACACAGAGACCTAAATGGAAAGGAATCCATAAAAGGGGATATATGTAAATATGTAGTTGTTCACTTTGCTGTACAGCAGATAGTAACACAACATTGTAAAGCAACTATTCTCCCATATACATTTTTTTAATTTTGAAAATAAAGTACTGCCTAAAAGTAAATAGTAAAATTTTTACCAAAGAATAATCAAGCAAATGATAAAAATTAGACTAATTTTTTTGAGCTTGAGTCAAATTTGAGCTTGGAGAATATTCTGTTGAAAGTTATCCTTTAAAAGTCATCCTTTAAAAGTCATCCTTTAAAAGTTTTATTTTAAATTATCATCTTTCTTTTCTATTGACATTTTTGTAGTGTTTTCTTCCCTTTCCATGCTCTCAAGTTTCTGATTCTATGAATTTCTTCATAAGCCTAACCTCCTATAAACACTTTCATTCATGAAATAGTAAATTTCACACTATGTATTTTGTGACAATGAAACGTTCTTCCTTCTTGGAGTTTAAAAATGCTGTGGAAAGAATGAAAATCATTATAAGACATATGTTTTAGCAATTGATAAAGCAATTTAGTTAAAAACAGAGATAATAAAAGAATATGTTTCTTCCCAGGTGTCAGACTGGTAAACAATCCACCTGCCAATGCAGGAGACATGGGTTTGATCCCTGAGTCAGGAAGATCCCCTGGAGAAGGAAGTGGCAACCCACTCCAATATTCTTGCCTAGAAATTTCCATGGACAGAAGAGCTTAACGGGTTATAGTCCATGGGGTTTCAAAGAGCTGGACGTGACTGAGCGACTGAATATAGCAAAATGTTACTGAACAGCTGAGTTAAAAAGGTGTGTTTAGTGGCCTGAAGTTTATTCATTTAGAAATTGAAGTTTGTAAACTAGTGAGTAAAATGATTATGTGAGAGTTTAGAAAGTCTTATGTCACATTAGCACTTAGGAAAGATAGGACATAGACAATTAGTGAAACACAAAGTTGATTTCTGATAATTTTATGACTCAAGGAGAACTGTAATTTGAATAATTATAATGCAAGTAAAGCGAAGATATCAGGTATGAGATACAAGAGAGAGACATGGGGCACAACTTAGCCACACAGTAGCAAGAGAGAGCAAGGGTTAATATTTATTTTGTTCATTGGTTTTTAGTTAGATGACTTCAAGTGTTGAAATATATAAGAAGAAAAAAAGAAACTTATTTATGAACTTCAAAACACAAATAAAGAAATTGGATTGTAAAGGACCTTAAAATTTTGGAATGTGAAAAAGTAAATATAAGAGGAATATATAAAATGGATGAAGTAGGTATAAACAATGTATTTCTGGTTTACAAAAATGTCAATAGAAAAGAAAAAAATGATAATTTAAAATAAAACTTTTAAAGGATGACTGACCTAAGTATCAATAGAATATTCTCCAAGCTCAAATTTGACTTTGAAAATTACCACAGCAATCAATTCATCTAATTCTATGACATTCCTATCCTAGTGATTCTTATTAATTTAATATACAAAATCAACATTGAAAAATATATTATTAATGATTATATTTCAATCTCAGAAGAGTTAATATTGAGGTGACAGAAGAGAACAGCAAAAAATAACATGCCCACAGGTTTTCACAATCATACATTAAATTCCAGAAATATTGATAAATACTCTTTATGCCTTAAAGTAATGAGGGACAAATACACACTTAATTTACACATTTTATGACTGAATTTTTGTCTAGAAATAAAATAATAAATATATAGCATTATTGGGAAATAGAATATATGTCATTAAGCAGAATAACATTTGCACTGTAGGAGTCCCAGAAGGAGAAATAGACCAAACACTTATTTGAAGAAATAATGCCTGAAGATTTTTTTCTAATCTGAGAAAGGAAACATATATCCAGGTCCAGGAACCCTATGGACTATAGTCCACCGACTCCTCTGACCATGAGATGCTCCAGGCAGTAATACTGGAGTGGGTTGCCATGCCTTCCTCCAGGGTATCTTCCCAACCCAGGATCAAAGCCATGTCTCCCGCTTCCCCTGCATTGCAGGCAGATTCTTTACCTACTGAGCCACCTGGGAAGCCCCCAGGAAGCATAGAGAATTCCAGATAAGATGAACCTAAAGAGATTCACACCAAGACACAATTACAATTAAAATGTCAAAAGTTAAAGATAAAGAAAATCTTAGAAGCAAGAGAAAAACAACTTGTTAACACCAAGGGAAACCCAATAAAACTTTCAGCGGATTTTTCAGCAGAAGTTTGCAGATCAGAAGTGGCAGGATGTATTCAAAATGCTAAAAAGAAAAAACTTTCAACCAAGAATACTCCAACTTATGTCCACCCAGAGAAACAAATATTTGGCAGCCATCCATGAAGAAAAATAATGTCTTTGAGGGAGCTTGGAATCCAGGTAGAGCTTATGATTAAAGAGGACTGTTATGGGAATGCAAACCAGCACACCAATATCAGGCCTGATGTTGTGGTTCTGACTGCATACTGGAAACACCCCTGTCCCCTTTGAGTTCAGCTCCAGTCCCTCTTGTATGTAGTTCTATCACTAGCTACTGCTGCCAAGGGACCTATGAAGAACCAAGCCTATCTGTTCCCCATGTGATAGATATGGCAGCTTCAGACCTAATCATGACCCCCAATGCCGTTCCACTCTAGCACAGACTAGGGGCAATTCTTCCCAAATAGAGACCAGCCCAGTGACCCAATGAGAGCACTCTCAGAGAACCAGTGGAAACCACACCGCCTTGCAACCTGGCAACTATCCTGCCAATTGCAGACCTGACTATAGATCAGATAATAGCAGTTCCACTTTTATCCAACAATGATCTCAGCGATGGTCCCATCAACCCAGGATCCTAGCAGGAGAATAACATTACCTGCTAAAACCAATCTAAATCTTGGAAGACATGTTTGTTTCTTCAAATGTGCATATCAACTCAAGGCTAGATAGACCACAAGGAATCAGACAAATACCAATGAAGGTAACTAATAAAACGCCAATGACTGTTCCTAAAGAGATGGAGATCCATGAACTGCTTGACAAATCATTCAGAATAATTATCTTAAAGAAGCTTAGTGTACTACAAGAGAAAATATACAACTACATGCAATCAGGAAAACAATACATGAATAAAATAAGGGACTCCCCGATGGCTCAGATGGTAAAGTATCTGCCCACAGTGCGGGAGACCTGGGTTCAATCCATGGGTTGGGAAGATCCCCTGGAGAAGGAAATGACAACCCACTCCAGTACTCTTGCCTAGAAAATTCCATGGATGGAGAAGCCTGGTGGGCTACAGCCCATGGGGAATAAAATAAGAAGGGTAACAAATAAATACTATAAAAATGAACTAAACAGCAATACTGGAACTAAAGAATATAATGACTGAACTGAAAACTTCAATGCAGACATTTTAAAGTTAGCTTTATATATAAAATGGAATATTATCCAGCCTTAGAAAAGAAGGAAATCCGGTCATTGCAAAAACATGGAAGAAACAGGAAGTTATGCTAAGTGAAATAAACCAGTCACATAGACAAACATCGCATGATCTTGGTTTTATGTGGCACCTTTATTAAGAGAAGTCAAACTCATAGTAACAGAGAGTAGAATGGCAATTACCACATGCTGGGGCTTAGGAGAAAAAAGATTATTTAAAAAATGAAAGGTAGTTGTCAAGGAATGAAGGGAGTAGATCATCAGGAGTTATTGTTTAGTGGATATAGATTTTATTTTAACACAGTGAAACAATATGAATGTACTTAGTGTTCAGTGAAGTTGCTCAGTCGTGTCCGACTCTTTGTGACCCCATGACTTGCAGGACGCCAGGCCTCCCTGTCCATCACCATCTCCCGGAGTTCACTCAGACTCGCGTCCATCGAGTCAGTGACGCCATCCAGCCATCTCATCCTCTGTCGTCCCCTTCTCCTCCTGCCCCCAATCCCTCCCAGCATCAGAGTCTTTGCCAATGAGTCAAATTTTCACATGAGGTGGCCAAAGTACTGGAGTTTCAGCTTTAGCATCATTCCTTCCAAAGAAATCCCAGGGCTGATCTCCTTCAGAATGGATTGGTTGGATCTCCTTGCAGTCCAAGGGACTCCAAGAGTCTTCTACAACACCACAGTTCAAAAGCATCAATTCTTCGACGCTCAGCCTTCTTCACAGCCCAACTCTCACATTCATACATGACTACTGGAAAAACCATAGCCTTGACTAAACGGACCTTGGTTGGCAAAGTAATGTCTCTGCTTTTGAATATGCTATCTAGGTTCATCATAACTTTTCTTCCAAGGAGTAAGCGTCTTTTAATTTCATGGCTGCAATCACCATCTGCAGTGATTTTGGGGCCCCCAAAAATAAAGTCTGACACTGTTTCCACTGTTTCCCCATCTATTTCCCATGAAGTGATGGGACCAGATGCCATGATCTTCGTTTTCTGAATGCTGAGCTTTAAGCCAACTTTTTCACTCTCCTCTTTCACTTTCATCAAGAGACTTTTTAGTTCCTCTTCACTTTCTTCCATAAGGGCGGTATCATCTGCATATCTGAGGTTCTTGATATTTCTCCTGGCAATCTTGATTCCAGCTTGTGTTTCTTCCAGTCCAGCGTTTCTCATGATGTACTCTGCATAGAAGTTAAATAAGCAGGGTGACAATATACAGCCTTGACGTACGCCTTTTCCTATTTGGAACCAGTCTGTTGTTCCATGTCCAGTTCTAACTGTTGCTTCCTGACCTGCGTACAGATTTCTCAAGAGGCAGATCAGGTGGTCTGGTATTCCCATCTCTCTCAGAATTTTCCACAGTTTATTGTGATCCACAGAGTCAAAGGCTTTGGCATAGTCAATAAAGCAGAAATAGATGTTTTTCTGGAACTCTCTTGCTTTTTCCATGATCCAGCGGATGTTGGTAATTTGATCTCTGGTTCCTCTGCCTTTTCTAAAATTGGCTTGAACATCAGGAAGTTCACATATTGTTGAAGCCTGGCTTGGAGAATTTTGAGCATTACTTTACTAGCGTGTGAGATGAGTGCAATTGTGCAGTAGTTTGAGCATTCTTTAGCATTGCCTTTCTTTGGGATTGCAATGAAAACTGACCTTTTCCAGTCCTGTGGCCACTGCTGAGTTTTCCACATTTGCTGGCATATTGAGTGCAGCACTTTCACAGCATCATCCTTCAGTATTTGAAATAGCTCCACTGGAATTCCATCACCTCCACTAGCTTTGTTCGTAGTGATGCTTTCTAAGGCCCACTTGACTTCACTTTCCATGATGTCTGGCTCTAGATGAGTGATCACACCATCGTGATTATCCGGGTCGTGAAGATCCTTTTTGTACAGTTCTTCTGTGTATTCTTGCCATCTCTTCTTAATATCTTCTGCTTCTGTTAGGGCCAGACCATTTCTGTCCTTTATCGAGCCCATCTTTGCATGAAATATTCCCTTGGTATCTCTAATTTTCTTGAAGAGATCTCTAGTCTTTCCTATTCTGTTGTTTTCCTCTATTTCTTTGTATTGATCGCTGAAGAAGGCTTTCTTATCTCTTCTTGCTATTCTTTGGAACTCAGCGTTTAGATGCTTATATCTTTCCTTTTCTCCTTTGCTTTTTGCTTCTCTTCTTTTCATAGCTATTTGTAAGGCCTCCCCAGACAGCCGTTTTGCTTTTTTTCATTTCTTTTCCATCGGGATGGTCTTGATCCCTGTCTCCTGTACAATGTCATGAACCTCATTCCATAGTTCATCAGGCACTCTATCTATCAGTTCTAGGCCCTTAAATCTATTTCTCACTTCCACTGTATAATCATAAGGGATTTGATTTTAGGTCATACCTAAATGGTCTAGCGGTTTTCCCTACTTTTTTCAATTTCAGTCTGAATTTGGTAATAAGGAGTTCATGATCGGAGCCACAGTCAGCTCCTGGTCTTGTTTTTGTTGACTGTATAGAGCTTCTCCATCTTTGGCTGCAAAGAATATTATCAATCTGATTTCGGTGTCGACCATCTGGTGATGTCCATGTGTAGAGTCTTCTCTTGGGTTGTTGGAAGAGGGTGTTTGCTATGATCAGTGCATTCTCTTGGCAAAACTCTATTAGTCTTTGCCCTGCTTCATTCCTCATTCCAAGGCCAAATTTGCCTGTTACTCCAGGTGTTTCTTGACTTCCTACTTTTGCATTCCAGTCCCCTCTAATGAAAAAGACATCTTTTTTGGGGTATTAGTTCTACAAGGTCTTGTAGGTCTTCATAGAACCATTCAACTTCAGCTTCTTCAGCATCACTGGTTGGGGCATAGACTTGGATTACCATGATATTGAATGGTTTGCCTTGGAAACGAACGGAGATCATTCTGCTTTTGAGACTGCATCCAAGTACTGTATTTTGGGCTCTTTTGCTGACCCCGATGGCTACTCCATTTCTTCTAAGGGATTCCTGCCCACAGTAGTAGATGTAATGGTCATCTGAGTTAAATTCACCCATTCCAGTCCATTTTATTTTATTTTTTATTTTTTTATTTTTTATTTTTTTACTTTATTTTAATTTACAATACTGTATTTGTTTTGCCATACATTGACATGAATCCACCACGGGTGTACATGCGTTCCCAAACATGAACCCCCCTCCCACCTTCCTCCCCATAACGTCTCTCTGGGTCATCACCGTTCACCAGCCCCAAGCATGCTGTATCCTGCGTCGGACATAGACTGGCTATTTGATTCTTGCATGATAGTATACATGTTACAATGCCATTCTCCCAAATCATCCTACCCTCTCCCTCTCCCTCTGAGTCCAAAAGTTCGTTATACACATCTGTGTCTTTTTTCCTGTCTTGCATACAGGGTCGTCATTGCCATCTTTCTAAATTCCATATATATTTGTTAGTATACTGTATTGGTGTTTTTCTTTCTGGCTTACTTCACTCTGTATAATCGGCCGGCTCCAGTTTCATCCATCTCATCAGAACTGATTCAAATGTATTCTTTTTAACAGCTGAGTAATACTTCATTGTGTATATGTACCACAGCTTTCTTATTCATTCATCTGCTGATGGACATCTAGGTTGTTTCCATGTCCTGGCTATTATAAACAGTGCTGCGATGAACATTGGGGTACATGTGTCTCTTTCAGTTCTGGTTTCCTCGGTGTGTATGCCCAGAAGTGGGATTGCTGGGTCATAAGGTAGTTCTATTTGCAATTTTTTTAAGGAATCTCCACACTGTTTTCCAAAGTGGCTGTACTAGTTTGCATTCCCACCAACAGTGTAGGAGGGTTCCCTTTTCTCCACACCCTCTCCAGCTTTTATTGCTTGCAGATTTTTGGATCGCACACATTCTGACTGGTGTGAAGTGGTATCTCATTGTGGTTTTGATTTGCATTTCTCTAATAATGAGTGATGTTGAGCATCTTTTCATGTGTTTGTTAGCCATCCGTATGTCTTCATTGGAGAAATGTCTATTTAGTTCTTTGGCCCATTTTTTGATTGGGTCGTTTATTTTTCTGGAATTGAGCTGCATAAGTTGCTTGTATGTTTTTGAGATTAGTTGTTTGTCAGTTGCTTCATTTGCTATTATTTTCTCCCATTCAGAAGGCTGTCTTTTCACTTCCAGTCCATTTTAGTTCACTGATTCCTAGAATGTCGACGTTCACCCTTGCCATCTCTTGTTTGACCACTTCCAATTTGCCTTGATTCATGGACCTGCATTCCAGATTCCTATGCAATATTGCTCTTTACAGCATCGGACTTTGTTTCTATCACCAGTCACATCCACAGCTGGGTATCGTTTTTGCTTTGGCTCCATCCCTTCTTTCTTTCTGGAGTTATTTCTCCATGGATCTCCAGTAGCATATTGGACACCTACTGATCTGGGGAGTTCCTCAATCAGTATCCTATTATTTTGCCTTTTCATACTGTTCTTGGGGATTTCAAGGCAAGAATACTGAAGTGGTTTGCCATTCCCTTCTCCAGTGGACCACATTCTGTCAGACCTCTCCACCATAACTCTCCTTGGGCTGCCCCAGAGGCATGGTTTGGTTTCATTGAGTTAGACAAGGCTATGGTCCTAGTGTGATTAGATTGACTATTTTTCTGTGAGTATGGTTTCAGTGTGTCTGCCCTCTGATGCCCTCTTGCAACACCTACCATCTTACTTGGGTTTCTCTTACCTTGGGCTTGGGGTGTCTCTTCACAGCTGCTCCAGCAAAGCGCAGCCATTGCTCCTTACCTTTGACGAAGGGTATCTCCTTACTGCCGCCCTTCCTGACCTTCAACGTGGGATGGCTCCTCTAGGCCTTCCTGCGCCAGTGCAGTCACTGCTCCTTGGATGTGGGTTGATCTTCCCAGCTGCCACCCCTGACCTCAGGTGTGCGGTGGCTCCTCTCGGCCATTCCTGCACCGTCGCAGCCTGGCACACTTGGCCGCTGCCCCTGACCTCATACTTAGTGTTAAGTAGTTAGAATAGGGAAAAAGGAGTCCAGAATGGCGGTGGCTAAAAGATAAGGAAGTGAAAAGCTAGCAAAAATAGAACACAGGAAGTCCAAGGACCGGAGTGAGGACCTCAGGTAAAACAAACAACACTACTGGCTGGCCCAATTTACATAGGACAGGCCCGGGGGTTGGGTGGTGGTGGGGAAACGTATAAAAAGAGGAGCCAAAGCTAGCTCTCTCTCTCTCCCATGTACTGGAGCACTCTTCTCTTCATGTCTTTGGATCGATGTGCCCTCACACCTCGAAGATGGATTTTCCTGCTCTCTTCTAAATAAAATAGAGCTGTAACACTGAGCTGTAACATTGATTTGTCTAAGAGCTATAACACAGTCTGTCCAAGACTTGAGAGCTGTGACACGCTGAGGAGGCCTTAATGTCCGTCACTCCAAATTTTTGTTGTGACGAGACAGAACCGAGGAGCATACACTCGCGTGACATTAGTACTACTGAAATATACTTAAAAATAGATAAGACAGAAAATTTTGTGTAAAGTGTTTCTATCACAATAAAATATTGGGGAAAATGGGAAAGGGAGTAAACACAGAATCAAATAAAATAATTTGTTCATGTTATAATAGTATCACAAACTGATACTGGAGACATACAGATCATATCTTCTTCATACAGACTCTCCATAAAGGACATGGTAAATAAGGGAGGGCTGAAGGAAAACTGAAATAAATGGTTTCTTAAAGAGAACTTTTGATCACCAAATAGCATAGTGTTTTGAAAATTCATGATGTAGAGTTAAAGTTTAAAATGTTGATTAGGTATTGACTGAAGGTTTTAGCAACAATGTTAAGTATGCTTTACCAAATAAAGTCTATAATACACACCAGAGAAATGAAAGTCATAGGGAGGAATTTTAACAGGAAATTTGACAAAGTCAGACTTGATTTGGAAAGGTAAATATCGACACAATGGTGAGGATGGAAAACATGAGAAAGTGATGGGGGAGACTGGAAGTACAGGTCTCATTAATCAAAAAGAGAAGCAGTGAAAAAACAGGAACGTTTGAGATTGAACCAGAATCTTTTTTATCACAAACATTATCTTCTGCATAATAACACAAAATTGTCTGAACTTGGAAGATAAAAAAGAAAAACTGATTGTCTAGTATATTCAATTTTGTGTCAGTCCTTTTCTGTCAGCACTCAGGAAAAGCATGATCTACGGCGCACCCTGGTACTCTCAGGTCAACTCCATCACCACCCAGGAGGAGAAATTCTAACTCTAGAATTTGAGCTCTAGCTGAATTCTGTCTTCTCGGGAGATTGGGGAGTTTCTTTTGCCTTCTGCCCAGAGAACTGAAACATAAGAAAGCCCCTCTCTGAAGATTTTACCTGTTACCATTAGTTATAATTTAGGAAGGGGAGAAGGATGCATCTACAGGTATGATGAGCACCACCCCAAACCAAAATTTACTGTTACAGAGTCCAATGCATCTACCTGACAGATCTTCTTTAACTTTTGAAATTCACTTGTAGCATTGTCAAACTGCATCAGGATTCACATATTTATATTCAACAAAGCAAAAGACTTGCTAAGGATAGATCCCTAGGAAGTCACACTTTGAAAACTTAATGGTCTACATTTAATACTTTCATGCCTTTTGAAATGGACAGAGTCAGTGCCATCCCCTTTGCTGATTCCTCCCCCTTTTGGATGTTTTCCTTCCTAATAGCACAAGAGACATCCCTTCCTGTGAGCTAAGGAATTATGTCTGGTATGGTGATGTGTCTCTGCAGATGGAAGAACAAAGAGTTAGCTGGGTTTAATGACCCATAAGCCCATGTTTACGCCCAGAGGACTTTGAAGGCTAAGCTCGGGGATTCTGGGACTTGCTTAGACGTAGAGACACTCTCATTCACTATAAAGTTTTTCCCCATGTGATAGGACAGACTGAAACCCAGAGGTTTCTTGGGGTTCTCATCACCATCTTTAGCTCCAGGGCTTATACTGTGACACGCTGTTCCAAGGAAGGCCTGGAGGAAGAAATATTGGAAAGGTAAGGATACATGAAAGAGGGAAATGAGATGCTACAGAAAGGAGGAGAAGAGGCAAACGAGGAGAGAATGGGACAGCAGCCTCCCCTTTGCTGAGAAGTTATCCAAAGTAACCATTTTCTATTCTCGCCACACAAACAAAACATGACATAGCATATGGGATTAAAGCAGATGACCACAGGTGAGAAAACAGTAATATGTCACTGAGTTATACACAGAATATTTCTGCTCTTTCTCTCTCCTTTACACATACATTCACACATACTTTCTCTCTCTCACCCATACATAAATATAAACATACACATACACAAATCCTTATTCTATTCAACAGCTACATTCTGAAAAACTGGGAGCCATATCCTCATATAGCAATGTTAGGGATACTAAAGTAAATACTCCTGGTTTGTTACCTCCAGTAGCAGCATTTATGTTGGTAGGGAATAGAAAAATATATAAATAAAATCATGCTATGTTAGATGCTGCAGAGTTGGATAATATCCTAGAGATGCCAAAACTTAAAAAAACATAACTTTATTACTTTTAAGCATAAGGAAAGATTCATTCACAATGCTTTAATTTTAGTGTCCCTTAAATTTGCTAGGCATTTTATCTATATAAACCTGAAGCTAAGCATAATTTCAGGACATGAGTGCAACTTTTCATATTAATTTGTGATAAGTTAAGGCATGTAAGGCATATGAACATGATTTAGCTGATAAACAAAAAGCAAATTACTGTACTTATTGTAAGAACATCAAGGGATTACAGAATAAACAGGAATCTATAGGTATCAGATCAGAAACCAAACCTTTTCATAAGATTTGTTGCAGTTGTTGTTCAGTTGCTTAGTCATGTCTGACTCTGCAACCTCATTAACTACAGTATGCCAGGCTTCCCTGTCCTTCACTATCTCCCAGAGTTTGCTCAAACTCATGTCCATTGTGTCAGTGATGCCATCCAACCATTTCATCCTCTGTCACCTCTTTCTCCTGCTCTCAACCTGTCCCAGCATCAGGGTTTTTTCCAATGAGCTGGCTCTTCGCATCAGGTGGCCAAAGTAAGATTAGCAGCTTAGATTAGATTTATGATGCTTGTTAATTCCATAAGATTAGCACGCATCAAAAATAACAATGGCTTTCTAGTATAAAGAGAAAGAAGAAAATTCTAAGAGAGACCATCTGACTGGTGGTGGTTTAGTTGCTAAGTCATGTCTGACTCTTGTAACACCATGGACTGTAGCCTGCCAGGCTCCTCTGTGGGATTCTCCAGGCAAGAATACTGGAGTGGATTGCCATTTCCTTCTCCAGGGGATCTTCCTGACCCAGGGATAGAACCCGGGTTTCCTGCACTGAAGGCAGATTCTTTACCAACTGAGCTATAAGGGAAGCCCTGCTTCCCATAATTTGGCTGCAACAGATCCATGAGGGAAATCCCTATATTTGTATAATATCAAACACAAACAGTGGTATAAGTCATCAGTTTTCATTTAGACCTAGGATTCTTTAACACCAGACCACACTTTGAAAAACTCTAGGTATAATAATTTCTCAAAAGTAACCAAAAAACTTCTTGGAAAAGGAAAGGAAGAGAATACCATAAAAAATAGTATGCACTCTTTTTTGAAATATGGCCAGTTCCTTCAAAATTCTCATATATAAGAAAAAATAATATTGCCTGTAAAGCTGAGTACTGAAGAATTGATGCTTTTGAACTGTGGTGTTGGAGAAGACTATTGAGAGCCCATTGGACAGCAAGGAGACCGAACCAGTCTATCATAAAGGAAATCAGTCCTGAATATTCATTGGAAGGACTGATGCTGAAGCTGAAACTCCAATACTTTGGCCACCTCATGCTAAGAACTGACTCATTTATAAAGACCATGATGCTGGGAAAGATTGAAGATGGGAGGAGAAGGGAACAACAGAGGATGAGATAGTTGGATGGCATCCCTGACTCAATGGACTTGAGTTTGAGTAAGCTCTGGGTGTTGATGATGGACACTGAAGCCTGGTATGCTGCAGTCCATGGGGTCACAAAGAGTTGGACATGACTGAGGGACTGAACTGAACTGATGAACCTCAGAACAATAACTTCTACTGAGAGAGTTGTTGACTACTCTCAGGAAACAGGAGAATATCTAATATTTCTAAATTAACTACTTTTACCATAACCTCCAGTGCTGATTGAAAGTCTTTCATCTTTCCAGGACTCATTGATAAGAAAAACACTGTGATCCTACTTTCTGACCAAGAATTCAATGACACCTCTAGGAAAATGCCTTCTACCAATGACACCCAGTTCCATCCTCCCTTCTTTCTCCTGCTAGGAATACCAGGGCTGGAGACTGTACATATCTGGATTGCTTTCCCATTCTGTGTTGTGTATCTGATTGCCCTTGTGGGGAACATCACTGTTCTATATGTGATCAAGACTGAACACAGTCTCCACCAGCCCATGTTTTACTTTCTGGCCATGTTGTCCATGATTGATCTGGGTCTGTCCACCTCCACCATCCCCAAAATGCTGGGCATCTTCTGGTTCAACCTCCAAGGGATCAGCTTTGGAGGCTGCCGTGCTCAGATGTTCTTTATCCACATGTTTACAGGAATGGAGACTGTTCTACTGGTGGCCATGGCTTATGGCCGCTTTGTTGCCATCTGCAACCCCCTCCAGTAGACCACCATCCTCACCAGTAAAACCATTGGCATTTTAGCCTCTGTTGCTGTGGGCAGAAATTTACTTCTTGTGACTCCATTTGTGTTTCTCATTCTGAGGCTGCCCTTCTGTGGGCACCACATTGTTCCCCATACATACTGTGAGCACATGGGTCTTGCCCGATTGGCCTGTGCACCCATTAAGATCAATGTTATCTATGGGCTCATGGTGATTTCTAATGTTATTGTAGATGTGATTCTGATTGCCTCTTCCTATGTACTGATCCTGCAAACTGTCTTCCATCTCCCCTGTCAGGATGCCCGACTGAAGGCTCTCAGTACCTGTGGTTCTCACGTCTGTGTCGTGCTGTGCTTTCACACACCGGCATTTTTTCTTTTATGACACACCGCTTTGGTCGTAATATTCCCCACTGCATTCACATTCTTTTGGCTAATCTATATGTGGTTGTCCCACCTGCCCTTAACCCAGTCATCTATGGAGTCAGGACAAAGCAAATCCAAGAGCGGGTTGTAAAAATATTTGTATAGAAATAATAGCTCTGTGAAATGACTGGGAAATATATTCACAAATTTCAATAATCTAAGATCTAAGTCTTTCATTATATTGTATAGTACTCTCCAGAGTTTTCATTTTTATTGGAAATGGTTTAGGGTAAACGGGATTCTCTGGTGGCTCAGACAGTAAAGCGTCTGCCTGCAATGCCAGAGACCTTGGTTCGATTCCTGGGTCAGGAAGATCCCCTGGAGAATGAGATGGCAACCCACTCCAGTACTCTTGCCTAGTAAACTCCATGGATGGAGGAGCCTGGTGGGCTACAGTCCATGGGTTTGCAAAGAGTCGAACACAACTGAGAGACTCCACTTGGGTAAACAGATAAAGCAAATGAAGTGACGTCGCTCAGTCGTGCCCGTCTCTTTGCGACCCTGTGGACTGTAGTTTACAGGTTCCTTTGTCCATGGAATTTTCCAGGCAAGAGTACTGGAGTGGGTTGCCATTTCCTTTTCCAGGGGATCTTCCCGACCCAGGGATCAAACCCAGGTCTCCCGCATTGCGGGCAGACGCTTTACCGTCTGAGCCACCAGATAAAGCAAGCTACCACATTTATCCACTTTGCTCACCTCCCCCATGTAAATGAGCAAAGACTAACAAAACAGGAAGATATTGATAGCTTATGGTAAACAGTATCAGGGCGTGTCATTCATTCACACAAGCACACCATAGAGTTAGTAAAGTAAAGTAGAAAACCTGTATACTGAGAAAGCACAGAGGCTAGAGCTCTGAGTGCTCTTACCTTGTCCTGAAGATCCTGGATGAGCTCCCAAGATGATAGCTTATGATGAATGGTGTCAGATTCTAGATCTCTGAAGAAGATTTAGCTTTGGGACCAGGGACCAGTCTTGATCACTCAAGAGCTTTTGTGTGTCAGAGTTTTATTAAAGTATGAAAGAGACAGTGAAAGCTTCTGACATAGACCTAAAAAGGGGGCCAGAGAGTGCCCCCATTGTTAATGTTAGCAAAGGAGCTATATACTTTTTTAATTGGTTATTACAGTAAATCAAAAGACTGTCTCAAAGTTGTAAAGATCTTACTAGACCCACTCCCATAATATACATTCTAAGATTTCAGGATTAGTCAGAAACTTTTCAAGAAGGAGAAACTGTTCTCAAGCTGGATCATTGTTGTTATATAATCCTTACTACAGAGTTTAAACTGAGTTGTTTGTTGTGTAATCACCAGTTCTAGGCTTAAAGAAAAAAACATTTTATGTTACTAAGACTAAGGAATGTAGAGGATAAAAAGGATTTGTCCTTTCCTCCTCCTTGAGAATTCCAGACCCCTATCTCCTCCTTGAGAGCCCCAGACCCCTCTCTCCTACTCTAGTACCCTGGACTTCTTATCAACCTGCCTAGGAATTGACTCTCAATATTCTGGAGGCAGCAGTGATCTTGGATAGAATGCCTGATGGAAAAGGGTGAGATTTCCCTCATTTCTCCATGTCTTCTCTTTGGGTAAGTTTAAAATCTGATAGAACACTGATCTCATAATATAGATCAAGAAAATAAAGTTCAAACCATGGGTGGGTAGTGACGTCTGAATTAGAATATCGTGTTCCATAGAACCATGTTCTTTATAACAATCCCTGAATTTTGTCTCCCTGCTCTAGAATCCTAGACTCATTTTTATTTTTATGATCCCTCAGTCTTCTCATTTGCTCCTTTTTATCTTTACTGTTCCTTTTAGTTCCTCTCTCTGTTTCTTTCTTCTTTCTTTCTCTAACAGATCAAGCTTTGGGGAACTAAAGAATAAGAGAATCTGCAGTGTGAGCATTAAGAATACATAATATTGTTTTCCCTCCTGAAGCAAAGTCATTTTATTTTTTATATTTTAATTTTCTTTTCAAACCCTTGAGTTCAGGGCTGACTTTCAATAGATTGCAGCGAGGGAGCTGCTCTGCTACCTAGGAAACCCCAATAAAGAAGCAGGTCCTCCATGAATGGGTTAGCACCAGGTTCCCCACGAAAGTGCAGGTGTGTGACTGGTGAGGGGATATCCACCTTTCTGGCCTCGTCCCAGTGTCCCAGGAAGTAGGGCTTCCCACACTGGACCCCCGTCCCCATGCTCGGCAGAGCAGGCTACACCGCACCCCCAGGGAGGCAGGCGGCGGCCAGCCAAAAAAGTCATTTTAGATGTAAATAATCATCTGTACTATGTCTAATTCCAATCGAGTTCTACTTACAATTTTTCTTGTTTTCTATACCACGTACCTTCAGATATACAGGACTTCAGAACACTTGAAAAGGAATCAGGATCATTCTATGGTTTAAGAAGACCAGTCGTGGTGTCAAGTCCAAAATTATCTCACTGTAATTTATTAACAATGTAGATTTCACATATATAGTCGTATCTGCAAACTCTAGATACAGTTGGAAAGTGTGGTTTGCTTAAACTAGGTAAAAAGAGCACCGATTTGAAATTTGTGACTGACCACGACACTCTTGTGTAGAAATCAAAAGTCTCTATCATATCCTGTGTTTTAGAACCACTCTCTAGGTTTAATGAAGAGAGGCAAAATATTCAAAGCTCTTCAGAGTTAGATATCTGGAAATTAGGAAAGATATAGCCAATAAGACAAGGCAAGCAACAACATATGTTGCTGCTGCTGCTGCTAAGTCACTTCAGTCGTGTCCAACTCTGTGCAACCCCATAGACGGCAGCCCACCAGGCTCCTCTGTCCCTGGGATTCTCCAGGCAAGAATACTGGAGTGGCAATTTCTGTAAATCTGTCAGCTCTTGATCTGAAATTTAACACTGGCTAAGTACAATTCTTGTATCCTATAACACTTTATGGAATTTCCTTAGGCCTGTCTGCATGAGTTATAAATTGTTTTGTTTTGTTTAGGCCTCTTCCTCATGTCCCTAAAATTTTATGTGAACTTAGAATTTTAAAGATGGAGAGAGCTAATCTACCTCCTGTATTTTACAAATAAGAAAACCAAAATTCAAAGAAAGGCAGGAAATTTGTGCATAAAGCATATCTGCATTTAGCATCATTTAGAGGTAACAAGGTGGCTCTAGTGGTAAAGTACACTCCTACCAATGCAGGAGACATAAAAGACACAAGTTTAACCCCTGGGTCAGGAATATGCCCTGGGGGAGGACACGGCAACCCACTACAGTATCCTTGCCTGGAGAATCCCACGGACAGAGGAGCCTGGGGCTACAGTTCATAGGGTTGCACATAGTTCGACGGGACTGAAGCAACTAAGCAAGCATGCACAGAGGTAACAAGAAATGATCACTCAGATAAATCATTTTGACCACAAACTCTTAACTCTTGCAGGACATCTGGATAGAAAATACTTGGTGTATATAAGTGACAATCCAATAATAGTTCCAGGTAGAGCTAGCTAGGAAAGTGGAAGACAGAGCAAGTAACCTAGGACTAGTGTTGGTAATGAGGAAAAGGAGACTACAGAAACTCTGCTGCAGGTGCAAGCAGAATAGTAGCAAACAGTGACTGAAGTTAATACCGTCCTCATTACTATGGTCTATAAATCCTGAGTGGTGAGGACTGACTAGCTCCCTGGTCATTCATATTTATCCACACATAAACAGGCTAAATAAAGACAATGCTTTCCCATTTCTCTGTCAATGATACTAAGTGGCCTGTGACATATAAAAAGCAACTTTATGATTAAATCTACTTATGATATTGGGGAAAATTCAATGTAAAAGTAACAGTGTACACAATGTAGATTGAAGTGAACAGTAGTGCTGGCCCCGAAATGGTTCACAATCAAACTGCAGTGCTATGCTTGGACGTGGCTGAGCAGAGTTCCCGCCCTAAGCTCCATTCTCAAGGCAACTCTGTGCTTTGGAGTGAAGTGAAGTCGCTCAGTCGTGTCCAGCTCTTTGCAACCCCACAGACTGTAGCCTACCAGTTTCCTCCATCAATGGGATTTTCCAGGCAAGAATACTGGAATGGGTTGCCATTTCCTTCTCCAAGAGATCTTTCCTACCCAGGGATTCAACCTGGGTCTCCTACACTGTAGGCAGATGCTTTACTGTCTGAGCCACCAGGGAAGCTCGTATGCTTTGGAGTAGCTTCCCCAAATTGTTCTAATTTCACTTCTGCTGCTTGGGGTCAGCTTGAGATGGCAAAATTATCTGTGCAGGGTGCCTTGAACTTGAACCAAGCACACATAGGACTAATCATTAATTCTCCTCTTCAGAGGCCTCTGATTCTCTTTTTTCAACACCCACCACCTTATGGAGTCAGACATTTGCCCTAAGGAGCTCTATGACCCATGACTATCAGGTTGTCTTGGGACCTCATTGCTGGATTCTGGGACCTGGTTTCAGGAGAGTGGCTTGGTCAGCAGTTTTGTCTGAGTGGACAGCATAGACTTTCTTTCATGGAATCACATGAAATGAAGCCACCAGAAGGGTTGTGACATGCTGATTGGAGGTGTTTCTCACTCATCACTCATGACAGACATAGGACGAGTTCAGGGCTCTAGGCTACCAATGGTCCATTCTGAAATGCTGGGCTTGAACTATGTGTTAGATCTGTTCACTGTCCTTCAACTCTCTCCATTTACACTCTCATGCTGCTTCCTAGCTACAGCACTTGAAGGTAGTAGCGGGAGCTGAGACCTCCTTTACCTTACTGCCTTCCTCACCATGGCCCTAGTACCCACAGTGACTGACCATCCCACTCTCTCTGCAAGCTCCATACCACCTGTCAGCTAAGTGATTACATCTGTGTACTACAAAGGATTTGTGACCATTATAGCCAACTGATATGATGACATGCCACCCTGAGTCAATGTTAAATAACACCAGATGAGGTAGGGGTATTCCTTACAGGAGTGAGAATGCCCTTCTCATTTTACTACAGACACCTCACCTATGCTACAAGCTGGTGACACTGTGAAAGGAAACAACGCAGCAAGAACTGAAAGAGATCGTCTTCTAGACGTGCAGTCATTAGGTATTAAATATTTTAGGTGGCAAAAGATGTGTTTTTCTACATTAATGTTATAAAGTCCAAAAAAATAAATGGAATATAAACAGTTAAAAAAAATCACATTTTCCTGAAGGATCTGGTTAAACCTGGCATTTGTAGTCATCATCAATGAAACACAGAAAGAACTTTTGAAGAGTCATTGGAAGCTATTATCCATGGGTAATACAAAGGAGAATGCAGCAGGCTTCTAATGACACAATCAGAATTAAACAAATGGAATTTGGAAATGCTAGAAATAAGATGATGAACAAAATAATATTGTTCTGAACAGCCATGTCATGGTAAATAATAACCACATCAGAACCTTCTTTTGTAGCAGGAGACTTGAAATGGCCATAAATGGCCTGTCTTCTCAACTAAAAAACAAGTAGTTCATGGAGCTGAACAGGAAGAAAAAAGTACCTGGAAACTACAAAGAATCTTTACTTGCAGTGATTAGACAATAACCAAATATATAATTAATTCTTCTCTACTCATTATCTTAAATGCTCATTGATAAATTACTATATACCACATGATGTTTATCATACATTTTTTAGGCAAATTGTTTGTATGTTCAGGACCCAAAGAACACATTTGCCCCAGGCACCAGATAGGTCAAGTCCTCCATACATTTTTACATTCAGCGTCTGTGAACCAAACTTCTAACATCCCATTTCATTCCTATGATCTGTGCCAACATAATACCGTCCTGGACCTGAACAGGATCCCAGTGTTCTCAGAATAATATGTATGCAGTTTGACTATTGATTTATGGACAATGCTGTGTGTAAGTGTATGTGTGCACACATGCTTATGTTTGTGTTACACATGACATGAATTTGCTAGGGTCTGAACTTTAAATGCTTTACATACAGACTTAATAGCAAAGATATGCAATATGATAGGAGAAGGAAATGGCAACCCACTCCAGTATACTTGCCTGGAGATTACATAGATAGAGGAGCCTGGTAGGCTATAATCCATGGGGTCACAGTCAGACACGACTGAGCGACTAACACTGAACAATATGATAACAAGAAAAAATATATAAACATAAAAATAGTCAAGGAAATGGTGACAAGAGAAAAATGACTCCAGTTTTAATTATATTCTATCATATTAAATGCTCCAAAACAATGCCTTTTCTCTTAAGCCACCCTTACACTCCCAGATACCCCTCCTTTATGGGAACCCTTTATACATCATGGGGCACTTCACAGAATACAGAAGCCCATCTAGTTCATAGAATATTAGCATTGTTTCTATCTATATTACTCACCAGCACCTTGAGAGTGGACATAACTCAGTCTAATTGATTTATTTCCTCTAGTTTGTACTGTTATTAAAAGCATTTTGTATTATAGAGCTATTCAAATATTTTAAATATAAAGTATTGTTTCCATAATGTAGACATATGGAGTATATTTAGGGATAGATGTGTTACTTGGAAAGGTCTGCTTTGACAATCTGACAAAGTCTAAATTAAAATCCCAGTGAGCAGTAAATCAATGGAACATCCCAAAAGAGAATAAAGACACTCAAAATGGAAACAGTTCCCCCAAAGTATATGAATTGGACTTACTTAGCTGCTGAATATATGTTACCAATCCCTCTACCCTACTCCACTCTCCAACTGAATGATGGAGTGTGGTTTATGCAGATAAAACAGCCTAACATTACTCTTGGCATCCTCCCTGAGGGGGGTGACATCCTGGCAGCCTGGCCAAGGGTGGCCATGTTCATCCCAACCAGACAGAGACAGGCCCACCCACATTTGACTGATAGAGTTTAGCACCAGTGCAGATTCCACATTCCCACTCCAGTACTCACTGAGAAGTGCCTAATGAGGCTGATGCACTTACAGACACAAGAAAAATCTTTGCTATTATTGTATAAATCTATAAATATACATAAATCATGTTTTAAAAAAATAAAGAAAGAAGCAAACATTCAGGACATTTAATCCAGATACAACATCTCTCAAATCTGTTCCATATTGGTCCATTCATTTGGTTTATCAGCCCATAATTCAGTTCAGTTCAGTTCAGATGCTCAGGTGTGTCCAATTCTTTGTGACTCCATGGACTGCAGCACACCAGGCTTCTCTGTCCATCACCAACTCCCAGAGCTTGCTCAAACTCATGTCCATCGAGTCGGTGATGCCATCCAACCATCTTTATCCTCTGT
The DNA here is from genome assembly GCF_001704415.2 of Capra hircus. NCBI lineage: Eukaryota > Metazoa > Chordata > Mammalia > Artiodactyla > Bovidae > Capra > Capra hircus. The sequence goes on from NC_030822.1 coordinate 35,196,309, forward strand.
CATCCCTTCTCCTCCTGAAATCTTCCCCCTTCTCCATCCTTCAATCTTTCCCAGCATCAGGATCTTTTCAAATGAGTCAGTTCTTTGCATCAGGTGGCCAAAGTATTGGGAGTTTCAGCTTCAGCATCAGTTCTTCCAATGAATATTCAGGACGGAGTTCCTTTAGGATTGACTGGTTAGATCTCCTCACAGTCTGAGTCTCAAGAGTCTTCTCCAGCACCAGTTCAAAAGCATCAATTCTTTGGCACTCAGCTTTCTTTATAATCCAACTCCCACATTCATACATGACTACTGGAAAAACCATAGCTTTGACTAGACAGACCTTTGTTGGCAAAGTAATGTCTCTGCTTTTTAATATGCTGTCTAGGTTGGTCATAGCTTTTCTTCCAAAGAGCAAGCATCTTTTAATTTCATGGCTGCAGTCACCATCTGTAGTGATTTTGGAGCCCCCCAAAAATAAAGTCAGCCACTGTTTCCATTGTCTCCTCATCTCTTTGCCATGAAATGATGGAACCGGATGCCATGTTCTTAGTTTTCTGAATGCTGAGTTTAAGCCAACTTTTTTACTCTCCTCTTTCACTTTCATCAAGAGGCTCTTTAGTTCCTCTTCACTTTCTGCCATTAGGGTGGTGTCATCTGCATATCTGAGGTTATTGATCGTTTTCCCAGCAATCTTGATACCAGCTTGTGCTTCATTTGCGACCAGACTCTTTGCGACCCCATGGACTATACAGTCCATGGAATTCTCCAGGCCAGAATACTGGAGTGGGTAGCCTTTCCCTTCTCCAGGGCATTTTCCCAAGCAAGGGATCAAACCCAGGTCTCCCCCGTTGCCAGCAGATTCTTTACCAGCTAAGCCAAAAGGAAGCGAAGTGAAATTGCTCAGTCATGTCCAACTCTTTGCAACCCCATGAACTGTAGCCTACCAGGCTCCTCTTTCCATGGGATTTTCCAGGCAATAGTACTGGAGTCGGATGCCATTTCCTTCTCCAGGGGATCTTTGCAACCCAGGGATCGAACCCAGGTCTCCCACATTGTAGACAGATGCTTTACCATCTGAGCCACCAGGGAAGTCCCCACCTATAATTCAGTGGCATCTTTAAGAACTTGGAAAATTCCTTGCAGATACTTCCATTTTCCAGGTGCCAACTCAGAAATTTTGAAGAAAATTACCAGTAGTTTTCCAAGGTGGTTTCATGATTTTGTACTCTGACTGATTCCTCTTGAGAAATCTGTATGCAGGTCAGGAAGCAACAGTTAGAACTGGACATGGAACAACAGACTGGTTCCAAATAGGAAAAGGAGTATGTCAGGGCTGTATATTGTCACCCTGCTTATTTAACTTCTATGCAGAGTACATCATGAGAAACGCTGGACTGGAAGAAACACAAGCTGGAATCAAGATTGCCGGGAGAAATATCAATAACCTCAGATATGCAGATGACACCACCCCTATGGAAGAAAGTGAAGAGGAACTCAAAAGCCTCTTGATGAAAGTGAAAGAGGAGAGTGAAAAAGTTGGCTTAAAGCTCAACATTCAGAAAACGAAGATCATGGCATCTGGTCCCATCACTTCATGGGAAATAGATGGGGAAACAGTGGAAACAGTGTCAGACTTTATTTTTTTAGGCTCCAAAATCACTGCAGATGGTGACTGCAGCCATGTAATTAAAAGAGGCTTACTCCTTGGAAGAAAAGGTATGACCAACCTAGATAGCATATTCAAAAGCAGAGACATTACTTTGCCGACTAAGGTCCGTCTAGTCAAGGCTATGGTTTTCCTGTGGTCATGTATGGATGTGAGAGTTGGACTGTGAAGAAGGCTGAGCACTGAAGAATTGATGCTTTTGAACTGTGGTGTTGGAGAAGACTCTTGAGAGTCCCTTGGACTGCAAGGAGATCCAACCAGTCCATTCTGAAGGAGATCAGCCCTGGGATTTTTTTGGAAGGAATGATGCTAAAGCTGAAACTCCAGTACTCTGGCCACCTCATGTGAAGAGTTGACTCATTGGAAGACTCTGATGCTGGGAGGGATTGGGGGCAGGAGGAGAAGGGGACGACAGAGGATGAGATGGCTGGATGACATCATGGACTCGATGGACATGAGTCTGAGTGAACTCCGGGAGTTGGTGATGGACAGGGAGGCCTGGCGTGCTGCGATTCATGGGGTCGCAAAGAGTCGGACACTGAGCGACTGAACTGAACTGAACTGAACTGACCAACAAGTATGAGAGCTTCAGCTGTTTCGCATTTTCACCAATGTTGAGGGGTTTTTGATCTTTTGAATCTTAGCTGTTCTAGTGTGTGAGAAACAGTATCTCACTGTAGTTTTCATTTTCATTTCCCTGATAGGTAGTGACATTGATTATGCTTTTGGCACTTATGGGCCATTTTTAAATCTTCCTTTATAAAGTTTGTGTTGTTGCTGTTGTTTAGTCACTAAGTTGTGTCCCACTCTTTGCAACCCTATGACTCCTCTGTCCATGGGATTTCCCAGGCAAAAATACTGGAATGGATTGTCATTTCCTTCTCCAGGGGATCTTCTCAGCTCAGGGATTGGCAGGCAGATTCTTTATCACTGAGCCACCTGGGAAGCCTGAATTTGTACCAGTCTTTTCCAATAACTACAAAACTAGCTCCTTTAATATATATTTGGATGCAGTTCAAAAGCCTTTGGAAAATCGAGGTTAAAGATAAAACTGCCTATGTTAAAAGTAGAACCAGTAAAACATACATATATATAAGATATGTCATATATTGTACATTATTGTATAAACTAAAAGTAAATTTAAATAGAGAGATCTTCAGTGAAAGATAAAGTTGCTTACTGACTATGAAAATTTCAGAAAAAAATACTCGGCAAACTCAAGCTGGTGCCCTTAAACTATGGCAAGCTATAGGCACAGTGTGGTTTCTGAAATCTAGATTCAAAGACACAGTGAAGGAACCTACCTGGCAGGAGCTGGGATTTATTTTGAGGGACTCACTCAGCACATGATGACTTTCAGTTCATCTACAAGGGGTGGGCACTTGGAAACCAGAGAGAATACCCTGACTTTCCTCCCTGCTACCCTCCTGCTGGTGTTTTCTATATTCTGAATACAACCAGGTGTCAAAGCACAAAGGAAGCAATCAGTGCAGTACATTTGTGTGGGTCCTCCAGGATGCAGTGTATGAAGGGGTCCTAGAGAGGCAGAGAAGATATGCAGCACATTGGCCCACATAAACGAAGAGCTAAAAAGAAATTCAGAACAAAAGCTCGAAGACCAGCATTTTTATGTATTCTCCTTTCAAGTACTATACTATTTTTTCAGGATTGTATCTGTGATATTTGATACTGTCTCTCTTTGGTCTCAGGCTTCCCAGCTGGTGCTTTAGGTAAAGAACCTGCCTGCCAATGCAGAAGATACAAGAGACGTAGGTTCAATCGCTGGATTGGGAAGATCCCCCTGGAGGAGGGGATGGCTACCCACTCCAGTATTCTTGCCTGGAGAATCCCCATGGACAGAGGAGCCTGGTGGGATACAGTCCACAGGGTCGCACTAAGTCAGACACGACTAAAACGACTTAGCAGGCCTGCACACTGCTATTTGTCCTCAGAGTCCCCTTAGAACAGATTTGGATTTCTTTTTATCCTCTTAGACCACTCAAGAGTTATGCAAAATACTTCCGATTTTCAAAACTCATGTTATGAATTCACTCTGAAATTAAATGTACCATGTTTACCTAGAGGGTCAAAATTTTTTAAAAAGAAGGAATGGATAATCAAGTCACTGCCATGCATGTCCTATGTCTGTATCCCTATATGTTCTCAAGTAATTTTATATTACTCTTTCCCTAAGGTCTAAAGTGAGATGTAAGGAAAACTGAAATGCCAGGAGTATTCTTTTACATGTTCTATAAAATCCATGGGTATTGAAGAAAACTTTGAGCTTTCTAAAGCTTTAACTAGCACTGAAATTCAAAAAATTGATATGAAAATGTATAGCCAGATATAACACATTTTGTGGAGAATACTGTAAGTGATGAAGAAGAGTCGAAAACTTTTTTATCCTTTATGCTCTTTTACCATAAATAAATCAAAGCTTTCTGAAGAGAAGATGGTGATTCACTTTGAGTCATATAAGTAACGCTATATGTAAAATATCTTGAAAAATTACAGTTATTTACCTGATAGCTCACAAGAGATCTTTTTTACTTGCTCAAAAAGTAGTTGATTATGCCATTGCATATATATAAAGGTAAAATTACAAATAAAGTTTTATTGATTTATCTTATATTTATTGAACACCTAAATAATGTGTTGTCTAATAAGAGCTTAGTAAATAATAGGTTGAATCAAGAATGTTTGCTTGTCATATGAGCATTACTGACACCTAGTGGTCAAGCTAAATGCATTTCTTAATTAAATGAGTCCTTTCAGTACAGACAATATCCATTTTAGCAATAGCTTGGATCTATTGTCAAACACTTCTTTTTCATTGCATTATCTTAATTCAGAAAAAAACGTGATGTGAATTGTCATTTTCATCCCTTTTAAAATATTTTATTTATTTATAAGGCAGAATGTGAGGCTTATAGAGGTAAAGAATTATGCTCAATGTTTCTAAGTTATTGTATTGTAGAAAAAAGATTTAAACTTAAGTTTTCTGACTCTAAAATGTTGATTCCAGGGATAATGCCATAAATTAATTAAATAGCCAGTGTTTAATATCAATTAATTTCTAATAAACAGTGATAGACTCCTTTCTAGGCATTATCTTATTATATCATTACAACAATCCTGTTAAGTTGGTTTTCTTTCCTTATTTCCCTGTGAGGAAACCAAAGTTCAAAAGGTAAATTGAATGGACAAAAATCACAGAACAAAGGGATGGGCGAAGGGACCATGTTCCCAATATACATGATACATAATTACTATTATATCTAGCGTTAGAGGTGCTATACTCTCACGAAAATCATTTAGTGGAAATCTTAAAAGAAATATAGCTCAAAGTTTGTAAACTTACATAAGAATTCTGGCTCTGGCCTTTATTTAATGTACATATATTTTTGCACTGAGTTTGAGAAATGCTGGGGTTTTTTCTGTAGTGCTCTTTCACTGTCTCCCCTGTCTGCCAAAAGTAACTTCACCTGATCCACAGTGAGGTTTAAGATGTTGGTGAAAAAAGAAAAAGGTGAAATTGAAAGTCGCTCAGTCATGTCTGACTCTTTGTGACCCATGGTCTGCAGCCTGCCAGTTTGGTGGGAGGCCATTATTCCTCTGACTGACTGGACTCCTGAGGGTACTCACTGGAGGATGCAGACTATAGATCTGTAACCAGAGGGAATTTCTGACCAGAAAATTTTAAGGTTGTCCTCAGGGATATGGAAATTTTCCATGCCATATTACGTCCAAGGACACAACCCACAGTGGGAAAGCCCTTCCAGGGGGGCTAGAGTTCTCATATAACTCCTTGGCCTTGGCTATTGAGAACTCAGACATGTGCAGGCTGCAGTCTGTGGCAGCCAGTTCTTCACAAATGATTTCTCAGATGCCAGCCAGAGGTAGGTGAGTCAGTTTCTGGTTATACTGGAAGAAGGATCACAATGACAGTAACTAAAGTGATTCATGGAATGATGGCATTCCAGTGGCTCCATCAGAGTCTCTGTAGAGAAGGCCATCTCCGAGCAGAGCAGCAAGAAATTGTGTTGCGAAAAACCTGAATTTATAGATGTACATCGGTCACTAACACAAAATCACATAGCAAACACAGGACTAAATATGCAAACTGCTATCAAAAACTCAGCAGATAGGTAGATAGATATTAAACAGATAGATTCAGACATGTGAACAAAGAATGGGATATGCAAACAGGAGGGAAAAATACTAATGGTAACTCACTGGCTGGAACAAATGAACTCCTTGCTTCTCTCAGAAGAGAACCCCTTACACTGGGCATGGTCATCCTAGTGGGAGGTTACAGCATTTCTGAAAATGAGGCACAGAGGGGTTGAGAGATGGGAAGCCTGGAAACCTGGGCAAAGATATTATTCAATTCTGCTGCAAAGATGGAAGCCAGTCCCTGAGTGAAGCTCACCACAGTTTACTTGGGGAACTGTGTATCTGAAAGGACAGAGAGGTTCCGAAAGAAAAAGAAAGAGCATCAGAGAGTTATGGTGAATATAAACTTTAAAAATGTGCATGGAAGTGTTTATTAAACAGAAAATAATATTAAGCACACAAAAGGTGAAGATGACTGCATCAGTAGTGGCCATAGTAATGGTAATGCATGTGTGCACACTCAGTCGCTCAGTCATATCTGACTCTTTGTGACATTATGGTCTGTAGCCCACTAGGCTCCTCTGTCCATGGGATTCTCCAGGAAGAATACTAGAGTGGGTTGCCAGGCCCTCCTCCAGGGGATCTTCCCAACTCAGGAACTGAACCCGCATCTCTCAAATCTCCTGCATTGGCACATGGGTTCTTTACCACTAGAGCCACCAGGGAAGCCCAGTAAAGACAATGGTTGCAACAAAGTGACCTAAACAGACAGCATTTTTGCCAATGACAATATGCTTCTACTGATATTTAGCCCCAAGAAAATCTTCCATGATCATTCAGTGGGATGATAATAAGATCAAAACAATAGTAAACATTGGAAACACTGGACAATCTTATTGAGCAGGACATGAATCTTTGAACCCCCTACTCCCTTTGAACAGGATATGAGTCACAGCATCTCAATCACATTTTATTGATAGTATTATATTGATCAGTCATATGTTTTTCAAAAGGAAAATTACTGAGAGTCATTGGTGAAGAGGGATGAATTATTGAAAAATAAAGATAAAATATTATAGAAGTCTTAATTAGCTCAGTAGTTGTGAGGGAGAAGAAAAATAGATTTGATAGGTATTTCTGAAGACTAACACTATTAAAGTACTTGGTGGCTCAGATCATAAAGAATCTGCCTGCAATGCAGGAGACCCAGGTTCGATCCCTGGGTCGGAAAAATCTCCTGGAGAAGGGCCTGGCAATCCACTCCAGTATTCTTGTCTGAAGAATTCCATGGACAGAGGAGCCTGGCAGGCTATAGTCCATAAGGTCACAAAGAATCATACACAATTGAAGCAACTTAGCATACACACAAATGTGAATTTTAGTCCAAGCCATGTCTAGAAGCAAATTGAAGTTTTGCCCCTGATGCAAGAAATACAGAGAATATTGGCAAGTAGAGAAAGAAGAAAAAGTAAGATGTGAAGTTCAAATGCAGACAAGTAAGTAAGGAAAGAGTAAGTTTCCTGAGACTGAAAGAGAAATACAGCCAAGAATGAGCAGAAACACAATGCCATCTGTGGTATGCCCTGTGACATACTTTCCAGATCTGCTTTTTAGGAAATATGCATCTACCTCCCAGCTGCTAGGAATATCAGATACTGGGAGCTCACATCTGCACCCCTTTCTGGAACTGTCATCCAACCCAAGAAACTCTCTCAACCAAAGTTTTGTCCCATCACTCAGGATAACACACAGCCAATGGCAGGACGCCGTGGAATGCAAATAACTGACTTCCTTGCATCCTCGTGGGACAACATAGAAGGGCCATTCCAGCTCCAGAGCTTCCCATAATATCACTGGAGGCCCCAGATGCAGTCTCATGGTGAGTCAGCTTCTCCTTCAACCCAGTCCTACTTTACTAGCTTTTTTAGAAACATAATTTCTGAGAGATCTCCAAAATCCCTCTGCATGCCACTCTATTACCCAGTTTGTGTTTATCTAGGATATCATATTTATATGATAATTGGAAAGATTATTTCCACTAAACCTTTAACTTTTATTTGCCAATTATTGCTGATTTCTGCCTATATCTATGTAAAGTATAAAGATACTTTATACCATGAACATCAATCTGGCACAGATTTTGACCTCAAAGACATTATACCCTAGTGGTAAAAAGATAGCAGTGTTTCTTTAAGCTAGAATGAGCATTAGAATTGCCTAGAGGGTTTAATTAGCATTATTAATAGGTCTCAATACCAGAGATTCTGATTTAGAGAGTCTGGGGTTCAGTTCAGTTCACTCAGTCGTGTCTGACTCTGTGACCCCGTGAATTGCAGCACGCCAGGCTTCCCTGTCCATCACCAACTCCCGGAGTTCACCCAGACTCACGTCCATCAAGTCAGTGATGCCATCCAGCCATCTCATCCTCTGTTGTCCCTTTCTCCTCCTGCCCCCAATCCCTCCCAGCATCACAGTCTTTTCCAATGAGTCAACTCTTCTCATGAGGTGGCCAAAATACTGGAGTTTCAGCTTTAGCATCATTCCTTCCAAAGAAATCCCAGGGTTGATCTCCTTCAGAATGGACTGGTTGGATCTCCTTGCAGTCTAAGGGACTCTCAAGAGTCTTCTCCAACACCACAGTTCAAAAGCATCAATTGAGTCTGGGGTAGTGTCCAGTAATTAGCATTTATAACAAATTACTAGATGATGCTGATACCCATGGCCCAGGTACTACACTTTAAAAACCACTAATAATCAATAATGACTAGCATAACAGCAAGATAAATAGACTTCTAGAAAATAACAAAAATAATAAATAATCATGAAATAAGCCAGCTGGGGAAGGCTCTGTGGATAGTGTTTCATTAAATCTAGACTAAGAATTATTTTGGTGGTGGGACTTAGAAGAATTTATAGCTCTGAGAAGGTTTATTATTTTGCTGGAATTATACATTAGTCTCCTGATATGTCAAAATTTCTTAATTCCATTCCTTAGTTCAGATCTAAACACTAGCTGTCCACCCCTCCACCATAACTAAGTTCCCTACCACACACCATTTTCTCTTTTCATTTAGCAATCCCTTGTTCTTTTATAAAAAAATTTTTATTAAAGTATAGTTGATTTATAATGTTGTCTTTTTTGTATTCTTTTCCATTATCATTTATTATAGGATACTAAATATAGCTATCTGTGATATACAGTAAGACCTTGTTGCTTATATATTCACATACTATCTTCTTTTCAGGCCTCTCTTGAAAGAATGTATCATTCACCTAAACCATCTATATCAATACAAATCCTGTAATTTTATACACACACACACAGACCATTTTGTTTAGGCTTTACATGATGATTAATAGATATAATTAACAATCAATATTTGTTATTTTATAGCCATATACAGTTTCTTCCTTAAAGAGTGAAGGGAAAAATATACAAGTGCAAAATGGCTTTTTTGGGGAATATTCCACGTAGTTTTCTATGTTGGTGAGGTAAATACTTTGAAGTGAGAATGTCTTTTTAATTCTGTCTCATATTCCATCTCTAGGTCTCCTCAGCCGTATTATGAAATTAAAGATTCCAGAAAACAGGTGACATGCTCTGAAAGAGGTTATGGTCTCTCCCTGGAAGCAAGAAAACTGCAAAAAATGTATCTATAACCACTCCAACCAGATATGCTGCACCCCAACAAGACACAGCTCCATCCTTCCTCCTTTCTTCTGTTGGGGATTCCAGGGCTGGAAGACGTGCACATCTGGATCGGCTTCCCCTTCCTTGCAGTCTATCTAATAGCTCTCCTGGGAAACGTTACCATCCTGTTCGTGATCCAGACTGAACGCAGCCTCCACCAACCTATGTTTTACTTCCTGGCCATGTTGGCCTTCACTGACCTTGGCCTGTCCACAGCCACCATCCCCAAGATGCTGGGCATCTTCTGGTTCAATCTCAGGGAGATTGTGTTTGGTGCTTGCATCACACAGATGTACACAATTCACATATGCACTGGCCTGGAATCTGTGGTGCTGACGGTCATGGCCATCTGCAACCCCCTGAGGTATAGCATGGTCCTCACCAGTAAGGTAATAGCTATCCTTGGCATAGTCATCATATTTAGGACTTTGGTATTTGTGACTCCACTTATCTTCCTTATCCTGAGACTGCCTTTCTGTGAAGTCCGGATCATCCCCCACACCTATTGTGAACACATGGGTTTGGCAAAGTTGTCTTGTGCCAGTATTAGGGTCAATGTTATCTATGGCTTGATTGCTTTCTCTGTGGGATACATTGATCTTTCTGTGATTGGATTTTCATATGTCCAAATCCTCAGAGCAGTCTTCCACCTCCCGTCCTGGGATGCACGGCTCAAGGCACTCAGCAGCTGTGGATCCCATGTCTGCGTCATGTTGGCCTTCTACCTGCCAGCACTCTTCTCCTCCATGACCCACCGCTTTGGCCACAATGTCCCTCACTGCATCCACATACTTCTGGCCAATCTATATGTGGTTGTACCTCCTGCCCTTAATCCTATCATCTATGGTGTCAGGACAAAGCAGATAAGAGAACGAGTACTTAGGATGCTCAACCCAAAAAGCTATTGATGTTTAGCGCCAAGGAAATCTTCCATGATCATCAGTTCAGTTCAGTTCAGTCACTCAGTCGTGTCTGACTCTTTGCGACCCCATGAATCACAGCATGCCAGGCCTCCCTGTCCATCACCAACTCCCGGAGTTCACTCAGATTCATGTCCATCGAGTCCGTGATGCCATCCAGCCATCTCATCCTCTGTTGTCCCTTTCTCCTCCTGCCCCCAATCCCTCCCAGCATCACAGTCTTTTCCAATGAGTCAACTCTTCACATGAGGTGGCCAAAGTACTGGAGTTTCAGCTTTAGCATCATTCCTTCCAAAGAAATCCCAGGGTTGATCTCCTTCAGAATGGATTGGTTGGATCTCCTTGCAGTCCAAGGGACTCTCAAGAGTCTTCTCCAACACCACAGTTCAAAAGCATCAATTCTTCGGTGCTCTGCCTTCTTCACAGTCCAACTCTCACATCCATACATGACCACTGGAAAAACCATAGCCTTGACTAGAAGGACCTTAGTCAGCAAAGTAATGTCTCTGCTTTTGAATATACTATCTAGGTTGGTCATAACTTTTCTTCCAAGGAGTAAGCGTCTTTTAATTTCATGGCTGCAGTCACCATCTGCAGTGATTTTGGAGCCCAGAAAAATAAAGTCTGACACTGTTTCCACTCTTTCCCCATCTATTTCCCATGAAGCGATGGGACCAGATGCCATGATCTTCGTTTTCTGAATGCTGAGCTTTAAGCCAACTTTTTCACTCTCCTCTTTCACTTTCATCAAGAGGCTTTTTAGTTCCTCTTCACCATCAGTGGGATAATAATAAGATCAAAGCAGTAGTAAACACTGGAAATATTTTCATTAAACTCCTCTGGCATTTCCACACAAGCCAGTCACACTGCTTTTTTGCCCATCAGTCATAATCTGTATATTCCCATTGGAAGGCATAGCTCAAAGATTCCAAAATAATCACTCTACTTTTTGCCATAGGAAAAGTACATCAAAAATTCTCACACTGAAATCCCACTGATGCTACAAAATTTCTAAACGGTGAAAAAGATTTGAAAAAGTCATGTCCCCAGTACCTTCAATAATTTTCTTTCTTATGGTCTTGTTATTCACAGGTCAGAAGCTGAAGTTCATGACTATAAAAATGATGAATTTCATGAAAGTCAAACAGGACACAGTGGTAAGGGACATGCATGAGTCATGAGATTCAGGTTTAAACTCAGGCTCTGTCCTTGACTGGAAGGTTTACCTGAGTTTGTCACTTAGAACTCTTTGAGTATCAGTATACTCGCTAATAAAATAACTGAAAAAAAAAACCAAACAAACTGTTGTGAACATCTTTGCAGCTTCTAAGAACAAAGAAACATTGAAAATAAACACGTGTTTCTGGTGTGGTTGTTACTTCTGGTGCATATAGATTAGTTTACTAATTTCAATCCTACTCTACAGTCACTGATTCCAGCTGCAGATGACCCTGGTGCTTGGGGGTCTGCAGGGACTCAACCCTGACCTTGGTCAAAGCCTAGTCAGAAGGGTATAATGCCTAAAGAGTTAAGAGTGCTTTCTCTGGGCTTGAGGACTCAGTGAAACTACATGCCCTACCGTCCTGATTAGGGCATGAGGCAGAATGGTTAGCTTTAGAGCAGAATGCACGAGAGTGGCTACTAACATAAAGTCATTCCCATCTGAGTATGGAAGCTAGATAGTATAACTGATTTTTTGGGTATTCTAGGAACTGCAGAAACATTCAGTTGGCTTCTAATTGGAAATGGGACCCTGGTTAAAATTCAAGAGAGAGTGAGCAAGGAATAAACAGAGAATGGGACTATGGTAATGTAAACAAAGAGAGGTGGGGAACTTAAATGATACTTTGCATAAATTTATAAAGAAAAATGACAAAATGATCAGTTTCTACACAGATATTACAATATTGACACAAACAAGATTTTAAAAGACTAAACAGATCAAAATGATGAAGGTTATTGCAGATTTTCATCCAAGTAAGATGGTGTGTGTGCTCAGTCTCATCCAACTCTTTGCTACCCCTTGGCTCCTCTGTCTATGGGATTTTCTAGGCAAGAATACTGAAGTGGGTTGCCACTTCCTCCTCCAGGGGATCTTCCCTACCCAGGGATTGAACCCACATCTCCTGCATTGCAGGTGGATTCTTTACCCATCAGGGAAGCCCTAGTAAGATGGTAAGAAGACATGATAACTTGTCATATGTTTCTCCTATTAATTATATATTAACTGTTTTGCAATATTAAAAATTTGCAAATCTTTCAAAATCATTTAGAAAATTAATGTTATTCTGATGACAAAATCAGAAAATAGAGAAGAAAATACAGAGTCTTTAAATCAACGGAAATAGCAACACAGTTATGAGAAATTTGACTCAAAGTCAGTGTTCACAGGGATAGATACTACCAATTTGTTGTAAGGATTTGTAAAGGATGTAGGATTCCATACACCAGTTGTCATTCCTCATGATAACTAGCACAATTTTGGCACATGAAGGGGCTTAGAAAACATTCCTTTACTTACAATACTGAAGTGTATAAATGTAGAGTTGACAAATAGTGTCTACAATGGATCTCTAGTTCTACAGAAGTCAGTCCCTAAATATGAGTGTCTTTGTGCTCTGGTTCTAAGGCGAGAGGTTAAAGAGGACCACAGGTTCTCACAGAATTGTCAAAACCAGGGAAGGTGGTTCAAGAAACTGGAAAAAATGGTCCTAAGACAAGGTTTCGGGTGACTCTACATACAGGTAAAGGGAATGGGACTAGGGGGCCAGGATTACTCTAAGAACCAAGTCTTAAAGGGCAGATCCAACACTGCCAAGAAGTTTCGATAATATTAAAAAAAAAAAAGTCCTCTTAGCACAGTCTTAGTTGGCAAGATTTAGTATTAACTAAATGTATTTTAAATTAGTAGACTGTAGCTGTTTTTGTCAACTGAGAAAATCTATGAAGAGTTGCTTTGCTATTTTCTGACTATGGTTCAGCTATTCTGGAAGAAGCTGTATTAAGAAACAGAGAAGGGTAAGATGGGACCTATCAAAGCCACTCACCTCACTCTATGGTTTGCAGGTTTGTCATATTTGCATGAGAAATTTACATGAGCAACACAGATCCTTTCGAGAAATAAAGATCTGAAGCCATTGAACAGTACTGAGAAACAAGAGAAAATTTTAATCAAGATCCAGTAGCAAGAGAGAGCAACAGGTTACCTGGGAATTAAATATCTAGAGGAAAACAGAATCCATCTAGCGACCAAGACTCAAAACAAAGAGCTAAATATTGTTGAGGAAATAAAACTATTCATTCCATATATCATAAAGTGGAGTTTGAAAGCCTCTTAGTACATCTGATGCTATATTTTGCTTATGATATATTCCAAGCATGTGAGTGCTAATGATGACAACTGTGACCTCAGAGACCCAGAGTGGGACATCAAGACAGGGAATCTGGGAGTCTACACAGCATTTGTTGTTGTTGTTTGGTCGGTCTCTCAGTCATGTCTGACTCTTTGCAACCCCATGGACTGCAGCATGCCAGCCTTCCCTGTCCTTCACCATATCCTGGATCGTGTTCAAACTCATGTCCATTGAATCGGTGATGTCATCCAACCATCTCATCCTCTATCCTCTGCGTTTCCTCCTACCAATCTTTCCCAGCATCAGGGTCTTTTCTGATGACTCGGCTCTTCACATCAGGTGGCTAAAGTATTAGAGCTTCATCATTAGTCCTTTTAATGAATATTCAGGATGGATTTCCTTTAAGACTGACTAGTTTGATCTCCTTGCTGTCCAAGGGACTCTCAAGAGTCTTCTCCAGCACCACAATCCAAAAGCATCAATTCTTTGGTGCTCAGTCTTCTTTATGGTACAACTCTCATATCCATACATGACTACTGGAAAAACCATAGTTTTGACTAGACAGACCTTTGCTGGCAAAGTAATGTCTCTGCCTTTTAATATGTTGCCTAGGTTTTTCAAAGTTTGGTTTTTTTTCTCCCAAAAGGCAAGCATCTTTTAATTTCATGACTGCAGTCACCATCTGCAGCAGTTTTGGAGACCAAGAAAATAAAGTCTGTCACAGTTTCCATGGTCTCCCCATCTATTTGCCATAAAGTGATAGGACCAGATGCCATGATTTTAGTTTCCTTGATGTTGAGTTTTAAGCCAGCCTTTTCACTCTCCTCTTTCACTTTCAACAAGAGGTTCTTTAGTGCCTCTTCACTTTCTGCTATGAGGGTGGTGTCATCAATATATCTGAAGTTATTGATATTTTCCCTAGCAATCTTAATTCCAGCTTGTGCTTCATCCAGCCCAGCATTTCACCTAATGTACATTGTATATAAGTTAAATAAGGAAGCAAGGTGACAACATTCAACCTTGATGTACTCTCCTTTCCCAGTTTGAAAGCAGTCCATCGTTCCATGTTCAGTTCTAACTATTGCTTCTTGACCTGCATACAGATTTCTCAGGAGGTAGGTCAGGTGGTCTGGTATTCCCATCTCTTAGAATTTGCCACAGTTCATTGTGATCTACACAGTCAAAGGCTTTAGTGTAGGCAATGAAGTAGAAATAGATGCTTTTTCTGGAATTCTCTTGCTTTTTCTATGATCTAACAGATGTTGACAATTTGATCTCTGGTTCCTCTGCCTTTTCTAAATCCAGCTGAACATTTGGAAGTTCTCGGTTCATGTACTGCTGAAGCCTCACTTGGAGAATTTTGAGCATTACTTTGCTAGCATGTGAGATGAGTGCAGTTGTGTGGTAGTTTGAACATTCATTGGCATTGCCTTTCTTTGGGATTGGAATGAAAACTGACCTTTTCCAGTCCTGGAGCCACCGCTGAGTTTTCCAAATTTGCTGGCATATTGAGTGCAGCACTTTAACAGTATCATCTTTGAAGATTTGAAATAGCTCAACAGGAATTCCATCACCTCCTCTAGCTTTGTTCATAGTGATACTTCCTAAGACCCACTTGACTTCACATTCCAGGATGTCTGGCTCTAGATGAGTGATCACACCATCATGGTTATCTGGGTTATTAAGATCTCTTTTGCAAAGTCCCTCTGTGTATTCTTGCCACCTTTTCTTAATACCTTCTGCTTCTGTCAAGTCCCTATCATTTCTGTCCTTTATTGTGCACATCTTTGCATGAAATATTCCCTTGGCATCTCTAATTTTCTTGAAGAGATCTTTCTAGTCTTTCCCATTCTATTCCTTTCCTCTGTTTCTTTCACTGATCTGTTAAGAAGGCTTTCTTATCTCTCCTTCCTATTCTTTGAAACTTTGAATTCTGATGATATATCTTACCTTTTCTCCTTTGCCTTTCGCTTGTCTTCTTTTCTCAGCTATTTGTAAGGCCTCCTCAGGCAGCCATTCTTCCTTTTTGTGCTTCTTCTTCTTGGAGACGGTTTTGGTCACTGCCTCCTGTACAATATTGTAAACCTCCATCCATCATTCTTCAGCCACTCTGTCTATCAGATCATATCCTTTGAAGCTATTTGTCACTTCCACTGCATAATTGCAAGGGATTTGATTTAGGTCATACCTGACTGGCCTAGTGGTTTTCCCTACTTTATTCAGTTCAAGTCTGAATTTTGCAATAAGCAGTTTACGATCTGAGCCACAATCAGCTCCCAGTTTTGTTTTTGCTGACTATATATTGTTTCTCCATTTTGCCTGTAAAAAATATAATCATCTGATTTTAATATTGACAATCTGTTGATGTCCATGTGCAGAGTCATCTCTCATGTTGTTGAAGGAAGGTGTTTGCTATGACCAGTGCATTCTCTTGGCAAAATTCTGTTAGCCTTTGCGCTGCTTCATTTTGTATTCCAAGGCCAAACTTGCCTGTTGCTCCAGGTATCTCTTGACTTCTACTTTTGCATCCCAATCACCTATGATGAAAAGAACATCAGTTTTTGGTTAGTTCTAGAAGATCTGGTAGGTCTTCATAGACCCATTCAACTTTAGCTGCTTTGTACTAGTGGTTGGGGCATAAACTAGGATTACTGTGATATTGAGTGGTTTGTCTTGGAAATGAACGGAGATCATTCTGTCATTTTTGAGACTGCACCCAAGTATTGCATTTTGGACTCTTTTGCTGACTATGATGGCTACTCCATTTCTTCTAAGGGATTCTTACCCACAGTTGTGTATGTAATGGTCATCTTTATTAAATTCGCCCATTCCGGTCCATTTTAGTTCACTGATTCCTAAAATGTCGATGTTCACTCTTGCCATCTCCTGTTTGACCACTTCCAATTTACTCTGATTCATGGACCTAACACTCCAGGTTCCTAAGCAACATTGTCCTTTATAGCATCAGACTACTTTTACCACCAGACACACTCACACTTTGGCTCAGCTTCTTCATTCCTTCTGGAGCTATTTCTCCACTCTTCTCCAGCAGCATATTGGGCACCTACCAACCAGAGGAGTTCGTCTTTCAGTGTCAGATCTTTTTGTCTTTTCATACTGTTCATGGGGTTTTCAAGGCAAGAATGCTGAAGTGTTTTGCCATTCCCTTTTCCAGTGGACCACGTTTTGTCAGAACTCTCCAAAAGGACCCATCAAAGGCTTCATTGCTGGCAACTCAACAGTGTCTCCTTGTGGCTATTAACCAGAATAGCAACACTGGAGTGATTATCCACTTAAGTCTGCTTGGTGTTTGAAAGGAGACTGACAACTTTGAAATTAAAATTTCTGGGATCTCCAACAGTAGGGGAAGGACTGTGGATAGCTTAAAGAGGAAAATACTGTACTTCATGATCATAAGCCAATGGGAATTTTAATGATTCATTTAAAACATAAAAGATATATATGACAATTTATACTCTGACATTGAAAAGTCAATATCAAATCAATGACATGAGTCAAGTATTCATAAATAGAATATATCTCAGCATTTTATAAGATGTTACATTAGCAATATTTGACTAGAGGCTATACATAAAAATAACATTTATTCATTTTTCAACTAAAAAAATATTTATCAAGTGTGCCATATGTATGATTCACAAAATACTGGTTAGCACAGACAGTTACCAAGAAAAAAGCTACTTTAAGAAAGCTTATGTTCAAAACAGCCCATGACTTATCATTATTTCCAACCTTGCCAATTAGGCAATTAAGCAAAATGATAAATTCCTAATGATCATTTAATTAATAGTGGCCAGAGTCAAGAGCGAGTTAAGCACATCTGCTACATAAATAAATCTGCTTTTCCTATTACATTTTTGAAGAGTGAGTTGAATTGTTAGACTTCAGCTGGATAGTTTTGCAGTTTTGTGGACTTTTTCATGGTCCATATTATAAATAGCAAAGGCAGACCACTGTATAACCCAACATATAGTGAATTGCTCAGTGTAAGTACAGTTGATTTCTCCATCAAAGATATCACAGTAACTTAACACACTTAACAATTACAGTTTATTCTCATCCACTTACCATTCCAATACGTGTGGCCTTTGTTTCACGTCAGCATTTAGAGACCCACGCTTCTTTGATTAGTTGACTCCTTCATGTTCTAATCCCTTACAGACTGCCACTGGTGCTTCTAAATATGTCAGGCAAATAAACGGGGAGAGTGAGCAGGATTTTGTAAGATATTTTAGGGATTCAATTTAAGAGAGATTTACACCATTTTTTCTGTCATTCCCTTGGCCAGAATCTTTACATAAATCTAGCTGGAGAGGGCTGGTGATTAAATATTTATTTCTTAAGAGAAATAAGGTCAAACTAGTCACTCCTAAAAGAAATCAACCCTGAATATTCATTGGAAGGACTGATGCTGAAGTTCCAATATTTTAGTCACCTGTTTCAAAGAGCAGCCTCATTGGAAAAGAGTGTGAGGCTGGGAAAGCTTGCGGGTGAGAGGAGAATGGGGCAGCAGAGCATGAGATGGTTGGATGGGATTACTGATTCAATGGATAGGGATTTGAGTGGACTCTGGGAGATGGTGGAGGACAAGAAAGCCTAGTGTGCTGCACTCCATGGGATTCCAAAGAGTTAGATGTTATTTAGTCACAAAGAGTTAGTTAGCGACTGAATAACAATAAGAAAAGTGATATGAGAGACCCTCACATGTAAAGCATATATAACCTCTTCCCAAATGAGACTACCAGAACCCTCACCTAGGCACTGTATCCTCAAAGAGTCCAAGGTCTCCAGGGGTGTGTGGTCATCTCCATCAGGTCCTGATGTAGTCCTTCTTGGATGAGTCATCTTCCTCCTCCTACCATACATCTAATAGTGGAACATAAACCAAAAAGATTCCCAGTTGAACTGAAGCATGCAATACATTTAGCAGGAACTTGTCAGTGGTAATTCTGAAGTGCTTTGGGGCAGGCACTGCAATACTTTTATCTCCTAACAGTTGGGTAAGTTCTCTTGACCTCCCACTTTATATGATTCTGGGAGAAACTCTCCTGGCCATTGCTTTCCATGTCCTTTTTCTGCATCTGTGGGGTTGTGTCTTCTTTAATGTTCCCCCACTGCCTTATATGAAGCAGGCAGTGGAAAATGTGACTTATTTTGCAGATACTGCATTTGGAGACTGCTTTGTGTCTGTCAAGTATTAAAATTAATGATTGTTTTAATTTTTTTTTTTTACTTTACAATACTGTATTGGTTTTGCCATACATCAACATGAATCTGCCATGGGTGTACATAAGTTCCCAATCCTGAACCCCCCTCCCACCTCCCTCCCCATACCATTCCTCTAGGTTATCCCAGTGCACCAGCCCCAAGCATCCTGTATCCTGCATTGAACCTAGACTGGCGATTCGTTTCTTATATGATATTATACATGTTTCAATGCCATTCTCCCAAATCATCCCACCCTCTCCCTCTCCCACAGAGTCAAAAAGTCTGTTCTATACATCTGCTTCTCTTTTGCTGTCTCGCATACAGGGTTATCGTTACCATCTTTCTAAATTCTATATATGTGTGTTAGTATACTGTATTGGTGTTTTTCTTTCTGGCTTACTTCACTCTGTATAATAGGCTCCAGTTTCATCCACCTCATTAGAACTGATTCAAATGTGTTCTTTTTGATGGCTGAATAATACTTCATTGTGTTTTGGTCTTTAATCAAAAACTTTTTAAAAGCCTAGATCATGTTCCTTTAGCAATGAATCCCCTTAAAAATTTAACAAGATTTTTCTTAGGTAAACTTTCTTTCCTTTTTTATGTATTTTTGCTTTCCCCAAGCAACTGCTTTTATACATAATGGTGTCTATCTAAGGCTATCAGACTTGAGAGGACAGCAATTCACATAATCCAGTCTTTTCTCAGGATCATTTTCTATGAGTCTTTGCTACTCAAAGACATTCTAAATCTTTCTCTTAACCTTTGACTTCCCAAGTACTAGGAACATTCTTCAAGACTTTATATTTACAAACTTTATCTATCGTGGTCTTCTTGGAAATCAGCTAACTTTCTGTTAAGCTCAATTATTACTCATAACAACTTACCAAATTAAATCAACAACTGCAAACACACACTATTATTTTGAATTCTTTAAACCTTTCCCCTAGAATTACCAACTTGTGTGTGTGTGTGTGTGGGTGTGTGTGTGTGTGGGTGTGGATGTGTGTTCAGTTAGGCATGTCACTCAGGCATGTTCAACTCTTTGTACCCCATGGACTGTGGCCCAACAAGCTTCTCTGTCTACGGTATTTTCCAGGCAAGGATACTGGAGTGGGTTGCCAGTTCTTTCTCCAGGATATCGTCCCAACCCAGGGATCAAATCCACGTCTTTTCCACCTCCCCTGTACTGACCAGCAGATTCTTTACCACTGCACCATAATTTGACAGTTGTCAAAACAAACAATTCCAATTTACCAGTGAATTAGCACAATGCAATTTTATACTTTTTAATGACATCGAATTCAGTGTATGCAAAAGGTGAAAATGATTCCTTCCAACCATTCAGGGTCCTAGCCTTGTTCACTGTGTGGTTCCACTACTTTCTATGGGTTTGTGTCTTCCAGTGAATTATCTGCAATGAGCCAGAAGAGGAGGAAGAGATAGAATGCTGAGGACATCAAGGAGGTTGTAAAAGCCATTCCTGGAAGAGGTGCAGGTCATTCCCTTGGCCAGACTTGGTCATAAAGCCCCACACAACTGCAAGTATGAGCTTCCCAGTTTGCTCAGTGGGTAAAGAATCTTCCTATAATGCAGGAGACACAGGACCCAGGGGTTCGATTCCTGGGTAGGGGAGATCCCCTGGAGGAGGGCATGGCAACCTACTGCCCTATTCTTGCCTGGAGTATCCCGTGGACAGAGGAGCTTGGTGGGCTAGAGTCCATAGAGTTGCAAAGAGTCAGATGCAATTGAGCACATGTGCAACGGCAAGTATGCCTGGAAAATGTAAGTTTACTTGTATTTAGGAGGAAAAAGAACTCTGCTTGGAAAAGCTAGCCTTGTCTCTGTCATTTGTATACACTGATTGCCAAGCTAAAATCCAACCACGGCGTGAAAATAGAAGAGGTAGGAGAACCTCCAATACGCCTATGGCTCTTCTGGTCTCACTGAGACACTGTCTGTCCTACAGCCTGATCTACTTCTTGATTACTTTCTCCAGATGCTTCATTAAATAATCCCCCATGTTTATTTTAGACAAAAGAGAGAGAAGCAGAGGGACACATTTAGATCCCT
The DNA here is from genome assembly GCF_001704415.2 of Capra hircus. Taxonomy (NCBI): domain Eukaryota; kingdom Metazoa; phylum Chordata; class Mammalia; order Artiodactyla; family Bovidae; genus Capra; species Capra hircus. Next base: position 35,217,339 of record NC_030822.1, read on the forward strand.
TCCGTGTTTTCCCATCAACCCCCTCACCTGTGGTAGGAAGGAAGAGGAGGCGCTGGGTGGAGTAGGGGTAAACTGCGTGTCAGAGGCGGAAGTTCAACAGACTGGGCACCGGACTTTGAATTCCTCCGCAGACCCAACCCCCAGCCCAGGACCATCTAAATATTCTCTGGAGACCTGCTTTGCCATTTTGCCAGGGGGACATCAGGAGTTCAACATTTAATTCAAACAAATGAGGATTCTCTTTGGGTTTACACAGTTTGTTGTCTGTCAGACACGATTGTTGGGATATAATTGGGAAGGGGCTCTAGAGGACTTAATATCTAAGGAAGATAGAACTTGATGGATTTCCTCAACAAAATAATTGAATTTACATTTGCTTGGATGCTTATAATAGAATTAAGAATTGTGTCCTATTTGAGAATTAGGCTGAGAGTTTCCCAAGACGTGAGCTAACTCCCGTAAAAGTAAATATTGATTTGTCTGTAGATTGAGCCAAAAGGTGGGGGGAGGGGATGTTATTTATGGGTCTGAGTATCTTGTTTCCTCACAGCTGAGGTGAGAGCAGGCTGCCTGACTTTAGGTACTCTGCTGACTTAAGAGATGTCTGAGAAGTTATTGTACATTTATCCAGGCAACTAATATCAGTGAGAAGATATTTCTGAGATTTTTTTTTTCCTGTTGTGGGATATAATACTGCCTTGCTTAGTGTCATCACTTCATATTCCTTGGCACCAATTTTCTTTTCTTAGAGAACAGGACTGCTTAGTTCACCAAATAATACACATGTTATATTGATCACCATGGCTGATTCTTCCTATGCTCTATAAGTGACAGATTGGTCAGTATGCCATATACTCTTAAGAAATAACTTCCTGACATTCACTTTCAGTGTAAAAAAACCCTGGATTTTAAGTGTGAAAGCCAGGTTTAATATTCTGGATTAGCTAGGCTATTGACAGCTACACAAAATAAGCAATTAATTTAAACTCCCCATATTTCTGTTTCATTGTCTGAAAGTGAAGTCGCCCAGTCGTGTCTGACTCTTTGTGACCCCATGGACTGTAGCCTATCAGGCTCCTCCGTCCATAGCATTTTCCAGGCAAGAGTGCTGGAGTGGATTGCCATTTCCTTCTCCAGGGGATCTTCCCGACCCAGGAATCGAACCCCGGTCTCCCACATTGCAGGCAGACGCTTTACCGTCTGAGCCACCAGGGAAGCCCTTTCATTGTCTAAAACACTGAAAAGAGTAATTATTTTACTGACTTTTTTCATTCAATTATATATGCATGTAAAAACATTAATTCACTATCTTTGTGCTTTTTTCTTTCTTATAAACTGTCTTCCTTCCCCTCCCTCCCTGTCTTTTTCTTCTCTTTTTTTGTTATTTTCCGTAGCTCCCTTCCTCTCTGTTTCACCCATTTTCTTCTTTATTCTCTCCTCCTTTGTTTCATAAGAATCTCAGGTAAATTATTCTGCTCTTGATTGTGACCCCAAGACTATCTTGGTTTTTTCATACTTTCTTCCTCCAGAGTGGGTCACCATTAAAACATACTTTCAAGATCAATCAATTACTTCGGATAATCTAGTACATGTTTTGAACTCAGGTAGATAAAGTACAGGTAACCAGCTTAATTACCTGCCCAGCTAGATCCAGAAGGAGAGAAAATGATTACATGAATAAAGCTAACATTTGCTACTCAGTGTCATTTCCTCGTGTTGCTCACCGATGATTATTTCACACCATTATAAGAGGAAATGAGTCCTTCCTCCCTGTAAAGAACATGTCTGACTTCCTGGCCCCCAAAGTTGCCCACAGTCCAAGCTGCTTGGAGGCCCCCTGCTCCTTTGATTACCAAGGATGTAACTTTGTCATCTCCTTCCAAGGGTAATTTATTCAGTTCCTTCCCCACTGGTGCAACCATAGAAATATTTCCCAAAAAGATTCTCATCACTCAGCTTTCTTACCCTTCTTTGCTTGGGGTGTTTTTCCTTTATTCAGACTCCCCAAGAGCCTTTGATCTCTCTCACTCTGTACACAGTGTTGAATTAAGTCTTTGACAATACACTCTCCTGGGAAATAGACCATAGGGCCTCGGGGTCCAGGTGTCTAACAAGGGCACCAACCATTGAAAGTAATGGAGATGGAAGGAGCACAGAGGAGCCAGAGGCCATAAAATCAGCCTCTAGAGCCTTTGAAGAGGCCAGTTCAGGTGCTTTTTCCAACAACCAGAAATAGAGGCAGTGCAAACTTTGGAAGCTGGTAAGTCCTAGTTGAGGCCAGGAAAATTGTGAGGAAGGAGACAATGAAGAAAGGTGAGTCCAGGAGCCTGGAATGAAAAGGAGATGAAATCTTTCAATAGGGCCTGATATAGATGTCGACTCTGTCAACACACTTAGATCCTGTGGCCATACAAAGTTGTTGACCCCAAACAACTGTAGACTCAAAGCTCCCATCCATATCACAGCTAGAAGACCGAGGTGGTGTGCCTGGCTGGGTCAGGACCTTCCTTTCTTCTCTTGTCTTAAACCCATCTGTGAGCCAAAGTGATCACTCTGTTTCTAGTCAATCATAGCTAGGTTCAGACTTTCTGTTATCATTTGGCTTATTTAAGACTTATCTGTCCTTTCCAGACTCTCAACATTTCATGGTCAGGGATCATGTCCTGTTCTTTAGCACTTGGAATAAGGAACTATTATGACCACTCCTTTGTAAATATCAGTCTGTGAGTGTAACTAATAGAATTAGTGGAGTAATTAATGAAATTGGAGTATTGAAGATCAAAGCAATGCCACAGATGGCCAACAAGTCCTCATTTCTCATATTAAGAGGCTTGAGTTTCATTGAGGAGAATATGTATATAGAGAAAAAATGTTCCCAGCTATTGAGGAATTTAAAAGGATTCTAAGATGGGACTAAAAGTATATTGCTGTACTATATCAGTGTTATATGAGGTCTGAAAAGGACATTTCTTCCCTGTGTCTGTTAAAAGACTTTTGATGATGTTCTTGACTCCAGTTTCTCTGTGCCTTCAGTCTTCCTTACACTAAATCCAGGTGTCCTTCTCACCTCTCAAATATTAATATATCCTTCCTTCTCCAGCTACCTGCCTGTGTTCAGATATTGATCACTTTTCCTCTGGACTCTTCAGGATTCTCTAAAAGGCTGGTGTGTGATTCTCCTTTGTCCCATCTGTAGCATGGCACTTCCCTGTGTCAAATTATCTGTTGATTCCTTAGGATGTACCTGACAATGCCTACTGCCAGGTGGGCTGTGAATGGCTGCATATGCTCCTGCTCACATTTAAACCTTGTCTCCTGATACTCTGCTCACCTACCTCCTCCCCCACAAAGACCTTAAGACCTACTGGCCCCTAATACCTCATCATTAATCATTACTGAACATCCAACTAGGCAGACCTTTCTTCTCTTGCCATTGCCTACAAGAGTAACCCTCCCCTCTCCCCAGATGAATATAACCACTTTATGTGTCCTTCTCAGATGCTTTAAGCTTGTTATGTCCCTGGGCTAATAGGGTCTCAGGAAATAATCTTTTCTGTCCCCACAACAACAGCAAAGCTAAGTATCATTTATCTGTTTCACATATGAGAAAATCAGGCACCAAAGTGTTTAAATAGCCTTCAGGGTCATGTAATGAGTATGAGAGCCGGAGTTGGAACTCAGATTTTCAACTGCAGAACATTGCTTCATTCACCTGTACTTTTGTCTCTTTCCCACTGCTTGTAAGATCATTTTTACTATAACCACAATTATAAGATGTGTTATATATGTTTATAAGTCAAGTTTTCTCTATTAGTTAATTTCCCTGAAAATAATCATTTTTTCTTAATCCACGTTATACATCTGTATGCCAAACAAGATCAGATCTGAAAAGGCACTGATAATTTTCTTGACTTTTCAAATAGTTTGAGTCACTCTGAGAATCTAGAACTTGATTAATGAGAAGGAGAAGACTTTTTAGAAGATATAGGTATGTTTTCTATCTTTCATACTGAGAATAAATTCTCTAATCACAAATGGAAATACAAAAAGAGACACAGATGTATAGAACAGATTTTTGGACTCTGTGGGAGAGGGAGAGGGTGGGATGATTTGGGAGAATGGCATTGAAACATGTATAATATCATGTAAGAAACGAATCGCCAGTCTAGGTTCAATGCAGGATACCAGATGCTTGGGGCTGGTGCACTGGGATGACCCAGAGAGATGGTATAGGGAGGGAGATGCGAGGGGGGTTCAGGATTGGGAACTCATGTACACCCGTGGTGGATTCATGTTGATGTATGGCAAAACCAATACAGTATTGTAAAGTAAAATAAAGTAAAATTAAAAAATAAAACAAATGGAAATACAGAACTGAGCTAATACATAGCTGTCCCTACCCCAGATTTGACCCTTGAGCCCCTGAATCTTTGGTTTCCTAAAGCCCTACACTGAGTAGAAAGTTGTGTTTGTTTATTGCATAGTCTGTATTTGGAAAGTCTAGGATATTGAAAGTGAAATTCTTTGGATCAAGAAAAACCCTTCATTTCCTTCTCTGGCAGCCAGCATCTGATACCTTCTCATACACACGTCACTCTCCTGGAGGCGGCGGCTCAGGTGGGATACATGAGCAGCATCAGTAGCCCCAAGTCTACTGAGTGTATGTCTCCTGGGCTGCTTCTCCCATCCCCGCATGACTCCCTGGCTCTTTCCTGGTCTTCAGGTGCTGGAGTCATTGTCGCCACTCTTCTTAGTGTTGGTCAGTCTGATTTTTGTATAGCAGTGAAGGAGTTAAGCCAGAACCCAACACCAAGAAAAAAAATCCCAACTAGAATCACAGCAGGTAAATTTTCAGAACACAGATTCCATATGCTGAAATAATTGGATCCTGGTCCCAAGGATTCATGGATAATTTTGCTCACCAGGTAAGTAAGCCCTATTTGAGTTTATATGCTGAAAACTTACTCACTAACTATTGAAAACTTCTATTTCACCTTTGGTAACCTCCTGGTGTACCTGGCGATACTGTTTCTGTCACGAGAATAGGAAATTCACAATCTTTTCTAAAGGACTCAAATCTAATAAAGCACTCTTGAAATGTCACAAAGAGAAGCAATAGCAGTTAATCCAGTAAAAGAATGATAAACATTATACCTTGAAGTGAAATCCTCTTTGGAGCTGGACGAAATTGTTGTCCTGGGATGGTGCAAAGGGCTGCTCCACCTCTAATCCAATATTTCCTGAATACTAAAAATAAAGAATCCTGAAGTCAATCCCTGTCCAGTTGTATGGAGCAAAGGGCTTGGCTCCTTTAGAATCAGCTGAACAGAGCTCTCTTCCTTGTAAACTCTGAGGAAAGGAAAAGCTGAGTTAAGTAATTGTGCTGAATGAGGCTAAATCTTATACAGGGGCTGAAAGCACAGGCTCTAGAATCAGATTCCCTGGTTTTCAGTTTGGTTTTGCCACGTGTGTGTCTGTGTGTGTGTTAGTCACTGAGTCATGTCTGACTCTGTGACACCATGAACTGTAGCCCACAAGGCTCCTCTGTCCATGGAGTTCTCCAGGCAAGAATGCTGGAGTGGGTTGCCATTCTTTTCTTCAGGGATTGACTCCAAGTCTCCTGAATTACAGGCAGATTCTTTACCATCTGAGCCACCAGGGAATGTGGCTTATGTTCTAGCTTTCCAATTTTGATCAAAGTGCTCAGCATCCCTTTTCTTGTTCCCTTCATTATCTATGAAAATAATAATATTAGTTATTTTTTCGTGTTTTTAAAAGAGGAAGTGATATAATGCATATAAAGTATTTGGCATGATACCACATGCATGGCAAGTTTTTAGTTAAATGTCAGCAATGATTAACGATGATGATGGTGACTTGAAATCATCACTGAGGCAGTTTCAGAGCTCTAGAGAAAACCCAAGTTTTACTACAATTATAACATACACTTCCCATGGTGCTACATTCTGTTCTACATTTTAAGGACTCTGGATTTCCAGTGTGATCAGGATACGCTGCATGGGATCACTCAGCAACTACTCCTCTCCCCCAGTCTCCGAATTCCTCCTCATCTGCTTCCCTAACTACCAGAGATGGCAGCACTGGCTGTCCCTGCCCCTCAGTCTCCTCTTCCTCCTGGCCATGGGGGCCAACGCCACCCTCCTGATCACCATCCAGCTGGAGGCCTCTCTGCACGAGCCCATGTACTACCTGCTCAGCCTCCTCTCCCTTCTGGACATGGTGCTCTGCCTCACCGTCATCCCCAAGGTTCTAGCCATCTTCTGGTTTGACCTCAGGTCTATTGGGTTTTTTCCCTGCTTCCTCCAGATGTTCATCATGAACAGTTTCCTGACCATGGAGTCCTGCACATTCATGGTCATGGCCTATGACCGCTATGTGGCCATCTGCCACCCTCTGCATTACCCGTCTATCATCACTAACCAATTTGTGACCAGAGCCACCATCTTTGTAGTGGCCCGGAATGCCCTTGCGTCACTCCCAGTTCCAGTCCTTTCCGCCAGACTCAGATACTGTGCGGAGAACATCATCAAGAACTGCATCTGCACTAACCTCTCTGTGTCCAAACTCTCCTGTGATGACATCACCTTCAATCGGCTCTACCAGTTTGTGGCAGGCTGGACCCTACTGGGCTCTGACCTCATCCTTATCATTCTCTCCTACTCTTTTATCCTGAAAGCTGTGCTAAAGATCAAAGTTGAGGGAGCTGCTGCCAAGGCCCTGAGCACCTGTGGTTCTCACTTCATCCTCATCCTCTTCTTCAGCACAGTCCTGCTGGTCCTGGTCATCACTAACCTGGCCAGGAAGAGGATTCCCCCAGATGTCCCCATCCTGCTCAACATCCTGCACCACCTCATCCCCCCAGCTCTGAACCCCATTGTTTATGGTGTGAGAACCAAGGAGATCAAGCAGGGAATCCAAAAACTGCTCAGGAGGTTATAAGAGGTAAAATGTGACAGGCCAAAAAATTGGGAACAGAAATTGCTAACAGGCAATAATTTCATCGGAAGGACTGACGTTGAAGCTGAAACTCCAACACTTTGGCCACATGATGCAAAGAGCTGATTCATTTGAAAAGACCCTGATACTGGGAAAGATTGAAAGCAGGAGGAGAAAGGGATGACAGAGGATGATATGGTTGGATGGCATCACTGACTCAATGGGCATGAGCTTGAGCAAGCTCCAGGAAGTGGTGACGGAAAGGGAAGCCTGGCATGCTGCAGTCCATGTGGTTGCAAAGAGTAGGATATGAACTGAGGTCTCGATTAAGCAGCCTTGGTTATGTTGTTAAATTTCTATCGATCATTTTGGAATTTGAAATCTAAATTCAGTTCACCAAGAAAGCTAAAAAGATAAATGGAAACTTTGATGCCAGAAGACTTTTCATAAGTTATGTACTGTTTATACTAAAAAAAAAAAATGCATTGAGGCAACATAAAGGGTCCTGTGCAACTTTCTAAAAGAAAATAACTGTAAAGATAATCTCATATCTTAAGCAAGTAAAGTCTTAAATAATATTGTCTTATCTCTGGCCTCTGACTTTCCTTGAGTTCTCTCTAGTTATCCTCATACCACAATAACCGTAGAGGTAAATTTTGGACGCAATGAGATCCCAGTAACATCAGGTATCTCCAGCACATAAGCAGGGATCTTACATAACATAGTTTGCTTCTGGCACAGAAACTAAAATGACGGCCACCAGAATAAATCAGGATATGCCTATGGTAGTGAACAGTCCCAAGTGATGATCAAAAGAACTGGAAAGATCTTGTCAAAATTCTGTCCACCACAACCTGAGAAATGCCTCACAAGGCTTTAATCCCCCTGACACCTCACTTCAGCAGGGTCCCAACCATGAGTGTATCACACTTCCACAGTTAGAGGGCATTCCTAGGCAGAGTCCCAGGAGTTTGCAATAGAACTGCGTGGATGTTTGTTTCAGTTGGAATGAAAATGCTTTACAATGTTGTTAGTTTCTGATGCAGAACAAACTGAATCAGCCATATGTATCCATATATTCCCTCCCTTTTAAGCCTCCATCCCAGCCCTCATCCAGCCCTTCTAGGTCATCAGAGAGCAGGGAGCTGAGCTCCCTGAACTATGCAACAGTTTCCCACAAGCCATATATCATGAGAAGGGTGCCCTTGTGTGGGTGTTAAAATGCAGGAGCAGCAGGGACAGGGCACTGAGAGCTTCCGCTACAGCCATTCCTGTCCTGTCCTGTCCTGTCCTGTCTCTGTGTTCATTCGTGCTGACCTGTCACTACTTCTTCATACAGTGGCCTCTCACAATTTTTCTAAGGAAGGATTCAAGACAGGGAGGTATATTACTGCCACTGCAGCTGGTCCCTTCATTCTTCACCTCCTCCTTTACCGTTCATTCTAGATTCTGCTCACACTCAATCAGTGAGTGTGCAAAGAGCTGACTCATTTGAAAAGACCCTGATACTGGGAAAGATTGAAAGCAGGAGGAGAAAGGGATGACCGAGGATGATATGGTTTGATGGCATCACTGACTCAATGGGCATGAGCTTGAGCAAGCTCCAGGAAGTGATGACGGAAAGGGAAGCCTGGCATGCTGCAGTCCATGGGGTTGCAAAGAGTAGGATATGACTGAGTGACTGAACTGAGGTCTCGATTAAGCAGCCTTGGTTATGTTGTTAAACCTCTAGCTGCCCCATTGTTCCTCACCTCCTCTTCCCTGATACAAGCTCCTTGGTGGTCATTAATATGAACCATTAGATTTGCATGTTTTTTGCCAAAGCCCATGGGAGTATTCACATGCTTCTTCCCCAAAACCTCTTTGCCTCTGATTGTCAAGTCTTGCTAATTCTCCCTGTACATCAAGTTGATGACCACATGCACAGCTTAAAGCTCTGCCTCCATCTTTGTAGTTCACTCATGACTTAATGCTGTAATGTGACAACATTTTAGCTTGCACAACATAGTAATATTCATTACTAGGCCTGGAACCTCCTTAAGGCCATTGACGTGAAGAGAAGGAAAGACAGCCATTTAAATGAGGTAGGCAAAATAAGGTCTGGGACAACCGACTGTATAATTTATGCCCCTATGTTTGCTTTAACCAGTGGTCCCCAACTAGTTTTGTGGAAGATAATTTTTTCCACAGACTGAGGGTGAGGATGGTTTCAGGAATATTCAAGTGCATTAACTTTATTGAGCATTTTATTTCTATTATTATTACATCAACTCCACCTCATATTATCAGGTGTTAGATCCCGAAGTTCGGAGACCCCTGACCTAGGAAATTCCCAAAATACAATCCTGTTGGAATTGGCTACTGCTATGCCTACCAAGGGAACATTTCATGCAAGTTCAGTTCTGTTCAGTCACGCGGTTGTGTCCGACTCTTTGTGACCCCATGAATCGCAGCACGCCAGGCCTCCCTGTCCATCACCAGCTCCCGGAGTTCACTCAGACTCACATCCATCGAGTCAGTGATGCCATCCAGCCATCTCATCCTCTGTCATCCCCTTCTCCTCCTGCCTCCAATCCACCCAGCATCAGAGTCTTTTCCAAGAGTCAACTCTTCTCATCAGGTGGCCAAAGTTTGGAGTTTCAGCTTCAGCATCAGTCCTTCCAATGAACCCAGGACTGATCTCCTTTAGGATGGACTAGTTGGATCTCCTTGCAGTCCAAGGGACTCTCAAGAGTCTTCTCCAACACCACACTTCAAAAGCATCAATTCTTTGGCACTCAGCTTTCTTCATGGTCCAACTCTCACATCCATACATGACCATTGAAAAAACCATAGCCTTGACTAGACAGAACTTTGCTGGCAATGTAATATCTCTGCTTTTCAATATGTTATCTAGGTTGGTCTTAACTTTCCTTCCAAGGAGTAAGCATCTTTTAATTTCATAGCTGCAGTCACCATCTGCAGTGATTTTGGAGCCCAAAAAATAAAGTCTGACACTGTTTCCACTATTTCCCCATCTACCTGCCATGAAGTGATGGGACGAGATACCATGATCTTAGTTTTCTGAATCTTGAGCTTTATGCAAAGATGGGCTCAAGAAAGGACAGAAATGATAGGGACCTAATAGAAGCAGAAAATATTAAGAAGAGGTGGCAAGAATACACAGAACTGTACAAAAAAGAGCTGAGCTTCATGACCCAGATAATCACAATGGTGTGATCACTCACTTAGAGCCAGACATCCTGGAATGTGAAGTCAGGTGGGCCTTAGGAAGTATCACTATGTATAAAGCTAGTGGAGGTGATGAAATCCCAGTTGAGCTATTTCAAATCCTAAAAGATGATGCTGTGAAAGTGCTGCACTCAATATGCCAGCAAATTTGGAAAACTCAGCAGTGGCCACAGGACTGGAAAAGGTCAGTTTTCATTCCAATCCCAAAGAAAGGCAATGCCAAAGAATGCTCATACTACCGCACCATTGCACTCATCTCACACACTGGTAAAGTAATGCTCAAAATTCTCCAAGCCAGGCTTCAGCAATAAGTGAACCGTGAACTTCCAGATGTTCAAGCTGGTTTTAGAAAAGGCAGAGGAACCAGAGATCAAATTGCCAACATCTGCTGGATCATTAAAAAAGCAAGAGAGTTCCAGAAACACATCTATTTCTGCTTTATTGACTATGCCAAAGCCTTTGACTGTGTGGGTCACAATAAACTGTGGAAGATTCTGAAAGAGATGGGAATATCAGATGGGCTGTAGGTAGCACAGGCTAGAATCAAAATTGCTGGGAGAAATATCAATAACCTCAGATATGCAGATGACACCACCCTTATGGCAGAAAGTGAAGAAGAACTAAAAATCCTCTTGATGAAAGTGAAAGAAGAGAGTGAAAAAGTTGGCTTAAAGCTCAACATTCAGAAAACGAAGATCGTGGCATCCAGTCACATCACTTCATGGGAAATAGAGGGGGAAACAGTGGAAACAGTAGCTGACTTTATTTTTCAGGGCTCCAAAATCACTGCAGATGGTGATCGCAGCAATGAATTTAAAAGATGCTTATTCCTTGGAAGGAAAGTTATGACCAACCTAGATAACATATTGAACAGCAGAGACATTACTTTGCCAACCAAGGTCCGTCTAGTCAAGGCTATGGTTTTTCCAGTGGTCATGTATGGATGTGAGGGTTGGACTGTGAAGAAAGCTGAGCACCGAAGAATTGATGCTTTTGAACTGTGGTGTTGGAGAAGACTCTTGAGAGTCCCTTGGACTGCAAGGAGATCCAACCAGTCCATTCTAAAGGAGATCAGTTCTGGGTGTTCATTGGAAGGACTGATGCTGAAGCTGAAACTCCAATACTTTGGCCAGCTGATGCGAAGAGCTGACCCTTTTGAAAAAACCCTGATGCTGGGAAAGATTGAAAGCAGAAGTAGAAGGGGAAGACAAAGGATCAGATGTTTGGATGGCATCACCTACTCAGTGGACATGGGTTTGGGGAGACTCTGGAAGTTGGTGATGGACAGGGAGGCCTGGCGTGCTGCAATTCATGGGGTCGCAAAGAGTCAGACACAACTGAGCAAACGGAACTAGGTAAGATCCAGTTTGGATAATTCCAGGAATACAGAGTTGATTTAACATTCAAACATCAATTAAAATATTTCACTATATTAACAAACAAAAGCCCCTATAATCACCTCAGTACATACAGAAAAACGTCTAACAAAATGCAACCTATCTCTTACCCCAGATCTTTAATATGCTAATGATATCAGAGAAGTTTTGAATCACAGAATACAATATAAAACCTGTGAACATTTTGAAGTCACTTTCATCCCTAGCACTTGAAAGAGGAGAGGATCAGCCTTAGAGGAAACTAGGTGAAAGAGATAAACTTTACGGCAATCTTCACTTCGCCCATGCATTCACATGAGATTGTGGTGCCATTTCTGAAGTTGTTGAGAGGGAAGAAAGCTGCGGAGTGTTTGTCATGGCTGTGCTACATGTAAGCACAGAACAGGACCTCTGTAGTTTCAACTGAGGTGTGTATAGTCTTACTTAATAGTAGACCCTGAAAAGAGCAGTGCTGGGGCAGATATAATTGGTGATTAACTAAGAGGCCTGTTTGCCTCAGTTGTAGAAAACAAGAAATATTAATGCCCAGGAGGCAAGGAAGCATTTCTCTGACAATCGCAAAGCTCACCTGGAGGATTCACAGCCTGGAACTTGCTCTTTTATCCCTGATTCCCTCTACCCCTAGATGCGCTTGACTAAACAAAGTATTCATATCTTAAGGAAATATGAGAACAAGATTTAAAAAAATAAGAAAATAACAAACACTATGAAATAAAGGCAATGAACTAAACAACACACATTGTAGGCATCAGAATTAATGACTAGTTAGAAAAAATAACTATTGCAGACAAGTTGGCTATATTTAGCATGTAAGTACAAAATAAGCAATTATTTGGTAAGCAAAAGCATTGATGCCCTCAGAGACTTAATGGAAGATATTGGAAATATAAATTCAGGAACAAAATAGTTGATATGAGGCATCCAGTGGATGAGTTGAAGAGCTGAGAGCTGAATTAATGAACTGTCTGTAACCAAAAAAAAAAAACTTCCCAGTCATAGTATATAATGGTCAGAAGATGCAGAAATAAGGAAGAGAGAATGATTAAAAGACTGTGCAAAGAAGCCAAAATGTAAATTTGGTCTAATAAAAAATTACATAAGGAAATACATGAATGGAAGAGAAGCACCTGAATAGAAATGAAGAATTGCTCATTTATTTTTAAAATGTAAGACTGAAAGGTGTTGTAGAGAGACAAATTAGATCCTAATAAAGAAAGCTCCTACATATACTATGGTGATTGTAAGGCAAGCGTGGAGAAAAAGAGAGCAAGCCAGACATTCAAGCAGAGAAAGATTTATTATAGAAAGAATGAAAGTGACTGGCTTTAGAGTAAAACTAGTGCTCTCTTTTTACAGCCAACCCTTCTTATACCCTATCAATGGGAAATTATGCCCTGGAGGGAGGGGGCCTCAGTTTATCTTTGGTCTGCAGCTGGGATCTTGTGGTCAAGTAGTTGAAGGGATCTCATGGGTCGGGTGGTCATGTAGGCTTGAAAAACTAGCACCAGCAGGGAAAAATAGGATATCACCTTAGGGAAAAACAGGATGTGGCCACTGTGACTTCATCCCTTTTTTGTCAGGTCACCACAATAGGCCATATTTTAACTATATGCCATGAGACCCTTGTGAACCCTAACGGTGATATCAGAGGAAAAGAATAAACTCTTAAGGCTGCATGTGATTAGATAGATTCCTAAACAAGCTCGGGGATTCTGATATTTGTTGGCATTTGGGAGAGTTGACATTAAAGATAAAAGGACAGAGAAACATAAGTAAATCAAAGTAGCAATTTTAGTAATAAAGAAAGAAAATCACCAAGCAGAAAAATTAACATTACCTGTGAAAGTTTTATAGATGACCACAAATTGTTTTATACTTCTCCATGAAGTTGTTTACTGTCCCTCCTTGTGAATCTGGGTTGGCTTTAGTGATTCACTCATAATCAATAGAATATGGCAGAAGTGATGCTGATTAGAAAAGATGTGTAGAGAATAAAAATCTAAAAATCCCTACACCAATACTGTATACTAACGCATATATATGAAATTTAGAAAGATGGTAATGATAACCCTGTATGCAAGACAGCAAAAGAGACACAGATGTATAGAACAGTCTTTTGGACTCTGTGAGAGAGGGAGAGGGTGGGATGATTTGGGAGAATGGCATTGAAATATGCATATTATCATATAAGAAACGGATCGCCAGTCTAGGTTCAATGCAGGATACAGGATGCTTGGGGCTGGTGCACTGGGATGACCCAGAGGGATGGTACAGGGAGGGAGGTAGGAGGGGGGTTCAGGGTTGGGAACAGGTGGACACCTGTGGTGGATTCATGTTGATATATGGCAAAACCAATACAGTATTGTAAATTAATTAGCCTCCAATTAAATAAATTTAAATTAAAAATAATAATAATAATAAATAAAAAATCCCTAAAATTTTTTAGATAGAATTCTAATAGGAACTCACTTTGCTATATAATAGTATGACTTACCAAGCATTAGTAATAAAAATATTGTGTCACTGCTTTTAAGTAAAGTCGGACACACCAGTGATGGAACAGAAACAGAGACCTGTATGAATTAGAACCTGGTATGTAATAAAGCTGAAGAGAAGGGGACGACAGAGGGTGAGATGGTTGGATGGCATCACAGACTCAATGGACATGGGCTTGGGTAGACTCTGGCAGTTGGTGATGGGGAGGCCTGGCATGATGCAGTTCATGGGGTGGCAGAGTAGGACACGACTGAGCAACTGAACTGAACTTAAATCAGTGGAAACAGGATCAATTGTCCCTATGTGGAGAATAATAAAGGTAGCGTCATATCTAACACTATAAACAGGAGTGGTATTCAAAAAATACTTAGTAACTAGTAAAGCACTTCCATCAACAAAACAGAAGATACTTAGGCCTTGCTCTAAAGCTAGGCACTGGTAGACCCTGCTCTTGAGGCATTAACCCACTACTTGATGGATCATGGGGAGGTCTAGATACCAAAAAGGGGCCATGGTTGAGATTGGCTCACAGTAGAAAACAGTTATAAAAATAACAAGCAGTATTATTTGTATTTTCACACCTCATATGACTATAGCAGTGCATACAAAATAATATTTCTAACTCTTGACAATATAAACCACAAGTAGATGTCAATATATCAGTAAGAAACATAAGATGCCATGTTTAAATTAAACATTAAGACAAACCAAAAAATTAAACAAAACTTTGTGATTTTGTGGAATGTTCTGGAAATACAATCCTCAAAGAAAATCTATTAATAGAAAAATAGCTTGATTTGATCAAATTTAAAGATTTTCATTAAGCAATGGACAGCATGCACTAAAATTGACAGGCGTATGACAGACCAGAGAGGATATTAACATCTAGTCAACAGGGGCTTTAATATATAATTACACAAGAAAAAATGTTTAATATGCAAGGAAAACAGCAATTAATAGAAACAGAAGGCATAGGATGTGAATATGTAATTCATATTATAAAACTCACAAATGGATAAATATACATAAAGAAAGCTCAATTATTGGAAGAAAATAAATTTAAAATAGATACTATTTTATATCCATTGAGTTTTCAAAAAAAGCATCAAATGGTGTAAAGAATGTGAAAAATAAAAAAATGTCAGGAATTTCTTCTGGGAGTTTGTAAATATTTTGGAGATAAATTTGGTAATTCCTAGTCAAATTAGCTCCTCTGTCCATGGAATTCTCCAGGCAAGAATAATGGAGTGCGTAGCCATTCCTTTCTCCAGGAGATCTTCATGACTCAGGGATCAAACCTGAGTCTCCAGCATTACCTGAAGATTTTTTACTGTCTGAGCCATCAGGAAAACCTGATATTTATATTTAAATATGTTTATATTTTTATAGCTGAAAAAATCATATATACAGTTACTAAGTCCATAAAGAGAGTTATACAATGATATTGACAGTAGAGGTAATTAATTTATGCTAACAATTAATTACTTCTGTCCTTTATTGAGCCCATCTTTGCATGAAATGTTCCCTTGGTATCTCTAATTTTCTTGAAGAGATCTCTAGTCTTTCCCATTCTGTTGTTTTCCTCTATTTCTTTGCATTGATCACTGAGGAAGGCTTTCTTATCTCTTCTTGCTATTCTTTGGAACTCTGTATTCAGATGCTTATATCTTTCTTTTTCTCCTTTGCTTTTCACTTCTCTTCTTTCACAGCTATTTGTAAGGCCTCCTCAGACAGCCATTGTTCCTTTTTCCATTTCTTTTCCATGGGGATGGTCTTGATCTCTATCTCCTGTACAATGTCACAAACCTCATCCATAGTTCATCAGGCATTCTATCTATCAGATCTAGTCCCTTAAATCTATTTCTCACTTCCACTGTATAATCATAAGGGATTTGATTTAGGTCATACCTGAATGGTCTAGTGGTTTTCCCTAGTTTCTTCAATTTAAGTCTGAATTTGGCAACAAGGAGTTCATAATCTGAGCCACAGTCAGCTCCCAGTCTTGCTTTTGCTGACTGCATAGAGCTTCTCCATCTTTGGCTGCAAAAAATATAATCAATCTGATTTTGGTATTGACCATCTGGTGATGTCCAAGTGTAGAGTCCTCTCTTGTGTTGTTGGAAGAGGGTGTTTGCTATGAACAGACAGAAGCAGAAGATATTAGGAAGAGGTGGCAAGAATACACAGAAGAACTGTACAAAAAAAATCTTCACGACCAAGATAATCATGATGGTGTGATCACTCACCTAGAGCCAGACATCCTGGAATGTGAAGTTAAGTGGGCCTTCGAAAGCATCACTGTGAACAAAGCTAGTGGAGGTGATGGAATTCCAGTTCAGCTATTTCAAACCCTGGAAGATGATGGTGTGAAAGTGCTGCGCTCAA
This sequence comes from Capra hircus, assembly GCF_001704415.2. Classification (NCBI taxonomy): domain Eukaryota; kingdom Metazoa; phylum Chordata; class Mammalia; order Artiodactyla; family Bovidae; genus Capra; species Capra hircus. Next base: position 35,233,805 of record NC_030822.1, read on the forward strand.
TATGCCAGCAAATGTGGAAAACTCAGCAGTGGCCACAGGACTGGAAAAGGTCAGTTTTCATTCCAATCCCAAAGAAAGGCAATGCCAAAGGATGCTCAAACTACCAAACAATTGCACTCATCTCACGTGCTAGTAAAGTAATGCTCAAAATTCTCCAAGTCAGGCTTCAGCAATATGTGAACCATGAAATTCCAGATGTTCAAGCTGGGTTTAGAAAAAGCAGAGGAACCAGAGATCAAGTTGCCAACATCTGCTGGATCATTGAAAAAGCAAGAGAGTTCCAGAAAAAAAACATCTATTTCTGCTTTATTGACTATGCCAAAGCCTTTGACTGTGTGGATCACAATAAACTGTGGAAAACTCTGAAAAAGATGGGAATACCAGACCACCTGACCTGCCTCTTGAGAAATCTGTATGCAGGTCAAGAAGCAACAGTTAGAACTGGACATGGAACAACAGACTGGTCCAAATAGGAAAAGGAGTACATCAAGGCTGTATGTTGTCACCCTGCTTATTTAACTTCTATGCAGAGTACATCATGAGAAATGCTAGGCTGGAAGAAGCACAAATTAGAATCAAGATTGCCGGGAGAAATATCAATAACCTCAGATATGCAGATGACACTACCCTTATGGCAGAAAGTGAAGAGGAACTAAAAATCCTCTTGATGAAAGTGAAAGAGGAGAGTGAAAAAGTTGGCTTAAAGCTCAACATTCAGAAAACAAAGATCATGGTATCTGGCCCCACCATTTCATGGGAAATAGATGGGGAAACAGTGGAAACATTGTCAGACTTTTTTATTTGGCCTGCAAAATCACTGCAGATGGTGACTGCAGCCATGAAATTAAAGGACACTAACTCCTTGGAAGAAAAGTTATGACCAACCTAGATAGCATATTAAAAAGCAGAGACATTACTTTGCCAACAAAGGTCCATCTAGTCAAGGCTATGGTTTTTCCTTTGGTCATGTATGGATGTGAGAGTTAGACTGTGAAGAAAGCTGAGTGCCAAAGAATTGATGCTTTTAAACTGTGGTGTTACAGAAGACTCATGAGAGTCCCTTGGACTGCAAGGAGATCCAACCAGTCCATCCTAAAGTAGATCAGTCCTGGGTGTTCTTTGGAAAGAATGATGCTAAAGCTGAAACTCCAGGATTTTGGCCACCTCATGGGAAGAGTTGACTCATTGGAAAGGACTGATGCTGGGAGGGATTGGGGGCAGGAGGAGAAGGGGACGACAGAGGATGAGATGGCTGGATGGCATCACCGACTCGATGGATGTGAGTTTGAGTGAACTTCGGGAGATGGTGATGGGCAGGGAGGCCTGGAGGACTGTGATTCATGGGGTCACAAAGAGTCAGACACGACTGAGCGACTGAACTGAAATGAACTGAACTGAACAATTAATTATAGGTCACATAGGTATTGGCTACTAATATGGAAAAGGGCAAACACACATAACAGAAATTTAAAATAATGAAATCACATATATGAACATATTGGAGCATGAATATATATTTTTAATATTTAGGGTTGATGGAAAATTAAGTAGCAGCAGACTTACAACCCTATGACCTTTGTATAAATTCAACACCAAACTATCCTCCCATAAATGAGCATAGAACTAAATAAGCATACTAGTGACTAATTAGAAAGACATTTTAAGTGCACTTGAGTTTTTACTTTTCCAAAAGGGAGACAACAAGGAGGAATGTTGAAGCATGCAGAAGAGAAATAAAAATAAAGCAAAGGGCCTTAGAGAAACTGAAAAAACCTGTCCCCATAACTTGAGATAAATGATTAATTCCTATAAAGTTATTAACAAAAATAAAAAATAAACAACAAATATTGTTTCCTAAAAATCAATTGTAATCAAATCCCATTTAAGAATCTTTTAAAGCAAAAATTAATGTAGAATTTTCTTTCTGAAAAACACATTGCATTTTCTCAATATTTTGTTCAGTTTTCTCTTACAATTTTATCATTATAATGTCATGATAAATTCATGATAAGATAACATTGATCTATTCAATAGCATGATTCAGGATGTACCTATCTAACAGCAGGTGCAGGAAATCCAAGAGAACTTCTGAGTGAAGTTACTGGATCTATGGAAGTACCAAGTGTGCATGTACAAATTAGTATGAACATGTAGGGATGTATGTAAGATACGCAAACCCAGGAAATGAACTAATTGCCTACAGAGCACCCTGTGTATATATGACTCCATCATTAGAAGTACTTTCTTTTGAAAAGCAAAAAGATAATTTTTCTCCCATCTGCCTGCCTTCCTATTTCAGAACGGCTTTTTGCTCCAAAGGGAGCAACAATGGAGAAGTTCCCAAGGGGCAGAGTCCCTTAGACTCCAGAGGTATAACTACCCCAGGTACTTCAGGAACTATCTAAGGCTCCAGTATCCATGGAGCCAGACCCCCATCTTCACATCTTTGGCAAGCAAGTCTTGGTGAAGGGTGCCTGAGAGGCAGCTGTACCAAGATTAACCAGAAGACAAGAAAGACCTATATCTTCATTGGTGATCTGTGTTCCTCACTATTCCTGAGTCACTACTGTTGAAGTAGTCAGAAAACCAGGTGGTAGATGCTGCCTCCTGTCTCAGGTGAGTAAGCACAGGTGAGATCCTCTGCTCTGGGACCTCCTTTCCTCCTTTGTCCTTCTCTTCTTTGGTGGCATTTCTTGGTGGCAATAGAGATGCAGAGAAGCTGGAGTTTGCCCATAGGAGATTAATAAATAGTGGAAGAGTTGGAAAATGCATCATCTAGAGCCCGTTTGTAAAAATGGGGGTATTTACAACTATAAATATGGTCATTTAGGTGCCCTAAGGCAAACCTTCCACTCACAAACCCTTCAGTCATGGAGCAGGAATTTAACCTAGTCTATATAACTTCACAGACTGAGGACAGAGACCACAACTAGGGGTCAGTGGGGATCTGAAAATAGTTCCTCAGTTTTCAAATCAGATTGATTTTCAGATTAAAGAGTTTCAAAAAGCTGTGGCTGCCAAAACGAGAAAATAATGCTCAAAGATCAGTGAAGTATCTGGCACTGGATACCCCTCAATAATGTCTATAATTTTGGAGAGATGCCTTACAGGTCTATCCGAGTTTTGTGCAGTTTTGTTGTTCAGTCAGTAAGTCGTGTCTGACTTTTCACGACCTGATGAACTGTAGCCTGCCAGGCTCCTCTGTCCATAGGATTTCCCAGGCAAAGATACTGGAGTGGGTTGCCATTTCCTTCTCCAGGGGATTTTCTCAACCCAGGGATCCAACCCATTTCTTCTGCACTGACAGGTGGATTCTTTACCACTGAGCCACCAGGAAAGCCCTTTGTGGAGTTAGGTGATCCCTAACAACCTTTCCACTTCGTGAAACAGGGCTTCCATAGTGCTATGCTGTGGTTTAACCTGCAGCTTAGGAGAGAGCTTGGGTGCCTATGTCTCCACTTTAGTCTTGAACCTTCAACTTTCCTGGCTTTTTCCTACTCCTGGCTAGAACCAGTATCCATTAGCCCCAGGTCCTCAGCCCTAGTGCTTAATTGGCAAGTTTTGAATGCAAGCAAAGATGGAAAAGGAGAGGGTGAGAAATTGATGCTTCTTTACTTCTAAGGTTGAACAGGTTTTTCAGTGCTCTTTGAATGACATGGATTGAAGAACATGTAGGAACAAACCTTCCAGAAATAAAGAGGAGAAAAGAATGGTCAATTAGTAGGAAAAGAGACAAAATAATCTTTTTGCATTGTTCTCAGAAATGTCATCTTATTACTAGAAATAATTATCCCAAAGCACTTTAGGAGATGAAAATCACACTTCTTCCACTAGGCTTCCCCATGGATATTCTTGTCTGAATTGCTAATTATTCCAGGACCCTCTGAAGGTCATTTCAAGATTTTCCCTGCTTCTATGCAGGGAATTATGAATTCTTTCGAGAATTACTTTAAAATCCTCAGATAAGAAAAGTATCCTGGAGATGGTGAGATTTGGGGTTATAGTTTGTAAGACGGAAAAGGGAAGCAGATTGGAGATGGAAGGACTCTAGAGGCGGACTTCAACACCCTCACACTATTGTAATCAGAAGAATCAGCTTTTCATCTTTAATGACAGGTACTGCTCCCGCATAGCTGTGAGATTTTTCTCACTCTCCTTTTAAGGTTGTTTCTTCCAAAGATTAGGAATCCTACTAATATGAAAATCTGACAAAGAGAAAAAAAGCAATTCTTTTCAGGATCTGTACCTATCAAATTAAAATGAATTTTTAGGCAAAAAGCAGATTAACTAACTTTATTTTCAGTGTATAGTTTTTAAATTACCTAATTAAAGAAAAATAAGTATAAGTGAATTGTCAGCTTGGGGTAGCTGAGGAGATAGAGTCATTTTCTTTTGCCCTAGTTTGTGCCAGGATCTGCTGCTTACTTGGTTGTACTGCTATCAGTTCAGTTCAGTTGCTCAGCCGTGTCTGAGTCTTTGCGATCCCATGAATCACAGCGCACCAGGCCTCCCTGTCCATCACCAACTCCCGGAGTTCACTCAGACTCATGTCCATTGAGTAGGTGATGCCATCCAGCCATCTCATCCTCTGTCGTCCCCTTCTGCTCCTGCCCCCAATCTCTCCCAGCATCAGAGTCTTTTCCAATGAGTCAACTCTTCACATGAGGTAGCCAAAGTACTGAAGTTTCAGCTTTAGCATCATTCCTTCCAAAGAAATCCCAGGGCTGATCTCCTTCAAAATGGCCTGGTTGGATCTCCTTGCAGTCCAAGGGATTCTCAAGAGTCTTCTCCAACACCACAGTTCAAAAGCATCAATTCTTCGGTGCTCAGCCTTCTTCACAGTCCAACTCTCACATCCATACATGACCACTGGAAAACCATAGCCTTGACTAGACGAACCTTTGTTGGCAAAGTAATGTCTCTGCTATAGTTCAATCATATGTACGGTAGTCTATGTAGCCCATAAAAGCAAAAAAGAGGAAGAAACTTAGGAGTACAAATTTGGAGATTCACCTTTCACAAAGTAGTTTTCTAAGTTATTTTTTCTTTCTTTTAGTTTCTATAAAGATTTAAAAGCTCTAATAAATCTTGAATAAATCCAGCATATATAGACAAATCATATCACTCCAGTTCTATTTTTTTTAACATAAAAGGAATATACCAGTAGTATGGCACAAAGGATATACAAATAAATTTCTTTGGCTCTGGAAAATCTGCTAGGATACAACAGTTTCACTTAATTAAAGCAACTTATTCTACAATATCTTCATGCACCTTGAATCAGTAGCTAAATTTTATCCTAATTTTACAGATCACTAAAAGAAATATATGACAAAATATGACAGCACACCAAAATGGCAGCATCTCCACTGAAATTTCAGACTTCCTCCTGAACTGTTTTGTCAGGTCCCCCAGATGGCAGCACTGGCTGTCCCTGCCCCTCAGTCTCCTCTTCCTCCTGGCCATGGGGGCCAACGCCACCCTCCTCATCACCATCCGGCTGGAGGCCTCTCTGCAAGAGCCCATGTACTACCTGCTCAGCCTGCTCTCCATGCTGGACATGGCGCTCTGTCTCACTGTCATCCCCAAGGTCCTGGCCATCTTTTGGTTTGATCTCAGATCGATCAGCTTCTTTAACTGTTTCCTTCAGATGTACATCATGAATTGCTTCCTTGCCATGGAGTCCTGCACATTCATGGTCATGGCCTATGACCGCTACGTGGCCATCTGCCAACCATTGAGGTACCCATCCATCATCACGGACCAATTTGTTGCAAAGGCAACCATCTTTATTGTAGCCAGAAATGTCCTTTTCACAGTGCCCATCCCCATCCTCTCTGTACGACTCCATTATTGTGGGAGAAATGTCATTGAGAACTGCATCTGTGCCAATATGTCGGTGTCCAGGCTCTCCTGTGATGATGTCACCATCAATAGTGTCTACCAGTTTGCTGGAGGCTGGACTCTGCTGGGATCTGATCTCATCCTCATCTTCCTCTCCTACACCCTCATACTGCGGGCTGTTCTGAGACTCAAGGCAGAAGGAGCTGTGGCCAAGGCCCTAAGCACATGTGGCTCCCATTTCATCCTTATCCTCTTCTTCAGCACCATCCTCCTGGTCTTTGTCCTCACTCATGTGGCGAAGAAGAAGGTGTCCCCTGATGTGCCAGTCTTGCTCAATGTCCTCCACCATGTCATTCCTGCAGCCCTCAACCCCATTGTCTATGGGGTGCGAACCCAGGAAATCAAGCAAGGAATCCAGAGGTTACTGAAAAAAGGTTGGTAATTAAGACAACTTAGATTTCTGCATCCTAAAATAGGATGATTTTTGAATCAATAATGGATGAGTGGACTGAAGTTCATAAGTTTTACTCTCAAACTGGATGAACTATGTGTCTCCCTTTAATAACGCTGAAGTTTCATTTAGAGTTTCTCCTTCTCTCACTCCTCAATCAGGAATTTTCTTGGCCCTTTCTCCTTTTTTCCCCACACCTATTATCCTATTTTGTATAAAATACTATGCTTCCTTAGGGAAGGCTCTAAGAGATTTACTTTCCTGAATAGCCAACTGTTAATATGACATAAAATTTATAATGTGAAGTATACAACTGTGGATATTTGGTGGATTGTGTTGTATAATGTGTAATGTTTTATTATTTCCACTGTAAGGAATATACTGGAGAATAAAAATAAGAGTTGACATTTCAGTCCTGAATGGTGGAGAATTGCTACCAGTCTTTAATCGGGTCTTTTTCTCTCATCCTTGAACCATGTGATTGTCTTTCTTTGCCAGTGATTCTGTCTCTGGTCCCTGCTCTGTTCTTGTCTGGGCCTTTATCTCTATCTTCTCTTCTAGAAAGCAAGGTGATTTCTGGCAATGTACATTGCAAAAAAGCAAGGTGTTCTTCTGAATTGCTCATGAGTTATCAATGAGTTTTATTAGATTTAAGAGACTTCTAAATTCTCATGACCACCTGTCATTGGAATCCAGAGTGTCACCGTATCTGGTATGCAAATAGAGCTCTGCTAATGAGTTAAAGAACTGTCAGCATTATAAATACGATCTAGTAATAATTCTGAAATATAAAACAGACTAGATGGACAGTGTTTTCTTTTCTTTGGACAGTTTCATTCCCAGAGTTTCTTGTATCTCTGGGAATTCTGTTAGCTATTAAAGTACAAAGATATTAAAACATTATTGCTGTTTTCAGTGGCTCAAAGTTTTGTTTGGAGGAATACAAACATTAATTCCAGGAATAATTCTCAAATGAAAGATCTCCCCAAAATTTCATTTTCCCAAAGATTTTAGCATAACAAAAAACTTATCTAGTCTAAAATGTGCATACCTGGATACCAATGGGAAGGTCTTACGAATACAGATATAGCATATGGAGAACAGTGTGAGATTCCTTAAAAAATAAATAAATATATGAAGCAATACTAACACAGAAAACAGAATGAAAAAACATAAATTCACACACTGTATAAAAGACATGAAAAAAAATCAAAGAATAAAAAACTGTAAAACAAAAGTATACAAAAAAGAATCATGAATCATTGATGAGATGGATGAAACTGAGCAATAACAGAGTGAAGTAAAGAAAAAAAAAAATACAGTATACAACACATATATAGAATAGAAAGATGCAATGACGATGTACAAGACAGAAAAAAGAACAGATGTGTATACGACTTTGACTCAGAGGAGAGTGAGAGGGGGATGATTGGAGAATGGGAATTCTAACATGTATACTGTCATGTAAGAATTGAATCGCAGTCCATGTCTGACGTAGGGTGCAGCTTGCTTGGGTTGGTGCATGGGATGACCAGAGAGATGTTGGGGAGGAGGGGAGGGGGTTCATGTTTGGAACACATGTAAGAATTAAAGATTTTAAAATTAAAAAAAAAAAAAAAAAAAAAAAAAATAAAAAATAAATTTAAGCCACTCTTAGAAAATATTAAAGTCTTCAAGTTTTAACAATATTACATTAATATACTAACTTAAAACTTTATGGACAGATCTGTATTAGGGTAACAGTGTTTGTATATCAAGCTCAGATCTCTCCAGTAGAAAAACTTGAATGTAAAAAAATTTTTTCAATGAGCTACATTGTGAGATTTACAGCACATACTTTCCCAAGACTAAGGAAATTTTACACAACTTTGTGTCCCAAAATAGACCAGTACAAGGTTCACATTTTTAAAATATATGTCTGAAAGCTTTATATTGTTTTGTTTATATACATTTATACATTTGTGGCCCATATCAAAGCAGTATTGACAGACTTATTTGATAAGCAAGGCAAACAGAGTTAGCAATGGTTTTATTTCTCTAAAATGGATGATACAAAAAAAATAAAATAAAATAAAATGGATGATACAAAGGAAGCTGTCTTCTAGAATATTTCTCTCCATTTGAACCACATATTTAATTTTGGGTTTTTGGTAGCCAAATCAAAAATTAAAATGTTAATTATAATAGTGTATTTTATTTACTCCAATATAATCTAAACACAGTACATAATGAATATAAAACAATTTAATAGTGAAATGGTGTACATTCTTCTTATGTGCTACGTCTTTGAAATCCGTGGTGTCTCAACAGTAAAGAATCTGCCTGCAACGCAAGAGACACAGGAAACCCAAGTTCGATCTCTGGGTCAGAAAGATCCCCTGGAGGAGGAAATGGCAACCTGATCCAATATTCTTGCCTGGGAGATCACCTGCACAGAGGAGTCTAGCCGGCTACAGTCCACAGGGTCACAAAAAAGTTGAATACAGCTGAGTGACTAAGCAACAACAACAACTTGGAAACCCAGTGTGTATTTTATATTTAAAGCATTTTTCAGTTGGAACTATTTACATTTCAAGTGCTCAATAGAAACATGTGATTTGTGGCTACTGTATTAATTAATGCAGCTCTAGACTCCAAATGGGGAGGAGACCAAATGAATTGGGGATAAATGAATCTTTTTTGGAAAAAAGGTACAGCTATCTTCTTTCTTCTTTGTTGTAATTTTTCTTTTTCTTTGCTTTGCCACATGGAGAAAAGGAAGCCAGGATTTTAGACATTAAATGATGATTTCTTGTATTAAAAGGTGCATATTAAGAATGCTAATTCCTAGGAACAAATATGTAAAGGGGGCTTCCCTGGTGGCTCAGACGGTAAAGCATCTGCCCACAATGTGGGAGACCCGGGTTCGATTCCTGGGTCAGGAAGATCCCTTGGAGAAGGAAATGGCAACCCACTTGAGTATTCTTGCTTGGAAAATTCCATAGACTGAGGAGACTGGTAAGCTACAGTCCATGGGGTCGCAAAGAGTCGAACAGGATTGAGCAATTTCTCTTTCAATATGTAAAGATTAAAATAAAAGATGGCTTATATACTGGCTTTTTACAACATATAGTCTTCAAAATCTTGCAATGACAAAGTTGAAAATGAGCCCTGTATAAATCTTCGAAGTTATAGAGCCTAAGGAAAAATGTAATAAAAGTTTTACTCATCATAAGCAGGGAATATTAGTGCTTAGAGCTAGAGTAAATAAGTGTTATTATCAAAGGTTTACCAGAAGGTAGATGATAATAATCATAATTTATAATTCTTTAAGTTTCTTTTTACACTATTTACACACAAGTGTATGTATTTTAAATTAACTGAATTATTTTAATAGAATATATTTTCTATGAAACATTTAATAGTGAGATTATTAAAATTTACTACCATATGAGCAGGAAACCTGTCTCTTCAAACCTGATAGCCATTATTAATAAAATGTTAAAGCTCAGATTTTGTTGGTGAGACCTTGCAGTTTGGTCACACATTACCCATAGTTACATCCTTCCTCCTCCATCCAAAAAGAATGAGACATATTTGAGAGCACACCCAGCAGACATAGGATATTGAGCTGGGAGAACAATGTAGAGCACATTCAGGGCCAACATTTAACAACAATCATCTATCAAATATGCATTATCCTTAATGTAAACAAACCCTTGATATGGTGCTAAGGTTGCAAAAATGAGTAAATAGGCAAGGTCCATGTGTGTAAGTGCAAAGTCTCTGAACCTGGAAGAAGCAGTAGTTCAAGAAGCAGTGGGAAAAAATTAAAAAAAAAAAAAAAGAAGCAGTGGGAAACATCAATAGATAGGAAGGATATAGCCAAGAAGAACCTAAGGTAGGGGTTCAAGGCCATGGCCACTTGGCAGAAAGTCCAGACCTAAATCTAAGTTAGGATTTGAAGGTCTAAGCAGAACTTGAGTTTGGTCTAAGCTCAACTTGAGTTTGAGACAAAACATAAACATAATCCTCTAAACTGTAAACATACAGAAGAAATCAAAACTGAAAAAGGAGGCCCATTATCAGAATCAGGCACAAACCAGAGAAAACACACCACAGTCTAGTAATCTAGCAGATAATAGCTCAACAGTAAGACCCCTGTTCTCCAAAACAGTAAATCAATATTTATATTTTTATTCCAACCCTTCTAGATGAAGTGCTGTGTGGGTTAAAGCTAAGAAAAGTAGCAGAAAATCCACACACCTAGCTGCTTACAGTAGAACCTAAAACAAGAGTGAGAATCTAATTCTAAGACCAGGGACACATTGTCTTTTGTCAATGAGGACTTTCTAATACTAGTGACTAATGAAATACTTATTTATATTTTTCTTTTTGCATAATTGTAAATCTTATGTATGGTTGTATGCCCTATTTTGTGTATATGAAGATAAGATTACTTGTGATGTATTACTTTAGTGTATTTTTTATTGTTGTCAAAGTTGTACTTACTTTTATAATAGAACTCCATAACCTAGATGTTGGTTACTGGAAATTAAAAAAAAAAAATTTAATTTTTGTTTTTCTTTCCTATGTGCCAGGCCCTATACCATAATTCCAAGAAAACAGATGAATTACACACTGTCCCTGGTCAAAAAGAGCTCACAGCACAGTAAGAGAGACAGGTAAACCCACGGGTAAATGTGGGCTTGAAAGCTCATGTAGTCGAAACAGGGGCTTCCCAGGTAGCTCAGTGATAAAAAATCTGACTGCCAATGCAGGAGATATGTTCAGTTCCTGGGTTAGGAAGATCCCCTGGAGGAGGAAATGGCAACTCACTCCATTATACTTGCATGAAAAATCCCATGGACATAGGAGCCTGGCAGGCTACAGTCAATGAGATCACACAGAGTAGAACACAATTGAGTGACTAACACTGTCATAGCCAGCCAGAGTGGAGAGACTATATTCAATTTCTGGTAGTCAGGAGAATCTCCAGGGTAGCCATATATAATTAGTGATACTAAAGTAGCCCTGGAGATAAGGTTACTCAAGATCTACCTTAAGAAACTAAAAACAAATCCTGAGAGGGACAGCCTGATCAAAACATACCTTACTGGCTTGCCAAAACAAACTCACATACTCCTTTCTTTGGTGTGAACTTCTGTGCCCTCCCTCACTGATCTGTTGAAATCCAAACCCTACTGATGATGTTTTTAGGAAGTAGGACCTTTGGGAGGTGCTAAGGTCAAATGAGAGTAGAGGCCTCATGAACAGGTTTACTGTTCTTATAAAAGAGACCCCACAAGCGCCTCTCACCTTTCCATTATGTCAGGTCAGAGCTAGAAGTCACCAGTAATGAACAAAGAAGAAGGGCCACTCCAGAAAGCAACTCTGCTGGTGCCTTGATCTTGGACTTTCAGTCTCCAGAATTATGAGAAAGAAATTTCCATTGTTTACAAGATACTCAGCCTGTAATATTTTGTTTCAGCAGCCCAAATGAACTAAAAGACTCTTTAAACCAAAACAACTATCAAAAGGCTGTTGCTGCTGCTGCTAAGTTGCTTCAGTAGTGTCTGACTCTGTGTGACCCCATGGACAGCAGCTCACCAGGCTCCCCCGTCCCTGGGATTCTCCAGGCAAGAACACTGGAGTGCATTGCCATTTCCTTCTCCAACAAAAAGCTAGATTTCTAATACTGTAAGATTCTCAGCATCTAACAAAAAACCAATACCCATACTAAGATGCTAGAAAATGTGACCCATAACCAGGAGAAAAGCTAGTTAGCGCAAGCAGACTCGGAAATTTATGGAAATGATGCAATTATAAAGCTAAAAATATTAAAACAATATTATAAATATGTTAAAGGAGAGAGAAAAAGCAAAGAAAAGGAAAGTTAAAAAAGAAATTAATAGAATTTCTAGAGTAAAAATAAATACTATCTGAACAAAAATTAAAAGTCACTGAATGGATTTATAGCAGATTTGACATTGCAGGAAAAAAAAAACTTATGTAGATAAAGATACAGAAATGCAGCTTATTTAAATTAAAGAATGAAAGAAATAATGCAGAAGAGATATAGAGACAAAATGTACAGAGAAAAAAATATGAGACAATATTAACCAGTCTTGTATTCTGGTATTCATGTTCTAAACTTGGTAACTGAAGGTATAGACAAAAAAATGGACAAAAGGTCCAGTGAAGAAAGGTGGATGCACTCTGTGAGCTGTTTCTTGTCTCTCTGGACTGATTTATAAGAACAACCTGCAAGTCCTATATCTGTCTGGGTGGTGTCCTCAGAGCTCCTGCCATAGAGTGGGCTCCAGGGACAGTTTTGTTTTTTGGGTTTTTTTACATGAAGTAATAGAAATACAAAGTACATTTTTTTTCAAAATTTAATATTTTCCATAAAATCTGATGGCAAAACCTCTTCTCCCTCCCCATCTAATTATTTAATTTTTACTTGTTCGTGGGTTTTTTGGGATTATTTCCCCTCTCATATCCAGAGGACTGAAGAAGCAGCACAGACACATTCTGATGCTGAGTAAAATAGCAAGTCACAATAGGTGGTAGTGTCCCTCATTTTCCTCTGTTAGTGAGTTTTAAAAGAGGGCTTTCCTGCTGGCTCAGTGCTAAAGAATCCACCTAACAATGCAGGAAACATGGATTTGATCTCTGGATTGGGAAGACTCCTTGGAGAAGGAAATGACAACCCACTCCAGTATTCTTGCCTGGGAAATCCATGGACAGAGGCGTCTGGTGGGCTACAGTCCATGAAGTGGCAAAAGAATCAAACATGACTGAGCGACTAAATAACAACACAGTTTTAAAGGAATGTATGAAGATAGTCACTAATGTACTAAGTGTTCAACACCTGCTTCGGTCCACTTCATCTATGTCTACATGACAACACATGGCTGACAAGGAACAAAGCTGTGTCCAGTGTCATGGATGTTATTGTGTCTCTCCCTTTTCAGGGTTGGCCCCAAAGCTTTCTTTCTTTTTTATATTTAAGGGGAGGAAGCACCACATCAACAGCAATCATCAACCAACCAATGGGATCTGAAAAAAGTGAAAGTGTTAGTCATGTCCAACCCCATGGACTGGGGCCCACCAGGCTCTTCTGTCCATGGAATTCTTCAGGCAAGAATACTGAGTGGGAAGCATTCCCTTCTTCAGAAGATCTTCCTAACCCAGGGACTGGACCTGAGTTTCCTGTATTGCAGGCCGATTCTTTACCTGCTGAGCCACCAGGGAAGCCCCACCAGTGGTATCTACTTAGTGGTAAATGGACTAGCTGTTTAAATGCTGAGTCACTGTTCTGACCATACCACCACATGGCCACTCCGGTTCCTGCAGAGATGGCTTCAGTTTCCACTTTGCCCCCACATGGTTATTTCTTGCCTGATTGAAGCAGAGGACCTCAAGACCCCGAATTGGAGATCATTGAGTTCTTATTCTGCCTCACTGAGTAGATCAGCTCATTTCAGTTCAGTTCAGTCACTCAGTCATATCTGAATCCTTGCAAACCCATGAGTCGTAGCACGCCAGGCCTTCCTGTCCATCACCAACTCCCGGAGTTTACCCAAACTCATGTCCATTGAGTCGGTGATGTCATCCAAACATCTCATCCTCTGTTGTCCCCTTCTCCTTCTTCCCTCAATCTTTTCCAGCATCAGAGTCTTTTCCAATGAGTAAGTTCTTCACATCAGGTGACCAAAGTATTGGAGTTTCAGCTTCAGCATCAGATCTTCAGATCTCCTTGCAATCCAAGGGACTCCCAAGAGTTTTCTCCAACACCACAGTTCAAAAGCATCAATTCTTTGGCACTCAGCTTTCTTCATGGTCCAACTCTCACATCCATACATGACTACTGGAAAAACCATAGTTTTGACTAGACAGACCTTTGTCAGCAGAGTAATGTCTGTCTTTTAATATGCTGCCTAGGTTTGTCACAGCTTTTCTTCCAAGGAGCAAACATCTTCTAATTTCATGGCTGCAGTCACCATCTGCAGTGATTTTGGAGCCCAAGAAAATAAAGTCTTCACTGTTTCCATTGTCCATTTTTTCCCATCTATTTGCCATGAAGTGATGGGACCAGTTGCTATGATCTTTGTGCTTTGAATGTTGAGTTTTAAATCAGCTTTTTCACTCTTCTCTTTCACATTCATCAAGAGGCTCTTTAGTTCCTCTTACTGTTCTGCCATAAGGGTGGTGTCATCTGCATATCTGATGTTCTTGATATTTCTCCCAGTGATCTTGATTCCAGCTTGTGCTGAGTAGATAGATGATATGAAGTAGAGGCAATTCCCTGGTGGTCCAGTGGTTAAGACTCTGTGCTTCCACTGCAGGTGCATGGGTTTGATCCTTGGTCACGGAACCAAGATCCCACATGCTGTGCACCCTCCCAAGAAAGGAGTGGGAACCAGGAAGGTGGGGAATGGAGAGGCTCTTACTGTCATTTGGAGATAATTATATGCTCTCTGGCAATTTTGTGTGAATTTCTATACAAGCACTGTTTTATGAGTTATATAAAATGGTATTAAAATAGAAAAAAAAAGGAAATAGGGAAGAAAAACATAGTGACAATATACAGGGATTTATAAAATATTTTAAAATAAACTGTATGGTAAAATAGAAGAAATATATGGAGAGGTAAAATAGAAATAGATGTTTATGATTTTTTATTTTGCATGTGAAGTAACGTACTATTATTTGAACATTGATCAAGGTTTTAAAGGCATGTGGTCTCTGATCCAAATACTCTTCCATGTATAATAAAAGAAACCAAGTATGGGTGTAGATAGATTGATCATATCCATAGGGTAAATGTGTGTTGTTTAAAATCAGTATTATTGATGAAGGAAGAGATGTCCATTTTGACACCCAGAACAAATTTGACAACATTTGTTGTCCAGAAATATTTTTGTATGTTACAATTGTGGGGACCAGAAGTGAAGAAAGGAGTGACACTAATAACAAATAGCGAGAGGAGGCCAGGAATGCAGTGTACACACTGGATCCACACATCCAAGAGTTGTCTGACAAAAATGCCAATGCTACTTGAGAAACTCTCGTCTAAATAATCCAAATGAAAGGCAAAAACAGACAGATGAGATTGGAAAAGCACAAAATGAGGCTCATCTCACACACTATCTACAATAAGTTTATTTTAACTACAAAACCTGAGAGGCCTTCAGTGAACAGCACTGGAGAAGTGGGCAAGATGGCAGAGTAGGAGGACCCTGAGCTCATCTCCTCCCACAGGCACAACTAATTATAGCACATTGTAATATTTTAATGTTTAAACTTGATTAAATATAAACTGACATCCTTATTTCCTCATTGGTTTTTTTGAGTTTGTATTTTTTCTATCTTTTTTATTAAGATAGTGTTTATACATTAAAAGATGCATCTGAAATAAAGAGTTTTTATACAGTGTGCATCATTGTAACAACCACCAAAATCAAGAAAAAGACTATTTCCAACACTGAAGAAAAGTTGCCTCAGTCTACTTGCAGTTGAACTTTTCCTCTACCCCTGGCTTTAGTCAAGCAGTGGTTATTTAACGCATCTCTGCATTAGCTTTCCATATTTTGCAGTTTCATATAATAGAATCAGGCAAGATGTATTCTGTGCTTGGCTTTGTGACAGTTATCAAAAGGAGAACTCACTGAAATGGAGTCTAGATGCCAGAAGGAGGAACTCTCATACAGTACTACTGGAAGTCAATTTACAGGAAGAATATTCTATTGTAGACCCCAACAGAAGAGACATCAATAGGAAATATCCATCAACTATGGGCATCGACACGACTACTGGAAAAACATCATGCACGGATGTGAGATCCATACAATAAAAAAGACTGAGTGCCAAGGAACTGATGCCTTCAAACTGTGGTACTGGAGAAGGCTCTTGAGAGTCTGCAAGGAGATCAAACCAGTCAATCCTAAAGGAAATCAACCTTTGAATCAACCAATGATTGATTGAAAATCAACCAATGAATATTCATTGGAAGGACTGATGCTGAATCTGAAGCTCCAATACTTTGGCCACCTGATGCAAATAGCTGACTCATTGGAAAAGACCCTGATTTGGGGAAAGATTGAAGGCAGGAGGAGAAGGGGATGACAGAATGGATGGCAACACTGACTCAGTGGACATGAGTTTGAGCAAACTTCAGGAGATGGTAAAAGACAGGGAAGCCTGGTGTGCAACAGTCCATGGGGTTGCAAAGAGCCAGACACGACTGAAGTGACTGAACAACAACGTAGGCTCAACAGTGAAAGATGTACATTGCATCTCCTACAAGAAATCCACTACCCCCAGCAACTCAACCAGTGAGAAACCGTCATTGCCCTGAACTTTCACTTTTCTCCAATTGACTTTCATTCAAAACAATCCTTCCTAATTTTCTTCTGTTTCTCCAAAATAACTTTTGTTTGTTGGTCTTGCCTGTGGTTTTTGCTGTATATGGCTTGCTTGTCATGAATTGCAGTTTCTCCGCTATATCTAAATAAACCCATATTTTGCCGGTAAAGTAAACTGACTGGCCTTTATATGCAATATTATATTGGTTCAGCTATACAATAGAGCTATCTGACATTTATATACTTTAGAAATTGATCATCACAATAAGTCTAGTAATCATCTGACAATATACAAAGGTATCACAATATTATTGTCTCTACTCCCTATGCTGTGCATTACTTCCCACTGACATTTCTCTTATAACTAGAAGGCTATCGCCCTTAATCCTCTTCACCTCTTTCTTCCAAAGCCCTAAGTCCCCTCCTCTTCAGGAACCAAAAGTTGTTCTCTGTATTTGTAAGTCTGTCTCTATTTTGTTCTGCTTATTAATTTGTTTCTGACTCTTTTATTTTTAAGGTCAACAGCTTCTTTTGTTAATATAATGTTTTGGAGTTTCATCTACAGAGCTGTGTGCTTCAGTAGTTCACATTTCATGGGTGAATAGTACTCCAGTGGGCATTCCCTGGTAATGAATCCACCTGCCAAGCAGTAGATGTGGGTTCAATCCCTGGGTCGGGAAGATCATCTGAATAAGGAAATGGCAACCCTCTCCAGTATTCTTGCCTGGGAAATACTATGAACAGTGGAGCCTGGTGGGCTACAATCCATGGGGTCACAAAAGATTTGGACACGACTTAGCAACTAAACAACAATACAATAAGAGTGAAATACAAAATAGACTATTTGGACATTGCTTCCAATTGATTGGACAATTTGTAAGCACACTTGGTGTCCTGGGAATCTTCTGTTGGCTATTAAGGTACAAAAGAAACAGAACATTACTATTGCTTTCAAGAGCTTAAAGTTTGATTAGAAACAATACAAGTATTAATTCCAGGAATGTATTCTTCTTAAATGAAGAGGGTTAGGGATGGAATAATGTACCTGTAAAGAGAAAGATATAAGCATCTGAATGCAGAGTTCCAAAGAATAGCAAGAAGAGATAAGAAAGCCTTCCTCAGCAATCAATGCAAAGAAATAGAGGGAAACAACAGAATGGGAAAGACTAGAGATCTCATTGGGCGCAGGAGGAGAAGGGGATGACAGAGGATGAGATGGCTGGATGGCATCACCGACTCAATGGACATGAGTTTGAGTGAACTCCGGGAGTTGGTGATGGACAGGGAGGCCTGGCGTGCTGTAATTCATGGGATCGCAACGAGTCAGACACGACTGAGCGACTGAACTAAACTGAACTGAATGGCATTAAAGTACTTGGCAACATAAGAAAGCACTGGGTAGAGTTAGATGTTCTGAGCTGTGAGCCTTGCACAACCACCAAAAAAAAAAAAAAAAATTCTTGGGAACAAATGAGGTATTCTCACTGTGTTTCATGTCACTCCATTACTTGAGATGAGTGAACAGTTTGTTTTAGGAGATCCTTTCTAGATGTAAGCTTGTGTGCCTCAATGACAACTTATACATGTATTATGTTGTTTTGGCCATGGACGGAAAATCTTCCAAAAGTTCACTGCTTCCCCCAAAGTCTGGTTCTTTCAGGCTTCACTGAAAGTACCAAGAATACATCCCATAATCTACTTAAACTTTCACCCTGCAAAATTCTGTCCTTCTGTCCTGCACTTTTTTTTCTTCATCTCACAATGAAGAACAATAAATTGACCGTTGATTTCTCTGCTCCTGCATAACGCTGTGAGCTACTATATGAAAAGTAAGCATGTACTCACATAAAAACAATAAGTAAAAGCATATATCAATATTCTGATCAAGAAAAATACATTTTAATAAATCTCTATTCTGATGGATGAGGGTTCCAATTGAGATTTTAAATGATTTCAATTAAATAATGGACTATATCTCAGTTTTTACTGAGCTTTATTTTCCTTTCCTGGATGTCTAGAACATGACACACAGCCTCTCTACGTGCAGCTGTCACTTTCTGAGGTACTCTTTCATCCTCTTTGCTTAGCTGGTTCCTACTTCTCTTTCTTGTTCAGTCTCTAGGTTTACTTAAGTTGCCTTTACTTGACCTTCAAAACTATTAGACTAACTAACAGTTAAGCCCCACAATTACTGGCTTTTATAACTCTCAAAGTCCCTTTCTTTGAGAATAACCACACCTGAATTTAGTGCCTACCATTTCCTTTACACAATAGGACTCCTTAATAATAGTGACAGATAATAGTATTTACAAAGGACCATATGTCAAGCAATTTGTGCTTCACCGGTAACTCCATGAAGCCATGAAGAACATGCCTGTAATGCAGGAGATGATCAGGAGACATGGGTTTGATCCCTGAGTTGGGAAGATTCCCTGGTGAAGAAAACAGCAACCCACTCCAGTATTCTTACCTGGGAAATCCCATGACAGAGGAACCTGACCGCCTGCAGTGCATGGGGTTGCAAGAGTCAGATACAACTTAGTGACTAAACAACAACAACAACAAAACTCATACTAAGATGATATAATGTTACTGCAGAGAGCTCTGCTCTGGAATCTCATTAATCTGCTTTCTAACCCTGTCTTTTCCAACTGTAGCCTTTTGACGTTAAAAATTTGCTTAATTCCTTTGAGCATTAGTATCCAAATCTGTAAAATGGGTCATGTAATATAACCTATTTCATAGTGTTTTATGAAAATTAAAAGAAAAAAATGTAAGTCACATTAAAATTATTCAATAAATGTTGGTAGAAAGAATCATTCTTTTTGTTAACTCTCTTCTACCCCTCCTTAACAAATAATAAAACTGAGCCTCTGAATGTTTTTCTGATGTTATAAGCAAATGAGAATCTACAGTGGAAAGGGTCTAAAAGGAAGAGTTTACAGATTATAAGAGTTATTTCATAAGGAGAATTCCTCTGCTATCTTTCTAACTCACTGGTTTGTAACAAGATTGGCTTGACATCTTGCAATTTCCAGATGCCAGGTAGTGCTTTTCTTTCCATTCAAAAACTCTCAAAAAATACTCAGTTGACCTTGCTTTAAAGTGAGCATCAATGATAAATATTTTAAAATCACATAAACTATGCAACTGAATATGTAGAAAGAGTATTAAATGAAGAACATGCTGATTATAAAACGATTTAAGTGCAAGTGAAGTGAAGTCGCTCAGTCGTGTCCAACTATTTGCAACCCTGTGGACTGTAGTTTACCAAGCTCCTCCGTCCATGGGATTCTCCAGGCAAGAATACTGGAGTGGGTTGCCATTTCCTTCTCCAGGGGATCTTCCCGACCCAGGGATTGACGGATTGAACCCAGGAACCTGGGTCTCCAGCATTGCGGGCAGACGCTTTAACCTCTGAGTCACCAGGGAAGCCTGTAGTCACTGTTTATCTGAGTTTGGCCTTTACTGGGTGTTATTGGCCTAAAAGCACTCTATCTCATAACAACCAACATTAATCAATACAACAGGATAAAAGGAGGCCTATGTGGCTTAAATGTTGTTAAATTAAGTTATGACTATGAGCCAAATGAAAAGATCTGAACAAATTTTGGAATGTCTGGCTTAAAAAGCTAAGTATATGGCATGTAAAAATTGACTGGGGAAAGTGGTGCATGAGAGGGTAATTTCCAGGAGATAGGTAGTAATCTACCAGAGAGGGCCCTGAGTAACAGTCCAGGTGCACATGACTTCCAGTGAGACAACCATGTTTATTAAGATGCTGGGTGAGAACCAGCACTTATTTCAATGTTTGTGTTAGTGAATGGTTTTCAAAAAAAAAATTACCAAGAACCCAAACTTTATAATACTAATAATAGCAATAATAACAACCATGCAATAACAATCAAATGTTCCTAACATGCTCACACTTACTCCTCATAGCAAATATACAAATTAGGAATAAAAGACATAATTTAAGCATCTTGTCAAGTGGCAGAGCCAAGAGGTGAATTTTGTTCTGTTAGTATCTAAACTTTAGCCTAGGACAGTTGGTCACAGGAATGGGAAATAATTAGAAAAATTGAATAACAGAGGATCAACCATATTTTGACCTTCCAGCCAGTAATGCAGTATATTACAAAGTAAGTAATTAGATATAAGCTGTTATTTTGAAATTTTACATCAAAAGTATCACAAGAGTAGGGCTTCTTGAAAACTTCACTCAAGTAGAACTACTGGCTCTATGTGAAAAGATTAGGGAGTGGATCTGTGTGTTTTACAGTTACTATAAGCAGTCAGCATAAAAGTAAACAAGATTGGATTTATGCAAAAGGCCTATGTTTTATCAAGGAAAATCAGAACTTGATACTCACTGGTATCAAAGCTTTTAGCCTTCAACCTTCTTGCTCTGATGTCGCTTCTAAGTCACTTCAGTCATGTCTGACTCTGTGCGACCCCATAGACGACAGCCCACCAGGCTCCCCTGTCTCTGGGATTCTCCAGGCAGGAACACTGGAGTGGGCTGCCATTTCCTTCTCCAATGCATGAAAGTGAAAAGTGAAAGTGAAGCCTAGATTTAATCATGTTTTTATTTCTTAAGTATTGCATTTTCCCTGGTAGCTCAGCTGGTAAAGAATCTGCCTGCAATGCAGGAGACTTGGGTTCAATCACAGGTTTGGGAAGATACCCTGAAGGAGGGCATGGCAACCCACTCCAGTATTCTGGAGAAACCCCATGGACTGAGGAGCCCAGCAGACTGCAGTCCATAGGGTCACAAACAGTCAGACACGACTAAGCACAGTACACATTGCATTTTACCCATTTAACTGGTCCAACAATTGACTGTGAGACTCCTTTGGGGAAATATTGACTCTGCTTAGGGAAAACAGATTTTGAAGAACTGATAGGAGGTCTTTCTCCCAGTGGGATAAGAAGATATTGGGCTCTTGAGTCTCTGGTCCCTGAAGGGCCAGCAAGGCAGTCTTTCCCTGAGGAAGTAGAAACTCAAGCTTAAACTCCCTGTTCTGAAAGCCAGAGTGTAGAAGAGCCAGACAGAGGCAGAACTCTCCCTCCCTGGCAGAGATCACTGTCTGCATCAAGTAAGTCTGTCTCCAGCAGAAAATGAAGAAACCAAGTCACCACTGCGATAGCGGACCCCTCACTAGAGCAGGGACTGCACTGGGAATAAAACTGTGCTTGCAGATGGAAGAGCTGCAGGGTTGAAGTTTGAGGATAGGAGTTGAAGGGATGTGAGAGCAAAAAGTGGCATAAGGCCAGATGAAGATGAGCATGCCAAAGTTGAGTCCAGATTCTGTGCGTGCTGGGGAAAGGTTTGGTCCATGTGGGAGTTCACGAATCTGCACCAGAGTATCATGTTGAAGAGATCTTGAACACCTTTCATTGAACTCTTCTGGGAACATGAGGAAAAACACAGATTTAGAAAAGAAAGAAGATTCCTTATCACACTCCCTTGGTTATCATTACTTAGAAATCTTCACTAGTTTGCCCTTTATTGCCATTCCAATTTCATAAAAATATCTGATCCACTTTCTGCTCTCTCCTTTATTTCTCTGACTCCCTTTGTCTTCTCTCTTCTCAATCCAATCTATTATGTTGTAATTTCAGAATTCTCTTTTTGCATCTTCTCTCCATCATCTATTTTCTGGGCACATATGCTTGTGTTCTCCCCACTTCTGCTCTTTGTCTTCCATTCATTTGGCCAAAAGTCACTCCACCATGTGCAACTTCCTCCAGACCAACAGAGACCCCCAGGGAAAGCAAGCTTAGAGCACCATGTCCACTCAATGCTTTTCTCACTCCTATCATTATTACTTATCTCTCCCTATCCCCCTTTCTTGTCTCCAGATCTTGTTGAACAATATTGACAATAGACCAATACTTTTCCAAGATTAATACTAATTCCTATTCATCATTTATATACTTTAATTTAGTAAATGATATAATATGCTTTAAATTAATTCCAAAATTGTCTGAGTCACTACTAGTGTATTCTGTTATCAGCAAGAGAAGAATTGGAAGATCATTTAATCTCATCTACATATCAAGTGGGAAGGCCATGCCTAGCAGACACTAGCTGGGCAGGACCTTTTGTCCGGGGAAGCAAAGGACCAGGAGGAGTGAAGACAGGAACCCTGGGAGAAGGTGCTCCTCCTTCCCCCTCTGAGAGCCAGCTCTGGTCACTAACAGGGACTCTCTGATGAGAAGAATCTGGGAGGAGACAGCTGAGGAGGACTGGAACTGCATTTGAAGACTAGAATTCAAAGCTGGAAGCAAAACCACTATGTGAACCACTAAAACACAAAGTATGTTTCTATCTTTATGAAAATATTGTTCACAGTATGAAAATAAGGCTCACAGTTTGGTTAAATGTTCCGTTTGCTTGCCACCCTGCCCCTACTCCAAAGCTGTTTCTGCTCTATCATTTCTAGTTTCAAAACTATTAATTTTATCATGGGTGAATTTTTCAACAGTATTGATGAGGTAAATACATTATCACAGAATTATTCATTAGGATCAAAGGTAACTTAGAAATTATTAAAGTCTAACACATTGGACTAGGATTAGACAGGAGAAGGATTAGCCTAATACCGCGAGAATGGTTAAGATTTTGAGAATCAGTTTCCTGTTTGTAATGTGGTGATAATAAAGTATATCTCACAGGAGGGTGAATGATTCAGTGAGATGAAACCCTAGATATTTGATCACAGTTCCCAGTAGTGGTATGAGTTCAAAAACTAAACAATATGTGATTTTATGTTAGTGAGCCTAGTGAGAAATGAAGAGGGATGTTCTTAAATTACTGATATAAAGTTTCAAACCCACAAGATAACACTTTAACAGAGACATCTGTCTATGTTGACAGATTTAAAGGCAATGAGCTAAACTATTTCAAATGGTCATTGAGTTGAGTCTCATAATTTTTTTAACTATTCACCTATGAGACATTTAAATTATTTCCCAATGTTTCCTGGTATAAACAATGCTTCAAGAAACATATTCATACATATTGCTTTTCTACATGCTGAACTCATTTTGGTGTTCAAAAAGCCTGGAATAAAGCAAATTAAATTTTTAAAAATTAAAAAAAAATAAGTGCAATGGACTACATGATCTGAAAGAACAGACCTGTACATTTAGCCCAGCTACAGTCTTCTCTGCACTCTCAGTCACAATTCAGGAGAAGGAGAATCTTAGAATCTTTATCACTAATGTAAAAGAGGATACCAGATTACTTTTTTCATAATTGTTTTCTCCAGCCTATTTCCCGTGTATGTTAGTCAATCTTTCCCTATATAATCATAATAGTTTATGCAAGACTCTGCCATTGCTTATAGCACTTTTTCTTGTATTATCCATTGTCCTTAGAATGGCTTACGTTTTCCCTCTTTCAAACTTGAGGACATTTCTTAATTAAGTTTTGTGACACTAGTCCTTAATAGCATGATAAGGGAATGTTTAAATGACAAGAAAGCAATATCAACATTGAACAAGTGCCTAGAAGTGTATGGTGGTGGGGCGGGGAGGATGGGGACTTGTATGTGGATTACTATATTGAAGATGGAAAGAGGAAATCCAAAGGAGATGGAAGGCTTTAAAGGTGGATGTCATCACTCTCACATTTTTGCAGTCAGAAGAATCATTTTTCATCAGCCCAGCATTGGGGCTTCCCTGGTGACTCAGCAGTAGAGAATCCACCTGCCAATAGAAGGGACTCAGGTTGAATATCTGGATCTGGAAGATCTCCTAGAAAAAGGAATGGCAAACCACTCCAGTATTCTTGCCTGGTAAATCCCATGGACAGAGGGTCCTTGCAGGCTACAGACATTGGGTTTGCAAAGACTTGGACATGGCTTGAAGATTAAACAACAACAGCAAAAATCAGTCCAGCATAGCTTGGAGGAATTACTCAATTTCATGTTAAGGTTGTTTCTTCAATAAGTTAGGAATTCTACTGATATAAAGGTTAAGAAATAGAAAAAAAAAAAGCAATTTTAGGAAGAATCCATAGGAAACAAGTTAAAATTATTTTTAAGGTAGAATCCAGTTAACCAACTCTATTTTTGCAGTATAATATTTTTAAATATATAGCTCAAAATAAATGTGGCTGAAAGGTCAGATGGGGGTGGATGGAAGTTTACAGCTTTTTATGTGAGTCCTTAGTTTGTGACAGTCTCTGCTATTTCTTTTTTCTTTTTTCTTTTTTTGCATGCATTGTTATAGTTAAACTGTGGATGCAACGCATTCTGTATGGTCTTTTTAAAAACAGGAAGAAACTTGCAGATACAAACTTGAAGAATAATTTGTCACAAAATTTAATAGTTTTCTAAGTAATTTTCTATGTCTTTTAGTTTCTGTAAAGACTTAATTAATTAAAAAATAACCTTGAACAAATGAAACATGTATAAACAAGTCATATAACTTCATCCCCTTACATTCTCCAAAGTAATAGGAATAATCGAATAGAACATCAAAAAGGATAACAGATAAATTCTCCTGATTCCAAGAGAGCCTGCTAAGACCCACATATCACTAGGTAAAGCAAGTTCTATTTTCATATACCTCAAATCAATAGCTAATTTTTAATCTTAGTTTTACAACTCACTAAAAGAAAGCTATAGAAATAAATGACAAAATACGACAGCACACCAAAATGGCAATATCTCCACTGAGGCTTCATATTTCCTCCTCAGTAGTTTTGCTAGGTCCCCAAGCTGGAAACTCTGGTTGTCCCTATCCCTCAGCCTCCTCTTTTTACTAGCCATAGGGGTCTACACCACCTTCTTGAACACTATCCGGCTGGAGGCCTCACTACATGAGCCCATGTACCACCTGCTTAGCCTCCTCTCCCTGCTGGACATGGTACTCTGCCTCACTGTCATACCCAGGGTCCTGGCCATTTTCTGGCTTGACCCCTGGTCTATCAGCTTCTTTGCCTGCTTCTTTCAGATGTTAAACATGAATTCCTTCCTTGCCATGGAGTCCTGCACATTCATGATCATGACCTATGACCGCTATGTGGCCATCTGCCATCCACTGAGGTACCCACCCATCATCACTGACCAATCTGTTATCAAGGCAGCCATTTTTATTTTGGCAAGAAATTCCCTTACTATTCTGCCCATCGCTATTCTCTCAGGACAATTCCATTATTGTGGGAGAAATGTCATTGAGAACTGCATCTGTGCCAAAATGTCTGTGTCCAGGCTCTCTTGTGATGATATTACCATCAATCATCTCTATCAGTTTGCATTTGGCTGGGCACTGCTGGGATCTGACCTCATCCTCATCTTCCTCTCCTATACCCTCATACTGCGGGCTGTGCTGGGACTCAAGTCAAGGAGCTGTGGCCAAGGCCGTAAGCATATGTAGCTCCTACTTCATCCTTATCCTCTTCTTCAGCACATCCTCCTGGTCTTTGTCCTCACTCATGTGGCAAAGAAGAAGGTCATTCCTGCAGCACTCAACCCCATTGTTTATGGGGTATGAACCCAGGAAATCAAGAAAGGAATCCAGAGATTACTGAAGAAAAGATGGTAATTAAGACAACCAGGTAGGATGGTTTTTAAGTCAATAATAAATGAATGGACTGAAGTTCATATCTGTAAGTTTTACTCTCAAACTGGATGAACTGACTGTGTCCCCTTTAATAAAGCTGCAGTTGCATTTAGAGTTTCTCTTTCTCTCACTCCTCATCAGAAATCTCCTTGGCCCTTCTCCTTTTGTCCCACACTTATCTTATTTTGCCCAAAATGTTGAGTTTTCTTAGGCAGGTTCTAATGAGAAATTTATGTTCATAAATATATAACTGTTAACTTGACATAAATTTTATATTCTTGAGAATAAAACTGTGGATGCTTTGTGGGCTGTGACATATAATGTGTACTGCCTTCTTATTCTTATATCCACAGAAGTGAGCATATTGAAGACAAAGACATGAATTTCAGGCCTTATGTTAGAAGGTTATTGCTAGTCTGTAATTGGGTATTTTCTCTGAATCTTCAATCTCATTACTGGCTTTTCTGTAACTGAGTGTTCTCTCTCAACCTGCAAGCCCACTGCTGACTTCCTTTGTCATTCTGTCTCTTCTTTCTAGCAGACAAGATTTTCTTTGCAATGTGTCTTGCAAAAAGGACTTCCCTGTAGCTCAAATGATAAAGAATCTGCCTGCAATGCAGGAGACCAGGGTTCGTTCCCTGAGTCAGGAAGATTCTCTGGAGAAGGGAATGGCAATCTACTCTGGTATTCTTGCCTGGAGAATCCCATGGACAGAGACACCTGGCAGACCACAGTCCATGGGATTGCAAAGAGACTAAACCAAACCACATTACGAAAGGACAAGATTTATGCCTCTATTGTTCATGTTTGTAACAATGATCAGAGTTTTCTTATACTTCTTTTAGGACTTCCCTGTAGTTCAAATGGTAAAGAATCTGCCTGCAATGCAGGAGACCAGGGTTCATTTCCTGAGTCAGTAAGATCCTCTGGAGACGGGAACGTCAATACACCCCAGTATTCTTGCCTGGAGAATCCCATGGACAGAGGAGCCTGGCAGACTACAGTCCATGGTATTGCAAAGAGTCAGACACAACTGAGTGCCTAAACCACTTTCTTATATTAAGAGATGCCTCATTTTTATCCCTATGAATCTACACTTGACCACTTATCTTTGTGATTCAGAGTATTACAGGGTAAGGTATGCAAATATACCTTTGCTAATAAGTTAAAGATTTGTAAGCATTATAATGTATGATTCAGTAATAATACTGAAATATAAAACAGATTATATGATTATTGTTTCCTATGATTTGGATATCTTCTGAGCACACATCTCCTGTGTCTGGGAATTCTGTTAACTATTAAGCTACAAAAGTAAATGGGATTTTATTATTGCTTTCAGGAGCTTAAAGTTTGATTTGGAGGAATATAAATATTAATTCCAGGAATGTATTCTTCTCAAATGAAGAGGCTGAGAAATGAAATAATGTGCCTCTATGGGTATTAAGATGCTGGGCAACCAAGGAAAGCACTGATGGTGTTAGAAGGTCTGAGTTGTAAGCCTTGCACAACCACAAAAAAAAAGTAGTTTCAGGGGAACAAATGAGGTGATGTCACTGTGCTTAACAGTATTTTATTATCTCATAACAGTGAACAGTTTTAGAAGACCCTTTCTAGATATAAACTTGTGTGCTCAATGAAAACTTCAACATGTATTGTTCTGACCACGAACAGAAAATCTCCCCAAAGAGTTCAAAACTATCCCCAAAGTCTAGTTCTTTCAGTCTTCACTGAAAGCACCAGGAATACATCCCTTGACCTATTTAAGCACGCTTTCTGCAAAGCTATATTCATTTCCTTTTCTTCTTCGCCACACAGTGAGAAACAATAAATTGGTATTTGCATTCTTAATTCCTTCTATGAATGACTACTTGAAAAGTAAGCATGTACTCACATAAAAAGCAATAAGTAAAAGCAAAAAGCATGTTCAATATTTTAATCAAGAATAATACATTTCTCAAAAGTAAAATCAATTTTAAGATCCAAATATGTTCACATCATAGCTAATCTTTTTCTTTATTGCTTAAAGAATATCTTCCAAAAAAACTCATTGACTCAAAGATTTCAATCTAAGAATAATGTCTTACTTAAAACGTGCATGCATAGATACCAGTTTCTACAGTTCCCTTGTATCATTAAACTCATCGCATCAGTTTGGAGCTGTACCTCTGTTTCTTGATCCAAGAAATTGATTCACCACCAATTTGCATTTATTCCTTTATCACCAATACTCAGCACTTTGCCTAATACATATATTATATTCAAATAGTTTTAATTAAATAATAAATGTATAACAAAAACTAATAAAATATAGTCAAGTTAATTGTTTGAAAATCAGAACATACATTAAAACTCTTTGGAGTGCCACACAGCAGAAGGTTTAGCTAGTGTAATTTGTGCCCTCCATATACCTCAAGGGGGCTTCCTTGGTGGCTCAAATGGTAAAGAATCTGCCTGCAGTGCAGGAGATCCAGGTTTGATTCCTGGGTTGGGAAGATCCCTTGAGAAGGGAATGGCAACCCACTCCAGTATTCTTGCCTGGGAAATCCCATGGACAGAGGAGCCTGGCGGGCTGCAGTCCATGGGGTCACAAAGAGTCAGACACGACTGAAAGACTAACACACATGTGACTTGTATTATTTGGGCTTCCCTGATAGCTCAGTTGGTAAAGAATTCACCTACAGTGCAGAAGACCCTGGTTTGATTCCTGGGTCTGGAAGATCCCCTGGAGAAGAGATAGGCTACTCACTCCAGTCTTCTTGGGCTTCCCTGTGGCTCAGCTGGTAAAGAATCCACCTGCAATGCGGGAGACCTGGGTTTGATCCCTGGGTTGGGAAGATCCCCTAGAGAAGAGAAAGACGACCTACTCCAGTATTCTGGCCTGGCGAATTCCATGGACTATGTAGTCCATGGGGTCACAAAGAGTCAGACACGACTGCATGACTTTCACATATACCTCAAGGAAGGCTAAATCTTGGGTGCATGCTCAATCATGTCTGACTCTTTGTGATTCCATGAATAGTAGCCCACCAGGCTTCTCTGTCCATGGGATTTTTCAGGCAAGAATACTGGAGTGGGTTGCCATTTCCTCCTCCAGAGTATTTTCCCAACCCAGGGATGGAACCCACGTCTCCTGGGTATCCCCACTGAACCACCTGGGAAGCCCACCTAAATTTTACTGTTACTAAATTCTGTTATTTGAGTCTTAGGTGAGTGACTCTCAAATTGTACCAGCTCTATAACTCTAATATTATGTGTTTAGTTTTATAACAATTATCTCCTAAATGTTTAAGGGGATGTACACATGTATATGGCTTCCCAGGTGGCACTAATAGTAAAGAATCCACCTGCCAAAGCAGAAGACATAAGAGAAAGAGGTTTGATCCCTGGGTCAGGAAGATCCTCTGGAGGAGGGCATGGCAACCCACTCCAGTATTCTTGCCTGGAGAATCCCATGAACCTGGTGGGCTACTGTCAGTAGGGTCGCAAAAAGTTGGACAGTGCTGAAGCGACTTAGCACACAAGTGTGCATACAAACGTGTATACATTTTTAAATAAAATAGATTCAAAAACCACTACTATTTATCCTGTGTGGTTTATGTATAAGTTCCTACAGATAATGGAGCTCTGCCTTTTCTTGGATTTTTTTCCATGATGACTTGCTTCTGGTTTGGAATCTAATCTGGAGAGAGCTCTGGTCTGAATTCATTGATCTGCTTTCTAACCTTGTCTTTTCCAGCTATGGTTTTTCAATGTTGAGCAATTTACTTAGCCCCTTTGACTATTAGTATTTAATGGGTCAGGTCATATAACCTGTTTCATAGTGTTCTTATGAAGATAAAAAAGAGAAAAAAAATGCTAGTTAAGTTTAAAAAGTGTTCAAGTAATGTCGGTAGCAAACTCCAGGAGACAGTGAAGGACAGAGAAGCCTGGTCTGCTGCAGTTCATGCTGTCCCACAGTTGGACACGACTTAGCAACTGAACAACGATGATGGTAGAAGGAGCCATTATTTATGCCACCTCTTCTTTGCCCCTTCTTAACAAATAATAAAACTGAGCCTCTTAGTGTCTTTCTGATGTTATATAGCAAGTAAGAATCTCCAGTGGAAAGTGTCTAAAAAGGAACAGCTTGCCAATTATGCAAGGCATTTCTTTAAAGGGAAATCACTCTGCTAGCTTTTTAACTCACTGGTCCTTAGCAAGATTGGTTTCACATCTTGCAATTTCCAGATGTCAAGAAATGATATCCAAAAACTCTCAAAAACTACTGAATTAACCTTACTTTTATGAGTGCCAATAATAAATGTTTTAAAATCACATAAACTGCAATTAATGTAAGAAAGAATCTTAAGTGAAGGACATGATGATTACAAAATAGTTTTGGAAATGCAAGTGGTCATTTGTTTTCCTGGAACTGACTTTGATAGAGAGTTATTGGCATGAAAAGTGCTCTCACTCCTAACAATCTAACTGGATAAAAAGGAGCCGTATGTCACTTAAATATTATTAAATTAAGTATATCTTGGTTATCAATCAAATGAAAAGATGTGAACAGATTTGGGAATGTCCAACTTTAAAAGCTACCTGTATAACTTGTAAAAATTGACTGGAAGAGGTGGTGCATGAGAAGGTAAGCTCCAAGAGATAGGTGGTAATTCAGAAGCAATGACCCTGCCTTACAGTCAGAAGCACATGTAACTTCTGGTGATACCACTGTTTACTAAGATGCTATGAGCAAATAAAACTACAGAAAAGAAAATAAGCACAAAGCAACAAGTGTAAGTAAAAGTGCTCCAAATGGTAGGCACAAATCTAAGATCAAACTGATTCTGATATAGACAATTCTGTGGAAGAGGCTCCAAGGTAAGAAGCAGTGATTATTTCAAGTTTTATGTTGACTAATGGCTTTCCAATAGGAAAGATACTAGGGAGCCAAATTTTATAGTAGTAGTAATAACAATGACAGTGTAATAACAGTCAAGTGCTCCTAACATGCTCACATTTATTCCTCACAACAAGTATGCAAATTAGGAATATGAGACAGATAATTTAAGGAACTTGTCACATGAAAGAGCTGGAAAATGAATTTTCTTCTATCTAAACTTCAGCCCAGAACACTTGGTCACAGGAACAGGAGCCAGTTAGAAAAATTCAGTAACAGAAGATGAACCATCCTTTTGAACAGCCACACACTAATTGCAGTATATTGCTAAGTAAAAAATCAGATAAAGAAATTATCTTTTTTACGTTAAAAGTGTCGCAAGCATAGGGCTTCTTGAAAACTTCACTCAAGTAGAACTATTGGTCACACACATGAAAAGATTAGGGAGTGGATCTGAGTGTTTTACAGTCACTAGAAACTGTCAACATAGAAACGCACAGGAATAAATTTAAGCACAAGGCATATTTTTATCAAAACTCAGTTCAGTTGCTAAGTTGTGTCTGACTCTTTTCAACCCCATGGAAGGCAGCATTCAAGGCTTTGCTGTCCTTCACCAACTCCTGGAACTTGCTCAAACTCATGTCCATAGAGTCGGTGATGCCATCCAACCATCTCATCCTCTGTCATCCCCTTCTCTTCTTGCCTTCAATCTTGCCCAGCATCAGGATCTTTTCAAATGAGTCAGTTCTTCACATCAGGTGGCTGAAGTATTGGAGTGTCAGCTTCAGCATCAGTCCTTCCAACGAATATTCAGGACTGATTTCCTTTAGGATTGACTGGTTGGATCTTCTTGCAGTCCAAGGGACCCTCAAGAGTCTTCTCCAACACCACAGTTCAAAAGCATCAATTCTTCAGTGCTCAGCTTTCTTTATAGTCCAACTCTCACATCCATACATGACTACTGGAAAAATCATAGCTTTGACTAGATGGACCTTTGTCAGCAAAGTAATGTCTCTTCTTTTTAATATGCTATCTAGGTTGGTCATAGTTTTTCTTCCAAGGAGCAAGCATCTTTTAATTTCATGGCTGCAATCACCATCTGCAGTGATTTTGGAGCCCCCCAAAATAAAATCGGCCACTGTTTCCACAGTTTCCCCATCTATTTGCCATTAAGTGATGGGGCCGGATGCCATGATCTTAGTTTTCTGAATGTTGAGCTTTAAGCCAACTTCTCACTCTCCTCTTTCATTTTCATCAAGAGGCTCTTTAGTTCTTCCTCGCTTTCGGCCATAAGGGTAGTGCCATCTACATATATGAGGTTATTGATATTTCTCTTGGCAATCTTTATTCCAACTTGTGCTTCATCCAGCCTGGCATTTCGCATGATGTATTCTGCATATAAGTTAAAAAAGCAGAGTGACAATATACAGCCTTGATGTACTCCTTTCCCGATTCGGAACCAGTTCATTTTTCATTTTTGGTTCTAACTGTTGCTTCCTCACCTGCATACAGATTTCCCAGGAGGTAAGTAAGGTGGTCTGGAATTCTCATCTCTTTAAGAATTTTCCACAATTTGTTGTGATCCACACAGTCAAAGGCTTTGGCATAGTCAATAAAGCAGAAGTACATGTTTTTCTGGAATTCTCTTGCATTTTTGATGATCCAACAAGTGTTGGCAACTTGATCTCTGGTTCCTCTGTTTTTTCTAAAGCCAACTTAAACATCTGGAAGTTACAATTCACTTACTGTTGAAGCCTGGCTTGGAGAATTGAGACATTACTTTGCTAGCATGTGAGATGAGTACAATTGTGTGGTAGTTTGAACATTCTTTGGAATTGCCCTTCTTTGGGATTGGAATGAAAACTGACCTTTTCCAGTCCTGTGGCCACTGCTGAGTTTTCCTAATTTGCTGGCATATTGAGTGCAGCACTTTCACAGCATCATCTTTTAGGATTTGAAATACATAAATTGGAATTCTATTGCCTCCACTAGCTTTGTTTGTAGCGATGCTTCCTAAGGCCCACTTGACTTCACATTCCAGGATGTCTGGCCCTAGGTGAGTGATCACACCATCATGGTTATCTGTGTCGTGAAGATCTTTTTTGTATAGTTTTTCCGTGTATTCTTGCCACCTCTTCTTAATATCTTCTACTTCTGTTAGGTCCATACAATTTCTGTCCTTAATTGTGCCCATCTTTGCATGGAATGTTCCCTTGGTATCTCTAACTTTCTTGAAGAGATCTCTAGTCTTTCCCATTCTATCGTTTTCCAATTTCTTTTCATTGATCACTGAGGAAGGCTTTCTTTTCTCTCCTTGCTATTCTTTGGAACTCTGCATTCAAATGGGTATATCTTTCCTTTTCTCCTTTGCCTTTCACTTCTCTTCTTTTCTCAGGTATTTGTGAGGTCTCTTCAGACAACCATTTTGCCTTTTTGCATTTCTTTTTCTTGGAGATGGTCTTGATCACTGACTCCTGTACAATGTCACGAACCTTCACCCATAGTTCTTCAGGCACTCTGTCTATCAGATCTAATCCCTTGAATCTATTTGTCACTTCTACTGCATAATCATAAGGGATTTGATTTAGGTCACACTTGAATGTTCTTTGTTTTTCCCTACTTTCTTCAATATAAGTCTGAATTTTTCAATAAGGAGTTCATGATCTGCACTACAGACAGCTCCCCATCTTGTTTTTGCTGACTCTATAGACAGAATATATCTCCATCTTTGGCTGCAAATAATATAATCAATCTGACTTGGTACTGACCATCTGGTTATGTCCATGTGTGAGTCTTCTCTTGTATGATTGGAATATACATTTCTGAAAAAGAAAAAGACTTTTTTGATGAAAAATATATTTTTATCAATACATTTCTGAAAAATCAGAACTTGATACTCATTGATATCAAAGCTATTTGCCTTGACCCTTCTAGCCCTAGAGTTCTGTGTTTAAAATTAATCATGCCTTTATTTCCTAAGTATCCCATTTTATACATTTAACTGGTCCCGTAAAATTAACTCTGAGACTCTTGCTATGCTTTGGGGGCATTATTGACTCTGCTTAGGGAAAACAGATCTTGAAGAACTGAGAGTAAATCTTTCTCCCAATGGGATAAGAAGATGCTGGGCTCTTGATTCTCTGAAGGGCCAGCAAGGCAGTCTTTCCCTGGGGAAGTAAAAACTCAAGTACAAACTCTTCTTTCTGAAAGCCAGAGTGTAGAAGAGCCAGACAGAGACAAAGTCTCCCTCCCTGGCAGAGATCACTAGAGCAGGGACTGCACTGGTAATAAAACTGGGTTTGCAGTTGGAAGACCTGTAGGTTTTAGGAAAGGCATTTGAGGACAGGCCTTGAAGGGACATGAGAAAGAGAAGTGGCACGGAGCCAGATGAAGATGATCATGCCGAAGCTGAGCCCAGAGTCTGTGTGTGCTGGGGAGAGGTTTGGTCCTTGTGGGAGTTCATGAATTTGCACCAGAGTGTCATGTTGGCGAGAGCTTGACAATCCTTGGTTGAATTCTTCTGAGAACACGAGGGAGAATGCAGATTTGAAAGGGAAAAAGCATTTCCTATCACACTCCCTTGACTATCATTACTTAGGAATCTTCACTAGTTTGCCTTTTACTGCCTTTCTCATTTCATAAAATACCTGACCCACTTTCTGTCTCTCCTTCATTTCTCTGACTCCCTTTGTCTTCTTTCTTCTCAATCCAATCTATTTTGTTGTAATTTCAGAATTCTCTTTTTGCATCTTCTCTCCACCATCTATATTTTTGGGCACATATGTTTCTGTTCTCCCCCACTTCTACTCTCTCTCTCTTCCAATCATTTGGACTAGAGTCACTTCACCATGCAGCAGCTTTCTCCAGACCCACATAGATCCCCAGGGGAAGCAAGCTTAGGGTACCATTTCCACTCAATGCTCTTCTCACTCTCATAATTATTATTTATTACTCCTTATCCCTCTTCTTTGCTTCACTCAGGTCCCTTTGAAAAAATGTGACAACAGACTCAATACTTTTTTAATATTAATGAAAATTCCTATACCTTCTATATACTTTAATTTAGTACCCCAAAATGATATTGATAAAAGTCTCTGCACAGGTGTGGCTCTGCAGACCAAGAGCAATAATCTTACAGGACAAATCATTAAGAAGGGTCCCTGGTGTAATGGCCTAAGAGATCACTAGTTGCTGCTCCAAGGAAGCTGTCTACAGGCTTGTTGAAACAACAAAATGAACAATGAAGTCTTATTAACCTATGCAATGTAACCTAACAATAGGGGGAAAACAGGGATGAATGATATGAACACAGAGAGTTAAGGAGGAGAGGCATGAGGGCACTGTAGAGAAGAGATACTCTTCAAAATAGAGGCTAAGAAGCTTCGAGTTAATGTGCAACTCGGAAGATGGACTTCCAGTCCTAGCGGTATGACACTCATGGATTCTTCTTGTTAAAATAGTCACACTCACCATTATGATCATCTTTTCATCTCTGGTGTTGGAAGTTAGACCATGTTATCTAGGTGTCTACATTTATTTGCATCTTGATATATCTAGGTGTATTTTTTAAATCCCATTTGATTTAGTGGACCTCTTGGTTCTGCTTATTGATATATTTCATCATTTCTGAAAGGCTCAAAGCCTCTATCCCTTTTTCTCTTTTCTTCAATCTGGAACTTGGATTTTATTTGTTAGACCTTCTTACTCTATCCTCAATTCCTCTTACCTTTCTTCAGCATTTTCCACCCATGGACTGTAGCCACCAGGTTCCTCTGTCTGGATTTTCTAGGTAAGAATCCTGGAGTGGGCTGCACCTAAGGGAACCAGGAAGCGTCCCATTGCCATTCTGCTGCAGGGGATCTTCTAGTTCACTAATTATGTTTCAAATTGTGGCTTATATGCTATTAAGCTTATCTCTTAAATTTTTTATTTTAATTATTATATTTTTATTTCTAGGAGATATAACTGATTCTTATTTTAAACATTATCTTTGCTTATATTTTCAAGACTATCTCTCATTTCTTTTTTTAAAAGCCATTGGAAAAAATGGTTCAATATTAATATCAAATATCTCAAGATTTTGTAGGTTGAATTCTATGACCTATTGTTTTCTAGGGTTTTACTCCTAATCTTTTTTCTTTTCAATAATTTTTTACTGCAATTTCTTCAGAAGTCTATATTGAAATTCTTTGAGGAAAAAATTTGTTCCTCAAAAAAGTATTTTGATTTGATCCTGTTGTTTTCTGATACCACTGCCCATAATCCAGAATAACTTTAAATATCTTTTGAGCCAAAGAGCTGGTGTGAACTCAGCATACAAAGTCACATAGGACCAGCTTGTACATCAGAATTTACAGGGAAGATTTTTCCCAAGCAATGAGATTTGAGGTAGTTTATTTCCTTAGAAGTTCCCAGTGCAGATGAGGTGGGGATTTATTCCTAGCGTACTAACACCATTCAGGATGTAGTGTTGTAAAGTCCTACCATATGGGAGATCACGATAATAGATTCCCACCCTGCTTGAATCCTGGATTTTATCTTCTGTCCCTGAGCTCCATTAAGTAAGAAAACTGGTGCTGATGTTCATGAAATGCCACCAGTGTCCTCAGGTTGAAAGCCAACATTGATATTTCATTTCAATGTCTGAATTTCACTCGGTCCTTAATCTGATAAATCTTTCTTTTCTGTCTGTTCAAGGATCCATTCAAGGCATTTGAAGACACATATAAACACAAGTATTTATGGGTATAGGTATAAGTAAGGATATGGGTGTGGGTATGGATGATGGGCATTGATTTGACTTAGACATAATATTAAAAATGTTTCTATTAATTTTCATCAGGGAGTTGCTCTATGTACACAGTCTATCATACCTCTGCATACTCTCAATTTTTGCTCCCTTAAAAACTTGATTGTGGATGCCATCTACACTTTAGAATGCATTTATACACATGGAAGCATTTATTTATATATTCAATGAAAATGTGTTAGCCACTTCTGTGTGTCAAAAATGTTCTAGACACAAGGAATGAGAGAGGCAGAGGTAGCTTGTGTCCATATCTTCCAGGATCTTATAAGCTAAATCCACACTCGTGAGAGTCTGTGGTAGAATTAACACCTTCTCTCTTCTTCAGCTGCCTAAAGGCATCTTCCTCCCTGAAGTCACTGCCAATGCTGCCTTATAGTAACAGCTCCCTCTCTACTGAAGTCTCTGAGTTCCTCCTAAACTGTTTTGTCAGGTCCCCCAGCTGGCAGCTCTGGCTGTCCCTGCCCCTTAGCCTCCTCTTCCTCCTGGCCATGGGAGCCAACGCCACCCTCCTGATCACCATCTGGCTGGAGGCCTCTCTGCATGAGCCCATGTACTACCTGCTCAGCCTGCTCTCCCTGCTGGACATGGCTCTCTGCCTCACTGTCATCCCCAAGGTCCTGGCCATCTTCTGGTTTGATCTCAAGCCCATCAGCTTTTCTGCCTGCTTCCTCCAAATGTTCATCATGAATAACTTCCTGCCCATGGAATCATGCACCTTCTTAGTCATGGCCTATGATCGCTATGTGGCCATCTGCAAGCCTCTGCACTATCCATCCATCATCACAGACCAATTTGTGGCAAGAGCTCTTGTCTTCATCTTGGCCCGAAACACATTTCTTACTGCACCTATTCCCATCCTCTCTGCGCGGCTCCATTATTGTGGAAGAAATATAATTGAGAACTGTATCTGTGCCAACCTCTCCGTGTCCAAGCTCTCTTGTGGTAACATCATGCTTAACAAAATCTACCAGTTAATTTTAGCCTGGACTCTGCTGGGCTCTGACCTCATCCTCATCTTCCTCTCCTATATCTTCATCCTCCGAGCTGTCCTTAGACTCAATACAAAAGGGGCAGCCGCTAAAGCTCTGAGCACCTGTGGCTCTCACTTTATCCTTATCCTCTTCTTCAGCACCATCCTGCTGGTTTTGGTTTTTACCCATTTGGCCAAGGAAAAGGTTTCACCTGACGTTCCTGTCTTACTTAATGTCCTCCACCATGTCATTCCTGCAGCTCTCAACCCCATTGTCTATGGTGTTAGAACTCAGGAAATTAAGCAGGGGATTTGGAAATTATTGAGGAAGGGTAACGACAGCAGAAAGTAATTATGTTCTTGCTGCTCTCCATGAAGAATACCGAAAATCACAATTGAAAAGCAAGGACTGGAATGTAGAAATAAAGTTCTAATCTTCTTCCTGTTCTTGCCTAATGATATAAACTGTGCAGTTTCCTCTTACTCAGTCACATCCTAGTTCTTATCATTCCATAGTATCCTGGCAGAGACAAAGGATAAAGATGTATAATCTCTCATCATGCTAGCAAGACCTGGGGTCATGAATTTAACCTCTAATTTGACCTAATTGTCTGCTTCTAATTATCTCCCAAGTAGAACTAGTGGAGATGAAAAAAAATCTATGCTCACTTAAAAATGTGTGGCCAAAGCAAAATAGCTCTTAAAGACTGTGCTTTGACTTTGGAAGAGTAAATATAAAATTAAAAAGCAACTGCTTAAAAGTGTTTAAAATAGCTGTTACATTTTAACATTTTTCTTTAGGCATTCAAAAATATTTGTACAAATTATTTTATATTCAACGTAGTATTAGAAAATAGAAAACTAACTAAATAAATCTCGGCCTGTTATTTGAAAGAACATGACCTACTGAGAAAGACAAAAATATGTAAAATTAATTGTACTGCAATGTCACAAGAGTTTTATTGAAACACATGAATAAGGCACTTTGGTAGCCCAGAAGAGAAAGACATTTATTTCTCTAGGTGGAATTCATTTACCTCCGTGATGTCCTCTTTTAATCCACACCATCTAAATTGCCTCCCAGGCACTTTCTCAAAAACATAAACTGCATCCTGCCTTTGGGACTTCTTACATTTTGTTGCTCTGTCCACATAGGTCTTTCCCTCAGGTCCATTCAGTTTCCTTGACCACAATGTTTAAAATAGTATCCACTAAGAAAAAAAAACAAATTGTACCAAGTCTGGTGTTATCTAACCCTTAATGTTTGTTCTTGATTCACCTTAAGTCACTCTGATCTGGCCGCAGTGGCTATTGTATTTTTTTTTTTTTTTACTTTACAATATTGTATTGCTTTTGCCATACATAAACATGAATCCACCACGGGTATACACGTGTTCCCCATCCTGAACCCCCCTCCCACCTCCCTCCCTACACCATCCCTCTGGGTCATCTCTGTGCACTAGCCCCAAGCATCCTGTATCATGCATCAAACCTGGACTAGCGATTCATTTCATATATGATATTATACATATTTCAATGCCATTCTCCCAAATCATCCCACCCTCTCCCTCTCCCACAGAATCCAAAAGACTGTTTTATACATCTGTGTCTCTTTTGCTGTCTCGCATACAGGGTTATCGTTACCATCATTCTAAATTCCATATATATGTGTTAGTATACCATATTGGTGTTTTTCTTTCTGACTTACTTCACTCTGTATAATCAGGTCCAGTTTCATCCACCTCATTAGAACTGATTCAAATATATTCTTTTTAATGGCTGAGTAATACTCCATTGTGTATATGTACCACAGCTTTCTTATCCATTTGTCTGCTGATGGACATCTAGGTTGCTTCCATGTCCTGGCTATTATAAACAGTGCTGCGATGAACATTTGGGGTACACGTGTCTCTTTCAGTTCTGGTTTCCTTGGTGTGTATGCCCAGCAGTGGGATTGCTGGGTCATAAGGCAGTTCTGTTAACAGTTTTTTAAGGAATCTCCACACTGTTCTCCATAGTGGCTGTACTAGTTTGCATTCCCACCAACAGTGTAAGAGGGTTCCCTTTTCTCCACACCCTCCCCAGCATTTATTGCTTGTAGACTTTTGAATCACAGCCATTCTGCCTGGCATGAAATGGTACCTCATTGTGGTTTTGATTTGCATTTCTCTGATAATGAGTGATGTTGAACATCTTTTCATGTGTTTGTTAGCCATCTGTATGTCTTCTTTGGAGGAATGTCTGTTTAGTTCTTTGGCCCATTTTTTTATTGGGTGGTTTATTTTTCTGGAATTGAGCTGCAGGAGTTGCTTGTATATTTTTGAGATTAGTCCTTTGTCAATTGCTTCATTTCCTATTATTTTCTCCCATTCTGAAGGCTGTCTTTTCACCTTGCTTACAGTTTCCTTTGTTGTGCAGGAGCTTTTAAGTTTAATTAGGTCCCATTTGTTTATTTTTCCTTTTATTTCCAATATTCTGGGAGGTGGGTCAGAGAGGATCCTGCTGTGATTTATGTTGGAGAGCATTTTGCCTATGTTCTCCTCTAGGAGTTTTATAGTTTCTGGTCTTACATTTAGATCTTTAATCCATTTTGAGTTTACTTTTGTGTATGGTGTTAAAAAGTGCTCTAGTTTCATTCTTTTACAAGTGGTTGACCAGTTTTCCCAGCACCACTTTTTAAAGAGATTGCCCATAATCCATTGTATATTCTTGCCTCCTTTGTCAAAGATAAGGTGTCCACAGGTGCGTGGATTTATCTCTGGGCTTTCTATTTTGTTCTATTAATCTATATTTCTGTCTTTGTGCCAGTACCATACTGTCTTGATGACTGTGGCTTTGTAGTAGAGCCTGAAGTCAGGCAGGTTGATTTCTCCAGTTCCATTCTTCTTTCTCAAGATTGCTTTGGCTATTTGAGGTATTTTTGTATTTCCATACAAATTGTGAAATTAGCCTCCAATTAAAATAAATAATTTTTTTTTAAGTTTCTTTAGTCAGAAGAAAATTATGTCAAATGTAAACATGAATCTACACAAATGAACAAAGAGCATCAAAATTTGTTACTACATGTGTAAATAGATTAGATTTTTTATTATATAAATGTATTTTTAAATATTTGTGATTTTAAATAAAAACAATAACAATGGAGTTTTGTAAAATATATACAAGTAATAGTGCAAATTAGAAAGGGAGAAATGAAAGTATATTATTGTAAGGGTCTTCTGTTATATTCAAAATGATATACTATCACCTGAAGGTATACTGCCATTAGTTAGAAATGGGTAGAATAATCTCTAAACTAACCTCCAAAATGAAATTGTTTTAACTCACTTGGACACAAAAAAAGATAGAATAAACATTCTTTGAATATTCAATCGGGAAGAAGGAGCAGAGAACAAATTCAAAATGATAGATTTAAGCCCAACCAAACAAAAAAGCCCAACCATAGCCATAGTCACATTAATCATAAATAAGTAGATCAAACACCCAATTAAAATTCAGAGTTTATCAGATTGGATTACAAAAAGGAACACCCAATTAAATGCTGCTTACATGAAATACACTTCAAATGTAAACAAAAATTGGCTAAAAGTAAATAAATGGAAATATATTCTATATCAACCCTAATCAAAAGAAAAATTGAATGGTTATATTAATACCCAGAAAATATAGTATCAAAGCCAAAAACAGCAATAGAATACACATCATTTCAAGTGTACACTGAACATTTATGACAGTTACCTTATTCTAGGCCATAAAATGAGTCCGATACAATTAAAAGAATTCAGGCTGTACAATGTGTGTTCTCTGATCACAATGAAACTAAATTAATACCAATAACAAAACAATATCTGAAAAAAAACAAAATATATGAAAACTAAACAATACACTCTTAATTCATGAGAAGCAGAAATCAAAGTGGAAAAAAGAGATGATTTTTAACCAAAAAAATTAAAATACAACATATCAAAGTCTTTGAAATGCCATTAAAATCATACTTGGAGAGATATACATCACACTATACACAGCACTAAATGTGTACCTTAGAAATACAAAGTTTCTAAATGTAAGACTGGGTACTATAGAACTCCCAGGGGAAAACATAGTCAGAACACTCTCACATAAATCACCACAATAGTTTTTCAGATTTGTCTCCTAAAGTAAAAGAAGTAAAAGCAAAGATAAACAAATATGCTTTTGCACAGCAAAAGAGATCATCAATGGAATTAAAAGACAACTCCCTGAATGGGAGAAAATATTTGAAATGATATGATAAAAAAGTAATTAATATCTAATGTATATAAACAACTCATACAACTCAACATCAAAAAACACTTAATTTTAATATACACAATGGAGTATTCCTCAGCCATTAAAAAGAATATATTTGAATCAGTTCTAATGAGGTGGATAAAACTGAAGCCGTTTATATAGAGTGAAGTAAGCCAGAAAGAAAAATACCAATGCAATATACTAATGCATATATATGGAATTTAGAAAGATGGTAACGATAACCCTGTATGCAAGACAGCAAAAGAGACACAGATGCATAGAACAGTCTTTTGGACTCTGGGAGAGGGAGAGGGTGGGATGATTTGGGAGAATGGCATTGAAACATGTATAATATCATATATGAAACGAATTGCCAGTCCAGGTTCAATGCATGATACTGGATGCGTGAGGCTTGTGCACAGAGATGACCCAAAGGGATGATACAGGGAGGGAGGTGGGAGGGGGGTTCAGGAAGGGGAACACGTGTATACCTGTGGCAGATTAATGTTGATGTATGGCAAAACCAATACAATATTGCAAAGTAATTAACCTCCAATTAAAATAAATAAGTTTATATTAAAAAATAAAAATGGACAGAAGAACTGAGTAGACAATTTTCCAAAGAGGAAATGCAAATGGTCAATGCAAATAGTCAACAAGAACATGAAAATATGCTTCATACGGCTATCACAGGGGAAATGCAAATCATAAACCACAGTGATGAAATAACACTTTACACCTCCGAAAATGACTATCACCAAAAAGAACACAAATTACAATTGTTGGCAAAGATGTGGAGAAAAGGAATCCATGTACCCTGTCGGAGGGAATGTAAATGTGTGAGGTCACAGTGGGAAACAGTATGGAGGTGTCTGAAACACTAAAAAAACAGAACTACTATATGATCCAGCAATTCCACCCCCAGGTATATGTCTGGGGAAAAAAAAAAAAAAGGAAAACACTAATTCAAAAAGATACATGCACCCCAACACTTACAGCAGCATTATTCACAATAGCTAAGATATGGAAACAATCTAAGGGTCCATCAACAGAAAATGAATAAAGAAGATGATGGACACTCAAGTGTCCTTCAGCAGATAAATGCATAAAGAAAATGTGTGTGTGTATGTGTGTG
The DNA here is from genome assembly GCF_001704415.2 of Capra hircus. Classification (NCBI taxonomy): domain Eukaryota; kingdom Metazoa; phylum Chordata; class Mammalia; order Artiodactyla; family Bovidae; genus Capra; species Capra hircus. The sequence goes on from NC_030822.1 coordinate 35,277,090, forward strand.
TGTGTGTGTGTGTGTGTGAGCTGTGCTGTGCTAAGTCACTTTAGTCATGTCCAACTTTTTGCAACCCCATGGACAGTAGCCCACCTTTGTCCATGGGATTCTCCAGAATACTGGAGTACACTGCCATGTCTTCCTCCACGGGATCTTCCTGACCCAGGGATCAAGCCAAGGTCTTTTGCAGCTCCTGCATTGCAGGCAGAATCTTTACTGCTAGAGCGACCTGGAAAGATATACACGTGTGTGTGTGTGTGTGTGTGTGTGTGTGATAAATATATATATAGCTGTTGCCCAAGAACACTGGAGTGTCGAGTGGGTAGCCTATGCCTTCTCTGGGGGACCTTCCCAACCCAGGAATCAAACAGTGGTCTCCTGCATTGCAGATACTTTACCAGCTGAGCTACCAAGGAAGCCCTATATCTATCTATCTATCTACACACACACACACACACACACACACACACACATATATATAGTTGTTCACTCACTAAGTCATGTCTGACTCTTTGTGACCCCATGGACTGCAGCACACCAGGCCTCCCTGCCCTTCACTATATCACTATCTATATCTATATGTACCTTGGTATACTACTCAGCTATAAAAAAAAGAATGAAAATGTCTAATCTGAAGCAACATGAGTGCATTTGGAGGATATTATGTTTAGTGAGATAAGTCAGAGAAAGAAAAATGGTGTATGATATCACTTCTATATGGAATGTAAAAAGTACAGCAAACTATTGAATATCACAAAGAAACAAACTCGCTGATATAGAGAACTAACTACTGGTTGCCAGTGGGGAGGAACAAGATAGGAGTAGGGGATTAAAAGGTACAATCTACTATATAGAAAACAAATAAGCTACGAGGATGTACTGTACAACACATAAAATATAGTCAGAGTCACTATATTGTATACCTATGGGAAATGCACTGTACATCATTGATACCTTAATTAAATAAAGATGTATATACAAATGTAATATTCAGTTCAGTTCAGTCACTCAGTCGTGTCCCACTCTTTGTGACCCTACAGACTGCAGCACGCCAGGCCTCCCTGTCCATCACCAACTCCTAGAGTTCACTCAGGCTCACGTCCATCGAGTCCGTGATGCCATCCAGCCATCTCACCCTCTGTCGTCCCCTTCTCCTCCTGCCCCCAATCCCTCCCAGCATCAGAGTCTTTTCCAATGAGCCAACTCTTCGCAAAAGGTGGCCAAAGTACTGGAGTTTCAGCTTTAGCATCATTCCTTCCAAAGAAATCCCAGGGCTGATCTCCTTCAGAATGGACTGGTTGGATCTCCTTGCAGTCCAAGGGACTCTCAAGAGTCTTCTACAACACCACAGTTCAAAAGCATCAATTCTTTGGTGCTCTGCCTTCTTCACAGTCCAACTCTCACATCCATACGTGACCACTGGAAAAACCATAGTCTTGACTAGACGGACCTTAGTCGGCAAAGTAATGTCTCTGCTTTTCAATATGCTATCTAGGTTGGTCATAACTTTTCTTCCAAGGAGTAAGCGTCTTTTAATTTCATGGCTGCAGTCTCTATCTGCAGTGATTTTGGACCCCCCAAAAATAAAGTCTAACACTGTTTACACTGTTTCCCCATCTATTTCCCATGAAGTGATGGGACCAGATACCATCTGGTTTTCTGAATGTTGAGCTTTAAGCCAACTTTTTCACTCTCCTCTTTCACTTTCATCTAGAGGCTTTTTAGTTCCTCTTTACTTTCTGCCATAAGGGTGGTGTCATCTGCATATCTGAGGTTATTGATATTTCTCCTGGCAATCTTGACTCCAGCTTGTGCTTCTTCCAGCCCAGCGTTTCTCATGATGTAATGTACCATTTCTCATGTGCTATTGCCTGGAAAATCTCATGGACAGAGGAGCCTGGTAGGCTACAGTCTATGGGGTCGCAAAGAGTCAGACACAACTGAGCAACTTCACTTTCACTTTCAATGTATATTACTCACTATTAAAAAAGAATGAAATTTTATCATTTGCAACAACATACATGGACTTAGAGGGTATTATGCTTGGTGAAATAAGTCAGAGAAAGAAGAAAAACACTGGATAATATCATTTATATATGAAAACTAAGAAATAAAAGGAACTGCTGACTATAACGAAAAGAAAACAGACCAACCAACATAGAGAACAAACTAGTGGTTACCAGTGAGGAGAGGGAAAGGAGGAGGAGGGGAAATATGGGAGCAAATTAAGAGATACAAACTTCTGTGTACAAAATAAATAAGCTATAAGGACATATTTTATAGCACAGGTAATATAGCCAATATTTTATTATAAGTGGACTATAACTTCTAAAATTTGTGAATCATTAATTGTATAACTGAAACTTACATAGAATTATAAATCAACTATACTTGGAAAGAACAAAAATTTAAAAATAAATATGTCTATATGTCATAAGTGAAAAACATTCCTACCTATACATTCTTTCTAGGTCCATAAAGAGTGGTGTCCAGGATGTCGATAGTAGCAGGATATTTGGCAAATTAATTTCATGTCATGTGAGTGTTGTTTATTTACATCAAAAAGGATAATGAGTACAATGGAAATTGAACCACAGTGAAAAATAATGAAGTCAATTCACACAGAGCTGCAGCTTTTTTAAATTTTATATTGGCGCATAGTTGATTGGCAATGTTCTGTTAGTTTCATGTGTACAGCAAAGTGGTTCAGTGATACATATACATGAATCTATTCTTTTTCAAATTCCTTCCTATTTAGATTATTACAGAACTGAGGAGGAAATGTTACTGTCATATTAACCCTCTGAAAAACACACGGTATTTTCTCAGTAATATGTTCTTCAAATTTGTCTTGCAATTGTATAAATAACATGATAAACATCACCATAAGGTAACACCTATCCATTTAGAAGCATAATTTTGGATTTCCCTATCTATTAAGCCTGTGTAGGATTCCCAGGAGAATTTCTGAGTGAGTTTATAAGATCAAATGGAATATGTCAAATGTGAATATGCAAACACATATAAACAGGTAAGGATGTACGTAAGACCCATATGCAGGAGACAGACTAACTGCCAACAGAGCACATGCCAATGTGGGGCTAGATTCCCAGAGGTCTTTTCTTCAACAGAGAAAGCAAATAATTTCTTCTACCATCTCCCGACTTTCCTGTCTCAGAATGACCTCAACACCCAAAGAGAGCAGCTATGGAGGAGTTCCCAGAGGGCAGAATCTCTGAGGGCCCAAGAGGTATACCTACCCCAGGTATTTGGGAAGTATACAAGGCTCCAATATCAATGGAGTCCGACCCCATGCTTACATCTTCAGTGAGTCTGCGTGAAGAAAGATATACCAGCATTAACCAGAAGATAGTAAAGACCTATCTCTTCATTGGAGGTCTGTGCTCCTTTCCATTCCTGGGGTGGTACTGCTGAAGTAACCTGAAAACAGGTAGTAGACACTGCTTCCTGTGTCAGGAGAGTAGGTGCAGGTGAAAGTTCTGCTCTGGGACCTTGTTCTCTCTTTCGCCCTTCTCTTCTATGATTTTTTTTTCCCTTGGTGTTGATAGAGATGCAGAGGAGGTAAAGTTTGTCCATGGGACATTAACAGGTGGTGGGGAGCTTGCGTACATCATCTGGACCCCACTTGTGAAAATTGGGAGTATGGACACTGGGCACAAAGTAGTCATGCAAAAGTACTGGAATCATGGGGTAGGAGTTAAATTTATTCTATATAACTTCAGAAGGTGAGAACAGAGATCACAATTGGGAGTTAGGGGGGTATCAGAAAGTAGCCCATCAGATGTCAGTTCAATCTATATAATATCTAAAACTACAGCTGCCAAAACAAGAAAATGATGTCCAAAGATCAAAGAGGTATCTGCCACTGGATATTGTTGACAATGTCTGTAACTACATTTCAGAGACATATCTTACAGGTTTGTCTGAGTCCTGTGGAGTTACATGAATGCTAACAACCTTAACACTTCATGAAACTGGGCTCCCATAGTGTTATCTGTGGCCTCTCCTGCTGCTTGGGAAAAGTTTGGGTGGCTTCATATCCACTTTAGACTTGGACATTCTACTTTCCCTGCTTCTTCCTACCCCTGGCTGGGACCAGTAACCATTAGCTCCAGGTTCTCAGCCCTAGTGCTCTTACTGGCAATTTCTGATGGCAAAGTCTGAAAGAGAACAAGAGTAGAAATTAATGCTTCTTTATATTTAAGGCTTAGTGGGTTTTTCAATGTTTCTTGAATGACATATGCATTGAAGAATGCATAGGAACAAATATTCCAGAGAAAATAAAGGTCAGAGAGTGGAAAAAAGAGACAAATTAATCTTGCTTCTTTCTTAGAAATTTCATCCTACTTCTAGAAATAATCATTCCAAATCTATTGAGGAAAAAAAATAAACCATGTATCTTTCCTCAGGTTCCCCATGGACACTCATGTCTGAATCACCAGTTGTTCCAGTTAGCTGTACCCCCTTAAGGCTATTTCAACAATTTTTCTGTTTCCATGCATGGATTTCTTAATTCTTTAAGGGAGCACTTTGAAATCTCTACCTAAAAAATACTTCCTGAAGATAGTGAGATTTGGGGCTGTGACTTGTAAAACTCAAATGTAAAACTGTTTCAGAGGAAGAAAGGAGAAAGAATCAGATGACAAAATCTGAAGAATGGAGGTGGTATTTAGAGGGGACATTTGGAACTGAACAGCCTGGAGTTCTACATTGTGTGGTACAAGCAGAGTTAACAGGAGCTCAGTCGTTGTCACAATCATATGCTTGTTAGATTTTTCTTTTTGCCTCAAACTTATAAGTGAATGAGTGTATTCTAAGAGAAAGAGGCAGAGAGAGGCAGAGTTGATTGAATGTAGTGCCCAGAACATGTAGAAGGTCCTTACAACTCAACATGTACAGATATGAGAGTTGGACCACAAAGAAGGCTAAGTGCCAAAGAATTGATGCTTTTGAACTGTGTTGCTGGAGAAGACTCTTGAGAGTCCCTTAAACAATAAGGTGATCAAAACAGTCAATACTACAGGAAATCAACCCTGAATATTCATTGAGAAAACTGATGCTGAAATTGAAGCTCCAATACTCTGCCACCTGATGCAAAGAGCCAATTCATTGGAAAAGACTCTGATCCTGGGAAAGATTGAGGGCAGGAGGAGGAGGGGGCAACAAAGGATGACATGGTTTGATGGCATCATTGACTCAATGAACATGAGTTTGAGCAAACTCTGAGAGATAGTGAAGGACACAGAAGCCTAGCATGTTACAGTCCATGGCATCACAAAGAGTCGGACACGACTGAGCTATTAAACAACAACAACACTGGAAGTTATATTTATAAGGACGTTCCTCTTAAGGACATCCTATACTTCCAGTATCTCTCTGATCCTGTGAGCAACTCCATCAGGCAAAGCCTTGAAGTACCAGACAAGATGAACTGAGTAGAAGTGAAGAGTGTGTGGTTATGACTTTTTTTTTTTCAAAAAAGAGAATATGGCTATAGAAATTGTTTTAGAATCTTTATTAAATCCTTAGGCATTTGGCACTTAGAGGACAAACTCAGGAAACCAATAACAAGAGTCGCAGTATGATACTAATTAAGAACGAAATGGGAGTCCATGAGCAGTGGGAAGCAGGAGTCAGAGTTGCAATGGAAAGGAAAAAGAAGATGCCAGACAGCTACAAAACTGTCCTTACGATTAGGGAGAGAGACTGAAAATATGAAAATAATATAGCCAATAAGATATGCATTTCTACCTCACTGTAGTGACACAGGACCCAGCTGTGCATATATTTGACAGCTTTGGATCTGACTTGTTTCATCTATATCTAAACCCTAGCAATTAAGCTGCAGAAAAGACACATAATACCGCTGAAACCTTTGTCCATTTGAAAAGGTAAATTCCTAAGATAGCCAACTTGACCCTCTTTCTTCAGAGTATGGTTACTATTATATGACATGATATGTATACACTTCATCCCCAAATTGTTAGTGTCACTCCTAATGTATTCTGTTAATAGCGAGAGAAAACTAATTGGAAGATCTTTTAATTTTTTCTATGTATCTGGTGGGAAGGTCATGCCTGGCAAACTCCAACTGGACAGGACCATTTTTAAGGGGAAGCAGAGAACCAGGAAGAGCGAAGAGAGGAGTCCTGGGAAGGGACACCCCTCCGCCCTCCTCTGGAAACCAGCCCCGCTCACTAACAGGGACTCTGGGAGGAGCCAGCTGAGGAGGATTGGAACTGCATTTGGAGACTAGAATTCATAACTGGAAACAAAAACACTACTTGAACCACTACAGAAACAAAGGTAGGTTTCTAATAGTATGAAAACACTTTTCACTTCTAGCTTCACAGTTTGATTAAAGCACCCTTTCCCTTGCCACCCTGCCCCCACTCCAAATGTCCTTCCCCTGTATCAGTTCTGTTTTCAGAACTATTAATTGTATCACGAGTGAAATTTGCTTATATTTATAAAATGTTGATGAGGTCTGTACATTATCATAGAATTCCTTATTAAGGCCAGAGGGAATCTAGAAAGTATTTGAATCTAAAGCATTAGGTTAGGATTAGACAGGAATAGGACTAGCCTAATACTGTGAAGATGGTTATGATTTTGAAAATCAGTCCCCTCCTTTGTAATGTGATGATAATAAAACATATCTCACAGAAGGGTGAAGAATTAAATGAGATGAATCCCTAAATATTTGAGCACATTTCCCAAAAAGTGGTAAGAGTTCAACAGCTAAACAATATGTAATGTTATATTATGTTAGTGAGCCTGGTGAGAAAAAAGAGGGAATTTCATAAACTCCTGATAAAAACTTTCTAAACCCACATGATAACACTCTATATGAGACTGTATAGACAGATTTAAATGCAATGCTCTGAAGGTCTCCAGAAAATCCTGACTTGTACACATTGTTCCAAGTTACAGACTTCTTTTGACTCTCTGGTCCGATTCCTGGGTTAGGAAAATCTGCTGGAGAAGGGATAGGCTATCCATTCCAGTATTCTTGGGCTTCCCTTGTGGCTCAGCTGGTAAAGAATCCACCTGCAATGTGGGAGACCTGGGTTCAATCCCTGGGCTGGAAAGATACCTTGAAGAAGAGAATGGCCACCCACTCCAGTATTCTGGCCTGGAGAATTCCGTGGACTATACATTCCATGGGCTCGCAAAGAGTTGGACATGACAGAGTGACTTTTACTTTCACAATTCAAGGAGAGGAGAATCTTAAAATCATTTATCTATAATGTAAATGAGGGTACATCACTTTAGTCACAATTCGCTTTCCCCAACCTAGTTCCCATGCCCATTAGTCAGCCCTTTCCTACTCTCTCCTGATAGTTTGCATAAGACCCTGTCGTTGCTTATAGCACTTATTTTCTGTTGTCCCAGAATGGCTTTAGTTTTCCCTGCTTCAGATTAGGGATGGTTTCTAATTCAATTCTGTGACCCTAGTATCACACTAGTTACCCTAGTATTTCCATGCCAAGGAGAAACTTTAAATGATGAGACAACAATGGCAACTTTGAGCTAGCCTGGAGGAAAGAGGGAATGTATATCTGGATTATTGTATCAAAAAAGGGAAATCAGAGATGGAAAGAATCTAAAGGTGAATCTCACCACCTTCACACTAATGCAATCAGAAGAATCAAGTTTCATCCTGTTTACTATTAAGTATCAGTCTAGCAGAACTGGGTGGAATTGCTCATTCTCCTTTTAAAGTTATTTCTTCCAGGAATTAGGAATCCAACTAACATGAAGACCTAAGAAATAGAGTGAACAAAAGGCAATTTTTAGGAACAATCTGTAGGTACCAAATTAAAATACTTTTTAGAAAAATGTAAATTCACTAACATTTTCAGTGTATAAATTTTTTAAATAAATACATCAGATTATGGTAGTTGAAGGTCTACAATCATTTATCTGAGTCCCTAGTTTGTACCTTGCTACTTATTTCCATGTGTTGTTCCAGCTAAATTGTAGATATCGCAGTCTATATGAAAAGTGAAAAAGTGAATGTTAGTTTCTAGGTTGTGTCTGATTCTTGGAGATCCCTGGACTGTAGCCCACAAGGCTCCTTGTCCATGGAATTCTCCAAGCAAGAATCCTGGAGTGGGTAGACATTCCCTTCACCAGGGGATCTTCCAGACCCAGGGATCAAACCTGGGTCTCCCTCATTGCAGCAGATTCTTTACTGTGTGAGCTACTAGGGAAATCCATAGTATATGTAATCATTTTGAAATAATGAAGAAGAAATATGAATGCAAATTTAGATACTTGTTATTAAGTAGTTTTCTAGGTAATTTCCCCCTTCTTTATATCTTCTGTAAAAATTTAGCAATTCCATTAAAAATAGCAAAAGGGTTTCCCTGGTGGCTTATGGTAAAGAACCTACCTGCCAATGCAGGAGATGTGGGCTTGATCCTTGATTCAGGAAGATCCTACATACCATGGAACAACTGAGCCTGTGTTCCACAACTACTCTGCTTGTGCTCTAGAGCCGGGGGACCACAGCTACTGAGACCACATGCCACTACTACCGAAGCTGACCCCAGAGCCCGTGCTGCACGATAAGAGAAGCCACCACAATGAGAAGCCCATGCCCTGCAACTGGAGTAGTCCCTGCTTGCTGCAACCAGAGAAGAGCTCATGCAGCAACAAGAACCAGCACAGCCAAAAATTATTTAAAAATAAGAAAATGGTTTTAAAAAGAGTGAAGTAAGTCAGAAAGTGAAAAACAAATATCATATATTAATTCATAGACACACGTGGAATACAGGGAAATGGTACAGATGAACCATTTCCAGCACAGGAATAGAGACAAGATGTAGAGAACAGACTTTGAAATAAGAGTGGTGTGGGGCACCGAGGAAACCAGAATTGAAAGAGACACATGTACCCCAATGTTCATTGCAGCACTGTTTATAATAGCCAGGACATGGAAACAACCTAGATGTCCATCAGCAGATGAATGGATAAGAAAGCTGTGGTACATATACACAATGGAGTATTACTCAGCCATTAAAAAGAATTCATTTGAATCAGTTCTGATGAGATGGATGAAACTGGAGCCGATTATACAGAGTGAAGTAAGCCAGAAAGAAAAACACCAATACAGTATACTAACACATATATATGGAATTTAGAAAGATGGCAATGATGACCCTGTATGCAAGACAGGAAAAAAGATACAGATGTGTATAACGGACTTTTGGACTCAGAGGGAGAGGGAGAGGGTGGGATGATTTGGGAGAATGGCATTCTAACATGTATACTATCATGTAAGAATCGAATCGCCAGTCTATGTCTGACGCAGGATACAGCATGCTTGGAGCTGGTGCATGGGGATGACCCAGAGAGATGTTATGGGGAGGGAGGAGGGAGGGGGGTTCATGTTTGGGAATGCATGTAAGAATTAAAGATTTTAAAATTAAAAATAAATAAATTAATTAAAAATTAAAAATTAAAAAAAAAAGAGTGGTGTGGGGGAGAGGAATTGGTAGTTTGGGACTGACATAGATACACTAACATGTGTGAAATAGATAGCTAGTGGGAACCTGCAGTATCACACAGGGAGCTCAGCACAGTGCTCTGTAATGATTTGGAAGAGTGGTATTGAGGGGTAGAGTCGAAGGAAGGCTCAAAAGGGAGGGCATATATGTTTACATAGGGATGATTAATTCTGTTGTACAGTAGAAAGTTACACAATGTTGTGAAATAACTATACCCCAATAAAACTTTAAAAATAAGCTTTGAACAAATCAAACATTTACAAAGAAATCATATCATATCATCTGTATTGTTTAAAGTAATGTGACTATTCCCAGGAGGGCACAAAAGATGCACATGTAAATTCACTAGGCTTGGATAAATTGCCAGGGTCCACAAGTCCCTTAAGTAAAGCAATTTCTTCTGTCGCAATATATCTTGAATTAGCAACTAATTTTATCCTAAAATTATAGCTCAACAAAAGGAAGCTGCAGAACTATATGACAAAATATGACAACACACCAAAATGGCAGCATCTCCACTGAGTTTTCAGACCTCCTTCTGAACTGTTTTGTCAGGTCCCCCAGCTGGCAGCTCTGGCTATCCCTACCTCTTAGCTTCCTCTTGCTCCTGGCCCTGGGTGCCAACATCACCCTCCTGAACACTATCTGGCTGGAGGCCTCTCTGCATAAGCCCATGTACTACCTGCTCAGCCTGCTCTCTTCGCTGGACACAGTGGTCTGTCTCACTGTCATCCTCAAGGTCCTGGCCATCTTTTGGTTTGACCTCAGGGCCATCAGCTTCTTTGCCTGCTTCTTTCAGATGTTCATCATGAATAGTTTCTTTGCCATGGAGTCCTGCACATTCATGGTCATGGCCTATGACCGTTATGTGGCCATCTGCCATCCATTGAGGTACCCATCCATCATCACTGACCAATTTATAGCCAAGGCAGCCATTTTCATTTTGGCCAGAAGTGTCTTCTTAACACTGCCCATCCCCATTCTCTCAGGACGTCTGCATTATTGTGGGAGAAATATCTGTGCCAATATGTCTGTCTCCAGGCTCTCCTGTGGTGATATTACCATCAATCATCTCTACCAATTTGCTTGTGGATGGACTCTGCTGGGATCTGACCTCCTCCTCATCTTCCTCTCCTACACCTTCATACTGAGGGCTGTGCTGAGACTCAAGGCACAGGGAGCTGTGGCCAAGGCCCTAAGCACATGTGGCTCCCACTTCACCCTGATCCTCTTCTTCAGCACCATCCTCCTGGTTTTTGTCTTCATGCTTGTGGTAGAAAAGAAAATGTCATCTGACATGCCCATCTTGCTCAATGTCCTCCATCATGTCATCCCTCCAGCCCTCAACCCTATTGTCTATGGGGTGTGAACCCAGGAGATCAAGCAAGGAATCCATTGGTTACTGAAGAAAGGATGGTAACTAGGACAACTGGATCTCTTCTTTCCTAAAATTGGATGGTATTTGCATGGATTATTCAATCAAGTATTGAATCAATGAGTGGACTAAAGTTCATATCGATGAATTTTAATCTCAAACTGTCTAAACTGTTTTTGTGCTCCCTTTAATAAAGCTTCAATCTCATTTAGAATTCCTCTTTCTCTCACACTTCAAAAGGAATCTCCTTAAAAAAATTAAAAATAAGAAAAAAGGAATCTCCTTGACCCACTTGTCTCCTTTTCCCACACTTCTTATCCTATTTTGTCCAAAATACTAAGATTCCTTAAGCAAGTTTTAAAGTGAGAGATTTATGCTCCTGAACAGACAACTGTTAATATATCATACATTTCTTATCTTGGGGATACAACTGCATCTATTTGGTGGGCTGAGTTGTGTAATTTGTAATGTGTTCTTATTCTTATTTCCACTGAAGGGAGTATATTGGAGACTAAGGTAGTAGTAGTAATTTCAGTCTCAAAGTCGTGTCTGACTCTTTGTGACCCTATGGACTGTAGCCCACCAGGCTCCTCTGTCCATGGGATTCGCCAGGCAAGAATCTCTTGGAGTGGGTTGCCATTACCTTCTTTAGGGGAATCTTCCCACCCACAGATTGAAACTGCTTCTCCTGCATTGCAAGCAGATACTTTACTAGCTGAGCCACCAGGGAAGCCCAAAGATAATAGGAGTTGAAACTTCAACTCTGAATGCTGAAAAGTTACTAATATTCTGTAACTGTCTTTTTCTCTCAACTTTCAATGATAGCACAGGCATTATTCAACTCTCTGTCTCTCTTTTCTTCTCTTCACTTCTTTTCTCTACCAATGTGCATTAGAAAAGGGCAGTTTTTTTTCCCTGAATGCTCATGTGTGTAACAATTATCATAAAGTTTTAGTAGATTTAAGGGACTATCGAATGTATGACCCAAAGTGTCTGTGCATTGGACACATATCTTTTGGATCCAGGGTTCCATGGTGAATGATATGCAAACACATGGTATGCTAATGAGTTAAAGAATTTAAGCAATGAAATATACGATTCAGTAATAATCCTCAAATATACAATAGACTATATGAACGTTATTTCTTGTTAATTTTAGTTTCTAAGTACACTTGGGTTCTGCAGATTCCATTAGCTATTAAAGTACAAAAATAAATAGAACAATAGAATTGCTTTCAGCCTTCCCTGGTAGCTCAGTCGGTAAAGAAACTGCCTGCAAAGCAGGAAATGTAGGTTCAATCCCTGGGTCAGGAAGATTGCCTGGAGAAGGAAATGGCAACCCACCCCAGTATTCTTGCCTGGGAAATCCCATGAACAGAGGAGCCTGGCAGGCTGCAGTCCTTGGGGTTGCAAGAGTTGGACACAACTGAGCCGTTAAACCACTGCCACCCCTGTTTTCAGGAGCTCAAAGTTGGTTCAGAAAGTGTGTGTGTTAGTTATTCAGTCATGTCCAGCTCTTTGCAACCCCATAGACTGAAGGCGACCAGGCTCCTCTGCCCATGGGATTCTCCAGGCAAGAATACTGGAGTGGGTTGCTATTCTCTTTTCCAAAATTTGGATTAGGAAGAATATAAATAATGAGCGGTAACAGGCAGGAAGACTGGGGTCCCCAAGTGGAGGAAATAGACTGCAAATGTCAGATTTTTTTTCCTCTCTCTTAAGAGGCAGGAGGAAATAAACTACCAAAGTCACGTGTTTTTTTTCTTTTCTATACAAAATTAAAAGGAGGTTTCTTTTAAAACTCTGTGTTACCATGAGAACATCTGGTTCTGCCTGAACTGAACTTTTCTCAAACCTTGAGTTAACCAATGTGTTTTTCTTATGGAAATGTTTTTCTTAAACTATTTTAATGAACTGTGTATTTACTTTAGAATCTGCCTTTCTTCAAGTCAGTTCCACCTAAGACTGAGGACTGATAATGGCTCAACAAACCAGTATGTTTTACTCATGGAAATGTTCTCTTCAGCTGTTTTAAAGAAACTATGTATTTGCTTGGAAACCTGCTTTTCTTCAAGATTCATGTCAATTATTTTATGGCCTGGGATGACTCACCTTGTGCCAATGCTTTCTTAAAATGCACTTTGTGGGTGAGGGGCCTAGTGCAATGCTCCCATTTTGAGACATTCCCTTTCTCTAATTAACAGCTTGCTAATAGGTGTATAACTTCTTGCTATAAACTAATAAAGGGGCACTCTTTCTGCCCCCTTCTGATGTCTATGTCAGAAGCTTTCTCTATCTCTTTTATACTTTAATAAAAGTTTACTACACAAAAGCTCTAAACAATCAAGCCTCATCGTGGCCCCGGATTGAATTTCTCTCCTCCAGAGGCCAAGAATCCTGGTTCTTGTTGTTCATGGCTCATAAGAACAACATTTCAATGATAATTTCAAAAATATATTATTCTCATATGAAGAAGTTGAGGAATTAAACAATGTGTCTCTACGGGAACTAAGATGCTGAGAAACATAGGAAAGCACCATATGGAGTTAGAAGGTATGAGTTGCAAGCCTTGCACAACCACACACACATACAAATTAGTTTCCTGGAAACAAGTGAGTTGGTATTATTGTGTTTCATGTTACTCTGTTATCTGAAAATAGTGAACAATTTGTTTAGAAGATCCCTTCTACACATAAGACCTGTGCCTCAGTGACAACATATAATTGTGTTATTTTCACCGTGAAAGGAAAAATCTACCAAAAGTTCAGTACTATTCTCAACATCTGGTTCTTTCAGTCTTTACTGAAAACATCAGGAACACATCGCTTGCCTTATGTAAGCTTTCATCCTGCAAAGATCTATCCATTTCTTTTTCTTCTTCCACTCACGGTGAAAAAGAATAAATATATTACTATTTGATTTCTCTATTCCTGTATAGCACTATGAACTACTATTTGAAAAATAAGCATGTACTCACATAAAAAGAAATAAGTAAAAGTGTATATTAATATAGGACTTCCCTGATGGCTCAGAGGGTAAAGGGTCTGCCTGCAATGCAGGAGACCTGGGTTTGATCCCTGGGTCAGGAAGATCCCCTGGAGAAGGAAATGGCAACCCACTCCAGTACTATTACCTGTAAAATCCCATGGATGGAGGAGCCTGGTAGGCTACAGTCCGTGGGGTCACAAAGAGTCGGACACATATTTTATTGAGAAAAAGCACTTCTCAAAAGTAAAAAGCAATCTGTTCAGATTGCTTGGTTCACACCATAAATAACAGTTTTGTTTATTACTTGAAGAAGTCTCCCGAAAAGCTTATTCACTTAAAGATTTCAATATGAAAAAATTGTCTTGGCTCAAAACTGCATAAAATTGTATAACTGGATACAAATGTAAAGGTCTTAAAAATACAGATATAATAGCCATCTAATATAAATACAATATAAGTTTTTATCTGTTATGAATGAAACTGTTATGAACAAGCAGGTCAAGAATTTGTGTGAATATATGTTGTAAATTTTCCTTGGTAAATGTTAGAAGTAGATTGCAAGATTGTAGAGTATGGGTATGCTTAAATTTCTAGCAGAATATCACAGTTTGAACAGTGCTTACCCTATTTTACTTTCCTTCCAGGAGTAAGAATTCCAGTTCTTTCTTCCTCCACATCCATGCCACCACCTGGTGTCATCTTTTTAAATGTCAGCCATTCTTATAGCTGTGCAGTGGCATCTCATTATAATTTTAATTTGCATTGCTTCAATTGGCCATTTAAGTGGCTCTTTCTGAAAACAAAATATTCATTCTTTTATTTTTGCAACTGAGTTACTTATTTTATAGTTAAGTGATAGCATTATATATTCTAGAAAACAGTACTTTGCAGAAATATGCATCATGAAAATTTCTCACAATCTGTGTCTTGCTTGCATTCTCATTTTTCCATTTTTATTTTTTAAAGAGAAGTTATTTTAGATTTTGATGAAATCTAACATCATTATTAAGTCCTTTAAAGCATACTCGTTTTGTTCTAATTAAGAAATACTGACCTGTCTTAAGCTCATAAATATTTTTTCCAAAAACTTCTAATAATTTTTAATTTTTTATTTAAGGTATAAGTCTATAACCTAAGGTTTGTTTGTGGTGTTGGATAATTACTAGAGGTTGTTGTTATTGTTGTTTTCCAAGTAGAAATACAGTTGGAAGTTTCCAGCAGCATTTGCTGAAAACACTATCATTTCTCCTGTTGAATTAGTTTGGGTCCTTAGTCAAAATGCAATATTTGTTCATGCATAGGTCTATTTCTGGACCCTCTCTTCTTTTCCATTTTACCAGTCTATGTATACTTACTTACGCAGAAAACACAATGTCTTGATTACTTTATCACATTTTATGTAATGAAATGAGATAATGTGAGTGCTCTAAAGTTGTTTCTTCTTAAAATTGCCTTTACATCCCTTTCATTTTCATATAAATTTTAGAAGCAGTTTGTCAATTTCTCCAGAAAAGACTGCTGGGATTTTAATTAGGATGACTTTGAATCTACAGATCAATTCAATGAGAATTAATGTTCTGAAAGGCTCCCTGGTTGATCTGCCTGCTAATGCGAGAGACATGGGTTCTATCCCTGGATTGGGAAAATCCCCTGGAGAAGGAAATGGCAACCCACTCTAGTATTCTTGCCTGGAGAATCCCAGGACACAGGAACCTGGAAGGCTACAGTCCATAGGATTACAAGTGTCAGACATGACATAGCGGCTAAACTACCACCACCAACGTCCTGATAATATTACCCCTTCAAACATGTGCAAATAACACTTATTTACATTTTTTACATTTTCTTAATTTATCTCAGCAATACTTCTCATTCCCATGAATAGATCTTTCACATATTTTTAAAAGTATTTCTACTTATTTAATACTATTTTCAACATTTTTCCAGTTCATTTTCCAATGGCTTATTTCTAATATATGAAAATATTGATTTTTATCTGTTGATCTTATAGTCTGAGATATTGACAAATTAGCTTGTGCAGTTTTAAAAATTGAATTTGTAAGACTTTCCACATACTTGATTTTCTTTAAATAAAGACAATTTTGCTCCTTCATTCTTCCCAAACTATGTTTTTTATCCCTTTAGTTTATTGCACTGCTTAGGAAATCCAGTGCAATGTTAACTGAAAATGCTGAGAGTGGATATCCTTATCTTTTCTCTTACACTGAGAAAAACATCATTAAGTACTACCTCAGCTCTTCAGCATCAATTTGAAAAAGTTTCCTTCTTTCCTTTTTTCTTTAGTATTATTATGAATGATATTGAATTTTGTTAAATATTTTTCCAATTTGATTGAGATAGCTATATAATTTTCACTCTATATTGTTGATATAAATAACAAGGTCAATTTATATTTTATTATGAAGTCAAACTACAACAGATGAATGGATAAAGAACATGTGGTATATATATATATATCTGTGTGTGTGTGCGTATGTGTGTGTATGTGTGTGTGTGTATGTGTGTGTGTATTTATATATGGCAACAACATTGGATGGACTTGTAGGGCATTATGCTTGGAGAAATAAGTCAGACTGAACAAGATAAATATTGTGGCTATCAAGTCTATGTGAAATCTCAAAAATAAAACAAGCTAGTAAATATAACAAACTCATATTTATAAGTAACAAACTATAAATAGAGTAAAACTTTTATTTTAAAATTGAGAATTTCTATGTGAATCACCTAAAACCTACAACAACCATGAAAAATTTTTAAATAAGTTTTTAAGCCATAACTAAAAAAAAAAAAAAAAAAAAACTTGCTCTATTTTTTCTAGATCCTCAAAGAAATGTGTGAAAGTGCAAGTCACTCAGTCCTGTCCAATTCTTTGCAACCCTCTGGACTATACAGTCCATGGAATTCACTACGCCAAAATTCTAGAATGGGTAGCCTTTCCCTTCTCCAGGGGACTTTCCCAACCCAGGGATCAAACCCAGGTCTCCTGCATCGCAGGCAGATTCTTTACCAGCTGAGCCACAAGGGAAGCCTTGAAGAAAAGAAATGTGTACAAGGATATAAACAGTAGTAGTATTTGTGTGTGTGTGTTCAGGCACTATTTTGTGTCCAACTCTTTGCAACCCCATGGACTGTAGCCCACCAGGCTCCTCTATTCATGGTGTTTTCCAGGCAAGAATATTGGAGCTGTTTCCATATCCTCCTCCTGGGGATCTCCTGAACAAGGGATTGAACCCATATCTCCTATCTGAGCCTCTTACATTGGCAGGCAGATTCTTTTACTACTTGGTGACAGTTATTACCAAAGAAGCTGAAGTTGAACCACTTTATGAAGACCTACAACACCTTCTAGAACTAACACCAAAAAAATATGTTCTTTTCATTATAGGGGACTAGAATTCAAAAATAGGAAGTCAAGAGATGCCTGGAATAACAGGCAAGTTTGGCCTCTGAGTACAAAATGAAGCAAAGGCTAACAGAGTTTTGCCAAGAGAATACACCAGTCATAGCAAACACACTCTTCCAACAACACACGAGAAGACTCTATACATAGACATCACCAGACAGTCAATATTGATATCAGATTGTTTATATTCTTTGCAACTGAAGATGGAGAAGTTCTATATAGGCAGCAAAAGCAAAACCAGGAGCTGACTGCAGCACAGATCTTGAACTTCTTATTGAAAAATTCAGACTTAAGTTGAAGAAAGTAGGAAAAACCATTAGACCATTCAGGTACGATCTGAATCAAATACCTTATGATTATACAGTGGAAGTGACAAATAGATTCAAGGGATTGGATCTGATAGACAGAGTGCCTGAAGAACTATGGATGGAGGTTCATGACATTGTATAGGAGGCAGTAATCGAGACCATCCCCAAGAAAAAGAAATGCAAAAGGACAAAATGATTGCCTGAGGATACCTTACAAATAACCGAGAAAAGGAGAGAAGCTAAAGGCAAAGGAGGAAAGGAAAGATATACCCATCTGAATACAGAGTTTCAAAGAAAGCAAGGAGAGATAAGAAAGCCTTCGACAGTGATCAATGCAAAGAAATAGAGGAAAACAATAGAATGGGAAAGACTAGAGATCTCTTCAAGAAAATCAGAGATACCAAGAGAATATTTCATGCAAATATGGGCCCAATAAAGGACAGAAATGGTATGGACCAACAGAAGCAGAAGATATTAGGAAGAGGTGGCAAAAATACACAGAAGAACTATACAAAAAAGATCTTCATGACCCAGATAACCACGATGGTGTGATCGTTCATCTAGAGCCAGACATCGGGAGTGCAAAGTTTTGTGGGCCTTAGGAAGCATTACTATGAACAAAGCTAGTGGAGATGATGGAATTCCAGCTGACATATTTCATATCCTAAAAGATGTTGCTGCTAAAGTGGTGCATTCAATATGCCAGCAAATTTGGAAAACCTAGCAGTAGCCATCGGACTGGAAAAGGTCAGTTTTCATTCCAATCCCAAAGAAAGGCAATGCCAAAGAATGCTCAAACTACCACATAATTGCACCCACTTCACAAGCTAAAAAGTAATGCTTGAAATGCTCCAAGCTAGGCTTCAACAGTACATGAACCAAGAACTTCCAGATGTTCAAACTGAGTTTAGAGAAAACAGAAAACCAGAGATTAAATTGCCAACATCCATTGGTTCATAGAAAAACCTAGGGAATTCCAGAAAAACATCTACTTCTGCTTCATTGACTACATTAAATCCTTTGACTGTGTGAATATCAACAAACTGGAAAATTCTTTAAGTGGGATTACCAGACCACCTTACCTACCTCCTGAGAAATCTGCATGCAGGTCAAGAAGCAACAGTTAGAACCAAACATGGAACAATGGACGTGTTCCAAATTGGGAAAGGAGTACATCAAGGCTGTATATTGTTACCCTGCTTGTTTAACTTACGTGCAGAGTACATCATGCAAAATGCCAGGCTGGATGAAGCACAAGCTGAAATCAAGATTGCTAGGAGAAATATCAATAACCTCAGATACGCAGATCACACCATTCTTACAGCAGAAAGTGAAGAGGAACTAAAGAGCCTCTTGATGAAAGTGAAAGAGGAGAGTGAAAAAGCTGACCTAAAACTCAATATTCACAAAACTAAGATCATGGCATCTGGTCCCATCACTTCATGGCAAATAGATGGGGAAGCAATGGAAACCATGAGAGACTTTATTTTGGGGGACTCCAAAATCACTGCAGATGGTGATTGCAGCCGTGAAATTAAAAGACGCTTGCTCCTTGAAAGAAAAGCTATGACCAACCTAGACAGCATATTAAAAAGCAGAGACATTACTTTGCTGACAAAGGTCCATCTAGTCAAAGCTATGATTTTTCCAGTAGTCATGTACGGATGTGAGAGTTGGACTATAATAAAAGCTGGGCGCTGAAGAATTGATGATTTTGAACTGTGGTGTTGGAGAAGACTCTTGAGAGTCACTTGGACTGCAAGGAAATGAAACTAGTCCAACCTAAAGGAAATCATTCCTGAATATTCATTGGAAGGACTGATGCTGAAACTGAATCTCCAATACTTTGGCCACCTGATGTGAAGAACTGACTCATTGGAAAAGACCTTGATGCTGGGAAAGATTGAAGGCAGGAGGAGAAGGGGACAACAGTGGATGAGATGGTTGGATGACATCACCAACTCGATGGCCATACATTTGAGCAAGCTCCAGGTGTTGGTGATGGACAGGGAAGCCTGGCATGTTGCAGTCGAAGGGGTCACAAAACATCAGACATGACGAAGCAACTGATTTGAATAATTATTACAGATCACATGGGTGTAAGCCAAAGGGGATAATGGGCACAATGGAAACTGAGCCCCACTCAAAAATAATGAAGTCAACTCACCCAAAGCAATATATGACATATTTTTATGATTTAGTGTGAGGAAAATTAAAACTAACATCATATTTATAACACAATGAATTTTATGAAAATTCAATATCCAACTGTCTTCCTTACACAATTATATAGCTAAATAAGCATACTGGAAATTAATTAGTAGCACATATTTTAAATACACTAGAGATTTCACATTTTGGAAGGCATGAGAACTAGGAAGAATGTTGAGATATGAAAAAAAAAGTGAAATAAAAATGAAACAAAAGAAGGACCTGAAGAAAATGGATGATGCTTGTATAACTTGAAAAGTATGAATAATTCATATGAGGTTAAAAATGAATAAAAAATAAAGGAGCAAATCATCTTTCCTAGCATATAAACCCCGTTTTAAAAAATTTGAAGCAGCAAAAATTTCTGTTGCTTTTGTCTCTGAAAAATACATTGTGTTTTCTCAATAATATTTTCTTCACTTCCTCTTGCACTTTTATCATTATTATGCTGTGATAAAAGTGATGATATATTAACATCAATTCATTCAATAACACAATTTTGGATGTCACTATCTATTAAGCATGTTCAGGAATTCCATGAGAGTTTCTGAGTGAGTTTACAGGATCGATAGAAGACATCCAAAGTGTATATACAAACACAAATGGACATGTAAGGATGTATGTAAGACACTCACATTTAGGAGACTGACTAGCTGCCAATAGACACATGGCAGTGTAGGACTGGATTCCCAGAGGCCCTTCCTTTTACAGAGAAAGAAAATAATTTCTTCTCTCATCTGCCTGCCTTCCTTTCCCAGAATGGCCTTAAGGGCCAAAGGGAGCAGGGATGGAGGAGATCCCAGAGGGCAGAGTCCCTAAAGCTCCAGAGGTATACCTACCCCAGGTACTTGGGAACTATCCAAGGCTTCAGCATCAGTGGAACCAGAACCCATGCTTAACATCATCCATGGCTGAGTGAAGAAAGATATACCAGCATTAACCAGAAGACAGGGAAGACTTATCTCTTCATCAGGAGTCTGTGTTCGTTTCCATTCCTGGGCTAGTGCTGCTGAAGTAGTCTGAAAACCAGTAGCCTTCTGTGTCAGGCAAGTAAGTGCAAGTGAAAGCTCTGCTCTGGAACCTTGTTCTCTCCTTTGCCCTTCTTTTCTTTCCTTTTCTTTTTTATTTTTTTTTAATTTTTACTTTATTTTACTTTACAATACTGTATTGGTTTTACCATACATTGACATGAATCCACCATGGGTGTATACAAGCTCCCAATCCTGAATCCCCCTCCCACCTCCCACCCCGTATCATCTCTCTGGATCATCCCCATGCACCAGCCCCAAGCATCCTGTATCCTGTATCGAGCATGGACTGGCACTTCATTTCTTACATGATAGTATACATGTTTCAATGCCATTCTCCCAAATCATCCTACCCTCTCCCTCTCCCTGAGTCCAAAAGTCCGTTCTATACATCTGTGTGCTGCGATCCAAAAGTCTACAAGCAATAAATTCTGGAGAGGATGTGGAGAAAAGGGAACCCTCTTACACTGTTGGTGGGAATGCAAACTAGTACAGCCACTATGGAAAACAGTGTGGAGATTCCTTAAAAAATTGCAAATAGAGCTGCCTTATGATGCAGCAATCCCACTGCTGGCCACACACACTGAGGAAACCAGAATTGAAAGAGACACGTGTACCCCAGTGTTCACTGCAGCACTGTTTATAATAGCCAGGACATGGAAACAACCTAGATGTCCATCAGCAGATGAATGGATAAGAAAGCTGTGGTACATATACACAATGGAGTATTACTCAGCCATTAAAAAGAATACATTTGAATCAGTTCTAATGAGATGGATGAAACTGGAGCCGATTATACAGAGTGAAGTAAGCCAGAAAGAAAAACACCAATACAGTATACTGACACATATATACGGAATTTAGAAAGATGGTAATGATAACCCTGTATGCCCTTCTTTTCTATGATTTTTTTTTGCTTGGTGATGACAGAGATGTAGAGAGGGTGAAGTTTGTGCATAGGAGACAGTTGGTGGGGAGCTTGAAAGTACATCATCTGGACCCCACTTATGAAAATTTCAAACATTTCAACAAGGAGTATGGACACTGAGCACAAAGTATTCATGCAAAAGTACTGTAATCATGGGGTAGGAATAATATTTATTCTATATAACTTAAGAGATAAGAACGGAGATCACAGTTGGGGGTCAGAGGGTGTCAGAAAGTAGCTCCTCAGATATCAGCTCAATCTAAATAATATCTAAAAACTACAGCTGCCAAAACCGAAAATGATGCCCAAAGATAATCAGTAATGTCTGTAACTGCATTTTAAGGAGATGTCTTAAAGGTCTGTCTGAGTTCTGTGGATTTAGGTGAACCCTAACAACCTTAACATTTAAATATATAAAATAATATGGCAAATAAGATATGCATTTCTACCTCACTGTGATGACACAGGACACAGCTGTATGCATATATTCAATGGCTTTGGGCCTGACGTTTGTTTCTTTCACATCCAAACCCTAGCAGTTAAACTGAGGAAAAGACATATAACACCACTGAAACAATTTTTCCACTTGAAGACGTAAATTATTAAGATAGTCAACCTGACTCACTTTCTTCAGAGTGTGGTTACTATTATATGACATGATATGTGTACAATTCATCCCCCAATTGTCAATATCACTACTAATGTATTCTGTTATTAGCAAGAGGAAAAAATTGGAAGATCATTTAATCTCATCTACGTATCAGGTGGAAACAGGTGGAAAGGCCATGCCTGGCATGTCCCAGCTAGACAGGGCCCTTTGTCTGGGGAAGCAGAGGACCAGGAGGAGTAGAGAGAGGAGACTGGGAGGAGACACCCTTTCTCCTTCCCCTGAGAGTCAGCCCTGGTCACTAACAGGGAGTCTCTGGTGAGGAGAACTGGGGAGCTGAGGAGGACTGAAACTGCATTCGGAGGTTAGAATTCATAACTGGAAACAAGAACACGACTTGAAATGGTACGGAATCAAAAGTTGGTTTCTATTAATATGAAAATACTGTTTAGTTCTGGGTTCACAGTTTGATTAAATCTTCTTTCCCCTGCTACTCTGCCCCCATCCCAAAGCTATTTCTCGTCTATCAGTTCTGTTTTCAGAACTACTAATTCTATCATTGGTGATTTTTGATTACTCTTTTATAGTATTGATGAGGAAAGTACATTATCATAGAATTGTTTTTTAGGGTCAGAGAGAAACTGGAAGTTGTTTGAATCTAACACACTTGATTAGAATTAGATAGGAATAGGATTAGCCTAGTACTGGGTAGATGGTTAAGATTTTGAGAATCATTTCCCTTGTTTGTAATGTGATGATAATAAAACATATTCCATAAGAGAGTGAAAGAGAAAATGAGATGAAGTCCTAGATATTGGAGCACCATTCTCAGCAAGTGACAAGAGTTTAACAACTAAACAGTATGAAAATTTATATTATGTTAGCAAGCCTAGTGAGAAATTGAGAGAGAATTTTTAAAACTCCTGGAAAAAAGTTTGTAAACCCACGTGATAACTCTTTATATGAGACTCTGTTTATGAAGACAGATTTGACTACAATGGACTGCATGATTTGAAGGCTACCGGAAAGTCCTAACCTATACATTTTGCCATGTTACAGTCTTCTTTTAATTCCCTGTCACAATTCAGGTGGAGGAGAACCTTAAAATTCTTCATCTGCAATGTAAATGAAGATGGGTGCTAAACTGTTTCAGTTTTATCCAATTCCTGGCGACCCCATGGACTGTGGTCCACCACGCTCCTCTGTCTGGAGTGGCTTGCTGTGCCCTCCTCCAGGGGATCTTCCCAACCCAGGGATCAAACCCATGTCACTTATATCTCTTACATTGGCAAGCAGGTCCTTTAGGGTGGTGAGGGTACCACATCACTTTACTCGCAATGCTCTTTCTCCAGCCTATTCCCTATGCCTGTTAGTCAGCACTCCCCTGAGCTATGCTGTGCTTAGTCGCACAGTAGTGTCCAACTCTTTGCGACCCCATGGACTGCAGGCCGCCAGGCTCCTCTATCCATGGGGGTTCTCCAGGCAAGAACACTGGATTAGGTTGCTATGCCCTCCTCCAGAAGATCTTCCCAATCCAGGGATCAAACCCAGGTGTCCTACAGTGCAGGTGGATTCTTTACCATCTGAGCCACCAGGAAAGCCCAAGATTACTGGAGTAAATAACCTATATCCCTTCTCCAAGCAGCCCTCCCATACTCTCTCATAATAGTTTATGCAAGACCATGTCATTGCTCATAGCACTTATTAGTATTTCTGTTGTCCCAAAATGGTTTTAGTTCTCCCTACTTCAGAATAGAGATGGTTTCAAACTCAATTTGGTGACCCTAGTATCTAACAGTATGCCAAGGAGAAACTTTAAATGATGAGACAACAATGGCAACATTGAGCTAGCTGGGAGGAAAGAGGGAATGTGCACCTGGATTATTGCACTGAAGATGAAAAACAGAAACAGAAAGGAGATGGAAGGATTTTAAAGGTAGATCTCATCACCCTTACACTAATGCAATCAGAAGAATCAAGGTTCCTCCTGCTTACTGTTAGGTATCAGTCCAGCAGAGCTGGGTGGAACTGCTCATTCTCCTTTTAAAGTTGTTTCTTCCAGAATTTAGTAATCCTACATGGGAAATAGACGGGGAAACAGTGGAAACAGTGTCAGACTTTATTTTTGGGGCTCCAAAATCACTGCAGATGGTGACCACAGCCATGAAATTAAAAGACGCTTACTCCTTGGAAGAAAAGTTATGACCAACCTAGACAGTATATTGAAAAGCAGAGACATTACTTTGCCGACTAAGGTCCGTCTAGTCAAGGCTATGGTTTTCCCTGTGGTCATGTATGGATGTGAGAGTTGGACTGTGAAGAAGGCTGAGCGCCGAAGAACTGATGCTTTTGAACTGCGGTGTTGGAGAAGACTCATGAGAGTCCCTTGGACTGCAAGGAGATCCAAACAGTCCATTCTGAAGGAGATCAGCCCTGGGATTTCTTTGGAAGGAATGATGCTAAAGCTGAAGCTCCAGTACTTTGGCCACCTCATGGGAAGAGTTGACTCATTGGAAAAGACTCATGCTGAGAGGGATTGGGGGCAGGAGGAGAAGGGGACGACCAAGGATAAGACGGCTGGATGGCATCACTGACTCGATGGACGTGAGTCTGAGTGGACTCCGGGAGATGGTGATGGACAGGGAGGCCTGACGTGCTGCGATTCATGGGGTCGCAAAGAGTCGGACACGACTGAGTGACTGAACTGAACTGAACTGAACTAATATGAAAAACTAAGAAATAGAGTAAACAAAAAGCAATTTTTACAAATAATCCAAATCAAAATGACTTTTTAGACAAATGCAAATTCACAAACATTATTTGCAGTGCCTAATTTTTAAAATCTATAATTCAGTTCAGTTCAGTCGCTCAGTCATGTCCAACTCTTTGCGACCCCATGAATCGCAGCACGTCAGGCATCCCTGTCCATCACCAACTCCCGGAGTCCACTCAGACTCACGTCCATCGTGTCAGTGATGCCATCCAGCCATCTCATCCTCTGTCGTCCCCTTCTCCTCCTGCCCCTAATCCCTCCCAGCATCAGAGTCTTTTCCAATGAGTCAACTCTTCGCTTGAGGTAGCCAAAGTATTGGAGTTTCAGCTTCAGCATCATTCCTTCCAAAGAAATCCCAGGGCTGATCTCCTTCAGAATGGACTGGTTGGATCTCCTTGCAGTCCAAGGGACTCTCAAGAGTCTTCTCCAACACCACAGTTCAAAAGCATCAATTCTTCAGCGCTCAGCTTTCTTCACAGTCCAACTCTCACATCCATATATGACCACAAGAAAAACCATAGCCTTGACTAGATGGACCTTTGTTGGCAAAGTAATGTCTCTGCTTTTTAATATGCTATCTAGGTTGGTCATAATCTTTCTTCCAAGGAGTTAGCGTCTTTTAATTTCATGGCTGCAGTCACCATCTGCAGTGATTTTGGAGCCCCCCAAAATAAAGTCTGACACTGTTTCCACTGTTTCCCCATCTATTTCCCATGAAGTGATGGGACCGCATGCCATGATCTTCGTTTTCTGAATGTTGAGCTTTAAGCCAACTTTTTCACTCTCCACTTTCACTTTCATCAAGAGGCTTTTTAGTTCCTCTTCAATTAAAGCATAATAAATACAGCTGAAAGGTCAAATTATGGTAGCTGGTGGTCTATAGTCATTTATCTGAGTCTCTAAGTTGTGCCAGGTTCTGCTGCTTATTAGCATGTATTGTTCAAATTAAATTGTAGATATTGTAGTCCATGTAATCATTTTTAAATAGTGAAGAAACAAGAGTATGAATTTAGAGACTCACCTGTTATAAAGAAGCTTCCTAAGTAATTTTCTCCTTAATTTCTATAAAGATTTAACAGCTCTATTAAAAATTACAAAATGAAGTGAGTCAGAAAGAGAAAAAGAAATATCATATATTAATACATATATGTGAAACTTGGTGAAACAGTACAGCTGAACCTATTTGCATGGCATGGATAAAGATCTAGTCAGAGAGAACAGATATGTAGATACAAGAGTGCTATGGGTGGATGAAGTGGGAGATTGGGATTGACGTATATACTCTACCATGTTTAAAATAGATAGCTAGTGGGAACCTGCAGTATAGTGCAGGGAGCTCAGCTCAGTGCTCTGTGATGACTTAGGTAAGATGGCAGTAGGGGTGGTGAGGGGGAAGGAGATTCAAGAGGGAGAAGATATATGTGAACATACAGCTGATTCATTTTATTGTACAGAAGAAACTAACAAAATATTATAAAGCAAATATATACTCTGTTAAAATATTATAAATAAACCTTGAACAAATCAAACACTACAAAGAAATCATAGCATCTCAGCCTTCTGGATTGTTTAAAGTAATATGAATATCATACTGTGTACATAAGATATAGACAAAAATTCACTTAGTGATGGATAATCTGCCAGGATGCATAAGTCACTTAATTAAAGCAATTTGTTCTGTCTCCATGTATCTTGAATCAGTAGCTAATTTTTATCCAAATTTTACAGATCACTAAAAGGAAGGTGCAGGAACATTTGACAAAATATGACAGCACACCAAAATGGCAGCATCTCCACTGAGTTTTCAGACTTCCTTCTGAACTGTTTTGTCAGGTCCCCCAGCTGGCAGCTCTGGCTGTCCCTGCCCCTCAGTCTCCTCTTCCTACTGGCCATGGGGGTCAACACCACCCTCCTGATCACCATCCGGCTGGAGGCCTCTCTGCATGAGCCCATGTACTACCTGCTCAGCCTGCTCTCCCTGCTGGACATGGCGCTCTGCCTCACTGTCATCCCCAAGGTCCTGGCCATCTTTTGGTTTGATCTCAGGTCTATCAGCTTCTTTGCCTGCTTCCTCCAGATGTTTACCATGAATACTATTTTTGCCATGGAGTCCTGCACATTCATGGTCATGGCCTATGACCGCTATGTGGCCATTTGCCATCCTCTGTCATATCTGTCCATCATTACTGTCCAATTTGTAGTCAAAGCAGCCATTTTTATTTCGGCCAGAAGCATCTTCTTGACAGTACCCATCCCCATTCTTTCGGGACGTCTCCATTATTGTTGGGAAAATGTCATTGAGAACTGCCTCTGTGCCAATATGTCTGTCTCCAGGCTCTCCTGTGGTGATATTATCATCAATTGTCTCTACCAATTTGCTTGTGGATGGACTCTGCTGGGACTGGACCTCATCCTCATCTTCCTCTCCTACACCCTCATTCTAAGGGCTGTTCTGAGACTCAAGTCAGAGGGAGCTGTGGCCAAGGCCCTAAGCACATGTGGCTCCCACTTCATCCTGATCCTCTTCTTCAGCGCTGTCCTTCTGCTTTTGTCTTCACGCTTGTGGTAGAAAAGAAAGTGTCCTCTGATGTGCCCGTCTTGCTCAATATCCTCCACCACATCATCCCTCCAGCCCTCAACCCCATTGTCTATGGGGTGCGAACCCAAGAGATCAAGCAAGGAATCCAGAGATTACTGAAAAAAGGTTGGTAACTAGGACAACTGGATCTCTGCATTCCTAAAATAGGATGGCTTTGAGTCAATAGTGGATGAGTGGGTTGAAATTTGTTTCTATGAATTTTAATCTCGAACTATACAAATTGTCTTTGTTTTTCCTTTTAATAAAGCTTTCATTTCTTTTAGAGTTTCTCTTTCTCTCACTGCTCAAAAATGAATCTTCATGATCATTTCTCCCCTTTTCCCACACTTTTTATCCAAATGTGCAAAATAAGAAATGTCCTTAAGCAGATTCTAAAGGGAGAGATTTATGTTCCTGAATGAAAGTGAAAGTGTTAGTCACTCAGTCATGTCCCTCTCTTTGCAGGTGCATGGACTATAGCCTGCCAAGCTCCTCTGTCCATGGGATTCTCCAGGCAAAAATACTGGAGTGGGTAGCCATTCCCTCCTTCAGGGGATCTACCTGACCCAGGGATTGAACCCAGGTTTCTGGCAATGCAGGCAGATTCTTTACCATCTGAGCCACCAGGGAAGTCCTGAAAAAGTAACTTTTAATATGACATATATTTCATATTCTGGTGTAAACAATTGTGGATGTTCTGTGGGCTATATTATATAATTTGTAAGGTGTTCTTATTCTTATTTCCACTAAATATAACATATTAGAGACAAAGACATAGGAGCTGAAACTTTAGCCCTGAATAGTGAAAGGTTGCTTTTGGTCTCTGTGTGCTTATTCAGTCAGTTCAGTCATGCCCAACTCTTTCCAACTTCATAGACTGTAGCCCACAGGTTTTTCTGACCATGGAATTATCCTGGCAAGAATACTGGAGTAGGTTGCCACTTTCTACTCTAACTGGTAGGTAAATGGGTCTTTTTCTCTCAGTCTCCAACCATATCACAAGCTTCTTTCTCACTGCCTTACTGTCTCTCCTCTTCTCTTCTCCAGGATTGTGCATTGCAAGGGGACACAATTTTTTTCTGAATACTCTTGCGTGTAACAATTATCATGAAGTTTTAGCAGTTTTAAGAGACTACTAAATTTTTTCCCCAAAGTGTCTGTGCTTTGGACATGTATCTCTTGAATCCAAAAGATATGCAAAGACAGCTATGTGAATGAGTTAAAGAATTGTTAAGCAATATAATATGTGATTCAGTAATAATACTTGCAGATATAACAAATTATATGGAAATTATTTCTTATTAATTTTACAGTTTCTAAGCACATTTGTGTCCTGGGAATTCTGTTAACTATTAAGATACAAAAATAAATCAAACATTAGTATTGCTTTTGGGAGTTCAAAGTTGGACTAAGAAGAATACAAATAATAATTCCAGAAATATATTCTTCTCAAATGAAGAGGCTGAGGAATGGAATCATGTGCTTCTATGGGCATTTCTTTGGAAGGAATGATGCTAAAGCTGAAACTCCAGTACTTTGGCCACCTCATGCGAAGAGTTGACTCATTGGAAAAGACTCTGATGCTGGGAGAGATTGGGGGCAGGAGGAGAAGGGGACGACCAAGGATAAGATGGCTGGATGGCATCACTGACTCGATGGACATGAGTCTGAGTGAACTCTGGGAGTTGGTGATAGACAGGGAGGCCTGGCGTGCTGCGATTCATGGGGTCGCAAAGAGTCAGACACAACTGAGTGACTGAACTAACTGACTGACTGATGGACATTAAGGTGCTGGGCAACATAGGAAAGCACCAGACGGAGTTAGAAGGTCTGAGTTGTAAGCTTTGCACAACAACACACACACACAATTTCCTGGGAACAAATGAGTTGGTCTCACTATGTTTCATGTTATTCTATTACTTGAAAATAGTGAATAATTTGTTTAGAAGATCATTTCTACATATAAGATTTGTGCCTCAGTGACAACATGTGTGTTATATCATTTTCACCATGGAAGGAAAATCTCACAAAGCTTAGCACTATCCCCAAAATCTGGTTCTTTCAATCACCACTGAAAGCATCAGAATACATCTCTTGACCTACTTAAGCTTTCATTCTGCAAACATCTATAGAAATCATTTTCTTCTTCCTCTCATAATGTAAAAGAAAAAATTACTATTTGATTTCTCTGCTCCTCTTTAGCACTAGAAGCAAATATTTTAAAAACAAGCATGCACTTACATAAGAAGCAATAAGTATAAGCATATATCAGTATTTTATTGGTGAAAATGCATTCTCAAAAGTAGAAAGCAATCTGTCAAGATACTACTTCGTTCATACTATAGATAACCTTTTTCATTATTACTTGAAGATCTCCCACAAAACCCATTCACTCAAAGATTTCAATATTAAAAAATGTCATGGTTTAAAATTGTATAACTGGATACCAAGGTGAAGGTCTTACAAATATAGATATAATATCATCTAACTTAAATATAAGATTTTACATATTATTAATGAAACCATTATGAACATGTAAGTCAAGACTTTGTGTGGATAAATGTTTTGTCTTCTTGGTGTTACAAGTAGATTGCAAAGATTGTACAGTAAGGGTATGATTAAATTTCTAGCAGATTGCCAAGCTGCTTTGAATATCTTTGTTCCATTTTACATTTCCACCAACAGTGAGAAACCGGTTCTTACTGGGTTTCTCACCCATGCCAACATCCATGCCAACACTTGGTGTTTTCAGTCTCTTTAAAATCCAACCCTTCTAGTAGCTGTGCAGTGGCATCTCTTTGTTGTTGTTCAGTAGCCCCATCCTATCTGACTCTTTAAGACGCCATGGACTGCAGCATGTGAGGCTTCCCTGTCCTTCACCATCTCCTGGAGTTTGCTCGAAAATCTGGTTTTTGTGTTGTTCTAATTGGCTGTTTAAATGGCTTGTTTTGAAAACAGTCTATTGAAGTCTTTCATTTTTAAATTCGGTTATTTATTTTATACATAAATAATAGCATTATAAATTTAGAAAAGAATACTTGGTAGAAATATCCATTATGAAAATTTCTCACAACCTATGGTTTGCTTGCTTTCTCATTTTCCCATGTTTCATTTTTTAAAGAGCTGTTGTTTTAAATTTTGATGAAATAGAATATCATTACTAAGTCTTTAGGAGAAGGCAATGGCAACTCATTCCAGTACTCTTGCCTGGAAGATCCCATGGAGGGAGGAGCCTGGTGGGCTGCAGTCCATGGGGTTACTCAGAGTCGGACCCGACTGAGCACCTTCACTTTCACTTTTCACTTTAATGCATTGGAGAAGGAAATGACAACCCACTATAGTGTTCTTGCCTGGAGAATCCCAGGGATGAGGGTGCCTGGTGGGCTGCTGTCTATGGGGTCGCACAGAGTCGGACATGACTGAAGTGACTTAGCAGCAGCAGCAGCATTAAGTGTTTTGATGCACTTTTTGTCCTAACTAAGAAATATGACCAGTCTTGGGGCTTCCCAGGTGACTCAGTGGTAAGGAATCCATCCGTCAATGCAGGAGATGCAAGATCCCTGGGTCAGAAGATCTCCTGGAGAAGGAAATAACAACCGCTCCAGTATTCTCGCCTGGGAAATTCCATGGACAGAGGAACCTGGCAGGCTACAGTCCACAGAGTCGCAAAGAGTCAGACATGACTGAGCACACACATGTGACCTATCTTAAGTTTATAAAGACTTCTCCAACAGTTTCTAATAATTTTTACTTTAAGATTTTAGGTGTAAGTCTGTAGCCTAAGGTTTGTATGTGGTATTGGATAATGACTCCTTTTTTTTTTTTTTTTTTTCAAATGGAAATACATCGTTGCAGCAGCATTTGCTGAAAAGACTATAATTTCTCCCATTGAATTACCTTAGGCCCTTAGTCAAAAGGCAACATTCATTAATGTATAGGTCTATTTCTGGACCCTCCATTCTTTTCCATTATTCTATGTATACTTACACAGAAAACATAATGTCTTGATTACTTTACCACATTTTGTGTAATGAAATGAAATAATGTGAGTGCTCCAAAGTTGTTCCTTGTTAAAATTGTCCTTACTCTTTTATGTCCTTTTTGTTTTCATACAAATTTTAGAAAAAAACTTTCCAATTTCTACAAAAAGGCTGCTATGATTTTTATTTAGGATTACATTGAGTCTACAGATCAGTTTGATGAACATTAATGTCCTGAAAATATTGCACCTTCAAACTCATGCAAATATCATATATTTACATTTTTTAAGGGTTTCCAGATGCCAATAGGGCTAAAGAACCTGCCTGTCAACGCAGGAGACATGACAGACAGGGTTCAATCCCTGGGGCAGGTATGGCAACCCACTCCAGTATTCTTGCCTGGAGAAGCCCATGGACAGAGGAGCCTGGTGAGCTACAGTCCATAGGGTTGCAAAGAGTTGGACACAATGAAGCTACTTAGAACTCATGAATTCATATTTTTTTACATTTTCTTAGTTATCATAGCAATATTTTTAGTCCCGTGTACAGATCTCACATATGTTTTTTAAAAGTTTTCCTATGTATTATAATGTAATACTATTTTCAATTTTTCAAGTTCATTTTCCAATGGTTTGCTTCTAGTACATAAAAATATTGATTTTATCTGTTGATCTTGTATTCTGAGATTTTTGCAGTTTTAAAAATTGAATTTGAAAGACTTTCCACATGCTTGATATGGTCTTCTTTAAATAAGACAATTTTGCTTCATTCTCCCCAAACTATATGCATTTTTCCTTTCATTTATTGCATTGCTTAGGAAATCCAGTACAATGTTAGCTGCAAAGGGTGCACACACAGCACACACATTATGAAAGGATATTGAATTTTGTTAAATGTTTTTTCTGATTTAATTAAGATCGTTGTATATTTTCCCTCTACTTTGTTGATATAAATAACTAGATCAAATTATATTTTATTGTTAGACCAATCAAAAAAAGATGAATGGATAAAGAAGATGTGATATATAGATAGATAGTTAGATAGATGGCAACAAAATTGAATGGACTTGGTAGGGTACTATGCATAGAAAAATAACTGAGATAGAGCAAGACAAATATTATGTGATATCATGTGTATGTGAAACCTAAAAAGTAAAACTAGTGAATATAACAAGATAGCAACAGACCTGTAGATATAGATAACAAACTAAAACAGAGTATAATATTTAAAAATTGTGAATCACTAAGTGGATCACCTAAAACTTACATATTATTGCAAATCAACTATAGGTCAATTTAAAAAATTTTTAAAGTATGTTTATAAGCCATAACTAAAAAAAATTTCAGCACTTATGTTTTTTTTAGATACAAGCAGTGAAGTGTGTGTGTGTTTGCATGCCAGTGGTGCCTGATTCTTTGTGAGCCCATGGACTGCTCTTCTGTCCATGGAATTTCCAGGCAAGAATGCTAGAAAGGGTTGCCATTTCCTCCTCCAGGGGATCTTCCCAACCCAGGGATCAAACCTGCATCTCCTGAGTCTGTTGCATTGGCAGGCAGATTCTTTACCACTGAGCCACCGCAGTTCAGTTCAGTTCAGTCGCTCAGTTGTGCCCAACTCTTTGCAACCCCATGAACCATAGCACACCAGGCCTCCCTGTCCATCACCAACTTCCGGAGTTTACCCAAACTCATGCCCATTGAGTCGGTGATGTCATCCAACTATCTCATCCTCTGTCGTCCCCTTCTCCTCCTGCCCACAATCTTTCCCAGCATCAAGGTCTTTTCAAATGAGTCAGCTCTTCGCATCAGATGGCCAAAGTACTGGAGTTTCAGCTTCAACATCAGTCCTTCCAATGAACAATCAGGACTGATCTCCTTTAAGACAGACTGGTTGGGTCTCCTTGCAGTCCAAGTGACTCTCAAGAGTCTTCTCCAACACCATAGTTTAAAAGCATCAATTCTTCAGCACTCAGCTTTCTTTATAGTCCAACTGTCACACCCATACATGACTACTGGAATAACCATAGCCTTGACTAGACGGACCTTTGTTGACAATGTAATCTCTGTGCTTTTTAATATGCTGTCTAGGTTGGTCGTAGCTTTCCTTCCAAGGAGTAAGTGTCTTAATTTCATGGCTGCAATCACCATCTACAGTGATATTGGAGCCCAGAAAAATAAACTGTCACACTGTTTCCAATGTTTCCCCATCTATTTGCCAAGAAGTGATGGGACTGGATGCCGTGATCTCTGTTTTCTGAATGTTGAGCTTTAAGCCAACGTTTTCACTCTCCTCTTTCACTTTCATCAAGAGGCTTTTTAGTTCTTCACTTTCTGCCATAAGGGTGGTGTCATCTGCATATCTGAGGTTATTGATATTTCTCCCAGTGAACTTGATTCCAGCCTGTGCTTCTTCCAGCCCAGCGTTTCTCATGATGTATTCTGCATATAAGTTAAATAAGCAGGGTGACAATATACAGCCTTGACATACTCCTTTTCCTATTTGGAACCAGTCTGTTGTTCCATGTCCAGTTCTAACTGCTGCTTCCTGACCTGCACACACATTTCTCAAGAGGCAGGTCAGTTGGTATTCCCATCTCTTTCAGAATTTTCCACATTTTATTGTGATCCACACAGTCAAAGGCTTTGGCGTAGTCAGTAAAGCAGAAATAGATTTTTTTTTCTGGAACTCTCTTGCTTTTTCGATGATCCAGAGGAGGTTGGCAATTTGATCTCTGGTTCCTCTGCCTTTTCTAAAACCAGCTTGAACATCTAGAAGTTCACAGTTCACGTATTGCTGAAGCCTGGCTTGGAGAATTTTGAGTATTACTTTACTAGTGTGTGAGATGAGTGCAATTGTGCAGTAGTTTGAGCATTCTTTGGTATTGCCTTTCTTTGGGATTGGAATAAAAACTGACCTTTTCCAGTCCAGTGGCCACTGCTGAGTTTTCCAAATTTGCTGGCATATTGAGTGCAGCAGTTTCACAGGCAGCTGCATGGTGCAGGAGCAGCAGCGAGGAGATACCCCATTGAACCACCTGGGAAGCCCTAAATAAGCATACTGGAGATTAAT
Source organism: Capra hircus (assembly GCF_001704415.2). Classification (NCBI taxonomy): domain Eukaryota; kingdom Metazoa; phylum Chordata; class Mammalia; order Artiodactyla; family Bovidae; genus Capra; species Capra hircus. Next base: position 35,311,886 of record NC_030822.1, read on the forward strand.
TAATACAACATATTTTAAGTAAAATGGAGATTTCACTTTTCAGAAGGGAAAAGAAATAGGATATTGAGATAAGCAGAAGAAAGTGAAATAAAAATAAAACAAAGAAGTACCTTAAGGAAATGGATGATGCTTGCTCCCATAATTTGAAAAGCAGGAATAATATAAGTGAGGTTAAAATGAAAATAAAAATAGAGGAGCAAATCATGCTTCCTAATAACCAGTTGTATACAAATACCATTTAAGAATATTTTATGCACCAAAGACTATTGTTGTATTTTCTCTCTGAAAAATACATTGTGTTTTCTAGATAATATTTTCTTAATTTTCTTTTGCGTTTTTATCATTATTACATCGATCCATTCAATAGCATGATTTTGGAAGTCCCTGTATATTAAACATATTTCAGGAATTCCATGAGAACTTCTGAGTGAGTTTATAGAATCTATGGAAAGTACCAGAAGTGTATATGCAAAATGATACGAACACATAAGGATGAATGTAAGACCCATAGCCGGAAACTATCTACAGAGCACATATCAATGGAAGTTTGGATTCCAATTCCCTCTCTTTTACAGAGAAAGAAAACCATCGCTTCTCCTATCTTCCTGCCTTCCTGTTCCAAAATGACCTTTTTGTCCAAAGGGAGCAGCTATGGAGAAGCTCCCAGAGGGCAGAGTCTCTGAGCCTTAGAGTTATAGCTAGCCCAGGTACTTGGGAAATATTCAAGGTTCCAATATCAGTGGAACCAGACTGTATTTTCACATCTGTAAGTGAATAAAGCAGAAACAGATGTTTTTCTGGAACTCTTTTGCTTTTTCCATGATCCAGCAGATGTTGGCAATTTGATCTCTGGTTCCTCTGCCTTTTCTAAAACCAGCTTGAACATCAGGAAGTTCACAGTTCACATATTGCTGAAGCCTGGCTTGGAGAATTTTGAGCATTACTTTACTAGCATGTGAGATGAGTGCAATTGTGCGGTAGTTTGAGCATTCTTCAGCATTGCCTTTCTTTGGAATTGGAATGAAAACTGGGGAATGAGTGGAGGGTGTCAAAAACAAGTTCCTCAGATTTTGGGTCAATCTAAATAATTTTTAAAAGCTATGGGCTTCCCTTGTGGCTCAGCTGGTAAAGAATTTGCCTGCAATGCAGGAGACCTGGTTTCAGTCCCTGGATTGGGAAGATCCCCTGCTAAAGGGAAAGGCTACCCACACCAGTATTCTGGCCTGGAGAATTCCATGGGCTGTATAGTCCATGGGTCACAAAGAGTCAGACACGACTGAGTGACTTTCGCTTTCACGTGGCTGCCAAAACCAGAAAATTGTATCTGAAAATGAATGAGGTATCTCACCGGATACCCTCCACAATACCTGTAACTGCACTTTGGATAGATGTCTTACAGCTCTGCCTGAGTTTTGTAGAATTAGGTGAACCCTAACAACTCTTCCACTTCTCAAACAGAGCTTCAGTGGTGCTGCACTGTGGCCTATACTGCAGTTTGGGATAAAGCTTGGGTGGCTAGGTTTGCATGCTAGCCTTGGACCTTCAACTTTCCTGGCTTCTTCCTACCCCTGGCTGGTGCCAGTAACCATTAGCCCCAGGTCCTCAGCCCTAGTGCTGCATTTGGCAAGTTCTGATTGTAAAAAAAAAAAAAAAAAAAAAGATAGACACAGTAGAGTAGGAGAAGGTGAGGCTTCTATACTTCTAAGGCTGTGTTGCTTGTTCAGGGCTTTTGGAGAGGCATTTGCACTGAAGATTTCCTTCTTCTCCAAGGCAAACCATTAAATATCACAGTAATCAAAGTCTATGCCCCAACCAATAATGCTGAAGAGCCTGAAGTTGAATGGTTCTACGAAGACCTAAAAGGCCTTTTAGAACTAACACCCAAAAAAGATGTCCTTTTCATTAGAGGGGACTGGAATGCAAAAGTAGGAAGTCAAGAAACACCTGCAGTAACAGGTAAATTTGGCCTTGGAATGCAGAATGAAGAAGGGCAAAGACTAATAGAGTTTTCCCAAGAAAATGCACTGCTCATAGCAAACACCCTCTTCCAACAACATAAGAGAAGACTCTACACATGGACATCACCAGATGGTCAACACCAAAATCAGGTTGATTATATTATTTGCAGCCAAAGATGGAGAAGCTCTATACAGTCAACAAAAACAAGACCAGGAGCTGACTGTGGCTCAGATCATGAACTCCTTATTACCAAATTCAGACTTTAATTGAAGAAAGTAGGGAAAACCGCTAGACCATTTAGGTATGACCTAAAATCAAATCCCTTATGATTATACAGTGGAAGTGAGAAATAGATTTAAGGGACTAGATCTGATAGATAGAGTGCCTGATGAACTATGGATGGAGGTTCGTGACATTGTACAGGAGACAGGGATCAAGAACATCCCGATGGAAAAGAAATGAAAAAAAGCAAAATGGCTGTCTGGGGAGGCCTTACAAATAGCTGTGAAAAGAAGAGAAGCGAAAAGCAAAGGAGAAAAGGAAAGATATAAGCATCTGAATGCAGAGTTCCAAAGAATAGCAAGAAGGGATGAGAAAGCCTTCCTCAGCTATCAATGCAAAGAAATAGAGGAAAACAATACAATGGGAAAGCCTAGAGATCTCTTCAAGAAAATTAGAGACACCAAGGGAACATTTCATGCAAAGATGGGCTTGATAAAGGACAGAAATAGTATGGACCTAACAGAAGCAGAAGATATTAAGAAGAGGAGGCAGGAATACACAGAAGAACTGTACAAAATATATCTCCATGACCCAGATAATCACGATGATGTGATCACTAATCTAGAGCCAGACATCCTGGAATGTGAAGTCAAGTGGGCCTTAGAAAGCATCACTATGAACAAAGCTAGTGGAGGTGATGGAATTCCAGTAGAGCTATTTCAAATCCTGAAAGATGATGCTGTGAAAGTGCTGCACTCAATATGCCAGAAAATTTGGAAAACTCAGCAGTGGCCACAGGACTAGAAAAGGTCAGTTTTCATTCCAATTCCAAAGAAAGGCAATGCCAAAGAATGCTCAAACTACCGCACAATTGTACTCATCTCACACGCTAGTAAAGTAATGCTCAAAATTCTCCAAGCCAGACTTCAGCAATACGTGAATCGTGAACTCCCTGATGTTCAAGCTGGTTTTAGAAAAGGCAGAGGAACCAGAGATCAAATTGCCAACATCCGCTGGATCATGGAAAAAGCAAGAGAGTTCCAGAAAAACATCTATTTCTGCTTTATTGACTATGCCAAAGCCTTTGACTGTGTGGATCACAATCAACTGTGGAAAATTCTGAAAGAGATGGGAATACCAGACCACCTGACCTGCCTCTTGAGAAATCTGTATGCATGTGAGGAAGCAACAGTTAGAACTGCACATGGAACAACAGACTGGTTCCAAATAGGAAAAGGAGTACATCAAGGCTGTATATTGTGACCTGCTTATTTAACTTATATGCAGAGTACATCATGAGAAACGCTGGACTGGAAGAAATACAAGCTGGAATCAAGATTGCCGGGAGAAATATCAATAACCTCAGATATGCATTTGACACCACCCTTATGGCAGAAAGTGAAGAGGAGCTAAAGAGCCTCTTGATGAAAGTGAAAGAGGAGAGTGAAAAAAGTTGGCTTAAAGCTCAGCATTCAAAACACGAAGATCATGGCATCTGGTCCCATCACTTCATGGGAAATAGATGGAGAAACAGTGGAAACAGTGTCAGACTTTATTTTTTGAGGCTCCAAAATCACTTCAGATGGTGACTGCAGCCATGAAATTAAAAGATGCTTACTCCTTGGAAGAAAAGTTATGACCAACCTAGATAGTATATTCAAAAGCAGAGACATTACTTTGCCGACTAAGGTCCATCTAGTCAAGGCTATAGTTTTTCCTGTGGTCATCTATGGATGTGAGAGTTGGACTGTGAAGAAGGCTGAGCGCCAAAGAATTGATGCGTTTGAACTGTGGTGTTGGAGAAGACTCTTGAAGGTCCCTTGGACTGCAAGGAGATCCAACCAGTCCATTCTGAAGGAGATCAACCCTGGGATTTCTTTGGAAGGAATGATGCTAAAGCTGAAGCTCCAGTACTTTGGCCACCTCATGAGAAGAGTTGACTCATTGGAAAAGACTCTGATGCTGGGAGGGATTGGGGGCAGGAGGAGAAGGGGACGACTGAGGATGAGATGGCTGGATGGCATCATGGACTCTATGGAAGTGAGTCTGAGTGAACTCTGGGAGATGGTGATGGACAGGGAGGCCTGGTGTACTGCGATTCATGGGGTCGCAAAGAGTTGGACACAACTGAGCGACTGAACTGAACTGAACTGAAACCAGCTCTCCAACAAATGCTAAAGGATATTTTCTAGACAGGAAACACAAAAAGGGTATATTATCCCAAACCCAAAACAATAAAGTAAATGGCAACGGGATCATACTTATCAATAATCACCTTAAACGTAAATGGGTTGAATGCCCCAACCAAAAGGCAAAGACTAGCTGAATGGATACAAAAATAAGACCCCTATACATGCTGCCTACAAAAGACCCACCTCAAAACAAGGGACACATACTGACTGAAAGTGAAGGGCTGGAAAAAGATATATCACGCAAATAGAGACCAAAAGAAAGCAGGAGTGGCAATACTCAGATCCAATAAAATAGACTTTAAAACAAAGGCTGTGAAAAGAGACAAAGAAGGCCACTACATAATGATCAAAGGATCAATCCAAGAAGAAGATATAACAATTATAATTATATATGCACCCAATATAGGAGCACCGCAATATGTAAGACAAATGCTAACTATGAAAGGGGAAATTAACAATAACACAATAATAGTGGGAGACTTAAATACCCCACTCACACCTATGGACAGATGAACTAAACAGAAAATTAACAAAGAAAGGCAAACTTTAAATGATACAATAGAACAGTTAGACCTAATTGATATCTATAGGACATTTCACCCCAAAACAATGAATTTCACCTTTTTCTCAAGTGCTCATGGAACCTTCTCCAGGATAGATCACATCCTGGGCCATAAATCTAACCTTGATAAATTCAAAAAAATAAAAATCATTCCAAGCATCTTTTCTGACAATAATGCATTAAGATTAGATCTCAATTACAGGAGAAAAATATTAAAAATTCCAACATATGGAGGCTGAACAACACGCTTCTGAATAACCAACAATTCACAGAAGAAATCAAAAAAGAAATCAAAATATGCATAACAACGAGTGAAAATGAAAACACAGCAACCCAAAACCTGTGGGACACTATAAAAGCAGTGCTAAGAGGAAAGTTCATAGCTATACTTCAATTAAAAAATATATAAGGAAAAAATAGTGGATGAATAGACTGAATTTTATATCTATGAACTAGGTAAACTGGATATTGGGTCTTCTTTAATCAAACAGTTTGATTTTAAGAGTTCCTTTCTCTCATCCTTTATTATGAATCTCCATTTAGCTGGATTCTTACATGGAATGAGGGTTAGCATATGTCCAGGGTTGGCCTGGAGTGTGGCTTAGGTGTTTTGACCACTCCATTAGCGGTGCTGAGTGCTCAGGTCATGTGCAATACCTTGCTTTTACTGCTGACACCCTGTTTTTGCTCCCAACTCTCCAGAAGTGACAGTTGGGTTTTTTGGTCTTTTTGTATCTTTTCATTCTGAGTTTACCCCAACTGTGCATGCATGCAGTTATTTGTAGTCTCTTATAGTTTCTTTGTATTTATTGCTCAAGGAGACATTTGTCCAGGTGCCAGCATTGCAGTGCTGCAGCAGAGTTCCAGGTTCCAGTCTATCCTGATGCTACTCATCATCTATAACCTGAGGAGAGCGAAAAATTTGTTTTTGATATCTTATAAATATAAGCTTTTGTGCCTCAGTAACAACTTGTGTGTTACTTTGTTTTGATCACAGAAGGAAAATCTCCCCATAATACAATGTCAATACTGTCCCCAAAGTCTGAGCCTCTTAGTTTTCACTGGAAGCACCTGCTTCCTTGACCTACTTGAGATTTCACTTTACAAAGCTCTGTCCATTTCCTTTTCTTCTTCATCTCACAGTAAAGAACAATAAATTGAGATTTAATTCCCCTGTTCCTTCACAACATTGGGAACTACTATTTAAACAAAAGCATGCACTTACATAATAGAAGACAATAATAATCAACATTTTAACTGGGAATAATACATTTCTCAAAAGTGAAAAAGCAATCTGTGGAGATCCAGCTAAGTTCATACAATATATAACTTTTTTCTTTGTTATTTCAAGAGGAACTCCCCAAAATCTCATACTCTCAAATGTTTTCCTTTCAATATATGAAGAATGGCTTGGTTTAAAGGTGCATAACTGGATGCCAACAGAAGTGTCTACAAATATAAAGATATAATATGCTTCCGAGGTAAATTTAAGCTACTGTCTTTTAGGAAATATTAAAAGTCTGTGAGTTTTAACAATATTATGTATTAATATCTACTCGTGTATTTATATCAAATACACATATCAGTGTAGGTAAAGATATAGATATGGGTATGGATGATGGGTATTGATAAAGATTCACCATAAACATAACATTAGAAATATTTTCATTAATTTTGATCAGAAAATTGCTCTATGTAACCAGTCCATCATACCTCTGCAAAACTCTCATCTTTTACTCTCTTAAAAAATTGATTGTCAATGCCATCTAGCCATTTTAATGCATTTATATGTGTTTAAACTTTAAACTTAATTGTTTTCTTGGCCTTTGATTTTGTTTGATACTTAATTTCTGATTCATTAAATATTCACTAAGCAAACAGACTGAAAAAATATATTCACACATGAGAAAATGAAAGATGATACATAGATGAAAAAATAACAGGAAACATTAATTGACACATTCAACAAAAATTTGTTAGCCATCTCTATGTGTCAGAATGTGCTAGGCACAAGGGATGAGGGTGGAGCAAGTGGCTTATGTCCGTATCTTCATGGATCTTATAAGCTAAATCCACATTCCTCAGAGTTTGTGGTAGAATTAACACCTTCTGTCTTTTTTAGCTCCTTAAAGACATCTTCCTCCCTGAAGTCACTGCCAAAGCTGCCTTATAGCAACAGCTCCCTCTCTACTGAAGTTTCTGAGTTCCTCCTGAACTGTTTTGTCAGGTCCCCCAGCTGACATCTCTGGCTGTCCCTGCTCCTCAGCCTCCTCTTCCTCCTAGCCATGGGGGCCAACGCCACCCTCCTGATCACCATCCGGCTGGAGGCCTCTCTGCACGAGCCCATGTACTACCTGCTCAGTCTCCTCTCCCTCCTGGACACGGTGCTCTGCCTCACCATCATCCCCAAGGTCCTGACCATCTTCTGGTTTGACCTCAGGTCTATCAGTTTCTTTGCTACTTCCTCCAGATGTTCATTATGAATAACTTCCTGCAAGCATTTTTTTCACACATTAAAAAATATTTATTGAAAGTCATTCATTTTGTACTCAGTGTAGTACTATAAAATGGGAAACTAACAAAATAAATCTCGATCTCAATACTAAAAGTACATGGCCTAGAGGGAAAAGGAAAAATATGTAAAGTTAATTATACTGCAATGTTACAAAAGTTTGATTAAAACACACAAACAAATAGGGCACTTTAGAAGACCAAAAGAGGTTTTCATTTCTCTAGGTGACACTGATCTACCTCTGTGACCTCCTCTTTCAATCCACACCATCTAAACTGCTTCCCAAGCACTTTCTCAAAAATATAAACTACATCCTGCCTTTGAGACTTCTTACTTTTGATCCTTTGTTCACATGGCTCTTCCCCTCAGGTCCATTCAGTTTCCTTGACCACAGTATTTAAAATAGTATCCAACAATATTCCCCCAAAACACAAAAGATTTCCTATTGCCCTCTGTTTCACTCTTCTGCATAAAGCTTATCACTATCACAAATTTTATTCATTCATTTGTTTATTCTGATTACATTATCTAAAATTTATTTCTTAAATTAGTTTCTTTAGGCAGAAGAAAATGATGTCGAATGTAAATATGGATTGACACAAAGGAACAATGAGCATCAAATTTTGCTACTACATGGATGAGCACTTTATATTTTTATTCTATAAGGATATTTTGTTTAAAATTCTCTGTTTAAAGAAAAATAATCAAAATGGAGTTTGCTGTTTATAAGACATGAAAGAGCAAAATGTATACCAGTAATAGTACAAACAAAAAGGGAGAAATGAAAGTATATTAGAGTAAGGTTATTATGTTATATATATATTATATATACATATATACATAATGATATATCACTTGATGGTAGGTTGTAATTAGTTAGAGATGTGTATGATGATCTCTGAAGTACTGCCAAAAATAATGGGTATAACAAATGGGGAAAAAATAGACTGATTTTTTTTTAATTACTGTTTTCAACCCAAAAGAAGGAAGAAGGAACAAAGAATAAATGCCAAAAGGATAAACCCAAGCATAGCCATAGTCACATTAAGTACAAATGAGCAGACTAAACACCTTAAATTTCAATTAATGCAGAACTTATTGGATTAATTTTTTTAAAGACCCAATTAAATGCTGCCTACACAAAATACACTGCAGATATAAACACAAATAGTTTAAAAGTAAAGAAATCGAAATATATACTATATCAATACTAATCTAAAGAAAAATTGAGTGACTATATTAATGCCAGAAAAAATAACTTTCAAGTCAAGAACATCAGTACAATACACAATATTTCAAGTTGACCAGGTGGTCAACAACTGAACTCTGATTGATTATTTTCTTTGCAGCCAAAGATGGAGAAGCTCTATGCTGTCAGCAAAACAAGACAAGGAGGTGACTGTCGCTCAGATCATGAACTCCTTATTGGCAAATTCAGACTGAAGTTGAAGAAAATAGGGAAAACCACTAGACCATTCAACTATGACCCAAATCAAATTCCTAACGATCATACAGTAGAAGTGAGAAATAGATTTAAGGGACTAGATCTGATAGACAAAGTGCCTGATGAACTATGGACGGAGGTTCATGACATTGTACAGGAGACAGGGACCAAGACCATCCCCAAGAAAAAGAAATGCAAAAAAGCGAAATAGCTCTCTGGGGAGGCCGTACAAATAGCTGAGAAAAGAAGAGAAGTGAAAAGAAAAGGAGAAAAGGAAAGATATACCCATTTGAATGCAGAGTTCCAAAGAATAGCAAGGAGAGATTAGAAAGCCTTCCTCAGCGATCAGTGCAAAGAAGTAGAGGAAAACAATACAGTGGGAAAGACTAGAGATCTCTTCAAGAAAATCAGAGATACCAAGGGAACATTTCATGCAAAGACGGGCTCGATAAAGGACAGAAATTGTCTGGACCTAACAGAAGCAGAAGACATTAAGAGGGGGCAAGAATACACAAAAGAACTGTACAAAAAAGGTCTTCACGACCCAGGTAATCATGATGGCATGATCACTCACTTAGAGCCAGACGTCTTGAAATGTGAAGTCAAGTGGGCCTTAGGAAGCATCACTACGAACAAAGCTAGTGGAGGTGATGGAATTTCAGTTCAGTTCAGTTCAGTTCACTTCGGTTCAGTCGCTCAGTCGTGTCCGACTCTTTGCGACCCCATGAATTGCAGCACACCAGGCCTCCCTGTCCATCACCAACTCCTGGAGTTCACTCAGACTCACGTCCATCGAGTCCGAGATGCCATCCAGCCATCTCATCCTCGGTCGTCCCCTTCTCCTCCTGCCCCTAATCCCTCCCAGCATCAGAGTCTTTTCCAATGAGTCAACTCTTCCCATGAGGTGGCCAAAGTACTGGAGTTTCAGCTTCAGCATCATTCCCTCCAAAGAAATTCCAGGATTGATCTCCTTTAGAATGGACTGGTTGGATCTCCTTGCAGTCCAAGGGACTCTCAAGAGTTTCTCCAACACCACAATTCAAACGCATCAGCTCTTCTGCACTCAGCTTTCTTCACAGTCCAACTCTCACATTCATACATGACCACTGGAAAAACCATAGCCTTGACTAGACGGACCTCTGTTGGCAAAGTAATGTCTCTGCTTTTCATTATGCTATCTAGGTTGGTCATAAATTTTCTTCCAAGGAGTTAGCGTCTTTTAATTTCATGGCTGCAATCACCATCTGAAGTGATTTTGGAGCCCCCAAAAATAAAGTCTGACACTGTTTCCACTGTTTCCCCATCTATTTTCCATGAAGTGATGGGACCAAATGCCATGATCTTCATTTTCTGAAAGTTGAGCTTTCAGCCAACTTTTTCACTCTCCTCTTTCACTTTCATCGAGAGGCTTTTTAGTTCCTCTTCACTTTCTGCCATAAGGGTGGTGTCGTCTGCATTTCTGAGGTTCTTGATATTTCTCCCGGCAATCTTGATTCCAGCTTGTGCTTCTTCCAGCCCAGCATTTCTCATGATGTACTCTGCATATAAGCTAAATAAGCAGGGTGACAATACACAAAATTGACATACTCCTTTTCCTATTTGGAACCAGTCTGTTGTTGAGCTATTTCAAATCCTGAAAGATGATGCTGTGAAAGTGCTGCCCTCAATATGTCAGCAAATTTGGGAAACTCAGCAGTGGCCACAGGACTGGAAAAGATTTGATTTCATTCCAATCTTTAAGAAAGGCATTGCCAAAGAATGCTCAAACTACTGTACAATTACACTCATCTCACACACTAGTAAAGTAATGCTCAAAATTCTCCAAGCCAGGCTTCAAAAATATGTGAACCTTGAATTTCCAGGTGTTCAAACTGGTTTTAGACAAGGCAGAGGAACCAGCGATCAAATTGCCAACTTCTGGATCATTGAAAAAGCAAGAGAGTTCCAGAAAAAAAACATCTATTTCTGCTTTACTGACTATGCCAAAGCCTTTGACTTTGTGGATCACAATAAAATGTGGAAAATTCTGAGAGAGATGGGAATACCAGACCACCTGACCTGCCTCTTGAGAAATCTGTATGCAGGTCAGGAAGCAACAGTTAGAACTGGACATGGAACAACAGACTGGTTCCAAATAGGAAAAAGAGTATGTCAAGGCTGTATATTGTCACCATGTGTATTTAACTTCTATGCAGAGTACATCATGAGAAATGCTGGACTGGAAGAAGCACAAGCTGGAATCAAGATTGCCAGGAGAAATATCAATAACCTCAGATATGCATTTGACACCACCCTTATGGCAGAAAGTGAAGAACTAAAGAGCCTCTTGATGAAAGTGAAAGAGGAGAGTGAAAAAGCTGGCTGAAAGCTCAACTTTCAGAAAATGAAGATCATGGCATCTGGTACCATCATTTCATGGGAAATAGATGGGGAAACAGTGGAAACAGTGTCAGACTTTATTTTGGGGGGCTCCAAAATCACTTCAGATGGTGACTGCAGCCATGAAATTAAGACACTTACTCCTTGGGAGAAAAGTTATGACCAACCTAGAGAGCATATTAAAAAACAGAGACATTACTTTGCCAACAAAGGTCCATCTAGCCAAGGCTATGGTTTTTCCAGCAGTCATGTATGGATGTGAGGGTTGGACTATAAGGAAAGCTGAGTGCAGAAGAACTGATGCTTTTGAACTGTGGTATTGCAGAATACGATTTAGAGTCCCTTGAACTGCAAGGAGATCCAACAAGTCCATCCTAAAGGAGATCAGTTCTGGGTGTTCATTTTAGGGCCTGATGTTGAAGCTGAAACTCCAATACTTTGACCACCTGATATGAAGAATTGACTCATTTGAAAAGACCCTGACGCTGGGAAGGATTGAGGGCAGGAGGAGAAGAGAACGACAGAGGATGAGATGGTTGGATGGCATCACCGACTTGATTGATGTGGGTTTGGGTGGACTCCAGGGATTGGTGATGGACAGGGAGCCTGGCGTGCTGCAGCTCATGGGGTCACAAAGAGTCGGACACGACTGAGCGACTGAACTGAACTGAACTGAAAATACTAAAAACACATAATTTTAAACTTTCATGTGGCCAAATTAAAATAAAAATGAAAAGTTACATTAATTTTAATAATGTATTTTATTTAATCCAATATATACAAATAAATATTTCTACAAATAAAATAAATAATTTAATAATGAACATTCTTTTGCTATGATCTGGATCTTTGAAATCCAGTATATTTTACATCCAAAGAATATTTCAGTTGGGACTATCTGTATTTTGAGATAACCATGTGTGGCCAATAGCTACCTTATTGATCAGAACAAGTTGCTTTTAAAGGCAAATGAAAAATGTGTAGTAGAGAAGTTGAGTTGGGGGAAATTTGTCTTTCTTTGAAAAGAATTACAGCTGTATTCTTTCTTTTGGCTATGGTTTTTCTTTCTTTATTATGTTTTGCCATGTGGAGAAAAAGGAAGCCAGGATTTTAGAAGATACATGATGACATCTTCATCTTAAAATGCTGGATGACATGAACCCAAATAACAGGCATTAATGTGTGAAGATTAAAATAAGAGAATACTCATTTGTTTGCTATTTACAACACGTAGTCCTCAAATCCTCAAAATCGGCAGTGACAGAGTTGAAATGGAGCCATGCATAAAATTTGGAAGTCACAGAACCTAATGAAAAATGTAAATAGAAATTTTACTATTTACTCATGATAAGTAAAAAACATTAGTGCTAGAATAAGCAATAGATGTAAATATCAAAGATATATCAGAAGGTAGATGATAAGCATCATCATTTGTAATTTCTGAACTTTATACTGTTTACACATGCTTATGTATATATATATATTAAATCAGCTATTTTGTGTTTTATTATTGTAATAAATATATTTTCTATGAAATGTTTAATAGTGAAAATATTATAATTTATTATTTATTCTAATAACTGCAGATGGTGATTGCAGCCATGAAATTAAAAGACACCTACTCCTTGGAAGGAAAGTTATGACCAACCTAGATTGCATATTCAAAAGCAGAGACATTACTTTGCCAACAAATGTCCATCTAGTCAAGGCTATGGTTTTTCCAGTGGTCATGTATGGATGTGAGAGTTGGACTGAGAAGAAAGCTGAGCGCTGAAGAATTGATGCTTTTGAACTGTGGTGTTGGAGAAGACTCTTGAGAGTCCCTTAGACTGAAAGGAGATCCAACCAGTCCATTCTAAAGGAGATCAGTCCTGAGTATTCATTGGAAGGACTGATGCTAAAGCTGAAACTCCAATTCTTTGGCCACCTCATGCAAAGAGTTGACTCACTGGAAAAGACTCTGATGCTGGGAGGGATTGAGGGCAGGAGGAGAAGGGGACAACAGAGGATGAGATGGCTGGATGGCATCACTGACTTGATGAACTTGAGTTTGAGTGAACTCTGGGAGTTGGTGATGGACAGGGAGGCCTGGCGTGCTGCGATTCATGGGGTCGCAAAGAGTCAGACATGACTGAGCAACTGAATTGAACTGAACTGAGTATGAACAGGAAACCTGTCTCTTCAAACCAAATAAGCATTATCCATAAAATTCAAAGCTCAGATTTTGTTGATGAGAACTTGCAGTTTGCTTATACATTATCCATAGTTAGACCTTTCCTCATATATCCAGAAAGAGTGAGATAGATAAATATTTGAGACCAGACCCAACTGACACAGGATATTGATCTTGAGCTGGGAGAACAATGCAGAGGGCATACAGACAATGGTGATGGCCCTTCAGGCCAACATTTTAACATCACATCATCTATCAAATATGCATTTATGTCTAATTTAGTCAAACCCTTGTTATGGTGCTAAGGTTTCAGTAATGAGCAAATTGGCAAGGTCCATATGTATAAGAGCAAAGTCTCTGAATTTGGAAGAAACAGAAGTTCAAGAAGTAGTGAGAAATATCAATAGGTAGGAAGAATATAGCCAAGGAGAACATAATATATGGGTACAAAGCCATGGCCACTTGCAGAGAGAACATTATAAACAGTTTTTTGCAAATAAATTTGACAGACATTTGACAACTAAACAAAATGAACAGATTTCTTAGTGACACAAGTTATTAAAACTGAGATTGATAATTAATATTATATGTCAAATTAGCTGGGCCATGAGATGCACAGATAGTTGGTCAAATGTTATTCTGGCTATCATTCTCGATGTTTCTATGAGGGAGTTTTGAATGAGATTAACATTTAAATCAGTGGACTTTGAGTAAAGCCATTCATAATGTGGGTGGGCCTCATTCAATCAGTTGAAGGCCTGAATAGAACAGAAAGATGGTGTCACTCTGAGCAAGAGAAAATTCTCCACCTGACTGTTCAGACTTCTTCTGCAACATCAGCTCTTCCTGGTTCTGCAGCAGATGTCCTTCAGATTAAAACTGGAGCATTACCTCTCCTGGGTCTCCAGCCTACCTGCTCACTCTGCCAACTTTGAACTTTCCAGCCTCCATATTGATATGAGCCAATTTTTTTACATATATAAAAGTATATATATATATATGTGTGTGTGTGTGTGTACATACACACATATATATACATATATACATACACATACACTGATGCAGGAATAGAAAATCTGAATAGAATGACACCTACTAAAGAAGTTCTATTTTATAACCTTTCCATAAAGAAAATTCTAGTCACAAATACTTCCATGATGAATTCTAATAAACATTTAAGGAAGAAATAATATTAATTTCCAAAAACTCATAAAAATAGAACAAAGGAAATGTTTAGTCATTTTATGAGACCAGAATTACTCTGAAAACAAAATGAGGAAGAAATATTGTAAGAGCATTTCTAATCAATTTCATTCATAAATGTACATATAGAATCTTAGCAAATCAAACAAGTAGTATATTTAAAGGGTAATATAGTATGACCAAGCAAAAATTGGCCTAGAAATGCAATATTGACTTAACATTCAAAAATCATTCATTGTAATTATTTGAATTAAACTAAAACAATTTTGAAAAACAGAGTGAAATTCAATTCACCTTGCCAGATATTAGTATAAATCACAAAGCAATTGTAACAAAACATTGCAGAACTGATTCAAATGTGACCAGATATTTCAACTTAGAGGATATTTTGGACATGAGATTCTTGTATATAAGAATATAGCAAATGTCATCACTGACAACATAAATCACTACTGTAGATATTTATTACTTAGTATATTGTGTTAATAAAATTGCACCCTCATTTGCAGAAAATGAAGCTGGTTATATATGTTAGAATAACCACAGAGGCGGTATTCAAAGTCTTTTTTTTTTTGCATTCTTTTTTTTAAATAAATTTATTTATTTTTATTGAAGGTTAATCACTTTACAATATTGTATTGGTTTTGCCATACATCAACATGTATCTGCCACAGGTATACACGTGTTCCCCATCCTGAACCCCCCTCCCTCCTCCCTCTGTGTACCATCCCTCTGGGTCGTCTCAGTGCACCAGCCCCAAGCATCCAGTATCATGCATTGAACCTGGCCTGGCGACTCGTTTCATATGAGTAGTACATACAGCGTGAACGCTAACAGACCAGAGTGAATAGGCATTTACATAACTAAAGGCCATCTGCTTGCCAAATATTTAACCCTTAACCAGGCAATGGCATCCCACTCCAGTACTCTTGCTTGGAAGATCCCATGGACGGAGGAGCCTGGTAGGCTGCAGTCCATGGAGTCGCAAAGAGTCGGACATGACTGAAGCGACTTAGCAGCAGCAGCAGCAGCTTGATCCTAAATAAATAGGTTAGTAGGACAGTGGTCACTTCAGTCGTGTCCAACTCTGTGAAACCCCATAGACGGCAGCCCACCAGGCTCCCCCGTCCCTGGGATTCTCCAGGCAAGAACACTGGAGTGGGTTGCCATTTCCTTCTCCAATGCATGAAAGTGAAAAGTGAAGTGAAGTCGCTCACTCTTAGCAACCCCATGGACTGCAGCCCACCAGGCTCCTCCATCCATGGGATTTTCCAGGCAAGAGTACTGGAGTGGGGTAGGACAGTGGTGGTAGCGAGTGGGAGAGGGATAGTCTCTCTCATGGGCCTTTGAATGGCAGTTGTTTGTAAACAAATGATATCTTAATGAACAAAAAGAAATGACTGTACTAGAGTAGGCAAGTGAGTATCAGCCTCATGATATACAATATAAACCATAAATAAAGACATAAAAATTAAAGATAAGACGAGAGCTTATAGAAAATATAGAAAAATGACTTTGCAAACTTGATGAGAGTTTTAACTAATCATCCAACAGTAGAAACTACTAGGAAAGCTCTAGTTAAGATTGCCTATATAGAAATTGAAGATTTCTATTTAACAAAAATATTGTATTCAAAATTAGACTGCTGATCAGGAGAGGCTATTAGCAATCTCTAAAGATAGAATTAAGTGTTCTAAATCTTCAGTCTTAAAATATACAAGGAACCATCAAGAAAAAAAAAAAGAGCAAAAAAAGGTAAAGAATATATGAGAAGGAACACCAGAATGATTTAAATTTTTGTTTATAAAAGCTTAACAATCCAAAAAATTAAATTAAAATGGTGAGGACTCTTTTCAACATTTTATCTTTTTTTAATTGGACAACAGCTAACACTGCTGTGGCTATAAGAAATCAAGGAACTCAATCCAATTCTGAAAGGAGTGCACAGGCATCATAGAGAAATCTGGTCTCCTAGGTTTATACCACAGGGAAATTTGCACACATACATTTTTTAGAAATGGTAAAGACAACATTCCTTGTCATGTAGTGATAGAAAGGCCCTGATCTAAATGTTGGCTTTGTTAATAAAAAGTATACATACAATAGAATACTACTCAGAGTTAAAAGAAATTATTTGGATTTGCATATTTTACTTTTCATAGTTTTTTTTTACATAGTTGAATGAAAAAATAAGGAACAGGATGAGATTTATAATATAATACAATATATAAAAATTAAACATGACCACTGAGAAAAATTCTTTCTTATGGATAACTTATAGATAAATAAACAATGAAGCTGAATGAGCAAGGACATGTATTAATTAAATAAGGCTTATGTCTTTTGAAGGGAGCAGAAATTAGGATTGAGATTGCATGATGAAAGTAAAATAAAGTGTTTCATTATTAATATTAAAAAGCAAAAACATTAGCATAAAGCTAAATCAAGGTCATGATATTAGTGTGTCACAATGTGAAGAGATCCTCAACTCTAGGACCCAGAAATCCCAAAGGAAAACAAATAAATAAATAAAGGACAACTTCATTTTCCATAACAATTATGAGTTAAAATCAAATCACCAGAGTTCCTTGCAGTCCAGTGGTTACAACTCTGCACTTTCACTGACGTGGCCTGGGTTCAATTCCTGGTTGTGGAACTAATAACCTGTAAGTGTCCAGCATAGCAAAAAGAAAAAAAAAACTTGCAATTAAAAATATTGTATTGCATTGGGTAATCTTTCATATCAGTAAAAATGCAATGAGAGTCTTCTCTGGAGAATGCATCTTATTTCTCAATAACTAAGTTTTCATTTGTTTCATTTCACTTTTTTCATTGTAACATTATAGTTAAGGTCATAATAAGAAATCATCTATCCATTCAACAGCGTTTATATGTGTGTTTAGTTGCTCAGTTATGTCTGACTCTTTGCAACCCCAAGAACTCCTCTCTCTGTGGGGATTCCCCAGGCAAGAATACTGGAGTGGGTTGCCATGCCCTCCTCCAGGGGATCTTTCCAATCCAGGGATTGAACCCAAGTCTCCCACATTGCAGGCATATTCTTTACTGTCTGAGCCACCAGGGAAGCCTTCAATAACATTTATGGACAGTACTTATTCTCTACTGAGAATGAACTTGAAGCCCACAGTTACTTGTGAATGAACTTATTGCATCTCTGGAAAGGAATGAGAGCATTCCTATATATAAATGTGTGAATATATGGGTGTAAATATGTGAGTTCTTGATATTCAGAGAAATAACTCATAGTATGTCTTATATACAACATAGCCAGTAGGTCTGAGCTCCCACAGGCTCTTTTTCTCAGGCTGAGACAGAAACATTATCTTCCTTAACTGCGTTCCTATCTGCCCTGGAGGGCCTTATGAGCTTGCTTGTCTTGATTTCTACCTCCACCTCAAGGGAAAAGGAATGGACAGTTACTCCAAGGTAGAGTCCCTGAGGCCAGTGTGGTTATAACAATCTCAAATTATATTTGGTTAGAGTCCCAACGTCAGTGGAGCCAGAACCCATGATTGTACATCCTCTGAAAGTGAGTCTGGGAAGCAAACCTGGAGGGGGGCTGAGAGGCATGGACACCAAGATCAGCCAGAAGGCAGAGGGGCCCTATGTCTTCAGCCCAGATGTGTATTCCTGTCCTTCCCTGAGTCAAGAGTGCTTGAGGGGTTTGAACAAAGGTAGTGAAACTGTGTCCTGTGTGACAAGAGGACCTTTCTTAACTGCCTTGGCACATCTAGGGGCTTCATATACTAAGGATGAATGTAAGCTGGATCTTGTCCATGGAAAATTAACTAATGTCTTCGAATAGCTAACAAATCAGAGAAGGCAATGGCACCCCGCTCCAGTATTCTTGCCTGGAAAATACTATGAACGAAGGAGCCTGGTAGGCTGCAGTCCATGGGGTGGCTAAGAGTCGGACACGACTGAGCGACTTCCCTTTCACTTTTCACTTTCATGCATTGGAGAAGGAAATGGCAACCCACTCCAGTGTTCTTGCCTGGAGAATCCCAGAGACGGGAGAGCCTGGCGGGCTGCTGTCTATGGGGTCGCACAGAGTCGGACACGATTGAAGTGACTTAGCAGTAGCAGCAGCTAACAAATAGTACCTAGTAGAACAATTCAGCTGTTTTCAGTCTGAAGTCTGGAAATCTAGAAACCCGACAAGAGAAAATCTGTGCATAAATACTTGATTAATCAGAGGGGAGAAAGATACTCTACACAGCGACAGACCAGAAAACAAGGGTGTGTATGAGAAGGAGTAGAGGGAGAATAACATATCTCAGTTCAATCCAAAGAGTGGTTAAGACTCCGTGATTCTCCTGCGGGGGTATAGGTTCGATCCCTAATCGGGGAACTAAGGTGAGGGAACTAAGATCCTGCTGCTTGAGGGTTGAGTGGTGAAAATAGAATTTATAAAAGCTAAAATGCTAATACTAGAAAATCTAGTAACTTTTCTGTCTCCAGATCCACCCCATAAGTTTAAAAGACAGACTGATGGTAGTATTTCACATTTATCCAAATAATATGGAGTGGGCAATCCTTTTCATCCCCTCCAAATTTCAAAGTCTATGCTTCCAGGGTGCTGTGACATAGTTCCATACTGGACTCTAAACTTGAGTTAGTTTCCTGCATTGGTCTCCAGCTTCAGCTGGCTTCCTCAGCTTGACCCTGATGGAGACAAGAAATGATTAGCTCTGGGGTCTCAATCCTATCCTTGCCATAGGCTATCTCTGATTACAGAGGAAATTGAAGAAAGGGAAAAGGTATATGCATATCTAAGTAATCCAAGTACTTTAGTCCTATAGATGAGTAGATAGATACTCAGTGCTTATTGAATAAAGCATTGGTTGAAGGGAAAAAACAGAAAGAATGAGAGAAAAAAAGGCAAGAAATCTTTAAAAAGAAAGAATAGAAAATAAAATGGGCAATTCCTCATTTCTGCTCTCTAGAAATTCTATTGTAGTACTAGAAATAATCTTTCCAAAACTATCCAGGAACTTTTAAAATACTGCATTTCTTGTAGGTTTCCTTATGGGTCCTTGTTCCCTGTGGCTGAGATGTTTTCATGTGACTAGATCCTCCAGAAATCAGGCAGGATTATTTAATGTAGTTTAACTATGGTGAGATTTGGGATTGTGTTAAGAATAAAAATGCTGTAATATTACTACATGAAGGTATGAGCAAAGGAAGAGCTAAAACACAAAATTCAGTACAAAATGACAAGTCCTGTTTGAAGGAAAGTGTGTCAGAATTTGACATGGAAATTTGCATGTGTTGTGGCAAAATTAACTGGTATAAATACAACTCTTGCTTTGTGTACTGTCTCAGAGGCACAGATGAGACCATTTTAAAACCACTTTGTAATTTACCAAGATCGTGTAAGCATTGCTATTCTTAAAAGCTGTAAAAGAACTGAGATTTAATGTAAACTCCAATGGATCTTGAAATTACTTTTGCCCCAAAGAGAGGGACAGTTCCTGGCAGACCCTATTAAGACAGACCTCCCTTGATATTAAATCAGAACATAAAAAGGAATGAAGAGAAGAGTTGAGGAAGAGGAGGATAAAGTCCAGTATCTTTGCTAACCCAGAAATTTCCCAGGGCCAATTGGTAGGAAGGTTGGAGTCTAACAAAAAAACAAAGTGAACAGGATTGGAAGTGTGAGACCAAGGACATGCATAGGTGGAAACTAATATGTGTTTTTAACATTTACATCAAATTAGGTATTTTTGATTGAATAATCTTTTCAGCTTTGGGTTCATGCTTCTATTAAAAATCCATTCCTATCTACTGAGTTCTCATTCCAAAATTACCTACTACTATATTCAACTTTCAAAAATTATATTATCCTAGAGGAATAGTTGCTCTATTTGAGGACATTGAGGAACCAAATACATTATCATAGCATTATAGGTGGAGAAGGCAATGGCAACCCACTCCAGTACTCTTGCCTGGAAAATCCCATGGAGGAGGAGCCTAGTGGGCTGCAGTCCATGGGGTTGCTCAGAGTCGGACATGACTGAGCGACTTCACTTTCACTTTTCACTTTCATGCATTGGAGAAGAAATGGCAACCCACTCCTGTGTTCTTGTCTGGAGAATCCCAGAGGCGGCGGAGCCTGGTGGGCTGCTGTCAATGGGGTCACACAGAGTCAGACACGACTGAAGCGACTTAGCAGCAGCAGCAGCAGCAGCATTATAGGGCTTATTATAATAGGAATCCTGACTTTCCAACCAATGTTCTTTAACTAATTAGATGTAGTACAGCTAAGAACTGAGTTGAAAATCAAGTAGAAATTTGCATCTAGATTGAAAGTTTTCCTGTCTGTGTGGTCTTGGTATTTTCTCAACCTTTCTGCCTCTCCTTCCCCCTCATTTGTAAAGTTACATAAGACATGCCTCCTGGGTCATTTTAATAATTGAGATAATGCTCCTAATATAGAGAGAAGAGTTTGATCCTGGGCTTTCCAGTTTGGCTCAGGGGTAGAGAATCCCACCTGCCAATACAAGAGACTCACGAGACACAGGTTTGATCCCTGGGTCCAGAGGATCCCCTGGAGGAGGAAATGGCAACCCTCTCCAGTATTCTTACCTGGAGAATCTCATGGACAGAGGAGCATGGCAGACTACAATTCACTGGATCACAAAGAGTCAGATACTTCTGAGCACACACACACATGCACATGTATTTTAGCACAATGTCTAGTAAGTATTTGAAGTCCACTTGACTCACCGCAAACAATATTTGCATTTTACCAGCTAGCTAAACACATGTAAAACAGTGAAGTTGATATATTTATGAAACAATTTATACCCATGGGATGACACTGGAGCAGAATCTTTGTAGACAGATAGAGGGACTATATACAGCATGACTTTAAAGACTCCAGGAATGCTAATATCAGACATTTTGTAGGCATTCCTCACTGCAACAAGCAGCTCATTTTTTGCAGCTTTCTTTGAACTTGCCTTTAAAATTCAGCAGGAGAGTAGTCCTGGGAACACTTTACCTTCATGTAAGTTTAGTGAGCTTGCTCAGTCGTGTCCAACTCTTTGCGACCCCATGGACTGTAGCCCACCAGGCTCCTCCATCCATGGGATTCTCCAGGCAAGAATACTGGAGTGGGTTGCCATTAGTCCTCATCTACTCTCAAAATATTCTGCACATTACTCTGTTATTATCTTATCATTTATAACTGACAATCCCAAGGGAATTTTCACCTGAGAACAAGGATAATACTTAATCTTTTTGTTCCCTCTTTATAAAGAGCTTTTTAAAAAAAAAAAAGCTAAATTAGAAGAAAGGAGTGACAGCACTGGACAGTGTATGGTATGAATGTAGGAGGCATTATCTGGTCAATTGGGCAAAGAGATTCAGAGAGGAATCACTAAAGACCTCCACACTGCTAAAATCTGGGGACCTGATCTGTAACAATCCTCAGTTGTAAGAAAACATCTTATAGCTAACTGTTCATAACTCATTCTACTTTATAAGATATTTTCATTGAAAAATAGAACTATTTCATAAATGAGGAGACACAAAAATTGCAGAAGATGAAATGAATTTATTTTCTGTGTGCAACATGAAAAAATCTTCATTTAAAGCAAAATAATCTGATAGAAACCATAAGTTTGCTCCTGAACTTTTCTCCCATTGTTAGCATAATCAGAGGCTAATTTTGATCTTAACTTTTTAGATCATAAAAGGAAGTCTGTAGAAACAAAATCCACAAGATGACATCTCACAGAAATGGCTCCACTGAGGTTTCAGACTTCCTCCTGAATTGCTTTGTCAGGTCCCCCAACTGGCAGCTCTGGCTGTCCCTGCCCCTCAGCCTCTTTTTTCTTCTGGCTATGGGGGCCAACGCCACCCTCCTGATCACCATCCGGCTGGAGGTCTCTCCACGTGAGCTCATGTACTACCTGCTCAGCCTCCTCTCCCTGCTGGACATGGTGATCTGCCTCACCGTCATCCCCGAGGTCCTGGCCATATTCTGGTTTGACCTCAGGCCCATCAGCTTTGTTGCCAGTTTTGTTCAGATGTACATCATGAATTACTTTCTTGTCATGGAGTCCTGCACATTCATGATTATGGCCTACGAGCGCTATGTGGCCCATCTGCCATCCACTAAGATACCCATCCATCATCACTGAGTAATTTATAGTCAAGGTGGCCATTTTTATCTTAGCCAGAAATGCACTTCTGACTATGTCTGTTTCCATCCTCTCTGCTCAACTCCATTATCGTGGGAGAAATGTCATTGAGAACTGCTCTGTGCGAATATGTCTGTCTCCAGACTCTCCTGTGATGATGTCCCTATCAATCGTCTCCTCCAGTTTGCTGGAGACTGGACTCTGCTGGGATCTGACCTCATCCTCATCTTCCTCTCCTACACCCTCATACTAAGGGCTATTCTGAGACTCAAGTCAGAAGGAGCTGTTGTAAAGGCCTTAAGCACATGTGGCTCCCACTTTATCCTGATCCTCTTCTTCAGCACCATCCTCCTGGTCTTTGTCTTCACTCATGTGGCAAAGAAGAAAGTGTCCCCTAATGTGTCAATGTTCTAAGTTCTAGCTCTAAGAGTCTATGAAACCATGCCCTGCTTTAAGACAGGCACTCATCTTATCATTTTCATCTCATCATCTCTCTTATCACTCATCTCATCCAGTCTCTTTTCTTCACTTTTTCCCTTTAAGCTATTGGCATGGACCTTCATACACACCCTCATGACAGTTGAAAGGAAATGGGAAATTCAAACATCGTATCAAGGGTAACTTCCAAATACCACCACGTATGATTTTGTTCAAATCATAAGGTCAAATGATCAGGCCAAAACCCAAGATCATTTATATATTCACATCATTTATAGGTCCCAGCCTACATTCATCTGCTCAGAGAAGCTTATGGCTTTCTCTATTGGTAGGGCTCCATGTATGTTTGCCTCTTGGTCTAAAAGCCAGGAGACCCTAAGAAACAAAGAGCATTTTCCTCTGAAAGCCCAAGTCATACTATGTAAATCTTCATCTTTTCTTTAGGACTGACATGTTCTCAAGATTACCAACACAGGAAAATATCAATTTGATTCAGGGAGTTTCTGCTTTCTGACCCCCAAATAAAAATGCTTAAATTCCACTATCAGTACAGTTCCCAAAATCTGGACCATTTAGCTTGGAGTAAAATATTAGATGAATCGCTAATCAATTTAAGGTATAGTTTTCCATACTTTGTCAATTTCTTGACTCCTCCATCCAGTGTTGCCAAGAAATAAATCTTTAAATTTTTCTTTGGTTTCATGACTTTTGAACTTCTATTAGTAACTATTTGAAAATGAAAATGTGTTTGTATCAGCCTAAATTGGGCTTACCAGGTAGTTCAGTGGTAAAGAATTGGCCTGCCAATGCAGGAGACACAAGTGAAATGGGTTCAATCCCTGTGTTGGGAAGATTCCCTGGAGAAGGAAATGGCAACCCACTATAGCATTTTTGCCTGGAAAATTCCATAGACAAAGGAGCCTGGTGGGCTACAGACCATAGGATTGCAAAGAGTTGGACACGACTGAGCATAACAAACAATAATAAACAATAATTTCAGGTGCTATTAGGTTCAAATTCCATTTTTACAAGACACTCTCTATTATATAAATGAGTATGACTAACTAAAGTCTCACTCTTACAAACTTTACTATTTCAGAAGAAGGTCTCAGTTCAACATGTTTTTTAACTAAATATCAATGAGAAGGGTTCTCAAAAGAAAAAGGAGATCTACTTCTAAAGCAAATTTAATTAGCAGCTATTATGAAATAGATAATTCTTGCAACCTCTAACTGATTTTTTCCAACATCTTCCCACTGATGGTCTAAAAATTTATGAGATTTTATGACTCACATCAGCTTAAAGTAAACACAGACTTTCCAATAAAATTGCAGACTGAAACTTAGATGAAATGAATTCACAGAACTGAAGAATTTACCACAAGCTATATCTACCAAAACAGAGTTTAAGAATTTTTTTTGTTTTATTTAAAACTCTGCTTTATTTTGCCTACTTACAGATTATTTTAATGTGAGAAAAGAAATTCTGTATAGCTTAAGAAATCTAAGCCAAATATCTATGTGAAAAACACAACAGAGAGTAAGAATGGCTATATCCCATTCAAAATACATAATATGAATTAAGATTTTTTTTTTCCAGTCACTGATGTGAAACTCAGGGAAGTGGATAGGAAAAGTTAGCTAATCAGACAAAGAAAAGTTTACTCTCAAAAAATGCCCATAATGATAAATGATGTGTCTGTCATTTGTTTTTGCTTTACCACAAATAGAAAAGGAAGCCAGTGAATCAGGCTTCTTTGTGCTAAAATAATGACAGAAGATAGAATATTAGAAAATAGAGTGAAAAGACTAAAACAGGGAAAGTCTTTTGTATTAGCATTATGCATATCAGACACGCTCAAATCCTGCAGTGACAGCCCTGAGGCTGAAGATAAGCTGTAAATAAATCCAGGAGACAGTTATTCCTAATTAGTTTTTATTGGTGAATAATAAGGATTATTAACATTAGGATAAGCAATGGAGAAGGAAATGACAATCAGTGTTCTTGCCTGGAGAATCCCAGGGACCAGGGAGCCTCATGGGCTTCCGCCTATGAGGTCACACAGAGTCGGACATGACTGAAGCGACTTAGCAGCAGGAAGCAATGGTTGTTCATGTTTAAAGACAATTCTCATAAAGGAAACATGTATTTTTATCTCGTTTAAATCTTGCTTCATCAGATTTTCATAATCTTATACATCAGTATTTGAAATTGGCTGATTTTAACTTTTTATAATCTAATGTTTGGAAAAAATACAAATAGGAAATGAGGTCCTTTGAACCTTAGAACAAATATCCAGGTAATGTTAAAATGAAGGCTATATTGGCAATTTTAACATTACTAATAATTTAAAAGTCTTCCCCTATACTGATATATGTATCAAATGGATATCTTAGAGCATCAGTCCCTAACCTTTTTGGCACCAGGAACTGGTTTTGTGGAAGACAATTTTTCCATGGCTAAGGGATAGGAGATGGTTTCAGAATGATTTAGGTACATTGTATTTATTTTGCACTTTATTTCTATTATATTTATATCAGCTCTACCTCAGATCATCAGACATTGGATCTCAGAGGTTGGGGACCCCTGTCTTGGAGGACATGCCAACTGACACTGGAGACTGATCTAAGCATATATTTCAGAATGTTTCCAGAACATGACAGTGACCATACACACCAAATTTTGAGATTAGTTGTTCCCTTACCTATGTATTCAACACCTGAAATATTGTCAGATGTATCAGGATCTAGGATTTGAGGATAAGGTCATGAGCAAAAGAGACTTAAATCTAAGTATATTTACAGGGAAATTAAAGAAATAAATAAATTCAGAAAATGATAAGTGCTATAAAGAAAAAAGGTAATACAACATGTTAGCATGATCTATGAGAAGTATGCTACCTTGGATGTAATTATTAAGGAAGTATTCCCTGTATAGGTGGTCTTTGAATTGAGATTATGAATGTTGGAAAGTTCATCATTTGAACATAAGGAGAATACTGTTCCAGTTAGTTGGAGCAATTAGTACAGAGTACTAAGCAAAGAAAAAGCAGAAGTCTAAGAAGTAGTAGAAGTCCTAGTGGGGGATACAGCCATGGGGAGGATAAGGCAGAGATGACAGGGAAGACCTGTTCACAAGTAGCAGAACTTCTGGCTCTAAACAAACAAAGGAAGATTGACTATGAGAAGGTGACTATCGTTGTAGGCCTGTCAGAATACTGGAGATCTTTTCAAAAGTAGAGTCTTTTGGAGAAATTTGGTATGGAAATAGGGTTCAGTCTTTAAAGCCAAACTTCTGATAGCATATGTAAAGAAAAAAAAAAGCTCTGCCATTGATGGCAATTCTGCTTTTCCAATTGTTCTTGCAAAAAAACTTTGGTGTCACCTTTTATTCCTCTCAATCTTTTATAACCTTCTTATGGACTCTCGGTAAATCTTGTGACCCATAACTTCAATTTTCACCTTAGTTCAAAAATCATTATCATTTCCTACCTGGATTATTGAAGTAAACTCCTCATTGGTTTTTCCAGTCCTGCCCATACTCCTCATGTTCTATTGGAAGCACTGTTCCATCCCTGCTCTGGAAATTACATGTGAAGGGATATGGATTGTAAAGACTGAGTAGTATGTGGAAGGCACTAAATACTTATTTAATGAATGAGTAATTGAGCTATCACAATGGCAAGAGGTCAGAATGAAGAAAATAATGGATACCAAAACATATATTCAATGAGGGTTTCAGGAAAGGGTTACTGAGGGTAAATATTGTGATAGTGGTTGAGGAAGGTTTAAATAAAAGATAAGGGTAGCAGCACGGATGTTACATGGTGTTCCTTGTGGTCTTCAGTTGAAACCATCACTGACACACTCAAATTTCCATAATCCTTGATCTTTGACTCACATCTCTCAGAACTGGTACTTGAATAGCTTGATAATCCCTTGCTTGATTTCCTGGGTTCGTACTCCATAAACAATGGGGTTCAGGGCTGGTGGGATGAGATGGTGCAAGACATTGAGAAGAATGGGTACCTCTGGGGACACTTTTTTCCCTGCCTTATTTGTGAAGATGAAGACTAGCAGCAATGTATAGAAGAAAAGTATAAGAATGAGATGGGAACCACAAGTACTCAAGGCTTTGGTGGATGCACCTCCTGACTGCAAATGCATAACAGCACTCAAGATGAAGCAGTAGGATAGCAAGATAAGGATCAGATCAGAACCCAGTAGGCACCAAACACTCACAAATTGGTAGAGCTTATTTAGGTGAATGTCTCCACAGGAGAGCTTTGCTACAGAAATGTTGGCACAGATACAGTTTTCCACTACATTGCTGGCACAGTAATTGAGTCTCGCAGCCAGAACTGGTGTAGGCAGCGTGGCCAGCAAATTGCGGAAGATGATGAAGATGGCTGCATTGATGACAAACTGTTCCGTGATGATGGATGGGTAGCGCAGTGGGTGGCAGATGGCCACGTAGCGGTCGTAAGCCATGACCAGAAAGGTGGAGGACTCCATGGGAAGGAATGTATTCATGATGAACATCTGCAGGAAGCAGCCCATAAAGCTGATGGGCTTCATGTCGAACCAGAAGATGAGCAGGACCTGCCAGAATTATTATTTTCAAAAGCAGTACATTCACTCCCACCCTAGGGTACCTGACTAACCCTTGGATAATCCTTTGATGGCTTCAACCACTCATATCCCTAAACCACAGTCTCATAATCCTAATGGGGACAGTGTCCTAATTCTAAATGCCTTCTACATGCATCCCAACTTCCAGAGCCCGATTTATACACTTTTCAACTATAGATCACACCATTTTGTTTAAAAAAATTTATTTCTAGTCTGTCTTCTCTTGATCTCTATAGTTCTTACCCAAGCTTCATATGGACACATCTGCTCATCTAAATGTATCACAAGGACGTCAAATCCAATAAGCCTAATACTTATATTTGGACACCCACCAACCTCTCCTTATACATAAGAAACATCTTCCAATTATGCCTCCTACCTCAGTATATGACAAAAATATACATCTAGTTACATTTTTTAAGTTTTTTAAATGTTGATCAGTTTTAAAGTCTTTATTGAACAATAAGTATTGTTACAATATTGCTTCTGTTTTATGTTTTGGTTTCTTGGCCTTGAGGCACATGGGATCTTAGCTCCCCCAACAGGTATCAAACCCACTCCATCTGCACTGGGAGGTGAAGTCATAAGCACTGGACTGCCAGGGAAGTCCCTAGTTATGTTTTAGAAAGAAAAGTCTTGAGCCCTTGAATATAAGGGTGGGGTGATTCAGAGTCAAGGAGAATCTCCTTAGAAGTAAAGAGAAAGTCAAAACTTGGAATATCACTGACTCAGACATTGAGAGAGGGCTTCTCAGTTTGAAAAAAAAATGTGAAACCTTAAAAATCATAGGCATTGAAAATGAGAGGAGACATATCTGGAAGCTGTGATAGACCTAGTATGATACTGTTGGCAACTCATTGAAAATTTTACAAGAGTATTTACATCTGCAAAGCAAGGTAGTGTTTAGAGAAAGATGATTGAATACCCAGGAGTAAATCCAGGGAGGGTCTGACCTTAGGGATGACTGTGAGGCAGAGGATGACATCCAGCACAGAAAGGATGGCAAGCAGGTAGTACATGGGCTCGTGCAGAGATGCCTCCTGCCAGATGGCAAGTAATAACAGAAAGTTGGCCCCAAGGGCCAAAACTAGGAGAGGAGCCAGGACTAGAGACAGCCAGTGCTGGGTATCCTGCATTCCTGGAAAGCAGATCATCAGGAATTCAGTCACCTGGGTCCCTGTGTGGTTGAGAGATAACACCATGGCTGGCAGGTAAGCCTGAAACTGACTGAAAGAAAAGAGATATGAATTCAGGGTTTGATTGTTACATTAGTAATCCCCTGACTGATTTATCTGCCTTCATTCTAGGCCATCAAGTTTCTCCATAATTCTATTGACATAAAATCTGTCTAAAATTTAAATTGGATAAAATCACTCTTTGTTAAAACATTTTCCTTAGCATTCATGACTTTACGTATCAAGAATAACTCCCTTCACATGAGTATGCTCCAACTCCACACATATAGACACAGCCCCTTATAGAGCATGTTTTGTTTTGTCTCACCTCCGTGTTTTAGCACATATCATATCCTTCTCCTAGAATTAACTCTCTTGCCCTTAAATAAATAGCTTCTGTTTGCCTCATTCTATCTGTGCCATGAGTTACACCTCTTAGAAATTTAAGGAAAAGACAATGTTTTTTCTTGTTACTCTTTGCACATATATATATAATTAAATGCTTCTTCCACTTCTTGTTCTCTGTGACCCTTAAACATCCTGAGCATGCTACTATTAAAGCATTAACAAAACTTCCTCATATTCCTTCACATTTCCTATTTGTCTTCCAAAAACTCTGTGTTCCATCTGCCAGCAGTGGAATCTTATCTCTTTATTATAGCACAAATAAAAATACCACATATCTGGTAACACAGTTAGCACTCAATAAGTACTATTAAGATAGGAGACTGATAGACTGTTGAAAGCATCATAACACCTTGCACTCATTTAACTTATTAATGCTATCTCCACATCTTGCTCTACCATTAACCACGGGCATTGTTGCTTAACACTCATTAAAAATCTGAACAAAACAAAATGGGTAAATATTTTAGTGCTGAGAGGAAAAAGAGAACAATAAGTACAAAAGACAGCTGCACAGTGTCTTATTTGCATGAGTCTTTGGTAAGTAACTGCTTAAAACAAACAAATTGTTTATCATTTCCTGAAAAAAGAAGAAAAATTAAAGAAATGAGGTTCTAAGAAAAGGGAAGAACTGAGGAATACTTAAACATGCCCCAGAATAAAAGCTCACAGACAGAAGGGTCAATTCCTTTAGAGTATCTTCTTAACCATCCAGGATCCTGCTGGTAAAGTAGTTTCCAGGTTGGGCTGTTCTCTCTCCTGAAGCAATAGATGGATTTCGGAGCACACACACACTAAATCTCCCTATCAAGGTTTGGAGATGTTTATTTTTCTTGACCCTGTAGTATGGGCATCTCATCAGGACTCTCTTTTATCTAGACCAGCAGTTCCTCAATACTAGTGTGCGTCAGAATCACCTGGAGAGTTTGTTGATGCACAGGTTGCCTGACGCACAGAGGATAGTCTGCAGAGTTACCAACTTTGTAGGTCCATCTGCAGGGAAGCTCTGCTCAGCTTTAGACACCAAACTGATTATTTCTCCCATTAACTTTAGACATTTAAGTACAATTCTGACCAATCTCTACTCTCCCTATTTGAAAATTATCTTCCTCCCATGGACTCTCTGGGAATTCTCTAGGTTTTTTTAATGGTTTTGTCTCTTCCTGGACCTACAGTTCTTAGCCACCTCTCCTGGTGGTTCATTTAGGTCATTAGGATCAGGGACAATTTTTTTAATTAATTTATTTATTTTAATTGGAGGCTAATTAGTTTACAATATTGTGGTGGATTTTGCCATATACTGAGATGAATCAGCCATGAGTGTACATGTGTCCCCCATCCTGAACCCCTCTCCCACCTCCCTCCCCATCCCATCCCTCAGGGTTGTACCAGTGCACCAGATTTGAGTGCTCTGTTTCATGTATCAAACTTGGATTGATGATATATTTTACTTATGGCAATATACGTGTTTCAATTCTATTCTCTCATATCATCCCACCCTCGCCTTCTCCCACAGAGTCCAAAAGTCTGTTCTTTAAATCTGTGTCTCTTTTGCTGTCTTGCATATAGGATCATCATTACCATCTTTCAAAATTCCATATATGTGCGTTAATATACTGAACTGGTGTTTTTCTTTCTGACTTACTTCACTTTGTATACTCAGCTCCAGTTTCATCCACCTCATTAAAACTGATTCAAATGAGTTCTTTTTAATAGCTGAGTAATATTCCATTGTGTATATGTACCACAGCTTTCTTATCCATTCATCTGCTGATGGACATCTAGGTTGCTTCCATGTCTTAGCTTTTGTAAACAGTTCTGCAATGAACATTGGGGTACATGTGTCTCTTTCAATTCTGGTTTCCTCAATGTGTATACTCAGCAGTGGGATTGCTGGGTCATATGGCAGTTCTATTTCCAGTTTTTTAAGGAATCTCCACACTGTTCTCCATAGTGGCTGTACTTGTTTGCATTCCCACCAACAGTGGGTTAGGTTTCCTTTTCTCCTCACCCTCTCCAGCATTTATTGTTTGTAGACTTTTTGATAGCAGCCATTCTGACTGGCTTGAGATGTTACCTCATTGTGGTTTTGATTTGCATTTCTCTGATAATGAGTGATGTTGAGCAACTTTTCGTGTGTTTGTTAGTCGTTTGTATGTCTTCTTTGGAGAAATGTCTGTTTAGTTTTTTGGTCCATTTTTTGATTGGGTCGCTTATTTTTCTGATATTGAGCTGCTTGTATATTTTTGAGATTAATTCTTTGTCAGTTGCTTCGTTTGCTATTATTTTCTCCCATTCTGAAGGCTGTCTTTTCACCTTGCTTATAGTTTCCTTCGTTGTGCAAAAGTTTTGAAGTTTAATTAGGTCCCATTTGTTTATTTTTGCTTTTATATCCACTACTCTGGGAGGTGGGTCATAGAAAATCCTGCTGTGATTTAAGTCAGAGAGTGTTTTGCCTATATTCTCCTCTAGGAGTTTTATAGTTTCTGGTCTTACACTTAGCTCTTTAATCCATTTTGAGTTTATTTTTGTATTTGCTGCTAGAAAGTGTTCTAGTTTCATTCTTTTACAGGTGGTTGACCAATTTTCCCAGCACCATTTGTTAATGAGATTGTCTCTACTCCATTGTATATTCTTGCCTCCTTTATCAAAGATAAGGTGTCCATAGGTGCATGGATTTATCTCTGGGATTTCTATTTTGTTCCATTGATCTATATTTCTGTCTTTGTGCCAGTACCATACTATCTTGATGACTGTAGCTTTGTAGTAGAGCCTGAAGTCAGGTAGGTTGATTCCTCCAGTTCCATTATTCTTTCTCAAGATTGCATTGGCTATTCAAGGTTTTTTGTGTTTCCATACAAATTGTGAAATTATTTGTTCTAGTTCTGTGAAAAATACTGTTGGTAGCTTGATAGGGATTGCACTGAATCTATGGATGGCTTTAGATGGTATACTCATTTTCACTATATTGATTCTTCCAATCCATGAACATGGTATATTTCTCCATCTATTTGTGTCATCTTTTGTTTCTTTCATCAGTGTTTTATAGTTTTCTATCTATAGGCATTTTGTTTCTTTAGGTAGATTTATCCCTACAGCAAATTAGCAAAGAAACACAAACTTTAAATGATACAATGGACCAGGTAGACCTAATTGATATCTATGTTTTTTCTTCATGGCAGTTGGCACAAATTCAGACATTAACAATATGCCTCTAATAATTCAAGAAGGACTGCTCTCTAGTCAGACTCCCAGACTTCCATGAGCTCAGTTGACCCACACTCTAATGTGCTCATGCTCTTCTGATATCAGTGATCTTCAGGGTCTTCACATACTAACAGCTGCAGCTATAATAACATTCTCTGAAGTAAACAGTAAGTAAAGTTGAGGACCAAACTGCAAGTGTCACTTATGCTTGGCTTTCCAATGTACTGTTCCCAAAAATACTTACAGAGAGAGTCTGTGCCAAATAATAGTAACCGTTCGACAACCCAGCTGCTTTCAGACAATGTGTGACTCCTCCTCTTGGCCTCCCACTCTGGCTTTACCCAGATGAAGATGCTGTGTCTATAACAGTCACTGTTATGCAGCTGGAAACATGAAGAGTTGGTTTAAGAATACTGCTCCCTTGGGTTCCTGCCTCCCTGCAGATACACACACACTTTCAGTATAAAAAGAGAGAATTTTGCATTTAAACTCAGATGAAATGAGAAATCAGTGACCAGCTTACATTTTCTCTTGAGATGTCTGAGAGTTACATAAACTGAGATATTATTGGTGATGGAAAGAAGTATCACTCAGAGACTTGGAAGATGTATTTAAGAGATCCTTTAAAAAGACAAATGTCATTAGATAAGAAATGACTTCCTCCTACATATTAGCTACATTCTAGAAAAACTGTTTTTTTTTTAAATAAGTACTTTATGATGATTTATTTTACTATTGAGTGAAAGTGTTAGTGGCTCAGTCATGTCTGACTCTTGGCAACCCCATGGACTGTATAACCTGCCATGCTCCTCTGTCCATGTAATTCTCCAAGCAAGAATACTGGAGTGGGTAGCCATGCCCTCTTCTAGGGAATCCTCCCATCCCAGAGACCTAACCCAGGTCTCCTGCATTAAAAGCAGATTGTTTACCATTTGAGCCATGAGGGAAACTATTAATTTTTAGTTATTAAATTTTATAAATATCTTTTTTAATTTATTTATGTTTTAATTGAAGGATAATTTCTTTACAGAATTTTGTTGTTTTCTGTCAAACCTCAACATGAATCAGCCATAGGTATACATATATCCCCTCCCTCTTGAACCTAGAAATATCTTTACACAGGAAAAAATATGTCACTTAAGTAAAAACAAATATATGGATAAATAGAAACTTTCTATTCTCTAGTTTCACAAAATTTCACCCAAAAAATGAAACAGCAATAGTAAGGTGAATAATTGCAGGGATGTGTAGTAAATCTGTAAGCACACGTAGAAGGACATATCCTGAAAATAATGAGCTCGGAACAACTGGAAAAGTGGTCATATAGGAGAGCACTTGAGAAGTTTTGTACTGGGTTAGAATTAGTTTTGGGAATCGTGAAACAGAGAAGAGAGAGCAGTTTAAAGCTATTGTTTTGATGAAAGACAATACCATGGAAGTAAATTATTTGATAATTTTTTAAAGAGTGACTAACTTCATCATGGGCTTCCCAGGTGGCTCAGTGGTAAAAGAACACCCCTGCCAATGCAGGAGACACAGCAAATGTGGGTTTGACCCCTGGGTGGGAAGTATCCCCTGGAGTAGGAAATGGCAACCCACTCCAGTATTCTTGTCTATAAAATTTCATGGACAGAGAAGCCTTGCAGGCTATAGTCCACAGAGTTGCAATGAGTTGGACATTACTGAGCCACTGAGCACACAGCTTCATCATAGACCAGCTATACTAGAGAATATCCTCAAATGATTTATAAAATAACATATACTGCTGTTGCTGCTGCTGCTGCTGCTGCTGCTGCTGCTGCTGCTGCTGCTGCTGCTAAGTCACTTCAGTCGTGTCTGACTCTGTGCAACCCCATAGACGGTAGCCTACCAGGCTGCCCTGTCCCTGGGATTCTCTGGGCAAGAATACTGGAGTGGGTTGCCATTTCCTTCTCCAATGCATGCATGCATGCTAAGTCACTTCAGTCGTGTCCGACTCTGTGCAACCCTATGGACAGCAGCCCACCAGGCTCCCTTGTCCATGGGATTCTCCAGGCAAGAATACTGGACTGTTCAAAAAGGGGTATGGTCACAAAAAGGAGCAAATTAATCCTAGGACTACTGACCAAAATCTGAGTCTCCACTATTTTTAGGGTGATCATGGAAGGAATTGCAAAGAGTAAAACCACTTATCTTTGTTCAATTAATCCACTAATTTGTAAGTCTGAATTCTATGGGAAGACAAGGTAGCACCAGGACAGGATATAAGAATTGACACAACAAAGCTGAAAGTAGAATGAGAAAGTCAATTTAACTATATATCCAAGATAAGCAGGTCTAATCACACTAGGACCACAGCCTTGTTCAACTCAATGAAACTAAGCCATGCCCTGTGGGGCCACCCAAGATGGGTGGGTCATGGTGGAGAGGTCTGACAGAAGGTGGTCCACTGGAGAAGGGAATGGCAAACCACTTCAGTATTCTTGCCTTGAGAACCCCATGAACAGTATGAAAAAGCAAAATGATAGGATACTGAAAGAGGAACTCCCTAGGTCAGTAGGTGCCCAATATGCTACTAGAGATTAGTGGAGAAATAACTCCAGAAAGAATGAAGGGAGGGAGTCAAAACAAACAAGCAAACAAACAAAAAATACCCAGTTGTGAATGTGACTGGTGAGAGAAGCAAGGTCTGATGCTGTGAAGAGCAATATTGCATAGGAACCTGGAATGTTAGGTCCATGAATCAAGGCAAATTGGAAGTGGTCAAACAGGAGATGGCAAGAATGAACACTGACAGTCTAGGAATCAGTGAACTAAAATGGACTGGAATGGGTGAATTTAACTCAGATGACCATTATATCTACTACTGTGGGCAGGAATCCGTTAGAAGAAATGGAGTAACCACCATGGTCAACAAAAGTCCGAAATGCAGTTCTTGGATGCAATCTCAAAAAGGAAAGAATGATATCTGTTCGTTTCCAAGGCAAACCATTCATATCACAGTAATCCAAGTCTATGCCCCAACCAGTAATGCTGAAGAAGCTGAAGTTAAACAGTTCTATGAAGACCTACAAGACCTTTGAGAACTAACACCCAAAAAAGATGTCCTTTTCATTATAGGGGACTGGAATGCAAAAGTAGGAGGTCAAAAAACACCTGGTGTAACAGGCAAATTTGGCCTTGGAATGCAGAATGAAGCAGGGCAAAGACTAATAGACTTTTGCCAAGAGAATGCACGGGTCATAGCAAACACCCTCTTCCAACAACACAAGAGAAGACTCTACACATGGACATCACCAGATGGTCAACACCAAATCAGATTGATTATATTTTTTGCAGCCAAAGATGGAGAAGCTCTATACAGTCAACAAAAACAAGACCAGGAGCTGACTGTGGCTCAGATCATGAACTCCTTATTACCAAATTCAGACTTAAATTGAAGAAAGTAGGGAAAACCACTAGACCATTCAGGTATGACCTCAATAAAATCCCTTATGATTATACAGTGGAAGTGAGAAATAGATTTAAGGAACTAGATCTGATAGATAGAGTGCCTGATGGACTATGGCAAAGGTTCATGACATTGTACAGGAGACAGGGATCCAGACCATCCCCATGGAAAAGAAATGAAAAAAAGCAAAATGGCTGTCTGGGAAGGCCTTACAAATAGCTGTGAAAAGAAGAGAAGCAAAAAGCAAAGGAGAAAAGAAGAGATATAAGCATCTGAATGCAGAGTTCCAAAGAATAGCAAGAAGAGATAAGAAAGCCTTCCTCAGAGATCAATGCAAAGAAATAGAGGAAAACAACAGAATGGGAAAGACTAGAGATTTCTTCAAGAAAATTAGAGATACCAAGGGAACGTTTCAAGCAAAGATGGGCTCGAAAAAGGACAGAAATGGTCTGGACCTAACAGAAGCAGAAGATATTAAGAGGTGGCAAGAATACACAGTAGAACTGTACAAAAAAGATCTTCATGACCAAGATAATCACGATGGTATGATCACTCACCTAGAGCCAGACATCCTGAAATGTGTAGTCAAGTGGGCCTTAGAAAGCAGCACTACAAACAAAGCTAGTGGAGGTGATGGAATTCCAGTTGAGCTATTTCAAATCCTGAAAGATGATGCTGTGAAAGTGCTGTACTCAATATGTCAGCAAATTTGGAAAACTCAGCAGCGGCCACAGGACTGGAAAAGGTCATTTTTCATTCCAATCCCAAAGAAAGGCAATGCCAAAGAAAGCTCAAGCTACTGCACAATTGCATTCATCTCACACAATAGTAAAGTGAACTTCCTGATGTTCAAGCTGGTTTTAGAAAAGGCAGAGGAACCAGAGATCAAATTGCCAACATCCATTGGATCATTGAAAAAGCAAGACAGTTCCAGAAAAACATCTATTTTTGCTTTATCGACTATGCCAAAGCCTTTGACTGTGTGGATCACAATCAACTGTGGAAAATTCTGAAAGAGATGGGAATACCAGACCACCTGACCTGCCTCTTGAGAAACCTATATGCAGGTCAGGAAGTAACAGTTAGACATGTTGCTTGGATGTGGAACAACAGACTGGTTCCAAATAGGAAAAGGAATACGTCAAGGCTATATATTGCCACCCTGCTTATTTAACTTATATGCAGAGTACATCATGAGAAACGCTGGACTGGAAGAAGCACAAGCTGGAATCAAGATTGCCAGGAGAAGTATCGATAACCTCAGATATGCAGATGACATCACCCTTATGGCAGAAAGTGAAGAGGAACTCAAAAGCGTCTTGATAAAAGTGAAAGAGGAAAGTGAAAAAGTTGGCTTAAAGCTCAACATTCAGAAAATTAAGATCATGGCATCTGGTCCCATCACTTCATGGGAAATAGATGGGGAAACAGTGGAAACAGTGTCAGACTTTATTTTTTTGGGCTCCAAAGTCACTGCAGATGGTGATTGCAGCCATGAAATTAAAAGACGGTTACTCCTTGGGAGAAAAGTTATGACCAACCTAGATGGCATATTGAAAAGCAGAGACATTACTTTGCCAACAAAGGTCCGTCTAGTCAAGGCTATGGTTTTCCAGTGGTCATGTATAGATGTGAGTGTTGGACTGTGAAGAAAGCTGAGTGCCGAAGAATTGATGCTTTTGAACTGTGGTGTTGGAGAAGACCTTTGAGAGTCCCTTGGACTGCAAGGAGATCCAACCAGTCCATTCTGAAGGAGATCAGCCCTGGAATTTCTTTGGAAGGAATGATGCTAAAGCTGAAATTCCAGTACTTTGGCCACCTCATGTGAAGAGTTGACTCATTGGAAAAGACTATGATGCTGGGAGGGATTAGGGGCAGGAGGAGAAGGGGACAACAGAGGATGAGATGGCTGGATGGCATCACCGACTCGATGGACATGAGTTTGAGTGAACTCCAGGAGATGGTGATGGACAGGGAGGCCTGGTGTGCTGTGATTCATGGGATCGCAAAGAGTCAGACATGACTGAGCGACTGAACTGACTGACTGAAGATAAGCAGGAGAGAATGGGAATGCACATGGTGCCTGAAATATGATAGAAAAGTCAGGTAGGACAAGATGAAGTCAGAAGTTGACAAAGTACATCTGAAAAAAGAATACTCATTTTCGCTTAAAATATGCCCATACACACACACACACACACACACACACACACACACACACACACACACGAGCCATTGTTAATTTTCTTTTATTCATTAAAAAGAAGGAAAGAACTATGAGACATTCATGTTCCAGAGAAATGACATTAGATAAGTAACGAGATCTGGCAGAACTAAGGGAGACAGCTCTATTCACTCAACTATAAGAATCGAAGTTTCGGAGCCAGCTTCTACATCACCACAAGAGATACATCCATGGCACAAACCAGTTTGAACTGTGTCAGGTGGAACTAAGAGATCTAACATATAGCAAAGTATTAAGCAATTAAAGAAACTGAGAGCCATTGAAAATGATTACAGTAACATTTATTTCTCTTTTTTCTTGTAACTGAAGTACAATATTAGTTTTAGGTATACAACATAGTGATTTGCTATTTTTACACATTACAAAATGATCACCATGGTAAGTCTAGGTACCATCTGTCACCACGCAGAGTTATTACAATACTATTGGCTATATTTCCTACACTGTGCATTACATTTATTTTATAGATGAAATTTTTTATTTCTTAATGCCCTTTATCTATCTCACCTGTTCCTACCCTCACAAACACACACACACATATACACACACGCAACACACACAACACACAATGCTCATCCCTTCTGACAGTAACCAAAAATCAGATGTTGGCAAGGATGTGGAGAAAAGGGGACCCTTGCACACTATTGGTGGGAATGTAAATTGCTGCATCTACAATGTACAAAAGTTGACAAGTCCCTCTCAAAAATACTAAAAATAGAACTACCATATGATCCAGAAATTCCACATCTGGGTGTTTATCCAAAGAAAAGGAAGACACTAATTCAAAAAGATACATGCACCCTTATGTACATTGAGGCATTATTTACAATAGCCCAGATATGGAAGCAGCTTGAATGTCCATCTATACATAAATGGATAAAGAAAATGTGGTTATATATAAACAACTATTATGCAGGCATTTTTTAAAAGAATAAAATTTTGCCATTTGAAACAAAATTAGACCTAGAGGACATGCTAAGTGAAAGAAGTCAGACAGAGAAGGGACAAATACTACATGATTTCACTTATATATGAAATCTAAAAAGTAAGACCAACAAACAAAACACAATAGAAGCAAACTCATAGAAACAGTTTTTCTTTATTTGAAAAATAATATCACTCTAGTTAAGCTCTTGTAACTATGGCTTGATAAGTCCCTCTTACATAGATAAGGCCAGGGGAAACATTCAGGTAACTCCAGAATGCAAAAGACTAAGTTTCCAGTAAGTGAAATAGAAAGTAGGAACAAAGTTACGGATATCTTCATAATCAACTCTAACACTGGAGAAAGCAACATCCAAACTTATTCCCGCAGTCATGCCTCAGGATAATCATTGACTGTTAGCAATTTCTGTTCCCAAGATTAGGACTCTCACATTTTACCTCTTATAACCTCCTGAGCAGTTTCTGGATTCCCTGCTTGATCTCCTTGGTTCTCACACCATAAACAATGGGGTTCAGAGCTGGGGGGATGCGGTGGTGCAGGATGTTGAGCAGGATGGGGACATCTGGGGGAATCCTCTTCCTGGCCAGGTTAGTGATGACCAGGACCAGCAGGACTGTGCTGAAGAAGAGGATGAGGATGAAGTGAGAACCACAGGTGCTCAGGGCCTTAGCAGCAGCTCCCTCAACCTTGATCTTTAGCACAGCTTTCAGGATACAAGAGTAGGAGAGAATGATAAGGATGAGGTCAGAGCCCAGTAGGGTCCAGCCTGCCACAAACTGGTAGAGCCGATTGAAGGTGATGTCATCACAGGAGGGTTTGGACACAGAGAGGTTAGTGCAGATGCAGTTCTTGATGATGTTCTCTGCACAGTATCTCAGTCGGGAGGAAAGAATGGGGATAGGCATAGTAAGAAGGCCATTCCGGGCCACTACAAAGATGGCAGCGCTAGCTACAAATTGGTTAGTGATGACAGACGGGTAATGCAAAGGGTTGCAGATGGCCACATAGCGGTCATAGGCCATGACCATGAATGTGCAGGACTCCATGGTCAGGAAACTGTTCATGATGAACATCTGGAGGAAGCAGCCTGAGAAACTGATGGCTTTATTGTCAAACCAGAAGATGGCCAGGACCTTGGGGATGACGGTGAGGCAGAGCACCACGTCCAGCAGGGAGAGGAGGCTGAGCAGGCAGTACATGGGCTCGTGCAGAGAGGCCTCCAGCCGGATGGTGACCAGAAGGGTGGCGTTGGCCCCCATGGCCAGGAGGAAGAGGAGACTGAGGAGCAGGGACAGCCAGTGCTGCCAGCTCTGGTAGTTAGGGAAGCAGATGAGGAGGAATTCGGAGACTGGGGGAGAGGGAGTAGTTGCTGAGTGATCCCATGTAATTTTGATCACAGCTGACCCTTTGGAAAATCTGAAAGACAAGAGAAAATCCATTCCGACAACATGACTACCTATGGGAAAGTAACTTATTTTCCAAAGAAGCACTGAAAAATGATAATAGTGGAGTGAGTATTTCATAAGTATAAACACATCACTTTTAAAATATAAACTCATTTATTCTATTAAAATTCTACAAATAAAATGATAGTAAAATGACCATATTTCCGCTTTAGCTTGAATAATTCCCATTTTTCCCCTTCTCATTGTTCACAGTTTCCCAACTTCTGAATCTCAAATCTGAATTTATAGCTGAAGCTCTTAGCCACTAAAATTTCTGCCTCTATTTGCAAAAACACTTATATAGGCCTTGAGGCTGTATCAGCATAGGCCCTGCATGAATGCCTATTCTTGTTCTTCCAGCAAGAGAGGACAATACAGGCAAAGCAGAAACCAGGCCTATGTGCCTCGCCAGAAAATACCAGACTTTAGAATTATGACTATCATTTTACAGAAAATTGCACCTTAAAGAGTTCTAAAAAGAAAAATTTTGCAATAAGATGTTGTGGGGAGGGAGGTGGGAGGGGGGTTCATGTTTGGGAACGCATGTAAGAATTAAAGATTTTAAAATTTTAAAAAAAATTAAAAATAAATAAAAATAAATAAAAATTTAAAAAAAAAAAAAAAAAAAAAAGAATGTATGGAAAAGTCTCCTAATGCAAGCAGTTGGGAGAAGAAAAAGAAATTTTAGGCGTCAATGTATGTGCATGCTAAGTAAGTCGTGTCTGACTCTTTGCGACCCCATGGACTGTAGTACTCCAGTCTTCTCTGTCCAAGGGATTTTCCAGGCAAGAATACTGGAGTGGGTTGCCATGCCCACCTCCAGGGGATTTTCCCAACCCAAGGATGGAAACCAGGTCTTCTGCAGCTCCTGCATTGCAGGTGGATTCTTCACTGCTGAGCCACCAGGGAAGCCCCTTAATAGTCAACAGTTTGGGTTTACAGGTACTATTATAGGAGTGAGTGATAGCAGCTCGTGCTGTATTTATCTGACCACACATGGATTCCCCATCATTCACAAACACAGATAAACAGATTTCCACATGTTCCTGGCCTGGTTCACTATAACCACTTATGAATAAATCTAAGATACTTATGAAATCACCTTATAAATGGTTGTCATACTAAAACTTAGAACATTGGTTGATGGGCCCCAGTGACATTTTGTTTTTGTTTTTTTGTTTGTTTGTTTGTTTGGCTGTACCACACAGCATGCAAGTGTCCAGGGATGTAATTATGTAATTCTCTCTCCAGGGATGAAAGCTGCGCCCCCCTACAGTAAGCACAGAGTCTTAACCATTTAATGGCCAGGGAAGTCCCTGTTTTTAATACTCTGAGGAATCCCAAACTCAGCCAATTTTTATCAACAATGGCAGTGGTCCTAATGAGTTTTGGACCCTCCTAGATTCAACTTCCTTCTCCTTTCTGAGAAAGTAGAAGCCTGTTCCTCCAAACTAAGAAGTAAGTGTGAATATCTGAAGGCAAATTTCAAAGTTGGAAGAAACAAATTTGCTCTTCTGTTTTGCCTCATATGTTATCACTTTCCAGACCGCCTATAGCAGCACTTCTAACAGAAATACAATGCGGGCCACATGCACAATTTTAAATTTCTAGTAGCCAGCTTAAAAAATTTAAAGGAAACATGTGAAGTTAATTTTAATAATATGTTATTTTACTCAACATATCCAAAATATTGTTACTTTAACATGTAATCAATATAAAAAACTGTTAAAGAGATGTTTTACATTCTTTGTTTTTTGTATGAAATATTTAAAATTAAGTGTGCATTTTACACTCACAGCACCTCTCACATCTTCTGACTGGGTACTGGCTACAGGATTGAACATCAGTCTCTAGAGTTTGGGGAAAGCTGAATGTTTCTCTCTCTCTCTCTCTCTCTCTCTCTCTCTCTCTCTCTCTCTCTCTCTCTTTTTCTTTGCTTGAACTATGGTTTGCTCTTGGTGTTGGTCACGTGGCATTTACGATTCCTGTATTACATATGGGAACTCCTTTCATTTGGTTCTATTTCTGGGTCAGCTCAAAATTATAGTTCTTATTTTCTTTTTCAGTACACCCCATCAAGTTTCCTTTAGAAATTTCCTAGCAAAGTGATCCTTCAGCTTCATGATGGGAACACCTCCTTTAGGACAGAGATAATCCATACCTCCAGAGCTCTCATCTTAGATAAAACAGACATACCAGAGACTAGGGCTTCCCACCAACACTAACCTCCCTGACTCAGACTAGATATCAACTTCCTCCCATCCTCCCTAAACCAGTGATGTTATTTGATTTTTTTTAGAATCAATGTAACTATTCAGTAAAGAATGCCAAAATGTCCAGATATCTCCAAATCTGGTCCTAGGAACACCATTCTTTCACATAAGATATATTTGGAAGCTGGAACTAGGTTTTGTTAACAAAGCATGGCAAAAGAGCTAAGGTTCAAAAGGTAAAATTGGAACCTTAAAACAGCTGTAACTTCAGACATAAATCCAGATAAAAACTCTTTATTGTGTTCATCAGACCATACGAACTTACCAGATTCCACTTACCTTAAGGAAATACATAGATTTCTACAAACTCATCTGCTTTCTTTCCAGCTGGTTATTGTGTTCTTTTCCCTGGATCAGTGAACTGAAAATATTGACTCTGCACACAGAGCCAAGTCCTCTGGAGAGCA
This sequence comes from Capra hircus, assembly GCF_001704415.2. Classification (NCBI taxonomy): domain Eukaryota; kingdom Metazoa; phylum Chordata; class Mammalia; order Artiodactyla; family Bovidae; genus Capra; species Capra hircus. Next base: position 35,355,302 of record NC_030822.1, read on the forward strand.
TGAAGGCTCGAGCAATAGAAAAGCTCTTCTGTCTTAGCTAGAGAAATAGTAAAAAGCACTGGGGGGACACAGCAGGATGAAACAGGAGGGCAAGGCAGGGGTAATCAAGGCAGCTGAGATTACTGGCACTTTCTCTTCTGGTGCTTCTAGAGCAATCTTCAAGAGCAGGGGCTGAATTACAGTTGAAAATATAAACTCTTGCTCTCCAGTTGCCACAGGAAATAATGAATGTATAAATTTAGTTCAAGAACACTTACTCAGACAACTCAGTGGATAATACACAGCTTACACTAGAAACACTTTGCTCCCATTTGAAAGCTGTGATGTACCACGTTTTTGGAAAGTGGTAGACTGATTATGCAGAACCAGACCTGCTTTAGTTCTGCTAGAAGAATTTATTCTCTCTGTTTATAATGAATACCTGAAGCTCTACATGCCTCATCATCCCATCTTAATTATTTTCCAGGATACAAACCAGACCTACCAGCTTGAGGAGACTGATCTGTGAGCTACTGTGATTTATGACTGTTTGCTGCACCTTCTGGTCCAGCCCTCCAGAGGATCCAGAGGCTATTTTTATCTCCATGGACTCTACTCTGTCCCTTCTTTCCCACAGCCCACAGTGGGGCTAAGACCATTTTAGACATCTGAACCTAGAGCATAGGCCCATTTCTTGTGAAGGTAAGGAGAGGAGGAGAAAAAGAAAGTGGTGAGGGAGGAATGGGGTAAAAGGAAGGGGAGAACATGGAGTGGAAAAAACACATACACACACAAAAAAATTCAATGTGGAAGTTGTGACAAATAGGTAGAGAGTTGAACCAGGAAGACTTGTGGGGAAACTGGGGCAGTCTACATAAGGAGTATAAATGTTTGAATAATAAATATTCAAGACTGAGGACAGAGAGAAATTTATTTCAGACATTAAGTGTACGCTTAGAAAAGTCACATTTAGATGAGGATTTAACTTTGTTGTCATTGTTCAGTCACTAAGTCGTGTCCAATTCTTTGTGTCCCTATGGACTGCAGCACACCAGGCTTCCCTATCTTTCACTATCTCCCAGAGTTTGCTCAAACTCATGTCCATTGAGTAGGAATATTATCCATTCAGTTCAGTTCAGTCGCTCAGTCGTGTCCGACTCTGCGACCCCATGAATCGCAGCATGCCAGGCCTCCCTGTCCATCACCAACTCCCGGAGTTCACTCAGACTCATATCCATCGAGTCAGTGATGCCATCCAGCCATCTCATCCTCTGTCGTCCCCTTATCCTCCTGCCCCCAATCCCTCCCAGCATCACAGTCTTTTCCAATGAGTCAACTCTTCCCATGAGATGTCCAAAGTACTGGAGTTTCAGCTTCAGCATCATTCCCTCCAAAGAAATCCCAGAGCTAATCCCTTTCAGAATGGACTGGTTGGACCTCCTTGCAGTCCAGGGGACTCTCAAGAGTCTTCTCCAACATCATAGTTCAAAAGCATCAATTCTTCAGTGCTCAGCTTTCTTCACAATCCAACTCTCACATCCATGCATGACCACTGGAAAAACCATAGCCTTGACTAGACGGACCTTTGTTGGCAAAGTAATGTCTCTGCTTTTCAATATGCTATCTAAGTTGGTCGTAACTTTTCTTCCAAGGAGTAAGTGTCTTTTAATTTCATGGCTGCAGTCACCATCTGCAGTGACTTTGGAGCCGTAAAAAATAAAGTCTGACACTGTTTCCACTGTTTCCCCATCTATTTCCCATGAAGTGATGGGACCAGATGCCATGATCTTAATTTTCTGAATGTTGAGCTTTAAGCCAACCTTTTTCACGCTTCCTACTTTCACTTTCATCAAGAGGCTTTTGAGTTCCTCTTCACTTTCTGCCATAAGGGTGATGTCATCTGCATATCTGAGGTTATTGATATTTCTCCTGGCAATCTTGATTCCAGCTTGTGCTTCTTCCAGCCCAGCATTTCTCATGATATACTTTGCATATAAGTTAAAAAAGCAGAGTGACAATACACAGCCTTGACGTACTCCTTTTCCTATTTGGAACCAGTCTGTTGTTCCACGTCCAGTTCTAACTGTTGCTTCCTGACCTGCATATAGGTTTCTCAAGAGGCAGGTCAGGTGGTCTGGTATTCCCATCTGTTTCAGAATTTTCCACAGTTGATTGTGATCCACACAGTCAAAGGCTTATTATCCATTAAAGAGGGTCATTTCCTTATGGTGAGTGCATGCAAAATGAGCATGAAGTGTAATGTGCTACAGATGTATTACTTTCCCTTATTATCTACTGCGCAGTGGCTTAAATGGACGTAGGAAAGGACAAATGAAAGATTTAGTATTAATGATAGGACAATAAGGGCATTAAAATCTGACTCACTCACTGGGTTGGAGAAGGCAATGGCAACCCACTCCTGTACTCTTGCCTGGAAAATCCCATGGACAGAGGAGCCTGGTAGGCTGCAGTCCATGAGGTCGCTAAGAGTCAGACACGACTGAGTGACTTCACTTTCACTTTTCACTTTCATGCATTGGAGAAGGAAATGGCAACCCACTCCATTGTTCTTGCCTGGAGAATCCCAGGGATGGGGAAGCCTGGTGGGCTGCCGTCTATGGGGTCACACAGAGTCAAACACGACTGAAGCGAGTTAGCAGCAGCAGCACTCACTGGGTGACTATAAGCTTCATCTGAATACACGCAGAAACAAAAGGGAAATGCCTTAGAAAGCTTCTGGGTGCCAGCAAGAAGACTGAGGGAGCTGGACAGGATGCTGAGACACAATTTGTCTTTCCCACCTTACCTGAATTCCAGGACTATGCTTGCAACTGTGTATTTCAGATGACGGAGTATAGCTGGACAAGATACTATGTCTCGTACTTTGAACCTAACTCTATGTCTTCTGAAGGGAACCTTGGATTGGATATCAGCTTCATCCTATCTGACAATGCTAGTAACTGACCATAAGTAAAGTGTAGGGGTAGAGATAACCCTGCTATACTTTATTCTTCCAACTTTGCCACCTCTTTCTGAACAGAAACAGGGATCCCAGGGGCATCTGCTACTACCTGGTTAATGTATTGTCAGCATGCCAGAACCAAAAATCCTCACTCAGGAAGAGTCTAAACTAGGAAGGATAATCAATCAACGAAAGGAGAAATCATGACAGGCAGGATGGAGGCAGACAAAAGTGACAATAGCAATGAATGATACCGTCACTCTTTTCTACTGAGAACATTTCACAAGCAAAGAATAACATCTTAACAGCTTTTCTCAGAGGAAGCACCAAGTCATAGATGGTTCTGAGAGAAGTTGCAGGAGCTATTCTTCCCTAAGAAGGAAAATTACACTAAATTAAGGACTCCATGGGATCTGAAGAAAACATGATATATAGCATTGTGAGCTCTATTTATCTCTTTGGTTATTTTACAGATAAACTGATAGGTATACTCTTTTGTACTGCTCTAGGCAGGGCTTGCAAAGCTGTCAAGTATCTACACACTCTATAGCCATAAATTAGTAAGATAATTTACTAAGGTAGCTGCCTAGGTCTGGTGAAAGCAGATTGCTGTTTCATGATTGGTGCATCAGAGACTGTTTTGATCCCTTGACTATACCAGATGGGAAAGTGGAGAGAACTGGGGCAACCAAGCAACACTAGAAGCCAGAGAGCTTCAAAAGGTATGAGCACTGGAGTGGCACCACTGCCACTCATCACCAGAGACTGCCTCTTGGAATTCAAGAAGATATGCTTGTAGGAGCCTCATGGCGTATTCAGACTGAAATGGATATGAATATAGTATGCTCAATTCATAGTTTTAAGTGGCATTCAACGTTTTGGGACCCAGTGGTTTGAACCTTCATGTAAGTAAAATTTTCTCAAGAGAATAAACTCATGGTAGAAATGACCGTAGGGACAGAGGAGCACTACAATGGTATGGATATCTTCTACCCCAAGGTAAATGGGATGTATGATAATGATTTTCCTCCTATTCAGAGTGCAGCAGGAAGCAGTGTGCTTAGGAAAATGGTAATAATTAACCACTCACTTAACGTCCAAATAATTTAATGTATGTACATGCAAAGTGGGCTTCCCTGATGGCTCAGTGGTAAAGAATTACCTGCAATGCAGGAGACACAGGTTCTGTCCTTGAGTTGGGAAGATCTCCTGGCGAAGGAAATAGCAACCCACTCCAGTATTCTTGTCTGGGAAATTCTGTGGACAGAGGAGTCTGGCGGGTTACAGTTCATAGGGCTGCAAAGAGTCAGAGTTGACTTAGTGACTAAATGACAATAACATGCAGAATGTTCATACTTACTCATTCTGCAAAGTGATGGTAAATATATATATATATGGAGGTGTTGCACAGATGGAAAATTTTATCAGGTCTGAAATGATCTGAGGAGCCGGAAGATGTCACCTCTGCCACAGGTGCCAGAGAGGAATGTCAGGAATGCTCAGGGCAAAGCGCTCAACGCTGAGATTCAGAGTAACGTCTGTAGTCCAGCCCAATCCACCCTTCACAATGCACAAGTCGTGTGGGGCTCTGTCAGGCTGAAACTGGAGACAGGGAAGGAAGGCTTCCACATCCTTTGTAAATCAGGGGACAGGCAGATCTTTTTAAAGTTATCATGTATATTCTGTGTCTTTAGCGGTCAAACACTCCTAATCTAATCCTACGCCATTGACTAGGCTTGCCATGCCTCTCATTTAAAGATTCTGCCACGAAAAATTCCCCAGAGCCAATTATACAGAGTGAAGTAAGCCAGAAAGAAAAACACCAATACAGTATACTAACACATATATATGGAATTTAGGAAGATGGCAATGACGACCCTGTATGCAAGACAGGAAAAAGGACACAGATGGGTATAACGGACTTTTGGACTCAGAGGGAGAGGGAGAGGGTGGGATGATTTGGGAGAATGGCATTCTAACATGTATACTATCATGTAAGAATTGAATTGCCAGTCTATGTCTGACGCAGGGTGCAGCATGCGTGGGGCTGGTGCATGGGGATGACCCAGAGAGATGCTGTGGGAAGGAGGTGGGAGGGGGGTTCATGTTTGGGAACGCATGTAAGAATTAAAGATTTTAAAATTTAAAAAAAAATTAATAAAAAAGAAAAGAAAAAAGAAAAAAAAGAAAAATTCCCCAAAATATGTAACAAAGAAAGAATTCCTTTGAAGCAACAGGAAACAAAGATTAATGGAGGAATATTTTCATTCTTATCTAAGATATTAAGGCAAAGAAAAATCAGAATTCATTTCAGGATTAAAAAGTGAAATTCCCTTTCCAGTATACAAATAATTCCTGACTTTCTTTAACAATTTCAGGAGTTGGGTCTGATTCTTTTTACCCCTTATAACCTCTTGAGCAGTTTCTGGATTCCCTGCTTGATCTCCTTGGTTCTCACACCATAAACAATGGGGTTCAGAGCTGGGGGGATGAGGTGGTGCAGGATGTTGAGCAGGATGGGGACATCTGGGGGAATCCTCTTCCTGGCCAGGTTAGTGATGACCAGCACCAGCAGGACTGTGCTGAAGAAGAGGATGAGGATGAAGTGGGAACCGCAGGTGCTCAGGGCCTTGGCAGCAGCTCCCTCAGCTTTAATCCTTAGCACAGCTTTCAGGATACAAGAGTAGGAGAGAATGATAAGGATGAGGTCAGAGCCCAGTAGGGTCCAGCCTGCCACAAACTGGTAGAGCCGATTGAAGGTGATGTCATCACAGGAGAGTTTGGACACAGAGAGGTTAGTGCAGATGCAGTTCTTGATGATGTTCTCCGCACAGTATCTGAGTCTGGCAGAAAGGATTGGAACAGGGAGGAAAAAGAGGCCATTCCGGGCCACTACAAAGATGGCAGCCCTAGCTACGAATTGATCAGTGATGATGGAGGGGTACCGTAGTGGGTGGCAGATGGCCACATAGCGGTCATAGGCCATGACCATGAATGTGCAGGACTCCATGGCAAGGAAGCAATTCATGATGAACATCTGGAGGAAGCAGCCTGAGAAGCTGATGGACCTGAGGTCAAACCAGAAGATGGCCAGGACCTTGGGGATGACGGTGAAGCAGAGCACCATGTCCAGCAGGGAGAGGAGGCTGAGCAGGTAGTACATGGGCTCATGCAGAGAGGCCTCCAGCCGGATGGTGATCAGGAGGGTGGCGTTGGCCCCCATGGCCAGGAGGAAGAGGAGACTGAGGGGCAGGGACAGCCAGTGCTGCCAGCTCTGGTAGTTAGGGAAGCAGATGAGGAGGAATTCGGAGACTGGGGGAGTGGAGTAGTTGCTGTGTGATATCATGTAATGTTTTCTGATCACACTGAAAACACACAGTCCTTAAAATATAGGACAGAATATATTACCACAGAAAGTATGCATTCTAGATATGCTCTTAACCTGTCCCAATGAAGTTTTCAAACCATCATCAATCATTGCTGACATTTACCTGAACAAACTTTATGCTATATTATGCTGAATGTTTATATTCATTAACTCATATCATCCTTTTAAAAGCACTTAAATGTAATTAATATTGTTATTCTAACTTTGCAGATAATGAAAGTGTACAGATAAAGGGGAGCAAGATACTTTGATCAGAATTAAAAAGTTAGTATGTGAAGCCAGGACTGAGAACCAAGGAATTTGACTCTAGAGCTCTTTCACGATATTTAGCCTCAGTAAGCACAGTTTAATTAAGGCTTTCCTTCCCTCAGAGTTTAAAAGGGACAGCTACACAGAGGGCTGTGTTCAGCTGACCACATGGAAGTCTTAGAAAAGCCCAGCCATTTCTGTACAATTGGACAGGGACTGACTTCAGGATTCTTTATTTTCATAAAAGATTAGAGGTACATATTCCTTGACCCCACCGAAGAAGAATATGTTCTTCCATCCTCAAAGAGGATTTTATTTCAAGGCATAATGTTTATCATTCTCTTACTGGATTATTTGCTGCTATTTCTCTTTGTGAAACTGGAAGAGTGCTTTCTTTGGTTTGAGTCCTTTAGAAAAGACTGTGAATTTCCTATCCTAGTGACAGAGACAATCAGTATTGAGGGATACCAGGAGGTTGTCAGTATTGAGGCATACCAGGAGGTTACCAAAAATAAAATAGAAAACTAGTTAGAGAGTGAGATTTAGGCATATGAACTTCAATAGGAATTCATATACCTGGTTAGCAAAATTATCTGTGATTTCTTGTGGCCGGACCCAATGATCCCAGCATTTGGAATCTGTTCTGTAAACTCACCTGCTTTGATTCCATTTGTTTCTTGGATTGGGTACTGTCTTATCCCCCTCACTGCTAAACAGAGATGAGGGTGAACCAAGTACTAAGAAGGATGACAACAGCGGACGCACCAGTCAAAGAACAGGAAAGAGCCAGAGAATCACGGCAGGATGAAGACGGGAGCCCAGGCAGTATGTAGTCAACAGAGCTGAGGTTCTTAATGATGCTTATGAGTACTGTCTGACAAGTCTCTTGCAGGAGGGTGAAGTGGGTGCAAGGAGGTATCAGACTTTTGCTGTCAGATAAGAATTGGAAAAAGGACTTTCACTTTGAATGTCTCAGACTTCCCAAATGCAGATTTTATCAATATAACCCACACACACACACACAATTTCTACCCATTGTAAGGCTTTTAAGACAAACCAAGGATTCTGGGATTAAAACAGCAATAAGGAAAATGATGTATCAACTCTGTCCTGTATTCCCATTTGTGATTAAGAAAATTACCCTATGTGAATCGGAGAAATAAGAATAGTAAACATACTCACCTTTCCTGAAAAGGTTTCTCCTTTCCAGTTACTTCAAGTTCTGAATCCTCAGAGTGGTTTGATCTATTTGAACAAATGAGAAAAGAGTCAGTGCCTTCTCAGTACTCAGTTTTATCGTAAAGCATACAAATGTATAACATGGATTAAGGAAAAACAGTTATCTTCCGAGAGCTTAATTAATAGAGGAAAATTAACCTATCAATACTTACAATACAGTATGGTTGCGGCCCAGTAAAGATGATCTTACAAACAACTGGAAAGAGACAGAAGTACAGATGAATGAAACAATGTGTTATGCTTGAAATGTGGACCTTAGATGGAAATGAATTCCAATTCTGGCTTTTATACTCATTGTACCACCCTGACAGCTATTTAAACTCTTTGGTACCTAGTTTTCTCATTTATAAAACAGATAAATGATATTTAGCTTCAGCGTTGTTGTGGGGACAAAAAGGATCATTTCCTGAGATTCTGTTAGCCCAGGGATATGACAAGCTAAGAGCATCAGAATAGGAAACAAAAAGGGATAACATTCACCTGGGGAGAGGAGAGGGTCACTCTTATAGGTAATGGCAAGAGAAGAAAGGTCTGCCTAGGTGGGTGCTCAGTAATAAATAATGATACAGTTTAGTGGGCTGGTAGATCCCAATTTCTTTGGGGAGAGGAGATGGGGGAGAAGAGTGTCAGGAGACAAACTTTACAGGCATGAAGGAGCATATGCCGCCATTCACAGCCCACCTGGCAGTAGGCATTGTCAGGTACATCCTAAGGTATCAACAGAGAATTTCACACAGGGAAGTGCCATGCTACAGACGAGACAAAGGATACTTGCACACAAGCCTTTTAGAGAGTCCCAAATAGTTCAGAGGAAAAGTGATCAAGATCTGAACACAGGCATGTAGATGGAGAAGAAAGGATGTATTAGAGGGATGAGGAGGACTCTTGAATTTGGTGTAAGAAAAGACGAGATGCAGGGAGACTGGAGTTATAGAACATGACCAAAAGTCTTTTAAGTGACATGGGAAAGAAATGTCCCTTTCAGACCTCCAATAACACTGATATAGTACAGCAATATACTTTCAGCTCCATCTTATAGTCTCTCTTAAATTCCTTGATAGCCAGAACCATTTTTTTCTCTGTATATGTATTCTCCTCATTGAAAGTAAGGCCTCTTATTCTAAGAAGTGAGGACTTGTTGGCCATCTGGGCATAGATTTGATCGCCAATACTCCAATTCCATTAGTTTTTACTCACAGGCTGATGTTTATAAAGGAGTGGCTGCTATGATTCTTTGTTCCAGGTACTAACAAAGAAATCGTGTTCTCTGACCATGATATATTGGATCTGGAAAGGTCAGATAAGTCTTAAATAACCAAAAATATAATAGAATATATCAGTCCATTCTGAAGGAGATCAACCCTGGGATTTCTTTGGAGGGAATGATGCTGAAGCTGAAACTCCAGTACTTTGGACATCTCATACGAAGAGTTGACTCACTGGAAAAGACTCTGATGATGGGAGGGATTGGGGATAAGAGGGAAAGGGGATGACAGACGATGAGATGGCTGGATGGCATCACTGACTCGATGGACGTGAGTCTGAGTGAACTCCGGGAATTGGTGATGAACAGGGAGGCCTGGCGTGCTGCAATTCATGGGGTCGCAAAGAGTCGGACACAATTGAGCGACTGAACTGAACTGAACTGATAATAGAATATCCAAGCCCAGAAATGGCTGCCTAGAAAAAGGAATGATCATCTTGGCTCACAGATGGATTTAGACTAGGTTGGAAAGAAAGATTCTGACCCAGCTAGGCGCACAGCCTTAGTCTCCCAGCCATGATATGGGTGAAGGGCTTTGAGCCTAGAGTTGTTTGAAGCCCATAAACCTTATACAAGATTTATATGGCCACAGGATCTAAGTATCTTCACAGGATCAACATCTGTACTAGGCCCTCTTGAAAGCATTCCATCTCCTTTTTATTCCTGTACTCACCTCCTTTCTTCATTGCCTCCTTCTTCACAATTTTCCTGGCCCCAGCTGGGACTTACCACCTCCAGAAGTTTGCACTGCTGCTCCTTCTGGTTGTTGGGGAAAGTACCTGAACTGGCCCTTCCAAAGGCTCTAGAGGCTGATTTTATGGGCTCCAGCTTCACTGTGCCCCTTCCATCCCCATTGCTCACAGGGGTTGGTGCCCTTGTCAGACACCTGTACCCCAAGGCCCTGTGGTCTATTTCCCAATAGAGTATATTAATTCAGCACTGTGAGCAAAGTGAGAGAGAAAGAGATCAAAAGCTCTTGGGGAGTCTGAATAAAGAAAAAAAAAAAAAAAACAAGAAAAGAAGTGTAAGGAAACTGAGGGATGAGAACCTTCTCAGAAAAAAATTTCTATAGTTGCACCTGTGGAGAAAGACAGAATAAATTACCCTCAACAACTGTAAGTCTGTGTAGGGAGGTGACAGAGGAATACCCCCAGTGATCAAAAGAGCAGGGATCTCAGAGGAGCATGGACCACAGGCAACTGTGGGGGCCAGGAAGCACTTTCCAAGTGTCCCATCTCATGCGATGGGAGGATCAGTGGTTTGGACCCAAGCAAATACCTGGGAGTGGCCCTCTTTGCAAGTGGATGGACTCTTGTCCAAGATTTCACCTTCAAGACTATTCTTTGTCTGAACCATCACTGTGGTTTCAGGAAATGCTAGTTAACAATCCACATCTTATACAGAGCACCACTTGGCATTGCTTTCTTGGGAAAACAAGAGGGATTGCCACCAGTACAGCCACCACACTGAACTGAAAATCAGGCCTAAAAATAGCCTCTCCTGTGAAGGTCTTCAAATGCTTCTTAGGATAGGGACACTCAGGCTAAATGTAGGATCTTTGGGACCTTGTGCACAGGAATCACAGAGAGAGGAGTCCAGGTGGAGTCTGGTTCTAGGTCTCACACTCTCCTACACACAACTGCTGGAGAAGGAGATATCAGGGCAGAAGGAAAAAAAGGAGCAGAGAAAAAGAGGAGACGAAGATAGGAAAAAAGGGAAGGGAGAGAAGGAAAGAAGACAGGAGTTTAGTAAGGAAACTTAACAAAGCTATTGAACGATTGTAGTTAATGTTTTTATGTATGCAATTGAGTTTACAAAATCACACAGTTAAAAAATTGATTTTGTCCATGTTTGTGAGAAAATGAAACTAAAATATGGCAGGTTTAAATTATCTACCCAATTCATATAGCTAACCATAGCCTAAGCAGGATAATAAAGGTGATTTCCAAACATTAAAATTCAAGTCTCTTTAGAAAAAAGTGAGTGTCAGGAGGTTCTTTCTCAAGAGTATATGGGACATTGATCATTCCATCACTCAGTGAAGAGTAGGAAAAATGAGACATGGTGATCACTATATTGTGTTTATTATTTGGTAAAGTATGCAATCCATTTAGTTGAGGGAAAAAGACTGGTGCAGAAGAAAATCAAAGTTTATGATTCTAAGTAAGGCAGAATTTACCCTATAGCAGGAAAAAGAAATGAAAAGTTATAGTCTCAAGAATGTCTTCTAGCTAATACTAGTCAGCTGGATAATGTAGTACAGAGCTCCTCAGACTTCTCTCAAGTAATCAACATACCTAGGAAGTCAGGGAGCCTGCGCCCACCTCACCCGTGGGGAAACAAGATACATGGACCCATAAATATTCCTCTTTTGGCTGAGTCTGCAGACAAGTCAATACTTACTTTTACAGGAGTGATCATAGGTCTTCGGAAACTCTCAGCCTATTTTTCAAACGGGACACAGTTCTTATTTCTATTATAAACATCCAAGTAAATGCAACAAATTCAGTGACTTTGTTGAGGAAATCCATCAAGGTCTATCTTCCCTAGATATAAACACCTCTAGTTCCTCTTCCCAGTTAGGTCCCAACAACAGTGTCTCCTGACAGACAACAAACTACGTGAACTCAAAGACTGAGCAGAAAATCATCATTTGTTTTAATTAAATGTTGAACTCCTGCGGTCACCATGGCAGAGTGGCAAGGAAGGTCTCAGGAGAACATTTAGATGGTCCTGAGCTGGGGGCTGGGTCTGGGGAGGGATTCGGATCTCTGCATCACATCCATTGGACTTCTATCCCTGGCACGCAGCTTACCTATGCTCCACCCAGTGCCTTCTCTTCCTTCCTACTACAGGTGATAGGGATGACAGAAAACCATGGAAGGGATCTAAGTGTGTCCCTCTGCTTCTCTCTCTTATGTCTAAAATAAAACATGGAGAATTACTTAATAAATCTTCTGGAAGAATCAAACAAGAGGTAGATCAGGCTGTAGGGTAGACAGTGTCTCAGAGAGACCAGAAGAGCCATAGAAATTTCCGAAGATTCTCCTACCACGTCTCACCTTTCTCACACCACAGTTGGATTTTTGCTTGGTCATCAATGTATATAAATGATAGTTCAGTTCAGTTCACTTCAGTTCAGTTCCATCGCTTAGTCGTGTCCAACTCTGCGACCCCATGGACTGCAGCACACCAGGTTTCCCTGTCCATCACCAACTCCCGAGCTTGCTCGAACTCATGTCCATTGAGTCGATGATTCCATCCAACCATCTCATCCTCTGTCATTCCCTTCTCCTCCCACCTTCAATCTTTCCCAGCATTTGAATCTTTTCAAATGAGTCAGTTCTTCACATGAGGGGACCAAAATATTGGAGTTCTAGCTTCAGCATCAGTCCTTCCAATGAATATTCAGGACTGATTTCCTGTAGGATGGACTGGTTGGATCTCCTTGCAGTCCAAAGGACTCTCAAGAGTCTTCTCCAACACCACAGTTCAAAAGCATCAATTCTAACATGTATACTATCATGTAAGAATTGAATCGCCAGTCTATGTCTGATGCAGGATACAGCATGCTTGGAGCTGGTGCATGGGATGACCAGAGAGATGTTATGGGAGGGAGGTGGGAGGGGGTCCATGTTTGGGAATGCATGTAAGAATTAAAGATTTTAAAATTTAAAAAAATAAAAAAATAAAAAAAAACAAAAGCATCAATTCTTCAGCACTCATCTTTTTTTATAGTCCAACTCGCACATTCATACGTGACTACTGGAAAAACCATAGCTTTGACTAGACAGACCTTTGTTAGCAAAGTAATGTCTCTGCTTGTTAATATACTGTCTAGGTTGGTCATAACTTTTCTTCCAAGGTGCAAGAATCTTTCATTTTCATGGCTGCAGTCAACATCTGCAGTGACTTTGGAGCCCAAAAAAAATAAAGTCTGTCACTGTTTCCACTGTTTCCCCATCTATCTGCCAGGAAGTGATGGGACCAGATGCCATGATCTTAGTTTTCTGAATATTGAGTTTCAAGCCAGCTTTTTCACTCTCCTCTTTCACCTTCATCAAGAGGCTCTTTAGTTCTTCACTTTTTGTTTTGGCAGCTGCCACGTTATCCTGATGCTTTTGAACTGTGGTGTTGGAAAAGACTCTTGAGAGTCCCTTAGACTGCAAGGAGCTCAAACCGGTCAATCCTACAGGAAATCAGTCCTGAATAGTAATTGGAAGGACTGATGCTGAAGCTGAAACGCCAATACTTTGGCCACCTGATGTGAAGAACTGACTCATTGGAAAAGACCCTGATGCTGGGAAAGATTGAAGGTGAAGAAGGGAATGACAGAGGATGAGATGGTTGGATGACATCACAGACTCTATGGACATGAGTCTGAGTAAGCTCCAAGAGTTGGTGAAAGACAGGGAAGTGTGGCATGCTATGGTCCATGGGGTTGCAAAAAGTCAGACATAACTGAGCAACTGAACTGAACTGAGTAGCAAAGACTCATAGAAACCACCACTGAGAAGAGACTAGATGATGTGGATAGCTGTCCTCTCAAGACTGATAGTCTTGCTGCTGCTAAGTTGCTTCAGTCATGTCCAACTCTGTGCGACCCCAAAGATGACAGCCCACCAGGCTCCCCCATCCCTGGGATTCTCCAGGCAAGAACACTGGTAGTCTTAGATAGACACGATTATGCAGAAAAGGAGTATCATAGGGGAAAAGGAAATAAAGAAAAGAAAGAAAAGTGTTACATTATGCCAAAGAAAATTCTTATGTGTTTTGTGATGCTACTGCCTAAAAATGTCTGGGATGTGTGTTCAATTGCTAAGTGGTGTCTGACTGTTTGCAATTCCATGGACTGCAGTCTGCCAGGCTCTTCTGTCCATGGGATTTCCCAGGCATTCTTGGGAGTCAGTTGCCAATTCCTTCTCCAGGAGATCTTCCCAACTCATGGGTCAAACCCACATTTCTGGAATTATGGATTCCTATTCCTTGCAGGAAACCCCCAGAGATATTTTCCCAACCAGAGCCAATGCTGAAGCTGAATCAGTTCTTGTAGTTCTTACTATGATTACGAGATACCCCTCAGCCACAAACATCAAGAAACTTTGGGAAAACAAGGTTTATTGCTCACACATCCTATAGGGTAAAGAGCATACCTGAGCCATACAAGAAGGTCAGGGGTACTGAAGAGGGAGAGACAGAGAATGGACCTGAGGTTCTGCTTTTATTGGGGCCAAAGGTGAGGTCCCAAGGTTTTCACAGTTTCACTCTTTATTGGTGAATTTAAAACAGAAGAGAGAGAATTAAAGTACAAGAAAAGAAAAGCAGGGATAATCAGCAGACCATGTATTTATAGGACCAGAGCTTTCTAAACTTTCACAGGCTGGCATCCTGGTTCTTACCTAGTCATGTCACTGGTGATATGTTTATTTGAGATGAATGGTTTTGTTTCATTTTTTGGTTTTTTTGGAGTATACATAGGTGATTTACAATGCTGTGTTAGTTTTATATATATATATATATATATATATATATATATATATATATATATATCCACTTTTTTTTATTGTTTTTCCCATATTGGTCACCACAGAGTATTGAGTAGATTTCCCTGTGCTATAGTAGATCCTTTAAGTTGTGTATTTTACATATGTGGTGTTTAGCCGCTCAGTCCTGTCTGACTCTTTGCGACCCCGTGGACTGTAGCTCACCAGGCTCCTTGTCCATGGGATTCTCCAGGGAAGAATACTGGAGTGGGTTGCCACGCCTTCCTCCAGGGGATCTTCCCAACCCAGGTCTCCCGCATTGCAGACAGATTCTTTACCATCTGACCACCAGGGAAGCCCATTTTACATATAGTACTGTGTATATGTCAACCCTGATTTCAGATGTGCACAGCAGTGAACATCAGCTTATAACAAGCATCAGCAAGCAGTAGTTAGAAGCAAGGTCTTAGTTTCCCAGACCAGGAGTCCTAATCACTGAACCACATGGGACCAGCAGTTAGAGCCAGGATCCCTAGTCTTTGCCTGCCTCATCAAGAACAAATTCAGGAGAGGAGGCAGAAGCTAGAGTAAAGTAAAAAGTTTATTGAAAAGTACTTGCAGAAAGGGGCACAGGTGAGCTCAGAGAGAGGGTCGCCCCCTTGGGAAGTTTAAATCCCTTATAAGGGGGCAGCTTTCTGGGTCTTGGTCCTCTCTCAGGCCAACCATCTTGCTTTGTCCCCCTCCCCTGTTAACCTGTTTTAGGACCCTCCCCTGGGGTGCGCATGCACACCTTTACCAAGATGGATCTCAAAGTGAAGGCTTCTGGGAAGAGCAAGACTCATTATGGCCTAGAATTATTCTCTGACGTTTGACTCCAGGGAGACTTTCTTCACATGTATAGCATCTCCCTTGTCCCAAAAGAGGAGGAAGGGGAGATCCCTCAATCCTTTACTCAGACAGTTTTTGCCTCTCTTTGTCCTTGCCTTGATTATTCCCTTGACGTGTTTACAGGAGACAAAGACTGGCTATTTACTCTGTTTCTGTGTTACTTCCATTTTGAAGAACAAATGAGAGGCTTGCTCATTGTAAATTTCTCAACTGGAGCCCACCTATCTGTTGCCCCAGGAAATGCAAAAGGAGGCTGGCTGATTGTAAATGTCCAACTTGGAGCCCCTCTATCTCCTATCTCAATCCCAATCTCCCAATTTATACCTACTTTCCCCCTTGGTAATCATATGGTTGTTCTATATTTAGTTTATAAAATAATCTCCATAAAGGCTATACCAATTTATATTCCTATCAACAGTATAGAAGGGTTTCCTTTTCTCCACACCCTCTCCAGCACTGATTGTTTGTAAATTTTTGATAATAGCCATTCTGACCACTCTGAGATAATATCTTATTTTAGTTTTATTTGAAGGAGATGAATATTTTTAAAGCATATGCCTCAGCAATCAGAAGCCTAATGTCAGGCACTTACATTATAATCAAAAAAGCTACCTGTCAGGTGCTTACACTACTACAGTGTGATTCTAGCATCTGGAATTGACCTAGTACTAACATATCAGAGGGCTTCCCTGGGTAGCTCAGCTGGTAAAGAGCCCGCCTGCAATGCAGGAGACCCCGGTTCAATTCCTGGGTTGGGAAGTTCCCCCAGAGAAGTCATAGGCTACCCACTCCAGTATTCTTGGGATTCCCTGGTGGCTCAGTGGGTAAAGAACTTGCCCGCAGTGCAGGAGACCTGAGTTCCATCCTTGGGTTGGGAAGATCCCCTGGAGGAAGATGTGGCAACCCACTTCAGTATTCTTGCCTGGAGAATCCCCATGGACAGAGGAACCTGGTGGGCTACAGTCCATGGGGTCGCAAAGAGTCAGACACAACTTAGCAACCCAGCATATACACTTCTCAATATAGGCTTCCCAAGTGACTCAGTGGTAAAGAATCTGCCTGCGGTGCAGGAGACGCTGGCTTGATCCCTGGGTCAGGAAGATCCCCTGGAGAAGGAATTGGCTACCCACTCCCATATTTTTGCCTGGGAAATCCTATGGACAGAGAAGCCTGGTAGGCTACAGTCCATGGGGTCGTAAAAGAGTCAGACAAGACTTAGTGACTAAAACAAACAACATTTAGAAAACAATTGCCATAAATGAGCTTGGCTTTTAGAGAAAGCTTTTGGCAAACAATTAAAATAGTTGTCGACCCTAATATTTTATGAGCAGAGAACAGGCTACAAATACAGTACCTCCGAAAGAAGTCACGTGCTCCAATGCCTGATTCATTTAATGTCACTGGGGACAACCCCCCAAACAAAGAACGAGGGGACATAGAAAACAATGGTCAGGAGATACTCTCCCAAAGAACATAACTGGTATCTAGTTGGGGATCTTCCCCAACTGTCAGGAGATTAAGATGTGATGCCTGCCCCCAAAGCATTCCAGCATTACCATTGACAAGTTCCTGTGATATGTATCCCATGCTTCACTTTCAACTTAGACTCTTAATGGCTAGTACCCAGTTTCTGCTCCACCGGTAAACATGTGATAAAACAAGGAAGATGATGGTCCAGGAGGAGCCACATCAGGACTGATGAAGATGACCACACATTCCTGGTGAACTTGGACTCTGTGCTGCATTCAGTGACTAAATGAGAGTTTGGGTAGCCTCGCTTGGAAAGAGTCAAGTATGTGTTACATGTGAGAGTCTCTCATATTATTTCTCTTAAGAAATAAATATTTAGTCACCTGGCCTCTCCTCTAGGCAGCTAGATTTATGTGAGGATTCTGGCCAATTCAATGGTAAAGAGAATGATGTAAATCTCTCCCAGATTGGCCCCTAAAATATCCCACAAGATTCTGCACACTGTCTCCCTTCATTGTGTGACACGATCATGCTCACTCATTCAGTTGTGTCCAACACTCAGTGACCCCATGGACTGTAGCCCACCAAGCTCCTCTGTCCATGGGATTCTCCAGGCAAGAATACTGGAGTGGGGTGCCATTTCCTTCTCCAGGGGATCTTCCCAACCCAGGGATCAAACCCACAGCTCTTGTGTCTCCTGCATTGGCAGGTGGATTCTTTATCACTGAGCTACCTGGTAAGCCTCACTGTGTGAAAGTCAGATGCAGAAGGATCTGTGAAAGTCTCTAAGGGCTTATAAAGCAAAATACCCAAATATGACAGAAGCATGGGTCTGTCAGAGCTACATTTTGCACCTAATATCTCTTTCCTTTGTTGTTGTTCAGGCGCTAAGTCATGTCCAACTCTTTGTGACCCTATGAACTGCAGCACGCCAGGCTTCCTTGTCCTACAGTATCTCCCAGAGCTTCTCTAACTCATGTCCATTGAGTCAGTGGTGCCATGCAACCATCTCTTCCTCTGTTGCCCCTTCTCCTCCTGCCCTCAATCTTTCCCAGCATCAGAGTCTTTTCCAATGAGTTGGCTCGTCACATCAGGTGGCCAAATTATTGGAGCTTCAGCTCCAGCATCAGTCCCTCTAGTAAATATTCATGGTTTATTTCCATTAGGATTGACTGGTTTGATCTTCTTGCTCTCCAAGGGACTCTCAAGAGCCTTCTCTAGCACCACAATTTGAAAGCATCAGTTCTTCAGTGCTCGGCTTTCTTTATGGTCCAGCTCTCACATCCATACATAACTACTGGAAAAACCATAGCTTTGACTCTGCAGATCTTTATCAGCAAACTGATGTCTCTGCTTTTTAGTACACTGTCTAGGTTTGTCATACTTTCTCTTCCAAGGAGAAAGCATCCTTTAATTTCCCCTTGTAGTTCCTCTGTTTTGCCTGCCACAAAGAAGGCTGCCGAGCTACTGAACTGCAAGACGCAATAACTGGGTTTCTGACGCCTGCCTATGACTATTTTTGAAACAATGCAAGAAGGAAACACGATCCTAACACCTTTGTTCCTCATCACGGACTCTTGACTGTGAGCTCTCATCTTATATAAGCCCCTAGACTTCTCACGGAGAGGGGGCACAGCTCTTGAGGCATGAGCCTACCCTGTTCCCCTCTTGGCAGACCAAGAATTAAAGCCACCTTTCTATTTCCTCCAAACTCAGTCTCCATATTTTTTATTTGACTTCAGTGGGCAGAGACAGCCAAGATGTAAGCCAGCAACATGAATATCTGATTCATGTGATTGATTTGATATTGTTCTTAGGATGCTTGGGTCTGGTGCACAGGGATGATCCAGAGAGATGATATAGGGTAGGAGGTGGGAGGGGGGGGTTCAGGATTGGGAACTCATGTACACCCATGGCTGATTCATATCAATGTATGGCAAAACCAATACAGTATTGTAAAGCAAAATAAAGTAAAAAAAAAAAAAAAGTCACTGAAATAAAGGAAACCAGAATGTAAATTATTATATCATTTTATTTTTTAATCTTTCAACCCCCACCCCACAGGCTTCTGAGCAGGAAGTACAGTATTTTTGTCTCAAATCTACCCTAGCCCTCCCGCTGAGTGTTGGAGATCCCAGGAATTTTTCAGAGTTGTCAGTTTCCTTGTAAGAATGAGAAGAGGTGGAGAACCAAATTCAATCCAATATTGCTATTCCTACTTGTAGCCACACGGGGGCACCGTTGACATGTCAACAACGAAGCTTTTCTTGACTCCTTGCAGTAAGGCTATCCCGTTTAGACTCGCTGGCTGCACAGTCTTGATGTCCCACAGTCCGCCTTTGAGGTCACACCTTTCACGGTTAACACCCGCATGCTCAGAGTACACCCCGAAGCACACTACAGTATCAAATGGCTATGTGCTAAGAGGCTCCCAAACGCCACTTTATGATCGTGGAAATGTAGTTTCGCTCTCTCAACAACGTTTAGGTCTTTGTTTTGAACATTGATCACCAGCATAGACTCTCTTTCCTCCAGATAATTTAATTTCAGGAAACTTGTTGCTTTCTCTTGCCGCTGAATCTTGATTTAAATCTGCTCTGTTCCTAGAGAGCAGTGTTCAGTGGTTTCAGATCTTTTCAAAAGACTCTGTTTCCTCATGTAAGTGTGACTAACCTGAGTGGCCTTGACAGGTCAATTTTCTCCCCCTCCTCTTGTTCTTAGTACACCCCCTTCTAGTACAACTGTACCACAGTTACCAAAGTGACTCTTCACAGACCTTCTCATTTAAACTGAAAAAAAAAACTATGTCCCTCCATTTTATTTATTTTTTCTCAGTTTTATTGAGATATAATTGACATATGGCACTGTATAAGTTGAAGGCACACAGAAATGACGTGACTTACATATACAGTGAAATGATTGCTACAAAATTTTAGTTAACATCCAACATCTCATACAGATAGCCAAAAAAATAAAAAACAATTTTTCCTTGTGATGAGAAATTTTAGGATTCGCTTTCTAAGCAGCTACAACACAGAGCAGTATTAACTATAGTCATCACGTTGTACATTGCACCTCCAATACTTATTTATAACTGGAAATTTGGACATTTATACTCCACCAGTTTAAAACTCCTTTAGTTTATGTCACTTCATTCTATCCACTCTAGACAGCTCTCAAAGATTTCTACTAAGTACCTTTGCAATGCTATGATTACTTTACAGCTGAGTTGTGTCTGCCCTTCAAGACCAGGCTCTTTGAGTTACTCTGTTCCTCCATTCTCTTTATCTACATGGAGATTCACCCCAAAGCCTGTCTTGGTACCACTGTGTCTCCTTCCTTGAACCATTTGCACTGGGCTTGACAATTCTGAGAAACTGTGGTCCTCTTAACCTTAATCATCTACAGAAGACTCCTATGATAATTAAATATTATCATGCCTAAAAACCAGAATATTGCAAGCATTCAAAATATTTGAGCTTTTAATTTCATTAGTATTACTATCATTATTATCAGTATATCTGGACATTGTAATTCCTAGTATCATATTGGGCCAGAGGTGTTAAAGTTGGCCCTTCTGTCTTCTAAGGAACAGTAGGAGATGATGGCGGAAAAAATTATTTGGGCAACCATGAGATGGAGAGAAGGCCTACCAAAGAATTCCTTTTTAAAAAATGACAAATACTGAATCACATCTGTGGCTCTGGCTTGAGAAAATGAGAGCTAGGTCTGGGGGTATTGAGAGCACTATCTTGCAAAGAAATGGATGTCATTTTTCCTTTCAGACTGTTATTGAGTGTGGTTTTGGAAGAATCTGCCCCTGGAGCCTGTATCAGCATTGACTTGCAGTTACTTTTATCCCCATAGGGTGGCGCAGTGGATCTCCATTCCTGTTAACCAGCTTAATACTAAATTCTTTCACAACTGAAACCTGCCCCTAGAGCATCACGTCACATCTCTTCACCTGTCTGCCCTGTAGGACTTGACTCTCTCTCCAGTCCACTAGGTGTATCCTATACTGCAGGGACTGCATAACTGTCCTTCACGTGGTCCTAAGTTTTCAGACTCAAACATTTGGAGCTGTGCCAGTAATGACCTCTTGTCACTCAGAGCTACACCCTCCCATCCAAACATCTTGTGATACTGGGGTTTAGACTCTAGGACTCTGGGTCAGCTGGATCCTTCTCAGTTTTTACCTACAGAGAGGAACAGAGAAAGACTGGAAGGTGGAGGCGGTGGGGCGTGAAGGGGGATACTTGTTCCTTCCCCTTTCATTAGTATCCCTCAGCAATGACTCTTCATTCTGGCAGTGAAATTGGTTTCAGCTTCCAGGATTGGTTGGTTGGTTGCTTTGGATTTTGTTTGGGTTAGAGTTTCAGAATTCCCAGAATCAAGTCAGCCTCTCTGAAATCCCTCAGAGATACCAGCAGCAGCATAGAGTCCTTGCTCAGAGGTCTCTGTCCCAGCTCTAAGCGCACCTCCGCTGAGCCCTTGTGACTCGACTACCAGTCAGAGGCAGCTCCCTCCTCAGAGCTGTGAAACCAGTTCAATGAGCCCCCCGCCAGCCTGCTGGCTCCTAACGCCCCAGCGCTTCCCAAGTATAAGGTTCTTCCCTCAGGTACTGTCCCTGTGTTACTTCAGCATCCTCTCCCTCTTTTTTCCTTTTTTTTTTTAATTTTCATGTGTCCAATACTTATTTAATCAAGTGCTTACTTTAAATTCTCTAAAAGTAATCTGTGAGATTCATTTCCTCCTGAATGGACCCACTTTTATCCACAAACGTGACACTTCGCTGTCTTTTCACCTCCAACTAGAGCTCCTGAGATGAATCAACCAATAAGACCTGCCTTTCAGTTCACTGCACGTGCCGCTTAAACCCAAGGGGACTTGGCCAACTTCCTGTCCTGGTTCCCCAATTTCTTACTCCGTTGGTATCGCCTCTCCCCCAACCTCAAACTGTTTCCTCATTCTCTAGACTCCCTGAGGGCAGTGAGGCTGTTGAGGACACAGTAAGAGGTTAGCATTGATTTATCATTATTACGAGTGCTCTTTTCCTGTGGTCCTGCAGGTTCTTTGTCACAGGACTCCGTCTTCTCTGAGAATTCATCCCTCTCTAAATAGGAGATACAAGCAGGAAATACCCATGGACATCCATAAGGACAAAACACAGGCAAAGGAAAGTAGGGTGGGGCATTTCTGTAGAAAGACACCAGGCTCTAGAGCCTGGATTTTAATCTCTGCTCTGTCATATATCTGCCATATATATATATATATATATATGATCTCCAGTAGTTTTTTCTCTTAAAATCATATTTTTTTCCTGCTGTGTAAAATAGAAGTAGTAGTAGCTACATGAATGTTGTGAAGATTAAATTGCTTCACTGTAACTGCCCAGGACCAAAGCAGTTGCCCAAGAAAAATGAGTTTCTTCCTCTTGCCTACCCTCTCCTGAACCAGGCAAGAACAAAGGAAGAAATCAGGGTCAGGGTTTTCTCTAGCTCATGTCTGGGGAAAATCACTGAGAAGGAAGGGCAGATAGAATTCTAAATCTGTTTTACAAATTCACATCCCTCTCTGCAGCAGTTTCTGAATTCCTTGCTTTATCTCTTTAGTCTGAACCCCATATACAACAGGGTTTAAGGCAGAGGGTATGAGGTGATGAAAGACATTGAGCAGGATCAGGATGTCCATGGGGACCATCTTTCTGGCCACATTTGTCAACACCACAACCAGAAGGATGGTGCTGAGAAAGAGAATGAGGATGAAGTGAGAGCCACACGTGCTCAGAGTTTTGACTGCAGCTCCCTCAGCCTTGAACTTGAACATAGCTCTTAAGATGAAGATGTAGAAGATGAAAATGAGGGTGAAATCTGAGCCTAGTAAGGTCCAACCAGCCACACACTGGTAGATTGTGTTCTGGGTGAAATTGTCACAGGAAATCCTGGACACAGACAGGTTGGCACAAATGCAGTTCTCAGTGACATTTTCTCACAGTAATGAAGCCTGGCAGCAAGAATGGGAATGGGTAGAATGAGAAGGGCATTTTGTACGGCAATGAAGGTACTAGCTTGGCCACAGCATGGTTAATGAAGATGGATGGGTACCTCAGTGGGTGGCAGATAGCCACATAGCGGTCATAGCCGTGACCAAGAATGCACAGGACTCCATGGGGAGGAAGCTGTTCATGATGAACATCTGGAGGAAGCAGGCTGAGAAGCTAATGGACCTGAGATCAAACCAGAAGATGGCCAGGACCTTGGGGATGATGGTGAGGCAGAGCGCCACGTCCAGCAGGGAGAGGAGGCTGAGCAGGTAGTACATGGGCTCATGCAGAGAGGCCTCCAGCCGGATAGTGATCAGGAGGGTGGTGTTGGTCCCCATGGCCAGAAGAAAGAGGAGACTAAGGGGCAGGGACAGCCAGTGCTGCCAGCTCTGGTAGTTAGGGAAGCAGATGAGGAGGAATTCGGAGACTGGGGGAGAGGAGTAGTTGCTGGGTGAGGTCATCCAGTGAATCCTGAGCTGAGAAGTCTTGTCTTGACTATTTGCTTGGTCAGATACAAAAGGTAATTTTGTTTAATTGATTTCTAAAGTATAGCTCTCGCTCTGTAGGTTGCTAATGATATACAGAAGAAAGAAAATTCCAGGCAATATCCTAAAGATAGAGTGGTGGGACTTGACAATTAATGTTGCTGCTGCTAAGTCACTTCAGTCATGTCCGACTCTGTGCGACCCCATAGACGGCAGCCCACCAGGCTCCTTTGTCCCTGGGATTCTCCAGGCAAGACCACTGGAGTGGGTTGCCATTTCCTTCTCCAGACAATTAATGCTACAGTCTATGAAAGAGAAAAAAAGGATCAGTGTAAACACTAAGGTTTGAAAAGAGAATAACAATAGGTAGTAACCTCACAACATTAAAAATGTGCAACAAATTAAGTCAGTGTAGTACCAGTTTAAGAAAAGCAAAATGATAATAGTATGAAGGAGAAGTTGCTTTCTCCATGAAAATTTTAAGGAACATAGGATCAACTTGTCAGCTAAGCAAAAATCTAATAATATGAGAATATGAATGGTCATTAAATTTTATTGAAAGAGTGTCATTAGTGATCTGAACATGGGTAATTCATTGGACTGGTGGCAATAGAGACCAGAATGAAAGGAGCTGAAGATTCAGTAAGTGAGAAAGTGTAGCTAGAGAAGGCTGACTACATAGCTAAAAGGCTCATTCAAGCTTGCAGGCAAAGGAAAAGGCAAGACAAGAATGAAACACATTGTAGCATGCTTATTTGGGGAAAGATTACAAATTCAGATGGAAAGTAAGATAATTGAAGTAGTTGTTCATTAAGAAAGCAACTTTTTTCTTTACTATTATCATTTCTTTGTAATTTTTTACACATAGATTTTTTACCTCTCTGTCTCCCTCCCTCTGAGGACTGACAACATGCACTTTTCATTGATACACATCAACATTCTCTACCACATAGATTCTTAACAAAAACCTATTGAAAAATACTGGACCTTAGTGTTTTACACAGATGGAAAATTTCAAGGAAGGAGAGTGAAAGTGGAGAATTAGCCAGGGTTTCAGTGCTGAAGGAACTTGGAGGAGGGGAAAGGAGAAGCTCTGATCAATACTACAAACGGTGGCTATATTTAAAATGGATAACCAACAAGGACCTACTCAACAGCACAGGGAACTTTGCTCTGTATTATGTAGCAACCTAAATCGGGAAAGAATTTGAAAAAGGATGCATGTATATGTATAATTTGAATTGGCTCAATGTTAAAGAACCTGCCTGCAACACCAGAGACATGGGTTTGATCTCTGGGTCGGGAAGATCCCATGGAACAGGAAATGGCAACCCACTCCAGTTTTCTTGCCTGGAAAATCCCACAGACAGAGGGGCCTGGTGGGCTACTGTCCATGAGGTCATGAAAGAGTTAGACATGACTGAGCATAGCACACACACATAACTTGAATCACTTTGCCCAAAACTATCACATTGTTAATCAACTATACTCCAGCATAAGATAAAAAATAAATTAAAAATTTTTAAGGAAAAAATGTTTTTTAGAAAATACTACAAATGGTGGTCACTGAGGGTTTGTATGGTGGACTTCAGGGGATGGACAGAGCATGCCACAAAATGTATGTTGAAACCTGGAGGCTTATTCATGTTACTGTCTGCAGGTGCTGCTCAAGAGCCTGTCCCTTGGTGAACGGTAAAACCCTAGGCTAGGTCTCGACTTAAATCTTTTGCCCTTGCCCTAAAACAAACTCAGAATCACTCTGTTGTTCCTGCTATGTTAGTACACATTTTCTTGAATTTCCTTCAACTTAAAATATTGCCAACTTATCCATACAAAATCTCATCTCTCTGTACTCAGCTTTCCTGTTTTTCTTGACCTTCATCCTCCTCATCTTCTGTTTTCTCATCCCTGTTGAGTGCCCTTCTTTGCACTTTGTCCTTTTCTAGCATTGTTTGACATAATATTTATACCTGTTCATGCACCTCCTCAAAGGCTACTTGCTGATCAATTCTCCTGTTTATATGCTTCCATTCATCACTTGTTCACCATGTACTTGTGAAAGGGTTATTGCCCAAAACTCATTAAGTTCAAGGTACTTGCCTTCAGCCACCCAGTGTTATCATTTGGACTCTAAGGTTATCCAATTCAATTTCTTCACTGTTTAAATTGGATAGCAGGTAGGAAGAGAGAAAATCTGGAATGGGAAAGAAGGAAAAGGAAACAAATTTCTAGATGTTCTAATAAGTGTTAAGTATTGGTACATGGAATAAAAAATAATTTAAGGACTCTAAAACTGGATTGACAATATTCACTGGTATATATCAGGCATCTCATATATACCAGGCCTTCAATGTTTAGGATGGACTGGTTCTTCTGAGAATATCATATCTATTCATTTATTTCACAGAAGCACAATGTCAAAAACAAAACTGAGAATCTTTCTCAACTCTGTTTCAATTAGCCCTCTGGAATATCTTATCCAATTCAGGGCACTATGTATCAGGAAATTCCTTGTCAGACTGAGATAAAGTCATAGAAAGTTAAAACATAATAAAAGGCCTTGACCCCCTTTGTGGGGTCAAGTAATTGTTACAAAATATAGATGTGTGAAGAGTGAAAAAAGTTGGATTAAAGCTCAACATTCAGAAAACTAAGATCATAACATTTGGTCCCACCACTTCATGGCAAACAGTGGAAACAGTGAGAGACTTTATTTTGGGGGGCTCCAAAATCACTGCAGATGGTTATTGCAGCCATGAAATTAAAAGACGCTTACTCCTTGGAAGAAAAGTTATGAGCAACCTAGATAGCATATTCAAAAGCAGAGACATTACTTTGCTGACTAAGGTCCGTCTAGTCAAGGCTATGGTTTTTCCAGTGGTCATGTATGGATGTGAGAGTTGGACTGTGAAGAAAGCTGAGCGCTGAAGAATTGATGCTTTTGAACTGTGGTGTTGGGGAAGATTCTTGAGAGTCCCTTGGACTGCAAGGAGGTCCGACCAGTCCATTCCGAAGGAGATCAGCCCTGGGATTTCTTTGGAAGGACTGATGTTGAAGCTGAAACTCCAATACTTTGGCCACCTGATGCGAAGAACTGACTCACTGGAAAAGACCCTGATGCTGGGAAAGATTGAAGGCAAGAGGTAAAGGGGACGACAGAGGATGAGATGGTTGGATGGCATCACCCACTCAATGGACATGAGTTTGGGTGGGCTCTGGCAGTTGCTGTTGGACAGGGAGGCCTGGCGTGCTACAGCTCATGGGGTCGCAAAGAGTAGGACACGACTGAACGACTGAACTGAACTGAATTGATAGATATGTGATCTGCAAAGGACATCAGTGATAAATTCAAAATATTTGAATGGTTATCTTTGGCAAAAGGGTAAAACTAGAACCATTAGAGAAAAATCACAGAGAAACTGAGTTTGGTTAAATGTGAAAGATAGAGTTCTATCAGTCTAAAGAAAGTTATCTGTCTGTAATTTAAACTGCTCTATGGAGACAGTTTGGGGAAAACTTCTTCATCAGTGTTTTTTTTTTTTTTCCTGAGTCCATGTGCCAAATGTCCAGTGATATACTAATTCAGCATTTCTACACATTTATCCCACTGTAGGATTTATAGACCTCCTTTCTTTTCTGGTCAAACAAGATGAAGGCCAATTCTCTGCTTTCACTAAGTCTCCTAACCAAGAAATGAAATGGGGTCCTCTTCTAGGAAGGCAGAGAGAAGAAAGAAAATTAATTGGCTCCTTATGGATCTGCCTAGGGTTTCTAGATGCTAATGCATCCAAAGTTACCATACCTCTCACCTTGTCATTGCCTTTTTCTTCCTATTTATTGGAAGCTATTAGGAAAGGATCCTTGACTGCCTTGTCATTCTTCCTATCTAGATCCAATACAGCCTGTGATATCTGCCCTTAGCCCTGGAATTTATAGAAGATGTAGAGCAATGAGTCTTTTATGATGTATCAGCTGTAGTAAAACCATGTTGGGAATTTGCTAAATAAATCTTGAGGGTTTTATGAGCTCCTATTCTTCTCCTACCCTTTTTCTTAGACCCAGATGGGAAAAGGTAACTTGGGAAGCAGAGACTTGATGGGTAAAAAGCTGAGTCCTTTGGGAACTGTGTCATATGATGCTCCTGCAGGTAGGGACTTAAGATGTGAAAAATGGACTGGTTTGAAACTAAGGTAAGAAATTGCCCAGAAGCCAAGGATCTGGTGCATAAGCCCTGACATACAAACCAGGTTGAAAATGGAGAAAAAGAGATACAGAGTCTTTATTACAATAAGTCCAATGTTTTGAGTGCTTTCTGAGTGACCTACACTACTTAAATTCTTTATATAATTTTTCTCATTGAATCATCTCTCTTAGATATGGATGAGCAACTCTTTGGAGTAGAAACTATTATCCCTACTGTGTGTAGGGGATAGATAAAGAGATGGAAATGTGCCCAAAGGTACACAGTTAGCCTACATTTATAGCTACATCCGTCTGACTTCAATGTCTATGTTCTAAATGACCCTTTCCCACTGTCACCACTAATCTGATGAGTGTGACTGTAAGTATTGAAATCCAAAACAAAATCTTAGCACGTCAAGTTCAGAAAACTGTTAAGATTTATTTAACTAATAAATATATTTATCCCCTAAAGAATGCAGAGAAATAAAAGGAAATCTGACAATCTGATTTAAGACATTAATGTTGTGAATTAAATAAAGGAATAAAATCATTCAAATCACAAGCAGATTTGAATCACAGCTCTGGCATTTGCTGTTTGCGTGACCCACCCATTAAACAAACACTAACTACATCCTGTGATCCACAAACTGTATTAGACACTGTATATTGGATTGGCCAAAAACAGCTTGTTTGGTTCTTCCCTATAGCATATGGAAACCCAAACGAACTTTTTGGCCAACCCAATACAACGGTAAATAAGCAAATGTGGCCCTTGCCTTCACCAAGAATACATTCTAATTATATGGTTGTTAAAAGAAAATAGCATCTCCAAATGTATTTATTTGAATAATTTCTAAGACACATTGTTTAGCAAAGAAGCAAGAGGCAAAGACAGTATGTAGAATGCTATACAAAATAATTTTGCAATGCTATATCAAGAATATAATATAAATAATTGTGTATATATATACACATTTTATTATATGTTCTTAGATGAAATCAAATTACCTCTGAAAGGATACACAACAAACCTGTAAGAGTAGTTCTTTCTGAGAAAGACAAATTTGTCAAATTTGGCAGATGGGTAAAATGGTATGTTAGAGATTACTGGTTACTTACCCAATACCTCCATTCTTCCTTAGTAACAAAAAACGTAATTTTATTTGGGTACCCACATATACTACCAAAATACTACACCTCTCAGATTTCAAATGTTAGTGGATGTAATTTGGCAAAGTTTCCAAGAAAACTCTCTAAAGTAAACTAATTTAGCTGAGGAAAGAAGGTCATTTGCCCTCTCTCCTTCCACAGAGAACAGGCACAGGATTGATGTCTGAATTTCTAGTAAGCACCTTAAACTATCAGTAACATTGAGGATGAACATCAGATTCTAAGCATGGTAAAGCAGAAATAGAGAAACCAGTGAAGCCCTGGTTTCAGTCCTAGATGTCCATTTCTGAGACTGTTCTACATGGAAGAAAAAGTATTTTCTATTTTGTTTAGGCCATAATTATTTAGGTTTTCTAATATATACCGTCATAAATAAAACTGATATAGAAAATTAACTATTTTTACTGAATACCTTTAACTTTTAAAACTTTGAACTATGTGTATATATTTTCTATTTTTTAATTAAAAATTCTTTTAATTTTATGCTTTTGATCATTCAATTAAAATGTAGAAAGCTTTGGTGATTTTACAAAAGAAAATATACAGAATCCTGTCAAAAGCCATCCTAGAACACACTGTGGGAACATTACTTTAGATAAGTTGTTGAATCAAAATGGCCTTAAGGAAAAGAGGTATGAATGGGAAGAAAAACGAGAGTAGAAGCAGAGAAGCCAGTCAGAAGACAGTTACTTGCCCAGACAAGATGGTGGCCTGGACCAGACTGGTGGCAGAGGAAATGAATTTGAGTGGACAAATTTTGGGAGAATACTCAATAAATATACTGATGAATTAGAAAATGAGGCATGCAGTGTAGAAATCAAATATAATTCTAGGATTCTCTTTGATAACCTAGTAGACATGGACCCATTTACTATAATGGTATCACATAGTGAGATTTCTGGGTATTGTTGAGCTTACATCTGAAGTTCATAATGATACATTTAATGTGAAATCAACAAGTTTACTTGAGGGATTCTTTTCTAGAAAGCTTCAATCTTCCACAAAGGAGACAGATATTTAGATTTATTCAGTGTTTGGGTTATTTCAAACAACTACAATTGAGGAAGAAAAAAAGGAGGTCAGATTATTTCCAAGAGCATAATTGAATGATGGGCCATAGATGCTCAGCTTGAGAAGGAATAAAGTCAAGAAAAAAGAAAAATAATAAAATGAAGGTGATTTTTTTCAGTGGCTTGGTAGTCTTGATGTTCAACAATTGTGACTGCATTAAGGATGGTTAAAAATTTGAACCTGCAGTTAGAAGGTGATAGTCAGAAAGCAGGATATTTCAAATCTAAGTTTTAGAGATGAATCAGCCACTTTCACTTTTCACTTTCATTCACTGGAGAAGGAAATGGCAACCCATTCCAGTGTTCTTGCCTGGAGAATCCCAGGGACAGGGGAGCCCAGTGGGCTGCCATCTATGGGGTCGCACAGATTCGGATATGACTAACATGACTTAGCTGCAGTACTCTTGCCTGGAAAATCCCATGGAGGGAGGAGCCTGGTAGGCTGCAGTCCATGGGGTCGCTAAGAGTCAGACAAGACTGAGCGACTTCACTTTCACTTTTCACTTTCATGCATTGGAGAAGGAAATGGCAACCCACTCCAGTGTTCTTGCCTGGAGAATCCCAGGGACGGGGGAGCCTGGTGGGCTGCCGTCTATGGGGTCGAACAGAGTTGGACATGACTGAAGTGACTTAGCAGCAGCAGCAGACTTCAAACAAAGAATATATTCAACAGAGAAATAATCTGATATACAGTCTTTAGCCTATAGCCTCCCACTGAATTTAGACAAATAACTTAGTTAGGCAATAAGTAATTCATTTCATTTCTTTGTTGTCTCCTCTGATGCATCTGCAGACACCATCACCTGGGAGCCACCTTGCATTAGAAAATGAGCAGAAACTTATTCCAGTGCCCTTTATAAATTGGTCTGGGATTGGTGTAATTGTAGTAGTCGGCTACTTGTATGGAGCTTCGTGATGCTTTATGTTGCACTGGAGGATTGAGTGCATGGATAATAGATAATAATGAGGAGAGTTGATAACAGCTCAGGGCAAGCAGGGAAGGAGCCGTTTCTGCCAGGAACTTGGCACAGCTCTGCTCTTGTGCTGCGAGGTGTGTACCAGGAATGCAAGAGGGCTGTGCATAGAGAGCGCCGGAACCGACTGATAGCCAAACTAAAATTTCCAAAGGGGTACTGTAGCCAAGCCCTAAACAGTGAAAGAGCTGCTTTGTAGTTCCCAGTCTTCTCTTCCTTTTTACTGGTTCCCATGAGTTCCTAATTGATGACCTTTAAATAGGTCTCTGAATTCACTGACTTCTCACATTTGTTTTCTACTTATAAACACTGATGTGTTTTTCCCACCAATCCAACATTAATCATTCAAATTCTCACTCTGAACAATATAGTCCAATCAATAATAACTTTTCACTTTTCCTATATTACAAAATAATACATTGACATTCTAGCATTCAAATTATGATATTCTACATCACTAAAAGTCATCCAGTAAAATCTTAGAAACCATTAGAAATAACTGATGTAAACAATCAGTTGTGTGTTTTTCACCTATTTTTATGTGTATGTTAAGATCTTACATATAAATATTCTTACATATGATACCTTATACATAAAATATAAAATATCTTATATATAAGATCTTATATATATAGCCCATATATATACATATATATGTATATATATTCTTGCCACCTCTATAATGAATACACAAAATAGAGCAAGAATACACAGAAGAACCATACAAAAAAGATCTTCATGACCCAGATAACCACAATGGTGTGATCACTCACCTAGAGCCAGACATCCTGGAATGCAAACTCAAGTGGCCCTTAGGAAGCATTACCACAAACAAAGCTAGTGGAGGTGATGGAATTCCAGCTGAGCTATTTCAAATCCTAAAAGACGCTGCTGCGAAAGTGCTGTACTCAAATTTGCAATACTCAGCAGTGGCCACAGGACTAGAAAAGGCCAGTTTTCATTTTAATCCCAAAGA